>NC_133157.1:219607250-220942250 GCF_040802235.1 Manis javanica
TCTTCTCTCGTCTGACCCTGTTCCTCACACTGTACACCCAGTCTACCCCAAGCCAAAATACATCCACACCCAAAATACATTTCATCTGCGCGATCCGATCATCAGTGACACGGGCTACAACCATAGCCCCCCCAGTGTCTCCCTGTGTCTATGCTTGTCCACCATCCCAATCCATTTTCACCCAGAACCACCATGGTCTTTAAGAAACCTAGAATCACACCCCTTTTCCTTTTAGAAGAAATGATGAGGCTTCTTCTTTCTAGAGAAAGCCTTCCCATGACTTTTTACTCTAAATAAGATAAAGGCCCAAATTTATTCCATGAGTCATATGCTCAGCTAAAAATCGGATATTCTAATACTTCGGAAGACCAAGTCAGTAGAGTCTTGCCTAAAATCAGAGATCCTACATGAGTCTTTTAAGTGAAGAGCTATGCCACTGATGTCCATTGTCACAAGAGATACGCTAAGTCAAGGGGACTTAGGCTTGCAGTTTGCCCGGAGGAAGAAACCATGGAATTCACAGAACTTGGAATACCTCATACAATCTCAGGGTGTAAGAGGTCATAAGAGTTGTATAATCAAGCCTTTTCTCTGCATAATTCCTACAGTATCCATTGTGGTTTCTTCCCAAATCTATTTGTCCATAGAATGAGTATTTATTAAGCACTCACATCTACTCCATGTGTAGTGCTGTATCAGACTCCATATTCAGAGTCCCTGCTCTCAGAGAGTGCACAGTCTCATGGGAGGCAGACAGCAGATGTGGAGCTGGGATGGGAAGATAGAATTTACTGCACTGAGAAAAAATAACTAGAGGCGTTCAGATTGCTGATCTGGTGACCAGTGTAATTTATCTTAAGTTTAACATAGACTGTACTATTTTGTTTATTGAAAAATGGTGTTAATCTTTTATGGAATAGGCAGGCTATGGTTCCCTTTCCTTGTATCCTTGTTACACAGCCCCTTATGCCCAGCGTCTTACCCACTCTGTGGCATTTGCATGCCCATCTTCTGTCCAGGTGGTGAGCACCAGAGTGCAGAGGTCGTGTCTGTTTATCCCTGTAGGCTCAGACCCCAGCAGCATCTGACAGAATAGCAGGCCCAGTAACTGCTGGGTGAGTGAGTGAATGAGCAGATGTTAGCCTGATGCAGATGAACGGCCATTCTATGCAGAGCAAACAGCTCGCAGAGAGGAGGCCACCAGCAAGGGGTTCATTGCTGCCGGAGGCCAGCATGCACCCTGGGGCAGCAGAGTGTGGTGGTCTAGTGAAAAGATCACTGCTCAGACCCTCCTCCTCAGAGAAGCTTCTCCAAGTCCTAATCACACAGCATGTTGATAAAGCTCCAGTCTTTCTTCTCTGGCACCTGCCTGCAGCATCTGTGACCATGCACTTGAGTAGCAGAATATGGCAGTTTAGAGCCCTGGCTCACTAAAATCCTGGCTCTGCCATTTCCTAGCTGTGTGACCTTGGGCAAGTCACTTAACTCTCTATGAGGCAGTTTTCTTATCTGGAAAATGAAAACAAAAATACCTGTTTCATAGACTTGTGAGAAGGTTTACATGAAAAATAATTCATTTAAAGTGATTAGAACAGTGTGTTGATTATTAGTGCTTAATAAATGTTAGCTATTGTCTTGCCCATGGGTTTCAGCCTCCGGCAAGTTTGCTATGAATTCAATATGACCAAAGAAATTGACAGCAAAACGTTCTTTGGGGTGAAAGTGTTTATTACCTGGCTTGTTCTGCGGGGGTAGGTTGAGCACTAACATCTCTACCTCTGCCCAGAGCACTGGGCTGAGCTCTCTATATAGCGCAGTAATAGCTTATTGCCTAAAGGTGTGGAAGCAGCAGCCTAGCAACAGGCCAGCTACATTATCAGGTGGTTTAGGTTCAGTGAGGATCCTGGCCATAGGAACCCCAACTTCCCCACAGCTATTGTTAGTAGATGATGGTGGTGATGGTAGATGACAGAGAGATGGCAATTAACAGAAGGATGATAGACGATTGATAGATGATAGATATCTGTGCTGATGAGCTGATGAGTAGTATGTCTAAGACTACTGCATTTTAAGAAAGGGGCAAGAACACATCTCACCCTCATGGAGGCCACCTAGCAAAATTTCTAGAATGGAGAAGGTACTTGATAACTACAGATTGAATGGGTGCAATTGAGGTGCAGCTGAAGAGGCAGGCGGGAGACAGATCACCTGGGGCCTTCCTTGAAAGCTGTGCTAAGAAGCTTGGGCTTTTCCCCTGAGGCTAGTCTAGGCTTCTGAAGGGAAATCAGAAGATCTGATTTTCAGCTTCCTAGAGGCTCGTGAGGGTGGGGGAGCAGGGCATGCCCGGAGGACAGTCACACCAGCTGAGTGACTAACCCAGGCCCTGCTGGGGAAAGGCTGGATCAAGGAGGGGGCAGCCCTGAGGAAACAGGGGGTGCTCCCCTCCTGTGACTCCATGCAAGTTATTTAACATCTCTCCATCTTAGTTTTTTTACTGGGAAAGCAGAGCTAAGAACGCAGTCTGACAGGGATTTTGTGGGGAACGTGCAAAGTGCATGGGGAGTGACTCCCACAGCCATGGTTGGTCGATGATCTGCACACATACTTTCCTTCCTCCACCCCATCGTGCTCAGTGCCTTAAATTTCCCCCATACACAGACACTTAAATTTCCTTGGCCAGTATTTAGGGACATGTAGCCTAATCTTTTACTCATACCCCCTAATACTGGAGGGACCCTTCAAGGTCAATTAGTTCTACTCAGATTTTTAGAAGTGGAAGGGATCCTTGATCACAACTCTATCATACACATACAGAATGAGGAATCAGAAAGGTAGGATAACTTGCCCACTGTTGCACAGCTTCTAGGCTTTATAGTTGGTATGATTTACACCCCACCATTGAGTCTACAACCACCACTGTTTTTCCTAGCTTTAGTACTCCGAAAATGTGGATAAAATGAGAGTTCCTGTGGGCAGGATTCTCACCTGGCCCTGGTTGACTAGCTCACTGCACACCTGTGGGCAATACATGGCTGTTGACTCTATAAAAGAGCTCTGCCCAGTGCTCTGGGCATGACACTGTGGTAGGGCTGCAGGAGAGCAAAGCAGAGGCTGGAGTGGTGGCAGTGCTGAGGACAGAGGCCCAGAGGATGGCTGTGCAGACAGAGGGGCCCAGAGGCAGAGACCAGCTTGCTGCATGCAGACTCGCTCTGAGTGAACGGGATTTTAGTGACTGACCTGCCACCTGGAAATAAAGTTGGGTGTTTTGCTCTCATTTTCTTTGGTCACGTTGAATCCATAGCAAACTTACCCAGGGCTGAAACCCATTGGCAAGACAGAAAGCTTGCCCAGTGTGCCAAAGGGTGTGATTGTCAGCACCCAGGAATTCTTATTAGCCATATTCACAAATGGCAACGCCAGTTACTAAGATAAAAGGGAGAGTCTGCAGCACTTTCTATGACGTGTAACTCACAAACTGTGCCAGAGACTCAGCCACTTATTTTACTGTTTTATCTTCTTTATTATTCCCATTTTATGGATTAATAAACCAAATTTCAGAGAAGTAAAATAATGGCTTGTGAGTAATATAATCAGGATTCAAATGCATTAAAATATTAAGCAAGCTCATTAAGTCCTTATCTGAGCATTTATTGTGTAGCAGAGACTCTGCTAGATATGAAAGGGTCTGACCCCAAACCAGCACTGTCTTATTCCGAAGCCCTTGCTCCAAGTCATGGCTCATCCAGGCAAAGCCCAGGTGGAAACACCATGTATTGAACTCCCAGGCCAGTTTTTCTTTATCATTCTGGTTTTTCTATATTGATAGTTTTCATTATTTTCAACCATATTTTAATGTCATTTATTTTTATTTCCTGTCTACAGCATGTCGAATTTCAAGTCCATTTAGTCCAATAGATGCTTAATTGAGTCATAACTATGCAAAAGCAATATGCTAGACTAGAGGGTAGAGAAATGTAAAGCTTAATAAAGCAGGATCCTTGCCCAAAAAGAGTTGACAGTTTTATGCTAGATATAGATGTACTAGTCTGGGAAGGTGAAGGTAAGAGAAAATGACACTTAACAAGGGCCCATCTTGTGCCAGCTGTGCTGTTTTTTGGAGCTTTTGATACATTGTACGTAGAGCCCTCGAAAGAGCTACTTCTGGTAGAAAACAAGAGTCCAGGCTGCAGAATGAACTAACCAGCCTCGGTTGCCCAGCTCCTGCTGGTGGGTGACAGCAGAGAGATTCCTCCTAGTCTGTCTCACTCCAAAACCTGGATGCTGTTCTTTATATTACACCATCACCAGAAAGTAACCAGATGGGGACAGAGGAGGGAACCATGATTCTTAACTTTAACCTCTAACTGTTCTCAGCCCTTAACTCTTAACCATCTTAACCCTTATCTGTTCTCTCACTCTCATGTTTGAAACCTGGATGTAAAATGTTGAAATTGGAAGGAGACTTAACGTTCAGCTGGTTCTAGAAAGGTTATGTGGATAAAATGAGTTCCTGTGGCCATGATTCTCACCTGGCCCTGGTTGACTAGCTCACTGCACATGTGTGGGCAATACATGGCTGTTGACTTTATATAAAGGGTTCCACCCAGTGCTCTGGGAGCAACACGGTGGCATGGCGGTAGGAGAGCAGAGCAGAGGTTGGAGTGGTGGCAGCACCAAGGACAGAGGCCCAGAGGACAGCTGTGTGGGACAACTGTGCAGAGAGGCTCAGAGGACGGCTGTGTGGACAGAGGGGCCCAGAGGCAGAGACCTGCTTGCTGCATGCAGACTTGTTCTGAGTGAACAGGGTTTTACTGACTGACCTGCCACCTGGAAATAAAGTTGGGTATAACCATTTCACCCCAAGAACGTTTTGCTGTCAATTTCTTTGGTCACAATGAATCCATAGCAAACTTGCCCGGGGCTGAAACCCATTGGCAGGACAGGTAAAAAGAAATTGATCTTATGGCCAATGAGAAAGACAATCCCAACTAACAGCTAATTAATCTTCTCTACTTACTCATGAGATGGGAAGTCCAGAGCCCAGAATGGTCACTGTCTTGGTGTGTAGTTAAAGATGATGAGATTAATCCCAGGGATGTTGATCTGCTGCTCATCTCCGCAGCTGTGGATGTGGTGTGAGCTGCTGGTATGAGAATAACCTTGACTGAGTGCAGGTGTGTGGAAAGGTGATGGGGAGGAGGCGTTCAAGTCTGGGAAAAGCCTGGGAGGGAAGAGCTGAGATGGAGCTGCAGTCCCAGAAGCAGTGAGGGGTTCGTAACGGAGGCATCGGGAGACTCCCAGAATGACCATAAGAGGAGGCTCAAAATGCAGGCAGGTAAGGGGAACCCAGGTATGAGGGACAAAAAGGGAGGATCCAAGCCCTTTAAAGCAAGCAAGGACAGTGAGACAAAACTGAGAGGCTGGGGGGACTCAAAATGAGACCTTAATACATGAGGCAGGTCAGCCCCAAAGCGAAGAGAGATGAACATTAATTGGGTACCACGCTGGGTATTTCAGGATATGCTGATCTATTCAATCCTTACTACTGCTCTATGAAGTAGGTATGCTAACCCCTTAGTTATAGATGAGAAACTGAGGCTGAGAGAGGTAAATAACTTGTCACTCAGCTGAAACTGGGAGCCTGATCTTTTATTTACAGGAAGTTGATCTTTCTACTACCCCCAGGGCTTCCCAGGCAGGGATCATTTTGCCCTCCTGGAGCTATTTTGTAATGTTCTGAGAGATTTTTTGCTGTCGCAACTGGGGATTTCTACTGACACCTAGTAGTAGAAGCTAGGGGTGCTGCTAAATGTCTGCAATGCATAGGACAGTTCCCCCCAAAAGAACTAGGTCACCCCAGATGTAAGCCTTGCAGTGGTTACGTTTTGTCTACATTGTCCATCTCAGAAGCAACGTTTTGAAGCAAGTGCTTTAAATTTGAAATTAGCATTCATTCACTTTTCACACATTTATTGAGTGACTACTAAGTTCCAGGAAGTGTTTTTTTCCCCCAGCTTTATTATGGTATTGTTGACAAATAAAAATTATATACATTTAAGGTATACATTGTGGTTTTAATATGTGTATACATTGTAAAATAATTACCGCACTGAAGCTAATTAACGTATCCATCACCTCATGTACTTCCCATTTTGTGTTTGTGAGAACACTTAAGATCTATTCTCTTAGCAAATTTCAAGTATCCAATACAGTGTTAGTAACTATGGTCACCACACTGTTGCATTGTATCTCCAGAACTTCTTTACCCTGCATAACTGGAACTTCATCCCCTTATACCAGCATGGTCCCATTTCCCCTGCCCTCTAGCCCCTGGAAATCACCATTCTACCCTCTGCTTGTATGAGTTGTACTTCTGGGGATTCCATGTATAAAAAAGATCAATCAAGGTCCGTCTTTCTGTGTTTGACTTATTTCACTTAGCATTATGGTCTCCAGGTTCATCCTAGATTGTTATAAACGACAGGATTTTCTTCTCTGTTAAGGCTGAGTAGTATTTCATTGTATTTCCTATATGTGTGAGTATAATTTTCATATACCTATTGACTAATGTCAAAAAGATAAAAGATAACATGTTGGTGAGGATGTGAAGGAAACACTTGTGCACTGTTGGTGGGAATGTAAATTGGTGCGGCCAGGAGGGGAAATAATAGTGCAGAGGTTCTGGCAAAAATTAAAAATAGAGCTACCGTATGCGTCAGTGAAATCTCGCTTCTGGAAATATATCCAACAGAATGAAATCCAGGCGCTGTTTTAGACTCTGTGGGTACAGAATGAATAGAACAGGTCAAATCCTGCCGTCTTGAAATGTACATTCTAATGAGGATGCTGACAGTGAATAGATCAGCCGTCAAGTAGACAGGAGGTTCTCCCTCAGGGCTGAGGGAGAACCGTGGCGAAGAGGCAGGAGAACAGAGTCCCGGGCCCTCCGCTTCAAAGATTAGGTAAAGGAAGAGTGCCCAGCAGAGGGGCCTGGGAGGGAGCTGTCATGGTGTCATGGCACGGGGGAACCAGGAGAGTGTGGGTGTCCTAGAAATCCAGTGAAGAAAGTGTTCTAAAAATAAGGGAGCACTCCACAGGGTCAAAAGTCATTTTTGCAGAACTCGCTCCCAGTGAGATGGGTCACGAGGCTTCCAAGAGTCTCAATTTATCATCTGGGCTCAGTTTTTCTCCTAAAATTGGGACCCCTGAATGTTATCTTGCGAATAAAATCAATAATTGGAGATGAAGTCTCCGTACATTGCTTTGTGAATGAAAGAGATCTTCATCATGCCCTCCAGAAATCCTTTGCGTCTAGATTTTGGTTTCATGTGTGCTCAGAAGTATAACAAAGTGGGCCGGATGGGAATGAGAGATGGTCCCTGTTGTGGCCTGGCTTGTAAAGTGTGTTAGCAACAGGCTGATGAAACAGCAGACAAGGATTTTTTTTAAAGTTCACTAAGGATGCATTGGCCAAACTTTTTTTTTGTAATTTATTTTTTCCAAATTCACTGAATGAACTGTTGCCTTGCCCCTGGAGTTGAGCCAGTGTGGTCCATAATTGTGCTCTATTGTCACAGGGGAAGAATTGGAGGGTGTTTCTCCAAGGGATATTTGGGGGCTTTTGGGAATAGGAAAATAGGGAAATGAATGCTGGTTAGGTGGCCAAAACAATCCACTTGGGTGAAGACTAATTGTTTAAATCCAGGAGGAACCTGCAACAGGGGTCCTCTGTTCGTGTTGCATTTACTCTGCTCCAGCACTGTTCTGAGCACTTTCATATGAATGCATTTAATCTTTACGGCAACCTTATGAGGTGGGTACTACAGAGATCCTCATGTCTCAGATGAGAAAACTAAGGTTGAGAAACTTCTAGACGTCACCTTGCTACTGAGCAGCAGAGCAGCATGAATGCAGAGCATGTACTTGTCATCGCTATTTTTCGTCCCTCCCCATTCTCTTTTCTGTCCCATCTAACAGGTAGGGATGAGCTCCCTGGTAGCGAGGGGAAGGGGCTTGGCCAGGCTTGGTCACTGGTGAGTGACGGAGCAAGGGCAAGCTTTCTGTTCTGTCTCAGCTGTCAGAATGATCAAACACGCGGGGGTTTTTAAATAAAGATTTTAGGAATTTTAAGGATATATATATATATAAAGGCATCTATGAATTGTGAGTACGGTTAGCCTCTGCTTCACAACTGCTGGGAGCTGCAAAATCGTGTACCCCTCTAGGCTGGATGGACATCCCTGTGCCATTACCGTCACTTGTCCATGGGCTGGCAGCCTTTGTGGGTGGAACCGAGGGAGCTGGCCATCCCCTGGAGACCATGAGCATGGCCTTGCCGTTTTCCAAAGGCTAAGCACCCATGAGATGCGAGTCTCTGCCTCCAGCCATCTTGCACATTGGGATTCCTTGAGTACAGCTTCTCGGGCAATTCTGGGGAAATCAGCCACTGAACCAGACAGCCAGATAAGTGTGTTTCCCTCTGGAAACTGCACAAGCTACAAAAGAATTAACAGGAACGAATTAAGGGTTGTCAGAGCCCAGGGCAGTCAGCTATTTTCTACCCAAGAGCAATCTGTTAAGATCATAGAAATCTGGACAAATAACTGGAAAGCACATCTCAGGGAACAGTTTTTGGACCAGTGAGCAATACAGAATGATTGTCTGGCTAAGCTTTGTCCATCCCTATTAGCTCCAATCCTATTTTTGGCAGGTCTCTGTAGAACCATCTAGTCAATACCACCTCTCTGCAGGGCCTTACTCTGGGTCTGCCTGAGGAGTTAATATTCCTTCCTTTCTCTGATTCTGTACTCCTCCAACTCTGTCCAGGAAAAATCCAGGAAGAATCCTGCCCTGAGCAAGGCATTTCATTTCTGATTAACTCTGGCTTGTAATAAATGAAAAACGATGTGCATGTCTCTGCTAAGGCTAATGGGAAAATAGGGGCAAGAGTGAAATTGTTTCTGTATCTTTGACCTTTAAAGCATGTTTTTCTGACTGATCTTGGAACTTATATTTATCACTCAGCAAAAAGAGGGTTATTTATTTTATACATTCGTGTGTCAAACAATTGAACAAAGGACATCAAAGGACTCTCTTGCTTAATTAAAAGAAAACTTTATTGTTGAATGTTTACCAAAAGGAACATATGGCTGGATGGCTGGATGACTGGCTGGATGAAAGTAACGGGGTGTAGTAAGGTACATATGTTGAGCATGAGGTTCCAGAAGAATTGAATGTTTGTATCCTAGCAAAGAAACATTATGAGAAGGTCACTAGAGTTACTTTTAAGGTGCATTGAATGCCTACTATATGCCGGATACCATGTGGACAGGTGGGCCTAGATTCCTCTGAATTGCCTAATTTCCCACTCCCATGACACTCTGCATCTCCCCCAACCCAATAAATGAGCAGTGCTTCACCATCCCTGGTTCGATATTGCTTTACATCAGATCTGATGCCTTGTCTAACACTCATTCATTCATTCAACAAATATTTATTGAACATAAACCATGTGCCAGGCCAGTGGGAATACAGCAGTGAACAAAAAGATAAAAAATCCCTTTCTTTTTGGAACTTACATTCTAGTATGGGGAGACAGACAATAAACAAACAACCATAACAGTTATAAAGAGAAATAAAGCAGGGTAAGTAGAGCAGGTGAGTCATACCCATTCATTTAGTAAATAGTTACGAGCACCAGCTACACAGGAGATGCAGAAGGAAACAGAGACATATCTGGATCTCAAGGCTGGGAGGAATGGAGACCCCGGGCTCTGCCAGGCCAGCTTAGGGAACGTACAGAGGTGTGGTCATTTCCTCTGAGGACCAGGGGATGACCAACGGCCAGAAAATGGCTTGAGAAGTTCAGAAGGGCTTTGAGATGCAGGGGATACTTAGGCTGAGACTTGGATTTGTTCTCTGAGCAGACAGGGACGGGTCTATGTTCCAGGCTGAAGGACAGTCCAATCTAGAGCCGTGCCACTCAAAGTGTGATCTGTGGACCAGCTGCATCAGCACCACCTGGCAGCTTATTAGAAACTAAAAATTTCAGGCTCGCCCCAGGCGCATTGAATCAGAATCTTCATCCCTGCAAGATGCCCATTGACCCCTCTGCAAATCGAAGCTTCAGGTGCACCTTCTCATCCAGCAGTTTCAAACTTTGCTGCACGTGAAATCACCAGGGGGAACTTTAAAGCTCCTGATGCTCAGGCCACACCTTGTGCCCATTAGACTAGAATCTTTGAGGATGACATCAGACATGATTACTTTTAAAACTCCTAGGGTGTAAGCCCTGCCTTACAAAATTTCTTCTCACTTTGGACCTGTGTGCCTTATTCCCTGTAAAGATTTAGTTGTCGTGAAAAGGACTTTTTCGTGAAATAAGAATTCTTAACCCTAACTTTACAGATATGGCTACTTCGGTTATAAACCCCCAGAAAGCTTTATTAGAGAAAAGAACACTTCCAACTGGTAGTTGAAAGTGGGGGAGGAGGTGAGACGGATTTCCCTGCCTGGCGACAAGCTGGTAGATCCGGCCTCCTGCAGATGGCTCGGCTGTTGCAGACACGGAGCGTGTAGCTGACACATACGTGTTGGGCTCAGTGTTCCTTCCCGAGCCAGAGCGGACAGCTTGGGGAAGAGAGGACAGCGGGTCTGCAGAGAGAAGGAGAGCGTGCTGTCCCGAGTCCTCATCGACAGCAGGCTCTGTTCTTGAGGAGCAGCCAAAACACTTACTTCTCACCAAGACTGAGTCATCCTGAAAAAGCATGAAGTGGAGTCAACACGCAAACTTTTCTTGAAGAAGTTTCTTCCCGGGACTTTGGTCTGGCGCCATTCGCCTGTGTTTCCTTTTAGCCGTTCCTCCCTGCACGCCCACCCCCGGCCCTAAATCTTCAGGAGCGGAACAGTCATCAGCAAGGGAGCACAGGAGGCGCCCTGGCCGGGGTGACCGAGCCTGAGATGTGGACCCCGGGCCTGGCAGTAACGGCCGCTAGGCCTTGAAGAAGTGATGTCGACCTTTGCCTCTCATCCCTTGGAACATAGTAAATAGAACTTCTCTCGCCAGTTTATCCCCTCTGCTCACTTCCCCCACTGTTATCTACTGGCCCTTCCAAGGACACTATCCTAGATGTGACTGAGGGGAAAGACAAGGCCAGGATTCCCAGATTCTTATGGGCTTGGTCATGAGTGAACCTCCCTGTTGTTCCTGGTTCTTTATTCTCACTCCGCTATGTCTCTCCCAGAGCTTACAGCTCTGTATCTCCAAGCTGGCCTTAAGCTCCTGATTCAGGCTACCTGATGGCCTCAAATTAAACATGTCTTCAGCACCATGGTGTCCCTCTTCCACACATGCACACGTGTGCCCACACACACACTCACATCCTCAGGACTCGAGCCCCCCTCCCACGGGGCCCAGCTCAGAGAGGCACCACGAGTCATGACCCAGTGCGCCTCTCCGCACTCCACTTCCTTTCCCTTATTCCCTACAACAAATTGATAGCCGTTTCCCATGGATGCCATGGGGGAAATGTCCCTCCTCTGTGTGCATCTCCCTACCATGACCCTGTCCCAGAGCACTGCCCAGTCTCCAGCCCGCCCACCCTTGTCAGAGCAGCAGAGTAATGCATCTGGTCATGTCGGTCTTTTCTTCAAGGCATTTCCATGGCTTCCCACTGTGCCTAGAATGAAGCCCACGCCTCTCAGCCTGTCTTCAAGGAGACTCTTCAGAAGCAGCCTCTGAGCCCTGCAGCCTCAGCTCCCATAGCCCCCCTCACCCTAGCACAGCCAACTTCTGCCAGTTTCTCAAGGGCTCCACCCTTGCTCACCTCCGCAGAGGGGGACGCGTCTGCATCTTCCTTGCTCTCTGCGCGGGTTCTGCCTCCTGCAGGAAGTCTGGCCACACACCCTGCCTCCATGTCCCTGCTGCTTGTTCTCTCTTATGCCCTTGGTTCTCTTATGGCAGAGCTTAGCAGACATCTGCTGTTGGCGACCGAAGCCTGGACAGGGCAGCACCCTCCACGAGAGGAGTTTGTCTGGACCCCGTGGTTCTGTCCGGCACTATTAGCCAGGTGACTGACTGGCTCCTCCTGACCTCTCAGTCCCCATGAGGCAAAGTCCAGTTGACCTTCAATATCACTCAGACCCCATCATCTTTTACTCAAACCCCTCATACAAGACCCTCCCCACATGTTTCCCTGTCTTCAGTTTGTCCTATTTCCTACCCAAAACACATTCTGTTGTCTCTGCTCGTCTTTCTAAGATGCAAATTCAATCATTTCTCATTTCATCTCATTTCCACAGATACCACTGTCCTAGGGGTAAACCCTAATTAGAGTGTCACCCAGAGCCCCCTTTGCCCCCTGGCAAAGGTTACCATGGTGCCATGGCCACCTCAGCTCCATTGTTCACCGTTTCCACCTGCTTCACTCCTCCTTGATAGGTAATCTTGAACTCCTTGGAGATTCCCAGATATTCCAGGGCTTCCTTAAGCTTTTTAAAAATATGGCTCTTTCTTCCTGAAATGGGCTCTGCCTCTTCTTTCTCTGTCTTGATGTGGAAATACCTCCTTGTTTTCAAAGATTCATATATTTGTTAAATATTTACTGACCATCTACTGTATGTCAAAGCTGTGCCAGGCACCAGGACTCAATGTTGAACAGGACAAACATGGGTATTTCCCCCAGAGAGTTTAGAATTTGCTGGGGAGAAAAGGGCTCATGCTTCCCCTCCTAAAAGTTGTCTTTCCTGATAACCTCTCCCTCTCCCCTGCACACCCTGCTCTCCTGTTCACGTTTCTATCCTTGTCCCTTTTTTCTTACACAGCTGTGAGACCATGCAGGCAAGGGACCAGGCCTGCTTCACCTCACAGCCCCAGCACTGGGCACAGTGCCTGGCACATGACAGGTATTCACTAAATGTTTGTGGGCTGAATGAATAAGAAATGAATGATTTCTTAGTTTTTACCAGTAGCTAAGGCTTTCGGGGAATGGCGCACAGAACAGGCGTGATAGAGGAGAGATACAGAAAAGTGATGCAGAAAAGTGCTGTTCCTCGGAGGGGAGATGAGATGAGTCAGGTATTCTGGGAGAAAGATCTCCGTGGCCAAGGCGCAGCAGAAAAGTACCCATCAGTGAGGAGGGGCTGGCCATGGGGCAGTTGAGGGCCCTCTCCCAGTCCATATGCCATCCCCGCCTCTTGCATGTATTATATTTTGGACTTGGTTCTCACTGGTGCAATTCTCACTAAGGTGACACAGCTGATGGGTGGTGGAGCTTGATTCAAACAAGTGCTAGCCTGAGCCCCAGCCGCTGTTCTTAACTGGTCCCCAATATTCCTTAGCCAGCCTCAAAGCAAAGGACTCTAAAAGCTTTTTCTTTCACCTCAAAAATATCTTGATTCTTGTAACTGGAAACATGGTCCTAGGATTGAATGAATTTTGTAACCCTACCCAGAAATTCATTAGTGTTTTGTCACTAGAGGCCCAATACCCTCTTGAACTCCACTTAACTTACATGAAGCAGCGGATGTAACTGGAGTTTATTGTCTTAAACTCCTTTCCCCTAAGCAGGCCTGCAACTGAGCCCAGGCAAGATCAGGAGAAAAGTGGAGGGCCTGGGTTGCCCTGATATTGAGGATGGATGCAAGGAGAGTCACCAGTACCCACCTTATTGAGGCAAGCTGCATGCTGCACGTCACAGGGGCCTTAACTCTGTCAGCTTCTTAGGTGATTTCTCCAGTGTGGGAATATGAGAAATGAATATTAAAGGAGATGATGCCTCAGAGCACTGGAGTCACTGGCCAAGGAAATGGCATGGTTGGCCCAACATCTATGTGAGACACGTGGTGCCTACCCAGGTGGCTGAGGCTTGATCCAGGATTCCACATGCCCTTCCTTGTCCTTACCTCCTTCAGAAACACTAGGGGATGACCTCATGCAGAGATCGAGAAAGCGATTGACTGACTGACCTGGTTCACCCCTTCATTTTCCCTGCAGTTTCTCCATGAAGCCTAAAATATTGTCATTACAGTCACAACTTGAGTCAGAATTGCAACTTGACGGCATTGTAAAATGGGAAGATTATGCTCTGTTATTAAATATTCTTTGCAAATATGACATTTAATGAATATGGAAAATATTCCATTCAATATTTCTGTTTTTGGAGATTAAGATTATTTCCATTTTTCATTAGTTTGATGCTGCATTTAAGTATTTAACCTAATACTTTTGTATATATATGTATCTGTCAAAATCTATTATTATTTATATAGGAGAATATTTTAGAAGTGTTCTACTAGGTCGAAAGTCCTGAAGTGGGTGGAGATGTACACTGGTAAAATTTTTGAAAAATATTTCTACCTTCTACAACATAAAACTTTTTCAAATACCTCATATATGGGCTGCTGTGAAAACAAGCGTCACCTGTCCCCTACCTGCAGAGTTAATTTTGTGTGCTTATATTCTTACAGCACACTGGGTTACCCTTATTTCCCTATTAAATATAATCTTGCTAGTGTCTGTCCATTACTGCAATCTGATGTTGTCCTTTAGAATTTTGTTGCAGCCGTCAAACACCTTATCTATTCTTCCTACCATTGGGTCAAAAATAAATATGTCTTGTGAATCTCCAGCTGGGTCATGTTGGAGCATGCCACATGAAGCCTCGCTCTAAAAGGACTGAAAGGAATGCATTTATACTCACAAGCACAGATGTTCACCCAGCTCCAAGTCTATGTCAGTGAATGACTCATTCACTGCCCATAAGGATGTCCTCGGAAATGGCTGTTATCATCCCCTTCATGCTAGTCCAGCAACAGTGTCAGTAATGGAAAATTACCTGACACAGGGCAAGTATGCTGGCCCTGGGGACTACCATTTCTCCTATGTACCCTCATCCAAAAAAAATTGGCAGAATACTATGTCATAGAATGGTTTTGGGGAGGCAGTGAGGTCTACTTAGAGGAGATGATATGTAAACGTAAGGCATGAATGACAAGGAGGGTCAGTCACGTGAACATCCGGGAGAGAACAATGTCGAGGACCTGTGGTCTCCCAGGCTCGGGGCAGAGGGACTGAGTGGAGAATCTGACAGACGGTTGCAAGCAGGGCCTGGCGGCTGCGGCAGGTAAAGCTAAGAGAGATGCCAGCTGGCGGGAGCTGACGAGGAAGGAGAGTGGAAACAGCAAGTAGTGGGTGGATGCTGTTTTTATGACATTTTCTTCAAGTGGTTTTGCTTTCTGTTCTAAGATTTTTTTTGCTCTTCAATCCAACTTGGAGTGTTTTCCCATTACCAGTGATGTTGTATGTCATGTATTTGTTTATTCCTTTCTAGTTTATGCCAGAAGATTCTTCCCTACTCCAAACATGGGGGACTATTGTGCATACATGTGTGTGTGTACTCTTTAAGAGCATGTGATGACACTCAAGGTCAGGGTGGGATATGATCTGCAGGTCGATTATGGAGCATTTCCGGAGACCAAGGCTGCTCCTGGCACCTCTCTGTGTGATGGAGAGACAAAGAGTCAAGGAACTTTGCCAGGTTGGGTCAAAGAATGTGTCCTGTTACTAATGAGCAAGTATTTAGGATTCAGGAGACAGGTGCTCAAGCCCTAACTCAGCCACTGCATGACCTTGGCCAACTTGATGGCTCCCCAGGTTTCCATTTCCTCATCTATAAAACCAAGGTTCTTTAAACAAGTCCAATAAACCCATTATTATGTCCATCCTGGTCCATGAAAACAAGTCTTCCACTGTAGCAGAAATATGCCTCATCGATCTAAAACCCTTCTCTCTCTCCTGTCCCAACCCTGTTCTCATCCTGCTGAGAGCCCCCCTTGAGGGCTCCCTGTCTGAGCTCTGGGTTTCTTACCTTGTCCTGAGTGACTTCTCTTCTCTCTGCCCCCAGGTTTCTGTGTCCTCCTGCCTCTCCCAAGCCCATGTACCAGTCTTCACAACTGGCATGCAGGCAACTCTGGCAGAAGCAGCAGGACCCAGGAGCCCTGGCTTTGAGCAGACGTCCAGGCGTGTAAGTCAGAGAGTTTGCATATGCTTCCTGACTTCTGTTTGTTTCTTTGCCTCTTGTTCAACTTACTACTTTTTGGAGGTTTCTGGAGTATTCCACTGTGGCTCAGCTGAGCTGTGAGCACAGAACTGAGCTTCATTTTCCAGGCTTACGCTAGAGCATTGCGGACACACAGCAGTCCCCAGGCACTGGTGGTGGAACCTTACTCGCATTCCTGGAGTTTCTACTTGGGGTATCTTTCCAACCCTCTCTCAACCCCAGACCCCTCCCCTAGGGAACCCAGGAAGGGGAGGTCAGCGATCTGATGAGTGAGGAGGGGAGAGTCATTGAGCCTCCTGGCAGCCTCAGGAGACCCACATTTTCTGCTTATCCCTGTGGCAAGCTCTGGGAAGTAGCAGATGCCTCCAGCCCTGCAGTGGGGAGGCCTGAAGGTGAGCAGTTCAGTGTGGCGGCGGAGGGGGAGTGGGAAGCTTAGTGGGTAGCATATCCAAGCTACCATCTCCAAACAAGCCAGTTCAGTTAGAGAGCTGATATTTTATTTCCATCTCTCTGACTCCCATGTATCATTTCTTGATTTATTCCACACGCTGAGGGTACACAGGGGTTATTTTTCGCTCCCTTAAAATTCCACATATGAGAGAGTTTGCCTGGAACCCTCAGAGATGGGCATTGTAATTGTCATTTGGAGCCCAAAATAGTGCAGGGAGGCATTGTGGCTTGGCCAGGGTGCTTCAGGAAGCTCTCAGCTTGCGGGGATTTTCACCTGCGGTTTGCAGCATTTTCTGCAGTGGCTGCTTGGGTGTGGTGGAATGGCACTGGACCCAGGCCATCAGTGCGTCCTGATCCTCAGCTCTTGCTCGCTGATTCCGGCCTGAGCAAGTACCCTCGGAGCCTCAGCTTACACTTTCCAGCCAGAGGAGGGCCACCCCAGAGCAGGCAGAGCTTCAGTTGGGCTTTCTAGTCAACAATGGGGGGGGGGATAACTTTTTGCTCCTTTTACTGTGCTTTTCAGCAAGGATTGTACACCTGGACTTAAAATTGGAAAAGGGGCTAAATTCCCTGGGGCTACAGAGGCACTGATGTATGAAGAAGTTAGACTTAAAGCAGGCCTGCTGGCCTGAGTGGACCACTGCCCCATGCTCCCCACAGGGATACATGAGCCCAGATTGCTGGTCTGTCCACTATAAGGTGGGGGTATCATCAGGGACAAGAAAGAATCAGGGTCCCAGATGGCACAGGGTTTATGTCAACTTCTCACACTGACTTAGGAAACAATGTAATAGCAGCTCTGCAGATCAGATGAATGAGAAAGATATTTGAAAGTTCTGTGTGCAGGACACTTTCCTTTTAAAGTATAGTTTGCCTCCAAAATCACAAAGGAATTAAACTCATTGAAAATGTGTCTCGGATTTCTTATCCAAGTGGAAAAGGAAAATGAAGGAGGTTAGGGCGATAAAGCCTGAGGAGAAAGATGGTTTCCTTTGCAGGGGTTGAGACCTGGGTCCTCCAGACAGCTGAGAAGGCAAGTGAGATCTTCGAAGATAAGCTGGACAGGTCAGGAAAGGAAACAAAGATGTCTCTTAAAGATCAACAGAAAATAAGTGATTTAGTTGCAGCTGGATTGCAAAAAAAAAAAATGGCAGGGCCAAAAAAGTCTAATACAGAGAGTTAGAGTCAAGAACTGAGAGAGCAGACGGGGGTGAAGACTCTCAGAAGGGACTCCAGGTCCAGAAAGGATGTAGAAGCGCATTCTCAGAGCCCCAGGGGGAGACCGTAATCGGAACCAAGGGCAGCCAGGCCAAGTGGTCACACACGTGTAGGTAGATTTGAAAGGGGTGAATTGAAAAGGGTGGCAGTATTAAATGAGCTCACAGGGAAATTGTAGAAAAATGTGTTCTGAGAGAGCACACCCAAATAATTTATGGAATTAGGGCTCAGAGAAATTGTGGTTATTATTGACAAACAGGCAAGTGATAACAGATGATGTCTAGGCACAGGCTGGATGTTGGCCCGATGACAGACTCCTTCCTGGGGGGAATGTACACCTCAGGGGGACACATGGTCACGATTTGTTTTCATGAGGGATATTTCTGGAAGGCCCAGCTCGTTTTGATGTCATCTGTTTGGCTGTGCTGTACTCAAAAGATAAAATCTAGACATTGTTTGAAAACCAAATTCTCTTGTCAGTAAGACAGCAAAGGAAAAGAAGAAAGAAAAGACAGGGGGCATTAATGGAAGGGAACCCACATAAGAACCAGGTCAAAGTGTTAAACATTCAGCCAAACAATTTTGAAATGAGGTTAGAAACAAGGGGAAAGTGGGCTGTCAGAGGCACTTGTGGTAACTACAGGGAACGTGGAGGGACACAGTTGCTACTGAAGTCGGACCAACTACCCAGGCCTGAACAATTAAATGCAAAGCTGGGGAAAAGCATAGCTCTGGGAGGAGCCACAGTAGAGTTATCAGAACTGACCAGGTTTGCTGGTTCACAACTCAGAAATGTCAGCTGCATCTTCAGGCCAGGAACCTGCTAAGGACGCCTGTCTAGCTGCAGCAAAACGCTGTCTTCGTGGAACAAAACATGCCATAACTACAGGCAGGGAGAGTGGCCCCCGAAGCTTGGGTGCATGGCACTGGACAGCTGGACAGAGCTCATACTCACGCAGGGGCTGTGGGGTCACCCACACTGACTGGAGGCATGGACAAGAGGGTCTGAATGCAGCATGAGGAGAGGAGGTTCTCGGGATGGCCTGCAAGAAGAACTATAACACGGGGTCACTGCTGCCATGTCTCAGCTCTGCATGGAGACACGTCAAATAGCTCAACTGCCACCTTCTGAGAAAGGAGGTGGTGTGTATAGGAGATACGGTTCACACAGCACCAAAATCACCCTGCTGATGTGAGAGTCCTTTGTGCACAGTGGAGGAATCTGGACAGTTACCTTCAACTCTCTGACATTCAGATCCCTGGTGTTTCTCTGCCTGTCCTAAGATGCCCCTGAGGTCCAGCTCCAGTCTTCGATGACAGTGACATTGATCCGGATTAGGAACTTGGCCCTGAGAACATCAATTTGCAGAAGATAACTAGTTCAGTCGGCACGGGTTTCTAAACTGGCTGTCTGGATGATGTGGAGAAACATTGGCACTGAAATTACTTTGTTCACTGTACAGAGGGAAAGGTGACGTCTCTCCTGTAACCCTCAGACCGACTCCCATGGGCTTTTTCAACCAACAATGAAAGGGTGCTGATGGCAGAAATTAAAAACAATGGAGAAAGCCTGGGTTGTTAAGGGCCCAGATAAACAGGAGCTCATATACACAATTGTGGAAATTTAAGCCAGTCTTCACAGAGCTCAAACTATTGATGTGTAGGCATTTGTTCTAGGAAAATAATCAAACCAGGCCACAAAGATATATGTGTAAAGCAGTCCTCTAAAAAGTATTTGTTAACAGTAAAAAAAATAATTTAAACAACTTAAATATCCACCCCAGGACTGTTTAAATGCATTCGATTAAATCCAAATGACACAGTGGGCCGTGGCCATTTACAATGATAATAGAGATCTGCATGCATTGACTCGGAAATCTGTTAACTGAAGGTGGCAAGTTACACAGAACATGCACAATAGAATCGTATCACTAAAAGAAATAGAAATGTTTTTTTGAAAAGTGAGTGAATCTGCATGGAAAAGGCTCAAAGGCTGCGCCAGTGAAATCTCAGCAGTGAGACAGTCCAGGCTAGCGGCTAGGAGTGAGGACTCTGCAGCCAGGGGCCCCGGCTCCCATTCCTGGCCCCTGCCTGAGACCCTGCACAAGTCCCTGAACACCCTCAGCCTGTTCCTTCATCTGGAAAGTCAAGATTGTGATTCATTCCCTTAAGGATGAAATGAGGTGGACGCCAAGGCTTAGGACAGAGCACGGCACACGCCAGATGCTCAGTCAGCGGTGGCTATTCTGGTGTCTGGGTGCTGCTCCAGTTTTCTAGTGGGGTAACTAAACCCAAGCTTAGTGACTTCAACGAGAACCATTTTATTATGTCTCTCAAACTCAGTGGGTCCCAAATTCGGGCAGGGCTTGGCTGATGCTTTGGTCTGTGTAGCATCATCTGAGGGCACCCTTGGTCCTGGGCTGGTGGATGCTCTGGTGGAACATTCTTTCATATGCCTGGTATCTTGATATGTGAGGCTGGAAGGTTAGGCTCAGCTGTGCTTGCTCAAAGCACCAGTACACGGCCTCTGCAGCATGGTGCCCACAGGGTAGATGGACTTTTTACATCAGGACTGGCTTCCCCTTGAGCCAGTGGCTCAGGAGAAACCTGTGCACAAAGGTGGCACTGTGCACAAAGGACTCTCACATCAGCAGGGTGATTTTGGTGCTGTGTGAACCGTATCTCCTATACACACCACCTCCTTTCTCAGAAGGTGGCAGTTGAGCTATTTGACGTGTCTCCATGCAGAGCTGAGACATGGCAGCAGTGACCCTGTGGAAGCTGTTTGGCATTTTCCAACTTATCCCAGAAGCCACACAGCTTCTCTTTCACACACTCTATTGGTTGAAGTAATAATGAGCTCTTCCTGATGCCCGGGGAAGAAACACAGACTTTGCTGGGTGAAGGTCTCATCATAGACAAACATGTGGGATGTGAGATATTTGTGTCATCTTCAGAAACGATAATCGGCTACAGAACCTGTATCTCTTTATCTTAGTGTTTTGTGGGTGTATGACGTATACATCTATAATCTGATGTGCATCTCTATATGCAGAGCTATAGACACACATTATGTAACTACACACTTGAGCGCAGAAAGACATGTGCAAATTCTGCCTCATAATTGCTCCGGCTGAGGAGGCAGCCCATCGCCTGTGAAGTCTGAGACGTTGGCAAGAAAGCGATGGGAAGAGGAAGGGGATGCTCACTTGTATGTATAGCATAGGTTTTGCCCTTTACAATAAGATGACGTGCTTCATTTTGCTTTCTCTGTTGCCATGGTATCTGTCACTTTATTTATAACTGTGTCTGTTCAATTACATCCGTGTACTTGAGAGGCTTTTCTGCTCCAAGGAAGAACTGTAGCAAGAGGAGAAGGCTCAGGGTCGGGCTGGGAGGGATGGAGGTCAAGGTGTTCCTGCTCATTCTCTTTCACTGCCCTCCCTGAGTTGCCTCTCCAGTCCCCCCAGCCCCTCAGACGGGGCGGTCTAGCCTGCACCCCATACCCGTGACCGCTCATGCACGTCAGCACTGAGATCGGCCTGAGTCCTGCGACTTTGCTGCCCGTGTGAACCTGGACAGGTGAGTCAGGCCTCTGAGCCTCCCTCCTCCCTTCCACCTTTGCAGAATAAGAAGGCGAAGGCAGGCTCACTGAGGCCCCTGCCCAGTCCACCCCTGTCCATGGCGCTTTCAGTTTCTGGAGAACCCTGAGCCCCGTCCACCTGATGGCTTCCACGCGCTCCCTCTTCCCGTTAGACTTTCCTCTGCTCCTCATGTGTAAATGTCACCCCCTCCAAGAGCCTTCCCTAGTGTGCCCACCTGCAGCGGATACCCTCAGCATTCACACCCCCAGAGGTCAGGCCCCGCGACCACTTTTTGCACATTGGCTTCCCAAGTGTGCCTTCCCTCCCGACAGCCAGCCCCGGAATCTCTTCCTTGCCGTGCTGTCCTCGGGCTCCAGAAGCCACTTGGCCTGAATTAGAGGGGAGCCAGAAGTGCCTGGGATTTACGCTCGCCAGGAACAGCCCTTAAACCACGCCTGAAGGGTGTGGAAAAGTCTCCCTGTGTTGTCTCCAGACGCCTCCATAGGCTGAGCCATTGTCCCTTCCTTGGGTTTTTGCTTGAATCTGTGCACTTGTTTGGTTTCCTTCCGGTCCCTGCCCCACTGTCCGTGTCCCCACGCCACCGCCAGGCTTCCCTGAGAATACTTCGCAATACAGCGCTCCTCTCAGAGTCAGCTTTTGGGACATTCAATCCCAAGTCCTTTTGAAAGGACATCCCTTTGTGGGGTTGTCTGTGTCTTGTTCGTTTCTAAGGTGGAACATATTCCAATTCATAGATGCTCATTTTTTACTTTATAAATCATTCTCAGCCACTGAAGCTGTGTATTCCATGAAGACTGAGGTTCTTTCTGTCATGGACACTATTTTGTGTCATAATATAGTTTTTAGAACAGAAAATGGGCTCAAAAATTTTTTAGATATAGGAATCATTGGATGATTATCCCTTTATGATGCCCAAATTGGCAAGTTCATCTTTGTTCTCAAGGTAACCTAAGGTATCCTCACTGTGTCCATCTAAACCCTTTCATTTTTTTTAACCAATAAATAAATGCTTGAAAATGTCCAATCTCAGTATTTATCAAATTCAATTAACATTAGATCAAATAAAAATAAAGATAAAGAACCTAATTAAAAATGAGCAAATGACCCAAATAGACTTCTTTCCAAAGATATACAAATAGTCAATAAATAAACACCATCAGTCATCAGAATATGCAAATCAAAACCACAGTGACATACTACTTTACACCCACTAGGATGGCTAGAATCAAAAGGTCAGATAATAACAAGTGTTGACAAGGATGAGGAGAAATTGGAACCTTCATACACTGCTGGGGATAAAGTAAAATGGGGTGGCCACTTTGGAAAATAGCCTGGTCATTCCTCAGAGAGTGAAACAGAATTACCATCTCACCCAGCAATTCCATTCCTAAGTACACACCCAACAGAAATGAAATCATGTGCTCAGCCAAATACTTGTACACAAATATTCATAGCAATGTTATTCATAATAGCCAAAAGGTGAAAACAACCCAAAGGTCCATCAACTGATGAATGGACAAACGAAATGTGTATATCCACACAATGGCATATTATTGATAGATAAAGGGAATGAAATAGTGATACATGCTACATCATGAATGAACCCTGAAAACATACTAAATGCAAGAAGCCACTCACAGAGACCACATATTATATAATTCTATTAATGTGAAATTTCCATAGTAGGTAAATCTATTTAAACAGAATGTAGATTAGTGGTTTCCTAGGGCTGGAGGGGGTGAGGAGTTTGAAAGTGATAATTAAGGGTACAGAGTTCCTTTGTAGGGTGATGAAAATTTTTGAAAATTGATTTTAGTGATGGATGTACAACTCTGTGGATACACTAAAAATCGTTGAATTGTACACTTTAAATAGCTGAGTTGTATAGTATCTGAATTATAGCTCAATAAAGCTATTATCAAAAAAATTATCACTAGGCCAAGAAACCACTTTTACTTACTAGCTTAGTTTTAAGCTCCATGACCCTTGGTGAGAGATGGTGATGAACTTGATACTGTCACAGCGTGATGGTGACACTGTAAAGCACCATAGCTTTTCTGTATGGCCAGATGACCTTACTGAGCATGAGTCACCAGAATATTCACACCCTTTCGCCCTGCTGTTGCACCTCCTGGAAATGCAATTGAGGATTTAATCCAGAATTCTTAAAAAACAGTGATATACATAAACATGTTTATTGTAATCCTATTTATAACAATCAATAATTTGAAAGAATCATACTGTCTAATGATAAAGGAAGGGTTAAATGTGGCAGTGTGTGAAAACAATGCTAATGTGAGGTTAGTGAGACGCAGTGGGAGGCAGAATTGCCTGGCATTGTCATCACTGTAACTGCAAGGCTGTAGGTGTGACATCCGTTGGGACAGGGGCTTGTGGAGAAGTGACACTAATGATCTGCTATGTGTCACAGGTTTGCACGTATTATCTCCAATTCTGTATCACATCGCCACCATTTCACAGCTGAGGACACTGGAGCTCAGCGAGGTGAGGTCCCTGCCTGAGCGCACAGTGTTAGGGAGAAGCACAACCCACGAGGCAGGCCTTGAGCTGCACTCTCAGACTCACGCAGCGCCCCATCAAGCCCGAAGCCAGTCCCACGGAGTCCCAGCAGGTGGCAAGTCCAGTTCACCTTGGGTTCACCCTGGCTGGACCTACATTATGATGCCAGTTACGCTCAGGAAGGGTGGGTGAAGCCCTTTGTTCTTTGGAGGAGCCAGGGAAAGGGGCAGGCGTGCAATCCCACCAGCATGGGTATCCTCCAGCGTACTAATGCCTGAGGTCGAGGTAACGAGGTCTAAAGATGAACGCTCGCCAGCTAACTCACGTCATGAATCACAGCCATGTGGACGCACTGCTCGCTGATCACCAGCTTCTCTCAGGAGCAAGCAGCAGGGCAACCAGATCTGCTCACAGCTCAGGGTCCTGCTGGGCCCCTCATGCCCGATGGCCCCTCGGTCAGGCTCCAGCACCTTGTGCAGATGACTGGAGGCACAAGAGGCTGGGTACCCATGCAGGAAGGGCCCCCCAAGCTGCCATCAAGCAGTAGGGGCCCCTAGTCGGAGGACCCCAGCTATGGGATGAGAGGGCCTGGGATGGACACTCTGAAGGAGACGGAGTCCCAGAGGCTGGGATTGAATGCTGGCTGTCACTTACCAGCCATACTGTCCTGTGTGCCTCACATCTTCTTCCTCGGTGGGCACAGTGAGGCTGGCTTGGCATCTTTCTGAGGATTCTATGATCCCGGTTATGGTACCAAGCACAGTGCCTGGCCTATGATAGGAGCTAGAGACTCCTGGTTCTCCCCCATCAATGAGCCTGGGTTTGCTTTCAGGCCTGGAACAAGGACTTTCAGCAAGACGAGGACAGGGACTTGGAGTCCAGGAGGGTCAATGCCACAGAGCAAACCACAGCATCTGACCTGCAGCCCTCAGCTGCCTCTCATTTGTCTCCTCTCACCCCCATACCTCTTGCTTTCCCCAGGAAGGGAGACAGCGGCCTCCAGGGACCTGTGGCCCTCCCTTGAAAGCAGCAGGGAGCAGGAAGTGGGTGGAGGTTCCTCCACCCTGCTGCCATCCTGGGAGAGGACAGGGGACAGAGGGCAGGGAGGTGGTGGGGGGAAGCCCAGTGGCAGCTGGACTCGGGAATGGTGCTGGGAACTTAACAGAGCTGGGCTCCCCAACGGGGACCTCCTAGAGAGGGCCACCAGGCCCCAGTGCCCGCCCTCCGTGGGGACTGGGACTCCTGCTGCAGCCAAGGAGCAGCGTCTCATGTGGTTACACCCCAGAAGGGTGTGCAGTTGGGCGGAGGAACAGCATCCCTGGCTGGGAATTGTTCTGGGGCTGTCAGCAAAGGGCTGCGCCAGGGCCTCCCTCTCCTAGGCCTGCTCCCCGACTCTCTCCTTCTTTGCCTGCCAGCTTCTCCCAGTCCCTGGTCTGCGTGTGACCCGCTGATGGTGAAGCCTCTTCATTTACCATGTGCTCAGCGTGGTGCCTTGGGGAGTAAAGCACTCCAGAGATTTCTCAGATCAGCACACAAGGACAGAGCTCGCCTGGGGATCACAAGAAAGCGTTTACTCTGAACCCCACCTAGTGCGAGAGGAAAGGCCGAGAGGGGGTAGTTTACACCTGAGTGGCTTTGCCCTCTTCAAAGAGCAGTGAGAGTCACTGCCGGCCCGGAACGGCACCAGCTCCTCCCGCTGTAGGCAGGTCTACTGGAAAGACAGCCCAAGTCTGAGGTTCCAAGGACCCAAGCTGAATTGTCATGTCTGCTGACCAATGCACAGCTGTGTGATACTGGGAAAGCTACCTAACCTCTCTGAGGATCAGGAGCTTCTATAAAACTTCAATCAAGATAACTAAGTCACTTGCACAGTGGGAGGACTAAATTAATTAATGTAAATAAAAATCGTTTTGAAATGTTAACGGCATCTTGTCATTAGCTCCTTTTGTATCTTCTCTCCTGCCCTTGAGGGATTCCGGCTCATCCAGAGACATTCATCCCTCAGTATCAGTAAGACTTCAGCTTTCCAAACTCTTATCTGGAAGAATGACAATGGCAGTGATAAATATTCAATGAAGGAATAAATGAATGAATGTAGCCATAAATGAATCAGTCAATCCCTAAAACTGAACACGGGAGCCCAGGAGTAGGTGATAAAACTCCCTTTGAATCAGGACTGCCACCTGACTGGAGAAACCTCAGCCTCAGACAAACGTGGGGCAGGAAGAACATTTCAGTCCCAGCCAGGTAAGCTCAGCACAGACACCTTCCAAAACACAGGTAGGGTGGTGGGTGGGAAGCGGAGTGGGGATGGAGAAAGGTGGGGAAGAAGCCAGGAAAGGAGGTGAGAACAGAAGCCCAAGGTGCTCACAGCCCAGGCCCTGCCTCAGAGAAGCTGCAGGGGCGCCCGGGGCGGGTCAGGTCACACGGGGGGTGGGGGTGGGGAGGAGGATACAGAAGCAGCTGCCTGTGTCTCTGGTGGGGGCCAGAGCTTTGCTCCCATCGGTGGCCGCAGGCTGTGGCCGGACACCGGGTGGACTGAGCTGACGTTCCCAAGTCCTCCCTGGAGTAAGATAGGATGGAAAATAGTAAAGCAAAAGTCATGGACAAAGGAAAGAGTGCGTCCGACTCTGAAAGCTTGGAGTCTGTCATCTGAGCATGGCAGGCTGCCGCTGGTAGCCTCTGTCTGCCTTCTTTACTGGGTGGCAGGACACCCGCTCAGGTGGAATCAGGGTCATCCATGTGCCTGGGATGTCAGGTACCTGCCACGTTAGCACTCACCCAGCCCAGTGAGGGAAAAGGGCCCTCACAGGGCCTGTAGCTTAACATGCACTTAAGCACAGCACACATAGAACATTCCAGGCCTAGTGGACACAGAGAAACGCTGTGGGAGTCACAGTCCCCCAGCATGGCTCGTTTTCATGTTTCTCCACCTGTGGGCCCCCCCCCTCCCCCCGGTCAAGGGACAGCTCCCACTCACCCCCAGTGTTTAGATGTTAGAGCCGCCCTGCTCGGAGCTCCAGAGGCATCGCGTGGGCCCCTAGTGGCTCCTCGCGCTGTGCGGTTGGGGTCTTGAGCCCCTCCAGAGCACATGCACCCCTCAGTGTCGTGGGACAGATGTGTAGGCAGGGGAGCGGAGCAGTGTCAGCCCCACCGTGTGTGGCCATGAGCCTTGGTGCCTTGCTGCAGTCTCCTCGCTTAGACACTAAGGGAGTGGGCAGAACCTAGGATTTCTTGAATCTGTGATGTTTTTTAACCTTTCCTGCTGGCACACAAACTTGCCCACAGTTTGTTTTTACTGTGACTTATATTGTTCCCCAAATATATACCAATTGTCTAAAGAAAATTATACGGTAATATTTAGGTTCCATAAACTGTACGTGAGCCCCTCCCTTGTCCCTCTTTCCCATCCTGAGAATCGCTGCCCCATCCTCCCAGGATGAGGGACCTTCGGTTCTCAGGGGTGATTGTCATCACTGTTCTCATTCAATGCAAGTTCATTAAGCACCTTTCTGTGTGGGGCTTGGGAGATTTCTGTGAGCCAAGTGCCTCTGCTTCCACGGAGCCTCCTAGCCCCAAAGAAGGGACGCAATGAGCAGGCAGCACGATGCTGTCTCCACGGCAGTGACCCTGTGTCTGTTGAGGGGTTGTGGGGAGTCAGGCGCCCTCGGGGCTCTGCGTGTGGCATCTCACTGCAACCTCGCGGGGGCCGTGCAGAGCAAGTGCCCCTGCCATTCTGTGTTACCAGTGCGCAAACAGCCTGAGAGGGCACCGGCCGTGCGTGCAAGGCAGCGGCTAACAGGAGGTGGACCCGAGATTGAACCTGTGTGCCTGTTTTCAGCCTATGTTTGTAATCTCTAGATTGTATTGGGGTCCTGGTTCAGAAGCCCAGGTTGCATAGAGAGCCTGGGCCACACCTGAGCGTCAGCCTGTGAAGTGCCCCAGCGCGCAGGAGCAGAGCCCCTCTGAGCAGATTTGCTACAGCAGGGCAGCAGGTTCCAAGGTGGGAAAGGCCAGAGACTGGACAGGCGGCTCTGTTCTGCCCCTCCACCTGGGCTTGGGGAGCTTTGGGCCCTGAGTGGAGATAGAACTGCCCTGGAGCAGCCACGCCACACGGGCCTGGAGCTTCCTAACAAACCTCCTCCAAGTCTCTTCCCTTTTTACCTCCGAACTCCTGGTCCCAGGACCACACTTAGCTTAACAATTTTCCTCTCTTGTTTTTTGTTTTCCATTTTCATTAACAGGACCTGACAAGCACAAGGATGGAGCCACCACTTGTTTCCATAATCGTTTGATGAGCACATCATGAGAATCGATTATCAGGTAAATATACTACAATTAGCCTGAAACCACCATGCCGTCTGTGTTTTTTTAACATCCAAATGTGGTTGAAGTCAGTGGCAGGAGCTCTCCTGATGAGAGAGGCAGGCAGGGCGGCCCCTGAGAGGCAACCCAGGCAGGATGTGGCCAGGTGGTGGGACGGAAGGGTGCTGAGTCTGGGACTCCTCGGGGTGCCTCGGTTGGTGGGGCTTTAAGGTCAACACTCTGGGAAGCTGAGAAGACGCTGTCACTTCTTGAGATCTGGGGCTCCTCGGAGAGAGAGCTGGGCAGTGACACATCTGCTCCTCTCTGTAATGACTTTGATAATTGGCTCTCAAAGGGAATACGTCTTATTTGATGAAAAATACAATGAGTTAGTTGTTCATAGCAGACACTGGATAAATATTTGTAGGATTGAATTGCAGAGAGGTTTCTTAAGTCCAGACTGGCTCTGCAGAAGTCTTGGGTAAGAGGCCCAAGTCAGAGCGTTCGTCCAAACACACCACCCCGAGGTGAGGGGTGGGGAGGAGCCGCGTGTCGGTAGAACAGATCCAGAGTTGGAGAAATAGCGTTTTGTTAGGTTTGATCTTGAACAGTTAAGTATTCCACTGAATCAGAAGATTCCTTAGCATCCTTGGGCAAAATCATGAAGCTGATGAAATTTGTCTTTAAGACAGTCATTCTCCTTTTCTTCACTCCCTGTCCCCGGTTCCCTTGTTCTGAGTCCCAGGTGATTGCTGGCAAGCCAGTTAACACTGGTCAAAATGCCTCCCTCCATTAGGAATGACATTTGGCTGCATGTAAAAAATCCAGCTGGGGCAACTTGGCCAAATGGGCATCTGGAAAGGGGTATCCTACCTCCAGAAATCTGAGAAATAGAGACAATAAGGAGATCCTTGTCCCACTCAGCAGACTAGTGAAGAGCGAACAGTGAGGCAGACCACGGAGAAGCAAGTCACTGGGGGGGATGTAAATTAGTGACACCACTTAGGGAAGCTGTCAGGTAATATCTGCTAGTGCTCAGGATGAGCACGCTCCACTCGCCTGCAGCTGGCCGGTGTGCACAGTGGCCACGCTCGACGTGAAAAGGCCAGCATTGTTTGTGACAATGAGTGAAAAGAAAGAAAGAAAAGAACACAGCCTGCTATTCATCAACAGAGAAATGGATGAATTGCATATGCTTGTGAAATGGGACACCTACTCAGCGATTACGATTAATGAACAAAACACATATTGATCCGCATCATGTTGAATGAAAAAAGCAACTTAGAGAAAGTTTCATATGTGTAAAACCACAAAAACGTGTATGTAAAGGCTCTAATATACATGAAGCGAAAATATATATTGCTTGTGGAACTGTGTGTATATAGTCAAAACAGAAAAAAATGGTTTGATAAGATGTACACAGTTTTTAGATCCTGATTATCTTGGGAGAGAAAGGAGAATGAATGGAGGGGCTTCCATTTTATGTTCTAATTCTTTTATTTTTAAACAGTATGTAAAACATACATGGATGAAGGGATTTCGTTTATCATTCTCTGTACTTTTTAGTACTTTTGTAATTTAAACAATTAAAGAAGATAAACTGATGATGGCATGTATGGCTGTCAGAGCCTGGGCGTGGGAGAAGCTGGAGGAACCAGGACCTGCCACTGCCAAAGGCAGGGTGTCTCCAGACTCCTCCAAGGAGCCAGGTCTGGCCTCCTCTCCTGCCTTAGGAGGTCTTTGTTGGGGGTCAAATCTTTCAGATTTCTTATGCATTTTCTGCTCCTCCACATTAAACCCCAGATATATCTGATCATCTTATACTCTCTGGAGGTATGATAAGCCTGTCCACCTTTTAAAGATCCTATTTTGCTTAACTTTTATATACCAAGTGGACTGGATTCTTAGCCAGGATCTTGGAAGGCTATACACAAGGAAAATAGGGGAGCACAACAGAGGTATTCTTCATCAATTATGTGGAAGGAAAAAGAGAATAAAGGGGAGTTTAACCTATTCTACCTTTAAATGAAGTCAAATATCTGACATTCACCAGGAGAGGGAGAGGGGAGTCTTGAATGCTCCCCACCTATCTGCAGGACCTAATCCATTCTGTTTGAATAGTAAGCTTCCATAAGCTAAATACTCTCAGGGCAACTGGACTCATCTCACAGGTAAACTGATTCAATACTAACAGTGACTGTTGATACCGTGCTTCCTCATTGCCAGGCAGTACACTTAGCAACACATACATCATCGTTTTTAATCTCTACAACTGCCCTAGGAGATGTGTATGGATGCACATGCCTATGGATACAAAGAGGTGAAGCAATGCGTCCAAGGCACATGGGTGGTCACTGGCAGAGCTGGGACTTGACCACAGCAAGGCTTTGCCCATTTGTGCTGAGTATCAATACGTATGTGCACGTTCCTAACTGAATGTGCCTTTCCGTACCGTCCATACCCTGAAGCAAACTGTGTCTCTGGTCCTTACTGCCCCATTCTGCTGCCCCCCGCCTGCTCGTCATCCCCACCTGGACGTCTGCTACACATTTTGAAACATGAATTCCAAAAGGACTCTGGCTTCATTCGCAAGCACTTCTCACTGGCCTTTCCTGTTTCAGTAACTGGCATCAGCATCCACTCAACGGCTCAGACCAAAAACTGAGACGGTATCTGTCCTTCATACTCCATTCACTCCCCCAGCAATCCTGCAGTCTTCACTTCCAAAATATCTGATCCTACTACCGCCAGATCCTTGTCAAGCTGCACCTTCCTCAGATGACAGCAATCCTTTAATGCAGCTTTCTTCCCTCCCCTGCCACACCCATTCTAGAACATTCAGTGATTTAAGTGAAACTGTTCATTGTACCCCTGATTTCAATCTTCCAGTGGGTTTTCACTGAGTAGACTAAATGGTAAGTGGTGAGTTACCAGGCCCTACATGCATGCTGGCTTTTTGGGTGTGTGTATCTCCAGGCCAGAGACGCTTCCAGCTCCCAGAAAGTCACTCTGCATTAGGTGAGATCGAATAATGAGAACAGAACATTGGGGATAAAAAGGGATTATAGCAAGCTTTATTCTCACAGTGACAGGTCAAATCTAGAATCATGTTTGCATCTGGCAGTCTGCATGCAGCAAGTCCATCTCCATCTCTGTGTTCACTCCATCCTCTGCTCCTGCCTCTGCCCCAAGCACTGGGTGGAGCTATTTATATAGCAGCACAGGCAATAATGGCTTGTTGCCAACACATATGCAAGCATGTGCCTGCGCAGTAGGCTAATATTACATCATTGCGTGTGCACAGTGGGTGAGTGTGGTAAGCATCCTGGCCATGGAACTTCCATTTTGCCCACAGAGTGTGACCTGTGCAGCCTTGCTCAGAAGACCCCCTGATCGGTTTAGTACTCTGCTGTCACTATCCTAGAATTCGCAGCAATTTTTGAACCAGGGGCCCTGTGCTTTCATTTTACACTGAGTACCACGAGTTAGGTGCAGGTCCCGTGTACACACACCAGCTCCTTAATCCCTCCTTGAGTTTATCTCCTGTCACTCTGCCTCTTGCTTCACTGTTCCAGCAACACTGGTCTCCTTGCAGCTCTTCAAACACATCAGGCCTTTCCCAATCAGGGTGTCTTGCCAATGGGTTTCAGCCCCAGGCAAGTTCACTATGGATTCAATGGGACCAAAGAAAATTGACAGCAAAATGTTCTTGGGGTGAAAGAGTTATCCCCTACTTTATTTCCAGGTGGCAGGTCAGTGACTAAAATCCTGTTCACTCAGAGCGAGTCTGTATGCAGCAAACCGGTCTCTGCCTCTGGGCCCCTCTGTCTGCACAGCCATCTTCCGGGCCTCTCTGCCCACACAGCCGTCCCACACAGCCAAACTCTGGGCCTCTCTCTGCACAGCCGTCCTGCACAGCCGTCCTCCAGGCCTCTCTCTGCACAGTCGTCCTGCACAGTTGTCCTCTGGGCCTCTCTGCCCACACAGCCGTCCCACACAGCTGTCCTCTGGGCCTCTCTCTGCACAGTCGTCCCGCACAGCCATCCTCCAGGCCTCTGTCCTTAGTGCTGCCACCACTCCTCCGCTCTGCTCTCCTGCAGCCTTGCAGCCGTGCCACTGTGTCACCCAGAGCACTGGGCGGAGCTCTTTATATAGAGTCAAATTGCCCACAGGCGTGCAGTGAGCTGGTCGCCCAGGGCCAGGTGAGAATCCTGGCCACAGAACTCTCATTTTGTCCACCCAGGGCTTGCTTGCACTGTTCCTTTGACTAACATGCCGTTCCCAAGGAGTGAGCATGGCTGGCTCCCTTTTTCCCACCATTCCAGCCTCAGCTCACAGGCTGGCTCCTCAGGGAGGCCCTGCCTGACCACTGGGTTGCTGAAGGCCCTTTATACCCAGTTACTCTCTTTCCCTCCATGCTGTCCTACTTTCTTCACAGTAATGGTCTCCACTGCAATCCCTGTATTTCGTATGCCTGCTTGTTGCCCGTCCCCTCCTCCTAGAAGGTAGGCCCCATGATGAGGAAGAACTTGGTAGTTGCTCCCGACGCTGGGTAGTCTTTGACTATTGCAGGAGGCAGGACGGAGGGAGGAACCATCCCTAACCGGGCCATTCTGACTCCAGCGCCCTCACCCTTGTCCCTGAATCACTTCACATCTCCTAGGAACCCTGTGCTCCACATAATCTGATCCCTACTGCCAACAAGCAGTGCCAGAGTGACACTTCCTGCATTTTGTAGGTTTTCACAGCACATAAATCCAAAACCTGCCCTTTCTCTGCAAGATGATGACCTCACTACATGTCCTAGTGTCTGCAGTCGGCCTGTTACAAAATCCTACATGTAACACCACAGTTTATTGTTCATGCAACAACATGGGGTTGAGTAACAGTTGCTGTGGGAAGCATGCTCCATCTGTGTCCCATTGTAAATCATCGAACCACTAGGAAGCCCCATCGTGTAAAACTCTCCCAGAAAATTGTGTGTTCTGATTCCTCCCACAAAGTTGGCAGGTGCTGAGGAATACTGGTATCTTCCCAGGTTTGTTATTCAGCAACTATTCAGAGTTTGGAAATATTCAGAATGTTACTTTGTAAATGAACTAATGACCACCCACTGCATCCATGCATTATATTATGTATGGGAAGCACAATTACTGGGACATGGGAACAGCTGTAATCAAGTAAGAATAGCATGCCGCAGAAATGCAAAGAAAAGGCTCATTAATGCTGCCCAGGAGGAGACATGTGAATGGGGTCCAAGGGAGGCCTAGTTTGGGCAGGTGTCTCTAGCAGAGTGATGCAAATGATTCATCTGAAAGATCTGCCTCTTTGATAGGCATTGAATGAGGAGAAAGAGGTCTGACAAGGAGTTTAAAATCCTGGTTTGGGTCCTGGTTCTGACATTAGCTTGCCAAGTAATCTTAGTCTTATTATTTACCCTCTGAGCTAGTTTTCTCACATGAAAAAATGGGTACACCCTCATTAAAGAGTTGACATGTAAATAAATGTGATACTGTGTGTGATGGTATACTGTGTGCTGGAAGAGCTGTACACCTGTCAGAGTTATTGTTTAATCATATCATTATATAGGAAGCTATATATTATGTAATATTTGTGAGAATATTATCATATGTTATTTTTATAATTATTACTATCTTTAAAAAAGATATTTTCCCAAGCAAGATACAGTTAAGTAGGGGATTACATAAGACAAAAGACCTTAAGTCAGAGTTAAGTTTTCAAACTGCAGGTTACAAACCATTGATAGGTCCTGAAAACAAGTTAGTATTTTTTAAAAATGTGGGACAATACAGTTTCTGACCAAGTACACACAGTGAATTGTGATGTAAAATTTTTTATTGCTGGGGGCATCATAATACAAAAGTCTTAAAAATTCTACAGTCAGAAGAAAAACCTAAAGAAGTTAGAGACCAGTGTATCCATTATTTGATTTAAAAAAAACCTTGGAGATGACAGGGTCCTATTGCCCTCACTGACTGGGTAGAAATCTGAAGGTCCCAGATCTGTGCAGGGGTGGAGGCAGGTCACAAAGCCCAGCTTCCAGCCGAGATACCCAGTCCTCAGTAGTGAGCCAAGAAGGGAAGGCCTTAGGAATGAGAGCTCCTGCCTTCTAGGAGTTCGAATATTTAACACAGATTTATTGAGCATCTGCCCTATGCGTAGCACCATCCCTGACTTTAAGGAGCAACTTGCATTTTAATGGGAGAGAGAAAGATAATAACAAGTGTACTGAAAAATGAATGAAATCATTGTTGGATAAAATAAATTCATGAAGGAACTAGACAAAGAGGCAAGGTAGAGTGGGATGGGGTCTGCATAAGCCTGCCTCAATAGGTGACGTGACCATGACGTTGGAACCTGAAGGATGGAGGTGTCTGAGCTTGTCCTGATCTTTCACTCACAATCCCAGGATGGCTGCCAGTGTCAGGCATCATGCTCACGTTTAAGCCAGGAAGAAGGAGTTGGGGGAAACGGAGATGCCATATGCTTACACATCTTTCATTAGAAGACCAAATATTACCAGAGGAAAGATTTCTGGTTAATTTGCATGGGTCAAAAGCTGTGACCCGGCTATGCCTAGCTGCAACGGACGTTGGGAAAAGTGACTGGAGCTGATCGCGTTGCTTCTGAGCAAAATCAGGCTTTGATAATCAAGGAAGGAAAGGACAGTGCATGTTGGATAGGTCGTTAAAAGTAACTGCTACAGATATCATTCTAGTACACATTTCTGTGCATTTGTTCATGAGTTCCTTCTACGTAACACACCCTTTTTCATGTAATGAAAGAGAAATAAGCATATGGTATCTCTGTTCTCCTCCCCAGTGCCAGCAACATGCACCTTCTTCTTGTTTCATGAAAAAAAAAAAAACAATGTGTATACTTAGATAAACCACTGTGTCCAGCTTTCTCTTACTTGAAGGTAAATAGCATCCCAACTGCTGTGAGGCAGCGTGGAGCACGCAACTTCTGGCACTGTCCAGACACCTGCCTGCTGGCTCCCTTATAGGATGTGCCTTCACTGTAGGCTGGGGGGAGGGAGGTCAGCATCTCCCCAGATTCATTCCTAGTCTGACACTCAGGGAGTAGAGCCTCAGTGTGAGGTCAGAGTCACCTCAGATTCAAGAGCTCATCACTGATGCCATGTGTCTGCCACCTGCCCAGCTGAGAGCCTGCTGCCGGCCTCAGGTCTTATTCACCATGCCCCATCTCACTGAACTGCTTCCACAGCTTTCGTTCTTGGCCCTGCAAGCCTACATCCCCCGATAGACTCAGTTGAATCCCGTGTCTTGTTCCTAACTGCTTCTCCTCTCTACCTGCACCAGCCCACCTTTGCTTTCTAGCTCTGTCTCAGGAAGGGTCCTAAAATGGCATACCTATTCCTACTTTATACGCAGCCTGCAAGATGGTGGACTTTATTTTTCTAATAAGCAGCACATTCTCAGTTCACAATTTATTACACATTATTATCCCCAGATTTTTGTCAGTATGATTGTTTCACAAATTGCAGGCTCCCACTATAAATGAATGCTGATTATGACTTGCCCCAAGTGCCTTATCTTACATTTATCTATATTAAATCTGATCTCATTTGCTCCCCAAAACTTGGATTCTTCTCTGCTCTTTCAGCCTCTCCAATACTCATCGTGGTTTGGAATTTGGTAGCATCTGAAATATAATCAACTTGTCTTTCTTTCTAAGTCATAAGTGAACTAGAATAAATGCCTCAAACATGTACAGAAGAGCTAGTATATTATTGTCCATTGATTAAGCAAGTGTCTGAGCTGGGAATTCCCTCAAAGCACACCTTAAAATGAGGATTTGGTGCATATAGTTTATGTGGAAAGTGGTCCTGGGAAGCACAGTGACGGCATGTGAAAGGGAGACAGGGTGGAGAAAAGGCAATGAAAGTGTGCAACTGAGTGGGTTCCTGCTGCTGGTTCTGGAGCTCGGCCTGCTGAAGACCCTCTGGGAGACCATCCAGAGCACACCTCACTGATTGCTCCCCTATTACCTGATGACTGTTTCTGGGGGACATGAACTCCCTGCCATTGAGTCAGCGTGAGCCTAGCCAGCTCCTGTAGCCAGGCAAGCTCTCAGGCAAATGAGGAGGGTTTTACATGTGCAAGATTTGTCCGTAGAGCTTCAGATGGCCTCTGAGTCACCCAAAGAGGATATGAGCTGGACACCTTTTACAGCCCACAATTTGCACCACTCAGATCCACTCTTGCTGAACATTAAGTCCACTCTGTTCTGCCCCTGACTCTGCAAGGTGTCTGGGATATTCTTCACCTTCACCTTCTACTACTCGTCTGAGGTCACCCTCTGCCTTGGCCGGTACTTCTGCTGGTGGTAAGTGGTTTTCCCAGTGGGTTAACTTAGAGCTCCATCACCGAGGTAGCTGAGCCCCTGGTTTCGATACCGTTGTCATGCTCTGGTCGATGACCAGTTCCCAGTGGACGTGGAGGCACCAGACAGAGTGCTGGGTTCCGTACTTCCTCTGCTCTCACTGTAAGCAGTAGCCCGAGCACTTCATGTCGTTTACCCTTTCACATATAGTAGATCCTTTTTTATTTTAACCTTCTAGTCTACCAGCACGTGGAACCCAACATAACCAGGCAGCAACCATAACTTTTGGCTAATGGAACAGAACCTTCATATGTTGCCATAGTCCAGCTGAGCCAAGAATTTGGGAGGTTCGGGAAGCAAAAAAAAAATTGCTGAAGAGGTTTTCTGGAAGTGCTCATGGTGGGACCAAGGGGACCGGTGCCCCTCACACTCATGCCTCTTTCCCAGACGTCCTTGTCCCCAGTCTCCTGACCATGCTCCTCTTGGGTCTCGAACCAACCAGTCAAGCCCTTCTCCCCTGTGTGTATCCTTTCCTCAGTGCACTTCTGGCTCCACACAGAGTTGATGATGAAGTCTGTTCACAACTCTCTGTGCTGAGATTTTCATGGACACCCTTGGGTGGGCCTGGAGAATGGCCGCTGACCCCGTTCAGCACACTAATGGAGGGAGCTGCACCATCCAAAAACCGGACTGGGATTCTCTTTCTCTGTCACTGGGCCAGGGTGGCCTGACCAGAGGCCATAGGGGCAAATACTGGGAGAGGCTCTGGGGCAACAGAGACTGTGACAGGGGCCTGGGTCATCTATTCCTAAAGCTACCTGTGCCATCCAGATGTGCCTGGGCTTGATCTAGCATGGGCCCTTATGGTCTTACGATGGATTTTTGCTGTACCTGCCCTACTGTATAACTGCAGATCTGGCACCCCTCAGCTCCGGGTGGGCAGTTCCAATTGTATGGCCACTTGATGGCCCATGATGAGCACTTAGTCTTCACCAAGATCTGGTAGTGTGGCAGGTGTGCCTTTTTGAAGAGTGTATAATTCGCTATGATAGAAGTATGTCATTGATCCAGAAACCTAGAGGTCTGTTCTGTGGTTCTCCTGGTGAGATTGTCAGGTCCTCCACACAGCATCTTTATGCACCTGAGTAGACCTGGCACCATTAGCTAGGCCTGGTCACGTGGCTCCATGTCAGAGCAGCTGTACTGCAGCCGGAACCTGTTGCACAGCCCTTTCTTTGTTTTGTTCCCAATCAAAACTGGCAACCCTTCTAGTCATCAAGACACTGTTGGAGCAATAACATGCTGCTTCCAAATCCAAAGAGCCCATCCAGTACTATGTCCATCTTTTATGTGTAGGGGGCTCAAGGTGCAATAACTTGCCCTGTACCAGGCCCCATACCAGGTGATTAGACACCTAATTTCACCAGTCTGGAAAAATCTTCACCAAAATCTTCATGGGGTTTATCTCCCACCCTCTGGATGGGAGAAGTATGTTTTGGTAAACACATAGTGGCCTGTGACATATGTACACAGACATGTATGTATATGTACAATAATGGTATAAATTTGTCAACAGAGCATCTCAAGCTTTACCAAAGGGAAGTTTAAGTGGAAAAGAGAAGAACAATGGTTGTCCTTCTCTGCTGTCCAAGAGCATTTCACTTCAATTTATCCAGTTTTAATAGCACCTAAGTGTTCGATACTGTGGATTCAACAAGATAGGAACTCACTCCCTGAAATCCAGAAATTATGCAGGAGTGTGCAGAGTCAGCACAATTAACACAATTAGTGGAATAAAAAACATTCCAATTATTTGCTCATCCTGTTTAAGCATAACACTAAAAACAATTCAAGGCAACAAAACAATGAGAAATTGATGAGGACATATGTGTCACCAAGGACTCTGAGAGGACTTTCTGAGTAAGACAGAAAGCCCAAAAACCGTAAGGAAGGAAAAGAATATACATCAACCAGAGAAGAGTTAAGACTTTTGCATGACAAGAGAGTATAAAGCAAAGTCAAAAGTAAAATGATAGATTGAGGGAAATATTTGCAACTCTTATGATAGGAAAGGTTGATATAGAAAGAGCTTTTACAAATTAATAAGAAAAATGCCAACAACCTCAAAGAAAATAAATCTGCCAAGGATAGGAATAGTTCATTCACAGCAGAGATTATCTAAAAGGGCAATAGATAAAAGAGTTCCCATGTATAAGCCAATCCATTTCAATAAAAGGTCCCCTCTCTGCACATTGGAGAGTAATTTCATGCTGAACAGAATGGAAATAAACTGTCTAAGCCTTTTGGAATGGGGATAAGAGAGTTGCAAATGAGAGGTCCTCTGCTTGGAGCTCAGTGGAGCAAAATAGTGCTCCCAAGTGAACGTGCCCCAGAGACTTACAAGCCCTGGGAACAGTGCTGGCAGGGCTAAGCAAGGCCCAGAGAAGCATGAGCCTCCTTCGCGCACTTACTCATATGCAGACTCCATTGAGTCTGTTGAAGAGAAAAGAGCCAGATCTGTGTTTGAGACATCTGCCATTATCTAGCTAACTGGACTTGGCTAAAGTTATGGGCTGAATTGTGTCCCCCCCAAAAGATATGTTGATGTCCTAACCCCAGTACTTCCTTAAGACCTTATTTGGAAATAGGGTAGTTGCCGATGTAGTTAGTTAAATTAAGATGAAGTCATACTGAAGTATGGTAGGCCCTTAATCCAATATGACTGGTGCTCTTATAAAAAATGGGGAAGAGAGACAGAGACACATAGAAAAAAGAAACTATGAGACAACAGAGGCAGAGATTGGAATGATGCATCTATAGCCAAGGAATGCCTGGCTGGCAAACACTAAAATCTAAAGACGCAAGTCTCCTTCACAGACACCTTGATTTAGGACTTCGAGCCTTCAGGACAGTAAGCCAATAATTTTTTGTTGGGTAATCTACCCAGTTTGTGGTACTTTGTTATAGTAGCCACAGGAAACTAATACTGCAAATGTTAAAAGAAAAATTATTTGTGACACTTGCTAAAATGCTAAGATTGTCCTATATTTAGAACTATCTCTATAGCTATAGGGAGCACTGCAGTGGAGTTTTGCTGGCGGGGAGAGGGATTGGGCTCATCTCTGAATACACCAAGGAAGGCTTTTATGGATTTTATAGCCAAGGAGTTGGGGAAGATGGGAATCAGTGGTTGGAAAAAATACTGAGAGAGCAGGGTAATTCTTGCTAACTGGCTTAGCAGGATTGTTGCTAAAGGCAGGCCAGAGTGATCAGATGCTACCTGGGGGATAAGAGGGAATGAAGAAGGTGCCAGCTATTGAGGATGATCAGATATGGAGAGCAGGGGATTTTAGCTAAACTGAATTAGCAGGATTCTTGCTAAAACTGAATTCTTGAGGACATGCCCAAGGATGAAGCCTCATGAGGTTCAAAGGAGCCTGTCTAGACTTTGGCCAGGAAGAGAATCTTTGTCACATCCTTGAATGAGCCTTGGTTTCCTCATCTGTAACCGATAACACTACCTCCCTCGAGGAGTGGTATGAAAATAGTTGTGTTTTAGGTATAAAGTGCCACCCACATGGAGGCCTCCCCCAAAAATCCAGGCTCCCTTCAAGTGTTCATGTGTGTTCAAAGGAAGATACAGTGCTGACTCTCTATATTCTCCCCAGTAGTGTGTATGTAAAATACATCTTAGAAATAAAAAGTGCTAGGGCTGTGATTCCCAGGTTTGATCATAGAAACTGTATCAAGTTCAGCTATTTGAAAATAGGGAATTTTAGGGCTCCATCTAGTCTTTGGGCCTAGGGATTGTACTGTCAGGTCTCCAGGAGACCTGATGCAGTCACATTTGGGAGTCACTATGAGACGGCATTGTCTGTGTAGGAACAGAGTCCACAGCAAGGGGCAGCAGGCTGCAGTAGGAGTCATCCGAGATTTGGTGTCATAAGTCCTGGGCTCCGGACCCTGTGCTTCTGTTTCCTGGCTCCATGTCATTAGATAATACACTTGCATTGGGTTCCCATGGATGCTTTAACAAGTTAGCACCACCTTGGTGGTTAAAATAGTGCACATCAATTCTCTCTCAGATCTGGAGGTCAGAAGAGACTTACTGGACTGAAGTCAAAGTGTCAGCAGGTCTGAAAGCCCTGCAGAGGCCAGGGAAGCATGCTCCCTTGCCATTTTGGATTCCAGACCTGCATCCCTAGGCACCTGGTCCCTTTCTCCAGCATCAAAGTCATCAGCAGAGCGCCTTGCTTCCGTGGGCACATTGCTTTCTTCTTCTGGGGTCTTGACCTCTTATAAGGACCCTTGTGATTACATTTAGGGTCCCCCCAGACAATGTAGAATAATCTCCCTGTCTCGAGATCCTTAATTAAATCACCATTTTCAAAGTTCTTTTTGCCATATTAGGTTAATAGTCACAGTTTCCAGGGATTGGACCTGGGTATCTTTGGAGTCAACCACAACACTCAACTTCTTTGAGCTTCAGTTTCCTTATAGTTGGGATAATGATGCTTACCCACCAGGGTTGCTGTTTTTATTACATAAGTTAACATATGCATTTGAGAGCACTAGGTCTAGAGAGAAGGAACTGAGCAGTCAACACGAGTTGAATTTTAGGAATCTTGTATGGCAAAGAAGACATGTCCCCGTGATAAATCCTTCTGCAATGCTGCTCTGTTAGCAGGTGGCCCATCCCCACCTGCTTCAGCAGGGAGGGAGGCTCTTGGGGTCAAGAACAGCCCTCAGTTTCCAACAGACACCCAGTATGTCTCTATGACAATCCAGATTCTTCATTCCCCGAGTCTTGTGTGAAATGAATCTTGCAGTTTCATTTCACCAAAGAGAAATTGCTAAACTCTTATAACTCTTTCAACCTTTAGGGAAAAGTAATGCTTTTTTTTTTAATCCTTAAAAGCTTTTAATATGCCAGCAAATACCCATGGCTTCAAAAAACTCCTCAACTTCAGACCCTCTTCTTTTAACTATCTCCCACCTTGCTGCCCCACCACCTCTAAAATAATTTTTCATTCCCTTTATTTATTCTTGATTCATTCAATTTTACATACTTTTCATACTGCACTCTTTAATCAGAGTTGTACTACTCACATGTTTTAATTAGATCCCTGCTTAGAAATTTAGTTAACACATAAAATAACCTTTTTTCCCCCATTTCAACTGGGATTGTAGCAAACACTATCTATCTATCAAGGTTTGACAAGTCAGTTGTGAGAATCATCCTACAAGGTCTCTATAAAAATAGCAGATATAAAGACTTTTCAAAGGGAATTTCTCAAAACTCAAATCACCGTGATAGTCTGGCTAAATGCAGGGGTGCAACACAGATGGGGAACATGGACAGATGTGGCCAGAGGAGCCCCCACTCAATAGTCCCTCTGAGCTGCGCTCGACTATTGCTCTGTAGGTTTCGAACTAAATGTGCAATCTTGAGCAAGCGACTTAGTCTTTATTTGTCTCAGTTTCTATATCAATAAATGCAGGGAAATTCACTTTCCACAATGTTGTTGTGAAAGTTAAACTAAATAATACATGTACACTGCCTGGCACTGTTCCAGAGATGTATCTGTGGACACTAACATCTATTTCTCTATATCTACACCTACCTGAATGTAAGTGTATATGTATACTCATACCTATACAGATATATATTGGTGTGCGTGTGTCTGTGTGTGTTTATATATATATATATATATATATATATATATATATATATATATGCCTGAGTATAGGTGTAGCTGAATATTCAGATAGGTATAGATATAGATATGTGATATATAGATATAGATATAGACATAGGTATATATATACAGATATAGATGGATATGATATAGAGATGGAGATACAGAAGTAGCTATGGTCTGGCTACAGGTATTTGTTCTCTTGTTCCACAGGGATGGGTGAATCACCACAGGACACGTAACATACCCATCAGTCACTCATCTGCTCATTCATTCTGTAAAGATTCACTGTGACCTGGACTGATGCTCAGGGATATAAAAATGAGGCCACAGTTTCAGCTTTCCCTTCCCTGAAAACTCTGCTAGTTGCCCAGCGGCAGATGCTGTCAGGGCCAAATTCAGTGCCCAAAACAGCGCAGATGCATTATCTCCCCGTGCAGAGGTCGGCGGTCTGACCCAGGCCTCGTGGGGCTCCAGTTAGTGTCAGCGGAGCTGTGCTCCCTCCCAGAAGCCCTAGGGGAGAGCCCATCCCCCTGCCCTTTTCAGTCTGGAAAGGCCACCCGCACTCCTGGGCTCATGGTCCCCTCTCTCTGTCTTCAAACCTGGCAATGCCGCATCCCTACTTGCTTTTTGACTGTAGTCACACCCTCTCTGATTCCCACCTGCCTCTCTCCTCCATTTCAGGACCCTGGAGATCCCACTGGGCCCACCTGGGTAATCTAGGATTATTTCCATATTTTAAAGCCAGATGATCACCAACCATAATTCCATCAGGCACCTTACTTCACAGGTTCTGGGGACTAGGCCAGGGACATCTCCGAGACTCTTTTGCTTATCACATTGGTTAAAAGCAGTGGCCCCTGAGTGACACAGGCACAGGTCTAAGAACAGCTCTGCTGCTTTCCAGCCGTATGGCACTACGGCAGTCACCTCATCTCTGTGAAGCTTAAGATGCCTTCTTTGACAAGCACGTCTAATATTATCAACCCAAACAGAGTAACAGTTTGATATCAATGAGCTCATGCATTGCATCACCCGGGTTTTGCTGCTTGACAAACCACACAAAATGTAGTGACTTAAAACAGCCATTTACTTGCTCTCAAGTCGGCTGGGCAGTTCACATTTATGTGAAATGCCATAAAGCACATCAGGACTTCGCACCAAGTCTGGGATGTGCAGATCGTAGCTGTGGAGATGACAGCAAACCACGGCCCAGACCGAGAGGCCCAGCTCGGACACTGTGTAAGCAGTGTGACCTCGAGCACATTCCTGCCTCTCTCCCAGTGGGTTTCCTTAGAAGTGGAGTTGGAGTGAGTTGGAGAAGGATGTCTACCTCAAAAGGGTGGGAAATTTAATGAGAAAGTGTAAGGAAATGACAGCATTATATAAAGATTCCATTGTTAGAAGAGTGGGTGTGGGGATCCTGGGGTTGGATCTGGGGTCTGCCACTCACAGGCTGGGACACCATGGGGAAAGCCCTTCTCTTGGAGCTGTGGGGAACATCACAGTGAAACAAGAGGGTGGGACTCTTTGCCCTCTCGCTGAACTCCAGACAGCCATGCTAAGCAGTGGGCAGCTCTGTGAGCTGGCAAAGAGGGTGGGCCCCCCGCCACTGCACTCATCCCCTCCCCACCTGCGCTATGCGTAAGTCCTTCCCAGACAGGGAGCCAGTGCCCTTCTTTGCCCAGGACTTTGCTGGGTTTAGCAGTGAGAGGTCTCCCTTCCTGGGAAAGCCCAAGGCCCCAGCTCCTTGAGGCTGAGGGCATGCAGGGCAAGCAGTGCCCTTGGAGAGGCTGGGCAGAGGTTCTCCATTAGTGTGGGAACACCTGAAGGGTCCATGGGACCTAGCTTCCTGGTAGAGTGTGAAAGTGAGACCAATATAAGGAACACGTGAAGACTAATATTGGCTGGAGTTGGCCAGGGGTCATATACTTAGAAGTGACTTCCTGAGGCACGGTGTGAAGAGCCTGAAGTTGGAGTCAGCCAGACCCGAGCCCAGTTAAAGACTGTAGTTGTTGATCCCAGGAGGGACCCCCAACCCCTCTGTAAATGGGAGTGATGCTTTTTCCCTGCCCACCTTCCTTAGGGGTTGATACATGAGGAGCAAATGCATGGGGGAAATGCTTTACAACCAGCAAAGGGCTACAAAAATGCTAGTACTGACACGTTTTCAGGTAACCCAAGAAAGGTGTTGAAGTGACAGGGGTGTGAGATTTCAGGTTTGCTGTTGTCTGGTTCTCACGCTATTGACTTCAGTTTAAAAAACATGAGCTAAACTGCATAAGATCAGCCAGGAAACAATAGAAGTCTGGTGAGGAGACAGCCTAATCCCTGGGAGAGGAAAAATCTAAATCTAAATGAGGAACAAAGTCCAGTTAATGAAAAGGCTGTGGGTAATTTATTCAGGCGGTCAAGGTGGCTTATCTAAGAACTGGGTCCAGATATACCTTGGGACAAGGATGTAGGCATTTCTGTGACGTTGCCGGAAAGTACCCTCTCTGTTACTTTGTATAACCAATATGCATCATAAAACTCATTTTTACTCTAACCTGCAAAGACTTACTTAGGTGTTATCTTAGAAGCACATACTAAAATCTGACTTGGTGTTCAGAGATCGTCCGGGGCAGGTACACACTGCTGATTCCCCTCCTGTGCCACTCACAGAAAATCACTGGCCTGCTAAATCTAGAGCCTCAGAATCCTTCTCAGCACACCAAAGTTTTCATTTTCCACATGAGCAAACAGATGTAGCAAGGTCATCGACTTAACCAAGCATATTTTTCTTCTATATAACTATGTGAAAAAAGGATCAAAGAAAAAAAATAAATGTAATATGTATTTATTTAACTGTAATAAACAGCTAGTCTAATTAAAACAATTTTGTGGGGAGTGGGGGTAAGAACTTCCCATAACTCCAAAATATCTTCCCTGATCTTTATATACACACAAATTCACACTTATTTTACGGAACTGTAAACAATGTGTGTGTTGTTTTCCCTTCTGCCTTCTTTATTCACCATTTATTCAGTGCATGCAATCATGTGCTTCCCCTAGAGAATTATTTTAATAGCTGTATATCAGTTCATTATTTTGCTGTGGCAAACTTGGTCTACGATTATCTTTCCTAAAGTCTGCTGTCATAAATCGCAGTTTTGGTGGACGACTTTGCACCGTGGCTTCTGTTTCAGCTTCCTAGGGCTATTTTAATGAAGTGTTATAGATGGGCAGCTTAAACAATGGTAATTTATTTTCACAGAGTTTTGGAGTCTAGAAGTCCAGGATCGAGGCGTTTGTGGGGTGGGTTTGTTCTTGGCCCTCTCGGATTGGCCTGTAGACGGCTGTTTTTGTGTTTCTCCCCACGGTTTTCCCACTGTACCTGTGTGTGTCCTAATCTCCTTTTACCAGGACACCAGTCCAGTGGGATCAGGGTCCACCCAAAGGACCTCCTTTTAACTTAATTACTTCTTTAAAAACTATCTCCCAATACAGGTGCACCCTGAGACCCTGGAGGTTAGGACTCAGCATATGGATTTGGGGGGGATCACAGCGCGGCCCATAGCAGCTGAGTTTGTGTTCCTGCTCTGGGTTTGCAGACCTGGGGCAGATTTCACTTGTCTTTGGCACTCGGCCTCTTGCCCTCTGCCCACCGTGCCTCTGTGATGGGGCCTGGAAGTGGAGTGAAGTTCATACCCAGGGGTAACCCTTGCTCTGATGCCGCAGGAGACAGGACGGTACAGGCAAAGAAATCTTCCTCTTTTCCTACCACAGAACCATTTCAACCCACAGTGTCTGGGGACCCCCAACCCAGCTGTCGTGTGGTGTGCCGCTTTGCACCGGCCTTCCCTTCTCCCTCACCTCACCTTCTTCCCTCTTACTGTATTCATCGGGAGTGTCTTGTGTTTCCACATCTGGTGCTGGCTGACCTTGGAGGGATGGACCCTCCCAGGGTTGGCACATTCTTAGAGGCAGTGCCACCCCGTGAGTGCACCTTTCATGGGCAAACCAGCAGATCCAGAGCCCACACCCTCACCTCCTCCTCTGGGTCTATGGGCCTCTCCCAATAGGCCCACCGTCCCCCTGCCCTCATCCCCCAGGGCCAGTACCAGGCTCCCCTTCTGCCCCTCTCTGCCAGAGCCCACAGAGACCATTCAGAGAAGCCAGTCCTAACACTGCTTACCATAGTTCATGAACTCCTTCCTGCAGAAAGCACGATAAAGACTCTTGCCCCGTTCTCCCCTCTGCCCTCTGCGTCCTGAAACCCTGGTGCTTCCCCATGAGGCTGGACACCGCATGGTATGCCCCCTCTTCTTGGGGACGGTGAGTAACAAACTGTGACAGTCATCTCCTGACCTGTTGGCCTCATCACACCTGAAGAATAAAAAAACTTACTTTTTAAAATCGCTGCGTCTTGCTATCCTGCTCCTTATGCCCCCAAAACATTGACACCCAGGCGATGCCTCAGCTGTTTCTCTAGCAAGAATGAACTTAGCATTGTGCTATGGAAAGAAGATACAGTTTCTTGCTGGCACACAATGTGCCAGGAAATGTGCTTGGACCTTCATCTATTTCATTTCATTTGAAGTAATCTGAAGTAATTTATAAATCAAAGAAAATGATTTTATAAATCTGGCTGCCTGTTGCCTTTCTCCAGAAAGATCAAGTGATGTAAAACTCATGTTTCTTTCCATCCCGGACAGGATCTGTTTGTTACTGTTTGAAAGGTGTTCAGTGGTAAATTAGAAGTTGCTGTTACTTGATGTCACCTTAATTGCTAATGAGGCTATGCATTTTAAAGAAGAGTTATTTTGTTTGTTTTACTGCCAAATTAATATATCCAGCATTAACTTCAGCCCCAACCCGTGATTCAGTAGCACAGCAGATTTACAGAGACTTACCTAGCTTATACTGGAATCAGATTTTAAGAACTAGCCTCCCCAAAAGAGTAGGGGCCCAAATTTCTGACCTGTGTGGAGGTGGAATCTCAGGCTGATAGAATCTTACTATTTGCTCCTCCTGGATGCTACACCTGGACTGGGGTCTTCTTTAACCACCACTAGCTTTGTGCTCCCCCAGGAATGCAAGCCCCTCAACCTGCAGGCCTTTGAGCTCCCCCAGCTGAAAAATAATGCTTGTTGGTAAAGCGCTTTGAGATTCTTCCAAGAAACCTAGATTCTTGGGACAAGGTGCAATTATTTAGTTGATGGAAAACAAATATCTACCTAATAACCATAATTATATTGTCAAAACTGCTTAAAATATCCACCCCGCTGGGACTGCAGTGATGTTAGGAGTTTTGTGACTAGTAAATTGGAACATTATCATGAAATTAAAAAAGAAAAGTTATATTACCAAGTAATTCATTGGAATGATTTGATATTTCAAAGATAACCACCAAGCAATTTCAGGAACATGTAATTATTTTTCACTCGCTCTTTTAGGATGCATTACCCAGTAACTGTGTGGCTGACTGCGTCACTTCTTTTAAAATGGAGGAATAATGAGTAACAAGTCCTTAACAGATCAAAGGCCAGGTGGGATTACACCTTGGCTTTTCTCGATCCTCTCCTGCTTTTGGAATCAAAAACTCAAACAGCGACAGGCACTCTGTCATCTCCCTTACCCAAAGCACATGGAGCATGCGGCGCAAACAGGCTCAGTAAAGGCGTCCTCATTATTTCATGCTGTCCCAAGTCTGTGCTTTCGCATATGCTGTTCTTGTTGGAATCCCACTTTTCCCCTTGGCCAACCTTTAGCTGTCCATCAAATCATCCAAGGATCCACTTCTCTGCCAAGCCTTTTCTGACTTTCCCAGGTAGATTTAAGTGTTCTCTCCATGGTGCACTGCTGTCCCATACATACCTCCATTTGGGACGTACCCCACTGAATAGAAATTGTCTGTCCCCTACTGCTCCCTAACTGTCGAGTGAGCTCGTTAAGGGCAGAGCCTGCCTGCTGCCTGCCTGCTCACCTGCCTCCCGTTAGCAAACACTAACCAAGCCCCTACGTGGGTCGGGCCCTGTGCTAGGCACTGGGGGTGCAGGGGCAGATGAGCTGGGGCAGCTCCCACCCTCAGGAAGCTCCTGGTGTAATGAAACATGACTAGGTACTGCAGTCTGAGTGTCTGGCACAGGTCCTGCTTAAGTATTTGAGGAAGGGCCAGCAGAAGATGGAAGAGTGGCAGGGATAGGAGCGTAGGGACAGGAGGTTTTAGAAGGGTCTGTGCAGTACTGTCAGTAGAATGTGAAATCGCACTTCATGTTCTGACAGGTGTTCATATGGGAGGCAGTCACGGGGCCAAACTAGGGCCAGAGGCCGGGAGTTATAGGACAGCAAATATGGCCATTGTTCAAAAGCAAGGGATATACAAAGAAGAAGCTCAACAGTATCCCACTGGAGATGCTCTAAGTGCTAGAAGATTGCTTAGCCTAATGCTTGTACATAGTATGTTCCGGAAGAAAGGAAAAGAGAGAGGAAGAAAAGGAGTCCCTAAATATAATAGTAAAGCCTGGGGGAGATACCACCTGGAAGCGTGGGGAAAACAAGTTTCGTTTCCAGTTTACCGCACCTTCCGTCAGTAAGGAAGACAAGCCAGTGAGAGGCAAGGCGCCTGAGCAATCTCAGGCCGCCTTGAAGGCTTCTTTCCTTTATCCAGGTGGGTAACATGGCTGACCACACGGAAACCACAGGCTTCTTCCAGCTACAATTGACTAGGAGGGAAGACTGAGAGCTTGCTCGAGGTCAGCGTGGGGACCTGCTGCCTCGGAGGCTGAGCCTCGCCCCCGGGTGCGGAGCTGCGCTGCAGGACACAGGCATCGGCCACGCCCACAGGCTGGGTAGCTGTTCACCAAGGCCCCCCAGTTGTGACCCTTTACAATTGGATTTTACCCCCGTTTTGGTTTGTCTTTACACACATGGCTGGATTCTAGCCCATTCAGAACAGGGACCCTGCTTTCCTATTTTACCATCTCAACTTCAGCATGCACTCAATATGGCTCTGATGGGGTCAGCTGTGCCCCCCAAGTACATGTAAAATTCCTGACCCCAGTGCCTCAGAATGTGACTGTGTTTGCAGACAGGGCTTCAAAGAGGAAATTAAAATCAGATCATTGGTGTGGACACTGATCCAATACAACTGGTGTCTTTCTAAGAAGAGGAGACCAGGACACACATACACACAGAGGGGACACCATGTGAGGACATGGGATGGTGGCGGCATCTGCCAGCCAAGGAGAGGGGCCTCAGGGGAAACCCAGCTTGTCAACATCTTGAACCTAGACTTGTAGCCATCAGAACTGTGAGCAAATACATCTTTACAGTCCAGACCATCCTGCGTGTGCTATTTTGCTGTGGCATCCGTAGCAAACTAATAGAGGCCCCAGCCTGGAGGGGGTGCTTCGTCATCCAGCATCAGCAGTTCACCTATTAGCTACGTCATTGGAAAGCCCTTGCTGCTGGATTTATAATAATAACTTCATCTGAGAACACCACCACCTCCTGCTAAGGACTGTACCAGGAGTCAGACATGATCACGTCCCAACAGAAAGACAGTTTCTAGAACATGGAAGGAGGGGTCGTGCTCTTCTCTGGCCTGCTCAGATCCCACTTGTATATAACACTCCTTCTTGTACTCAGTTCAGGATGAGCTCTGTGTAAACTCCATTTAAAAGTAAGATCTCTAATAAGGTTAACAAAGGAGGCAGCCCCAGATGGGACTTTTGACACCTGCTGGCCTCTGGCAGATGCTCTCTCCCTATCAGGTTCACCAAGCCCACCTTTCCATTTCTATCTCTTCCGTTGTCACGTCTTAGTCTGTTCAGGCCGCTGTAACAAAAGCACCACAGGCTGGGAGTCCAAGATCATGGTGCCGGCTTCTGGTAGAGAGTCAGCTTCCTCACAGACAGCCGACTTCTCCTTGTGTCCTCAGATGGTGGGAGGGGCAAGGAAGTTCCATGCGATTTCTTTGATAAGCGCACTAGTCCCATTCATGAGGCTTCCACCCTCATGATGTAATCGTGCCTCAAAGGCCCCACCTCCTAATACCATCCCTTTGGGCTTTAGGTTTCAACATATGAATTCTGGAGGGACACAAGCGTTCAGTCATGGGCTGTAGTCACCACAGTCGTTCTGGGCTGGACGGCTGAAGGCAGCTGCTTCTGCAGCCCAGCGGAGCGCCCAGGATGCATGTCTGTCTCTGCCCAAAGCCCTCAGTGGTTCTCTGGGGCCTCCCACAATGACTTTCAAGACAATGTCTAGGATAACAAAACCAGCAAGCACTCTTGCTTCCATTTTGTTTTAGTAACAGTGATTTATCTCACAGTTTTCAACAGTGTTAAAAGAAGGACATGTCATCTTGATGTGTGTGAGTATGAAGGTGAAAAAAGCAGTCCCATCCAACGAAGTCTTATTACCCCATGAGCCCTGAGGCCCACGGCGCCCCAAGACACTCGGCCTCCCCACCCACTGCATTCTCTGCCCTCTACCTGGAATGTCCTTCCTCTGCTCTCCTTTCTGTCAATCCTGGCTATTTTTCAAGGTACAAACCACTGTGCCAGCATCTGGACTGTGCCCCTGTGATAGAATTTGGGTCAGTCTTTGTTTTTGAATCTTTCTCCCTACAGTGGCAGAGATGGTGGCTTCCCCAGATCTGTACGCGCCAGGTCTGGCACAGACTCAAGCACGAGGCAGGCAGTCAGTGGACCGTGGGTGCACAAAGTCAGAGAGCCAGAGAATATATGAGACCCTTGGAGCTGGGCTGCCCGCCTGGCATTCCTTCAGCCATGCAGTGCCACTTGCCCATAAGTCTTCTGAGCCCCAGGGGACCCCCGGCTAGCGGTCTTCCAGTTGCCATGGGCCCCATCGGGGAGTCCCTTTTCTGGAGACGTCTGCCTAATTGACTTAGATCAACTCAAATTCCTTCCCTGCTCCCCTGGCCAAAGCTTTGTGCCTGATATTTATTCACCAAGTATATCAACAGTGTCGGGAATTAATCGAGATCTATGGTCTATAAAAGAATTTATAGTATTGGCACATATGTACTTTGGTGCCAAAGCTGGGGGCATCAGTCATGCCTGAAAACATGTCACCAGGTGAAATAGCCAGATGTCTTATTTTCACAAGTTTGTAAGTCTCTTTGAACAAAAACCATAGAAAATACTCCATCCAGAACATGTTTCTCTTCTAATAGATGTCACTTCCAACTACAACTGTCTACATAACAAAGTGCGCTAGGTGCCCTCTATAACTCGCCCTGCTCATATCTGATCTGAGACTCAGGAAAATGGAAAGAGGGAGATGGAAGCCAAACTCCTAGTGGAACCAAGAATGACAGAATAGTGGCATAGAACCCACAATTTATCATATGGAAAGAGACAACTTTTAGCATGTACTCTGGGGACTCAGTGGGGTCACCATGCTCCTGGGTCTGGTCTTCAGCTCTTGCCCCAAATATTCCACTTTTGGGGCCCCTTTCAATTTGAAGAGCTTCTGAAGATGCAGTATAATGTAATTGGAATCAGAGAGGATCTTGAGCAAGTGACCTAGACATTCTGAACTTCAGTTTTTTCATCTGCTGAATTTGCATTTGTACTGATAGCATTTATCCCTTAGAATTGCCATGGTTGTTAAAAAGAATAATTCAGGAAAAACACTAAACAAAGTTCCTGGCATGTAGTAAACACATTTTTATTATAACATGCAAGTATGAAACATGGGATATAAAGTGAAACAATTGTTTATAGTAACAGAAAGACCAACAGTGTCATATGATATGGTTCTTGGTAATGATCAAACTATAATTAGTAAAAAAAAGTTGTTTTAAATTGACTTCCTGGATGAAAGGTAGAAAATGCACGATTCTATAGACAGACCTGGATTTGAGTCCCAGTCTCTCAGCATTTTAGTTTTGCAAACTTCTTGCCACCTTTATACTTAATCTTTACAATGGGTTTAATAAAATTCTCACGGGGTTCATGTGAGAAATAAAGTAATGGCGTACAGAAAGTGCTAGGCTTTGAGGCTGCACACGCTCAGTAAAGGATTGCATTTATGTCAATCCTCTTCAGTTTCTGCTACAGGTACAGAAGGCAGAGGACTGCAAGGAGGATCCTGAGACTGAATCCTGGTACTTTTATTCATAGGGGTTAAATATTTATTTAATCTTTTAGAAGCTTCAATTTCCTCATCTGAGGAAAAGCCAACCGCAGGATGTGCTCTTGGGCTGGTGGCCATGGGCTCCTGTGACTGCATCCTTCCCGGCACCTCTGAGGAGTACCCAGAATGCCTCCAGGGGCTTTTCACCCAGCGACCAAGCAGGAGAAGCAGGGTACCCCACTGCTGAGAGTTTCCCCTCTGGATAACCCCATGATTTCTAGGTTGTTCATGGGGGCTTGCTGAGTAGAAACACACCAACCAGCACTGGGCATCGGAGTGGATGTGAGAGATGCATGCGTGAGCTCACAAGGAGACGTGCCAGCATGGAGGGGCGTTCGATCCTGCGTGACACCGTCTACCCCCTCAGCACCTGGACCAGAGGTGAGTGAGAGGATGTGAGCCAGGGCACAAAGGGGTCAGATACATTATATGCAGCAAATGATGTTGAATTGAATCCGAGTTAAAACCAAAATATTCCCTTCCAGTTCTAAAAATTTGGTTCATCTTACCCTGAGCTGATACAGCAGGAAAAACCAGGTGTTGGGTGGAAGTGTCTTTCAATCAAGTATGTGATGACAGATTTCTGAGAACATCTGGGTGCTTGACAAAATTTGTATTCGTTTGTTCTCGCATTCACACATGGTGTTAAATACACAGAGAGGGAGAAAGGGGATGGGGGAGAGGGGGACAGAGAGAAAGGGAGCCATAACCCCTGAGCAGTATCAAGTAGGGAAACTATAGACCAAAGGTTCCTGTCCCTCCCAGATCCCTACGTTGAGGTCCTAATCCCCAGTCAGATGGTATTTGGAGGTGGGTCTTTGAGAGGTGACCAGGTCATATGAAGTCATGGGGGTGTAACCCTCGTGATGGGATTGGTGCCCTTACAAGGGGGTGAAGAGACCAGCCGGTTCGCTCTGCCCCCACCACGTGAGGACGCAGCAAGCAAGTGGTCAGCTGCAAGCCAGAGAGTGGGCCCTCACCCAGAACCTGACCCTGCTGGGACCCTCACCTCAGACTTCCCGCCTCCAGCACTGAGAAATGCCTGGTTGTTACTGTGGTATCATGTATAGCAACTTGAACTGACCGACACTGGGGGCCCACCCTCCACCCGCCTCATCCCACTATTAGGTTAGCACTGGCTGAAGTCCCACCTTGCAGAGATTATGGTATAAAGGTAGAGAGAAGGCACATTTATGTATTGAGCTTTGATTAAATCATCATCTAAGCTTTGAAATCTCATTTCAAAGCTTTGAGAAATCCTCTGGGTTATAATAGGTGGACAGTTGAATTCACCTTTGGAGCAGACCATCCTTTGTTATAGGAACACCACCTTTCAGGTGAGAAAAGAGGGATTCTACCCTTTGAACTCACCCCTTCATCCCTTGCCCCCCACTCACTATGCATACATAGACCAAAGACCCTATCTCCAAACTGAGAGTTTTAGGACACTCGGGATCCTAGCAGCTAACTGGCTATCTATGAAAAGGTGCTTGAATTATGGGCAGAGCTGAGTGTCTGCAGCTTATGGGGAGGTCTTCTCTTCATATGAATTTTGGAGTTAAAATTTCCATTGTTCTTAGTGGTGGTGTGGAAGGGAAGGCTGACTTCCGCTCGACGAGAGGACCCAGGCGAGGGCACAGGCACTTCCTGCAGGATCAGCCTTGGGGAGAGGCTCTCCTTGCAGAACATGGAAGTGGCCTTACCAGTACAAGTGCCTCTCACCCGTAATTCTGTTTTTACTCGGGACTGTAGGCAGGCTCCACGAAACACCAGAGAGCCACCTATTTTGAGATTGTGGGGCCAGAAAAGGGTCCTTCCTTCTCCCCAAGAGACACTGTTAATCCTATTCCTCTGGCACCAAAAGCAATGATGTATTGTTTTCCTACATGTTTATATAACAATAACAATCTTATACACATCAGTAATAGTAGTGTAACTCCATTTGGGTTCCTGGACCCGATAGCAATGTGTGTAAGTATGTGGAAGGGGGTCTTCCCACACGCATAACACCAAGCAGTTCTCTAACACCAGCAGGGTGCTGGAGAACTCAACTCAGTTCTGATGCTGTCAGCCTGGGACAGCACCAGAGTCCCAGGCTAGGGCTCTGTCCTACAAGACTCCCCTCTACGCCCCACTCCAGACGCCAGTCACAAGCCCCAGGCAGCTCCCTGTGCTGACCTACTGGCTACAGATTGGGTGTTCCCACAACCTCCCCTTTAGGTCCCATGAATTTGCAACAACAGCTCACAGAACTCAGGAAAACACTTTGTTTACCAGTTTAATGAAGGATACTGTGAAGGATACCAGTTAACAACTGGATGGAGAGAGAGAGAGGGCAAGGTCCCAGGTAAAGGAGCTTCTATCCTCGTGGAGCTTGGGGCCTGGCTCGGTGGCATGTGGGGGCGTCTGGCTCCCCAGGCATAGAAGCTCTCGCTCCAACTGAGAAACAGGATCCCACCGAGCAGAGAGTGATAAGCTCTTCTCAGGGGTTTTTGTGGGGACTTCATTGCATAGTCATGATTGACTAAATTATTGGCCATTGATTCAGCCTCTAGTCCCCACCCTTGGGTGGGGGTCCAAAAGTCTCTCATAAACATGACAAAACACCCATTTCACCTCTAAGACTCTGCAGTGTTTTCAGGAACTGTGGATGAAGAACAAAGATACCTGGGAAATGTGTATTTGGTCATATGAATGACCAGATGTGTATTTCTTATGTGTATATTGCAGACACTGACTCAAGAAAGGCCACTGGTTTGCAGGGCGGTTCTGCCTGGTGGGGCCCTCGCGGTGACACCACCACCACCCAGAGGTCCCACCATGCACTGCCGCCGTAGGAGCATGCCTGGCTCCCCACAAAACCAGGAGGGAGACGAGGAAGCGAGGAGGAGGCTGGGAGGCGGTCCTGCCACCACTCAGGGACTTGGGTTTTCTGCTTTTCTATCAAAGGACTTGATGGTCCAGCTGAGCTTATTGCCAAACTGAACTCCTCGGGATCTGCCTGGAAGACAAGCTAAAGGTCCCCCCGGCTCCCTCAAGGTGGTGGTGTGATCTTCTAGGTGAAAAGGGAATAGCTAATGAAAACATAATTTTGTAAACTCAAGTTACCTTTCCCAGATCCCTTTGCCCCATTTAATGGAGAAATTGAATCTGAGATGATGACCTTTAATTTAAATCTCATAATAATATACAAAATCCAGGAGATAAGAAAATTGAGTATTAAATATGAATTTTTTTTTACCTTTCTCCCTCCCTCTCCACATCTTCTACTGTTTGGCATGTACAAGCCTTATTAGAACAAAAGGAGACAGAAAGGGTAATGCTGGGTAGGGTGAATTTTTGGAGGCCCCAGCCCCCCACCCGCCCTCAGCTAACTAAGTGAATGACGATCCATTCCCAAAGTTGAACACCCTGGGAAGGCGGGAGGGGTCTAGTAGCAAGGGGTTTAAATGAACTAAGGGCCTTAGTAGAGGGGTAAAGAGATTCCAGGGAAGACAAACTCTCCTGATAAGTAAGGAATTTGTTCTCAATTCATTTTTTGTCTTTATTCATTATTTGACTGTGGAATGTACAACCCCTTCTTCCATGATGGGGTACAAGAGTGTAATTTTGGGAGCAACAATAAAAAGAAATCTTAAATGTTTGGCTTTTATAAACGATGTTTATTCCTTTGGTTCCAAGGAGATTTTAAAAAGCAAAACAATATTTTGCAGTTCTATAGAACATTCCAGAGTGTTTTGAAATTCTTAGTGAAGAGAAGACAGTCTGTGTTTGTATCCACAGTGGCACAATCCCTTCAGGTATCTGGGACTAGAAGCTTTGGAAGTCTGGAATACACACCTCCTGTTGACATTTTCTGGTGTTGTCAGAAGCCAATTCACGGCTGGTGAAAAGTCAGGAGACTTAGAAATCTGCAATGGCAATCACCAGTACACAGAATTTATTTGGAGTGACAAGAGTAGGTTAATGAATGTCTCCATGCAGGGTTGGGGGAGGAATGATAAGAAAAGCTGACAACACAGCAGTGCTTGTTATTGTGAATTCAGAAGGATACACATTTGTCTGTTATGTGTTTGTTTAAACCTAACCTCGTTCTGAGAAGAATTTGAGGAAGTCCTTACATATAGCACAGCAAAATAAAAAATAAAAATAAATTAGAAAACTGGAGCAAAGAGAAAATAAGCTGGAATAATATGATGAAAACAGAGTTTTTAAAAGTCATCAAGCAGAAAAGCCTGCTGTGAATTTCTGCATGATTATTTCAGTTAAGCCACAAACTTACTTCTGAGCAGGATGCACTGATTTTTCTACAGGTAGAGGTGCAGAGGCCCCAGATTAGCATTTAGACTAATTTCCAAGCAATGGGTAAAGTTCGATGGAAACTTTATTCACATGAGTGGAGCTCTGTATGTACTGCTCTGTGGGGAAAGCTTATAGATATTCTTCCTTAAGAAAAGAAAATTTTTAAACCTTGATTTTTTTCATTAGCTTTGGTAGTATCCATAAGAGAACTTCAAAACCAGTTCGATGTATTGCAGACAGTGCATTCATTCATTTGTTCATTCAGCAGTGCACTAAGAACCTATTACTTGACAAGATCCATGTGAGGTGCTGGGATGGAGGAACCCATGAGCCAGGGTTGCTGCCCATATGAAGGTGAGGACACAGCCAAGCAAAAGGCCAATTACTTGGCAGGGGCTGAGTGCTGTCACAGATGTGTCTGTGGGTGTACAGGGCTGGGGCACACTGTAATGTTGGGGAGAGGGGCAGGGAAAGGACAGTCCCCAAGAGGTAGAAATTGGTATCCTTTTGACTTCTGTGAATTTCATTAATTCATTCATGTATTCATTCATTCAGACTGAGACTTATAGAGACATGTCTCCCCAAATCTTATTGTCAACTGGCATATGAACACCTGATATTCAATCAAAAAGAGAGAATTTGGTGGGCCTTTATTTTCATTCTAAGGGCAATTTCTGTTAAATTATTTCCACAGTTCCAAAAAACAGTGATTTTGGATCTATCCCAAGATCTCCATTACCACAAATAGCATAAAGGGAAAAATGTCATGTTGGAAAAAGTACTGGAACCTGAGAGCAGAGATCTTCATTCAGGTCATAGCTTAGACATTTTTAGCTGTGTGACCTTAAGCAAGTCAGTTAGCCTCTCTGAGCCTCAACATCTCACCTGTAAAATGGGGGATTAAACCATCTGCTTCATAGAGTGGGAGTTAAATGAAATAAGGGGTGCAAAGTATGTAGTAGCCAGAGAATGTTTGAAAAATGCTGGTTTCTCCCTGGACTAGAAAAAATCTCAGATGAATGTTTCTGTAACCAACTCAGTTTTTCACCAAACATTCTTTTTCAGTATACGCGCAGCAGAGTAACATGGAGATAAGGAGATGGGGATAACCCTGCCTACTGGAGGCAAGTCCAATTGTCTGCCGCCTCCTTGGTGCCCACCTCCATGGCCATAGGGTCATAGCACCTCCTCCCCGCCCTGCAGGATAATTTTCCCCATGTAAAGGATCCTCATAATTTCCCCAAACCACTCTGTCAGACAGCGATTGCCCAGGGTGATAGCAAGTCACCACAGAGGTCCCCAGTGATAGCCCCTCCCAGTATTTTCACCACGTACATCTCCTCCAAAACTGCATTTGAGCTGGCATTATCACTTCAACCAATAGAATGTGGTGGAATTGATGCTGTGTAACTGCCAAGGCTGGGTCTTAAGATACCTTCACTTCTCTCTTTCCCTTTCTGGAATGCTCCCACTTGGAACCCAGCCACCATGCTATACAGAGCCCCAGTCACATGCAGGGGCCACATGGGAGAGAACCAATGTCCTCTAGACATAGCCCAGCTGAGCTCCCAGTGACAGCCCACGCCAGCTGCTAAGCATGAGTGACCCTTTGTGGATAAGCTAGCCCAGCTCCACTGTGTTAGGACTGCAGTCCCAGCGAGCACCACATGGAGGCGAACTGCCCCGCTGAGTCCAGTCAACCTGTGTCGCAGTGGCAGTGAGAGAGAATGAAATGGTTGTTGTTTTAAGCCTCTGGGCTCTGGGGTGGTTTGTCATACAGCAAAAGATCGTGAAACACCTAAAGTTTGTTCTGTTCTTTATCTTCTGTTAATCTGCTTTACCAGGCCCCAGCTGAGTTGGGTAGATGAGACCCTGAGACGGGCAGAGGATGAGGTCCTTTGCTCCCTACAATGCCATGGGGTATATCAGACAACTTCCATGGCCGGTGTCTGGGCTGAGAACTTTTCTCCGGATTTTAGAAGGCTGACCTACCCAGTGACTGCTGGGTTTGGTGTACAAATATCCCAGTTCTCTTGACCTTCAGGTAGGGTAGTGTTCAGACGTATGTTTTTCCTCATTTCCCAGAGTTTAACCATGGCCTTATGCTCCACTTTCTGCTATGACATTTGGCTTAATAACACACCCTTCAGTGGCTTCCTTCTCTCGAGAAACCTAAATTAAGACCCTTAAAAGGCACGTGCTGTCTTGTTGTAAATGAATGTGCAGGTCATTGCCACTTCAGAAAGGGTATCTGTAAAGCCCCTAACATTCTCCCCACCACACAGCAGGGTTCAAGGAGAGTAATGTAATTTATTGAATGCTTACTATATTAAAGGCACATTGTAAGCATTATACATATATGAACTCATTTAGTTCTTACAATAACCCTCGCAGATGGGTATTATTGTCATCATTCTTATTTTGTAGATGAAGACACTGAGGCTAGGAGAGGTTAAGTGTCTTGTACAATGGTTGTACAGCCAGCGTGCAGCAGAGATAAGATTTGAGCCTAGGTTGTGTCACTCCTGTTAAGGACAATGTTAGACTACTTCTTACCAAAGTACAATAACTATTAGCTATTAAAGGAAATAAAGTGACTCCAGGCTTTACATACATTTTATATGCATTCAAAATATTAAAATTTAAGTGAAAAAAACCCTGCTGTTTGGTTCAATAGACCTATTATGTAGCAGATAGCTATACAAACTCAACCCAAACACGATTTAGACTTTTTTTCTGCATAAACCCAGTAATCAAGGATGGAAGGTGCAGAGTGGCTGATCTTGGCTCATTACGGAAAAGAGCTTTCTAATGGTCAAAAATATTCAACAATGGAACAGGCTGCTTGAGCAATTTCTTGATGACTAAGACCATTCAAGCTAAGGCTACATATCACTTGTCCTGGTGGTGGGCGGGGGGGTGGGGGGGAGTGCATCCAACGATGGTTCCAGGGTGTTTAAGGTCTCTTCCAACCTCAAGGTTCAACAAGACAAATTCGCTGGGGACAGCCCATCAGTTGTGCCTGTCAGTGAGTCTCTTAGCTTTCTGTGTGCTTTCTTTCCATCCTCCCTTCTTTGCATAGTTGTTAGAAAGATAAAAAATAATGCATATGAAGTCCCAGGCACTCCGTGCACAAGCCCGATGGGGCTCTCGGGTGGTGGCTTTACAATATAACCCAGGTGCTCGCGCCTCTTGTTGATCATATAGAAAGTGGTAGATGGTGTGCTAAACCTTCACATAAATGAGCCCCTTTTATTTCTCATAAGAACCCCTGAGAGAGGCTTCTTATACCTAGGGGGTGAGGGCACTGAGGCTGAGAGGTGCCTGAGGTCACACAGTCATCAAGGGCAGCAATACGCCTGCCTGACTCCGGAGTCCTTTCTGTTCCCTCCCTGCAGCCTCTGTATGGGGGCCGGTAAGCACCAAACAATTCTTATCCATCATGACATGGGATCTTCCCTAAAACAATCTCCCCTGACTTTTGGAAAGAGCACCAGGCATAACTTAGTTGAAAGAAAGGGCATTTGGTGGTAAGAAAAGGTTGTCATTTTGTTCCTTTGACTGTTGGCCCCCAAAACATACACACGATTAATGAACTCACTGAAAGCATTCCTTCTCAAATCATTGTCCCCTGTATCCTACAGAAATTGTGATTGTTTTGAAATAACTGCTGCTGTGACATATATTGCCTTTAGCAAACATCAAACATAGTTAATTTCTTCGTCAAGTGGCGTGGCTGTCGGTGTGATGGCCCAGCCAGGGTGGTATTTCCGGCTGCAGCCTGGGCCTCATGAGTGAGACAGACTGAGACGTCTGAGCATCAGTTAGAACCCTACTCAAGGGTGCTTCACTCGCAATCAAATCTATATATTGAAGTGCAATTTAAAAATATTAGCTGGACAGATTTTTTTTATAGCAAAAGAGTTTTCTGCTTCATAAATGATTTTGCCTAGTTTTCCTGAAATTGCAGCCCTACAAAACAGTACAAAAACCTCTCAACTGGGATGTAGGAAGGCTAGTGCCCACCGCTAACCTTGGTCAAGTCATGTAACCTATTTCAACATCTATTTTGAAGGAATAAAAGGGGAAAAAGGGTAAGAGAAGGAGAAAGAGGAGAAAAGGGAGATGGGAGAGGCAGGGACAGGCCTGGGAGGGTGGGAGGAAGAGAAAGAAGGAGGGGAAAGGGGAGCAGAAGGTGAGGAAGAGGAAAGAGAGGGGGGCAAGCGGGTGGCCCAGGGACTGGACCCACCCCTGGGCCGTCCTGGACCCACAGGTCTGTGGCTCTTGCTGCCATGGATGGGTTAGTTTCCTCAGTCTGATGACACAGTGTTCTCAGTGCCACATCTGTTGTACACACAGGCATGCAAATGAGCCCTGTGGCAATACTGCCGTCAACTTCAGAATCCCCTCCCATCCCTCAGAGAGCAGACCTAGGATATCCGAGCTAGAATCGTGGTAGCTGGAAAACAGCTCCTCATAATGCAAAGTCAGAGTAAAAGGAGTCCCCTGTGCCGCTGACACCAGGTTTACTGGATGGCTGTGGCCGGTGGAATGTGAGCAGAGGTGACCGTGACGGGTACCACTTCCTTCAGAATTAAGTGACTTATACTTATGCTCCTTTCCCACTGCCTGTGATGGGCCATCCCTCACCGGGTCCTGGAGCAACGTTCACGTGTAGGGGAGCCACAATCACAGCCACAGCCACAGCCACAGCCAGAGCAAGAAGTAACCTTGTTGCCAAGCCACTGAGAGCTGGGGGTCAATTTGTTTCTGTAGAACTACTGTCATTCCGGTGCCTACTGGTTACAGGGAACCTGGGAGATGGGGCCAGGGTGGGGAAGTCACCTGCTATGGGAAGTGGATGTGCCCCGTTGGTGCCTGGCTGAGCTCCTGACTCATGCTGAGGAGTTGCTGCAGGCACCTTCAGGCTCTTAACTTGGCCTCAACCAACCTCCTTAGTCTCTGATCGCAGCTGCAAGCCAGGCTGCCCTTTCTCCCCAGTAGCTTTGTTCTCAGCTCGGGACCCATACACAATGTGGTGGGGGCGGGATTCTCTAACTTTTACTCCCACCAGCACAAAGAACTTGCCAGACCTGATAAGAAAAAAAGCAGGCAAGCAGGAAAATGTCAGGACGTTTGAAGACAGGCCAGGTAGGAGATGCACTTAAGAGTTGCGCAGGCCAGAGCCACAGCAAGATTTTAAGTGGGGTGGTCAGGGGCGTGTTCCAGGAGGGTCTCCGCCTCCGTCTCAGGATGGGGTGAGAAGTGGAAGGCTGAGAAAAGAAAACATCCTGTTGATCTCTCACGGCCCAGTACTCAGCCTAGTGCTGGCTGCTCAGAGTTCCAGCAGGTCCTTCATTCATTAGCAAATGGCTGCGTGCTAATGAGACAGGGACCATAGATGTAGTCAGAGTAGGGTGAGGGCCTCCAGAGGGGACAGGGCAGGATATCTGCAGTCAAAGCAATGTAACTACATGCAAGGAAGCCCCCCTACTAAAACTCTATGTTAAACATTGAGCTCTAGAATCATTCTTCAGTGAGATCAGTTAATGTTCCGCAGATAAAGAAGAGTAGCACATGTTTTATTATGCTAATCATTTGCAACCATGGGTAAGATTCACCTTAGCACGCTAAAAGGCCCAGGCCTATGTGCCGTCTTTCCTCCTTCAGATCTGACGAGGTGATTTTGCCAACTGAGCAACTAACTTAGCTGCAGACCCAGCTGTAGACGACATGGTAAAAGGCAGGAAGAATTCCATCTTAAAGATAAGATTGCATTTTAACACCCAGGAAGTTCCAGAGGCAGGATTCTTTAGCAAGTAGACAATACCTCAGCCCACCTTGGGGGCTGGGCAGGCGGCCTTTTGATATGCTTCCAGACCAAGGCGCTGGTGTCCCAGAGAGAAATCAAGGCGGGAAATTCCTTACAGTTAAGTTAATTTTTAATATTCAGGGACCACTTAACAAGTCCCCACACCTAGGTATTTTCACGTTCTTGAAAAATTCTCAACTGCCTATAAAACCCCCTAGACAACGCACCAACGACGGACTCTCTTGACCCCTCCTGGTGTGAGCCGGGAGCTCTGTCCCTTCACTTTATCTCTAAATAAAAGCCTGTACCTTGCTCTCCTACCTTGACTGTTTGTGAAGCTCATTCTTCGGCTCCACAAACAAGAACCCCGGCAACACTAACATTTACCAAAAGGTTACTCCACGCCTTACTCTATTGGGTGCTGGGTAAACACACCTCATTTGACTTCAGAACATGGCAAAGGGAGAGACTCTACTTATCCTCATCCAGTAGCACAAAAGCCAGTGCTTAGTTCGGTTCTGTCATCCATGGTAAGAAAGTGGTAAGGCTGGGATCTGACCCCAGGGGCCTGCTTTACAGCACCCACATTCCTCGCTCCTGGAGCCCAGTGCTCCCCAAGCTTCCTGAAGATAAAAGTTGCCTGAGACGCTTGTTAAGCCTACAGTCCCTGCTGGGCCTCAGGAAGTCCCTCTAGCTTTTCCTAGTATGTTAGTTATTTCAGGTCCCCAGGTGATGTCACCTTCAGGGAAGTCTGGGAAACATGGGGGAAATAGAGATGCTTACTGAACTGCTCCAGAGGGTGATAGAAACACCAGGTGGGAAATGACAGTGCCTCACTGAAAGGAAAGGAGCGACACATAGCAGCAATTCACCGGAGAATTCCGCTTTATTAGGGAAAGGTGCTGGGTTATATAGGAAGGGGCATGAATTGATTGAGGTGTCACTTCTACGGGGCTGGTGGCTGTTGGCTAGGTGCTGGGATTGGGAGGGAGGTGAGAGGTGATTGGGCTTCAGGTGGCGCCGGCGGGAACTGAGGACCCCGAAGAGAAGCTGAAAGTTTGCCATCTTACTGGTGGGGACCCTTCATTCCCCCCTTTTTCCTCTATGGGTTTGTGGACGTTGCTTTCTCTCTGGCTGCTTCCTGCTGAACAGGGGCGGAGAAGGGAGTGAGGGCTTGAGGACTGGGAGGAAAGGGTTGATAGGACTCCCCGCAGTAAGGACGAGTAGATGTGGACTTCTTCAGGTTTGGAAATCAATGAAGGTTCCCTGTAACCATAGGTTGGCCAAGAGGATATGGGTGTCAGGAGCCAGGCGTCTGTGGCTATTGTTTCCAGGAACAGTTTCCAGCGGAGAGAGGAGTCCATCTCAGCGTGTGGTAAGGAGGTCACGTGAGGGTGAGGGATCTTCTGTGGCCAGAAGCTGGTAGTTCCTGAGTAAAAGCTGGTTGAAAGCTTGATTAGAGATTTTTCCGACTTGGGATTTGATGAACTTTATTATACAGGGTAAGAAGAGACAGGCGAGAAGAATGATTATTATGGGGTCTGCAATGGGCCAGAGCCAGGTGAGGAGGGGGTTTGTTAGTATTGAAGAGAATGGGTTGGAATTGGAAGCAGAGTGGAGACTGGAGGCAAGGTCGGTGAGTTTGGTAATGTCAGTTTCTACAATGCCGGATTCGTTGATGTAATAGCAGCACTCTTCCCAGAGGAAGACGCAGGTGCCGCCCTTCTCGGCTGTAAGCAGATCTAGGGCCCGCCGGTTTTGAAGGGTGACTTTAGCTAGCGAAGTGACCTGTCTTTGGAGAGAGGCTAGAGAATCGGCAGTGGATGTCAGGGCTCCCTCAAGTTTGGCGTTGAGATCTCTAACTGCCTATAGAGAGTGACCCAAGGCTTCTCCCGAAAACCCTGCCCCAATGGCTGAGGTGGTCCAAGAGATACTGACCATGATGGGAAGGAAAGCAGCCCTTTTTGTGCGCGAGTGCAAGGGAGGTTGGAGCTCAAGGAATTCTGCCATGCTGTAAAGTGTAAACTGTGGGATTAGGGTGACGAGAATGCAGGGTGTATCAGAGTTGAGAGGCAGTGAGTTGAAAAGGCTGCTATTACACCAAAAGAAGTGTCCCGGTTGCGTAAAAGTCTTAGAGCCGGAGGTAGGGGTGTAGATAGAGAGGCAGTGAAGTGCGCTGGAGGGGGGTGGAGTTGGGCCTACACAGTGGTGGATGGTGAGATTATCTGCGTATTCTGGTTCCCATAGGGGTATGTGTGCCAGGGGGCAGAGGGGTTGTCTTTCTGCACGGAAGGAGTAGTTGGAAATATTAAGGGGCACGGCGGCCAGCAGTGGGCGCTGTAGTGATGCGCACAAGAAACAATTGGCGGTGTTAAGGGTGTGGTTGAGAAAGATGGTGGTGTCCTGAATGAGCTGTAATGAAGAGTAGGAGAAATGGGAAGAGGGGCGGGGATAAGAAGATAAAGAGGCGCCGTCAAGAGTTTGGATAATGACTTTTTCGGAATGTCTGCTATCTGATGCAACTTGAGAGATCTGGGAATGAGAGGGAACATACTTTCGAGAGATATGAAGGGTACTGTGGGGGGTCGAGGACCCCCCATAGTAAACTGAGGCTGTGACTCTGGCAGCCCATCGAGAGTCCCAGGGATCTGGGATTGATAAGGAGAATGAGCCATTGGGATATTTCATGAAATGGTTGGAGGAGTAATACTGTGGGTACTGGAAGTTACCCATGTAGTGAATGGCGCAAGACCAGTAGGGACATCCCCCGTAGGTGTCTGGCCATCGCCTGCAATAGGCTTGTTTTTGGTCATAGAGGAAGCAGAGGTAGGGAGAATAAGGGTAGCTGCTAGTGAACACTTCAGTGGAGGGAGGAAAGTGGAGGTATAAAGGCTCAGAGCAGCTTTTCAGAGGGCAGTCTGGTGTGGCAATGAGGGCAGTAACTTTTGTTTGATGCTGTGTGTAAGTCAGTCTGACTTTGAATCGCCATACAAAGGAGGCTGGGGTGGTGGGGAAGACAATAGGAATGAGGAAAAAAAAAAGCGAGAGAGCAGTAAAGGAGGAAAAAGTCATGATTTGGGTATGGATGGCAAAGGGGGTGAACCGGATTTTGGAGGAAAGAGGACAGTAAGGTCAGGAGTCTGGAGGGAGGGAGAGTCTGTAAACTTTTGTAGGTTAAGAGATCTTTTAGGTGATGTGGGGACAGAATGGTAAGGGGGGCCCTGAATGTCAGTTTATGAGCTTCTTTCTGCAAGAGCTGTCTAGTGGCTAATGCTCGTAGGCAGGGGGCCCATCCCCGAACTGTGGGGTCTAATTGCTTGGAGAGATAAGCTACTGGGGTAAAGGATGGGCCATAATATTGGCTTAGGACTCCTAGAGCTTGACTGGATCTCTCATGAATGTATAATGAGAAGGGCTTTGACAAATCAGGGAGATGGAGAGCTGGGGCTTCCACAAGGGCTTGATGGAGCTTAATGAAGGAGTGTCGGGGTGAGGAGGATAATGGTTCTTTAGGGGGGCTCTTGCTGAGGTCATATAGGGGTCTTGCCAACAGGGAGAAGTTAGGAATCTACGCTCTAAAATATCTAGCCAGGCCTAGAAAGGAAAGGATTTCTGTCTTGGTTTTGGGAACGGGCAGGTCAGAGAGGAGCTATTTTCTGTCTAAGGTAATGGACTTTCTTTGTTGAGATAGAAGGAATCTGAGGTAAGTGACAGGAGGGGAAGAGATTTGAGCTTTGACAGGGGATACTCGGTAACTTCTGGAAGCTAGAAGGTTAAGTAGGGAGGCAGTGTCAAGTTGAGACTGTCCCCACTAGAGACTGCAGAGTAGAAGATTGTCCATGTATTGTAATAAGGTGGACTTGGAGTGATCATGATGAAACTGTTTGAGGTCCTGAGCTAGGACTTGTCTAAAAATATGGGGACTATCTCGGGAGTTTTGTGGCAAAACTGTCCAAGTGAGTTGTTCAGAATGTCTTGTGTATGGGTCCGTCCAGGTGAAGATGAAAAAATCTTGGGAGCAGGGCTCTAGAGGGATAGAAAAATGGATTCTTGAGATCTAGGACTGAGAAGTGGGGTGCCGAGGCAGGGATCTGCGATAAAAGGCTGTATGGATTTGGAACTAAGGGATGGATAGAGACAACAGCTATGTTGATGAGGTGAAGGTCTTGGACAAGGCGGAAAGATCCATTAGTTTTTTAATAGCTAATATGGGGGTATTAAATGGGGAGTGAGTGGGTCTGAGGTAATTTTTGTTCAAGAGATCTTGAATGATGGGTTGGAGGCCTATGAGGGCTGAAGTGGTTAGGGGGTATTGGGCCTGCAGATATACTGAGAGGGGTCACGTAATTTGATAGAGGCAGGGGGACATAGGGCCACGGTGGGGCTTGTAATGTCCCAAACTTTGGTATTTACAGGGTGTATGAGGGCAGAACTGGAGCTTTCATTGGGTAGAGGGGGGTCGTCGGCTATGAGGGCCATCAGAAAGGGAGTACTGGGGGCTTTGGGAGTGGATATAGTTATGGAAACGTGGAGGAGGGAAAGGATGTCTCTTCCTAGTAAAGGGATGGGACACTGGGGCATAACCAGGAAGGAGTGGGAGAAAGGTATGGGATTGTCTTGGATTGTGCATAAAAGTGGGGGGAGGTTTAATGGGAAAATCTGTTTACCTCCTACTCCGACTATAGGAGTAATGGCAGGTGTGGTAGGGCTCTGGTATTCTCACAAGACTGAGAAGGTGGCTCCTGTATCTAGGAGGAAGGAGATGCGGCGACCGTCTACTGTTAAAGTAACCTTGGGCTCCTGTTTGGTGATAGAAATGGTCGGGCGAGAAGCCCCCGGGCCCCGTCAATCTTCTTCTGCCAGCCCCACTACGGTGGGCTTAGGATGGGGGTTGTTCGTCCAGCCTCCCCTTCGGGTGGTTGGGCAATCAGACTCCCAGTGGCCTTTTTTGTGGCATCTGGGGCATGGGGTGGTAGGAGATCTGGGGAAGGGGCACGCCCTTGACCAATGTCCCTCTTTTCCACACTTGAAACAAGTGCTTGGGGGGGGGGCTTGTTTGTAGAGGGGCGCCCAGGTTGTGGTTTTATCAGCTGGGCCAACATTTGGAAATTGGCCAGATCAGCCTTTTGTTTACGGCGTTCTTTCTCCTCTTCCCGGTTATGGAAGACTTTAAAGGCCACTGTTAGGATCTCAGTCTGTGGGTTAGCAGGGCCCTGTTCTAACTTTTTGAGTTTAGCTTTAATGTCGGGGTAGCTTTGAGCTAGGAAGTATGTCATAAGGACATGTCTTCCTTCAGGTGTTTCTGGGTCCAGGCTGGTATACTGTAATAGGGCTTGAGTGAGTCTGTCTAAGAACTCGGAGGGGGTTTCGTCTCTCTTTTGAATTATGTCTTGGAGCTTTTGAAAATTGACTACTTTACGAGCTGCCTTTTTCAGACCTGCTATTAAGCAGGAGACAAAAATATCTCGAGAGCAGAGACTCATGGCGGTGTTATAATCTCAGTGTGGGTCTTGTTCGGGGACAGTAGTGGGGCCAGGAGGATAGGTGGGGTCAGTCCTGTGGGTTTCAGTAGCCTGCGTTTGGGCGAAGTCCCAAACTCGTCTATATGCTCTTCAGGGAGGAGAGTATTGGCCAGGAGCATGAAAATGTCATGATGTGTGAGGCTGTAAGACTGGAGGGTCCATTGAAACTCCCTGATGTATGTTGTGGGATCAGTGGAAAAGGAACTTAGGCGTTTCTCTAGTTGGGCTAAATCTGCTAAGGAGAAAGGGATGTGAACGTGCACGATGTCTTCGGATCCTGCTACCTCCCGGAGGGGGGCGATAATTTTGGGAGGCTCTTGGGACTGAGTCTGAGGGGGACTGAAGGGTTCTGGCTCAGTCTGTGGGGGAGTGACGTGGTCTAGCCGTGCCTAGTCGAGCAGGTCCTGAAGGGGGGCAAAGAAAATAAAGAAAGATAGAATCGGACCCACGTGTCACCAGCTAGCAGCCCTGCTGCTTGCTTCTGCCGCTCTAGTTGGGCTTGAACTCATGACTCTGAGGTTGAGTCCCATACTCTACTAACTGAACTACAGCAGGGCTCCAGTTAATTGCTTATGGAATGTGTAAACAGAATGTTCTTTGTTCTCCATTCTTGCCACATCGGCAAGTGGGGGAAGGGCATATTTAGAAGCAGGGGCGGTGTTTCTACACATCTTCAAGGTCTCCCTATTTTCAGAGTGAGGAATCTTGGCTCATCTTTGAGGACAAGATATGTTTTTGTGGACAGATGACTTCTAAGGACTGCACCGGTTGTTCTCTAGCTTGTGCTTTCCCATGCTGCGTTCAGACATGGGGGAAGATGCTTTCCCATTCTCCCTACAAACATGTGAGAAGAGAAAGGCGGTCCCTAACAGGGGAGAAACAGGTGATGAGGGCAAAGACGGAAGAGGCCCCTGGGACCTAGTTAAAGGAGGGCTGAAAGGCTCAGGCTTAATCTGCGGGGGACGAAGGCGGAGGAGGTGAGATGGGGGAGGAGATGGTGGGGAAGGAAGGGAGAAGGGCTGTTGTAGGAGAAGAAGGGGAAGGGAGTGAATGGGAGGCTTCTGCGGGGGCGGTGGCTTGCGGGCTAGGAGAACTTGGGAGGGGGCCGGGGGGGGGGGCGAGGAGGAGGCGGAAAGCTTCGATATAGGGAATCTCCTTCCATTTTTTCAGGCGCTGGCAGTAGTTAAAAAGATCGCGAGTGATGTAAGGATCAAGAGTTCCCCCTGCGGGCCGTTGGTTGTTGTTGTCTAGAGGGTATGTCGGCCAATCTTGGGAGCAGTATTTACGGAGAAGTTTTGGTTTTATATCAGGTGTCAGGGAGAGGATAGCCAGATGCTTGAGCAGGCATTCAAGAGGTGAACTTTCAGGGAGGGATGAGGAGGCTCCCATGGCTAAAGGACAGAGAAGGAGACAGACAGGGGAAGACAAACGGAGATCCTCGGACTGGAAGCAGACCACAAGGAGACAAAGGGCATCCCCGATGATCCTTGGTGGTCTGCGGAAACTCGTATACGAGTCGGAATTTCTTGGGAAGTGTGGGTCGTCACCCAGACTTCCCTAAGAAGGCAGTTTGCCGGAGTCACGAGGTACCTAGCGCTAGGAGTTTTCGTCAGACAGAACAGATTTTGGCGGATGGAGCAGAAGGAGGGGTGGGGGGAAGGGAGCGTTCTCATCCGCAAAGGAGTCACCTCATTTATGGCTGTTGGAGGGGGCGGGCCTGAGAGTCTGCCGCAGCCATGAAGGCCTGAGGCAGGGATTTATGGCTGTCGGAGGAGGGGCCTGAGGGTTCGCCGCAGCCGTGAAGGCCTGAGGCAGGGAGAGTTCCCTCCTCGTCCCCTAGCGTCAGGGCCTTGCCGGACGATCATGGTCAATGGCACTGCGATAGCTCAGGGAAGAGTGGCCCACTCCGGGGGGAAAACTTACCTAAAGGCCAGAGAGGAGTGGTGAGTGTGAGGAGCCAGCACCGGAAAAAGAGGATGAGGGCAAGCTGCTGCTGGTGTCGGGGGGAAGACGGGGCCCAGTTGGGGTGTCCCGTCTCCCGGGTTTCGGCACCAATGAAAGGAAAGGAGCGACACACAGCAGCAATTCACCGGAGAATTCCGCTTTATTAGGGAAAGGTGCTGGGTTATATAGGAAGGGGCATGAATTGATTGAGGTGTCACTTCTACGGGGCTGGTGGCTGTTGGCTAGGTGCTGGGATTGGGAGGGGGGCGAGAGGTGATTGGGCTTCAGGTGGCGCCGGCGGGAACTGAGGACCCCGAAGAGAAGTGGGAAGTTCGCCATCTTACTGGTGGGGGCCCTTCACTCTTCATGCCTTTTTGGGTCCCCCGGGGTCCCCACTCTTGATTTCCTCTCCCATCTCTGGCCTCCTTCCTGGCTTCGAACCCTGACAACAGACTGGGGGCTTCTCAGTTTGGGCTGCAGCAAAGTAAAGACTTCGGTTCAGACTCAGCTCATTTCTCTCCCTCCCAGCTGCACCCACCTCCTGAACCCACTCCACCCCACCCGACTGGTGCCCCCCTGGCATTGACCTGCCAGGCCCTCCAACACTGAGGCTCCACTGGGGAAACATCCATTTGGCCACTAACCCAGGGCCTTCTTTAAAGCCATGGCCAGTTATGTGAACTATTTGGTGGGACACAAGTGAATGTAATTGGAACATACTTTGCCTAAATCAAAGCTTTTTATGTTTGTCTTGCTAATGGGTTTCAGCCCTGGGCAAGTTTGCTCTGGATTCAGTGTGACCAAAGAAATTGACAGCAAAATGTTTTTGGGGTGAAAGTGTTATACCCAACTTTATTTCCAGGTGGCAGGTCAGTCACTAGAATCCCATTCACTCAGAGCAAGTCCGCATGCAGCAAGCCAGTCTCTGCCTCTGGGCCCCTCTGCCCGCACAGCCGTCCTCTGGGCCTCTCTGCACAGCCATCCTGCACAGCTGTCCTTGGAGCCTCTGTCCTCAGTGCTGCCACCACTCCATTCTCTGCTCTGCTTTCCTGCAGCCTTGCAGCCCTGCCACTGTGTCGCACCCAGAGTGCTGGGTGGAACTCTTTACATAGAGTCAACAGCCATGTATTGCACACAGGTGTGCAGTGAGCTAGTCAACCAGGGCCAGGTGAGAATCCTGGCCACAGGAACCCTCATTTTATCCACACGTTTTAATACACAAGCGAAATGCCCGAGGAGCTTGGTAAAATGTGTGGAGGGAGGGGGCAGGGTGGGGACCTGCGTTCCAACCAGCGCTCAGGCACCTTGGTGCTGCTGGCCGGCCTCTGCATCTTCCTGGAAAGACTCACCCATAGATGGAATCTCCCAGGAGCCCCACCCTGACTCCCCAGCCCACCTCACCTGCACTAGTATCCTCTTGGGAACTTGAGCAGCAGCCTGCCCTGCTTACCATTTTCACAGTAATTACCCCCACATAGCAATAACCCAGAGCTCTCTGAAGGAAGGCACTGGATCTTCCAGCCTGCCCTTCCCAGCCTCTAGCACTTTTCATGTAAGCTTTCAATTAGCACGCGTTGCATGCGTGAGAGTCCTAGAGCAGGAGTCGGCACACTTACACTGTGAAAGGCCAGATAGTAAATATTTTTGGCTTTGTGAGCCATATGGTCTCTGTCACAGCCACCAGCACTGCCACAGACAATACATATGTGAATGGGTGTAGGTGGGTTCCAATAATACGGTTTACAAAAAAGAGGCTATGTCTTGGATTTGGTCCACGGGCTGTAGTTACCTAGTTTAAAAAATTCTCTTTTTAATTTGGACAAAAGATCAAGTTCAGTTATTTGAATTTGTAGAGAAAATGGAAGTTCCTATGGCCAGGGTTCTCACCTGACCCTGGTCGGCTTGCTCCCTGCACACGTGTGGGCAAGATGTTATTATTGACTCTGTATGAAGAGCTCTGCCCGGTGCACTGGGCTGTGTGGCTGCAGGAGAGCAGAGGCTGGAGTGGTGGCAGCGCCGAGGCCCAGAGGCAGAGGCCTGCTTGCTGCATGCAGACTCGCTCTGAGGCGGTTGGGATGGTAGCGCCTGACCTGTCACTGCGGGAATAAAGGTGAGGGCAAACCCCTTCCCTCCAAGAATGCTCCACTGGCATTTTTTGGTTTCAGCAAATCAGGAATGAACTTGCCCGGGGCTGAAACCCACTGGCAAGACAGAATGTTCTGGTTTTTTATACTGTCAACCAATTATTTTGCTGAATTATGTCAGGTCCACGAGGATTACTGGATTGAGGACAGATTTATTTACTCCCCTGTAAAGTGAGGACAAGGCCCATTTACTCTGCGACCCTTGAGTGGGCTTCTGAGACACCCGACTGTAAGAAAGCAGGGCCCCTCTGTGCTCAGCTAAAACGGAAGCCTCAGTTTTCCTCGCAGCCTTAAGGCTGTTTGTTAAAAGCCCAAAAGCAGTTGGCTTTGCTTTCGGCACACAAAACACACTAGGCCAGGCCCCAGCTGGGGGACACCCGTGTCCCCTCTGGCTTGTTAGCCCAGGGCCAGCCCAGCCCTGTCTCCCTGCCCATCAGAGGGGAGCTTGGGTGGCTGAAGTCCTGGGAGGGGCTGATAGCAAACACAAAATGTGGTGGCACCTGAACCCGGGAGGCGGTCTGCCCACCCCCCTTTCTCTTCTTCCTCCCCTTGTCATCTGGAGGAACACATTGCCTGCCTAGAGCACCCAGACTGGACAGAAGTGGTGGCTGTGAGGCAAGGTCCCTTGGCTTCCCTGGGAGGTGACAACAAGTGTGACAAGCTCACAGCTCACACCTTCTTGTCCAACTGTTCCCACCAGATTGGCTTCTCACTTTGAAAGTCTCCCCAGGCAGGTGGCGCGGGACAAAGGGACACCTCAACCTTGTAGTGCGAACAACTTTGGTGGCGATCCTACATTCTCATTGGACACTTGCCGTGGAGCACAGTTCTCACGGAGGCCTGTCACCTACTTCATTGTTTTCCCAGATCTGGATCAGGGCGGATCTGCGAAGTTTTCATCAGCTTCAGGTGCAATGAGAAAGAGAAAGCATCGGAGAGCCCTCTCCTGTGAGTGCATCCATCCCCTGTCACTCCAGTTCTGGACCTTCAGAGCACTTGTCAGAATCTTTAATTTTAGATGTATACATATGTCTCCATAAAGGCTGTATTTTCCATGAGGAGAGGACCACGTTTGTTTTGGTCACCTCGTATGTCCTGGGTGAAGGGTGATTTTCAAAATGTCACAGCTGGCATGGCATAGCAGGTCTGTGCCCATCAGAGTGGCTGATGGTCAGTGGGTACAGTGGGTCCCAGCTGACCATCAGCCCTGCCCAAAGGCAAGCACAGTGTCTAATGCAGGCTAAACACCCTGTCAGCATTTGGGGCATTAATGCATGAATATAGTACATTTTTCATAAGCTTAACTGTAGTCATTTTAAAGAACTGAGCTTTAGTCTGTGCACATCCTCCCCACTTATTGATGTGGGAAACCAGAACGCTTTCAAAAAATATGGTGGTAGTAGATAGTAGAGTTTGTTTTTGTTTTTTTCATTTAACATCTTATTTCTCAAAAATTAAAAAAAATTGGAGAACTATGTCCATCCCCAGAATATTTCAAAACATTGAAAGTTTACCAAACCCAAGATTCAGGGCATCTCTGCCCTATACTATGTTTTTCTGATGATGATGTTGATAATTAAGATATAATTCACATGCCTTTTAGTTCATCCTTTTAAAGTGTACAGTTGGGCAGTTTTTGGCATATTCATAGAATTATGCAGTCATCACCACTAATTCTAGAACATTTCCACCACTTTTAAAGAAACCTGGCAGTGTCAGTCCCAATTCCTTCCTCCCCATCTCCCCTGACAATCACTAATCTGCTTCTGGTTCTATGGGTTTTTCTATTCTGAACATTTTGTATAGATGGAATCATAAAATACGTTGTCTTTTGTGTCTGGCTTCTTTCAGTTAGCATTGTATTTTCAAGGGTCTTCTATATTGTACCATTACTCACTTTCGGTGGCTGAATATTATTCCTTTGTATGGGTACATCACATGGATTTATCTATTCATTAATTGGGTTATTTCTATTTTTGAACTATTATGAACAATGCTGTTATGAATACTCACGTATAAATTATTGTTTGATCACTTGGTTTATTTCATTTGAATATGTGCCTAAAAATAGAATTGCCAGGTCATAAACTCTGTTTAACTATTTGAAAACCTGTCAAACTGTTTCACAAAGTGGATGCACCGTTTTACATTTCCTCAAGCGATGTAAGAGAATTCTAATTTCTCTACATCCTCATCAACACTTGCTATTGTCTGTCATTAGAGCCGTCTGACTTAGTTCTTGGCGCTCTACCAAAAATACCATAGACTGTGTGGCTGAAACAAACATTTACCTCTCATATCTAATGGCTGTAGAGTCCAGTCATGACACCATCAGATTCAATGTCTGGTAAGGGGTCTTTTCCTGGTCTGCAAATGGCTCTTCCTGTTGCGTCCTCACATGGAAAAGAGAGAAAGATGATCTGTCTCATGTCTCTTCTTATGAGGGCACAATTCATTAAAAGTCCATTCTCATGACCTAATTATCTCCCAAAGACCTCACTTCCAAATGCCATCTTACGGGGGATAGGGTTTCAACGTCTGCATTTGGGGAGGGACACACATTTGGTCTATAACACCATCCCCGTGGGTGTGAAGTGGAATTTCACTGTGGTTTTGGTTTGCCAAAAATCAATCACAAATGCACTGGCTTATTTCTATACTCTCAATGTTATTCCACTGATCTAGACATCTATCCTTATAGTCTTAATAGCTGTAGATTTCCAATGAGTTTAGAAATTATGAAGTGCGAGTCCTTCAACTGTGTTCATTTTCAAGATTGTTTTGGCTGTTCCGGGAACTTTGCATTTCCTTGGGAATGTTAGGATCAGCTCATCAATTTCTGCCCTACCTCGATGGCTGTGCCACGGTTCTGATTGTCTTGGGATAAAGATAGTGACTCAGGTCAAGACCTGGGAGGAGTGTGTCACAGAGCCCCGCCAGAAACTCCGCTGATTCCAAGACCAGCTGGTATTCTGGCAAAGCTACAGAAAGCCCAGAGAAGCCTGAGTGGGTGAGCCCTGCTCTGGTAATGGGGTCCTCACTTTAAGCTCTACGTGTTCCAGAGCCCCTGGTCCCTATGTTTCCAGACAACCTACCCTTCCTGGTCCCTCTGTCCATGGAGAAATACCAGTGATTGATTGCTAAAGGATCTTGCTACCATGGGTGCCCAGAGCATACTGCTTGCCATTGGGACCCTCCTTGCACTATTACCCCTGGCTAGTCTCTTTCTCCTTTACCTTAAGCCCCAAGGGAGCAGAGGCCATGTCAAGTGTCTCTGGCCCTCGAACCCAGCTTGATCCAGTAGTGGGAGAGGGGAGAAGAGTGGGGAAGACTCAAGCGGGAGCTAGGGAGAACTGTAGGGAATAAATGGATTGTGGAACCTGAAAGAGTGGGAAGAATGCAGGAAGTGGCCCATAACTCACTGAAGACATTCACTGGCTACGTAATTTGGGCCATTGGCTGTGCAAGGAAATGTGTGAATGTGGCGTCAGTCTTGCCCTCGAGGAGAATCAACATCTTAAAACATAGAAGAGCATTCACTTTTTAAAAAATTGACACAAATCATCTCTAAACCTATTGTAGTAAGAGCTGCAGAGAAGTTCAGATGCTCTTAGAGCATCCCTGGAGGGCACTGTAGCCTGGCTAGCCCAGTTGTTGTCCCCACCCCCGACCCTCTTTTCTCTTACCATCTTCCATTGTAGAGGCTGGAAAGCCAGACACTTTCCCAGCCTCCCCGGGAGCTCGGAGTGACAATGAAATGTGCAGGCCAATAAGATGTAAAGGGAAGACTGCTGGGGATTTCTGAAAAAGCTTTGGTTTTCCTAGTGAAAGGGACATAACCATTTGGAATTTCTTCTCCCTTTTCATGGTGTGATGCCTGGCGCTGCATCAGCTATTTTACAACTATGAAGGGACAAGCATGAAAATGAAAAGACCAATGGTGGAATGGAAAGGTTCAAATCCTGGTCCCTTTGAGCAATCAAACCCACATTAGCACTCACCTACCTACAGAGCTTGTCTAACAAATCTCTGAATCCTGGAGAGAGGGATCAGAGGTGGCACCATGTCTGTGTCCCCCAGTGTTCTGTACAGTTGCTGGCACATGGCAGAGATTCAGAGAATGTGTGTTCAGTTGGTCTGCAGCTCCTTCCATCTCATACAGCTTCCAGTACTTAATTAAAACAAGAACTGCCTATCAAAACCGAAAGTTTCTGTGATATGACTGCCCTCACACTGTTCACCATGTAAGAACTTATTCACTATGTAAGAACTTGTTCACCATGTAAGAACTTGTTCGTTATGCTTCAGAAGATTGGAGACTGTTGAGAATTAGGCTTGGGGTTCATTAATGATTGTGCATTGAATCCCCTATGCAGAATTTTATTGTTGTTAACAACCATTTGATCAATAAACATGAGAGTTGCCCTCTCAAAAAAAAAAAAAGTGAATTAGGAAACTGAAGAGGTGTTACCTCTAGAGCAGTCATTAGAATCAGTGATGGAAAGGAAGCAGCCATGAATAGAGAGAGAACATTTTAACTTTATGGATTTTCATATTGTTTAAATTGCTTACAGTGAGTTTCATTTGTATATTACTTGTATGCATGTATGCATGTAAAGATAAATATAGAGCATATTGAAGGTTGTCCCCATGACAGCTTAAATTTATTTTAAATATTTATGCATGGAAAAATATAAATAAAATGTTATTTAAAAAAAAAAACAAACTGCCTGCCTTGCCCAGGCATGAGAGGTGAGGACCTGCCCAAAGTAACAGGGGCTTAGTGGCAGAGCTAGAAAAGAGCATTTTTCATTTGCCATGGCTGTCCTTCCAAAGCTGTGTCGTTCCCTGGGCACTGGCAAACAGCATTACTCTTAATGTACCGCAGCATCCTCCCAAGGTCCCAGGGTGCTTTGCTCCCTTCCACGAAAACGCAAGACAGTGATGGGGGAGGGAGATGAAAAATTCACAGAACATCAGTGTTCGGAGACATCCTGAAAACCTCCCAGCTTGGGAGTGTAAACTGGCACAACCAACTTTGCAGAGCCATTTGGCAGCTGCTAATAAAGCACATGCACAAGCAATTCCTGGCCACCCACTTGCAGTGCACTGTCTGGGGAAACACTCCAGTGTGGGCGTAGAAGATGTACACAGAGGCTCATTGTCACAGGTGCTGTCAAAGAAAACCCACTGGAAACTTCTGAAATGTCCTTCCATAAGGGACTGACTGTATCAGTGATTTATGGTCTTGGGGTACAGTGGGATGCCACACGGAAGACCAAACAAATGTACTGTACACACTTGTGGAGGCAGGTAGCTATCAGAGTGTAGGCCTGAGGGCAGAAAGCAAGTACCAGACAAAAGAGGCCAGATCACTGCGCTGGCCAGCTCCAGACTCCATGACCAAATGCCATAGCCTGGGGGCTAAGCCAACAGCGATGTACCTTCTCAGCTCTTGAGGCTCGGAGCATGAGATCCGGATGCCAGCATGGTCAGGTTTAGATGAGAGCTCTCTTCCCAGCTTGCAGACATCCTCCTCCTCGCCATATCCTCACATGGCCTTTCCTTGGGCACTAGTTCTGTCAGATCAAGGCTCCAGGACCTAATCACCTCCCAAAGGCCACCTCCAAATACTCACATGCTGGAGGTTAGGGCTTCAACATAGGACTGTTCAGCCCCCAATCACTGCCAATCCCTGCCCCCCACTTGGCAGACGGGAGGTCTCAGGCACAGGAGCTCATCCGCTTGTCCATGGCCACCCAGCCCACCATCGTAGTGCAGGCCTTCCACCCTAGCCCTGTGCCCATCCCCACACCAGGGTGGCCTTCAAGCAGAAAGACAGTCCTTTCGGCCGCTGTTATTATACGGCTAAACATGCATTTTCAAACCTTCTTCCCCAGGGCTGCCCGCTATTCTTCCCCACCCTACCCTCTTGCCTAGAATTCAGCTGGGACATTTTCCCTCTGTATCCCTCTCCTGTCCTTCGGAAGGAGTTTTCTTGGTCTCTTAGGGGTGCCTGTGAGTCACGGTGAGTTTTCCCAAGAGCTGATTGCATGTGTATTGTTTTAGTTTTCCAATGTTTTTTGAGTGCCTACTATGTGTCAGATGGTGAACCAACACAGGGGATTTAAAATTAGATGTGGTCTCAACTCTAAAAGTATTTGGAGTTTTGGGGTGAATAGGTGTGAAACCCTTACTATGTGCCAGATACTGTTCTAGCAGCTTTACTCACATGGATTCAATTAATCGTCACATTATCAACTCCATTTTACACATAAAAAATTGTGCAAAGAGGTTTAGGTCAAGTCCCCAAGATAATACGGGTAGCAAGCAGCAGAGCCAGGATTCAGTTTCAGGGAGTCTGGCTCTAGAGTCTACTCACGGCAAAATATCCCGAGACACGGAAGCAGACAGAGACAGGACTCTGTGCCGAGCTGTGAGACCCAACGCTCAAGGGCTCTGGGGACCCGTAGGAGGGCTCATGGCAGGCTGCCTACGGGAAGGGACTTCTGAGCTGAGTCATGAGAATGGTTAGAATGTACCCAGGTGGAACTGGACAGGCGTTCTCCTAGCGGAAAAACACATGCAATGACCCAGGATGTTCTGGGTCCCGGGAGGTATTTGATGAGACAGAACCAGATGGTGGAGGGAGGGAACATGCAGTCGATGCATTGCAAAATCCTTGCCCTTTTTTTATGAGGGAGATAATATGGCTAAGTGGCTAAGTGCCCATGTTTTGGACCCAAGGAATGCTTCTGTTGAAATCTCAGCCCCAAAGCTCCTTAGCTCTGTGACCCTCGATCTCGTGGTATCTCATCTCTTCACTTGTATAGTCAGGGTGACCATGTTCCTGCCCCCCAGAACTGGGCTAACTATTGAATGAGCTGGCATGGAGCTCCGAGAGCAGTGCGTGGGGCCTGCTGTGGGTCTTCCTCATCCTGTCTTTGGTTCATTCATTTGGCATACTTACTGGGCCCCAGGGCAGGGGATGGAGGGTGGCGCTGGGTGGGCGGGTCCTGAAGCCCACGTCAGAGCTGTTCTCACCAGAAAGTGAACCCAAGGCTAGTGAGGGGAGGAACACACTTCTAGCCTGTCACTGGGAGTAATGCAAAATGGCCCACATGTCCCTTTCTGATGACAGCAAGCAAGGCCACTGCTGAAAGACAAGGACTTCTATTAACCAGGAGCACAAAGAAGCTGAGCATATTAACATTTGACTTTGCAGAAGGAGACGCAAGGGCACCGAGTGGGTCTCAGAGGCAGCTACGGCCTTGGAGGACCCTGGGGGGCATGCTCAGTGGAGAGCTGCTCCCAGGGGGCTCCTGCAGCAGGTGACCCCCACAGGAATGAGCTCAACTTTATCATCATCATTGCTATTTTTGACAGTTGGGTCCTAACTTAACATTTCTAGGTTGTTTTACTTTCAGTGGACACTTACATTCATTCATTTCTTTGAACTTCTCCATATCCTTGTGAGAAGCTGTTACTTGTGCTATTTTGATTTGTAAACTGAAGACTAGTTACGTGATCTATGTAGTGTCAAGGCTGGAATCATAATCAAGACTCTCCACATCTCAGGCTAAAGGTCTTTGCACTGTAAATATATCTCTCCCCACCTGTGATTGTGCCCAAAGTACAGACCAGAATGGACTGGTTCCTGTTCAGCTGAGAGAGGAATTGGCCGTCTGTGCTGGGGGAGCCAGCTGGCAGTGCCGTGGACTCTGCAGCCTGAGCCCCCTCCACCAGGGATGTTGTGTGGAGGAAGGGGTCCTACATCCCGCCCAGTGGTTCCTAGACTTTGAAATTTAATGTATCAGTAAAATTTTCAAGACTATTTTGAAGACAAACATAGGATGGCTAATTTTGGGTTTTGCAAAGTGAGATCATAAAAAACAATTTTTGAAACTCTACCATATAATACCACAAAGAAAGGATAGGTCAGCAAGCAGTTCCTCTTCCTCAAACAGACATCCTCCTTCTCGCCATGTCCTCACATGGCCTTTCCTTGGGCACTAACTTAACATTGTCCCCAGTAGGTAGGAAGAATACAACATCAGATGAAGGACTTTCCCTGCAAAATAGGCACGGTGAGGACCTTGGACAAATGCACAACCAGTTCAGGACTGCTGTGGCTGGTTGTACAGGTTGTGCACTATACAACTGTAGGGCTGGGAGTGTCATTCACAATTACTACTTTGATTTTGTCCTTATTTTCTCATTCACCCATAGACAAGCAGAAATTCTTTTAGGAGGTAAACTGGTAGATAAGAGTCCCTTCTAGGATGGCAGTTCTGCAATTTGCAATGTTCGAGGGAAATACAGACACCACCTGGTCCAAGGTGTGCTTTGAAAATCACATAGAATCCATCACGTTTTCTCCAAGGCCACTTAATCTAAGTAGAGCAATGCTTTAATTCCCTTTTATGTAGTAGCCTTCCATGCAAACATTTGTCAAAAAAGTGTTTTACACTGAACAGAAGTTGGGAATCCACTGGTCCTGTCCATGCACCTCATTTTACAGAGTAAAACAAAGTCCCTAAGAGGGCATGTGAGTTGCCAAAGAACATGCAGTCTGGCAATGGCAAACCAGTTTGGCAAGTGGGCTGAAAGATGGGGGTCACCTTTGCACTACAGTCTAACACATCTGTCTAACCCCTTCCTACACCCATCTCAACTCCACAGAGGCTCAGCTCCTAGGGAGTCTGCACATGCTCCTGGATGCTTCTTTAAGGAGTGTCTCAAAAAACATTTTGACCCCAAAAGAGAACCTACTTAGACTCGGCCTTAAGTTCAAGTCACAAACATGGGTGGATCCTTTACACTGTCGGAAGCATGGTGCTAGGTATTAGAGCCTCCCTCATTTAGAGCTTCCAGGTAATCAGAAAGGGATTTGTTTTTCAGTAGTATTTCTTGAATCCCTGGGAGATTTTCCAGGAGTCTCATAGTAATATTGTATCAGTGGCTATTTAATGACCTCCCTGTACCTATGACCTTTGCCCTGTGACTTGTGATTCCTGCTCATTTTGAAGATAGGAACAGCTATGGGACTTACTGTGGCATTGGGATGTTGGAAAACTATACAAGCAAAGGCTACTTCCACAGCCACCTTCCTTCCTGGAGAGATCTGAGAAACATGAGGAGAGCTGAGCCTTTTTATCTGAGGATGTTCTAGATTATGGTTGCATGGGATGAATAAGTGCTTGGGACATAATTTACACTAAAAAAATTTGTTTATCTGAAATTCAAATTGAACTGGGTGTCTTGTGTTTTTATTTGCTAAATCTGGGTACTCTATCCAGATCAACAACCTCCAGGTGACTTGTCAGCTGACTGCAGACAGGAATGATCCTAGCTGAGATCAAGAATTGCCCTGCTGTCACAAACTCATGGGACCAAAACATCCATGTCTGTTGTTTTGAGCCACAGAGACTTGGGGTGGCTTGCCGCAGCATTAACTGACTGACATATCCAGCCTATTACCTTAGAATATCACTGTGCTAACACAATGAGCTGTAACAGAAGGAAGGCATCAAAAAGACTTGCATGGGTAGAAACAAAACTTGCCTTAAAAACAATCTTTCGATAACCATGACTATTCTGAAATCTCTGACAGTCCGAGGGCATGTGGGTTACCATTGCGAGCAACTGAGGTGTATAATCGATAGGAGGTGTGTTAATGCACATGCCTTGTGGTCTCCTGTGAGTGTGTGGGTGGGCTCCCACATACACAAATTTCCAGGTCTTGAGAGATGTCATCTTTTTCAACTAAGTGGTTACTATTGGGAGAGAGTAACTCTCTCTGTAATATTGCAGAGAGTAACTTTTGAGCGCTGCATGGTCAACCATTTCAATAAGCCATTTTAACAAAGGAGATTGTGCTTCAGACCCTATGACTTCTGAAACCTAGGGCAGAAAGCGCTGATCGAGTCAGAGATGTTCTGAGATAACTTCAGAGAGAATGAAATCATGACAACCTGGCCTGCCTGCCTTCCATCCTTCCTTATTGCTTGTCTTTTCTCTTAATATCACAAGAAATATGAGCACTTTGTCACTGGAAAATTTTCCAGTAATATTGAAATGGTAGCAAAAGGCAAGACAGTCCCTCTTGTTCCCTTTTCCCAAAGACACAAATGTAACCTATTGTTGTGGGTTCTTCCAGCTCTTGTTCTTACTCAGTACAGGAGATAATATAACATCATTTTGCAAATTGTGGTTTTCCTCTTAAAATATGTCTTGGCAGTAGTTCCATATGGTGCCTGACTCTTCTTGAATGGATGGAGAGTTCCTCCTGGATTCTCCTTGAAGTGCTGTACTACGTCCCTTTTAACGGACATTTAGGTTGTTTCCAGTTTTCAATGCTAAAAATTAATTTCTGGTTAATATCCTAGAATTAACATGTTTGTTTCCAAGAATGAATTTTTATTTAGGATGTTCTAAAAAAAAGTAGAACTCTTGGGGTATGTTTTAAATCTTGATAGCTCTTGTCAAATTTCATCTTAAAATGTTATTACCATTTCCTCCCCTGTCAACAAATATATGAAAATGCCTATCTCCACACATCTTCCCAACCTAAGGTTATCAATCTTTAATGTTTGTCAAACTGAGAAGCAAAAAATGTTCATATATTTTTATTTCAATCCCTTTGGTAATTGAAGCAGCTGAGTATTTTCCATGTATTACTGGGCATACATGTTTCTCCTGCCACTGTGCCCATTTTTCTACTGTACTTTTTGGTTTTCTTATTGATGAAAACAGTTCCTTATATTAAAATACTTACAGTCATGTACTTATTCCAATAATTTGATTGTCTTCAACTTTATTGCGTAATTTTTCAAATGTGCTATTTTTTTACTTTTTAAGTAAATTTTAAAATTTCAAACAGCTTTAGATATACAGAAAAGTTATGCATATAATACAAAGAGTTCCGATATACCCTACACTCAATTTTGCCGATTACTAATATATTACACTAGTATAGCACATTTGTTACAATGAAACCAATATTGTCACATTATCATGAACTCAGGTCCATAGCTTATTCAGACTTCCTTAGGATTTCCCTAATGGCCCTTGTCTCTTCCAGAATCCTGCCCAGGACACCCTACTGCACTTAGTCACCATGTCTCCTTAGACTCTTTGCTGTGACAGTTTCTCGGACATTTGATGAGTCCTAGTTGGGTATTTTGTAGAATGTCCTTTAACTGGACTCTTTTCTGATATTTTCCTCAGGATTAGATTGTAGTTGTGGGTTTTGGGGAGGAAGATTACAAAGAAAGAGTGTCATTTTCATCATACTGTGTCAAGGGTTCATACCATCAATGTGACTTACCACGGTTGATGTTAATCTCAATCATTTGGCTGAGATAATACTTGCCAGGTTTCTCCACTGGGAAGAGTAACTCCTTTCTGTTTCCTATTGTACTTTAAAAAAGAAAGTCACCATGCACAGCCCACCCTTAAGGAGTGGGACACTTTGCTATGTCCTTGAGAGCTGATACATAAATTATTTGGAATTATTCTGCCCCGGAGAATTGTCTGTTCTCCCCCACTTAGTTACTTACTCAAGCATTTGTTTGTACCAGTATGGGCTCAGGATTATTTATTGTATACTTTGGGTTATAATCCAGTGTGCTTTAATTTTTTGCTTGAGTTGTTCCAGCTTTGGCCATTGGGAGTTCTTTCAGTTGGTTCCCGTATCCCTCTGATAGATTCCCCTCCATCACTGTGGCTTTTTTTTTCTTTCTAACACTTCTTTACTTTCTGGCATTACAAGTCTCTTCTTGTATATTCCATGCCCCAGTTTTAGAAGCATCTATTTCTGTAAGGAATCCTGGTTCCTTTGATTGGAGAATGGTATTAGAAATCAAGATCTGGGTGCTGGGCATACTTGTTGCTGGAAATTGGTATTGTCAGCTTTTTCTGGTAACCACTCTTAATAGGTGTGTAGTAGCATCTGATTGTTGATAGAACTTGTAATTCCCTAATGACAAGTGATGTTGAGCATCTTTCCACATGGTTATCTGCCTTCTATATATTGTCTTTGGTGAGGTGTCTGTTCAGAACTTTTGCCCATTTTTTTTAATTGTGGTAAAATACACATAATATAGAATTGACTAGCCATTTTTAAGAACGCATTCGTTCTTATGCAAAGATCACCAACATCCATCTCCAAATTTCCTTCATCTTCTAAAACTAGAACTCAACATCCATTTAACAATAATTCCCCATTTCCTCATTGCTAAAGCCTCTGGTAAACACCAATCTACTTTTTTTTCTCTATGAATTTGACTATTTCAGGAACCTCATATAAGTGGAATCATACATTATCTATCCTTTGTATATAGCTTATTTCACTTAGCATAATGTCATTAAGGTTCATGTATACTGCAATATATGTGAGAATTTCATTCCTTTTTAAGGCTGAATAAATATTCCATTGTATGTATATACCACAGTTTGCATTTCCATTTATCCATCAATGGATTTTGGGTTACTTCCACCTTTTGGCTAATGAAAATAATGCTGCTGTAAACATGGTTGCATAAATATCTCTTCAAGTCTCTGCTTTCAATTCTTTTGTATGTATATCCAGAAGCGGAATTAGTGGATCATAGTATGATAATTCTATGTTTTTAATTTTTTGAAGAACTGCTCTAATGTTTTCCATAGTGACTGTACCTTCTTACATGCCTACCAACAGTGTGCAAGGATTCCAATTTTTCCATATCCTCACTACTAATAGTTGTTATTTTCTATTTTGTTAAGAGGAGTCATCCTAATGGTTGTGAGATGTGTCATTGCGGTTTGATTCACATTGCCCTAATGATTAGTGATGTTGAACATCTTTTTATGTGCTATTGGCCATTTATAATAAGTCTTCTTTGGACAAAATCCCACTCAAGTCCCTTGCTATTTTTAAACTGGGTTGTTTGATTTTTAGATTTTGAGATTTTGTCCATTTTAAAAGTGTTTGTGTTTGTATTGTTAAGTTATAAGGTCTTTTTTTATGTTTTGAAAACAATTCATTTATTAGATATGTGTTTTGTAAGTCTTTTCTTTCATTCTGTGGTTTGACTTTTCAAAATCTTAACAGTGTCTTCCACAGAGCAGAAGTAAGTGTTGATTCTCTCCTATGTTTTCTTCTATAAGTTTTATAATTTACATTTACATTTCTATGTTCCATTGTGAGTTTATTTTTGTGAAAGATGTAAGCTTGTGTCTAGGTTATTTTATCTTTTTCTTGCTTATAGACATCTGATTTTTCCAGTATCATTTGTTGAAAATACTGTCCCTTCTGCGTTGAATTTCCCTTGCTCCTTTGTCAAAGATCACTAATTATATTTTTTTGGTCCATTTTTGGATTCTATTCCCTTATGTTGACTGATGCGTCCGTTCTTTCACCAATGTTGTACTGTTTGATTACTATTGCTTTATAGTTTGTTTTGAAATTGGATGTCTGTCCACTAACTTTCCTCTTTCTCTTCTGTGTCATAGTGAACAAATGTTGGTCTTTTGCCTTTCCTTATAAACTTTAGAATCATTTTGTTAAGACTTACAAAATACCTTACTGGGATTTTCATTGAATACAGAACAAATTGTAAAGGCTGACATTTTAACAATATTGAGCCTTCCAACCTGGGAACGTGGAATATCTCTTCATTTATTTAGATCTCCTTTGATTTTTTTTGTCAGAGTTTTATAGTTTTTCACATACAAATCCTGTACATATTTTGCTAGTTTTATATCTAAATATTTCATTTTGAGGATGCTACTGTAAATGATACTAATTTTCAATTGTAATTTATTTGTGTTGTTCTTAAGGAAAGCAGTTTACTTTTTATATTCATCTTGCATCCCACCATCTTGCTATAATCACTTACTTTCAAGAATCTTTTGGTATTCTTTAGGACTGTTCATATAGAAAAAATGTCATCTGTGAACAAAGACAATTTTATTTCTTCCTTCTCAATCTGTATGCTTTTTATTTCCTTTTTTTTGTCTTATTGCAAATGACTTCTAGTATGGTGGTAAAAGAAGACATCCTTGTCTTGTTCCTGATCTTACAGCAAAAGCATCTGTTTCACTCCATTAAGTTTGGTGTTAGCTGTAGGCATTTTGTAGTTGTTCTTTATCAAGTTGAGGAAGTTCCCCTTTATTCCTAGTTTGCTGAGAGTTTTTATCATGAACGGGTATTGTCAAAAGCTTTTCCTGCATAAATTGATATGATTGTATGAGTTTTCTTCTTTAGCCTGTTAATGTGGTGGTTTACATTGCTTATTTTTGAAAATGTAAAACCAGCCTTACATACCTGGAATAAGTCCCATTTGGTCATGTTGCATGATTCCATTTACAGCTGGATTTGCTTTGCTAGTATCTTGTTTAAGATTTTACATCTATGTTCATGAGAGGTGTTGTAATTTCTTAAAGTGATTTTGGCATTTTAGTTAGAGAGTTTCTCTCTGCTACTATTTCCTGGAAGAGATTATGGGGAATTGGTATCATTTCTTCCTTAAATGTTTGTTGAATTCACCAGTGAAATCATCTGGCCTTGGTGCTTTCTTTTTTGGAAGGTTATTAATTATTGATTTAAATTATCTAGAACATATAAGCCTATTCAGATTACATATTTTTATTTGTGTGAATTTTTGTAGTTTATGTCTTTTGAAGGAATAGATCTATTTTGTCTTTCATCAAAGAAAACTATTTGTAGTTTTCCTTTTTTCCCTTTAATATCCATGAGATTAGTAGTGATGTTATTATTTCTGATATTGGTGATTTGTGTCTTTTCTCTTAATCTGGCTAGAGGTTTCTTACGATTTTTTTTTTAAATCTTTTCAAATAACCAGGTTTTTATGTTTTGAATTTCAGTTTCTGCTTTAATTCTTATTTGTGTTTTGCTTTAAGCTCAAATTGCTGTTCTTTTTCTAGTTTCATTTTAGCTCTTTTTTCTTTTCTAATATGTGCATTAGAAGGCTATGCATTTGTCTCACACCACTGATTTTGCCACATTAAACAATTTTTGAGAAGCCTGACTTTCAATTTAATTTAGTTTGAAATATTTTAAAAGTTCTCTTCAGATTAGGGGAGCACTCAAGGTGAGAGCATTCTGGGTCGAGGACACCGCCTCACAAGGAAGAATGAGAGAATATGTGAAGTTCATAGAATGAAAATGGATTTTGTGTCATAGGTACAGAGTTTCCAACAAGAAGAAAGACAAGATGTATGCAGTCAGAGCATGAACACCCTCATGTGTCACGCTAAGGATTTCAGGTTTTATCTTGGAAGTAATGGAGGATAAAACATTCTACTTATTAGTTTTGAAACCAGATATTGTACCTCACTTGGAATGCTATGTTGTTATCTTCAATTTTCACTACCCAACATCTATCAGTGTGGCTTATGGAGCCAGTCATCACAATAGCCTTATGCCCATGAAATGAGGCATGCTAGTCCCTCTCATTTTAATGACTCTAAACAAAGGAGACAAGAGGAGTCTGTTTCTTATTCCCCAGATTACAGTAACTTGCCCAGCTGTATTCTCATTGTCTTAGAATATTCCAGAACTTCTCCTTACATAACATGCATCATAATTTTTAATAAATAAATACAATTGCAACTTAATGTCTGTCTACCTCTCTGTGGGTCTGAATGAGAGTGCAGTGTATTCCTAGCACTTCCAATGACTGAGCAAAAATCTAATTGCTTGTATTAAATCCCTTCCTGCTTAGAACACCTGGAGGGATTTCTCGTTCTCTGAAACACACTCTGACTACTTCAGTATTTGGTACAGGATAGGTCCAAGAAATAGGACAGCTGATGTGGGTTAGATCTTAATGCAGTAATTCATCTCTGGTGGTAAATTGAATGTTGGGAGTGCCTGGCAAATAATTAAATAAAAATAAGGCATTACAATAATAAAAACAAAGCATTACAAAAACAAGATGCACTTGGGACCATTAGCTGTTCTGTAAGTAAAAATGAGAGAATAGAGAGAATCCAGAGATTTGGGACCTTGAAGGATCTGAAAAGCTGACTGATCTGAAAAAAAGACTCCAGATGGTAGAAAATAACATTTAAAAAGCCTATTTTCTAAATAAAAGCAAACAAGCAAAGAAATCTTGCAACAAAGATCAGATTAAGAATGTGGCCTTTCCACTTAACCCTGACAGCCTCACGTTCCATGAAATTGTGAGAGAAACACATGGGGGTGGGAAGCATAGAAATAAAGTACATTTGAAGAATACATCTAGGAAATATCAATGGGTATCCTTACTAGCTCATGGAACTGACTGGAAACAAAAAGATCAGAAGTCTACTAAGGCTTGGGGAAGATTGTATTACCAAAGAAACTGCAATTTCAGAATGAAAAGATCCTTGACAATTTGAGGCTTAAAACAAACTTAGTCCTTAGTCCTCCAAACTCCCATAAGCAAACAGCAGGCTCCAAAAATTGTACAACCCAAAGGAGAGCTTCTCCCAAACACCTACTTCAAATGTGGGGATAGAAGAGAATGAGCAATGAAAAATCCCCAGAGGGTAAAGCTGGGACCACTGAGGAAAACAGACGTAATGGTTCTGCCCAAAGAGCAGAAAAACAGGCCACGGAACATCCTCCTCTGCTTGGCAAGGAGCTTCACATCATTGTACCATAGGAGTCCTACCCATCTAAGGATCAGCGACCACTGTTGCCTTCTTTTCTCTTTTTTTGTGAGTGGGAGATTTTGCTGTGGAATATCTCTTCCTGCTTCACACTGCACATCGGGGGAAAAAGATAATTTATAATTTTAGTATAAGTCACCAGATCCCTAACATCATGTCTTCATATGCTTCCTCCTTTTCACCTGCAGGTTGAAGATTAACATCCAGTATGACCTTGAGAATCATGCGCAAAAAATGGCAGTATGTCCATTAACCTGGGTCCCTGAATGACTTCATGGAGCATAGCCCCCTGCTAACCCACATTGCATGGTGGTGTCAGGGAGAAATAAATATTTAGTGTGTTAGGATGTCAAGGTTATCGAGATATTTGTGTAGCATCTGAAGTTAATTACCCTGACTAATACATTGAGTAACTATCTTAAGCCACTCAGTAACTCAGACAAAAACCAGGCCCAGAGTCCGGGTCTCTTGACCCTGGTCTGGTAAGTTTTCTACTCTTTGGAATATGTCTTGTGCTGAACTTAAAAATGACAGGTCGCTCCCCCGAGATCCACCTTTGTCCACAAGAATAATGACATGGGCTTGTTGTTTTCCCACAGACCAGTCTTGTCTAGGTTAGCCAGCATGATGGAGGCATCGTCTGCTGACCCAGTTTCTCTTCCTTTACTGTGTTGAAGGATTTTATGAAGGACTGTAACTACACAATCACCCTCCTCCTTTATGAGCTCAGACAACATCCCTCCTCCCTTTTATTACATTTACTGTCCTTGCTTGCCAAGGCACTTTTATGACTGGGAACAATTGCCTCACTCTTGAGAAACTCAGGAATATCCCTCAGCGCTTCATATAACTTGTCACAATATTTTTAACAGCAATTCTTCTTGTGTTTGTCTGTGAGAGCCTCTCGTCAGCCTCCCCCCTGATGCCGCTGGGAGGGACTGGAGTGATCTGAAGGCAGGAATCAGTCTTCTTGCAGCAACAGCAGCTATTTTCCCAGAGCTGTGCTCACAGCCAGCTTCTCCGCCCGTTTAAACCCACCATGCATAGTCTCCTCGTGAATTTAAAGGCTTGAGGTTGGAGGATGAGGGTTTGGGACATTCTTTACACGGATAAAGAAAAGAAATGAGCCACCCTGAAAATAGGCTCTGAGGCTCAGAGGTGCAAGGGCAGCCTTATGCAAAGTTTACCAGCAGCAATAATGGCAAGCATTTGTGTGCAAAGCGCTTTCACATGCAATCCATTTTAACTGGTAGAGCAGTATGATGGGGGGTGGGGCATTATAAGTTGGTACTTGGTCTTTGAGAGTCAAGTCTTTTTAGCTGCCCTGGGAAGATTCTGCCACCCTGTCACCCATTTTATTTCAATGTCTTTGCTTTTCCTTTGTTCTCTGATACTGCCCTAAGCTTCTCTCTCTTGCAATATTTATCTGTTTTAAGAACAAAACAGCCATTCATCTCTGAATCCTGGGCACCTTAACCAGTGCCTGGCACATAGTGAGCAATCAATATTCATTAAGGCAACATTGATTGAGCACCTACTGTATGCCAGGGCTCTGGCGATATGAGGGCGAATGATACCCACAGAGCACCTGATCGCAGCAAGATTAATTCACTGGGGGAGACAGACCAGGAAACAAGGGGAAAGGTTAATAGGTGGACATTTGGGCATGACAGGTGTCATGGAGACAATAAGGCAGTAATGGTCAGATTGAGAATGGGTGCAGGAGAAACCAGGTGTCTATGGAGCCTCGTTGAGGGAAGACGTGTGACCTGAAACCTGAGCGAAGAGAGAAGGATCCAGGAAGGGTCTGGATGAAGGGCAGCCTGGGGAGAGGGAGCTGCCAAGTGTCTGATGTGTTAGAGGAGCAACAAGGACGGCGGTGCTGCTGGGTGGGAATGAGAACAAAGCCCAGAGGTGAGGCTAGCCGGGCAGCCGTGGACCAGGCAAGGGTGGGGACCAAGGATTCAGTCCGAGACAATGGGAAGCAGCTGGAAGGGGCACGGAGGTGGCAGCATGATTCACTCTGTATTTTTAGAAAGATCCCTCTTATTGCTGGGCAGGGAGTGGAGCACTGCTAGTGCTACCTGGCCTCCGGGATGTCAGGGAGGAGCCTGCTGCTCTAGGCAGGGGCTGAGGGTTTGGACAAAGGCTTAGCGGAGGGCTGGGTTATGCTTTTGTGCATAGAGTTAAGGGGAGTGGTTACCCATTGAGAAGGGAGAAATCCAACCCCTCAACACAATAGAACACGTTTAAAGCATCTGCTAGTACCAAGTGCTTTGCATTTGTTATCTTATGCCTGCATTCATAAAACATTTATGGATTATCCATAGGCTGGGCGCTAGGAAACAGGAAGTATTACCTCCATTTCTATAGTTGGGAAGTGTGATGACAGCAAGCTAAAGGGGTCTGGCTCCCACCTCAGAACTGGGAAAAGGATACAAGTCTAATGTCCAATGTCCAGGCCATTTCTATTCCACTCACCTCTATTCCCTCCCATGGTTCTCAGGGTGGCACGAACTCCTAGGGTTTTAACTCCTTCTTAAAACACTATAAACCCAAATAATAATCCCACCTGACATTTCTTGAATGCTTACTATGTTCTGGGCACTGTGCCTGGAAAATGGTGTACATGATCTCACTTAACTCTTGACAGCCTCTGAGGCAGATGATGAAACAGGCTCAGAGAGCTAACTAGCCCAAATTAAAAGGAACAGTATAGAATGCTTGCAAGTATGTGTAAGTAGTAGAGCCAGGTTTTAAAACCCAGCCTTGTTGGACTCTTTACCATCATGGTTTTCTGTCTCCAGTAACACACAAAGGAAATCCGTATTGTTCTTTACAGTTCACAGAGTGCCTTCAGAAGTCACATGAATTCCTGTAGGATTTAGACCTTCGGCCAGTGGAGGCTTAGGAAACCACACGATCCAGAGATGCCAGGAGGCCATGCAGACAGGGTGTCTGTTGAGACTCTATCTTGTTTTCCAGAAGGAAAACAGCAACACAGCCCAGCATTCACCCATGTGGGTCAACTTGCAAGAAGTGCATCAAAGCACCTGAAATATATCCCAGGCAGACCTTTTCAGACTGACATAAGAGAACCACCCAGAATGTTACTGAAAACATTGCCAATAGGAGTGATAAACCACGTTTACAAGTGACCCAGGACTAAAACTCTTTTTCTTCTTTGCCCAGAACGGCATCCCCTTCATCTGTCTTATATTGTAATCAGATACAACCTTGATAGAATGAAAGCGGAGGTCACACTGAACAAACTAGCACTTTACGTGCTCAGAAAAAGGCTCCTTTGTAACAGGGAAATTATAGCATTTCTATAGAGGGATTTTTCTTAAAAGGACGGGCTGCTTTGTTCAAATGGTGCTGATTTCAGCGCTCTGAGGAGAGGGCCCTTTCAGACTGTCGACCTGCTGAAATTTGTAGGATTCCTTTTGTTTGTAGAAACCTGCATGTATTACAGGGAGTGCATTAAAATAGAAACGGTAAACCATTTCTAGACAATGTTTTGATTGTCCAAAAACATTGGACAAAATGTAAAATGGCCCCCACTTTACACTCTGCTCAGTGTCAGATGTCATATGAACACAGTGTGAAATATAGTTCAACAGATTGTTATGGGACCTCAGCTATACTTTCTGCCCATAAGCATGTTGATTGTCTTGGAAAGAGAGCTGACATTTTTAAGCAGTGGTATTACAGATCACAGTATTAGACTTGTGTTTAAAAGAAAAAAAACACCACAAAGCAAAGCTCGGGAGTTTCGGTAATGTGCAAGAAGAAAGGAAATATATTGTGGACCTGTGGTACTCTGTAATCAACTGGAGCCAGGCCAAACTTTGGGAAATCATATTGTAGAGTGTGAAAGTATGAAATGTGTTTGAGCAAAAAAATCAAGGTTTTGTGTCAATTGAAATGCCAGGCATGTCATGTCTCAACATGTAATGTTATTAAAAATTAAGCAAAGTGTTTCATTTTCCTGGTGTCAATTTTAACACTTAACAATATTTTTGGCATTGTAATTACTGTTTTCGTTCCATTAGGCCTTCTGTGAGTAGGAATATTTTGTCTGCAATTCTAATAGTCACTTATACTTTTTATGAGCAGATGCATTGCTTCATTAAACCTGATTGTTTATGGCTAATAGTAAAAGTTTTACCAAGCCTACTAAACCCCATATTTGTGTTTTGAGTGTTTGGTTCTCACCCCCTTACTATGTTATGAATGAAATCAGGGTCATCATTTTTCATGAAAAAGCTCTATTTGGAGCGGGCTGGAATGAGACTTCTAATCACCTCTCCTAGGTAATAACAACAAAGAATTCCACTGTGATATTCTTTAATTTCATCCCCAGTGCCACTTGGTCATCTAAATCTGGGCAGGAAAAGGCTGTCTTCCATCTAGCATTTAAGGCCTTTGTATTATTTCCCACGAAATATGTAAAGTTTCATTAATGAGAAAACAATACATGTATGGTGTGCTCTAGCTCATAAATAAGCAGGAAAGAATCAATCTTAGAGGCAGCGAGGTGAATTTAGTTTTAGATAGAGTAGGAGAAAACTAGTGATAGCCAAGGGAAAGAAGACCCCATCACACACCCATTTTGCCACACAGCTTGGATTTGCATGAGCCATAAACGCCTGTGAAGATTTCAGTGCCTATGCATCACTGCAGCAGAGCCTCGCCTACTCTGACTAACGGATGCTCCCTTCTCACGACCGGCAGAGCCTGGAAGGAGATGCCAGGGTGGAGCACTCAGGGGGCGCCTGCCGTCTTGCATGTAATCAGTCATGGCAGTCTCCCCTTATCCCACTGCACCCACACGGAAATCGGGCCATCAGCACACAGCAGGAGAGACAGGCTCAAGTGGCGTGTTGCTCCTGCCTCACCTCTCTGAATGTCATGGCAGCCTGGAAAATGTTATAGAGCCTACGTGGGCATATGCAAATGAGGCGTGCCCCTCCAGATTTATAGAGAGTTCATAATAGAGCTCTTCGGCTAACAAAGGCCGCTCTGGAGGAAAAGGTTGCAGAGCATTTTGATGCAAATGTATGAAGAGGTGTTTTTCTCTCCCTGTCAAGCCTTCCTGGGCTGAGATAATAAACAATCGAAGCAGCCTGGTCCTGTCCCAGAGCTGTTAATCAGATATGGCATCCTACCGAGAGGCAGTAGGTCAGCCCTGCGCTGGCTGTGGGCAGAGACAACCTGCGGGGTCCTCCCCAGACACCTGCTCTGACTCCGGAAATCCCTCCCCAGCCACAGGGCAATGATTTCCTACTGGAATGGACTCTTCCTGCTTGTTCCTGTCTGGATGATAAGGGTGGCGGCCCGCTGCAAGTCTCCTTTCCGCCACACACCAGCTGTGTGCTGGGGAGAGTTCTGCCCTCTCTAGGCCTTCCTTCCGTCCCCTGCACGTGTATGGAGTGGAGCAGGGCAGTGCTGGGCGTGCAGCAGCAGCAGCAGCAGAGCCCACTTTTCAGGGAAAGTCTCGTCAGAAATGCAGTGTGAAGAATGCAGAAGTGGCCATGTTGAAGTGCACGTAGGAAGCAGGGCTGGGAAGCACCCCGCAGGCCCCTGTGCACGGGCTCTGCAGCATCCGTGTTCTGTGGGGCTCCGGTGGGAGACCTCAGGCACAGACCATCCTGCAGGCCCTTTCAACTCAGATCCTGGGTGGCTCCGCTCCTTGCCAGCAGTCTGTCTGTCTCCGGCTTTTCTCAGATCCACAGATGGGCTTCTTTCCTTTGGAGGGACTGGGAAGTTCTTTAACAACTCAGAACCAGCCTCTGTTCCCGGGGATGCACCTGGCTCTCTTTTCCAGCTTTGAAGAAACGATAATAATATGAATGGTTTCCTATAGTACTTGCAATTTACTTAAGGAACTTTAAAGCCTTTACTCAGTTTAAGAATATGGAAAAGGATGAGAGGAGGGGAGGCCATCCTCCTTCCCCTCTCAGGGGTCCCGCGGTCCTGCCCAAGGAATGGCCCTGGGCTCAGGAGGCGTGAGGATGCTCGAGGCGCCGCCCTAGCCTTCCTCTCGGACCCCTGCTGCCCCAGGTCCGACTGTCCTCTCTCAGCAAATTGCTTTCAGCTGCAGGTTCTCCTGGGCTGCCACTTTCAGCTTTTCTCTGGATACTGGCTCTGGTCTCTAGGGGATAATTGCACATCATTCTCACAGAAAGCAGCCCAAATCTGGTGCCCTGTTTTCCTTGAGACAGTAGGAGACCCCCGCCCCCATTTGTCCCGGGCCCCATCTAAACTGGATTCCGCTACTCCCTTGCAGGCACAGCCTCTGCCCTGATCCCAGCTCTCCTAGCTGCCCACTTTCCTTTTTAGGAATGTACACCGTCATCTCCACCCCTGCAGCCTTCATTGCTTATAGTCTTCCTCATTCTCGACCCCTGGGAGCCTTTGAAAATGTCAAATATCCTCTCCAGTTTCAACTGTGGCACCTCAGATGAAGCTCTCACCTGGTTCCCCCTGACTCTGTCAAGAAGAAAGTGAAAGAGAGGAAGGAGAGAGGGTAACAGGCTGTTTTCAAGCACCTGCAGCCTTTGAGAAGTGAGTCTTGTTTCTAGTCTCTCAAAAGGAAGGTGGAGACTATGAAGAGGATAAATTGGTGGGTGAATAAAACAACAGCATGACTGCTAATCAAAGCAGTACTTACTCTGTGCCAGGCAGTATTCTAGTCCCACACGTTCACTGTTTGGACCTGCAGGAGTCTGAAGCTGGGGCATCATGGGGGTGAAATGACAGGGGTCTTAGCAGCTCGTCCCCCCTGACATCCAAAAGAACCAGGCAGGATTAGCCATACCTCAGAGTATGACATGCACTGGTGACCCACTCTGGGACCAAACCGGCCGTACCACAGTGGACATATCAGAATGGGAAGCACACAGAGGCCCCCTCTCTCTATACAGGCATCCCCCACTTTTCGAACTTCTTGTTAGGCCTCTGTGATTTTAGGAACAACCTACATTAGTACCTGTTTCCGCTAACTGAAAGAAATGCAAAGAGAGTTTTTGCTTTTACAAAAAAAGGGATAAAAACAAAAATAGTGCCCTGTGTTTGTTTCGCAAGAAGCAGCTATAGAGGGAACATGCACCCCGTGCAGTGAGGGCGGCCCCACCCAGCTCCTCCCCTGGAACCACGCTCACCATCTTGGCATCAAGCAGCTGCAGCTTTGCACTGTGTCCGTGAGCATTTGTGCTTTACCCTGATTTCACTGTGTGCATTTATTAGGAAGATGTGTTTGGAGGTATTGGAAAAGCCTAAGAGAGATTATTTTGGGGGTCTGGGGATGTCCCCCAATTCTTCTGTATAAATTCATAATGATTGCTTCTTCGTTTGTGCCATCTCAGCTTATAAGAAGTTTCACAGGAACACATGCTTTCAGATAGGGGGGAAAACCTGTGCTGGGGAAGACAAAAGCGTCTCAGAGCCCCCGGATGGCATCTGGGAAATGAACGGAGAGAAGAAAACGATGCAAGAAGGCAGAGTAGTTCTGCAAGAGAGTTTGGACTTAGAATGGATGGAGTATTTTCCCGAGAGACTGAATTTACCTGGAATGGGCTGTTTTTGACTGTTTTGGCTTGGAAGAGTCTGCATCTACATTCTCCCCACCACCCATCACCCATTGCTGTCTCCACCAGCTGGAATGAGGAGGGCTCTAGGGCAACACAAGACCACTTGCAGAGAAAAAATTAAGCTATCGTTTTTGCACTTCTGAGTTGTAGTGGGTAAATGGCAATTTTACTACATAAACAACAGCAAGAATAAGGTGCTGAGAGAGAGAGTTTGACATTCTTAGCTGGTGTGGTCAGGCTGCTCTCACTGCGATGATGACATTTAAGTTGTGACCTAAAGGGCGAAAAGGAACCCGAAACACAAAAAACGTGGAAAGAAAGGATTCCTGGCCAAGAGAACAAGATGCGGAATGGCCGAGGTGGGAGGAGCTTGACACCAGAAGCAGGACAGTGACGAGACACGGGGCCGCGGTGTAAACAAGGCACAGAACGCTCAAGTCTTTGTAGCTGCTGTGGAAAGTCATTGATGGGTTTTCAGTAGGGCAGTGAGAGGATACAACTCATATATTTAAAAAATTTCCCTCTCGATGTGTGGATGATTTTGTAGAGGGAGAAGATTAGAGCACAGGACCGGTGAGAAAGCTATGGACATACCCCATGCAAGCGATTCTGGGGTTTCTGCTGAGGGAATTGGGAAGCAGAGGGAGAGACATGGATGGATTTGCAAATAGTTTGAAGGAAGACTCGCCCACATTTGCTGAGAGCTGGAGAATTGGATGTGGAGGTGAAGAAGGGGAAAGGAAGCAGGACGGCTCCCAGGTGTTTGGCCTGAACAGCGGGGTAGGCGGTGCTGTCAGTTATTGAGGTGAGGAACACCGGCTGTGGAGATGTTAAATGTGTGACTGATTGCTACCTCTCTGTCATCAACAGGTGGGTTCTGTGTCTCTCCTATTGACTTTCGTGACTGCGCTGACCCGTGGAGTACAATGGAGGCAACAGTGTCCGAGGCCAGGTCGTGAGAGACCAGGAAGTCTGCCTCTTGGTTGGTGCACACACTCTTGGGTTCCAGGTTGTCACTGTTCCATTACGGCTGCAAAACGAGTTACACAAAGGTTTTAAAGTGTCAAGCAATCGTTCATTATGCTCATAGATTCTGAAGGTCAGAAATTCATATAGGACACAGAGATGAATGTTCAGAACACTCGTTTCCACTCACCACGCTGGTGGCTCAAAGCTGGGGCTGGACTGACATGGAGGGTCTCTTACAGAGCTGGTATCTAGGCTGGGAAGACTGGGGCAGCTGGAGCCCTTTGGGCATCTCTAACTCTAGGTAGTTTCCCTACCTGTCCTCTCCGGCATGGCAGCGTCAGGGGCTCCAGGATTGTACAGAGCAGCACAGTACCAAGGCCCTTCCATCCAGCTCTCCCCTCAGAGCACTGGTGAGTGGGCCCACCAGAGCAGCCCATCTGCCAACTGACCACCAGCCGGTGACCTCCATGGAAGCAATGGGGAAGAGGAGGCCCTCAGCTGAGCCTGCCAGAATTCCTCAGCCGCAGAACTGTAAGATACAATAAAACGATAGCTGTTTTAAGGCATTCAAGTTTTGACAGTTTGTTACACAGCAGTAGATAACTGTAGCACTGAGGGGGAGCCCATCTTTAGACTCAGGGTGGCTGAAGAGAGAGAATCAAGATTTGACTTGTAGACCTGTTAAGCCTGGAGTTAGTGTGTCAGCAGGCAGGGAGAGCCGTGGGGCCAGAGCTGTTGGAAGCTGGGGACTCATCAGCACGTGGTGTCCAGGCCGCTACGGTTCACTCAGGATGCGCTGCCTTGCACATGCACCAGAACGTGCTGGGTCCAGTTCATTCACTCCTTCACTGTGCTGCCCGGTGCCGTGGTTAGCCTCTCTGAGCCTCGCTTTCCTTATTTGGAAAATGGAGAGTTCTTGCGCATGTGTGACCTACTGTCCCCAGTGCAGAGATGTTCAACAGAACCCCTTGCTCTCCACCTTCCCTCCAAGGCAAAAGAAACAGTGTAAGGAGGCCAAATGAGGATGGAAAGCTTCACATCCTGTCTGATTTTAATGAAGTAGAAAAGATGGCTGTTTACATTATGATTATCTTGAAATTGTCTTGAAAATACTTTGAAAAGAGCAATGCCCTAAAATAAAATGTCATTTCTAAAAAACACTTAAAATATCCAGGCCACAGATGACACTAATCCCCCACCTTCCTACCTAAACAATCAGGAAGTCCAGGTTAATTTTTTTTAACTACAAACATCTGGAAAAAAATTTCTCCTGAACTGTGTTCACATCCCTTCCAACCAGCGGGGACTTTTTTTTTTTCCCAGTTGCAATTGACAAATCTGAAAAGATGCCCCCTCCCACCAGAGACTTTGTTTAGGAATGAGACGGCATGGGGGCCCTGCTGTGTGCTTCTGACTCTGTCATCTTTTCTCTCGTGCAGGTGACACAGAAAGAGAGGGAGGAAAAAAATCACACATCAGGGAAGGCCTTGAACGCAAAACAGCAGACACACAGAAATAAAAACCGGGGCCAGGGACCTTCTTTCCAAGCTGGGCCCTCCATGGGGGGTGGAAATCAAGGGCGCTGCTTTATTGAAATTCCCTGTGGCCTCTGGGGAGCAATGTGTCCCTATCACCACCTCCTCCCTGCCAGCCCTCCCCTCCTGCCCCACAAAAGAATCTCTTAGAGAAAAACAAGATAGTAAAGTCTGAATTGTTATTTTCCAGAGGTAAATAAAACATTTTAGCCATATTACTGGTATTTTGGGGAAAAGAGATTTGGCCGGGGGCCATGAGGGTGGAGGTGTGTGTTAATTGCATGTTCCTGATTAGACTCTCCAGGTACTAGACACAGCCTGTTCCCTGGCAGAAACATCGTGAAGGTCTCAGAGGCTGCTTTGAGGCTTTTCGGAGCTCAGAGGTAACCCTCCGGAGCCCAGGTACATGATCAGTGAGTTTTGTCCCATCCCCACGGTAATGGGGCCGCTCCGGCTCTTCTGCAGAAGAGAAGGGCGGGGGTGGCCGGCGGCAGGGGCGGCGACAGCGCGGCGGGCAGGCTGCAGCCGCAGGGGCTCGGTGGTCTGGTGCGGGGCGCGGCGGATCTGCACCGGACGGAGCTGCTCGCAAATGCGCTCAGCCGTCGCGCGGCGCCCTTCACCCGGAGGCCGCCGACTGTTAGGGGCGTTTTGAAGTAAGACAAATATATCTCCCAGCAGCTTGGAACAGAGCAGGAAAAGGTACAAAGACCAGAGGGACAAGGTGACAAAGCACAAAGTTGAAGGCTGCTCCTGCTGTTTTGGCAAAAGAGAGGATGGGGAAGAGAGGACCCTAAGCTTTAAAGATGCCATCAGGGCGTGTGACTTCCTGCACCACCTTTCACCAAGGCAGCGAGCTCAGGGCTCCAAGGGGCTGGGGGGCAGCGGGTGCCAAGGCCCACGCAAGGCTCCTTCTACCAGCGAGGACCACCATGACCCCCAGTCTCCGCGGGAATTTCTTTTCAAAAGGCACATTGCCCCAGGCATGCACCCGTCTTTCCAAGGCTCTGAAAAATTTATCCGCCTCCTGCAGCCCTTCGGAGGGATGAAGGCGGCGCCTAAACACTCCCTACCTCCGCCCCCTCGGCGCTCTGTCCTCTTCAGATCATCTCCAGAATGTTGCACAGTGATTGGCTTTGAGGGGTTAGCTACAGGCGGGAGTGAGGGTGGCTTGCCTGGCATTTATCAGGAAGGTGCTCTCACCTGGTGTCAGGAGACAGTGGTCCAGTCCAGCTCCCCTCTGGTCTGCACTTTAGGCAAGTCCCCCCACCACCCCAAATCTTTGAACCTTAGTCACCCGACTGTAAATGAGGGGATGAATCAGGTGGTCCACTAGTGTACCTCTCACACCCAGAGATTCTCTACCCTGGCACCACTACCAGAAACTGGGTATTGGGCTGATGATGTGTTTGGCCTCATATGGCCACTCTGATGGCTGTGGAGATGGTATTGAAGGCAAATTAAAATGATTTCTTTCTTTTTCCAGAGGGCTCAAAGCTGATGAAAATGCACTGTACAGGAGATAGGAAATCATTCCTCAGGAGCCAGAAGCTGTGGACAGAGAGAGAACAAGACATGTGTGACTTTGCTTTGGCTGTTAGATCAGATCACTATAAATTTAGGGGCTTAAAATAACACAAAGTTATTATCTTATAGTTATTTGGAGGCCAGAAGTCTAAAGTGGGTCTCACGGGGTTAAAATCAGGGGGTTGGCAGGCAGGCTGTGTTCCTTCTAGAGGGCGTAAGGGAGAATCCGTTTCTTGCTTTTCTAGCTTCCAGAGGCTGCGGCATTCCTTGGCTTGTGGTGCCTTCCGCTGTTCTTCAAAGCTGGCAGGACTGTGTCTTTCAATCTCTCTCTGACTCTGACAATCACTGGTGGGCTCCCTCTTCCACTTAGAGGACCCTTGTGATTGCATTGGTTCCTCCCAGATAATCCAGAATGATTTCCTTATTTTAAGGTATGCTGATTAGCAATCCTAATTCCCCCTTGCTATATAACATATATGTTCACAGATGCTGGGGGATTAGACATGGCATCTTTCAAAGACTATTATTCTAACTACCAGGAGATCCATACCGCAGCTTTTAGATAAGTCAAGAAACTGTCCAGGCCTGTGGTCTCATCTGCAGCCTCACCGACCTCATAAATGGGATGTAGTCTCCTGCTATGAAGTCCCATAGCCCCTCCCTTGCCCATCATGAAGCACTGAGCAGTTTATTATTAACAGCTGTGGTGCTCCTGACACTGTCATTTCCATGAGGCAGGAGACCATGTCTGTCTTGTTCAGTCCTCTACCCAAGCACATAAGGTATTAGTCAGTGTTTGCTGTGTTAACAAACATCCCCTTAGCACGCCACATCTTCCCTCCGCCCCAACCCTCAGTGAGTTACAATGTTTTCTTCAGTGCTACAGATTGAAATCAGGTCTGTTCCGTGTGGTTTCACATTCAAAGACCCAGACAATGGTGGAGATGTGTAAGCCTCTTATAGGGGAAAACACAAATAATGGAGAAGAATAATATATTCTGTCCCACCTAGGATCTGGCAAAAATATTTCTTACCAAATAGATGGAAGAGATGAGCTGCATCTATAAAAGAGGGGAGAATCAGGAATGACTGGAATGTTCCTGTGTGTTACCGCCTCTTTTAATCTTCATAACAAATTTATGAAGCCAGGAGGTCTTATAATTTCTTTCTTCAGATGGAGTAAAAATTAAGTCTGCTTCTCTCTGGCCCTAATGTCCATGCCCTTCATCTGATCTATTTTCCTTGAAGAATTATTTGGAAGCTATGGCATGCTAAATGTTGTGTTAAAGGATTGATATTTGGTGTATGAGAAGTTATTATTATTAGTGGAGGGGTGTTTGATTCATATGAATATATACTGTGAAAACAATAAGGAGCTGATTTAGAAAGGGTTTCAAGTCCTGTCTTATCAACATAAAGCAGTGCTTACAGGAGAAGCTTGGGCCCAGGTTTCTCATTTCTTTCCCCTTACATCTCTCTAGGCCAAAGCTTCTTTTCCCTATGGCAACATGGAATAGTTGACACATAACTGGTGAAAATTGCATTTGCTTTTCACCATCTACCAGGATATGAGAGTCAACGATTCAGTAATCCAATTGTCTGGTGCCAATTTCATTTGAAATAATTGCTGATAAAATCAGAAAGAAAAGTTCAGCAAATCTGAAAACAGATTCTGGCAGAACTCAGTGGCACAATGGGCTGATATTAAATATTGTTTCAGTACTTGAGACCAATCTTCACATTGAATCTGGATGAATACTGGGTCATGGGATTTGGATTAAAGCCAGACACAGTCAAGTCTCCTGTCATTCATGCACTCGGGTTCTGAATTAGGAGCTGATTCCTAAAGCAGCTTGCCTGTCTTCACCTCCAGTTCACAATGATCAAGGACTGGGCTTCAAGAATGGCATTACCTGAAATTAGAGTAATTACACTGAATATTCTGCTTATATACTCACACCATCACTCATGAACCTCATGTAGTAGGAAGTCGATATTACTTCTTTCATACAACTAAGAAGAATTTGATTCTTGCCCGAGTTCACACAGACAGTAAGGGACAAAGCTAGGATTCAAAACTAGGTGGTTTGTCCAACGAACTTCCTCATGTCTGGACCACACTGGCTCTTAGTCTGTCCTGACAGTGGCAGCCATATCATATAACTGACGGTCAAAATCTACCTTGGATAATCCTATATAGCTTTCTATGCTGATTACTTTAATTATATTACTGCCACAGTCCACTTCATAAATGCTGCATAGAACAAACCGAATGTAATTAAAATAACCAACTATTCAACAGATGTGCGTCTGCAAAGCTGAGCGCAAATTGAATTTTTAAGCAACATATTGTGTTTTATATGCAAAAACATCTCCATTAATTTGTTCCTTCAACAAACATTTATTAGTGCCTTGATACCGACAGGCACTATAATAGACATGGAACACAGAGATGAATGTGCCCCAGCATCTGTTTCAAGAAACAGAGACCCTAGTGAGGGGTAAGGCCAAAGAAATGAGTGTCTCATGAGGCTCTACCTCCCCCTTGCCCCTCCTCCCCACCCGAGACCATCCCTCTCACCAGGGTCCCATCCCAGAGCCCTCTGCCATGTTTTCCTGTTCTCTGGCATTATCCAATCAGCCTGCACTGCCCCTCACTCAGTGGTTTGTTCTCTTCCCCGCTGCAAGGGTCCAGAGTGGCTCTGCATTAGCACTGGCTTCCCATATAACTCAGATGTCAGCAAGGTCCCCTGCCCATAACAGAACCAGATGCAATAGTGTCAGCCGCTTCCTGATACTTCCCTGGTCCCTAGAAATCCAGCATTTGCCTGTGTGATTCCACCAAGTCCAAGGGGCTCCCTTCCTCACACCTTCTCCAGTCTTTCAGTCTCTTACTTTGGGCACTGTTTGTGCCCTACATCATGCTGACCCCAGTGTGAAAACAGGCTTGTCACCCATTTCTATGTGGCACACACACACACACACACACACACACACACACACACACACACACTCCTCTCACAACAGGCATTTATGAGTTTGGTAAACTTTACTGAAGGTTTGGCAGCTGCGGGAAAGGTTTGCATCACACACCACATAGCTTCCTGCAGACTAGGGTCAGTGTCCAAAGGGACCCCCACTGTCTCCCCATCTTTAGTCTAACCTCTTGGCCTGGGGGTGTCCATGGTACCATCTGTCCTCAGGAAGACAGAGCAAGGATGAGTCATGGAGTGTCTGCAAGCAGATGCTTGAGAGGGAATTCCAGGGTCCCAAGCACCCAGAACACAGTCTGGAAGGCAGTGTGGAGAAGCCCAGGAGAATGTCCCCTTCGTCCCCAGGGAAGGGTGTGGCTAGAAGAGGCCTGAGCAGGGCTTTCCAGAGCACAGGACCCAGATTGCCTTGGTCTAAGGCAGTACTCTTAAAATCACTGTCTCCATTTTTATGGATGAAGAAACTGAGGCCCAGAAAGGTTAAGTAACTTGCCAAAGGTCACACAGCTATGAAGATGCAGAGTCAGGAATTAAATTCAGGTAGTCTGGACCCTTAACCATTATACCATTAACTCAAGACCCTTAACCATTATACGACACTGACACTCAGAGACAAGAGTCCAGTGGCTCTGAAGTTCAAGCGTTCAAGATAATCATGTGTATGTGTGTGTGCACATGCATGTGTGCATGATTTAAATAATTGCTCTTCTGAGTTCTGTGGGCTACATGCTGCAGACAAGACAGCAGAGGGACCGAAGAATCCCCAGCGGAAGCAGGGAGGGCGGGGCGAGGTCAGAGAATGCTCCCAGGGGATATGACATGGGCATTGGGCTTTGGGGGAAGGTTAGCAACAGGGTGGGGAAGGGAGTTTGAGGCAGAGAAAACAGCATGTGAGAAGGTTCAGAGGCTTGAGAGGGAAGGCTCTTTCCCTAGAATATAATGGTGACTGCTTATATTTGTGGGGTGATTACCATTCACTCTTCAGTACAACCTGGGAAGGAGGTCCTGCTGTGACCTCCCTGCCGCGAGCTTCCCAGGTTGAGGACAGATGAAACCTGAAACTAAGGTTTAGAGATACTACAGCACCTAGAAAGCTAGAAATAAGGTCACCCTGAGGCCACCTAGCTAGTAAGGAAGCAGCCCATGCTTTTAACTACCCTGCAATGCTGCCCGCAGCTAGTCATAAAATGTTGTTGAACTGGGTTAGTTGAATAGAGTTGGACTGAAGGCAAGCAGCTGCCAGGGCATTTCCCTCCCACCCTGAGTCAGACGAAACAGGTCAGATTCCAGGCTGCTGATTCGCGGTACCTCAAAGGTCAGGACAGGGTGTGACCCTCCCTTTTCCCCGCTGGTCCTTCTTAACTGGGAATCTCTTGCCCTCTCTGGTATTTCATGCCCAGCAAAAAAAGTAAGAAGCTTCTTTATGTGACTTCCAGATCAAGGGTGATAAGGTTGGGAATCTGGTTAGGGATAAGGTCATAGAGTCCTCATCCCCTATTAGAGGCCGGATGGCCTGGTGCAGCTTACCAGAGGGCTCCTGTAGGGGTTGGGGCTCAGCTCAGCACATAAATAGATAAAATAGCACACTATTTTCCAATGTTATTCATCCAGTATCCCAAACAAAGGTGCATTGCTTTGATGGTAGCTTCTAAACCTGTAACAAAATGGGACGCTAATTGGCCTTACATTGTTTCTTGTGTGTCTATCTTCCTTACGGAGCTCACTGGGAGGGAAGACACGGTCTGGTCTGAGACTCAGCTGGTCCTGTGCTCCTCGGCCACCAGCTCATCTGGTGGCATTGAAGAGCACCTCACTCCAATCTCTATTCCTTTATTCAGCACCTGTTTATGGAGCATCTACCACGACAGGCCCTAGGAGTACATCAGAGAACCAGGAAGATGAAACTCGCCATCTCCTTCCAGAGGGAGAGGAAAGACTCGTACTGGCCAAGCGAAAAAGTAAACACTATGAAATGTCATAAGGTGAAAACTGGTACAAAGTATGAATAAAGCTTTGCCTATACAAATGCCAGGGGCAGAAGGGGGTCAGAAGCAGAGACTGGGGCTGGGCTGCAGTGGGCAGGGTGGGTGTAGGTGATGGAGGGACCCTCACGCCTCCTCATGACAATGGCCTCGACTCTCAGCAAGGCGGGAGCCTCAGATGCCACATGACCTGACATCTGTCTACAAAGGCTCCCCCTGGTGGCAGAGATGAGGACAGGCTGCAGGGAGCCAGGGCGGAGGGCAGAGAGCCCTAGGGAGACGGCAGCGTCCGCCGAGAGAGGCCCTGTGAAGTGGTCAGTTCTGGATTTATTTTGAAGGTAAAGGTAACCTGATTTTTTTGATAGATTGGGTGTGGGGTATGAGTGGAAAATGTTTTTCAGTCTGTGCAGCAGAAAAAAGGATTCTTCATTGAAACGAAATGGGGAAAACCAGAAGAGGTGTGGTTTTGGAGGGCAATTCCCTGATACCCCTTAGTAAGTAGGACAGCTGTTGTTCACACAACTACTCTTTTGGAGTGGAATTGGCCTCTGCCTCTTGATAATGGTATAAAGTTAATTAAATCAGTTGAACTCTTGACCCTCAGTTTCCTCATCTGTACAATGGGAATAATAACAACTTTGTTACCCGTTTTTTGTATGGATGGGCAATAATTTGGTAAAGGACCTTGCATGGTGCCTGATGCATAGTAGATGCTTGATTGACATTAGCTGCATGGGTGCTTGAGTGAGTGAAATACCTGTGGGCATGATGATGAAGTCAGAAAGGCCAGAATTACATACACTGTGTGTTCAGTCATTTATTTTTTTGTATGCATTTATAAACAGGGGATTTGCTGAAAGCTTTGATTCCTAGTTCATCTAATATCCCAAACAATGGTGCATCACTTTGATGGTAGATTCTAAACCTGTAACAAAATGGGACACTAGTTGGTGAGTTTCTTGTTCTATCTAGTCTGGCAATGGGCACATGGGCAAGGCAGCAATTGTTCTAATTTCTTATCAGAGTTGCAGACAGAGAAGGCAGGTGGTTGGAGTACATTGTTTATAAACTCTTCTTTCCATTTGCATTCAGGGGAGTTGCAGCTGGCCCAGTTTGTTACCAAGTAATGAAATGGATTAAATAATTTATTGAAATATAATGGTTACTTCCTTGATGGCTAGAGCCCTGTCTTAGTTTTTTCTTTTATCCTACATAGCAGCAAACCTGTGCAGGTAGAGCAGGTGCTTAACAAATACTCTAGTGGAGTTTTGTGTATTCAGCAAGTGTGTTAGAGAACAATGCCAAGCCTCAAGTTACGACTCACAACTACCCTCCAGGTGGCGGAGGTAGTCATGCTCTCACTGATGGTAAAAGCATGCATGGGCAGCCGATTACATGTCACCTGGCAGAAGACCTGATGACGATCTCATCTCCCATCCACCAGTGAAGCAGTCCTGTGCACTGCTGTTTCCCCTACTTTAAGGTGAAGATACTAAGGCCAGGAGAGTGAGATGATTTGCCCAAAGTCCCACTCCTGCTGCAAATCAAAGTCAGAACTTGAACCCGTGTCTGCTCAATACTTTTCATCACATCATGAAACGAAAAGCCCTACCTCCCCTCGAATAAATATTTCCTCACTGGCCAGCTGAGCACAGTAGAACCAGATTCGTGTTCCATAATTCCAAGCCAGGAAGTGTAGATTTAATTGAATGCAATTAGCTTTGTTGTCTGAGCAACGGGAGGGTGCTGCTCCATGCACCGTGCAGGGGTGAGGAGGACCCTTCTGCTGCTGTCTGGTTGTCTAGGCCAGTGGGATGCCTGGAGTCTGCAGCTGCTTTGCGGACTCCAAGTGGTCAAGGTCTGAATAAGTCTCAGTCTCCACTTTAACCAAAAATGTTGAGGTGTTTTGTTATTTTGGGTGGAACGGAGACAGGGATGGAAAGGTAAAGGGATGGAAGGGAGGAAAATGTGAGTTACCTCTACTAGGGAATTTCTGTTCAACTTAAACAAAGCCTGCTATATAAAGAATGAAACCACCACGAAATCTCAAGAGAACAGGCAGTAGAAGATGGTATTTGGGGATCTGAGACACATTCCAGAGACAACTAAGATTATATGATGAGGACTCTGCCTATTTTAAGAATGTCTTTGTAGTCAAGTACTATGGAGAGAAAAAAATGAGGGGTCAGATACATTATGGGAAAATAACTTTGTATTAGAAAAATAATGGTGTTGATATCCTTTCAACAGATCTTTAAATACAATTTGTCCCTTTGCTTAATTACTTACAGATTGCAGAGAACATCTTCTGTGACAAGATTTTGTTCTATTGACACTACCACCTAATAAAATAGAAATTATTTTAGACTATTTCAGAAAATGTCTTGTGCATATAGATTCTGATTATATAGATATTAAAATAAGCATGTATTATTTGCCTATATATTTCCTTCCCCCCAATTTCACTCTCTTGGCTCTTCAGTGAGTTCTTTTGTGTTTGCAACTGTTAACACAAAGTCCCATTTTGGAGTTAAATTGTGTTGTGTGAGAAGAAAATAGTTTTCAGATATTATGAGAAAACATACACACACACACATACACACAAAGACAGTGGGGATGAAAATAATTTCCCAGTGGATGATTGGTTTTTGTCAATGATTCTAATGGGATCAGGAAAAAGGGAAATATTCAAAGGATGTCTGTTTAGGTGGATTTAATCAAAAAAGATCATAGACTGTAGAAAGATCTTAGAAATAACCTAGCCATCTTCCATGTGTGTGAGGATGAGCCAATTAAGCGAGGGAGGGCCGAGACTCGTGGACAAAGCTCCGGCTTTGGAAAGAGGACACCTGAGCTGTGCCCCATCTCTGGCTTTGGCCTTTCTCATGGTCTAAGGCAGCCGCTGGGCGTCCCTCTCCCCACCTGTAAAATGAGGGCTCAGGACAAAGTCATCTCCCTCTAGCCTCTTGCTTTCCTGACCACCTGACTTGAGTTTGGTCACCTGCTGTTACTCCTTCAGAGCCTATGTCACAGCTGTAGTTTTCCTATTGATGTGTGAGCTTATTTGTTTAATAAATGTTTATCCTTGTAGGTGAAAAGGGTTGGGTGGGGGGGGGCGATGGATGAAAATATATATATATATATGTCTTCCCCAGGGAGGAAAAGAGGCCATAATTCTGCTAGGCTGCAGCCCTCTCCCAGTGCTCCCCGGGGCTGGGCCCATGGTACTTAGTGATTTGCTTGATGGATAAATGAATGAATGACTGAAATGTACCCTGATCATTGAGGAGGTAGAGACTATAACTCAAATTTCCTGAATACTGGTTACAGGAGGAAAAACCAACACACAAGCTTTTCTGGCTCACATAGAATTCAATTTTATTAAAATAGCTGTGGATATTTTTTTTACATAATTTATTTTCTAGACCTGATAATATAACAAACTATTAAGTAATATAACACTTTTTTTCACACTCTTAGCTGCTAAAGCCCAAAAACTTGATGCTTCTCATGAGTAGGGGAAAAGAATGCCCTGTGCTTGAAGCTCTCCCCACCTCCACCTCACAGATTCCCCAATAGGGCACTTTTCTCCTTTCTTTCTCCCTTCCTTCCTTCCTTCCTTCCTTCCATTTGAAACTACCACATCTTAAAACAAATCACTGCAATATAAATTTGTTGGATATGAAATTATGCAGATGGCTTAAGATGCACATATTAAAACATTTTTTAAACTGATTACATGGAAAGACTTGACACAGACTCATAGCTACAATAATGGGGAGTCACTTTTTCATCCCTTTAGCTAATATTGACCAAGTACCTGTGGTCTCTGCTTTCTAGGAAAACACAGGCCAGGGGGTGATGGATGAGCGTTTGGAGCGGCCACCACACCGTGAGGCAGCCCTGGGCTCCAGGAGCTCAGTGGAAGGCCACCTCATCTAGGGAGGGCATGCCGTCAAGATGACCCCCAGGATGGATGCGAGGAGCCTGGGGAGGGAGGAGAGGAGGCCATGGTGCGGGCTGTGGTCCAGGAAAGGGCTCCTGAACAAGGGCGGGGCATGTGGCAGTCCCAGAGCCTGGGGCGCAAACACAAAACAAACTGTCACAAGCGCACAGCCCAGGGCGCCAGGGACTTGTGAACAGACAGTCACATCGTGATGAGATGAACAGGTGAAGGTCAGAGTCTGGAATGGGCTGTGAAATGTGATGAGCAGTCGCGGTCACATGCAGACTGAAGCTCCAGAGATCAGCTACACGGACTAAGGGGGGCCTACGGTGGGCCTGGCGAGGCCAATGGGATCTCGTTTTCTCAGAAGGGAAGTTTCACCATTTAGTTTGGGGCCTCCAAGGGCTTCGAAACTAAATTACCTTTGGCCTCAGTTTCTTTATCTGTGACAAAGAAACTGCAAGATCCTTTGTTGGTGCTGCCCAAATGCGAATTTCAACTACTCCCCCAATTCAACCCTAGTCATCCCAATGTTTTGGCCTCTCATATCTCCCAGCTTCCTTTTCAGAAATGTGTCCTAATCCTTATTTGAGAAAACATGGCTTCCTCAGGAAAAATACTGTTGTAATTCAGAAATTATTCAGATGCTACTTCCAGCTGTGAAGAAATAGTGCGATTCCCTCCTGCCAGAGTCACTGGAATCATTTTTCGCTCCTTACTCTCCCTCGCCTTGTCCAGGGTTGTCAGGACTTGCCGATTTAGCAAGTCCCCAGAGCTGTGCAAAGCACGGAAGGAGATGAAGGAAGGAGAGAAGGGGAGCAGGAATGGAGGGAGGAGGCACAGTTTCAGGCCCTTCGAAAAGGCAAGTCTGTCATGAGTGCATGTCTAGGGCTGCATGTGGCTGATTTTTCCAGATCCCTTCAGAACGTGGTCCCCTGCAGTAACCCAGGGCCTTCCTGAAAGGGACGCACATTAATCAAGAGAAGGATTTGGCCTAGTAGACAGAGGGAGCCTGAGGACACAGGAGAAGGCCCCTGCGGAGGGGCCCCCACGCCCGGGGCCAGGCCATGGAGAGCAGGCTGAGGAGGCCCGGGACTGCCTCTGCCTGTGGACAGGGTGCTGCCTCCCCAGGTCTCCTGTCCCCTGTCCAGCCGTCTTGAGAACTTGAACCTGTACAGCCTGTGCTGCGTCCAAGGAAAGAGGCGGGCCACAGTGGAGCTGCTGGGTTCTGAGCGCAAGGAGGGGAGAGGGAATGCTGGCAGCTGGGCGGCAGTCAGTCAGAGGCAAAGGGAGCCACTGCAGGTAACGGAGCCGCCACTCAGTTAACTCATGGCACACTCCCCAAACCCCAAGACCCCTTTTGCTGGAGAAGGGGCTGGAAGAGGAGGCAGGGCCAAATCACATAGACCTTGTCGGCTGAATAAAGGATTCTGGCCTTCACCTCAACCAGTAGCAATGGTTTGCAGCAAGGAGGACATGACAGACCTTGCATTTTCAAGGATCAGTCTGGGTGCAGCGCAGCTAATGGGCAGGAGGAGCCAGAGGGCAGGGGTCCAGTGAGTAGGTTGGGGAAGACAGGAAGGGGAGAGAGAAGGGGGTGGGGACTGGAGACATGGAGGCAGGGAGATCCACAGGAGCTGCTGTCAGAGTCACTGTGGGGGCTGGAGGGGGGCAGCAGCTTCTGGGCTTCTGGAATGATGGAGACGCCATTCAGTGAGATGGAGACACGGACCGAGATTGGGGACTTGGAAAGAAAAACAAGATAAAAGCTGTTTGTAAGAGAAGGGACAGTGAGTTCATGAAAGGCAAAAATGCAAATGCAAAACAAAACCACAACAATCCTTTAATCAGAGATGCCTTACGTAAGGGCTCTTAGGCTGATTTGAGGGGTCTGTTGTAAGTACAAACTTGACACCTTGGGGAAACTATTCAATGACTAACTACACTGGCCCCAACACAGTCTCAAGAGTCTCAGCTAATTTTAAAGACCTGTTTAGAAGCAACTTCTCCATATTTGAGCATCTGCTTGGACTTTACTTGAAGTAAATTATCCTTGTGTCATTAAAGCTTAACAGTTTTTTTTTAGCAGAAGTGGCATTTCTTTGGAGTATAATGTTTGATTCCTCCCTATATTTCAGGAAATCTAGAAAATAAATCATTAGTGAAAGAAGCAATTTCTGTGGATATTTTTTAGTATCCACTTTATACAGTCTTTTTGCCTTGATGAGAAGTCTAATTTTGTTTCAAGAGGGAGATGTACTTACTGTAACAGTTCCCATTTCCTAAGCCACTACTGTGTTTAGGTCCATAATATTTGGCAGTTTAGGTCCATAATATTCGTTAATCAATCTCAATATTCCTATAAGGGAGGTATTTATTGCTGGGGAAATGGAGGCTTAGACAGGTTGTCAGTGGTCCTGACTTTTCAGAAATTAAAGGACTTTTTAATGCTAAAAAGAAAGAAAAGAGAAGTTGAGTCACTTGTTAAAAAGGCTATCACACAGCTGGGAGCTGAAAAGTTGGGTTCCAAAGTGTCTGTTCTTCCCACTACATCTCTGAAGTTATCAGCCCTCCTTTCATTCAAAGGAAAACGAGAGAGGCTTCTTCTGGTTGGCACAGGCAAGAGGCAGCCTGTGTACTGCTTAGTTAAGAAAGACAGCTCTGCTGCCCACTTGGGGTCCCGTTTGCTTGCCCTTCCTTAGCCAGTGCCGTCGGTGCCTGGCTGTCTCCCGAACTGGTTATCTCCCAGACTTGGTTGTTCTTCGACGTTCAAAGTCACGAGGTCAGAGGAAACCATTTCCATTTCCTGAGTGACTGTTGTGCGCCTGAAGGAATGTTTGATGTAGGAATTATTATCCCCATTTCACAGATGAGGAGATGAAGGCTCAAAGGAAGGTGGACTGGCTTGAGGAAGCCAGAGGTCCCAGCTAGTAGGGGAAGGAGTAGGAACTTCGTTTCCTGTTTGCTGACTCTCTTGGTGGTGGTTGGGAAGTGTTGGCAGGCCTTCGTTTTGTCCACAAGATAACCAATCAAAGTATTCTCGGGCTGCAGATCTCAGGCTGTAGAATGCCAGCCAGTGGATCTCGGTGACGTGTGTCCATCAATGGACCTCTTGATTTTGCTGACTTAGGCATTTTCTTTCTTTTTTTTTCCCTGACAGACAGACACAGTTTTGATCTTCTTTCAGCTGTCAAGGGAGAACAGTGTCTGAGACCAGTGCTGAACCACAAAGAAATTGATTGGTCAGAATTTATTTACAGAGCTGAACTTGTTGTATTTAAGAGACCTTTAAAAAGCGCACATACTATGTGCCTGGCCCTGTTGTAAGCACATTTAAAAAATCTAATTTCATCCTCATGACTAATTTCAATCTGGTCAGGTAGGTGCCATTGTAATTCCCTTTCTACAAGTGAGGAAACAGGCACAGAGATGTTAGGTAACTAGCTCAAGCTCACACAGCTAGAGAGAAGCTGGCTCTTTAGGTTGTGATCTCAACTGCTATGCTGAGCAGTGCTGAAATTGAACTAGGCCCAGGTATTTCTTGGGCAGGAGCAGGGGACAGTGGCTTCTGGGCTGATTTTCCTTTTCCTGAGGACAGGGAGCCACCACTCATGAGTCCCATCATATACTTTGTTCCTGCTCAGATGCTCAAAACCTTCTATTTATCTACCCTAACAGAGTAAAGGAAGAAATTCCTACCCTCCATTATTTTATTTTACTTCTTTAAGGATTTTTTGTGAGTGCCTCTTGGAGTTTGGTAGTATTAGTAACGACAGCTACAGATGCCCCCTCTGATGGGAGCTGCCACCTTCCCACCAAATATCCATTGTCTCCCATTCCTTACTGAGGAAGTCCACGTAAGTTGGAGGTGGCAGTGTGCCCAGGGGAAACACTACATTTACCATCTCTGCCCTGGGCAAATAAGGGTGGCTGTGTGTGAGTTCTGGGGAATGGTACTGCCTGCCGCAAAAACCATTAGATGGGGTTTCCTAGAAAGTTCCTTAACAGCTGAGCCAACTCAACAGGTGATGGTCATTTTCCCTTTAGCCCTTTCTCTCCCCGCTTTTCCTGCCTGGAATGAGGTCAGATGCCCGAGGTGGAATGTGGGCAACTCAGTCTGCCACCTGAAGGTGCGGGAAGCAGAAAGATCAAAGGCACCCAGTACAACATCTCACAGCCAATGCACCACTTCCCGCCAGCCTGTTTTGGACGTCACGTGGGGTGGGACAAGGACATATCGATTTGGTCGAGCACTGTTAGTTGGGTTTTCTGCTCCATGTCCCTGAATCTCTTCTTCTGACCTGCACTGCCCATACTACAGCCACTAGTCACTTGTGGCTAATGAGCACTTGATTTGGGGCAACATTGGTGAAGAACTGGTGGTAATATTATGTAATTTCAACTAATTGAGTTTAAGTTTTAAAATGCAAGCAGTTTAAGGTATTTTTCCTTTAAACACACTTTATAGTTTCAATAGGACCACATTTTACTTTAATGGTTTTGAAAATTTTGCATCTAGACGAGATACACTATAGATGCAAACTACACACTGGATTTCAAAGACTTAGTATAATACAATAAAGAATGTAAAGTATTTCATGGTATTTTAAAACTATTGACTTCATTGTTGCAAATTCTTGAAATACTATTTTGGGTATGTATTAAATAACCTGTCTTATTAAAATGAACCTTACCCATCTCTCTTCACCTTGTTAATACGGCTGCTAGAAAATTTAAAATTATATTTGTGGTTCTATGGATACTCCACCCATTCTGAGCCTATTAAGTGCCAGGCTCTCTGCTAGGCACTTTACATATGTTTATCTCATGAAGATCTTACAAAAATTGTCTGTGGAGAGTGATATTGCCTTCATTTCACAAGTGGGGGGAGCGAAGCCAGAAGAGGCTGCTTTGCAAGAGGCACTCTGCTGTGAGTGGCTCCTTAGCTGGTGACTTCAACTGTTCCATGGTCAAGGGTCACTTACCAAGTAGAGCTGTGCATGGACCACTATGGTTTGTACTCTGAGTCATTGCAATTTGCAGACAAGTTACCAGTATATGTGGCTAGGAAGACCAGAGAGAATTGTTTGCAGGATAAGATTTGCCAGAGGAAACTGGAACTTCCCCATGTACCAGCTACCACCAGAGCTGGATCGAGTCCATCCAGTTTACCGAAGTATACTTTGTCCCCAACTCTCCCCCATTAGCAGCAAGTAAGGGATTTTGAGGCATTATGTATCACCCCAGGATAAGTCCGGGCAGGGTGGTGATGAGGTCGGAGAGTTGTGGGAAGGCTGTGCCGTGCTACACAGAACCCAGAGGATGAAATCCACAGAGGCACTTTGGAAGAACACAGACAGACTACTGACCAAAGTACACTTTTGCTCTGAGAAGAAATGTTTTCTCGTGTCATTCAATGTATACGAATTTACAGCTTCAACTTTATGTCTATTTCTCTTCCACAGTCATTTTTTGTTAAGATTATCTCTTCTTTTTTTAATTATAGAAAGGTGGAAGCACAAGCTGGCATTTTTATGTGTGATCTTGATGTGTTTTCACTTTTGCAGTGGACCCTAAAAATGTCATCACCCCCTTGGCAGCTGTTCCGACACTTGACACTTCCAGAAATAACTTGACACTTCCAGAAATATTCTGTGATCATTTTGTTGAACACAGACGTGTGCAGTTTTATGGTAAAGTATTCTGCTAATGTGGACAGAATTGTTTTGTGTGTATCTCTATGCATACTGACAAGAAAGAGTGGGTTAGAAGATGGACATGGATATTTTTACTGCTGTGGCAATAATGTTTTACATTTTCAACAGTGTCCTTCAAATCATCTTGCAAAGCACCCGAAGTCATGATAACTTGATGCGTTGAAATATAGCAAGTGCTTTGGCAGTCCGGCATCTCACATCGCCTTTTATCCTGGAAGCAGAGGATAGAGGGCTGTCACCACATGGAGGAAAATAATAAAACACATTTCTATGATGGTTTTATCTGGGAACTCAGAGCACTTTTCAGGGTTTTCTCGGCAAATCTTTATTGTTCTCATCAGATCTCAATAAAACAGGAAGAGAACAACTGCTATTAGCTACCCTTTTATAAGCTCAGAAATAGAGACAAAGAAAGACAGGGATTTTGAAAAGATTACCAAGTCGGGCAGTGATGGAGTCGACCGTGGGATCCCTGTCCTCTCTTACGCCTGGTTCGTCAGTACCTACCTGGCTGTGCTTCAGGGCAGCAGTCGACACTGGCCGTGCCAAGTCTTGTTATTTTCTTGAGTGTTGATCTTCGAACTAGTGAAAGGCTCGGCTTACAGAAGCATTTCTCCTTCAAGCTATTCATTCTCTTGCTCTCTCCTCCTATTCTTTTTCTCTTCCTTTTTTGCATTCTCCTCTGCCTTCTTTTTCTCCCCCCACCCATTTTTTCCCCCTTCCTTTTTCTTTACTTTATCCCCTTTTCACTCTCTTTCACCTAAGATCACACTGCACTCCCCTTTCCTTGTAAGGAGTTAAGATCCTATTGAGATTCCTTTTTGGTGGCAACCAGCTCCAACCCAGGTGGGTATTAACCTTTCAAATATGCTCTTTTTTGGGGTATGCATTTCCACACGTGGCCACGAGGGGGTGTGTGCGCAATACTATGGTTTTACAAGCTGCTTAAGACAGCCCAGGAGGGCTCCTTGGTGAGAAGACAGTGGGCTGGGGGGACTGGTGTTCCCACCCCCTACAGGGTGAGAGGAGGAAATAGACTTTTAGGCAGCATGAGTGCAGAGACAAAATACGTGTCTCCAGCAGTGTGGCCTGGCTTAGAGGTCTGATTCCATCCATCCTAGGCACAGGCGGAGTGTGTGTGCGGGTCCAGCTCTCCATTTACTACTGTGAGGTCACTTAAATGTTCTGGGCAACAACTTCTTCATCTTCATACAACAGTGACCTGGGAGCTAGCTGGTTTCTGAGGCTCCTTCCAGCTGTAAGTCATACACTGAGAGGCGGGCTGTGGAAAGTGGGAGAGCACCTCTACAGAGCGCCCGGTCCCCAGGGGCATTCCTGGTCTATAATGGCTTGGAACTTGGTGAAGGCTCCCGACTTCCAGGAGTACCCATCCCCCCCCCCCCCCACAGGTGTTAGGCCTTTTCAGTCACACCTGAGGTTTAACAGTGCATTTTCTGCTGTAACCGACTGGAGTTAGGGGTCAGAGAGGACATTCCTGGTGTCTTTTTCCCTGACACACAAACGACTGATATCTAGGTAAGCCTGTGCCATCTTTTGGTGCTTGTCTTACATGACAAACTCATTTGTCTCAGGTAGCAGGGAAGTGGTACTGTTAGGGGACTGAGTTTCAGAAGAGATGGACTCACTGTGAACTGGCTGTCTGGCTGGGCAAAGAAGGCGTGGCGGTGTCACAGTGTCAAGTGTGCCCAGAATCATGAATGGTGCCTGTGGAGCTGAGAGGAGAGGGAGGCAGAACTTCAAATGCTGTCATTTAGTGCCTATGACAGCTTCATGCTTCTTTTTAAACCTTGCAACCATCCTGGGAAGAAGGTATTTCCTCTGCATGTTCAGGGACATGGAATAGCTGCCTCAAGATCACACGGCTAGTAAGCAGGAGAGCTGGGCTTCAAACTGCGGTCTCTCCGGCTCTCGGTGCGACTGTGGCTTCACCACACGTGGCACGGCAGTAAATGGTTAAGTGGGACAGGGCTCAGCTTTCTCTACAGGAACAGGAAGCCTGTAGTGCATGCAGCAGTCCAGTCCAAACCTGATAACGGCCTCATAGATGCACTCCCCACATTTGGGTCCTCTGCCCAGCAAGTTGCTGAAGCAGTGACTGACCCACACTTAGTGTCACAAAGGCTGAGAAGTGCTTGGCCATCTCTCTCTCGGGCTGGGGGTGGTGACTGGGTGGGATGGGGGATTCTGCCAGACCTGGCCACGGTGGTGGCTGGCTGGGACTGGAGCAACTTGCTGTGGGTGCAGAGAGTTCTTGAGATGGCCCAGCGACACTGGGTGACACTGGGTGATATTGGTTTGGGAAGTGTCCCTTTGTCTCTGGGGCTGAGAGGGGAATCCCTGACCTATGGATGTAAGGAGAAAGAGTAACCAGGGTTTCTTACTTCAGTTTAGGGCCCCCCAGTCCCAGCAGATGTGAACTATACAGGTGGCATTAAGTGGCCCTAAGGGCCCAGCCTGAAGTAACTTTGAAGTCTGTTTTGTCTGTGGCTAGTCCCTGTACCCAGAGAAGTCCCTGCCTATGGTATGTGTTCAGTCAGTACTGGTGTGTGCCTGGAGAGATCTTTGGCCTGGAAGTCAGAATATCCAAGTGTCAGTACTATCTGTAGCTGTTTGCAAAATATCACAACCTTTCCCAAGATGAGATTTTCTAATCTTCAAGGGGATCTGAGGGTTAGCGCCACAGGATGGCCATCTCATGAGGCCCAGCAGTCTGCAGCAAGGCATGGAGGTGTTCCACAGCCAGCTTGGTGGGTGGGGATAATTTTCTGAGCATCTCACAGAGACATTCATCTCTTTCTCTCTGGAGGACCCCACATGGGCACTCACAGTGCTGGGCACCTGCCCTCTTGGAAGGTTCTGTGCTCAGGAGGGTCTGGAGCAGAAGATTCGCGCCATTGCTGTCAGCTTCCCGGTGTACAGCCCTCCTCCCCAGCTGCCGGTGTGACTTCTTTGCCAACTGTTCTGATGGCAGGAGGGATGGAGCCAGTCCCGAGCATCACAGACTGCTACCTGGGGGTGGGGGTAAGAGCAGGCAGGGAGGGGGAGCAGACTTTAGAGTTTGCTGGGCTGGGGACCCCTTACTGACAGCTGTAGGACTTAGCAAAGTGTCAAACAGCTCTGAGCCTCAGCTTCCTCATTTGTAAGTGGTGGTAAATATTATCTTTCACGCAAGGTGTTGAGAGAACTGAAAATAGTGCATGCAGATTCCCTGGAATAGTGCCTGGCCCTGAGTAAATGCTTAATAAAAACAGCAATTATTCAAGGCTTGGACTGCTACTGGCATTGAAGGTCTGAATGGAGAGAGAGAGTAAGACCACATGGTAAGGGGGCAGCTGAGCATCTGGATCCCATTCTCTTCCCCTGGGGCTCATCCATGTCCCAGACACTGTCCACCTCCTTTCCTCTCCTCCCTTTCAAAGTTGCTGTCAGGAAGTCATGCCCTAGAATGTAAGTCCTGTGATGCAGGAATACAAGTCAGAGGTATGTGCGTCCCATTTTGATGCTACAGGAGACAACATTTCTGCATGAATCCTTCCTTTTGCCCTTCAGCACTGTGGGCATAACCAGGTTTTGGAGATGCGGTCTCCGAAGCTCAGATAGGTTAATTATCGATTCCTCCCAGCAAGTCAGGGAGGAACTGGGACTATGGCCATGCGCCTTGCTGTCCTAGCAGCCCCAGTCTGGGCCAAGGGTCAGAAGTAGGGCCCTGCCACCCCAGGTCCTTCAGTCTCCTGGGGCAAAGCACTGTCCTGCAGCGAGGATGTCACAGGGTGTTGTTTGCTTAGTGCTCCCCCTACCCCCCAGGAGCTACAACATGAGGGGAAGCAGAGGTCCAGGAGACAGGGAGGGCAGTCATGCAGAGTTCAACAACAACAACAATAACAACAAAGACCAGATAAATATTTACGATGTGCTGGAGACTGTTGTGGGGTTTCATTATGAGTTGACATGTTTAGTCTTCATGATTCTTAGGCAAGAGGTTCTATTATCATTTCTCCTTTACAGGTAAGGAAGCAGGCACAGAGAGGTCACTTGCCCAAGATACACAGCTAGTGAGCAGCAGAACCACGATTCCAACTCCAGGCTGTCTGGTCCCAGAGGCCACGTACTTACTGACTCATTGGACTGCCTCTTGGGCATTTGATGGAAGAGAGCCCTGAAGAGGATTCTTGCTGAGGCCCTGAAACCGCACCTTAGCTGAGAGCCTGGCCAGTCTAGGGTGGAGCAGGGAATGGGTGCTGAGCGCATTTGGGTCTGGGGGCTGGTACCACGAATAGCTCCAAGCTCCGTGATTTCCAACCTCAGCATTTCTGGTGTGGCCTCCATGGAACTCACGGGGGACTGGGAGGGAGATTCAACCCTAAGCAGCAGGCCAGGGGAGTGGGCGCCCCTGGCTTATTCCTTCAGCAAACATTTGTGGTGCACCCACACCTGCCCCAGTGCACCAGGTGCTGGGGACCCTCCCTTCAAACATAACTCCAGCCCTGCCCCTGAGATGCTCACAGTCTGATGAGGCCAGAATTGCAGCTCTCTGAAGGCCGATCAATGCTGGGGGACACAGCACGGAACAGCTTTGCCTGGGGTCTTGGAACATTGTCCAGGGAAGGTGGCACCGAACCAGGACTTGAGGTGGCGGTTTGGCAGGCCAGACTCGGTAGTCCTTGCCTGCTGGGGGAACCTTTGCTCCACATTCTTGGGAAACTTAAAGCCGGCCTGGGCAGAGGGCTTTTTGGGGAAGAGGGGAGGGGAGGGACAGAGGACATCAGCGCCCACGTGCGCAAAGCACCCTCCCCCGCATCCAGGTACAGCCGGTTTATGGGAGAAGAGACGCTCTGAAGGGCACGCGCCACTTTTATGTAATCGACCTCGGCACCCAGGGTGTCGGGGTTGGAGCTCGGAGGCGCCCAGGAAGGACCGCGCGCCCGCGCCACTACCTTGCCAACAGGGGCAGACAGCAAAGCGAAATAAGTTAGGGAAGTCCTGGGAGCCTTACAGAGCAGGACGGTCGTCGTCCCGCTGCCGTTCGCAGGGCCCGCGGCGGCGGTCCGGGCTCCCCTCCCGGTCCCCTGTCCCTGCCGGCCCCGGCCCCGGCCCCGGGGGCAGAGCGCGCAGCCCTCCTCCCAGGACCGCTCACTGGGTGACCTTGGGCGAGCCGCCTGACCTCTCTGGGCCTCAGTTTCCCGGTCTCTGCTCCCGACGATGCTGTGACCGCGTCGGAGAGCTCCCCCGCCGCGCGGGGCTGGCGGGCGGCGCGCGGCAGGCGGTAGGCGCCCAGGACGCCCTCGCCGAGGACCGCGGCGCAGGCCGAGCGGCCCCACGAGGCGGCGCGCCGCGGAGACGGGCGGGCGCGGGCGGGGGCGGGGCGGGGGCGGGGCGCGGGCCCAGCGCGCAGGCGCGGCGGGCGGGGCGCGGGCGGTGGGGCCGGGCGCTCCGCCGGGCGGCTCAGAGCGCGCGGGGCGCCGTGCGGCGTGCGGGTCGGGGCCGAGCTGGGCGCTGGCTGGCGGGGCTCGCCCGGGACCGCCTCAGGCTCGCCCCCCGCGCCGCCCGCCCGCTGGCCTGCGCCGGCCCGCGTCCGCCGCTCCTCAGCCCCGTGCGGGCGCGCCGGGACCGCGTCCGGGCAGCAGCGGCTGCCAGCGCGGGGCACTGGGCGGCCACCCCCAAGGGACCGGGGCTGCGCGGCCGGTGCGCGCCCCGCGCCGCCGCCGCCGCCGGGCCGCCCTCTGGGGTTGGCTCCGGCGCGCCCCGGCCGCGGCGTCCGGCCCGGGTTCCGCGCAGCTGGGGCGCGGGCGGGGTCGGGGCTTGCGGGGCCGCCGCCGCCGCGCGCCCTCGCCGAGTCCGCGTCCCGGGCCCGGGCGGCCGGCGAGCATGGAGGAGAAGTACCTGCCGGAGCTGATGGCCGAGAAGGACTCCCTGGACCCGTCCTTTACGCACGCGCTGCGGCTGGTGAGCCAAGGTGAGGCGCGCGCCGGCCGCCCGTTCGCTGTCGCCCGCGGCCGTTGGGGGCCGTTGGGGGCCGGGCGGGAGCCGGCAGAAAGGCGGGCTGCGCGGAGGCGGGCCGGGGGTGGCTGGACAGAGACCTCGGGGAGCCTGGGGGGAACCAAGGGAGCAGTTTGGGGGCATTTGGGTGGGCTGGGAGAAGAGGCGACACCTGGGGAAACCCGACGTGTGCATCTGGGAGACCAGGGAGGGAAGGAAGAAGGGGCCGGGCGTTTGGATGGGACCCGATGGGAATCTGGGTCTCCAGGGTACCCAGGGGAAACTTCTGCGTGGTGGACAGCGGACATCTGGGGGCTTTGGAGAGGCGGGCGGGGGTGCAATTACCTCTTTGTAGAGGAGAGTGTGGGGGACTCGGAGAACTAGTGTGTTGGCTTTGTGTGAGAAGCTGGAGAAAGAGCTGGAGGAAGATGGAAGCGTTTGAGGGGATCAGATGCAGAGGAGGTGAAGGGAACAGGTGCTCTGATTGTTAGTGAAGTTCGAGCCCTCGGAGGAGGCTTGGGAGCAGCCCCGCAGCCCCTTAGAAGAGGAGGACACAGTGGTCCTAGTGAGAGAGCCCAGTTCCGCTGCCATCCCTCCTTTTCTCTCATGTCCAGGCTCTGGCCGCGCTCGCTGGGGGTGGGCGACTCACGCCAAGCCTTGCAGGCTGGCCCTCGGAGGGGTTAGCCGGGAGGAGGCCCACCCAAGAGCCCTGTTCGGGCTCGCCCGTCCTCTCTTCTGAAGGCTCTGGCTGGGTCGCCCTCACCGGGGGCTGGCTGTCCTGTGCCATTTCAGCAGCACTCCAGCTCCAGGTGTGAGCAGTCCTGGGAAGGACAGGACGCGGGATCCAGGCGCATATGGAGGCTTGCCTACCCAGCACAGCGTTTCTGGCTTGTTTCTCCTCAGCTTCCTGAGTAATCATCTGGGATGGACGGTAAATGAAGCCTGCCTTTCTTCCCAAGAGCAGTCCTCACTTCTTCCCGTATCTGGAATACGTGCTTCACATAGAGATGGGTTTGGGGCTACTGGTCTGCTTTTCCTTTGGGTGGTGGCGGAAACATTGTCTGAGCAGATGAGTTCCCTTTCGCGTGAATCACTGTGCTGCGACCGTCTGGGGTTCCCAAGTTAAATCGGGGCTGCTGATCTTAATGCCGGTCCTGGCTCTCTTATTGGAAGTGAAAGATGAGGCAGACATATTCTGTTTGTATATAGATACCTATATTTTAAAACAGCGCCCGCCGGTATTTGCAGCCATTTCTTCAGAGTAGGGTGTGTGTGTGTGTTTTCAACTGACGGTGGTGGTGGAGAGACTCCCTGTCTACAAGAATTGAAGCTTGTTTGAATTGTGGAACGGAAGGCAGTTTACAGAGCTCTCCCATTTTAATTGCAGGTTTATTTTTATTTCTTTAATAAGATGGGCTTGTGAGAAAGTGATGGCCGGCATGCATTCTTAAATCAGGGAGAAAATGTTAAGTTTTATTTTCAGGCTCTTCTGAACAGTTCTACAGTTAGGTTTGTGCTTCTTGCTCTTTATGATTTACATATATCTTTTGTTGCCTGCTGGGCTGTCATGTGTGAAAGAAATTTCTTTGTACATTGTGTGAGATCAGTGGCATTAGAAATATTCTGTACTGTGGAATCAAGTGCATTTTTTCTTAATAAAGCTGAATCAAAGTTATGTTGTACTCAATTAAGGGAACAGTTTAACTGAAAGTGTAAAGAGTTATGTTAAAAGTCAGAATTATTTTTCTGTGCCATGTTGCCATAGTACTGTGTTGCTAATACATAAGTTATTTTGGTTTCTAGGTTTTTACTAGTGTTAAACACTTCCAGTTACTTGAGACAGATATTGGACAGTGTTGCCATTTTTTTAAATATGTTAAACCTGATTACCTTACTTTTCCATAAAAAATTCTTATAACAAGTACATTTCTTGCATTGAACAGTTACATGAAGGAAGAAAGAGGTGTTCAGATGTTCTTACTAATGTTAATTTAGATTACTTTAGACTAAAATGTTTTTCCCTTAAATCTTAGGCTGATAACCAGAATGCAAATGCCTATCATTTAAAATATTAATTATACTCTCTTATGTAACTCCAAATTTACAAGTGCATTTCCAAAACAGTGTCTTATATCTGAATTTCAGTGGTTATTAGAAAGGTTTGATTTTGAAATGATGACCTTGTTATTGGCTTTAGAAAAGCACCTTTATTCTTACTTAGCTATATTTTTTAGTATTTGCTTCTCAAGGAAAGTACTTTTTTAGGTTATTCTGAGTCTTGATTCTAAAAGCAGTATTCTGGCACTAGATTGTAGAGCAATGATGGGCCAATGGTGCCAATCTTTATTTTATTGTGGAGTGGCATGTAATAGATACATTTTATGGTAAACATCTTCAAATGCTAACTACCTTATGTTTGCACAGTATTAAAGTTTCCAAGGTTCTTTACAGCACAGGCTATCTAGTTCCATTCTCATGCTTGCACCTTGTGAGGCAGACACTGGTGTCCAACTATTTTTCAGGGAAGGGATCTGAGGACCCCAGCTCTGTCAGCTTGTAGGCAACTGAGATTTAATTTTGTCTCAGGTCTTCTGTCTCTAAGGCCATCATGACTGTTGCTTATGCCTTCTGGTAAAGATGGAGCAAAACATTTTGCATATGCTAATTTAAAACCCTGTGGAAATCACTCTAATTAATATGTTTGCCTTTGATTGACTTATCTTGATTTTTTAAAAAAGTTTCTTTCTATCCTTGTCTAGTGGTCATAGAAGAAACAAACATACATGGTAGATTTATCCTACAGGATTTTAATGCTCAGCCCAAGAGGCGCTGTTGAATTAAAACCCTCCTGTGACCAATGTATTACTTCAGTAATCAACATTACAGTAATGAAATAGTTTATAAGTGAGGTGTTTTCACTTTTAAAAAATTCAGTATTTGTAAGCAGAGATCAACTTCCTAGCTGAAATACTTTTTTTCTAATAATTTTTAAGAAAGAACTTGAGCTGGGATGGCATCAGGACACGTGCTTCTACAGGTCGGCTTTTATACTTTCTCCGGGCTTGTGTGTTATTTATGGGCATTAGCTACTGACTTATTTTAATTTTCGCAGGATAACTGGTTCTCCTTTTCCCAACTCTACAAATATTGAATACTTTTGTTTCTCTACTGAAAGTAATGGGTTATGTTTACTTGGTGTTAAAACTGATATTACTCCCTTCCCCCCATGCACACGAGTGCCTACAGAGTGAGTTGACATTGCAGCTTCTTGCCAAGGAGGTTAATTGGAGATGAAAGTAGCATTCCATGTTTTGTATTATATTTGCAAGTAGGGGATGTGCTGACTCTACTAAAAAACATCTTCAGAAATGTCTTACACATCATAATTTAATCCAGCTCTCTGGTATTTCTTTGCATGGTTTTCAATCCAAGCCAAGTAACCATTAAATAAGATTACATAACCCCGTATTTTTAATTATCTGATATAATATATGGATTGGTGGCTGGTTCACTGCCAAGTTACATTTAATGGTTGGTTACACAAGGAAGTAGAGCAAAGGATTCAAGATTAAGGTGGTCTATTTGTGTCCAGGTTGATAAAGTCCTTTTTTGGTATTTCAAAATAAATATTTTTCATATTACATCAATTTCTCTAATATTAGGCTTTTTACCGTTACTTAGGACACTTGTGAGAGGTAAAAATGTGTAAAGGGAGGATCATGACTTTTCCCCATATGTGTCCTTTTGTTCAACAAAACCCAACGGCTTTAAGTTTCACTTTTGGAGGCACTCTTTAGAAGGTATTTTTGATTTGCTTGAATGTTGTTAGATCTGTAAACTAAGAAAGAACAAGAATTAAAATTGCAGAATTCTCTTCAGGTGTGGTGTCATCATGCTGCAGTGTGTGATTCTCCGCTTTATCCAGAGGAGGGTATGGTTATTTAGTTTTTAATTGTCTTTCTTAGGAGTATCAGTTTTTGTGTTTTTTCTTAAGAAAATGGATGTCATGACTCACATTTGTAGATAAACCTTTTCTGACTTTTCTTTAGTGTGCTGTGATGCAAAGTGACCCAGTGATCGTAAGTTACAGTCTTTTGGTGTCTGAACCTTAGTAGCATGCCTGTTGAGGTATTTGCCAGGTATTTGCACTGGGTCCTGGAGCAGAGAGGCACAGGGTGTCTCTGCTCTTGACACGCTCCTTCTCTCCCCCGCACTAGTTGGAGAATGAGTTCTGTTTATCAGTGCTGTCTTCTTTCCTGAGGAATGTCTCATCAGCCTTTCTACCATCTTTTTGAGATATTTAATGACTAGATGGTTTAGATCTAACTCAGCCTAGGGATGTTTTCAAGGCACTTCTTTGTGCCCGATTATGTCTGTCATCTCAGGATTGATAACAGCCTAGAAATGTAGAGGTTACTGGCCCAATTTTTCAGTCGTAGAAACTTGATACTCCAACAGCTACAGTGACTCATCCCAGGGGACATATTTAAAAGTGTCTGAGGGAAGGTTCAAGCTTTGTTCTCCACATACCTTGTTCTTTGACCACACCACACCTACCGGCAGTGACGTGAGAGTCCAGCTGTGATGGTCCAGAAGGAGGGTGGACCCCGGGCCTCAGTAAGTGCAGTTGGTTCTCTCTACCCTCTGTTGGGACCAAAAGGATCCACTTTTCTATGCAGATTTCCGCTCCGTGTCCCCTGGACACATCCTCCTGCCACGTGGGTTAGGTGGCCCATTGTTTTGTGTCCCAGAGCAGCTGGTGCTCAGCTCCCCGCTGGTCGGATGCCATCCTGCAGTACTTGGGTCTGCCTCCCTGGGGAGGTGAGGGCTTCTCGGGAGGCAGGGCCGGTCCTCCATCCTGCCTAGTATGGGCACAGCGGCTAACATAATTCCTGTTACATCGCCCTTGTAAACTCCAGTCTTCAACTCAATCTTCGTTTCAGTGTGTGTTTTTTTTTTTTTTTTCATAAAGACAGAAGAATGAGGAAGTGTGTTTGCAGCCTGGCTTTGCTCTCTGCCTCTTGGGGCACCTGCATTGGGGTGGGGCTGAGCTCTCTGGCAGTGCCACGGATCAGACCCGGAAAACGTTCCCAGTGAAACGCCGTGTCCAGCACCCTCCACATCCCAGTGCTCTTGAAGGGGTCCTGCTCTGCAGGACGAGGAGAGGTGTCACCAGGCCTGCTTCGGTCCGATGTTTCTGTGCCTGCCTTCTCTCCTTGGGGACGTAGTAAGCCCCTGCACGCTAGTCTAACTAGTTCTCCTCCCCCGAACCCCTAAATGGGCTTCTTACTCGGGCTACACCTAGAAGTGTGCCCGCTGCTGTCCCATGCCAGAGAGGCCTCCCTACCAGAAGGAGTTGGCTGCAATGCCAGTGCCAGCCGGCCTCCCGAAGCAGCGCAGCCCCCGAGACTGCAGATCCGGCTGCCGGCAGCTTTGCCACAAGACCCTTTTGCGTGCTGTGTCCTTCCCACGGAGTGAAGATGGAATAGTTTGTATTCTATACTGAAAAAAGTGGAAGCCGAGGACTGTCCTTCAGCACTGGGATACTGATCATGCTGCAAGCTGCCAACCGAGGGCCTCTGTGCCAGGTGCTGCCCCGTGTGTTCTCTCTGATGCACACACGGTCTTCCACGCAGGCGGCTCCATCCCCTGCCTGCTTCCTTTGTTTTTTCAAATGAGGCATCTTAGCTCAAACACTTCAAGTAACTTGCCCAGTCAAGATCGCAGCTTTAAGTAGTTAGTGAGATTTAAAATCAGGTTGGTAGCATTTTCATAGGTTACTTGAAGGGCAGAGATCTAAGGACAGAACTTGTTTTTAAGTTTCATTGTAGTAAAAGACTTTCCTTTGGTGGTGATGAATTTTTAAAAGGGGTTCCCAAAAATGTGTTTTACCAAAAAGGCAAGTTCACTTTTTACTATGTTTTCCAGCAATACTTTTTAGTCTTCAGTAGGCATTTAAGGTAAGGATTCTTAATCACATACATTTCACTGGTTAAGGAGAAAATATGAAAACTTTCTGTATAGAAATGTAATAAGTCAAATTCTTGGTAGAACTCCGTGTTTCTTGAAGGACCCTCTTAGAGTCACAGAGCTCTTTGTATTTTAATATTCTATCACAGAAACAATTGGTTGGAAGTATAATGTGAGGGATATATAGTCATTTCATGGTATGTTTAGAAATTCTCCATCCTCTAAAAATAGGCTCTAAAAAACATTCAACAACATATTCCATATTCCCGTAGACCATGGTTTGGGGTCTCTGAAGTGGGGGTATATTTGAATATATTTGTCTTGAGTCACCAACAATAGTAGTTACCACTTATCAAAAGCTTTCTCTCAGTTGCTTCATGTGTATTGTTTCATTTAATTCTTCTGACAGTGTTAAAAGAATCAATAGATTGGCCTTATTTTACAGGTGAGAAAACAGGGCATGAAGGTCAGTTTGCCTAAGGTTAGACAGCTAATAAGTGGTAAACAAGGATTCACATCCTTATCTGCCCTCCTCCAGGACACTGTACTGTTTACCTGTGAGCACCGGGTGGAGGTGAATGCTTTCACTGTGGCTGGACTTTCATGTTTGACTTCTGTGGGAAATTCTCTTTGTGCACCTTTTAAAACTAATTGCCTGGTGATCTGTGGGCAGGCAGACTGCATGCTGTACAGCGGTGTGACAAAATGGGGCAGGGACTTCCTGACCAGTGGCAACGTGGAAAGTCTGGTGGGTGGCATTTACATGGGAAATGACATTAGTTAACCAGGGAAGGAGCCATGTAATTATGGGGGTTGAGAACTTTCTAGGCTGTAAGCACCATTACTTAGTTTCCAAGAGCCTCAGTTGTGCATCTGTAAAATCAGGGACTTAATGCTTCCTTTTTAAGAGTTGTTTTTTTTTGACATGAAGTAAGTAGAATGTAACATAATAAATATATGCTTGATAAACATCTGCTTTTTTTTTACAGAATGCACTGAGATGAATATGAAATTGGCATTACTTTCCAGACATAAGGCACAAAATACTAATACATAAATTCTGGTTTCATTTCTTAGGTTAATTTCATATTATTAGGATGATTTTAGTTTTCCATTCCTGGCAATATCAAAGAAGAAACTCATTCTTTGAGAAACTTTTTTGCAAAATTAGCGGGAGCTCTGATGATTTTACTATGCTATTTGAGATGCAACACTTGAAGCTTAAAATGACAAATGAAGCTTCCATAAACAGTTTTAGGATGGCACCTCTTAGAACATGTCTGGACACCCCACAGCCTCTCTCCACAGTACAGGATATCTCACTCTGGATTGGCTAGCTGTAACTTTCCATAATTTTTTACGTTTCCATCATTTTTCACCCATCAGCTTCTGTTGCTATTTTAAGGTTTAAAGGGTGATCCTGGCATTTTATTGATGTCTTCCCTCGTATGATAAAGAGCATGAGTATGTGAGAGCACCCCTTTTAATCTCTCTCCGATATAAATCTCGCACGGGAGGCCACTGTTCGTCCACGCCCCCACGAGGAATTACAACGGAGAGGGGGAGGGGCACATTTCACAGTCATTTTTCCTTCATCGGCTCCAGTGTTTGTGCCGCTTGTGCTCTGCTCTTCGTCCACTAGATGGCCCTCCACATAGCGAGGTTGCCTTGCCGTCCGCGCCAGAAGCTACTCCTGAACTGTCTCGATGAATCCGCCCGCTTGCATTGCCTTTGATTTTCACATATTAATTGTTCATATTTCTGATATTTTGAGGCACGCTCTCTAACCACTATTTGCAGAAAACGACTTGTTTTTGTCTTGTAGCCACCATTTTTTAAGTGCCTGAGGAGTTCCAGGCACTGTTGCTAGGTTCTTTTTCACACATTATTTCCTTTAATCCTGATGTCCGCTTCGTGAAATTGTTTGTGTTGTTCTCATTCTGCAGATAAAGAAATGGAGGTTAGAAGTATGTATAACTTGTTCCAGAGGATACAGCTGATACATTATAGGGCTTACTATGCTCTAAAGGAAAAATATTCCAAAAGCTTTGAATTGAAAACTTTTTCAAGTGAAGGGTTAAGATAGTCTGATTTATGGCTGCTGACACTGTAATGTGTTTATTTATGTGGGGGGAAACTACCGTCCTGGCAGTTACTTACACCGGAGTATGGAGTTAAGGTCTTTGATCGTGGGGGGAAGCACACAGTAGTAACACGCACCTCGGCACCCAGGGTGAAGAGTCCCCCTCCCTCCTGCCATCCGCTGATGGGAGTGGGCTGAGGGGTCTCAGCACCAGGTCCAAAACCTGGCAGACAGCCTGGACATTTGATTCCATGTTTAGTGACTTTAGCAGAGCTGGGTACTGGATTGAACCCATAGGACTTAAAAAATGTGTACTGAGGCTTCTTTGATTTTATTCATTGATTCAACTATTTGTTGAATCATCTGCATTACTATGTTGAACTGTGTGTTCTGAGCTAGTTACTTCTCTGAGCCCGGTTTCCCTGAGCCACACGGGGCAGGAATGCCTGCCTTTTAGGTCATTAGGGTGGAATGACAGTGATTTTATCTTTGTCTAGTTTCACTATACATTTTTAACATACAGAATATATTTGTTATTTCTAATATGAGATTATTACACATTTATGTATCTCTTCCTCAGACGTGATGTTTGATGTCTGTTCGTATATCAGCTCTTGGTTATCTACCAGAGTAGTGGCTGATCTGCTGGTTATTTCTGTAGGGCGGGCTTTCTCCTTCCACCTGTGCCTCCTCCGTCCCTTGCTTTCAGATTGGGTGTGCTCAGCAAATACAAACAGAAGCAAAATACTTAAAAAAAACTTCTCACCTTTTGTTTGCTTAACACGTGCATGCCACAGCTAATTAGAGAAGAGACCAAAATAAGATTCAGACTATTTGGTAAAAAAGAATAGTTAAGGACACAGTTTTAAGTCAGACAAATGAGTTCACATGTCAGCTCTGCCACTTCTTTGTGTCACAACCTTGGATACATGAGCCCCTCTTAGCCTCAGTTGCTATGACCGCACAATGGTAATTAAAAAAGCCCCTTTGGTGTTGTCATGGCATTTGAATGAATTATTTTTGGAGAGTTCCTTGTCATGCTTGGCAGAGGATGTCCTTGTTGGTGCATTGATCACCATCATCATCATCATCGCTTTCATTTTTTATCAAGGAATTTGTAATCCTGGGGGAGACACGTGTAGAGGGATTAATTTTAAGAGTGTGTTTAGTGCTATCATAGAAGGTTGTGTAGAGGTTTTAGGGGCTCAGAGAAGGATCTCTAGCTGATCCCAGATCACGATGAGCTTTCTTGAGCACTTCTTGAAGGAGGAAGTAAGTAGCTGGATGGCAAAAGCACTGCAGGCAGGGGAGAGCACTGGGCGTGCGCGTGTGCCTTTTCTGGCTCCTCCAGATCGTTAGTTCACCTCTCATGTGTTGCCGTACGTCTTCATGTTCCTACTTGTCATGGTGCATTGTAGCTGTTTGTCCTCTTCTTTATTTTGTTTTATTTTTTCTTTGCAAATACGTATTTGTATTATTTGCTTTTTAAAAAAAAATTTTATTAAGGTATTATTGATATACACTCTTATGACGGTTTCACATGAAAAACAATGTGTGGTTACTACATTCACCCACATTATCAAGTTCCCACCCACACCCCAATGCAGTCACTGCCCATCAGTGTAGTAAAATGGCACAGATTCACTGCCTTCTTTGTGCTACACTGTTCTCCCCGTGATCCCCCACACCATGTGTACTAATCATAATTCCCCTCAATCCCCTTCTCCCTCCCTCCCTCTCCCAACCCTCCCCTTTGGTAACCACTAGTCTCTTCTTGGAGTCTCTGAGTCTGCTGCTGTTTTGTTTCTTCAGTTTTGCTTCGTTGTTATGCTCCACAAATGAGGGAAGTCATTTGGCACTTGTCTTTCTCCGCCTGGCTTATTTCACTGAGCTTAATATCCTCCAACTCCATCAATGTTGTTGCAAATGGTAGGATTTGTTTTTTTCTTATGGCTGAATAATATTCCATTGTGTATATGTACCACATCTTCTTTATCCATTCATCTACTTATGAACACTTAGGTTGCTTCCATTTCTTGGCTATTGCGATAAACATAGGGGTGCATCTGTCTTTTTGAGTCTGAGAAGTTGTATTATTTGGTAAATTCCAAGGAGTGGGATTCCCAGGTCAAATGGTATTTCTATTTTTAGTTTTTGAGGGACCTTCATATTGCTTTCCACAATGCTTGAAATAGCTTACATTCCCACCGGCAGTGAAGGAGGGTTCTGCTTTCTCCACATCCTCACCAGCATTTGTTGTTCTTAGTCTTTTTGCTGGCCATCCTTACTAGCGAAAGTGATATCTCATTGTGGTTTTAATTTGCATTTCCCTGATGGTTAGTGATGTGGAGCATCTTTTCATGTGTCTGTTGGCCATCTGAATTTCTTCTTTGGAGAACTGTCTCTTCATATCCTCTGCCCATTTTTTGATCGGGTTATTTGCTTTTTGGGTGTTGAGGCATGTGAGTTCTTTATATATTTTGTATGTTAACCCATTGTCAGATATGTCATTTACAAATATATTCTCCCATGCTGTAGGATGCCATTTTGTTCTGCTGATGGTGTCCTTTGTGGTACAGAAACTTTTTAGTTTGATGTAGTCCCATGAGTTCCTTTTTGCTCTTGTTTTCCTTGCTTAAGGAGATGTGTTCATGAAGAAGTTGCTCATGCTTATATTTGGGAGATTTTTCCCTATGTTGTCTTCTAAGAGTTTTATGGTTTCATGACTTACATTCAGGTCTTTAATCCATTTCGAGTTTATTTTTGTGTATGGGGTTAAACAATAATCCAGTTTCATTCTCTTACATGTAGCTGTCCAGTTTTGCCAGCACCAACTGTTGAAGAGGCTGTCATTTCCCCATTGTATGTCCATGGATCCTTTATCATATATTAATTGACCATATATGGTTGGGTTTATATCAGGGCTCTCTAGTCTGTTCCATTGGTCTGTGGGTCTGTTTTTGTGCCAGTACCAAATTGTTTTGATTACAGTGCCTTTGTAGTAGAGCTTGAAGTTGGGGAGCATAATCTCCCCAGCTTTATTCTTCCTTCTCAGGATTGCTTTGGCTATTTGGGGTCTTTTGTTGTACCATATGAATTTTAGAACTATTTGTTCCAGTTTGTTGAAGAATGCTGTTTGTATTTTCATAGGAATTGCATTGAATCTGTAGATTGCTTTAGGCAGGATGGCCATTTTGACAATATTAATTCTTCCTATCCATGAGCATTGGATGTGTTTCCATTTATTGGTTTCTTCTTTAATTTCTCTCATGAGTGTCTTATAGTTTTCAGAGTATAGGTCTTTCACTTCCTTGGTTAGGTTTATTCATAGATATTTTATTCTTTTTGATGCAACTGTGAATGGAATTGTTTTCCTGATTTCTCTTTCTGCTAGTTCATTGTTAGTGTATAGGAATGCCACAGATTTCTGCGTATTAATTTTGTATCCTGCAACTTTGCTGAATTCAGATATTAGATCTAGTAGTTTTGGAGTGGATTCTTTAGGGTTTTTTTTATGTACAATATCATGTCATCTGCAAACAGGGACAGTTTAACTTCTTTCTTGCCAGTCTGGATGCCTTTTATTTCTTTGTGTTGTCTGATTGCATTGGCTAGGACCTCCAGTACTAATTTGAATAGAAGTGGGGAGAGTGGGCATCCTTTCTTGTTCCTGATCTTAAAGGAAAAGCTTTCAGCTTCTTGCTGCTAAGTATAATGTTGGCTGTGGGTTTGTCATATATGGCCTTTATTATGTTGAGGTACTTGCCCTCTATGCCCATTTTGTTGAGAGTTTTTATCACGAATGGATGTTGAATTTTGTCAAATGCTTTTTCAGCATCTATGGAGATGATCATGTGGGTTTTGTCCTTCTTTTTGTTGATGTCATGGATGATGATGATGGATTTTCGAATGTTGTACCATCCTTGCATCCCTGGAATAAATCCTACTTGATCATTATGGGTGATCTTTTTGATATATTTTTGAATTCTGTTTGCTAATATTTTGTTGAGAATTTTTGCATCTATGTTCATCAGGGATATTGGTCTGTAATTTTCTTTTTTTGTGGTGTCTTTGCCTTGTTTTAGTATTAGAGTGATGCTAGCCTCATAGAATGAGTTTGGAAATACTCCCTCTTCTTCTACTTTTTGGAAAACTTTAAGGAGGATGGGTATTAGGTCTTCACTAAATATTTGACAAAATTCAGCAGTGAAGCCATCTGGTTCAAGGGTTTTGTTCTTAGGTAGTTTTTTTGATTATCAGTTCAATTTCATTGCTGATAATTGATCTGTTCAGATTTTCTGCTTCTTTCTGGGTCAGCCTTGGAAGGTTTTATTTTTCTAGAAAGTTATCCATTTCTACTAGGTTATCCAGTTTGTTAGTATATAATTTTTCATAGTATTCTCTAATAGTTCTTTGTATTTCTATGGTGTCTGTAATGATTTTTCCATTCTCATTTCTGATTCTGTTTATGTGAGTAGACTGTCTTTTTTTCTTAATAAGTCTGGGGGTTTATCTGTTTATTTTCTCAAAGAACCAGCTTCTGCTTTCATTCATTCTTTTTATTGTTTTATTGTTGTCGATTTTATTTATTTATGCTCTAATCTTTACTATGTTCCTCCTCCTACTGACTTTGTACCTCATTTGTTCTTCTTTTTGTGGTTTCATTAATTGTGTGTTTAGACTGTTCATATGGGATTGTTCTTCTTTCCTGAGGTAGGCCTGTATTGCAATATACTTCCCTCTTAGCACTGCCTTCGCTGCATCCTGCAGATTTTGTGGTATTGAATTATTGTTGTTATTTGTCTCCGTGTATTGCTTGATCTCTGTTTTTATTTGGTCATTGATCCATTGGTTATTTAGGAGCATGTTGTGAAGCATCCATATGTTTGTGGGATTTATCATTTTCTTTGTGTAATTTATTTCTAGTTTCATACCTTTGTGGTCTGAGAAACTGGTTGGTACAATTTCAATCTTTTTGAATTTATCAAGACTCTTTTTGTGGCCTAGTATATGATCTATTCTTGAAAATGTTCCCTGTGCACTTGAGAAGAATGTGTATTCTCCTGCTTTTGGGTGCAGAGTTCTGTAGATGTCTGTTAGGTCCATCTGTTCTAATGTGTTGTTCATGGCCTCTGTTTCCTTACTTATTTTTTGTCTGGTGGTTCTATCCTTCAGAGTGAGTGGAGTGTTGAAGTCTCCTAGAATGAATGCATTGCATTCTATTTCCCTGTTTAATTCTGTTAGTATTTGTTTCACATATGTAGGTGCTCCTGTGGTGGGTGCACAGATATTTATAATGGTTATGTCTTTTTGTTGGATTGGCCCCTTTATCATTATGTAATGTTCTTTCTTGTCCCTTGTGACTTTCTTTGTTTTGAAGTCTAATTTGTCTCATACAAATACTGCAACTCCTGCTTTTTTCTCCCTATTAGTTGCATGGAATATCTTTTTCCATCCGTTTACTTTCAGTCTGTGTATGTCTTTGGGTTTGAAGTGAGTCTCTTGTAGGCAGCATATAGATGGGTCTTGTTTTTTTATCTGTTCAGTGACTCTGTGTCTTTTGATTGGTGCATTCAGACCATTTACATTTAGGGTGATTATTGATAGGTATGTACTTATTGCAATTGCAGGCTTTAGATTCGTGGTTTCCAAAGGTTCAAGGTTAACTTTCTTACTATCTAAGGGTCTAACTTAACTCACTTAATATGCTATTACAAACACAATCTAAAGGTTCTCCTCCTTTTTCTTCCTCCTCCATTCTTTATATATTAGGTATATTCTGTACTCTTTGTCTATCCCTTGGTTGACTTTGGGGATAGTCAATTTAATTTTGCATTTGTGTACTAATTAGCTGTTCTACTTTCTTTAGTGTGGTTTTATTACCTCTGGTGACAGCGATTATACCTTAGGAACACTTCCATCTATAGCAGCCCCTCCAAAATAGACTGTAGAGATGGTTTGTGGGAGGTAAATCCTCTCAGCTTTTTCTTATCTGAAAATTGTTTAATCCCTCCTTCAAATTTAAATGATAATCTTGCCGGATATAGTATTCTTGGTTTGAGGCCCTTCTGCTTCATTGCATTAAATACATCATGCCACTCCCTTCTGGCCTGTAAGGTTTCTGCTGAGAAGTCTGATGATAGCCTGATGGGTTTTCCTTTGTATGTGATCTTATTTCTTTCTCTGGCTGCTTTTAACAGTCTGATCTTATCCTTGATCTTTGCCTTTTTAATTGCTATGTGTCTTGGTGTTGTCTTCCTTGGGTCCCTTGTGTTGGGAGATCTGTGCACCTCCATGGCCTGAGAGACTATCTCCTTCCCCAGATTGGGTAAGTTTTCAGCAATTACCTCCTGAAACACACTTTCTATCCCTTTCTTTCTCTCTTCTTCTGTTACCCCTATAATGCGAATATTGTTCTGTTTGGATTGGTCACACACGTCTCTCAATATTCTTACATTCTTAGAGATCCTTTTTTCTCTCTGTGCCTCAGCTTCTTTGTATTCCTCTTCTCTGGTTTCTATTTCATTTATCGTCTCCTCCACTGTATCTAACCTGCTTTTAATACCCTATCTAATCTGTTTTTAATACCCTCCATTGTGTTCTTCAATGATTGAATCTCTGACCAAAATTCATTCCTGAGTTCTTGAATATTTTTCTGTACCTCCTTGAGCATGTTAATGATGATTATTTTGAAATCCCTTTCAGGAAGATTCATGAGGTCGACGTCATTTACATTTTTCTCAGGAGTTGTATTCATAATTTTACTTTGAACCATGTTCCTTTCACATTTCATATTTGTATGTGGCGCCCTCTAGTGCCCAGAAGCTCTAGTCTCTGAAGTTGCTCAGCCCCTGAGGCAATGTCGCGGGTCCCAGTGGTATTGGTGCCTGGGGCGAGGAAAGAGGTGTTTCCTGCTTCCTGGCTGCTATGCCTGCCTCCACTCTGCCAGAACCAGTGGGCTGAGCACACAGATAAAGCTTCTATGCTTTGTGTTTACAGTTGCTGTAGACAGTTCTTCCCTCTGGCTGGCGTAACACCAGGGCATAGTTTGCCAGTTTGCGAGCCGGGTGGGGCTGGCCAGGAGAAAGGCGCAGTAAGCTGTGTATCACAGAGAGGGTCCTTGGAGCAGTGTAGCCAGCCTGGGATCTGGAGCGCCTGAAGGTCATGAAAGCTCCCAACCTGCTGGGCAGAGTGCAGCTGGACAATTTTGTCTACCTGTCCTTTTTCCTGAGCAGTGAGCTGTGTGCATTCCTTGCTCCTTTAGCAGCCCTCTTGCTGTTAGGAAGTCTCTCAGCCTGCCCACCTTTCTTTTGTCCCAGAGCAGCCAGATATGGATCCCTGCTTTCCACAAGTGGCTGGAGTCTCAGTCCCTCCAGGAATTTTGCCTGTCTTTGCTTTCCAACCCCCTAATCACGAGAGTACCATGAAGCACCATGCAGTGTAGGTTTGTGATCCCAGAGCAGGTCTCTGGAGTTAGGTATTCAGTAGTCCCAGGCCTCCACTCCCTCCCTGCTCCGTTTGTCTTCCTCCTGCTGGTGAGCTGGGGTGGGGGAGGGGCTTGGGTCCCGCTGGGCCACAGCTTTGGTACATTACCCTGTTCCCTGAGGCTTATTATTTTCTCCAGGTGTATGCAGTTTGGCATAGTCCTCTTTCCTGTTGCTCTTTCAGGATTTGTTGTATTAATTATATTTTCGTATTATATGCAGTTTTAAAAGGAAGCCTCTGTCTCACCTCTCATGCTGCCATCTTTAATCCTTGATCTCTGTATTCTCTGTCCTCTTCTTTTCTTCCCTATGTCCCAGTTTTACTTCACTACTTATTCCTGGCATTAAAAGTTTTATTTGCATACAGTATTAAGTTTACAGAAACTTAATGATTCTTTCCTATACATAGGTATTGTTATGGCTCATTTGAGGGTAAGGTGGTTATGTTATCTCTCCTTTTCCTGGAATACTTAAACACCTTGGTGTGTATGCCCTAAGAATAGTCGTGGCCTTCTCTTATGACCAAGATTAGGAAGTTGATCATTGTTTCCTAATGTTCTGTCCACACGCTAATCTTGCCAGTTGTTCCAATTTGTCTTTATAGGACCCAGTTTGAGGTCACCCATTGCGTTCAATTGACAAGTCTTTTTCCTCTGAGATGGGAAGGGCTCCTCTGTCTTCCTTTGCCTTCATGATGCACAGTTTTGGATACTACACAGGCCAGTGTTTTGTAGAATGCCTCTCAATCTGGGTTGTCTAATGTATGTTAAAGTTAGATTCATGCTGTGTATGCTTGTGGCAGGTATACCAGAGGCACAGTGTCACTCACTTATCCCGTGATGGATGATGTGAACTTGATCATTGGTTAAGGCGGTGCCCGTTATTGCCACTGTAAAGATACTCTTTTCCTTTTGTAATTAATTAGTTCTTTAGTGGGGAGATACTTTGAGACTGTGAAAATACTGTTCCTCATTAAACTCTCCCTCACAAATTTTAGCATCCGTTAATGTTTCTTACCTGGATTAATTATTGCTATGATGGTTGTAAGATGGTCATTTCCTAATTCAGTCACTCCATCTATATTTATTGGTCGACATTCTACTGAAATATTTTCATTTTTTTCTTTCCTTCCTTCTCCCTTCCTCCTTCCCTCCATCATCTCTTTGTATAAATCCAGGGATTCTGTTGGCTATAACCCTTTACTTCCACTATATAAGTTGACACTGAAATTGTCCTGGATTTGGCCATTGGGAACCCTTTATCGTGTCTCATGGGTCCTAATGACAGGATAATCCTGTTAACAGGATAACAATGTTGGGTAATCCCAAACATTTTTTGAATTATTTTTTTACTTTTCTAACAGCATTTTATTCCAGGCTCATCTTGTACCTGCTCTGCCCCAGCCTTGGAATCAGTCACTTCTTCCATGGTGCCCTGGTTTCTTCTAGTGTGGAATGGCATTTAAAAATGGAGATGGGGCTGCCTGTGTGCCATTGTTTCTAGGCCCTTCGCCAGACAGAGCCAGCACTGGACGTGTATCTGTAGGTGCATCACCATTGTCTTTATGTTAAACTCAGCCTAGGGCCAACACACTTCCTGTAAAGGGCCGAATAGCAAGTTATTGGGAGCTATGCATTCTATTCTGCTGTTGTAGCAGAAAAGCAGCCCTCAACTATATGTGAGTGAATGAGTGTGCTTGTGTTCCATGTGCTTTATTTCCAGAAGCAGGCAATGTCCTGGGTTTGGCTGTGGACTGTAGTCTGCCTGCCCTTCCCAGAGTAGCGACCAGGCCTTATCTGTATTTTCCAGTACATCCACAATAGGGCACAACCACATTCGTTTGCATGAATGAATTAAAGGTGATTGTTAGCTGTTGTTATTGCAGACTACTCATTTCTCTTATATAGGTCTTTGGGTATCAATTACTTCTGACTTGTCAATTTGTTGACATCCTAGTTTGCATGATGAGACTCTTTTAAAAATGTAGTATGCACAATATGCAAAGTAATAAGCAAAAAAATGAATAAAACTCCTGAGGGTGTTTTTCATGTCATGACAAAGTGGGTATCTTTTTCTTAACAAAGGTTCGTCTAAAGGCAGAGCTCTGGTGTGCAGGCATTATCAGCATGTGGCCCCCGCTCTGGCAGAGTGTGACTCTCATCTGTATAACGTCAGCTGAAAGGCAGAACTCCAGCACCATCAATTGGGTGGAAAATCTCAATATTGTGTTCCTTTTACTGTCTAAGAATAGATTTGTTTATTCACAATTTTCTTTATGTAATTTATTGCTCTAATATATTCAGAAAAGGACTTCATTATAGCAGTAACAAATGGATCAAGGAGTGAGCCTGTTCTCAGGGAAAAGTGTGTCATTACAAAAACACCACCTGTTGGTGACATGCTGGCTGTGATCAAGGTGGTGTTGGATGCCAGAATGCTCCCAGCTAAGAGCAGTAGCTTAAGCATAAAGTTGCAAATTCAATCAATTTAAAGTGTGTCCAAGGACTCTAAAATGATCAGACTTAGTTATTGCTTACATTTTTATTTTAATTCTGAAAATTCAACCACCAATTGGAAGCCTACTGGTGAGCATTTTTCTTTTTGTCAGCAGGCAGTCTGATTATTTATCAGAAGCAACATGAAGTTTTGCTCAATCCTTTCTCTGGAATCCAAAAAAGTGGTTTTAGGTTCTGTGTCACAGAACAGTACATGGTTCTGTGCAAAGTCCTGGCCTGATGGGAAAGGGAAGTGGAGCAGAGCAGGTCTCTTCCCCCACTTGGCTTTCATCTTCCAGGTCCTAAGTCCCTTATAAGATTTGTATTTAGTTAATGAGTTTTACTGTTTTTTATTATTCCTTTAAGTATGAAAAGTACTGTCATAACGACGTTATACCTTAGTATCTGTCTGTCTGTCTCTCACTCAGAGATACACATGGAGCAAGGAATTTCTTCTCCTTTTGACCCGCTGGCTGTCATTTAGCACACCGCCAATTCAGAGCAAATCAGGAGCCACGATTCCCTGCCCTATATTTATATGGTCTTCAATGACTTGAAAGAACAAAGCGGCAGAAAAATAAAAGTCATGTAACTTAGTTGCTTATACTCTGATTGTATTCTGATTTCCTTTTTTTCCTTGTCAGGGTTTTGTTCCTTAAATAGGTAAATAGCTATGTTACTTTTGATAGTAATAAGCTCTATGAGTTTCTGTTTCTTCATCTATGAAATGATCATGACAGAATCTTGAGTGCCTGGCATATTGTAGAGACTCAAAAAGTCAGTTACTTATTCCTCCCAAGTTCTTCAGGTCGATGCAACACACCTTCCTGGGGCCGGGCACAGAAAGCTAGGCACAGAGTCAGTACTTGTTACCTACTTCTTGAAGCATTTATTAGAAGACTGTGTGTGAATTCTTGGCTCTCTTCGTTGGAGCACCATACTATTCCCAATAAAGAATTTTTAGCAGAAAGTAGTTTTTGAGGCTTGGAGAGTCAGCATTATGGCACAGGAGTAGCCATATCTACTTCACAGACTTCAGACTTATGGACTCTTTCAGGAAGTCACTTTCCAGACTTCTGGGGAAAAAGCTTTAGGAGATGACTGGTAGAGTGCATTTCTTCACAGTCTTTTCCACTGTACTGAAGGCTGTGCAATTCTTACTTGTGAGGATCACATGCTTAGGCTGGGCTAAGTGCTGGGACACAGAGCTCGGTAATACTTAATTCCTGCTTAAAGAATTTCAGCTCAGTGGGGAAGCAGCAAAATTAAAAGGCATTTATATTGCCAGGTAGTAAACAGCGTAATGAAGACACGGCATGCAGGGTATGATGGCATGCATAGGAGCAGCGCGTTACCCTCACTGGGGAGGTGGTATGTGTGCCTCCTCCTGTAACAGTAGAGACGTCCTGGATGCAGACTGTGACGTAATGTGATGTGAGCCAGTGAACTTCTTGGAGTCGTTTTCCTTAGCCTTACACCGCAGACATCTCTGTAGACTGCAGGATGCCCTGCCTGGCATGTATGAGTTCCGTCCTTCACCCTTTCCTTATGTGCTCCCAGCGCCTAATATAGTGCCCATCTTTGCATTTATCACATGCTCGATTCTGATGTTTTGTTGGGAGTTGTTTCTCCCATGAGAATCCAAGTTCCTTACAGGCAGAAAATCTGACTTATTTGCACAGCACAGTGCGTGGGAGATAGTAAACTCAATACATGCTTATAGAATGCCTACTTATTTGGTTTCAGTTTCTTCTTCTATGCATTAGGGCAGTGAATCCATTATCTCAGGGATGCTTTGGTGAAGGAAGATTGAATAAGAGTGTTTCAATTTTATTTGCGTTTCCAGCTTCTGATTTTGAGAGATCTGCCATTTCTCAGGCAAGTTTGCCAAGCATGTGCTTCCTGGCAGGGTGGGCATGAGCCTCAGGTATGAGCCTACTGTTGGACCCAGGTACATGCCTTCCCCTCTCCAGAGCCCTGGTTTGTTTAAACATTCATAATACCACTTCCTGCCAGCCTTGTGAGGCTTCTGTGACACACATCAAGACTGTATCGAGACTCCAGGCTCCTGAGACCTGGGCTTTCAGTCCCTGCTGTTCTCCACTGACCAGAATAGTGCCTGACACACAGTGGGCACTCAGTGTTTGTTGAATAAATACTATGGGAGAAATCACCTTCTATCAGTCTGGAGTATAAGGTAAAGAGCAGGAACATATTGAGAAATGAGGTGAGAGAGACAGGCAGGGACTAGAAGGTGCAGGGCCTGCAAACAACTAAGGGGTGTGATGCATTTTAAGGTTTGGAGTGTTGAACACAGCACAGGAGAATAACATGGTCATCTATGTGTTAGAAAGATCATTTGGGATGTTGAACAATGTAGGTTGAGAAGTTTTTTGAATTATGTGAGTTCAGAGTTACATGTGGTATATTTCTAGACATCTGCTTTCACTAAAAATTCATTGTCTTATGTTGAAAGCCATGAATGAGGATGAGATCCTCGAGGGAGAATGTGCAGATCAGTAGAGAAAAAGACAAAGGAAGGATTCCTTGCAGCTTTACAAACACCGAAGGCTTGGGCAAAGGACAAGGGACCTTCCACCATTTCCGTTTTTACTTCATAAGGCTGTGTGATTTCCATCAGTGTAAAGTACACTTAGCCATGGTTAAGAGCTGTATTGTGTGTGATACATTTCTTTTCAAGTAGGAATCTTATATGATTTGTCATAGCCAGTGATGCTTAGGCAAAACAGGGTCTCTGTAAGCTTCTTGAGCCTTCAGCTGATAAGAATTTCAAGAAGAGCCCCTTGGTACAAAGAGCTCAGGAAATATGATGGGACAGTGAGTTTATCACAGGCTTATCTCTCCACAAACTTACTGACTCCCGATAGCTTCTCTTCATCATGGCCACAGTCTTCCAAACTGGCTTTGAGTTGGTTCACACTTTTCCAGTAGAGTTTTAAGTTTGGATGGTAATGCTTTGTGGCTTTCTGTTCACACCAGAAAATATGTGTGGAAATTGCTGTTTTCTTGGTGATTGTTTTTGGTTAGTGCTGTTCCATCAGCAGGTAGTGGTAGGTCCAGGTTCCATCCTGAATGAATCCCGCTGCCTGATGAAGGCCCGCCCCATGCCTAAGAGGCTCTGGGGCTGGAAGCAGAGTGCAGACACTGTTCTAGGCAGGCGTACATGGCTTATTGTCAAAGCGCTTGCGCCTCAGGGCTTTGACACATGAACTGCAAAAGATTGTGCTTCCCCAGTCCTTTCACTTGGGGCTTAGTGTAGCAGCAGAAGGGGTCTGCTTCATGCTGCCTTTCTCTTAGTTTGGGCCATAGTTCTTGTTTGGTCTCTTGAGTGGGTGGCAGGAGCTTCATGCAAAATGGGTTGAGCTGTTGGGATTTATTACAGCAGCCATGTCATGAGAATGGGCCAAAAAAGGAGAAGGAAGCCCAGTAGCGTCTTCTTTTTCAGATGATAGCTTCTTAGCCTCTTGCTTAGTCCTGTGGGAGCCACCATTTTCTGGGACTCTGTCCCACTTTGGTTTCTTGGTGAGGCCATTAGCCCCTCAGTTCTTTATTACTGGTGATGATGTTACAGTGTTTAGAGGAGGTAGCAGGGATCCATGGTGTCCCCCAGAGATTTGGGTATGTTACTGATGTGTTTTCACTTCCTTTGCCTGCAGACCAACTCTTATATTGACGTCAGTGAGCTCAGTGACATGGAACAAACTAGGACTTGACTGAGCAGTTTGAGTTAGTCATTTGTTTTAATTAATGTTTGTGGTAGGCTAAACAGTAGTCCCCAAATATGTCTATATCGCAAAGCCCAGAACTTGTGAATGTTATTTTATATGGCAAAAATGACTTTGCAGGTAAGAGTTTAAGGATCTCAAAGTGGAGAGATAATCCTGGATCATCAGGGTGAGCCACAATCACGTGGTCCTTATACAGGGGATGTGGAGGAGGAGTCAGTCAGACAGAAGGCAGTGTGACAATGGAAGCAGGGATTGGAGTGATCAGGCTACAAGCCATAGAATGCTGGGTGATTCTAGGAAATGGGGAGGACCAGGACAAGGACTCCCTTGAAACCTCTAGAAGAAATGCTGCCATATGCACCCATTAAGGAAGCCTCAACACATTTTTAAAGATAGAAATCATGCAAAGGATGTTCTCTGGCCACAATGAAATGGGATTAGGAAACAATAACAAATTTGGGAAATTCACAAATATGTGGAAATTAACAGAGTCCTAAATAACCAATCAGCCAAGTAAGTAATCACAAGGAAGATAAAAAAATATTTTGAGATGAATGAAATGAAAGCACAACATACCAAAATTTATAGGATGCGGTTAAAGCAGTACTAACAAGCAAATTTATAGCTGTATTAGAAATGATGATACATCTCAAATCAGTTAACTAGCCTCCCATCTTAAGACACTGCATAAAGAAAAGGAAATCAAATCTAAAGCAGAATGAAGGAAGTAATGCAGATTAGAATAGAAATTAATGACAGAATGAAAAAACAGTAGAGGAAATCAGTAAACTAAAAGTTTCTTCTTTGAAAAGATCAAGAAATTGATAAAACTTTAGCTACATTGACTAAGAGAAGAAAGACTCAAATGACTAAAGTCAGGGATGAAAAATAAGACATTACTACTGACACAAAGGATTATGAGGAAATACTATGAACAACTGTATGCTCCCAAGTTAGATGCCTTATAGGAAATGGGCAAATTTATAGGAGAACACAAACTACCAAAACTGAATCAAGAAGAAATAGAAAACCTGAATAAAGTGGTCAAGAGATTGAATTGGTAAACAAAAAATCTCACGAAAAAAAGCCAGATCCAGACAGCTTCACTGGTGAACCCTACCAAACATTAAAAAAAACATTCAATCCTAATTATTGACAAAGATGCAAAAAATAGAAGAGGAAGGAATACTTCCCAAATCATTCTGTGAGACCAATGTTACCCAGATTCCAAAATCAAAGACATCACAAAAAAACTATAGGCCAGTATCTCTTAAGAATATAGACACAGGTATCCTCAAATACTAGCAAGCCAAATCCAGTAACATAAAATGCGATCCGTAGAATTTATCCTAGGAATGCAAGATTGGTTTAGCATCTGAAAGTCAATCAATACACTGTATCAATAGAATACAGGAAAAAACAACATAATCATGTCGATAGAAACAGAAAAAAACATGAAAAATTCTAACACCCTTTCATGATAAAAATACTCAACAAACAAGGAATAGAAGGGAATTCCCAAAACCTGATAAAGGGCAATCTGTGAAAACCCACAGGTAATATCATACTTAATTGTGAATGACTTTTCTCCTAAAATTAGGAGCAAGCAAAGATGTTTGCTCTCACCCCTTCTATTCAGCATTGTCTGGAGAGTCTGGCCAGGGAAGTTGGGCAAGAAAATAAAAGTGATCCAGACTGGAAAGGAAGAAGTACAATTAGCTCTATTCTTAGATGACATGATCTATAGAAAATCAAGGAATCCACTAAAACCCTATTGAAACTAATGTATGAGTTCAGGACTTTCCTCTCTCCCTCCTCTTTTGTATTTAAATTTAAAGTGGAATATTTCCTCTGATAACATAATATATAATTTGCTGGTCTGTAAGCTTCATGTCTGTTTTTGTAGACCACTACACTACGTAACTAGCAACTGCACACATGCTTAGTACATAGAAAACACTCTTTACATACTTGATAAATGAATGCTTACTGTGGAAAAAAACAGAATAAAAAAGTAAAAAATAATTGTAGTCTCCATAAGCAGCCAATTGGAGATAGTCATTAATATTTTAGATAGTTTCCTTCTCTGCACAGAATTTTAGATTTTGGTTTTTAGTTTAATATTCTTCCATAATTGTTTTCTTAGGTCAACAGAAAGTTAGGAATACTGTTTTTCCTGGCTCTGTAATATTCCATGTTATACATGCATTATAGCTGATTCTTCAGTAATGATTATTTCTGTTTTTTGAAATTATTAATCATTTGGATTTGTGTTCCACATTTTTATGCTTTGTGCATTTCGACTCTTCTCTGGGTCGCTGTAGTAGCCTGATGTTGTTTCCTCATCACTGGTAACGTCTGTTCTCTTTCAAGATCTGCATTTTAAAAGGGAGCAGTGCAAAATGCAAGTATTTTTAAACATGCGAACCCAGTCAAGTCATTCCTTTATTTTAATTGTTGACCGATATGTCACATCCTCAGGATGAAACCTTAATTTCTCAGGCTGGAGTTCACTGCCCAGCTGACCTGTCCAGTGTCATTTCTGTTACTCCCCTCTTTGAGGCTGGATTTCTGGTCTGAATCATGAAGCCACACACTCTTTTGTGTAAGGCCTTCTCTGTGCTGTTTTATTCTGCTTTTTATTTTTTATTAGCACAGATGCCTTCATGCCTATTCTTGGGGATTCAGCTGAGGAATTACCCCTGGAAAAAACCGTTTGCTGCCCACAGTCTGGCTTGGGTCCCCTCTTCTGTCCTTCATATCTCAGAGCACTCTGCATACTGTTGTCAAAGCCTGTACGGCTGGACTGTAATCACCTTCCTATGTGTGTCTCTCTACGTGGACCAGCTCCTTGAAGGCAGGGACTGTGTATCCACTCTGGCTGGGACACAGCAGGTATTCAGAAAGTGTTTTCAGTGAATGCTGCAGTGACCCTCTTTGCATATGCCCCACTAGCCATACAGATAATTTCTTTGGGATAGTTTTCCAGAAGTTGAATAACTAGGTCAGAGTTCATCAACATTTTAAAGGTTTTTGACCCACATCATCAAATTGACACATTAAATGGACTACTGATTAATTACTTTTGCTAGTAATGTATGTGAGTATACTTACGTGAGACCTTCTAAAGGTCTCATAGTTATAGTCTGTGAGGATAATCTGTGTTGTCTATGCTTAGGCGGTGGCTGTTGAGGGAGCTACTAAGTAGAAAGCACTTGCTTGGCAGGTTTTCAGCCTGCCGGCTTTTATGAGGACTTGTAGTGGGAACGTGATGCACTGCACTAGAGAACTGGGTACCTGGTTTTCCATTTCCCACCCTGCTGCATGGTTTGCCTTTCAGATATAATTTGTTCTTTGATATTGTAGATGGGCTAAGCTTTTTTCGACACTCAGCATAAGGATCAAGACAGTAATAGGCCCACTGCTATAGTAAATGCTGTTTCATAACTTGGAGAAGCTCTAGAGAAGCCCTTCTGTCTGGTCTCCTTTTGGGTTTGCAGAGTTAAAGAAAAAAGGTGTTGTGATGTCACTGGCATCACATTAAAATGAAAGCTCAGAGCTGCAGTTGGGGCCGATAAACGTAGAGTGGCTGTGCTTGTGCTGCAAGGATGTACATTGTGTTTGGATTTGTATCTGATAAAACCCGAAATGGAAATACTGAACATCTCACAGTGTTGCCCTGGGAAATGGGAAATGCCTAGATTTGTAAGGCTTAATACTCTGAAGAGGGAAGGGGGACTGAGTTCTGCGTTACCAGACCAGTTTCTGAAAGAAGGTTTGTGTTCTTGGCTGGGGTGATTATGGTTCCAAGCCCAGTTGTCCTGCCACCTCTGTAGTCCCAGTGTCTGCGTGTCATCTCTTTTCCCACCTATTTCTTTTTCTCCATGTGTGTGTGTAGTGGTTTTAGAGCCTGAGAAAAGCTTGTGGCCTGAGGTTCTGGTTGTATTACTGAAAACTGGCCTAATAGAGTGGATGTCAGATGGGCGGTGGGCCAGCATTAGCCATGAGGACTGGCAAGCTGACTCACCTTGGCAGCACCCCCTCATCAGTGAGGGGGCAGCACTGCCCGCGGTGGGCGGCATGGGTGAAGGTCGGGCCATAAATGAAATATCTGTGAAGAGTCAGAGGGGTGCCTGGCAGGTGCCCAGCCGGCGCCGGTTCCTTTCCTTTTCATACAGCTCTTCCCACCAGAACGGCTGGAAAAGAATTCTGTGCGTCAGATAAGGGTGTTTCTGTTGCTGCTTGTTAAGGGGGATGATGTCCTCCATTTTCCCTGAGCCTGTCTGCACCTCAAGTCTCTCTCCTCCTGCCTTTCTCTCTTTCTCTCTCCATCTGTACCCACTTCCCTTAAAAAGAAAGGTGAAAACTGTTGGGCTTTCTCTATTGAAGTGTTGGACTGTACTAATTAAGTCCTCTTTGCACCTGGCCCTTTTTTGAACGTTGCTGATTCTATTTTATGGGCTCTTCTTTTTCACGTGAAACATGTGGCACAGTGGTCAGACCTGTCTCAAAACCCCTTCTTCTCAAGCCAGAAATTATTCTTGTTGCATCATTTTTCAGCAACAAACCCAAAGCATGATGGATCATGGCAGGTAAGTGCAGCCAGCTGCCGTTAGTGCATTTGTGGTTTGCCGCACCGCGCTGGCTGGGAATTGCTGTGGGGCTGTGGTGTAGGAGGGCTCTGGCATGGAGCGGTGGGAGCTGTGGAGGGCCTCTTCGGCCATGTTGAAACTTTGAGGCTAATTACTCTTTGAAACTAAATAGTATAAGTACATGAATCAGAGTCACACAGAATTTATGTGATTGAGCACATGCAGGTGCTATGAAGGTGTCCTGTTCAGGTGCCCGGATTCCTGCTGCTCATCTGCTGGGGCTGGCAGAGCTGGGCTTGCTTTTCCACGTCCCCCACCTTGGGGAGTTTGAATCCAGTCATGACCTGCCCATTCACACTCCCGGCCCAGAGCTGTTAGGACTCTGTTTCTGGGCAGGTATAGGACCTGTCTAGATAAACTGCAGAGCACAAATACACAATTCCAGTTTGTTTTGATTTAAGATGACTTTGAGTGTCCAGTATTTTGGAAGTCAGCACTGGATAAGGAGAGTAAGGTTGAGGCCTCTGGAGTTGGATTGCTTAGTTTTAAATCGCTCATCACTTGTACTGGTACTTGCTGTCTATATGCCCTGGGGCAGGTAGTTTAACCCCTCACTACCTGAATTTCCTCGGTTGCGGTAATGTGATAACCGTCTTAAAGGGTTGTTGTGAAGATGACGGATGTTACCATGTCAGGCATTGGTCACCTGGCAGGCGGAAACGTTCAGTGGATGTCAGCTGCTGCCATCCTCACCATCACCACCATGTTACAGTTTGTATTAGTCACGTGCTGTGCTGACTGCTGGGAGGTGACGGTGGGTAAGAATAGTCCGGGATGGGAGAGGCTGTGGGCTCCTGGAGTGGGCTCCCTGGGTCTGTGTGCAGGTGGTGAGTACCCCCACCCCCTGGCTCAGCAGCTGTCCCTACTCAGTTCAGTTTTCTCCCAGGCACTCGTCACTGGCTGCACGTGTTCCTTTTGTCCTCTGCCTCTGCCTGCTACAGCGTGAACGCCACGCACGCAGTTCCTGTCTGCTCATTGCTGTATCCTGGCACCTTAGCAGTGAAAGACTGACACGTAGTGGGCATGCAGCCCAAGAGACTGAACGAGTGAGAGCTGAAAGTGCTGTGGGAGCACCAACGAGGAAGCAGTGCATTAGCCTGGGTGGAACAAGGACATGCAGAGATGGCACTTCTTATGCTGGGCCTTGAAGGATGAGTAAGAGTTTGCCAGCTGCCAACAAGGTTGCAGAGGAGCATTTCAGCTAGAGGAGCAGAAGTCTAGAGAGGTGAACACCTTTGGCGTGAATAAGGGAAGGGGTCACACCAGTTGTGGCATCAGAGAGTCTGATGGCTGGTTTGCATGAAGATTATAGGAATTGTTTGCTCACTCAGTTGTCATACCATGTTTGCATCTAAACTCTTGCTTTGCTTATCACCGGATATTTTTACTCTAAGTTTTCATATGGTAGCTTCATCTGTTTGGGTGGAGCTAATTTCTGGACTATCAATGATGTAATCAGGCACAGGCAGGACTAAACAATGATGGTAAAGATAATGGAGATGAAGATGGTGGCATTTGCAAATCACTTTACAGTGATTTTGCCAAAGGTTTTCACCTGTTACTTCTTTTGAGCCTCTTAGTAGCACTGTGAGATATGCAGAATTGGTTGGTGTCCCTGGTTTCTGTTTTTTTTTTTTTTTCATTTGCCTATGCCTTCAAGATACGTAGTTTACAGAGATACACCAGGCAAGGATCCTTTTATCACTGCTCCTGAGTTCTTTCTGATGTCTCTGTTATTGACCTGTGCTAAGCAGTAGAGGAGTTCTGGACCCTGGGCCCAGAGAGTAAGAACATTTCTGAGAAATTGGTTTGTGCGCTCCATCCCCCTTTAGCTTTCCAAGGGTGGTGATACAGTCCAGCTCCTTGTTAGCACGCTGACCTTCTGTACTGAGAAGTAAAATGAAGAGGTCAGTGACACTTAGCTCCCTGTCCAGCACCATTTATAATCCTTTAATTTCACTCTAAAGGCGTCATCCCTTTGTAGAATGGAAGTTCTATGAGGGTAGGGTCTTTGTGTTATTCCCTGGTGATACTCTATAGTCAGAACAGTGCTTGGCACATGGAAAATGCTCAGTGAACATTTTTGATGAATGAATATTGATGGTGGTCTCATTTTGTCTACAAGAATCTGTTTTGTCCTAAGTCCTTGTCTGAGCTTGTTTTTTGGGTGAGGGAAATTGGGGGTTTAGACTCTTTCCAGAAATTAGAGGTTTGCTGGTATGCAGAGTGGCACCATCTCTGTTTTCTAAGTCTGAAGTGTGAGGCAGGGAGATGTCACATTCATTACCTGCTGGGGACTCCATTAGAAAAGAGTGTTAATAGTTGCTTATATGTAAACTTTGCATATGGAGGTATGTAGGCCTTGTGTTTTGTCTCCCAGATGTTTTCGGTATATGAACATAGTTTGAATAATAACAATGATGTTTACCTTTCTAGCAAAACCCATTCTTATATGGTGTGTATGTATTATAAACTGACATGCTTAATTGTGACAGAAATTGATTTGCAAAAGTACTCTTACCAGGTCTGATCAAGCATAAATCATACACAAGTCATGCACACAAAGAGTGTTTTCAAAAGCAGCTCTGATTAAAGGAAAGCAAATTGATTCTTCTCCTTTCTTTTTGTAGAAGAGGATGGTTTGAACTAATCTGTTTGGACAAAATTATTTTTCTCTTCTGTCTGGTATTTTGACCTTGAACCTTTAGACTTTTGTAAAACAAATTTTATCCCCATTTTCCTTCTGTCCTTTATATTTCTCTTTAATTGTTTTCTGAACATTTTAAATCATTTAAATATTTTACATGCAACGTCTGAGTGTATTTAGCATTTGATATCATTCATCAATGGTTGTTCGTATGTTTAACATTAACATTTAAGGTCCAAGAGGGCATGTATCTCTGTCATCGTTTATTTCCTTGCACTTGGTGGGCTTCAAATGTTTGTGGAATAAATGAATTTATTTAATACCTATTGTATTGGACACTATGCCAGAGCTGCGTAGAGGAGGGGAGGGGAATAAAGATGATACTCTGCTTTCAAGAGTGTCAAAAGAGACATGACGAGAATGAAGTGTCACCACTGCGCTGTTCTCATGGGGCAGTGTGGCCCGGGAGCCGGAGCGTGCTGGGGACTGTAAGTCACGGGCCACGAGAAGGAATCTTCCCGGGAATGGCATGTGTGCGGTTGAATTTAAAGCTTAAATGGGATTGAAGGAGAAGAGGGGAATTGATGACACACAAAGCAGTGGAACGCTAATAGGCCACGGTAGGTTCTGGCATGGTGAGGACTATGGGTGGGTGGTTGGCACAGGGAAGGGTGGGAATAAGAGGAAAGGACCAGTTTGCTCTAATTCCATCTGATTATCTGTACTGATGGTTGGAATATGGCCATTACCCTAAAAGTAATTGGAGGAATCTTTATAACTCTTAGGCTTGAAGGATTTTTAACATTGTTGAGCAGTGCTTCAAAAATTACCTTTGTAAAAAGTAGTGTTAAAAATTACAATTTGAATGTATCTTGTTTTCAAAAATTGTCACTGTACATGTGCATTTGTGTACATGTGTGTATATATATGCACATATATGTAAAAGTTTGTAGAATAAAGATCTTGAGAAAAACAAATACATATAGTATTTAAACAAAAATAGTATGGATTTCGTGTTGATTGGGGGGTCTGGCTGTTTTCCAGAAGCACATATAGCTTTCCAGAAGCTGTATATAGCATATACAGTTCTATATAAAGTTGTATGTATATTATATAATATAAAATATTATTAATACATAGTTTCATATATTTGATTGTAGCTTGTATACTTGCTGATACTGACTATGCTTTGTTAAGGGGAGATTATTACCATATCGATTTTGAAGAAGAACCAAGGAGAAAATAGATTTTTTGGATCTTTTCATTGTTATTTGCAGAATACTGAATAAATCAGCCTTATTAGGTACACATGATAGATTGGTGGAGGGATTATAGTTCTTTAAATTATTGAACTGTTAGAAGATCCTTCGTATTGTAAATAGATCCTGCAGCCTGGCAGAGATAAGGATTTCTGCAATCTACTCCAAATTCAGCTTATTAGAAAAAAATACTTCAAAAAGATGAAATTATGACTCTATCTGTGCTACTATCTGGCTTCAGCATCTAGAGATTAGAGAAAGCTAAGGATGCAAGACTCAGCCTACTGCCAGGTATTGTTCTGAAATGTCCTGCCATTCTCAACAGTAGAGAGGGCTGAGAAATAGAGCAAGATGGGGAAGCAGAGCTACCGATATTCCTAGTATGGATTTCGTGTTGGTTGGGGGTCTGGCTGTTTTCCAGAAGCACAGAAAGAGGCCATGAAACAGCATTGAGGTTTAAATACTGTCTGGCACCGTAACTCCCGGGGAATGAGGATGTGTCTTCATGATTGCTGTAGACTCAGCATATGGGAAGTTCCTGCTCATTCTTGATGCTTAATATAAACATTTTCTGAGTGGAGGTTGTTGAGTATTTATGCCCAGCTAATCCTGGGTTCAGTACCCAAAAATGCTGATTATTAGGTGTGCATTAGGTGAGTTAACTTTTTTGAGTGTTCTCCCTTCTGAAAACAGAGTGGATATCATGTGTAAAGACCCAGTAAAGTACTTGGAAGTAGTGGATGCCCAGCCAGTAAACAGAAATAGCTATTGTATGATTAATGTTTTAATATTATTATGACATTATAGCTAATAATATAGTTCGAGGACTTCTTACTTTCTTTGGCAGTTCTGTTCACTCCCTCCTCCCCAGCTCCTGTACGACGTCTGTCTCTGTCATTAGACTGTAATCCCCTAGAGGTCAGGCCTGCTTGCTTTCACTCCTCATTGCGTATCTTCCGGTGCTGGGCAGATAGCAGGACTCCCATCCGTTCGGTGGCCTGGGGGCATGCTGCCTGGCTGTTCCCCTGCCACATGCTATCAAGTTGTTCGCCATTTCACTCTGGGCTACCCGTTGCTGTGGCATTCCAGCTTCATGCAAACTGGGCTTCAGGCCTCAGCTGTGGGCTGCTTCACCTCACTGCTCAGTGAAAAGGTTGCTTACTTCTTATGGTTTTCCTGGCCACGCGGGCATAGAGTGTGCTTTCTGTTTTTCTCTGTTTTCACATTTCTGGCAGTTCTTTCCTGATTATGTTATGTACTAGTTGCATGACCTTAGGCAAAACAAGGTTGACAAAGTCTTGTAAGGATTAATTTTTTTTATTGTAGACATTTGTATTATAGATGTAGAAGCATTTTAATGTTCTGTGGTTATAGAGCACTTATCTTTGTCTCCCAACCCCTCTAAGCACATGAGAAGTGACCCCTGGTGTCTGGGAGAGAAGCCATGGGTTTATTATCTGCGTGTGGAGAGCAAGTGCCTTGGAGTCCAAGCCCAGTGACTGTTGTGATGACCCCTCTAGCTCTGAAGGACGTGTCTACCCTATGTCCTTACTTTTGCCATATGTTGTCTACAATTGGGGTTGTAGGAAACTGACTACCCTTTGTTAAGTGCTCTGTGTGCTGGATCAGGAAATGTCACAGGGGAGAAAGCACCCTGCCTCCCTTCCTCTCCCCTTCCATGCCTGCGTGAATGTCTGATTCTGTGGAGCCCTCTGAACCATGTGACCTCAGACAAATCACTGCCCTGCTCGGTGCCAGGCTTCCTTTCTGCTTCCTCGTCTTTAGGATGGAGATAATGGCGTCTAGCTTGTGCACCCCCTGGAGCTATCGGGTAAGATTAAATGGAAGGAGAAAGACTTCTTAGTTTACAAACTGTAACACAAAACCAAAGTATATCATTATCGCCACCATTATTATTAGGATTATTGAAACACAAGTGTGAAATTCAGCATTTTTTGCAATTAGGTTGGAAATTTTAGTAATATGAAAGTGAGTAATATAAGGCACTGTGTAATCAGGTGTTAAGAGGAAGGCCAAGGAGCAGAGGGAAGGTATATAATTTAGAAAAGAAAGTGTCATCAGAGGAGGAAATTCTGAACTCCACTGTCTCCCAATGTTCCTGGTCAATAATGGATAATTAAATTGTTCTGGCTTTTTTGTTTTGTATTGGAAGTTCAAACCACCTCTTCGCTTAACACCCTTTAGGTTTAAACACAGGTCATTAAAATAGGTAATGACCATACTTGCATCAGAAACAAATGATATTTAACATTTGATTTTATTTACATATCTACTATTAATTTAATATATGGTATATGCCACTTGGCATACTTAGTTTGAATGACTTAGTAAAATTAAATACTTTTTAACATTTTATTTTCATCAGTTCTCTAAACAACTGAACGTAGCTAGTAGTGCCATTTTTCAAAGTTCAGGAACGTGGGCTGGGAAATGGGAGCTGACCTGAGGGGGGACGTGCCAGGTTTGTGTGGATGGGGATGTCCTGGCCGAGAAGGCCTGTGTCCGGGCAGTGCTGGCAGTGCACACCGGCTGCGGCTGTGCCTCTTTTTCTCCACTCTCTCACCATCTGAAAGAGGGGCATCAAGCTAATTACTGGCAGGTGCCATAGGCATAGGAGATACTTAATCCATGTTGGTTGGTGAGGCTGTGCTTGGGGTGGGTGCCCAGGCACGAGGTCTGACCCGGTGAAAATGTGTGGGCTCACCAGCATGTTAAGTGGCAGGTTAAATTGTGAGAGTAGGCGGACCCAGAAGCAAACCATACAGACCCACGTGAGCAAGCAAATGTCGGATAAAAAAATCAGACTATAGCCACATACATACTTTTAATAAAATAGTATAAATATAATTGAAGTATGATAATTACTGTGAAAACTGAAGAATGTGATGTTAATTTGCATGGACCATGTCTTGTCATTTTTTAAGCCTTATTCAAATTAAGAAAGAATTGTTTAAAATAAGAATCTTTTTTTTTACTAGAAACTTGCTTAGTGGCTTGTACAGGCGGTGATTATGTTGACCAGTACAGAGAAGTCCTTAAATATCATGTTTTAGATCCTTGTGTTGGTGAATGTCAGCACATAATAATCCTCCTCACCGTTAAAAGGAAGACAGCTTGGGAATGGTCATTTCCTCACTTAGCGTATATTGTCTCCCCTATACTAACCTTTTCTGTTACTGGGTGTAGTGTAATGAGCAGCACAGGCGGGATCCCTGCTCTGGTGGAACTTGAATTACAGCGAGGAACATTGGCAGTATAAAGGCAGCTAACGGAAAGTTCTCTGAAGACCAAACTAGGGCATCTGCCTTTAAGGAGTTGGCATGTCAGCACGCGAGGGGTCCCAGGGGCTGCCCCACAGAGCCCCGCAGAGGGCTGTGGAGGAGAACAGGAGACGTACATTTTACCCAGACTTAGTGTAAGAACAGCTTTCCAGGAGGTTGTGATGCCTAAGCAGAGTCATTAGGTTGGGAATAATCTAGGCCAAGGAGCAGGTGTGGGTGCAGGCAGAAAGGAGGGGAAAGTCTTCTAGGCAGAGGTCATAGCATCTGCAAAGGTTTGCAGCTGTGGGAAATCCTCCATTTTAGGGAACTGAGGGAATCTGCCTGGAGATGAAGGAAGAGAAGGCTAGAAAAGAGGATGGAGGTCCAGATGACAGTGTTTCATTTCTCTTCATGGCATTTACCTTTTCCTAACACACTGTGTGCTTGTTTACAGCTCTTCCCTCTGCTGGAATCTAAGCTCTGTGTCAGCAGAGTATTTGCTTAGGTCTTCTTTGAATCCCAGCTCCTGAAATACTATTTGATGCATAGTAGGTGGTCAGAAAATATTTATGGAATTAATGAATGAATGGGTTCTTTTGGAGGAGTTCAAATTTTATTGTGGAGTTAATGGACAGTTATTGGTGGATTTTGTACAAAATGATTTGCTATTTCCTTTAGTCACAGAGCCTTATTGCAGCTAAATATGTGATTCTCATTGGGCCCATTGGAATATTGAAGAAGACACTGGTTCCCCATTACTTCATCTGTGTATCCCCAAATCTCAGAGCATTGTTAACTGTGAATGCAGTCCCAAATTTTATACAGGATGTGTTGTATAACTTATTCCCTTGTCGTGGCCTTCGGGCGTGAGATTATAGTGGCTAACACAGAATGAAAGTGGACAGAACTGAGTGTGTAGAAAAAACAAAGGTTGAAAAAGGGGAAAAAAATGCATGCAGTGTGAGGGTGGAAAAAGCGTAGACTTCAGTGTCAGACTGACCAGGACCCCCTTCTTTTTGATTCCCGCTGACTCTTGGCCAGACAGCTAACTTCTCTGTCTCTGTTTTTCCCTTATAAAGAAGGGTGTTTACTTCACAGAAGTGTTGTGAGGCATGAGTGTGATAGTGTATGTAAGTTGCCTACTGTCATGTATGTCATATTTAATTATAATAGTACAGAAAGTCAAAAGCAACAAAGAAATGCCAATCTTACCCTCATATAGTATGGGCATTTAAAAATTCTTTTTTTTTTAATAGTGGATTTTAGGGGGGCAAAGCTGAAATGCTTTAGTCTTACTTCAGTGACCAAAAAGGGAAGTCTGATCTCTGTTTTACTCTTGATAGGAACATAGCTCTTGTTCAGATTAATTTTTTTGTATGTGATTATTCAGAAATTCTTCAAGTCTTAATATTATATTGTTTTTAGAGTATGACCCATATTCTTGGCTGCTAAAACTGAATATTATTATTTTGTGAAAAGCTCAGCCACTCATGTCAGCCTTCTCTGTCTTTAATTTAAATATTCTTTCCCCCATTTGATTGTTCTGCTTGCTTGTCTGCCAGTTTTAGCAGACAGCGGGGCCGGCAGTTTCAGGTTGCAGATGGTGACAGCGCCTCCTGGTGGCTGCTGTCCTGCTAACCCTGTCTGCAGAGTTTGCAGTGCTCTTTGCATTGCCTCTGGTTTTGCACTGCCCCGAGGCGAGGCTGGGGCTCTAGCGGTCGGACCCCAGAGCTCTCTTCTCAAAGACTTTGTTTGGCTCTTAAGGGTTAGGTCCCTGCATTGTAGTTTGGGGGCACCAAAGATTTTTTCCTTACTTTTGTTTTCCTGAACTGCTCCTCTCTGTGGCCTCCCTGTGGCCCTGTGTCTAGCCTGGGTTCGGTGTTTCTTCTACACTTTGCTCTCCCTGTGACTCCTGCTGCTACCACCCCTAGGGACAGACGGCAGGAGGACAGATTCAGAAGCAGAGTGGGACTCTCCTCGCCCTGCTCCCGGGACCACAGTTCCTCTCGTCAGAGTGAAGGATTCCTTTCTCTTAAACTACACGTAGCCTTGCCTTCGCTTCTTTGGGATTGCCTGGTAGCAGGGGCGTGAAAGAAGGAGTACAACCTAGACTGATCCAGTGGGTTTTCCCTTTCCTGCTCCTCCATCCAGAAAGAGCACGGCTTAGTTCTTGGAGCTCTTCTGTCCCTAACTGGGCAGAGTTCCGAATCTGGGGCTCCCTTCAAGTCCAGGGTGGGAGAAACTGGAGGAAAACAAAAAAGAAAGTCATCCCTGGACTGGTCTTGCCCTAACGTCTGGTTTCCCTCCCCCTTCTCCTGCTGCCCTTTGCTCGTAGAGGCCGTAGATGGCAGCTCCGCGCGCTCTGCCTCGGCTTTCCTTCCTTCACGGGAGAATGTACTGAATTCCACTTCAGCTGAAGCCGGAGTCAGAACCTTCTCTTAGGTTCTCTAATTTGAACTTCTCTCAAATTAAAAAAAAAAATTTTTAATGGCTTATAATTCATTTTATAGATGATTGGTAGTTTACTGAATGACTTTGATATTGTGAAAAGGATTTCCACTTTACCCTGTTAGAAATAGTACCGCAGTGCACTTCGTTGCACATTAATGTTGAACCAGTTCAGGTTATTTCATTAGAGTGTTCCCTTTGTTTTTGCTATTATTTAAGTATAACATCAGGTAATATTTGCTAAATATATTGTATATGCCAGGCACTGTGCTTAGTACATTATCTCATGTAATTCTTATAATAACTCAATGAAGTAAAAAATAACTCCCGTTGTTTGTTCAAGAGGATTTGCTTGGAATGTTTCTTATTCAAGTGGCTAAGAAGTTGGCATCTCAAAACTGAAGAATGATTATATTTTTTTCCAAATATTTCACAAAATTTGTTCAATTTTGTTTCTTTTAAATGTAGACATTTAATATATTTTCCTGAACGGAAACTTGATCACAGCAGTCAACAGATTTAATATAAAGGTATGTTCTTGAATAAGTCATAGTCTCAACTAGAAATAAAATTTTTATTCTTCCTATACTTTTACATTTATTATTAGCTTAAAATATGAAGAAAGTTAAAAAAATATTTTGAAGGTCTGAAGAATGTGTAAGTAATATACTTGAATTTTACAAAATACTTAGAGTGGTTCCAACCGGTGAATAGAATATATTCTAAATCAGAATTGGCATTTGTAAGACTTGCAAACCAAGAATGGTTGAAAAAAAATAAAAAGAAGAAATCTGTTTTTACATGTAAGACTTGAAGTTCAGATTTCAGTGTCCCTAAGTGAAGTGTTATTAGAACATGGCCACACCCCTTTGCTTACCGGTTGCCTGTGGGGTCAATATAACCTCTACACTAAGACAGAATTGAATAGAGACAGAGACTGTGGCTTGCAAGGCCTAAAATACCGTCTCATCCTTTCACAGAAAGTTTTCTAGCCCTTGCTGAAAATGAAATTGTTATTGGGAATTTGACACATTTTTCAATGTGTATCCTGTTTCTAAAGGTGTGAATTACCATTGGCTTGAAGTCAGACCTACCGAGGTGTATTTTAGCAGTCTGTTGATCATTAGCTTTGTGAAATATGAGTTGTGAGCATAAAATGAGATCATGAAACTACAATAATTTTCTCCCTGCTTTCCCCTGGTTTCCGCGCTGACCCGTGTATGTCTACTTAACACAATGACGTAAATGAACAGTTACCAGTGTGGACTTTACCTTCCCTCTCCCCTTCTCTGGAATGGAATTCCTTTCTTTTCACATTACCCTGGGAATGGGATGGGCTTTCTCCCCAGTTCTTGTTGAGTCTAAGAGCAGATCCCCTTTTTTTCCTGCTACCCATTACCTCATCTCTAGTGGGACAAGCTCCTTACATCTACAAACACTGTCACTTACCTAGAGAACATTCGTTAGGTTTTAGGAAAAATAAAAACATTCCCCTCCCCAACCCCACCCCCCTACACAAAAATCCAGAGGTGAATGAAGTGGAACTTACACATTCAGTTAGCTAAGCTTTGTTTCCATGCAGGTAAATATTTAGTTTGGGTAAAGATAAACATTTCTGGGGTGTATGTGTGTATTTCATTTTGAACTTAAGATATAAGAAAATTGTTTTGGCTGTAGAGCTAAGAGCTCCAAGAAATAAGGGGCAGTGGTCCTCTTGGTTGGGACCCCAGGGAGTGTTGACGTAATTGCACCAGTAGATTAATGCATTCAGTTTCAAGTATGGTCCATGAATCCCTGGAGAAGTGTGTGGGGTGAAAAAGATTTTTTTCCAGTAAGATAATGTTGTTTTTGCCTTTTTTCACTGTGTTAACTTTTGCTGATCATTCAAAAGCAGTGTTGAATAAAATTTCTGGCCCCTTAGCACAATCACAACAGTGACACCAAACTGTACTGGTAGTAATTTTATTCTTCAGTGCCTGGTGCTGGCAGTTAAAAAAAAAAGCCAGTTTCACTTAAGAATGTTCTTTTTGGAGCGGTAGAAATTGTTAATGCTATTGAATGTCACTTTTTGAGTATATTTCTTTTTAATATTCTTTGTGATAAGGAAAGCTGTGTGCAGCACTTCTGGATACCGTGGTAGTAAATGGCTGTCTCAAGGCAAAACACTTGTGGATTGACTTGTTAGCTAAATGAGCCACGTTTTTCATCAAAATCCATTTTTACTCAAAAGAAAGATTGACACTGACCACAAAAGTTATTCAGATGTGGGTGTTTCACAAACTTTTTCTCAAAATGAATGAGGTGAGCTTTCACTTCAGGTTAAATAGTTGACAGTATTGTCAATAATAAATTTTGAGCTTTCAGATGACAGAACTTCAAAATTCTAATTAATATTAGGATACAGTTAAGCATGTAGTTAGAATTTCCAAAAAGTAAATGCATTTGATGAGAGTAATGATAGAAGCAGACGTGCTTTTTTAATGTCGTAAAATGAAATGTGTTTGCATTTGGAAGATCTGCATAAAAGCAAGTATTTTTCAAATGATCATGTATGATGCTACAAAGTCATGCATGAGTAGAGATTCATTCCAAGTTCAGGATAGACCAAAGGGCTTAAGTTTAACAGTGTGCAAAGTTCATTGGCACAGTTTGAGATTCCATAATGCAACTCACCTGTGAGAAATTAGCACTTGTTGAGTTTTGGTGTACAAAGAATATCCACAGTTATGTGAAAACACCTCCTTTTTCCAAATGTTTATCTGTGTGATTTTTTTCATATACTTTCAGTCACAATAACATAATGCAAAGGGTTAAACACAGAAGCAGATAAGAGGGTTTAGCTGCCTTTCTGTAAGACATTGAAGTGTGCAAAAATAAGAGTGCTGCTCTTGTCACTGATGTTTTTCCTTTTTTGTTGAAAATGCAGTTACTTTCATGAAAACTTGTTTTTATGCCAAAATGTAATTGTTATTTTTAAATTATTAGTTGTATTTGAACTTCCCACTTTTCATTTATAATGTGGTAAATCTTGATTATAGACATAAATCAAAAAGCTCTCTGGGCTCTTAAAAATTTGTGTGAGTCTAACTCAGATTTATGAGACCATGGTTCACACTGCGATAACATGCTGTATGTTTGCAGGGATTCCTGGAAGCTTTGTTTCATGAGCAACTTTTCTTGATCAGTAACTACTAACATATTATTAGATGTTATTCTAGTTGTCTGTTGAGTAATTGTTTCTCTATGAACTATTATAGACTTTTTTTTAATTAACACTATTGTATATTTAAGAATGTTTTGGTAATGAGAAGAGTCACACTGATTTTATAAGGAAATGTTTTAATTTCTACTGTATACTTTCTCTACCCACAGTCACAATTTTATTATTGATAGTCATAGATTGGCAACCTAATAAGCCTCAAGACCAGAAGTAGCGAATGGAGAGCAGATAACCGTTGCCATAGGCCAGGGGCTCCTATGATGGAGTATGTGCTGTAGTGGCTCCGGAGTACTTTGAGTAGAGGATTATACTGAGCAAATATACAGGATTATTAACACTAATCACATGGGTTGTAATACTTTGTCCCATTTAATATTCGTTCAGGTGAACTTTGCATATCTTAAATTTATGCAAAATGCATTTTTCATTTACTTTCTGACAATAATGAAATACTTGTGTATCTCTTGAACTAATCCACTTAGAGAACAGTCTGTCTATGGAGAAAGAGTTGAGATGTATCAAAGCAAATATGAAGCAAAAATGGAATATTTAGTTCTGTGTTTCTTTTCGAGTAGTTTTATTTTTTTGATAGGGTAAATTTCATTGGTTTTCGTATGTATATCTGAATGTTGTAGCACAATCTGTTGAAATGGCTTCTCTGCTGAATGCCTCTGAATCTCTGTGAAACATCAGTTAACCCCCATGTGGGTTACCTGGTACATAGTGGGTCTGATTCTGGACCCTGTTCTGTTGCTCTGTATGTCTCCCCATGGGCCAGTACCATGGCACTAATTACTGGGGCCTCATAGTAAGTCGTTGAAATCAAATAGTGTGGGTCCTTCAACTTTGTTCCTCTTCTGCAGGATTTTCTTCCCTGTTCCTATAAGGGCCTTATATGCAAGGTCCTTTGAACGTGCATATATTTATAAAAATCAGCTTATCAATGTCTACCAAAAAAAAAGATTGTGGGCTTTTTATAGGGAATTTCGTTAAAACTTATAAATCAATTTTGAGAGAACTGACATCTTTACAGTATTGAGGCATCTGACCCACGGGCATGATCTATCTTTTCACTTGCTTAGATCTTTTAAAATTTCTACCAGCAATGTTTTGTAGCTTTTTAAAAATATATATTTTGATACTATTACATGCTATTTAAATTTTTCTGTGTGTGTGCCTAGGTGCTATGTGACAACCAGCTATATTATATCCAGATTTTGCTCAACTCATTTATTACTTCTGGTGGCTTTGCTGTAAATCCCTTGGGATTTTCTAGATCATTTTGCCTGTAACTGACTTTTCTGTTTCCAATCTGAGTTATTTTTATTTCTTTATCTTCCGTTCTGGTCCTGACCAGGGCCCCCCATCAGCGAATAGATGTGGTGGAGGAGGACACCGTTCCGTGTTCCTGACCGTGGTGGTCACTCAGCCTCTCACCGTTAACTGGCTGTTGTCTGTAGGCTTCTCATAGATGTTCTTCATCAGACAGAGGATGTTTCCTTTTATTTCTGTTTTGCTGAGAGTTTTTATTATAATGGAGGTTTAGTAGTTTAAAATGCTTTTTCCACATCTATTTAGATCGTCATTTTTTTTTTTGTTTTACTTTTGTTTGTTTTGGTTTTAAGCCCTTTAATACAGTGAATAACATTGACTTATTTTCAAATGTTCAGTCATCTTGGGATGACCCACATCTGGGGATCATGTACTCTCGTTTAGATATTACTGAAGTCACATTGTTAATATTTTGTTAAGGACTTTTTCAGCCTTGTTCATGAGGTATTCAAGATGATAATATAATTTTCCTCTAAAATATTTGACTTTTGCATCAGGCTAATTAAACAAGTTCAGAAGTGTTCTCTGCTCCTCTTTATCCGGGACGAGTGTGTATAGAACTGGCATTATTTCTGCCTTATGTGTTAGGTGGAACTTAACAATAGAATTTGGGCCTGGGGCTTTCTTTTGAGAGTGGTTTTCAAACTGGATTCAGTTTTAGTTTTTTAATAGAGGCTTATTCAGTGTTACCTTTTTCTTCTTGACTGATTTTCGGAAGTGTGTGTTTTTTAAGGAAATCGTCCATTTCATCTTATCAAATCTATTGAAGTAAAATTGTTGATGATATTTCTTTCTCCTTTTAATGAATGTAGGATCTCTGATGGTGTCATTCTTATTCCTGCCATTAGTAACTATGTCCTCACCCTTTCTTGATCATTTTGTCTAGAACCTTATCAATTTTATCGAGCTTTTCAAAGAATTAGCTTTTGCTCCTACTGGTTTTTCTCCACACTTTCATGTCTGTTATTTCACTGATATCTGCTCTCTATTATTTATGTCCTCTGCTTGGGGTTAATTTGCTCTTCATATTCTGGTTTCTTCAACTGGGAGCTTCAGTCATTGAATTTAGACCTTTCTTCTTTCTAATGGAAGCACAAATGCTTCGTTTCAGAGCAGGATCCTCAGCAGGCTGGTTTCCTGTCCATCCTCCGGGGCACAGGCATTTTGCCCAGTATGGGTGTGGGGGCAGGGTTTTTTTTTTTTATCTTTCCTTGTGGCTTTAGGAGGGTATCTTCTCTTCCTCACCCCCCACCCTCCCAAGTGACCTATGGCTTTGCTTCTAACTCTTTGACTGGAACCAGGGTCTTACCTGCTGGAAGATGACGTTTGCTTTGTATGAGGGAAGGACTGGTATGCAGCGGCCTCATCCAGTGTGGGCATTTCTCCTTTTTTCCCATATTTAGCTCTGAGCACCATTCAGGGGCTTCAGAGCATCAGGTGTGCTGTCCTCCAGTGGACATGCCAGAAATGTGCCATATATCCTACAGGTGGGTTGATAAGCATATTTCTGGGAAGAAGGCATTATTTCATGACCTGAGCAGCCTCTCTTCTGCATGCCTTTTTCTCTTTATTGCTCTATTTTAATGGCTGTTTTGAAGCCTTTTTTGAAATTCAGCCTACCTTCCTTCCATGTATGCCTTTTTCTCTTTATTGCTCTATTTTAATGGCTGTTTTGAAGCCTTTTTTGAAATTCAGCCTGTTACCTTCCTTCCATGTAAGCATCGCTTGCGGCCTGTTACTGAGAGAGCCGCATACCTGACTTGGGCTGTGTGTGTGGATGTGTGGTGGGGGGGCAATAAAAGGTGAAGAGCTGGTGAGGTTATTAGGGCAAGTCTGCACAAATAAAGGGCTCCATCAGAAGAAATTTGTAATATAATTTTTAATGTGTGTCCAAAAGCAGCAGTCATTTATTTAACACCTGCTGTTAGTATAGTACTGTGCTTATTCGTTGGTGTTCTTTAGGCATGGAACTTAATTTTTTTAATAGCCATGAAAAATAAGTAGTAGTTTCTCCATTTTCACAAGTAAGAAAATATAACTAAATGAATAAATTACCTGAGATCAAAGGCTAGAAATTGGCCATTATTTTTGTACTATTCCATCTGACTTCTCAAGAATATGTTACTGTTCTATTAATAGTTAGGTCACTATCAGATGATTGATATGTGATGATAAAATAGGAAGCAGCCCTACCTTCTGCACAGAAGCACCATGGCCTGATGGAACTTCCTTTTTTTTTTGCTGCCCTGGGGGTTGTGGTTTGGTTCTCATGCTGATGTGTTCACGTAAGGACTTTGCACGGCTCTGTCTGTATGAAGGGAAGGATGGGCTTCAAGATGCTCACAAACTCGAGATGAAGAAAATCCAGCTGTGTTTCATCCATATTGCATTGCTCTGAGGAATTAAAACCTCAATACCTAAAACACGCTTTCTTTGGGGATTTTTGGGGAAGTTGAGTAGAAAAACTTCTCATCATAATTAAGAAATGCCTCAGCAGCAGCGTCCTAAGCTCACTCGTGCTACTGAGTGGCTCCTCCGCTGGTAGACTGTGCTGTCTGGGCAACCAGGTTGATCTGTTAACAGCCAGACCTGAGCACATAATTCTTGTGCTGAAACTTTCCAACAGGTCTGGACTTCCATGTCCCTCCTTGACTCTGCAGTAGACTGGATCAAGCTCTCTTGTGAATCCTACAGGTGGGTTGATAAGTGTATTTCTGTGAAGAAGGCATTATTTCGTGACCTGAGCAGCCTCTCTTCTGCATGCCTTTTTCTCTTTATTGCTCTATTTTAGTGGTTGTTTTGAAGCCTTTTTGAAATTCAGCCTTTTACCTTCCATGTAAGCATCTTTTCTAGGCTGTGTGCTCACCTATCAGGACGTTCTTCATCCTTTGTTCTCATTATCTGCTGAGTATCTGCCTTCCCTGCTCTACTGTTAGTTTCTCAGTCACTGAAACCCTGCCTTGTTTCTGGAAGAACTCTGCAGCCTTCATAGTCCCTGGCATATACAAGGTATTCAGTAATAGACAAATGAAAATAATTTTGAAGTACTGGGTAGAGGTTAGTTTTCTGACTTTTTTTTTTGATTATGGTAAGTACATATATGTAAATCATCTATTCAGTCATCTAGAATACATGGAGCATTTGCCCTGAGATACAGAGGATACAGAGTAGGGGTCCCCTTTCAGGCTCTTAGTCTGTCGTGGGGGAGACACACAGTGGGATTCCTGGGGCAGGTGCTGCTCAGGGACCTGTTCTGGGATGGCGCTGGGGTTGTCCTTGGAAAGAACCTTTACTCTTGTGAATTTGGCCCAGAGCGGTTCTGTTGGTCGTGCTTACTCATCGAATCGACTTGCTTACTCATCGAATCGACTTGCTTACTCATCGAATTGACTTGCTTACTCATCGAATCGACTTGCTTCTCACCTTTCCCTGAAAGCCATAGGTCAGCCGGTGCGTCTTGTCGCTGGCAGGCCCCTGATGGAGTGGGGGAGAGAGGAGGTGGAGAGTGTGGCCATGTCAGGTTAGGAAGGTACATATTTTCAGTGTCCTTTCGGGGATGGGGGCTAGGAATGCATAAAGGAAGTATAGTCATTATTAACAGGTAATATAAGTATATACTGTCAGGCATTGTTTATATTTGTTTTCTGTTTTAGTTGCTTATAACTGCGTATTTGGCATCATTGTCAATCTTTTGCCGATCAAGTAGCATGTCAGAGGTTAAATAATTTGACCAAAGTCATGCAGCTCTAAATGCTGGGGATGTAAACTTCTGTCTGCTTTTAAATGAGTCTTTCTGCTAATCCACCTTGATGCTGCTAAAATCCTAATGCACTTGGCTGTATGCTTATGTGTCCCTTTATCTCTACAGAATGGAAATTGTAACTTTATCTGTAACTTTGTCTTTCATTATAATTTCATCTTTTTGAAGATATAAAATATGATATATAGGATATAGCCAGCAGGTCTTATTTTTGTTATGGCACAGTATCTATGCACCTTAGTTATCACTTCCATTGCATTTAGAAAATTATTAATTTCAACTCTAGAAACACATCAGAGTGTCTTAAACCCACTCATCTTACTTTTTCTTCCTGAGTTTTTAAACTTGCCTGAACAGAGGGGATTTACTTTTTTATGTTAGGTGGCAATGAAAAAATATTTTTAGATAGTTTCCTTTTCTCTGGTCTCCTCCCATGCTAGGGTTCCTATCCCTCTTGCACTGCCATAAAGTTAAAATGAAATAGAAAATATTTGTTACATTTAAAATAAATTTGCCTTTGTTATTTCTGTGATGGATTTAAAACTATAGCAACTACAATTACTTTCAGGATATTTTAATAGAAAATCATGTTCTTATATTTAATAATACTGTATCTCTTTACTTAATTGAAAAGAGTATATCGCTGATGCTAGAAAGTCACTGTGGCTGCTGAGGTAGGTCAGACTTGGCCCTAAAGACATGGACAGGAGGGTTTCAAGAAGAGATGAAAACTCAGAACTCTCTCTGACCACTGTCCCGTGTGGTCAGTGAGAGAAATGTAGTTTATTGTGGGTAGTATAAGCCAGGGTCTGGTGGTAATTGGGTTATACTCTTTATATAAAGGGGTGAGATGGAAGAAGGAAGAATTGATACTGGAATCTTACCACGTGCAGGAGACTATTCCTTACACTGCGTCACCCACGTTTTTGTTCCCAGCAAACAGACACTGACCCTGACAAACGACTAACCTGGAAGGGCATAAGGAGCCCCAAGGGCTGATGGGAGATCCTAGAAGCAGGTTTTGAAATGGGCAGGAAGGCCACTCACAAGAGAAACTGTGTGGAAAGGGACCAGAAGTCACCCCACCTCTTCTCAGAAGGCAGATGGATGGATGGAGGAAGAGGTAGAGAGCTCAGAAAGTATTTCCTAGAAGAAATGGAAAATAAAACTCAGAAAACATGTAGTTTGCTCAAAGTCCCTGACTATCTATCTCTTGGCAAAAACCAACAGGAAACTCGAATTCTAGGATTAGGACTCGTTCGTATTTATTTATTCCTTCAGTACTTCTCCATGCAAGGCATGATCCCGAGAGCTGGAGCTCAGCCGTGGCCGAGACAGGTGTGAGCGGTCATGGCAGGTGCTGCGGCCTAGCATGGGGTGAGTGCTTTGGGAAGGTGAGTGAAATGATTAACCAGGAATTGGTGGGAGCTTATATTGGGTATATCACACTTGGATTGAGTGTTCTCACTGAAGAATGTGGGACTCTTGTAACCAAAAGCATGGGCCTTTGGTCAGGTGTGGGTTCAGTGCATATTACTCCACTTACTAGCTTTGTAGGGAAGAAAAGGCCCTCCTGCATTTGTCTGCCTCCCTCAAAGACCAAGACAGCGTATTTAGAAGTGCCTAAGATACATTAGTCTGCTGTTAGCCTCTCAACAAATGCTGACTCTAATTTCCTTCCCTTAAACCCTGACCAGTATAGTTTTTATGGTCATATAATTTATAAAATAAACAAAAACAAAAGCAGCATTTGCTTCATTCTGAGCTCTTTTCCCTTTATTCTGTAATATTTTGTTTCTTAGAATTTCAGGGGACTCATGAGCATGTATAAAGGTGTGATACCTTCCTTTGCATTAAGACATAAAAGTTCACATATCATGTCAGTCATGACATGGTTCTCGTTTTGGGCACAGCTTTTTATTTTAACATATTATTTCTATGAGTTGGAAAAATCATGCCTGGAAAAATCAAAGGTAGCTATTAAGCAAGAAACTTAAAAGGTATTAAAGAATGTTTAGGAGATCTGAATGCATTTGAAGGAAATAGGAGTGAATTCAGTAGTTTTGAGCTGGAAGTAGATTAGAGGAAAAGAAATATGAAATTGTACATTTTTTACCCATCCTTCAGAAAGATGCATATCTGTTTTACCACATGTTCAGAAATGTGGCTTATCTTTCCTTTTCTTCCTGTGTTGTAGAAGTTGTTTAGGGATTTTTTGTTGTTTTGTTCATAGATAACTGTGTAACAGAATTTTCTTTATCTTATTTTTAGTCTCAGAGTAAAATGACTTTGTATTCACAAGAAGACATTTGGGGTGCTATTGTCTAGTAATTCTCCATTTTTGCATTCTTCAACCTCTGGCCTTAGATTTAACATAAAATGTGTGAGTCTTCTCACTGACGTTTGTACCAGCACATCTTGTACTTTCTGTATGAATCATTGAAGTTTTTAAAATTTGCTTTACTCCTCTGATGTTACAAGGCCTGTAGAGGATCTCAAAAATCACTTTTTCTTTATCATATTTTTTCACCCTTTTACAGCCTTTTTGTAGTATCTTGGTTTATCAAAGCTGTTTAACCCTAACACAAAAAGCAGTGGACACTGAATCAACTGAACAGAACTGTGTCGGGCATTGCCTTACGAGGCAGCTTGCTCTTTCTGAACCGTGCTCCTCCGCCGCTTGCCCTTTCTGAACCGTGCTCCTCCGCCGCTTGCCCTTTCTGAACCGTGCTCCTCCGCCGCTTGCCCTGCCTGCCTGCCGAGGCCTCCCAGTCCTGTCCTGAAGGAATTAAGTATTTAGCCCAGCATCGCAGGTCTTTCCCTGTTTGCAGCCTACCTGTACAGCTCTGTCACCAGAGCACCCCTCCCCTTTGCGCCTCGGGCATTCATCGTATTCTGCTGCTCTGTATTCTCTGCAGACGTTACCATGGATGTGGCCGCAGAGTTTTGCTCTGCTGCTCCTGTGCATACAATGTCCCTCCACACAGGCAAACCCATTTGTTCAGGCTCAGCTGAAACACCATTTATTCTGAAGTTCCCCTTGATCTCTTGACCTAAAAGTGTTTACAGCTTCCTTTAAATTGTGTAATACCTCACTTGTACTTTTTTAAAAATGCTTACAATTTATACTTTGCATTGTGAATACCCACATGTAGTCTTAACTAAAGTATGCATTTCTTGAGAATAGGGTCAATATGATTATATTATACGGCAACATAACCACCACTTGTTGAGCCCAGGGTTGCCTGCCTCCTAGTCCATGTGTGCTTGTCTATCCCATCAACTGCCTGCCCAGAGCCGCTAGGTGCTTGTTAGAGAGCATTGATAGCATGTTTTGGCATTCAGTAAATTGTGGTTGAATGAAAAAATAAGTGTTTCCACTTCATGGCATCACTTTTGGCTGGTCACGTGCCTTTTCACTTGCTTTTCAGTTTTTAGCTGTACTCTAGATCTGTGCTCTGCTGGTAGCTTGTAGCCACTTGAACCTATTTCAATTTTAATTAACATGAAATGAAAGTAAAAATCCAGTTCTTCAGTCACATTGGCCACATTGCCAGTGCTCATTAGTCACCTGGGACCAGCGACTACTTTATTGGACCACACAGATCTACATTTCTGCCATCACAGAAAGTGCTGTTGGGCAGGGTGGTCTGTGTGGTTTTGACAGCCTTCCAGGGTAACCCGTGAGTGCCTGTGGTGTGACTATGCTTACAGGACAGGAATAACATAGTAGACAAACATGTCATGTGGGAATGTATCTGTAATACTGTATTAAGGCACTTTGCGGTTTGCTGTGTCCTTTTAGATCATCGCAGAAGCACAGCTTTCTTCGATACTGTGCACGTGCAGGGTTCTATTAATGTTCTAGGGAAAGTCTCCTTTATCTAGCGTACTGCCTTCCCCATGCTTTGCAGTGAAGCTGACATGTTTTTCTTCAGAAGCCCTGAGCCTAGAGAGCTAAGCCAGTGGAAGGCAAATGTAAAGCCTAGCCTAGTAGCCCTTGTTTAACTAGTTGGAAAAGTTCCCCAAGATGACACACTGTGGTTCTGGAACTTCCTTCTGCTGCTGAGATACAGCCTCCTGGACAGGAACTGCCTCGGGCCCTTGCTGGCCCACTGATATTTGAGTAGCTCTTACAGGTTGTGAGCATTTTCTCTGCCTGGTCTCTGATTTAATGTCCACCTCAACTACATGAGGTAATAGAAGACTGCCCACTTTTCAGGCAAAGAAACTGAGTTTCAGAGAGGATAAGGAAGTCAGTCACCCAAGTAAATCATTATTAGCAAAGGGTAAGTCAGGACAGAGGGATTAAGAGGAACCCCCAGGGGCGTATTCAGAACCCTGCTAGTCTTGCCATGCCTCTGTCCTTGCCAGGGGACTCCACCACACTGATGGCTTCTGTGACTTCAAGAGAACTGGGAGTTACTATGACTAATCTCTCTTAGTGATCTTGCCTTTAATTTTAATTGTATTTACAATTCTTATTAAATTTTTATTAGCTTTCTCTCCATAAATATGTTTGCTTGCATTAATATGTAGAAATATGGAGTGTACAGGAGGTTAGGATTTGTTATACACGGTGTTGAGGCATATCATTAATCCTCACAATTCTGCAGTAGGTATCAGTATCCCTAACTGATAGTCAAGGGGACTAAGAGCTCTGACTTTTTCTTTATCATATTTTTTCACCCTTTTACAGCCTTTTTGTAGTATCTTTGTTTATCAAAGCTGTTTAACCCTAACACAAAAAGCAGTGGACACTGAATCAACTGAACAGAACTGTGTTGGGCATTGCCTTACGAGGCAGCTTGCTCTTTCTTTATTTTTTCCAGTGTCATACTGCAAGTAAAGTTCTGGTCTGTGATTTGAATCCATGTTTTTATTAGTTTTTATTATTTTAAGTTCTCGCTAAATGAAGCACTTCTTTCCATTTTATCATCAACTTATAATCTCTTACTGCATATGTCAAAAAGCTAGAGAGTTGTGCTTGTCTGGAGGCTGTAGGTTGATATGCTGTTCTGGGAGTGCCATAAGCAAAACCAGGTGACAGATAACTGGATAAAGCATTCACTTAGAGGCAAATTTTGAATTTTCCTCTAAGCATCTTAATTTTACATTCCTTTTATGCTCATGTTTTGGCTTCATTTGTTCCCAAGCTTGAGATCATGGAATGTAAAGACTTGGCTGGTTGGAGCATTTGTATGTAATACCTGTAATACAGTTTCTTTGTCAGAAGCATAATTACCAATATGATTTGTACATCTACTGCCTTCTGGTATTCACAACACAGTTTGTAAACTTAATTAGTTCTTGGAATAGCAAATGTTTTGAAGATGATAAACACTTTCCTTCTGAATATTGTGTTGAATGGTTATATATTCATAGAAATTGACTCTGTACTCTTCAACTTAGAATGCTGATAGGTATGCTTCTCAAGGTAAACATTACCTGCACATTGCATATTCCCAGATTATATTGTCTTCCTGTGCTTTTCACAGGGAAAATCAGAAATTTAATGCAGATAATTCAGCCTCCAGGATATTCATTATGGTTCCATTGTATAGAGAACATCTATGCTAATGTCATTTACATAGATGCCTTTTTTCCAAACTCTGATGGTGATCATTATGGTACATACTGGGGGCAGAGTGGGAATAAACAAGCACACCATCACAGCAGTGCTGCAGTTGCCCTTGCCCTCAGCTCTCCGGGACCTAGTTGAGAGCAAGGTAGCAAGCAAGAAAGCTCTCTCAGCAGGTAGAAGTGCTGCTGCAAAACCATGCTGAATCCAGGAATGCCTTCATAGACAGTTTCCCCTGCTAACCATGCTTTCCCTGCCTCCACGAAATACTGATGCTTCAGATGCCTTTTCCTTAGAGCCCTGTTATCATTAATAGATCACTGGTCTGAAAGTTTAATTATTTCTGTTTCCAAGGAGTATTGAACCAGAGGAATCAAACTGGAAGGGGCTTGATGCCATTGCATTAATGACTCCAAATCCCAGGACTCAGGGATGGGTTCCATAGCCTGGGTATCCCCCATCTTTGTATAAGAAATGTGAGGGCCCAGGGAGGCTAGGTGACTTGCCAAAGGTCCTTAGTGGTCAGACTGCGGCTGCCCCTCCTGACCCATGTTCTCCCTACCACTTCCTTGCCCTGTCTGTGGTCGATTGGGGCCCTCTGAGAGCCCCTCTGTAGGCCTAGCCTGGTACCTGGCACTTAGTACTTCAGACTTCTAGCCTGTCAATTTCCAGGTACTTTTCACTAGATTTCTAGGCGTTTACTAGATGGTGTATCAGTCAGGGAAACAGAAATTATACCAGGTACATAAAGAGAAGGTTTAATACAAAGAATTGATTAGACAGATGCTGGGTGACTGGAAAAGCCAATGGAGAATGCTAAAGTAACACTGAAATGTGACACAAGCACTCCCGAGGCCTTCGCCTTTGGGTTGGAGGGAAGAACCTTGGAGGGAGTGTCCCATTCAGTGAGGCCAGGCATGAGCTTGAAGAGGGAGTGCAGGGGTGGGACCCAGGCCTCTGCGGAAAGGACCTGGCTTGCTGAGGAGGTGAATGAGTATGGTTCTGGGAAAAAATTGCCATCACTGCCAGAATTTGTAAACACTGCTCTGGTATGGTGCCAGGAGTTGAAAGCAAAATGGGAAGGATCAGGTCTTGCCAGACTCCCTGCTGTGGCACTCCCAGATGCAGAGGCTGGGGAACCATTGGCAGAGGAGAAGGTGCAGAACCCCTGGCCAGCATTCTAAAACAAGGCATGGGTGAGTATGGGTGGTGCTGGGAGACAGTGGCTTAGCTGCTGGCCTAGATGGTTTGTTTATTGAAATGAAAAGTGGATAGGTGACTTTGATTTTGGGTAATTCAGACCTTGGGTATTCTTGAGCATCTAGTCAAACTGTGCCTTTCCATGAGGAATATCATTGTTCACTCAACAAATATTTTTTGAATGCCCATTATCTTTATGGCGCAGAATTGCACATTGGGGAGATGCAGGTGAATGGCTCAGTTTCCTGTGTGAGGGAGCTAGTCCGAGAGTCCAAGGGTCAAGCGTGTGTAAGTCTCAGGGCTGAAGGGGACCTTCCAGTGCAGCCCATCAAGTTCCCGGGCCCTGTTTGCTGCTTCTGCAGGTGGGTGAAGCCTGTGCTGGGCAATGCTCTGTAGGGAACCTAAAATTTCTTTACGAGAGCTCTTTCCATCTTTGGAAAATCCTGCTACTAGAATCCTCATCTCTCTCATTTGATTGGTAAAACTCCTTTCTGTATAATTTCTACCTTTTAGTCCTGATTCTACCACTGGCCTTCTTACCAGCCAAATCAAATCCCTCTTTTATGTGACATACACAAATGTCTTTACATAAATTTTATCCTCCCTTGAATCATCCTCTAGGATTAGCATTTTCAGTTATTTCAACTGGCTTTCTTAGACATATTTTTCAACTTTTTTCATTGTTTCCTTCCTTAGCCTTCATAGACAGTTTTCCCTGCTAACCATGCTTTCCCTGCCTCCATTAAATACTGATGCTTCAGATGGACTGCGGGCCTTTTTATGGTACTCTGGGCTTTTGGTGGGCCAGCAACCATTGTTGCTCTAAAAACTGGTAAATTCTTGAAACAGGGCCAAGGGTACACTTCTCCGGATTCCTGGCCATGTTACTAGTCTCAGTGTCCAGGGTTCTCTCTTAGGCTTTTACTCACTTATGGAATAGACAGCCCAACAGATTATCCCGCTTGCTGTGGTTAAAACAAGAAAATAGAAGACAGGCATCAATCTAAGATACTTGTTTTATTTAGGCGAAGTAAAGCTCTGTATTCTTTGATTCTGTCTCATTTGCCCAGACAGGCCATGTGGTACAATTCCGTAAAAATAACAAGTCACCTGTGTGTTCATCTTTAGATAGATCAGTCAGTTGTCAGTATATTTGTCAAGTGGAACCCACCAAGTCCATCACCGCTTAACTAAATACTTCATGGTTGAAAATGAAAATAAACGAATGTTAGTGACTGGCCTCAGCATGACTGTTTTTCTCTAGATCTCTAGGCCTCCAGTGATCGTAATGTACATCTTGGTTCAGAATGGGAAGATCTAAGCTAACTTGACGAATCCCTTTATGAAACCTCCAGTGGGAATGTGCAGTGGGAAGAGAATGGCATGCTCTGGATAACTGCTCCTGGCTTTAAATCCACGTGGGAAGGGTCGTCCTTTCTTTCAGTAACTGCATGGATCTGGGTTAAGATATTTCCTATCTTCAGAGGCTGTGCTATTGAAGTGTATGCAAATTGATTTTTATCAGTGCCTTAATTTTCTATGATGATTAAATCTGAGTGGCAAAATACAAGTGTACATCACTTTATTGTGCTTTGCAGAGACTGCATTTTTTACAAATTGAAGGTTTGTGGCAACCCTCCTGCATCAAACAAGTCGATTAATGCCATTTTCCAACAGCACTTGCTCACTTTGTGTCTCTGTCATATTTTGGTAATTCTTGGACTGTTTCAAACTTTTCATTATTATGTGTGTTATGGTGATCTGTGATCAGTGATTATGACTTCCTGGAAGCTCAGATGATGGTTAGCACTTTTTAGCAACAAAGTATTTTTTTAAATTAAGGTCTGAATATTGTTTTGTTAGACATGATGCTATTGCACACTTAATAGACTACAGAATAGTGCAAATGTAACTTTAATTTGCACTGGGAAGCCAAAGAATTCCATTGACTCAACTTATTGGGATATTCACTGTATGCTGTGGTCCAGAACTGAAGCTGCAGTTTCTCTGACGTGTGCCTGCATGTTTCTGCTCTAATTGTATTTTGTTTTTAAAAAGTGTTTTATTCCTGTTTGGCAGTTTTCAGGTAGCTTAGAAGAGATTTGAATTATGAGGGAAATAATATATTTTTAAGCATTTTATATATTTTGTATTAATATTAAACTGTTTTTGTTTTAATTTTTAGTCATGTTCATTATTCTGCATATCTCTTAGGGTTTTGTTGATATGCCTTTTAAACAGCATCAGGGTAGATGTGTTCTTTTGGATTTAATTGTAATTCTTGATCATGCTATTCATTTTTAGAATTATTTTTATGAAAGTGACCCTGTAGATAATCATTATATGAAAAATATGATTTATATCTTAGGGGTTATTTTCCTCCAGTTACTCTAACTCTTTGCTATATAAGTAGGGACTGATTCTGCTTATGGAACTGACTTAAAAACATTTAGCCATAGTATGATTATATCCTACTTTGAGTTTACTTTGAATAATCCATCACAACCACAGAGTCCATATTATTGTATATCTAACCAACAGAAAACATTCTTTGGCAATCTTATTAGATATGAAAGTAAAATAGAGAGCAAAATGCTTGTATTGTATGGTTGTTATGGAATATCATTAGCACAGTCATATTTCTGTCTCAGAGTGTGATAATGCCAGCGGGATAAATGAGAAAGACACTGAATCTTCACACAAAGGAAATGGGTTTTATAATGAGTGCAGTCTGAACAGACCCAATCTCTTTCTTGGATCATTACTTCACCTAATCATAAAACCTTTTTTAATTCAAATCCTTGCAGGGTTCTAATTGGTGACCTCTGGAGCCTGATAATTGTTTAAGATAGCTGGTCTTTTGCTGTATATTTAATGGTGTTTGCAATTAAAAGTGAGAAATGTGGTTTAACCCTGAGGCAGGTATAACTAAAAAGTAGATTTTCCTTTCTTCAGTCTTTAGTAGTTATTCCCATTCCTTCTCCCAAAAGTTACTGACTTAAGTCATTAACTTGAATTAACCTAATGCACTGTTCTCTCCACTTAGCCTGGGTTTTCCAAATCTTCATTTGACAAATGTGTTATATTAATAATAATCCTGAGTTGTTTGGAATAGCCGAGGGATGGGTCTGTTTGAGAAGGCAGGAACTCCTAGCTTCTTTTTCTCTGTCCTGTAGGCCCATTGGCCTTCCATTTTTTGTGGGTGATTTAAGTAGAAGGAGCCATTCTTTGCAACTGGTTTCAATAAACATTTATTTCAGAACTTTTTTTGCTACCAGATAAAAATGAATTCCAAAGAAGAGAAATTTGCCTACGTTCACCATTAGGACTGGTCAGACTGTAGGTGAACCTGAGCCTCCATCTTTGTTGTCTTCACCACGATGTATAACAGCACATTGGACGCTAGTTTTCAGGGTCGTACCTTTGTGTTTTCAACTTCCTCTGTTGCTTCTGTTACATTTCTCAGTAAATAGTGGACATTCAATGAATGCAGTTGACTGACTATTCCTACCAAATTCTGTTGATTTATTAGAGGTGTAATTTAATTTATTAAGTTTACCTGTTGGCTTTGGAGGTTTTGTTTTGCAGTCAGGTGTGTGGCATTTGGAGAACCAAAACCCTTGAGTATCAGTCATGCAGTCAGACATTAGGTCTGCCACCTATTAGGTAGAAGGAGAACAGGGCATGGAAGTACCTGGCCCATCACTCTGAGAAGGAGGAGGCCTGAATGTCTGGAAAGCCTCCAATATAGTGTCTAGAATATAGTAATTATCACTTTGTTAGAGTCCTACTAGTTTTAAGGAATGTCCTAACTCTGATTTCCATTCTTTCGTTTTTATTGTTTTAAAATTGTGTGCAATTAGAAGTTTTTTTTGAAAATTGTTAGAATTTAATATCAAAATCTGATAACCTACTCATTTCTGAAGGTCTGTGAGTCTTTCCCCTTGTTTAAATGATAAATTTACATTTCATTGAGGCTTTGAACAATCATGTCTTACCTTTGTATTTCTTTTTCTTCCATGATGTCTTTTATATGGTGAATGACTGCACATATTTAAGGAGAAAGAAAGGTGCCAAGACACTGGGAGCATTTTCTTCCCCTAAAAAAGAATTTGACAAATTTTTATAATCATTCTGAGTATTCAGTATTTTTTAGTTATCTGAATTTGATTTTCTAGAATCTCCTTGCTTTTGACAAATTCTCCTTGAAATTCATTCTATAATGAGATACATGTAAATACATCACACATTAGGCATCATTTTAAAAAATAACATATTGGCATTATGTGTTACAGTTTTCAAAGCTCTTTGATAAACACTACTTCTTTTTTTTTTTAATCTTTAATCTACACTTACATGAAGAATATTATGTTTACTAGTCTCTCCCCTATACCAGGTCCCCCCTATAAACCACTTTGCAGTCACTGTCCATCAGCATAGCAAAATGTTGTAGAATCACTACTTGTCTTCTCTGTGTTGTACAGCCCTCCCCTTTCTCCCTCCCCCCCATGCATGCTAATCTTAATACCTCCTTTCTTCTCCCCCCCCCTTATCCCTCCCTACTCACCCATCCTCCCCACCCACCCATCCTCCCCAGTCCCTTTCCCTTTGGTACCTGTTAGTCCAGTTTTGGGTTCTGTAATTCCGCTGTTGTTTTGTTCCTTCAGTTTTTCCTTTGTTCCTATACTGCTCAGATGAGTGAAATCATTTGGTATTTCTCTTTCTCCGCTTGGCTTATTTCACTGAGCATAATACCCTCAGCTCCATTCATGTTGCTGCAAATGGTAGGATTTTCCCTCTTCTTATGGGTGAGTAGTATTCCATTGTGTATATGTACCACATCTTCTTTATCCATTCATCTACTGATGGACATTTAGGTTGCTTCCAATTCTTGGCTATTGTAAATAGCGCTGCGATAAACATAGGGGTGCATCTGTCTTTCTCAAACTTGATTGCTGTGTTCTTAGGGTAAATTCCTAGGAGTGGAATTCCTGGGTCAAATGGTAGGTCTGTTTTAAGCATTTTGATGAACCTCCATACAGCTTTCCACAATGGTTGAACTAATTTACATTCCCACCAGCAGTGTAGGAGGGTTCCCCTTTCTCCACAGCCTCGCCAACATTTGATGTTGTTTGTCTTTTGGATGGTAGCCATCCTTACTGGTGTGAGGTGATACCTCATTGTAGTTTTAATTTGCATTTCTCTGATAATTAGTGACATGGAGCATCTTTTCATGTGTCTGTTGGCCATCTGTATTTCTTTTTTGGAGAACTGTTTGTTCAGTTCCTCTGCCCATTTTTTAAATGGGTTATTTGTTTTTTGTTTGTTGAGGTGTGTGAGCTCTTTATATATTTTGGACGTCAAGCCTTTATTGGATCTGTCATTTACAAATATATTCTCCCATACTGTAGGGTTCCTTTTTGTTCTATTGATGGTGTCTTTTGCTCTACAGAAGGTTTTCAGCTTAATATAGTCCCACTTGTTCATTTTTGCTGTTGTTTTCCTTGCCTGGGGAGATATGTTCAAGAAGAGGTCACTCATGTTTATGTCTAAAAGGTTTTTGCCTATGTTTTTTTCTAAGAGTTTTATTGTTTCATGACTTACATTCAGGCCTTTGATCCATTTTGAATTTACTTTTGTGTATGGGGTTAGACAATGGTCCAGTTTCATTCTCTTACATGTAGCTGTCCAGTTTTGCCAGCACCATCTGCTGAAGAGACTGTCATTTCCCCATTGTATGTCCATGGCTCCTTTATCAAATACTAATTGACCATATATGTTTGGGTTAATGTCTGGAGTCTCTAATCTGTTCCACCGGTCTGTGGCTCTGTTCTTGTGCCAGTACCAAATTGTCTTGATTACTGTGGCTTTGTAGTAGAGCTTGAAGTTGGAGAGTGAGATACCCCTACTTTATTCTTCTTTCTCAGGATTGCTTTGGCTATTCGGGGTCTTTGGTGTTTCCATATGAATTTTTGAATTATTTGTTCCAATTCATTGAAGAATGTTGCTAGTAATTTGAGAGGGATTGCATCAAATCTGTTTATTGCTTTGGGCAGGATGGCCATTTTGACGATATTAATTCTTCCTAGCCATGAGCATGGGATGAGTTTCCATTTGTTAGTGTCCCCTTTAATTTCTCTTAAGAGTGACTTGTAGTTTTCAGAGTATAGGTCTTTCACTTCTTTGGTTAGGTTTATTCCTAGGTATTTTATTCTTTTTGATGCAATTGTGAATGGAATTGTTTTCCTGATTTCTCTTTCTATTGGTTCATTGTTAGTGTATAGGAAAGCTACAGATTTCTGTGTGTTAATTTTGTATCCTGCAACTTTCCTGTATTCTGATATCAGTTCTAGTAGTTTTGGAGTGGAGTCTTTCGGGTTTTTTATGTACAATATCATATCATCTGCAAATAGTGACAGTTTAACTTCTTCTTTACCAATGTGGATTTCTTGTATTTCTTTGTTTTGTCTGATTGCCGTGGCTAGGACCTCTAATACTATGTTAAATAACAGTGGGGAGAGTGGGCATCCCTGTCTAGTTCCCGATCTCAGAGGAAATGCTTTCAGCTTCTCGCTGTTCAGTATAATGTTGGCTGTGGGTTTATCATATATGGCCTTTATTATGTTGAGGTACTTGCCCTCTATGCCCATTTTGCTGAGAGTTTTTATCATGAATGGATGTTGAATTTTGTCAAATGCTTTTTCAGCATCTATGGAGATGATCATGTGGTTTTTGTCTTTCTTTTTGTTGATGTGGTGGGTGATGTACCATCCTTGCATCCCTGGGATGAATCCCACTTGGTCATGGTGTATGATCCTTTTGATATACTGTTGAATTCTGTTTGCTAATATTTTATTGAGTATTTTTGCATCTACATTCATCAGGATGTTGGTCTGTAATTTTCTTTTTTGGTGGGGTCTTTGCCTGGTTTTGGTATTAGGGTGATGTTGGCTTCATAGAATGAGTTTGGGAGTATTCCCTCCTCTTCTATTTTTTGGAACACTTTAAGGAGAATGGGTATTATGTCTTCTCTGTGTGTCTGATAAAATTCCGAGGTAAATCCATCCAGCCCCAGGGTTTTGTTCTTGGGTAGTTTTTTGATTACTGTTTCAATTTCTTTGCTCGTAATTGGTTTGTTTAACTTTTGTGTTTCTTCTTTGGTCAGTCTTGGGAGGTTGTGTTTTTCTAGGAAGTTGTCCATTTCTTCTAGGTTTTCCAGCTTGTTGGCATATAGGTTTTCATAGTAGTCTTTAATAATTCTTTTTATTACTGTGGAGTCTGTCGTGATTTTTCCATTCTCATTTCTGATTCTGTTGATGTGTGTTGATTCTCTTTTTCTCTTAATAAGTTTGGCTAGAGGCTTATCTATTTTGTTTATTTTCTTAAAGAACCAGCTCTTGGTTTCGTTGATTTTTGCTATTGTTTTATTCTTCTCAATTTTGTTTATTTCTTCTCTGATCTTTATTATGTCCCTCCTTCTGCTGACTTTAGGCCTCATTTGTTCCTCTTTTTCCAGTTTCGATAATTGTGATGTTAGACTTCATTTGGGATTGTTCTTCCTTCTTCAAGTGTACCTGGATCGCTATATACTTTCCTCTTAAGACTGCTTTTGCTGCATCCCACAGAAGTTGGGGCTTTGTGTTGTTGTTGTCATTTGTTTCTATATATTCCTTGATTTCTATTTTGATTTGTTCATTGATCCATTGATTATTTAGAAGCATGTTGTTAGGCCTCCATGTGTTTGTGAGCCTTTTTGTTTTCTTTGTAGAATTTATTTCTAATTTTATACCTTTGTGATCTGAAAAATTGGTTGGTAGAATTTCAGTATTTTGGAATTTACTGAGGCTCTTTTTGTGAGCTAGTATGTGGTCTATTCTGGAGAATGTTCCATGTGCACTTGAGAAGAATGTATATCCTGTTGCTTTTGGATGTAGAGTTCCATAGATGTCTATTAGGTCCATCTGTTCTAGTGTGTTGTTCAGTGCCTATGTGTCCTTACTTATTTTCTGCCCGGTGGATCTATCCTTTGGGGTGAGTGGTGTGTTGAAGTCTCCTAAAATGAATGCATTGCAGTCTGTTTCCCTCTTTAGTTCTGTTAGTATTTGTTTCACATATGCTGGTGCTCCTGTGTTGGGTGCATATATATTTAGAATGGTTATATCCTCTTGTTGGACTGAGCCCTTTATCATTATGTAGTGTCCTTCTTTATCTCTTGTTACTTTCTTTGTTTTGAAGTCTATTTTGTCTGATATTAGTACTGCAACCCCTGCTTTCTTCTCCCTGTTGTTTGCCTGAAATATGTTTTTCCATCCCTTGACTTTTAGTCTATGCTTATCTTTGGGTTTAAGGTGAGTTTCTTGTAAGCAGCATATAGATGGGTCTTGCTTTTTTATCCATTCTATTACTCTGTGTCTTTTGATTGGTGCATTAAGTCCATTTACATTTAGGGTGAGTATTGAGAGATATGTACTTATTGCCATTGCAGGCTTTAGATTCGTGGTTACCAAAGGTTCAAGGTTAGCCTCTTTAGTATCTTACTGCCTAACTTAGCTCGCTTATTGAGCTGTTATATACACTGTCTGGAGATTCTTTTCTTCTCTCCCTTCTTATTCCTCGTCCTCCGTTCTTCATATGTTGTGTGTTTTGTTCTGTGCTCTTTTTAGGAGTGCTCCCATCTAGAGAAGTCCCTGTAAGATGCCCTGTAGAGGTGGTTTGTAGGAAGCAAATTCCCTCAGCTTTTGCTTGTCTGGGAATTGTTTAATAATCCCGCCATCATATTTAAAGGATAGTCGTGCTGGATACAGTATCCTTGGTTCAAGGCCCTTCTGTTTCATTGCATTAAATATATCATGCCATTCTCTTCTGGCCTGTAGGGTTTCTGTCGAGAAGTCTGATGTTAGCCTGATGGGTTTTCCTTTATAGTTGACCTTTTTCTCTCTAGCTGCCTGCCTTTAAAACTCTTTCCTTGTCCTTGATCCTTGCCATTTTAATTATTATGTGTCTTGGTGTTGTCCTCCTTGAATCCTTTCTGTTGGGGGTTCTGTGTATTTCTGTGGTCTGTTCTATTATTTCCTCCCCCAGTTTGGGGAAGTTTTCAGCAATTATTTCTTCAAAGAGACTTTCTATCCCTTTTCCTCTCTCTTCTTCTTCTGGTACCCCTATAATACGGATATTGTTCCTTTTGGATTGGTCACATAGTTCTCTTAGTATTGTTTCATTCCTGGAGATCCTTTTATCTCTCTCTATGTCAGCTTCTATACGTTCCTGTTCTCTGGTTTCTATTCCTTGAATGGCCTCTTGCATCTTATCCATTCTGCTTATAAATCCTTCCAGGGATTGTTTCACTTCTGTGATCTCCTTCCTGACATCTCTGATCTCCTTCCAGACTTCATCCCACTGCTCTTGCATTTTTCTCTGCATCTCATCCCATTGCTCTTGCATTTTTCTCTGCATCTCCGTCAGTATGTTCATGATTTTTATTTTGAATTATTTTTCAGGAGGGCTGGTTAGGTCTGTCTCCTTCTTAGGTGTTGTCTCTGTGATCTTTGTCTGCCTGTAGTTTTGCCTTTTCATGGTGATAGAGATAGTTTGCAGAGCTGACACGAGTGACAGCTGGAAGAGCTTTCCTTCTTGTTGGTTTGTGGCCTTCCTCTCCTGGGAGAACAGCGACCTCTAGTGGCTTGTGCTGGGCAGCTGTGCGCAGACAGGGCTTCTGCTTCCTGCCGGGCTGCTATGGAGTTTATCTCCTCTGTTGCTGCGGGCATGGCCTGGCTCGGGCAGCTCCTCCAAAATGGTGTAGCCCTGTTGGAGGGGGCACGGCTGGGAGTCTATTTATCTCCGTAAGGGGCCTCTGCGCTCCCTGTTGCCCAGGGGGTTAGAGTGCCCAGAGATCCCCAGATTCCCTGCCTCTGGACCAAGTGTCTTGCCCTGCCCCTTTAAGATTTCCAAAAAGCACTCTCCAAATGAAAACAACAGCAACAACAAAAGAAAAAAAAATTAAATAAATAATTTTTTAAAAAATCACACGATTTTCTTTGTCCTCAGGCGCCAGTCTCAGGCACCTGCTCACTGGTCTTGCTTTCCTGTTTTCCTAGTATTAGGGTCCCTGTCCCTTTAAGACTTCCAAAAAGCACTCGCCAAAGAGGAAAAAAAAAAGCCACTCCTGTTTCTTTGTTCTCCGGCGTTGGCCTCAGGCACCCGCTCACGGGTCCTGCCGCCTTGTGTCCCTAGTATCCAGGACCCCACGCATGCACTGTGCCTGCGCTCTGGTCCTGATGGCTGGGGCTGGGTGTTCAGCAGTCCTGGGCTCCCTTCCTGCTGATTCCTCTCCACCCACCGGGAGCTGGGGGGAGGGGCGCTCGGACCCCCCGGGTTGGGGCTTGTATCTTATCCCCTTTGCGAGGCGCTGGGTTCTCACAGGTGTGGATGTGGTCTGGCTGTTGTCCTGTGTCCTCTGGTCTCTATTTTAGGAAGAGTTGTCTTTGTTATATTTTCATAGATAAATGTGGTTTTGGGAGGAGATTTCTGCTGCTCTACTCACGCCGCCATCTTGGCTCTGCCATCCACTGCTTCTTTTGATACTTACATATTCCCTCAAATGAAATAATTCAGAGCATTTTCTTTCACTCCAAGTCAAGATCCCTGTCCTATAGTAGGAGTAAGAAGCTGGAGGGCGCATGGACTTAGGAATCAGATAAACTGGGGTTGGAGTTCTGGATCTGTATTGGCTTAGCGAAGTCATTGGTCTCTAAGCAGCTCTTTCCTTGCTGTGCAATGAAACTTGTATCTACCTTTCTGCAGCGTTACAAGCATTAACCTCGAAGGCAGCAAATAAATTACAGGTGCTGATATTATTGCTAATTATCCATGATGAGTAGAATTGCTGTTGAGTCTTGGACAGGTTTGGGGTATACCAGCCCCCACTGTTAGGAATCTATGTATGTAATTGTTGACTCCCCCAAAACTTAACTACTAACAGCCTACTGATGACCAGAAGCCTTACCTAAACATTGTTGATTAACACATATTCTGTATGTTATATGTATGTATTCTTGAAAATAAAGTAAGCTAGAGAAAATGATTTTCAAATTGTTGGAGATCTCCAAAAGAATTTCCAATACATTTCTTTAAAAAGTCTGTGTAAAAATGGACCTGTAGAATTCAAACCTCTTGTTTTTCAAAGGTGAATTCAGATTCATTCTTTCCTCCCTTCTTAGCAACCTTTCTTCCTTCCTGGATTAATCTGACTGTCAATTCCATGTGTGTATGTTTTAATCTTATGTGTTGTATGTATATTTAAGGATATTTTGTATATGAATATTTGCTTTGTTTTCATAAAAATAATTTCCTTCCTAGCATTCTTAATATTTAGAGTGTTGAATTTCCTGCTCCCAGGATGGTATATATATATATGTGTATTTAGGTTGAGATCATTCTGATTGGACAGTGATGTGCATATCTACTCTGCTGTGCCATTTATTTCTGTTTATGGAAAACTGCAAGGTCATGAGCTATGTGAATCAATCTCGTCTGGGCAGGTTTTAGTGAATTCATCTCTGGTTCGAATCTAATACATGTTCACTTGGGTTTGGATCGCTTAAATAAGTAATTCCTTAGTGAAACTATTTGCCATATTGGAGGTTAAAAGATGTCCCTCCAGACCAGCAGTCACAGTAACATTTTAGTAATCTGTCAGATATGATTTACAGTGGCTTTCAACACTATATATCTTGTAAGATCAATTTAAATCCTCAATCTGAACTGTTGCATTATTTTAGAACAGATTTACGAATGTTGAATATGTAGGTATTACCATTTTTATATGGGCTTCTCATTTTATTATAGTTCAAGGCTCAGCCCTGTCCTTTAAAAAGTTCATACAGAGTCAAGGTGCTTGGAAAGGGGCCTGTATTGACTGTATTACTGTCCAAACTCGTGTTTCATGCATGCTGATTTGCATTATTTATTTATAGTTTCCTGACCCTTCTATTAATTTTTACTAAATAGGCGTTTAACAACTAATACGATAGTCTTCCGTGTAGATATAACTTTATTGTGAATCCTGACTCAGCTACTCATTAACTATCTAACCCTTGGCAAGCTTCTTAACCATGTGAATCCCCAGGGTCTTACTCTGTAAAGTGGAGGTCACAGACAGCTCACAGGTTTGTTAGAATAAAGAGTCAAACACACAGCCCTATACTTGGTGAATCATTGTCAATAAAGTAATAATAATGAATTAGTCCTGGATAATAAGTGATCTCTAAAACAGCTGTCTTTACTCCTCAGTATTTTACTGAGCGCATGCCGTTATCTGTGGTGAGCTCAAATGGAAAACTGTAGGTAAAGTAGGCATCAGAGATTTGCAGGCCTCCTTCCTCTTACCAAGAATGCAGGTGCTGTGTCTGCCCTTCTGTCCTCTGCTCCAGGTTGGGGAGCCTGATGGGGATGGCCTGAGGATCGAGCAGCTGACACTCTTGCCCTCTGGCTTCTAGTTGGTCCGCTCTGCTCCTTGGAGGTCACTGGTGGACGCTTGGCACAGGGAGCAGTGAGATTCGAGGGTGCTCTCCTGGCCTCCTCCCTGGGTGACCACGCAAGCAGGCTGCCTCCCTCCTGGGGGTCTAACCCCTGCGGGCTCTCAGTGGACAGGTTCTTTGTCCATCCCTTTCCCCTCGAGCTGCTGCCTCGGTGCAGTGCGCTTCCATTCCTGGCCACCCTGGGTGAGCCACGCCATGCTTCTCTGGTACTGTTTTAGGCTCTCTGTATGCTTAAATTAGGCCCTTAGTTAAACTTTCCTCAGCGTAGCCAGTCTGAATGCTGTTTGCTTCTGGAGTCCTGTTCCTCAGATCATTCTCTCAGGGAAAGAGGAGAGGTTCTAGATATAGGCAGAATTAAAGACTGTCAGGGTTTCTAGCTAACAGCTTCTGATACTAAAGTATATGTGTTCCATTGGGGCTCAGCAATTTATTGGCTTCTTAATACATTCCTTGATGGGCCTGTTTTGTAAAGAATATTTTTTTCCTTTATTAAAGCTCTGTGTACTACAGGCTTGATTGGGTTGTTAGCTAGACAATGTGTTTTAATGACCTGTTGACAGAATGTGTTTGGAATGGCTTAGATTTTGGGCCCTGGGTGTGAGTCTTGGTAATGTTTGATGATTGTGTGACATTTAGAAATACATTTTTAAACTTTTGTCATGTGTAAAATGTGAAAAACCTCAACTTTCCTGGAATATTATCAGTATCATCTGAGATAAAGCAGTGAAAATACTATATAAAAGGTAAAGCTGTAAACATTTGTACTGTTTGTAGTGATGAGTCATTTTCATCATTCATTCCTAACAGCATGTATCCAAGGAGCCCTTTCATGTCTGGCACTGTGAAGGGAATTAAAAGGGGTAACTAACAGTCTATTTGAGAAGACAGACATTAAGTAGGAAGTTACACCCGTGGTGAGAATCATAATAGAATGCTGTGTGTTTTGGTTAACTAGTCTGAGAATTTGAAGACAGTTTCCTAGGAAGTGGAATTTAGGCAGAGATACCAAAGAGAAGGATATTTCTAGGCCAAAGTCTACAGAAGTGTGCCAGTCTTGGAGAACATATTCAAAGTCTAAAGCATGGTGGGCACTGTGCTTTACACTTGTGGACAAAGACAGGCGTTACGGGCCAGAGCACAGGGTGGGGAAGGGGACACAGGTGTGCCCTGCAGGTTTCCTCTAGCGGGATGTGCAGTGGGCTTGATGCTTTTTCTAAATGAAGGGGTTGCCTCCGTGATAGTTTTCTCATCCGTCTTCTGTCTACTGCAAATATAAATAAACCCTCTGGTTCAATCCCTCATTTGTTGTTCATCAGGACAGATTGCTTTATTATCCAGCTGTGTTTTAATCTGCTTTTTCTTTCTCCACATTCCATCCATTTCATTTCCTATTCAGCTGCCAGATCACCTTTCCTACAGGAGGTCCAGCATCATGTTACTCCTCAGCTAACAGCTTTTAGTGTCTCCCTGTTGTCACTGTACTGTTAGTATCTGTTTTGACATTAAGAGCCTGGCTTGCCTTTTCATGCTTTTTTTTATTTCTTCTCTGTGTTGGCCAGAGAGAACTAACCCCACTTCTCACCCTGAGCCTGTGAGTCTTTCTGCAAGAACCCAGGACTTGGAGTCAGGAGATTGAATTCTTGTCTAAGCTTGTTCACCAACTGACGCTGCAATCCCAGGATTTTGTCATCATTACTTCTCTGATCTATTCTATTTTGTACTGTTAAAAGAGAAAAGGAAAAACTTAGTAAATCTTAGTAAAACTTAGTAAAATTCCATATACCTAATTAGATAAGCGACTGTGAACTAGTGTTACACAAGGTTACTTAAGTTCACTGAAGAATTCATCATTTCTTTGCCTGACAAATTCCATTCCTTATCTTTTAAGAATTTAGCACATATTTGCTAGCTTTTTGAATAATATTCCAATTTCCAAAGCTGTTAGTCCATTTTCTGCAGCACTGTGTGCGTCGTATTAAATTTGTTTATATGCTACAGATTGTCTATATTCCCAGCACCTACCACAATTTCTTCAGTCTTGAACTCAGTTTTCTTGATCAATGCCAGTCCTTCCCTCCACCCACAAGTGAACCCCACTGCATTTAAAATATTGATTCTCAAAATATTTCATATATAATTTTCATATCTGTTGCTTCAGCTGAAATATGAAGTCCAGGTAAATTCCCCATCTCAGTTTCAGCAAAAGAATAATGAAGAACTTGAAGTGAATGTTCAAGAGAGCATAAAGCTTTGGATTTTCAGCCAAGATGCAAAATAGAAGCATGGCCATCTCTGTATAAGTTTTTGTTATTCTCTCTCAGTATTAAAAGAAATACACAAAATTATTTGAAAGTTTAATTTCATATCAATTTAAGTGGATAAAATATTCACATGGTTTAAAATTTTACAACAATATAGAGACACTGAAAAGAGAGTGATAAGTCTCCTATTCCTGTCCACTGTCCACTGTAGTCCACCCACACCAATTAGATAACCACAGTTACTAGTTTGTTGTACAGAAGTAGGGAGATATTTTTGGTGCATATGCAAATGAATATGAACATATAGTCTTATATTGTTTTCCTGTGTGTATGTGTGTTTGTGTGTGCATGTATGTTAAATAGTGATTTGGTGGAGACCTTTTCCTATCAGAACATAAGTTCCCTGATCTTATAAAATAGTTATATGCTGTTTCATTAATGGGTGTACCCTAGTTTATGTAACTGGGCTCCTATTGAAAGATGATTTGCAGTTAAATCTGTAAATGGATTAAAGACAAATCTGTAAATGGATAACTTTCTACATAATATTTTTTATTTATGTAAGTATATCTAGAGGGTAAGTTTGTAGAAATGGAGTTGCTGGACCAAAGGAAAATGCCATTTTAATTGTGCTTATCTCTATGAGAGAATTTAAGCAGTCTTAATGAAAATTTATACTACTGAAATTTTTTGTATTGGAAACTTAACTTAAATCCAAAGATTATTTGGCTGCGTTTTAGAAAATTCTTGGATCTTAACCTATTTCATAGGCTGCAAAGATAAGTGGCTATTGCTTAGGAAGCTCTATACTGGACCAAGACAAAAATAGAAAAGAAATATCTAGGCAAAAAAGATCCTGGAACTAGATTTCTGGGCGGACAGAAATTTGGTGTCCATGGTTTGAATGCAGAGCATTTTAATCCCCACATTATCTGAAACCTAATCAAACATTACTTACTATTTCCCAGCTGGGAGATGGCATTGGTACATTCAGCTCTGCAGCTGTAATCCGGGGATTTGCAAAGTCAAATCCCCTATGCTTTGACCTTGAAAATCTGACTGGATTTTCTCTCTGGCTGGCCTTCATTTACTACAATTAACCGAAGGTTCTATCTCCTTTGGTGAGTGTCAGGTGCCTTCCCTTCCCCAGTGGGGGATCAGAGGGGTGGTAGCATGGATTTTGAAGTGTGAAATGCCCACTTAGGGACAGGCATAAATACTAGAAAGCTGTCCTAAGATTTCATAGATCGTCTTGTAGAATTCCTCATTGTTTTGCAATGAATTTTGTTAGACTTCAAGAAAACATTGTAGTACTTGCAATCTCAATCAAAAAGAAAATGCAAAATTGTTCATGAATAGCACCTAAAGAAATAAGAGTTTGGATGAGTTTTGAATTTTACAGCTCTAGTACACAAAGGTCCTGAGAAGAAAACCAGATCTGTTTGACTCCAGTGGTGGGAATTGGGTCTCTTCCCATTGCTTTGTGGTGTGTTTGGGCTGTACATGCAAACCTGTATGCTTTTAACATGGCATCAGGTTATAATTTTTTTTTCTGTAAATCTTAGTGAAGTATTTCAACATAATTCTTGACTTCAGGTAATAAGAAGGTATTTTAACAACATAAAATTTGCAAAGTTGACCGTACAGAGTGGAAGTTAGATAAATATTTCTTTTAATTTTTACTTTCCTTTTTAAAATCATAGGAATTTTGCTGGGCAGCTGCGTCTGGGGCGGTCTCTCCCTGCTCACTAGGTGAAGCACTAGGAGAAACCTCAGTCTGGATGGGGGAGGGTTTTTGACTCTGGGTGAGAAAAAATTCTCGAACAGGTGAGACAAATGTAGGTGAGGAAGGAATTCATTAAAGCAAGAGTGGCAGGGAATGGCAGCTGCCTTGCAGGCAGCAGAGAACAGGAAAGTGCAGAGGGAAATGGAAAATTCTCAGCCTAGGGCAGATTCCCTTGCCAACTCCTGAAGCCAGGGTCACCTGGCATTCTGTGTCCGCTTGGATCTGCACAGTGTGGGGACTAGCCCCTACCACTCCAGGATTTGGGGGAGCCCTGGAGCACAGGATGGAGGGAGATAATGTTCTGAGACCTTCCCAAAGAAAGGAGATTTTCAGGCAGGCTGCTAAGAGCAGATCACACAGCTGCAGTTTCATCCAGATCACCCAGGCGATAGAAACACGGAGGTACAAAATCTAAGCTCTTTTTTTTTTTTTTGGTATCATTAATATACAATTACATGAGCAACATTGTGGTTACTAGATTCCCCCCATTATCAAGTCCCCACCACATACCCCATTACAGTCACTGTCCATCAGCCTAGTAAGATGCTATGGAGTCACTACTTGTCTTCTCTGTGCTATACTGCCTTCCCCGTGTCCCCCCTTCCCCCGAACATTATGTGTGCTAATTGTAATGCTCCTCATTCCCCTTCTCCCTCCCTTCCCATCTACTCCCCCCAGTCCCTCTCCCTTTGGCAACTGTTAGTCCAATCTTGGGTTCTGTGATTCTGCTGCTGTTTTGTTCCTTCAGTTTTTTCTTTGTTCTTATGCTCCACAGATGAGTGAAATCATTTTTTACTTGTCTTTCTCCACCTGGCTTATATCACTGAGCATAATACCCTCTAGCTCCATCCATGTTGCTGCAAATGGTAGGATTTGTTTTCTTCTTATGGCTGAATAATATTCCATTGTGTATATGTACCACCTCTTCTTTATCCCTTCATCTATTGATGGACACTTAGGTTGCTTCCATTTCTTGGCTATTGTAAGTAGTGCTGTGATAAACATAGGGGTGCATCTGCCTTTTTCAAACTGGGCTCCTGCATTTTTAGGGTAAATTCCTTGGAGTGGAATTCCTGAGTCAAATAGTATTCCTATTTTTAGTTTTTTGAGGAACCTCCATACTGGTTGAACTATTTTACATTCCCACCAGCAATGTAGGAGGGTTCCCCTTTCTCCACATTCTTGCCAACATTTGTTGTTGTTTGTCTTTTGGATGCTGGCTATCCTAATTGGTGTGAGGTGATATCTCATTGTGGCTTTAATTTGCATTTCTCTGATGACAAGCGATGTGGAGCATCTTTTCATGTGTCTGTTGGCCATCTGAATTTCTTCTGTGGAGAAGTGTCTGTTCAGCTCCTCTGCCCATTTTTTAATTGGCTTATTTGCTTTTTTTTTGTTGAGATGCATGAGCTCCTTATATAATTTGGATGTCAACCCCTTATTGGATATGCCATTTATGAATATATTCTCCCATACTGTAGGATGTATTTTGGTTCTACTGATGGTGTCCTTTGCTGTACAGAAGCTTTTTAGTTTGATATAGTCCCATTTGTTTATTTTTGCTTTTGTTTCCCTTGTCCAGGGGTATATGTTCATGAAGAAGTTGTTTATGTTTATATTCAAGAGAGTTTTGCCATGTTTTCTTCTAAGAGTTTTATGGTTTCATGACTTACCTTCAGGTCTTTGATCCATTTCAAGTTCACTTCTGTGTATGGGGTTAGACAGTAATCCAGTTTCATTCTCTTGCATGTAGCTGTCCAGTTTTGCCAGCAGCATCTGTTGAAGAGGCTGTCATTTCCCCATTGTATGTACATGGCTCCTTTATCGTATATTAATTGATCATATATGCTTGGGTTAATATGTGGACTCTCTATTCTGTTCCACTGGTCTATGCATCTGTTCTTGTGCCAGTACCAAATTGTCTTGATTACTGTGGCTTTGTAGTAGAGCTTGAAGTTGAGAAGCAAGATCCCCCCTGCTTTATTCTTCCTTCTCAGGATTGATTTGGTTATTCGGGGTCTTTTGTGGTTCCATCTCAATTTTAGAACTATTTTCTTTAGTTTGTTGAAGAATGCTGTTGGTAATTTGATAGGGATTGCATTTAATCTATAGATGCTTTAGGCAGGATGGCCATTTTAACAATATTAATCCTTCCTAGCCAAGAGCATGGGATGTCATTCCAATTATTAGTGTCCTCACTAATTTCTCTTAAGAGTATCTTATAGTTTTCAGGGTAAAGGTCTTTCACCTCCTTGGTTACGTTTACAAATGTGAGATCTTAGCACACACCCCTTTCTACTTATTTAGGAGTAAAGCAGAGATAGAATGAAGACTTGGAAATAAAATGGAATAGTAAAGAGAAAAACACCAATAATCTGAGCAGTGAGAAAGCTTTATTTTAAAGTACACACTTAAAGAAAGGAAAGTGCGGGTGTCCTCAGAGAGGAGGCACACTGAAAGTTTGGGGATTCTGTCTTTTAAGGCTTTCAAGAATGGGGCCAAAGGGTAGAGGGGGCATTTTGTGTGTAAGCTTGACTTGTGGTCTCAGGGTGCTTATTGCTGGTGAGAGACACCATGTCTTTTTTTTTATTATCAGTCCTCCAACTAATTCTGCTAAGTAAACCCAACACAAGGAATTTGTTTATCCTGTTCTTGTCCAAGATAGTGGTTACCCTCAAGCAGTGGGGACATATCAGTTATGACTGCCTGCCCTGCTTTAAGATAGGCTGTTGGGTTATTGTCTGATTACCAGAGAATATGTTAGGAATCTTACTTTTCAATTCTCTGCTTTTTAAAATGGAATCTTAGCCTTAAGATGGGGTCCCTCCTGTTCTTACTACACTGTTTATATAACAGCATTTTTCATCATAGACAGGGAAAGTTAATTATGATGCTTGTCCCATGTCCCTGACCTACCTCAGGAATATCTGCAACTTTAATGTAATATATACTAAAATATATACTTCTCTTCTAATTTTTAAATCTTACCTTTAAGACTTTACATGTTACTTCAAATGTTAAATGTGACAGATGCAAGGAATAACATTTTGAATTCTGATTATGGAATTAAATATTAAATTGTGCTGTATATGTTTAAGCTCCCAAAAATTATAAAAATGCTTTGTTATTTGAAAAGAAAATAGTAAAATCTATTTTGATGAACTTATATGTACATTGAATTTTTTTTCTAGGATATTTCAGTATACCTAATTTTCTTCAATCTTCTAGCTATGCTAAAGGTACTTCTAATTACAGTATAAATGGATGAAGATAAATGAATTTGTTTTCTAATAATTAAAGCTGAAGTCATGAATTACCATTCTTGATGGAACAGAGGACATGGGACTTACTGCTCTTTACTAAGGAAAATGAAACTAATTTATATCATTAGTTCTACAATTTTCAAACTGTATATTTTGTTGTGTATGCATATGTGCACACATGTGCTTATTTGTGGAAGATTTCTTTAAGAGTATATAAAATTGTTGATTATTCTTTCCTCTGGAGCATGGGTGTAGGAGAAACCTGTTCTTTTAATTTTATATTCTGTTATGCTGTTTTAAATTTTTATTATGTGTATATTTTATTTTTACAGAAAAGAGTGAAATAGGTAAAGGGGATAAAGAGGTACAAACTTTCAATCATAAAGTGAAACTTAACAGCACAGGGATATATATAGTCAGTAATATTGTAGTATCTTTGTGTGGGGACAGTTTCTTGAAAGGTTTTTTCCAACAAGAATTATCCAAATTTTTCCATTTCTTCTCCTATTTCAGTGTATATTGTTCCAATCCAGATTCTATCTAGAATTAGTTTACAAGGTCAAAACATAGGATAAATGCAAGGAAGCAGACCCAGTAATGAGTGTATTTGGAGACGAGTGTTTGTCTTGGAAGCTTTGGTCCGGGCTGCTGCATGGTCACTGTTCCTGCTCAGCTACTCTTTCCATCTTCAGCCCCTCTCCCCCTACCTCTCTTCTCCTTTCTCTGTGATTCTTAATCCCTGCTGGGTAGTCTTTTCCCACACCAGCCAATTCTCCAACACTGATAGTTGTCCAGCAATCCAGTTCAGTTGGACAGGAGGCTCCGGAGTCAGGGCAGACCCCACAGAGTGAGGCCCAGTCGTGCAGGGCTGTTCCACTGCAGTGGGCACTACAGACACACTCCCCAGCCGCCGGCCTCACTGCCTGGCCAGCTGCAAGTCTGGGACTTCCATAATGCACCCTCGGGTTCAATAATTTGCTGGAATGACTCAGAACTCAGGAAAGCACTGTACTTACTATTATGGTTTCTTATAAAGTCAGGATACAAATCAGGAGCAGCTCAAGAGAAGAGCTGCACAGGGCATGGTGTGGGGGAGGGATGCAGGGCATCCATGCCCCCTCCAGGTGTGCCACCCTTCCAGCACTTGGATGTTCACCAACGCAGAAGCTCTCCACACTCTGTTGTTTAGGGGTCTTCATGGAGCCTCCACTATGTGGGCAAGATTGATTAAATCATTGGTGATTGAACTCAATCTCTGCACCTCTCCTCTCTCTAGAGGTGGGGGTTCATGGAGGGGGAGGGTGTTGCTGAAAGTTCCAACCAACCATATGGCTGTTTTTTCTGGCAACAAGTCCCCCCTTTTTCTCCAAGAATCACCACATTAACATAAACTCAGGTATGCTTTGAAGGGGCTTGTTAAGATGACAGAAGGCGCTTTTATCACTTAGGAAATTCCAAGGGTTTAGGAGCTCTGTGCTAGAAACTGGAAAAGTAGACCAAAGACCATACAGCTGACCCTTGGACAGTGTGGGGCGAGGGGGTTGGGGACTAGGGGCACTGACCCCTTGCAGTAGAAAATCCACATGTAACTTTTGAGTCCTCAAAAAATTATTAGTAGTCTACTGTTGACCAGAAGCCTTACCAGTAACATGAGCAGTTGGTTGAAACATATTTTGTGTGCTACAGTAGTATACACTGTATTCTTACAATAAAGTAAGAGAGAAAAGAAAATTTTTCAAATTGTTGCAAATATCCAGAAATATTTTCAATATATTTATTGAAAAAAGTCCACATGTAAGTGGACCCACACAGTTCAAACCCATGTTGATCAAGGGTCAACCTGATGTTTTTCATTATACTCCACCTATAAACTGACTTCCTACTGTGCATTGTTAATGAAAAAATTATTCTGACACTAAAGTGTAAGGACCATTATGACAGGTAACAACACTGTCACCGCAGGGGAGAGAGGGTTCTGCTCTGAATGCAGAGACAGTGGAGGTTTATAGATAATGAGCAGAATGAGGTTCAGGGAATGGAAAACTAAGAGAAAACATTGGGGCCCACTGCGTTGTGCAGTGGGGACCAGAGCCCTATGCTGAACCTTCTACCTTTAACACATTCTCCATTTGCCCTAGGGTGCCATGAAAATCCTGCTTCCTGTCTGAATGTGACATAAAAAGCGGTGGAAGAAACTGCAGTGGCATGCTGTCTTTATTGTCAGACAAATCGGTGGGGTGGGGGTGGGGCTTAATCCTACCTGTGCCATTTATTAGCAAAGTAACCCTTTTGAACTTTTTGCCACCTGTCTTGAGGATTGAATAAGGTCCTGAATGTGATATATATTAAAGTCTTAAATATCCCTAGCTCAGCAAGCCAAATGAGTAAATGTAACTTTGTGCGACTGGAGCCGTCCTCGGTACTGTCTGCGTGCTGTGGTGCCCTTCCTTAATCCTGTGGTCCATCTTGGGGGGAACAGTCCAGGCATGCTTGTGTTCGTCAGTCATTCGAGCGTCTGTTTGTGTATCTCTTGTAGGCATTTGCTATCCAATAGTGTGAGGAAATGGCATATCTGGTAGGAGAGTATTAGTCTGTTTTCTGTAACAAATATCACACCCTGGGGGCTCATGAACAGCACAAATGTTATTTCTCACAGTTCTGGAGGCTTGAAGTCCAGGATTGCCACGCCTGCAGATTCAGTGTCAGGTGAGAGCTGCCTTGGGGTTCACACATGGTGGTCGTCTGGCTGTGCCCCCACACGGCATGAGGAGCAGGTCTCTGGGGTCTCTGTAAGGGCAAGGATCACACTCATGAGCTCACCTATGACCCAGTCATTTCCCAAAGGCCCACCTCCTAGAACCCTCACCTTGGGCCGGTCAGGAGGCTGAGGGAGTAATAACATCACAGTGTGGGAATTGGACAGAGGAGGCCATTATCTGTAGTAGAGAGGCACCACATTGGTGTCCATCTAAAAAGCACGGAGCTGTGGGTGTTGTGCTCTGTGAGTGACCTAGTCTCCCACTCCTGCTGCCCAGCTGAGGAAAGGGACAGTTGCACATAAAAAGTGGTATTCAGTGTGGGTGAATCTTGAAGGAGATGTATGAGATTGAAATTGTCAAAGTCATATCACAAGTAGAGAGAAGAGCGTCAGCAGAGATGTGAGCATGGAGTTGGTTCATGCCACTTGTGGGGAGGGGAGCTTTGGATGGAGAGGTGGGCTGATGGAAGGGAGTCCTGGGCTGTAAAGCCATTGTAAAGAATCAGTTCTTGATGGTATGAGCCTTGGAGAGCCAGTCAGGGATGATAAATAGCGAAGTCGGTACTTTGTAACACTGAACTGAGAATTCTTTCTGGCTGTTCTTGCTGTTTGAGCAGCCTTTCTTTACGATTCCAGAAGACCTGAAGGAACTCATTTTTGTTTGTGCTCATTGTTAGCTGGTCGGTGGTGCCCCTGCACAGCATGGACAGGTGAGATGGGGATTTGTGAGCCCTGATATGGGCCTCTTCTCCCCTGTACTGATGAGGAATCACTGGTAACACGGGAGATGTGTCAGTACTTGAAAAAGTTGTTATCAGTCTAATTATCCACAGTCCTGTATTTGATTTAATGCCACAGTAGAGTAAGAACTCCCAGCCTTTGGAGTTCTAAGTCATACACTTCATGGTTATCTTTTTTCTTCCACAGAAATAGAAAAGTTTCAAAAAGGAGAAGGCAAGGATGAAGAAAAGTACATTGATGTGGTGATTAATAAGAACATGAAGCTGGGACAGAAAGTGTTAATTCCTGTAAAACAGTTTCCCAAGGTAAGTAAGACAGTGAGGTCTACACTGAGGGTATGTTAATCCCAAGGGAGGAGATGTTTAATTTACATTCTGTTTGGTATTTTTTGGAGGTGTGTTCCCTTAGCACAACCCTGTCCGCAGCACATACATCTTTTCAAAGTTAAGTGAAGATTTATTTAGTGATTTTGTCATTTCTGTTTGACTTTAAGTGTGAGTTATAGAGCCCTAAAAAATTATACTTCTGAATTATACTAGCAGTGTGACTTTGGACAACCTATTAACTTCTTCCTATTTTAGTTTCTTCATCGGTAAGATGAAGTTGGATTGTTGAAAATTAAATAAGATTTTCTGTGTTAAATGCTTATAGGCACAGGGCTTAGCACATAAATACTCAAAATATTATTTATTATCTATCCTAGGAAAAAAGTTCTATTTTTCAGTCATCACATGTGTTATTTTATGTTATTGAGCACAAATCCAATAGGTACTTTTAAAGTCTTGTATCAAATTCTAAACTCTTGGTCATCTTAAATGTGGCCTAAATTTTTACTCTTTTAAGCCTGTTTTTTCTTTTCTTTCTTTTGAGTGTGCATATATATGATTCATGCACACTGCTGTATATGTCAGTAGTTCAGTTCTTTTGATTGCTGCGTAATGAATGGTCTATTACCTGAATATACTACAATCTATCCATTTTCCAGGATGGTTTCAGTTTGGGATTATTATAAATTAAATTTCTGTGTCCATTTTCATCTGCCATTTTGTGACCATATGTTTTCATTTCTTTTGAGTGAGTACTTAGGCTTTAAAGTGCTGTGTATTTCGTTTTTTAAGAAATTGCCATACTATTTTCCCAGATTCGTTGTACCTTCTGACATTTCCAGCAGAGCATGCCAGTTGTGGTTGCCCGCTGTCTTCATCAGTATTTGATGTTGTCAGTCTCTTTAATTTACCCATTCTAATAATGTATTGGTTTTCTGATGGTGTTAATTTGCACTCCCTTGATAATTGATGATTTTGTCTACTTTTTCACATACTTTTTGGCCATCTGTATATCTTCAATTTTGAAGTATCTTTTTCAATCTTTGCTTATTTGTAAATGGGCTGTATGTCTTCATATCATTGAATTGTAAGAGCATTTTTCCATATTCTAGATACAAACCTTTTGATAGATACATGTTTTTTGAATATTTGGCTCAGTCTGTGGCTTGTCTAATATTAATAGAGTCATAATAAGCAGACATATTAAATTTTGATGACCTCTCATATAGCAGGTTTTTTATGATTATTACCTTCTGTCAACTGAGAAGTTTTTGCCAACCTCAAGGAAACATTAGAATCCTTTTTGGGTTATAAAGATAGTCTCCTGTGTTGCCTGTAAAACCTTTATCATTTCAGCTTTTACTTTTAGGTCTGTGATGCCTCTTAAATTAATTTTAGTGTGTGGTATGAGATAGGGTTGAAACTTAGTTTTTCTCCATATGGGTATGCAGTTTTTCCATTACTATGTGTTGAAAAATGTTTCCCTGCCACTGATTGCTGATTGTGTTGGCACCTTTGATGAAGATTAGGTAACTCTAGGAGCATCTATTTCTGCACTTTATAGTATAGTCCGTTGATCTATTTATGGGTCATTATGTTGTATCTTATATACCCTGCTGTCTGTATTACTGTAACTTTTTATAGTAAGACATGAAGTTAGGTAAGTAGCCGTTCAACTTTGTCCTTTTTCAGGATTGCCTGGCTATAGGTCTTAGCAATTCCATATAAATTTAAGATTGATTAATTTTCACAAAACATTCTGCTGGGATTATAATTGCTTTTGCATTGAATCTGTTGATCAACACAGGGAGATATGACATCTTTATAATACTGAGTTTTCCCTTTCTTGAACATAGTATATCTTTCCATTTATTTAGATTTTAAATTTCTTTCAGCAGTGTTTCATACTTTTCAGGGCAAAGGACTTGTCTTTTGTTAAACTCATTCCTAAATATTTTATGTTTTTTAACAGTTGTAAATGAATGTTTAAAATTTTATTTTCCAATTTTTGCTTCTAATATAAAATTTAAAAAAAAAATATGGAACGCTTCACGAATTTGCATGTCATCCTTGCGCAGGGGCCATGCTAATCTTCTCTGTATCATTCCAATTTTAGTATATGTGCTGCCGAAGCGAGCACTCTAATATAAAATTTTGTATCTTGACTTTGTATTCTGCTGTCTTGATAAATTCACTTGTTCTAGTAAGTTGTTTTATGGATTCTTTAGTATTTGCTTTATCCATGGTCAGATCGTCTGCACAAAGAGTTTACTTCTTCTTGTCCAGTTTTTATGTTTTTTATTCATTTAGCTTGCATTCCTGGGTTGGCTAGGATCTCTAGTATAATGCTTGGATGTAAGTGGTGAGATTTAGGCATTCTTCCCTCATTCCAATCAATGTGGAAAGCATTCATTAATTTCACCGTGGTAACAGCCATTGGGTTTTTGTAGCTATCCTTTATGATGTAGAGGAAGTTTCCTTCTTTTTCACTTTTTCTGAGAGATTTGATCCTGACTGGATAGTGAATTTTACTGAATGCCTTTTCTGTATCTGTTGAAATGAACACAGGATGTTATTTCTCTTTACTGTTAATGTAGTAAGTTTTATTTATTGATTTGTCTAAATTAAAACCAACTTTGCATTCCTGGGTTAAACCTTACTTGGTAATGCTGTATTGTCCTTTTTATATATTGCTGTATGCAAATGCATCTGTGTTCATGAGTGGTACTGGCCTATGATTTTATTTTCTTTTTTTTAATATTAGTATCTTCGGATTTTGGTATTAGTATTATGCCAGCTTCATGAAGTTAGTGGAGAAGAGTTCCTTTTCTTTCTTCTCAAAGAATGTATGTTAGTTTGATGCTGTTTCTTCCTTAATATTTTATAGAGTCACCAGTGAGACCATCTGAGTCTGGGAGCTTGTTGACGAGTCCACTGTTCTTAAAGGCACGGCACTGATTAGATTTCTGCTTTGTCTTCTGTGAAAATTTTTTTGTGTTTGTTTTTCAAGGGGTTTGTCCATTTCGTCTTAACATTTCACCTGTTATTTTTTCAAATAGTTTATCTAACCCTTTTTCTCCCCACCTTTTAAGACTTTAATTATAGGTATGTTAATCTCAAAAGGTTCCCGTGGTTCTGTTCACTTTTGTTGTTTGTTTGTTTTTTCTCCTGTTCTTTAGATTGGATTAATTTCTACTGCTGCATTTTAAACTCACTGAGTCTTTCCTATTTTATTTTTCTGTTAAGCCTGTCAGATAAATGATTTTATATTGGATAGTATAATGATCTTTTTCAGAATTTGTATTTGACTCATATATGTGTATATGAAAAAATATTTTTTCTCTTTTGGATTTTGTTTTTATTCATTGCAGATGTTATTTTTATACTGTTGAGCACAATTAAAACAGGTGTTATGTTCAATTCTAAAATCTTAGTCATCTTAGATTTTACCTGAATTGATAATCTTTTATCTTGAGGAGTCATATGGTTCCAGTGTTTAGTATGTTAAGTAGTTTGGGACTGTATACTGGACATCGTGAGTGGTGTATTGTGGAAAATCTGATTCTGTTATGTCTCTTGAGGAGTGTTGGCATTTCTGGATGCAGACTCAATTCAGTTCTCTCCCTAGTTTGACTTTTGCATTTATTTCTGGGATACATGGTTTTGCAGGTCAGCCAGAAATTCTAGCAGATTTTTGTGCACAAGGGTTGGGATTCCTTAGCTGGCTTTTCTAGTATTCCTCTCTCACATTTTGTCACTTTGATTACTTCAAACTCTGCTACTCAGGCTAAAAGCTCTGAAATCAGTAATTTCACCCAGGCCTTTCCCTTCTTCCAAGTGTTGACTCTCTTCCAGAATCTCCTTGTTTTTTAACCTTCTCCAGAGACTTCAGATAATTAGTTTTTAAATTTTGTTTAAAGTTTAAGTGTTTATAGTTATCTATAGATGGTCAGCCATACTTGCAGAAATGAGGATATATATTTTTAGTAAGCAGATAACAGTGTTGTGAAAATTTCTTTGACACACTCATTATTAAAGAAAGCATGTGGCCTGTGGGAACCTTCACAGATTGATCACTATGTTTGATATACTCTATGAGCTAAATATGCAATAGATAGAAAGGTGAATGAATAGACACGTTCCCAATCTTTAAGTAGTTCATATTCTAGTAGTGATTAATCTGAAATTAATACTCTTGTGTATGAGTAAATATGAAATAAAAAATGTGAATAAAGGATATGAAATAAAATGTCAGGTGCTGTTTTTTCGGTATCAGCCTTGATGAGAATAGGAGAAGACATATTATAATTTCTGTGTCTAACCAACATCAGAGACCATTTCAAGTACTTATAATGTCTGAAGTAGGCTGCTTAGAAATCCAGTGCTTTCAGAATGCTGAAAAAGGGTATTTCTGCTTAGCATAATTGAGCGTGCAGAGTTTGAAGCCAGCCTTGTGGAAGGGCTGATAGAGCACTTGCATCTGTTCTCAGAAAAAGCTGTCATGCTGGTGTCGGTTAGCAGACTGCACGGGAGGAGGCTCGGTGTACCTGCCGCTCTGGAGGAGCAGGGGGCCAACTACAGCTTGGTGAGAATCGGTGCTGACTGGACATTTTCAGCTTCTGGGACAAGGAAGAAGAACTGTTTGTCAAACTCTAATAACATTAATTGAATAATTTCTTTTCTCTTAATCATTTTCAACACCCTTTTAATGGTACAGCATTGAATTTGAGCCTTTTAGTATTCAAACCTAAAGTATATTCACTCTCTTGAGTTATATGTCTGAGCTTGTAAAGTATGGAGTTCAAAGTAAACACTGGTCTATAATTTTTTTAAGAGACTTTATGCTGTAGCAATTGTTCTGCATAGTTTTCATGTGGAAAAATCTTAACCCTTGGTGCTGAACAGTCTGACTAGATGCAAAGTTAATGTAAGTGCCAAATCAGTGCTGGAACAAGGAGCCCTGTCCTTGAGGGCGGCGCATGCTTTGTCATTTAGATTTTATATTCATTCTCTTCATTCATCATTGAATCAATCCATCCATTCATACACCTGACAATTAGTGGGAGTCTTCTCTGCGCCAGGTGTTGTGCTGGAAAAACAAAGGCAGTTAAGACATGTTCTCTAGTCACAGAAGCTGGTAGTTTTGTGGGGAATGTAGATGAATACCTTAATGTTTATAGCCCTGTGTGTGAGCAGCTCAGGGTTAGGGAACTCTGAGAGAGGATCCTGGTGACACTCTCAGGGATGCCTTTGCTGAGGGGTCTGTCTCTGAAGGAGCTGGCTGGGTAAAGGTCAGAAGTAGGACTTTGAGATTGAGGCATGGTCCTGTGACTGGGGAACTTGGGGCCAAAGACATTTGAGAAATTACAAGCCGTTTTGCATGGCAAACAGATCAATTTCAATAAGATGTACTAGTTTTGGTAGAAAATTTATAAATAGAGTGATACAGAGGCACAGTACGGGGTAGGGTGGGCAGTGGGAGCTGCAAAGTTTTAACAGGAAGTGACATTTAAATTGCTTCAAAGGATGACAAGTACCATTACTGGAAACTGTTTCAGGAGGGGCAACGCTGTGTGCATCATGAGGCTAGGGTGAAAGAATGCTTATGTACCATCTAAAAAAGTGAGTTGTAATGTGACGTTAAGTGAATAAATTATCTCTCTGTGTCATCCTTGCAGGCCCTGTTGCTGTGGTAAGATGTCTGTATTGTTAAATAAGAAAGGAGAAGGCAGCATGTAGAACAGATAGGAGCCCAGTTGGACGCTTAATTGAAAACAAAACAAAACAAACCTCAAATCTTAATAGCAGTTGCTTTCTGGAAGATAGGATTGATTATGTGCTGTTTTCTACCTTTCACATATTTAACCTTTTGACAATAACTTCGTGTAACTTTCATAATTAGGATAAAAATGTTTCCATTTTGGGGGAAAAAACATGCCTGAGACTATTAATTTAGGAGATGTCTTTGTCCTGTGGTTTTGATTTGTAAGATTTAGGGTACTGAGTTAAGTTCTGTAGGTTGAAATTAGATGTATTACTCTTCTTAATTTGGTAGTTGTTTATTCTCTTAGCATTCTAATACATACACACTATTTTCAGTAACTTTACATTAATCAACATGGTTTCTAATATTAAATGTTTCTGTATGATGCACATATTTTAAATTTGGAATATTTGCTGTCTCATAGAAGCTCTTAGGCTCAGGCTGTCTGAGAGAGAGAAGGGGAAGGTACTTGAGGCAACACGTTCCTTCCTGGGGTTTGAATTGAAGTGCACATGGGCTTTCTTTTTTAAAGTTGGCTTTCATTTTTCCCTTGTATGTTGTAGACAATTAAAACACCATGAATTTACTGTTAGGTAGAAACGGATTTCATTGAAATCATCATGGGTTTTGCAATGTCCTAGAACAGTAAATATTTGACAATCATTTTGATATGTTAAAAGCTGCTTTTTCTGTGACTCCTAATTGATTTCCAGAGGGTTTATTTAAAAATAATTTTCATTCCCAGTGTTCAATTGATAGTTTATCTGTAGAAATAAAGTAATGATGAGCTTACATGTTAGTTATTGATATGTAATTGCCATTACCAAAATTAATATGGTGGCTAGTGGGGATTTTGAAACTTGTTGATACTAAGGAAGATTGACATTACAAATGATCACTTAAAGACATGTGTTTTTGATAAGTCACAATTAGTGACCCTCCTGGTACTCATTAAATCTTGGGGCCTATGACAAAGCAGAAAGGCCACTCAGAACCCTAGCAAAATGTACTGGCCTATGAGGCCATTGTCCCACAGGGCACAGACCTGCTTCTGATCCTGTCATCCCCTCCCATCACCTTGACAACCTATATCTTATGGCAGAGACCTGAGGAAAATAAAAGTTTAAGTAGAGGAAGCTAGTTTTATTTTCTGTTCTGAGAGGTCTTTTAGGAATATGACAGATACTCCTGTGTCATGAGAATTAGAAAGTTATTAAAGTTGATATTTGCAGTTTACTAGCATTCTGAAAAATATATTGTGAAGGGTTTTCAAATCTTAACTTATCCTGTGACTTTTTCTTTATTCTCTTTAGAATGTGTGATTATTGACCCGGGAAGTGGCATTGAACTTAGATTTGTTAGTGACCTCTAGAAACCAAGCATATTTTCAGCATATATACTGAAAGAATTTACAGGTTGTTTGGGGGATTTATCATTTTTAGTACTACTATTTTATTGAGCCAAATGAATAATTACAAAGTTTGGTTATATATAGGACCCTGAAAACTTCATTACATTCAAAAGACTGGGATTGCTACTCTGTGTGTGCATTGGTCATAATGTGGTACATTTAGAAATTGAAGTCTGTGATAAATATTATATGTAAATCTTGTATTACCTCACTGCTTACTGATTACTTGCTTTTTGAGGGGTGATAGAGGATAGATTTCCAAGTGTGTTGCTGAGCCAAAAAAGTAAAAACATTTTAGTGCTTAGCAGTACATTACTAGCTTAGAAATCAACTGAAAATTGTGTGACTATTCTGGTATTGACATAAGAAATATGAATAAAACTTAATTCTTAGTAGAATAAAATGGCAAAATTCATATCATAGACTAAACTGAACTTTTATCAAAATAAGCAACAGACAGGTAATTACGTGGATCAAGGGACATGTAATATACATTGATAGTGAGGAGCAGTTAACAGAGGGGAAAGAAGTCCGGCTCAGGAGCCGCTCCACTTGTGTCCCGCCCTGCTCTGCGGTTCACTAGCTTCTGATACCCTCTCCCCCGAGCCAGACCAAATGCTTGCTGGACTGGACGCTACCACCTGGATATTTCACAGACATCTGAGCTCTGATGTCCAGACAGCATGTGTAGCTAAGTGCCCAGCCTAAAGCCAGGATGTCATTTTTGTTTACTAATTTCTCCTTCATTTACCTCGGCCCTCTCCATTCTTGAAACCAGCACATACACATTTTATGATTTCTACATCCTAAATTAATCGTCACCTGTCTCCGTCTCTGCACGCTATCACCATTCCTTGATGCAGATACAGTCATTCTCTTCTGTGATTCTCGCCCTTTCGGTCTTTCGCCTTCCGCTTCAAGTACTGCCTTCTGTTTACCACGCTTGCAGCTAGACGGTCGCAGTCTGGGATTTTCTGGATTACAATTTCAAATTGATTTACGTATGAGCTACACTGTTTGATTTGTTTGTTTTGAGGCTTTCCATTTCCTTCCCCCAAAAATATAATCAAGCCTTGAGCACATAGAGATAGAAAGTACATAAAGTAGATCATTTCAGACCATATAGACTCATGTGTACCTGTGTGTGTGTGCCTTTGCCCATATAACTCCTGCAGTTACTAAGTTAACAGACACTTTTTGTACACTTTTTGTTTTTTAGAGTTGCTGATGTGTAAATAAGTTGGGCTGTTTGCCATTTAGAACTATTGTTAAAATCATGATCAGTGGAGGAACACCAAATAATCTTAACCACTACCAGTAATACCTAGTGACTTGTGGTTGGCAAATTAACACATTTAAATAATGGCATTTATTTATAGCTTTACTATATTACAAGACTTTCTGCAGCAAAGAAAATCAGTAAAAACTATGTTGACTAGTAGCATTTGATTCAGGCTAAAATAAACTTTAATTCCACAAGTATTTATTAAGAAATCACTGTGTAGGAAAAAATGATGAAACATCTCAAGGTCCTAATCACTCTTAAGGGATTTATTATTTAGCAGGAAAAACAATATATTTCACTAAATAATACAGAGTAGAGACTGACTTGACATAAGAGGCAGATAAAATACTACCAGAACTGAAGGGAGTGAGGACAAATCTGTAGAAGAGAGTATAAGTTGAGATGTTACAAAGCAGAGATCAGGGGAAAGAGAGTAACTATTGGGCCAGAATGATTTAATGGTGGGGACTAGTAGATTGTAGCATTCGTTGGAATGGTGAAGACTAGTCTGGGAGGATTTCAGTGCTCTGTTTGGGCATTAGAATTTTATACAGCCTAAAAGATTTATGACCTAGAGATAATCAACCAGAATATATTATAGAAGGTATTCTGATTGTAAAAGATCTTACCTTTTGTTTTTTAAGTCCTCTTAAAATTTAGGAATGATTGATTTAAACACAAGTTTGGAATGACTTCAATTCCTAGAAAATTCAACTTCCCATGTAAAGGCGATTGTTATTTTTAGAGGTGATAATCAGAATCATGAAAATTATTGTTAGTAATCCTAAATTTGACTCAGTTACTATCTTAAGAAACAAGTGTTTTATTTCTGAAGAGGTAGCTCCATTTTTCATAATAGGTTTACTACTGTGTGGAGTTTGGCATTTATGACGTTGGTTTAATTCAAATGAAATCAATAGTATGAATACCAGCTAAATCGTGGATTTGTCTAATCATTGTGTCAGTGGTTGAATTATTGGAATCTACAACAGCCTGTAGAGCTAATAAGAGCAGTGACCTGGTCACCCTTTCAGGGGAACAGAGGTGAAGCAGACCCTGCCTATTCTTCCCTTTTCATTCTTGCCACCGGGCAGGACCTAGGCGAGTGTGGAGATTGTGACTGAACTGTGTTCCTGAGAGTTTAATCCTTTCTACCAGTAATGTCTAGAAAGCTGATGCTTGGGTGATGTATTCACGACAGTACATTTGGGTGGTAAAAGAATGTGTTAGCCCTTCTGTTTTTAGTGTAGATACGTAGCCTGTGGCTTTCTATGTGTCAGGCTCTTTTCTAAGCACCTTAATGTATTAATTTACTTAATCTTTACAACTTTAGGAGGGAATGATTATTTCCTGTTCACCTATGACAAAACTGAAGAACAGAGAAGTTATTTGCTAAAGACTATGCAGTTACTAAGTTAACAGACACTTGAATCCCAAAAATCTGGCTCCAGAGCCCATGCTCTTATTCAAGAAACTCAAGTCCGTTAATGTTTAGTGTATAGATTAATGCTAGTACCGTAACATGGTTCACAAATGCCACCCAGGTGTGTGCACCCTGAGATAGTATCCTGAAGTAAAGGAGGGACTCCACAGTGCAGAATTCTCACCAAGTTTTAATTTCTGATTTGCTTTCAGTATATTGGGACATATAACTAGTATACATCCTGGGTTAATGGATTCATGGATTACCGTACCTAGCTTCAGTTAAACTTTCCTTTAAATAGACAGATTACTGCAAGAGAAACTGTAAATTAAAGGTCTACTACAAATACAGTCAAAGTGAGCAAGAAGAATGGCAGAGCTGATCCTTCCCCTGTGCCTAATACAAGCTCAGCCTTCCAACAAGGTAAAGGCAACTATGATCTAGTTGGTATGACATGGAGAAGAATCTCAGATTGGAAGGAACTATTTCTCTCCATCCAGTATTGTTAATCTCTTGCCCTAAGTACTGAAATAGTAACCAATGACAGTATGGACCAGGCACATGATTTTAAACACATTTATGCATACAAATACAACTTACATATATACATACATATGTATACACACACACATCCATCCGTGTACATATACGAGAGGTATGAAGGCCAGGGGGTGGTGTGATTTTTGCTGTATACCTCAAGGTCTTCTGACATTTGCTGTGATAACTCATGGGGAACGTTGGCATTTGCCATCGCTGTGGAATGAGCTGGTGGGCCTGCTTCCTTCTGGTCTCCTTGCTTCCATTTCCTTAGCTGTTAAATTAATTTGAGATATATGTGCCATACTGCATCTAAACATTAAAAACATTCTTTATGTCCTCTTTTGTTTCTCACATCCTATCTCAGACCCACCTATTTTGAAATGTTACATTGTTTATCTAATACCTTATCCCATTATTTCACAGTCTTTCTCAGATGTCTTTTTAAATAAAGATTTAGATTTTTATAAGATGCTCAATTACAAAACGTTGTTGGCCAGTTAGGACCCATACAGTAGGAATGTGCTTCCTTCCATCTGTGGCTGCAGTTTGCTCCAGGGTTTATTTAATTAACGTGGTGGGGAGTGACTGGCACGTTGTGACATTAGCTTTGTTTGGCATGCATTGTTCTCTTTCAAAGCATGCACTCTGCTTGCCTTTTAGGAGCTGAGTGCTATTCTAGGCAGTTGTTGAAATGCACAGATAATAAGACAGGGTCCTTACCCTCAGAGAGATCACTTCCCTTCCCCTGTCAGGGAGAAGGCAGGCAGCTAGGGGGCCATTGCTAGCAAAGACCAGTGTTTGAAAGGCTATGAAAACTGAATGCTTTGATAAATGCCTGCTTTGTCATTTTTATCCGTGGTAGTACATTGTGTTGCGTTCTGCCCTAATGACCACTCTTGCATTCATGCCTCTCAGTGCCCTTCCCTTGAGTCTGCTGACTGTGCAGCTCCCTGTAACAGAGAGCGTGCAGAACCACTGACCGGAGGCCAGCTTCCAGGAGGACTGAAGGCTTCTGCCTTTCTGATCTTGGAAGCCGTTTACCTTGCAAATGCCTGGTCACCCTGAGGCCACTGTATGTGGATGCCCAGGATACCCAGGTGAAGGAGAGCAACAAAACTGTTAAGGAACTGAGATCCCCAGCTGACTGCTACCACCGACTTAAGAAAGGTGGGCACTATGCCATCCTGGGAGTGGGTCCTTAGTCCTCGGTGACCTGGCTCTTGCCACATGGAACTGCCCCCCAGTGCTCAGATTGCTGAATTGGGAGTAAATAAATGATTTTTTTGAAAGCCATTAAGTTTTGACTTAGTTTGTTACATAGCAGTAGATAACGAAGGTATCATTCAAGTGATGCCTGTTCAGTTCCCAACTTTCTAATTGTCAAGTCAGGTGGGGCTGTGTGAGAGCAAGCAGCCTGTACACGTGTGGGCTAGACAGTAGGGTTTTAGGGTTTGGGGAGATGGCAGAGAGGGAGAAGGGACCCAGGTGGACAAAAGGGAATCACTTTCAGCAAGTATGAGATTTATCCCAGGTTTTGATTTGGTCTGTGAAATAGTAAAGTGCATTTGAGAAAAACAGCTAGTATAAAAGAGCATTAAATAGCTGGTGTTGCAGTCAGGGAAGATACCTACCACTTCTGAGCCATTTATCACAGTGAGCAGGAAGGACTCTACCAGGAGAGAACCTTACTGTGAAATTCTTTTCCTCTGTGCCAAAGGGTTTTTTCTATTTTATGGTACTGCTGGCCTGGCTGTGGCTTTCTCAAAATAGGAGCACTGGACAGGATGCTTGGTCCTGGACTCAGAGTTCATTAATTTAGCCTATTGCTTTTGTTGATTCGGTTGTTACTTTGAGCATTTGCACATGCCAGGCAGTGTGTTAAGGATGAGATGGCCATTTAGATTTGGAGAAGATCTCACAGTTGAGTAGAACACATTCCCTCTTCTCAGAAATCCAACATGAAAGGCAATGCCTTAAAATAATTTGGTAAGTGCAGCAAAGAGAAGGCAGGACAAGGAGAGAGGATGGATTCAGAGAGTCCGGAGGTGTCTGGAGACTGACTGAGCTGAGCAAGGACTGCACTGCAAGTCGTTCACACCACAGTTTGTTCTTCTTTCAGTGTACATTTTTACCATTGTTAAAAGAGTGAATTCTTATCAATATGGAACATTTAAGTAGTGACTAAAATGCAAAGAGAAAAAAATGAAACCACCTAGGTCAAATCTGGATATTTTTTCTCTCCCCTCTTTCCCCTCTCTCTTTCTGTCTTTCTTCTTTTTAAATTGAGGGACATACAATAAAATGCACAAATCTTAGTGTGCAGCTCAGTGATTTTGACATGTGTATATCCTCATATAACCATCATCCAGATCAGATATCAAACACTTGCACTAAATTTTCTCCCTTCACCTATTTTTCCCACTCCCCACCCTCCTCTCCCATGGCAACCACCAGTCTGTTCTCTGTGTCTGTGAGTCCATTTGTTTCATTGTCCATTTGTTTTGTTTTTTAGATTCCACATATGAGTGAAGTCATATGGTATTTGTCTTTCTTTGTCTTATTTCACTTAGACTAATACCTCCAGGTCCAATCATGTGTCACAAATGGCAAGATTTCATTCTTTTTTTATGGCTGAGCAATGTTGTGTATATGTAACACAGCTTTTGTATCCACTCATCTGTCAGTGGACATTTAGGTTGCTTCCATACTTTGGCTGTCATAAGTAATACTGTGAAAAACATAGGGGGTGCATATATCTTTTCGGATTGGTGATTTTGTTGTCCTTAGATAAAGTCTCAGAAGTGGAATTACTGGGTCATATGGTATTTGTATTTTTAGTTTTTTTGAAAAACCTCCGTACTGCTTTCCATAATAGCTTTGCCAGTTTATAGTCCCACCATCAGTGTACAGGGGCTCCCTTTTCTCTACATCATCGCCAACACTTGTTATTTCTTGTCTTTTGGATAATAGCTGTTATCCAAATAGCCATTCTGACTGGTATGAGGTGATACCTCATTGTAGCTTTGATTTGTGTTTCTTGGTTAATGATGTTAAACTGAATCTATATTTTAAAACTCTAAAAAAAAAATTAAATCCAAACTCTTGGTGATTGCCTATGAGGCCCAGATGTCTGTCTGTCTTCTTTGACCTCTTACTTCCCTATCCCGAGTTACTCTTGCATTCATTTTGGCCATCTTCTTATTTCTCAGAAGCTCCTCAGTGCCTGAGAGCTTTTTATTTATTTATTCACTTATTTATTTATTTATTTATTTATTTATCCATTTATTCATTCATCTATTCATTCATTTATTTATGTTTTGTTATCATTAATGTACAATTACAATAGCAACATTATGGTTACTAGACTCCCCCCATTATCAAGTCCCCACCACATACCCCATTGCAGTCACTGTCCATCAGCATAGTAAGATGCTATAGTGTCACTACTTGTCTTCTCTGTGCTATACTGCCTTCCCTGTGCCCCCCTGCCTCTACATTTTGTGTGCTAATTGCAGGAAATTCTTTGTCCCCATATCCATGCACAGGACAAAGCTTGCAGTAACCATCCCAGGCCAGCCTAGCCTGAAGTTACTCACCTCTGTGAATACACACACACTTCCTGGTGCCTTTGTCTGCCTTGACTGATGCATTCTGGTAGTTAACAAACCTCATCTATGTGTATATTTTTCTTACTTGTTATCTGGCTCTTCCTACGAGAACCTGAAGCTCAGGGAGGACAGGGTTATTATCTCCCTTTTTTCCACCCAGCAGTTGGAACATGTTTGCCACTTCACCAAGCACTGTAACAGTGGTAACACTTACTGAGGGCAGGCACTGATCTCAGGACATATTTTGTTGATTTTGCCAATATTTTAAAGACCCAAACAATTTTGTTCCCCCTCTTTCTGAAGATTAAGGCTTTTGTTCATTCTTTCCAGTTCTGCCCTTGAGCTGAAATGGGTAGTTCTTGGAACGTGGTAGTTTTGAGAAACTGACCTAAGCCCAAAATGGCTAAAATCAACAGCAGGAGAGTGGTGATGTAGAGAGGTGGGCAGGAGCCAGAGCAGAGAGGGCCTTTCCCAGCAGCATCAGGGTGTTTGGACTTTATTCCCAGGAAAATCAAACAGCTGTATTTATGCGGAGGTGTAGCAAGGTTAACCTTGTGTGAAGATGTCTGTCCTGAATGAAGGGGATGAGAGTGAATACAGAGAAAGGATTCTGCAGTGGGCGAGGTGAGAGATGGTAACAGTCTGCGCTAGGAAGGTCATGGCGGATTCCAGAAAAATAGGCAGATTTCAGAGAGATTTAATTAAGCCATTGAACATTTCCTAAGAGCCCTGTCTTGCCCAAGTATTGGAGCAGTGAAGGTAGAAGGCCGGGTCGCTGCCGTCATAGAATGAATGTCAGGTTTCTGGCTTGAGTTGCTGCATGGACAGCAGTGACATTTACTGGGCTAAGGACCTTGGGAAGAATAACATATTTGAAACTATGTTGTCATAGGCTATAGGTTGTTTTAGTGTTGATTTAGAGGTCAGTAAAGTATCCTTTTGTTAAACTAATCAATTTTTGTGAATACCCAATTAAGGGATACCTTTTAAAGGAAACAGTGACATGTTCTTGAGGCTTAGTTGTTTGTGAAATGACAGCTTAACTGTAATTGTTCCCCAAGGAATGGTGTCATATCACAAAAATAGTTTAGATCAATTAAAGCTGATTCAGAAAGGCACTTGGTCTTTACCAACAAAGAACATAATTATTGGACCTTACATATTATGCAATGAGACTCAATATACTTACTCTGTGTTGGTTTACCATCTTCATAATCATTTGAAAATTTTATAATTGTAACATTGTATGATAATATGTTTGTAATATCATAATTGACATTTGGAGAAAAATCATTAGTCTTGGAAATAACACTTTGACTTTCTCTTCAAGTCTATTCACAAATGAAATTATTAATAAAAACAAAGTTAAAATGTATTAAATTCTTACTGTTTTGCAAATCCAGTTGTCCAATAAGAAACAAATTCTGACTTAATACGGAAAGATTCTGGGAGCCTGTTGTGGGGCAGGAAAGGGTACTTACTGCTGTAGTGAAGAGGAGGGCGGAGCATGAGGACCGTCGGTGTCCCGGAGGTCGGACTGCAAAGGGCTTTTCCTTTATGGGGAAAGTGAAGAAGACCAGCGAGGTGTGGGGAAGGAGGGGGAAGGGGTACAGGAGGCCTGGTGGGACAGCAGGTCAGAGAACGTTTTACATGAGGCTGGCTCCTGAAAACAGGCCTTTCGGGAGATATGGTGGGTAGGTTGCTACTGTTCAGGGGCCTGAGGAAGGAAGAGAAGCTCAACTAAAGTTCGATGAAGTTGGTGTTAGGGACATCTTCTGATTCATCAGTGGACTCAAACACGTCAGCTCATCTTTTATGGGGCAAAGAATGGCAATTTGCAGGGTCTGTGTCTGGCCTTGTCATAGGTCACAGGGGTCATGGCAGGTCTTACCTAAGTCACAGGGGAAAAAAAAGAGTTCTTCTTTGCAGTGAGTAATTTCCAGGAGTGCAAGAGCATTTCTTGATCCTCACAGTGTTTCTGGAGCACAGAACTCAGTGCTCAGCACTTCATCTGCTTTAGTTAATGACTCATAAGCCAGACTGTGGTTACTAGGCGAAGCTGAGGACAGGAAGGCTGAGGAGCTCTGTGATCACCCCGCCAGCCAGAGGGGGCCCTTCAGGGTCCACAGCAGGTGGAGCGTCAGGACGTCATGGAACTCGAGGCAAAACGAGAACCGTGCTGCTTAAGGTGCTTATTTTGTATGTCATCCAAAGAGTTACTCAGGCCTTTTCCCGTGTGAGCACCGGCTGCAGCTAGCCTGACCAGTGGCTGCTTCATGTTTCGTTTTGCTTTGTTAACTACATTAGGGTATCTTACAGAGTCCATGGAGGACCCGAATTTATGATCTAAGAGGAGGACCTTCAGTAACAAGAGGTTCAGGTCTAAGACACAGAGAGTAATTACAGCCTGTGGCCCCTCCTTCTAGCAGTGCTTTTTACCAGGGGCACAACTGACATTTTACACAGACCCTTCTCCACTCTGAGGGGCAGTCCCATCCAGTTCTGCCATGTGACATTTTTGGACTTTGCCCACTAAGTGACAGTAGTGACCCACAGTCATTATGACAGCCAGTCATGCTATTTCCTCATGCCCCCAGGGAGGTGATGCAATTTGGGCTTGAGAACCCAAGCCAGCAACCAAGCAGATTGCCTCTGTTGTGACTCCTCTCTAACGACGCTGAGTGTCCTCATGCTTAGGCCTAAACCCCAGACTCCCTTGACTTCCAGGCAGACAGCAGCTCCTTGACATGCCTGGGTGGCCTGGGCATGGTCACTCTGTCCCAGTGTGGTGGCTCCCCTGATAGCCTCGTGGGTGAAGGGGTATCAGTGCTCACTGAAGCGTGGTCATTGTTCACATACAACCATAAATGTCCACAACAGTTATTTAATTTATTACACAACAGTTATTACACAACAGTTAATTAATTTATTACTTATTGACTTGGCATGGAGTATGTTATGCACAATCTACGTATGGGCTGCTCTGGTGGGTGATTTTCATACATTTTTCATTTAATTCAGACAGAAGGTGCTGCAGTAGGTTGTCTGCTCCCCGTGTCCTGTGAGGAGTCTGAGACTCAGGGAGGCTGGTGCCACTGCATTTGGACAGAGAATGAAGTAAAGGTGCCTCTCGTGCCTGAAGTACTCGTCTACATTTTTTTTTGGGTGAAGAAAAGACAAAAATAGAGGTTAAATGGAGAAAGAAAACTCCTGAAGATACCTATAATCTTATAGAATCTTTTCCTTCTTTTACAGAATCCTATGTTTTTATGTTTTATCAAATGACCTTGAAAAAATCTTACCATTCTGTCGATTTCAGTTTCCTCTGTATGAAGTCAGATGTTTGGACCGGATGATTTCTAAGGTCCCGTAATTTTTAATTGAGAAATATGTAGCTATTAAAGACATCTAACTGTGGCCATTTGACCACAAATTAATTTTTATGCTCTCCTTGAAACTTGCTAAAATGAATATAAGTAAGTTAAAAAGGAAGAAATCTAGAAAGAATAGGAGTGTGAGACAATAGGCAAATGATGTTAGTAAAGTTTTGGTGATGGCAAAATAAATGGATAAATGCTAATAACTTTGGAGACCAGAAATATCAGGAACCTCAGCTTGCGGGGCAAGAGAAAGTCAGCCAGAAACATGCTCACGAGTGCGGGAAAGCCTCAAGAAGAGCCGGGCATTGTGGGTGCCAGTCGCTGCGACGGTGGGCTCATAAGGTGGAGCTGGACAGGAGACCCAGTTGGAAGTTTGGTATGAGAACAGGTCAGCCCGCTGGCTGCTCTGCCCACTGACAACACCTGGTATTTGCTCTTCTTAACCTGGCAACACACTGGACACTTCTTGAAGAGGTTGAATAAAGAAGCTTTAAGCTCTAAGATTCCGATGTAGCCGGGGACTTAAGTGACATGCGGCCCTGAAAATTAGGGAGAGATTTCCTTTAACTAAGGTGCACATACTTCATGACAGGATTCTCAGTGTTCGGGCAGCCAAGCCTGTACCCGCTCCTGGGACACTGGGGAATTTCTGCTCCGGGCAGTGCCTTGCCCTAGAGGAAAGGGCCATCAGTACTGATATTTGCGAAGCTTCTGATGAAGGAACTTGGCTGCCATATTACAGTGAACGATCAAGTCCAGTCCTCAGATCCCATGTATGAACACAGATAGTGTTTTTGAGCCTCAATCTTAAATTTTTAAGGACAGGTAGCAGAGAATTACCAGTCATCTGAGGAAAGCCCATAATGTAGAAAGAGACCATTTCACCAAGTGTGGCGTAAGGGCTTCTGTTGGAAGCAGTCAGTACAAACGCCAAGGTTGGGGGGCAACGCCGTGAACATCCTCAGAACAACTGCTGTTGCTTCCATAAAATACTTAAAAAGGTGCCATAATAAAGAATAAATATAAGAAGATACTATTAGGATACTATTAGTACTTAAATATTTGAAAGCAGAAATGAAAAATAAATCAGTAGATATCTAGGAAACGTAATTGTCTCTCAGAAAGTAAAAGAGAAAGAAAAAGTGAAAGAGAAAGAGAGGAAAAATAAGAGAGAAACTCAGAGAGTGAACTCAGGATGTCCAGTGTACAAGTAAGAGAATTTCCAGAAAGATAAAGCAGAAAAAGTGGGAAATGAGAACAAGGGTAGGGGTGGGTGGGTGGGTGGGTGGAGACAGTGATTTTCTTTCCCACTGTACAGTATTATTTGGTATTTTAAACTCTGTAAGTATCACTTACATATTTTTTTAAAGTAATTTACTTAAAGTTAAATTAAAAAATAATAATTACATTCATGTGAAGGTTAGAAAGAAATTCTTGAGTTTTCATTGAAGACCAATAAAATTAAAAGTGGGCAAGGAAAAATACCATGTTGATTTTTTTAAAGTACATATTTTTTTTTTTTTTTTTTTTTTGAGAGGGCATCTCTCATATTTATTGATCAAATGGTTGTTAACAACAATAAAATTCAGTATAGGGGGGTCAATGCTCAATGTACAATCATTAATCCATCTCAAGCCTAATTCTCGTCAGTCTCCAATCTTCTGAAGCATAACGAACAAGTTCTTACATGGTGAACGAATTCTTACAGAGTGAATAAATTCTTACATGGTGAACAGTACAAGGGCAGTCATCACAGAAACTTTCGGTTTTGATCATGCAATATGACCTATAAACCATCAGGTCAAATATGAATATTCATTTGATTTTTGTACTTGATTTATATGTTGATCCCACATTTCTCCTATTATTATTATTATTTTTATTTTTAATAAAATGCTGAAGTGGTAGGTAGATGCAAGATAAAGGTAGAAAACATAGTTTAGTGCTGTAAGAAGGCAAATGTAGATGATCAGATGATCAGGTGTGTGCCTATGGACTAAGTATTAATCCAGGCTAGACAAGGGCAGCAAGACATCCACGGATGCAGAAGATTTCTCTCAAAGCAGCGGGGGTGAGGTTCTGAGCCTCACCTCTGTTGATCCCCAAATTCTCACCTGATGGCCCCCCTGCGACTGTGCCTGTCTTAGGTTGTTCCTCCCTTGAGGAATCTTACCCGTCTCTGGCTAACCAGTCATCTTCCGGGGCCATACAGGGAAATGTAAAGTTGGTAAGTGAGAGAGAAGCCATATTGTTTGCAAAGGTTAGCTTTTTACTTCTTTGCAGATTTATGCACTGTGGCTTCTATGCCCAGCACTTGTCTCGAGGTATCTTTACCACCTGGAGGAATTATGATACTCGGTAAATTCGATATGAGGCACGAATTCTATTTAAAGTTTGTAATTAGGAAGGAAGAAGAAAAGCTATAGATGTAGCATATGAAGGAAACTTGGGAGGATTGATTATTTCTTTGACATATCTTCTTGTATAGTATCTTAAGTATGTATAGGTTTTAAACTACTAACTAATTTGCACACACATATTGACATAATAGGAATACGGTGACATAAACAAAGCAAATCTATAATTACCAGCCATCTCCAGTGAAGCCAAGAAAACCATTTAGGCACCCTAGGCATTTGTGAAAATTTATCTATGATATGATGGATATTTTCCAACTGTACTTGAACCATCAGACAAATTAAAGCAGCCCATTTCTGGGATCTGTTCACATCCCATATGTTCTTTTAACCATAGATAGTCTATAGTCATGAGATTTTGGGGTGCTACAACTTGCACCCCTCCCAACTCCTGGTTGAGTTCCAACAGTACAGATCCAGTCAAATTCGTTGTCTCACTGTATGCACATGCCAGCCTAGACATCTCCCTCCTCCTTCTTATGGCAAGTCCAGGAGACGGTGGGCTGGATGCAGCCACAACCGCAGCATCGTCCGGATCCCTGTGGAGGCTTTTTGATGATCATCCCCCGGCACGAGTCCTCCAGAGAGTGCTGATGCCGGAAGCTCCTCCTCATATCGTATCTTAGTTCATTTTCTGGGTATCCAAGCTAGGCCTTGATCTTCTGCGTAGAAACAAACAGACCCTTTGCCCACACTTTGACATGCCCTCTATACCACTGTGCAGAACTCATTGGAGGTCAGCACACAGTAACTGCTTTTTTTTTTTTTTTTTTAATTAAGAGAAAGGAATATTATCAGAAAAGAGTACCTCCATAGCTGATCATCTGACACCCTTTAAGTGATCAACATTAAGGATATTTAAAGCATGCGTTGATCTTTGATTTACCAATAGTTTTATCCTGTTAAGGAGTAATCCCCCTTTTCTTTCTTTCTTTCTTTTTTTTTTTTTAAATTTTTAATCTACACTTACCTGAAGAATACTATGTTTACTATGCTCTCCCCTATATCAGGTCCCCCCTAACAACCACATTACGGTTACTGTCCATCAGCTTAGCAAAATGTTGTAGAGTCACTACTTGTCCTCTCTGTGTTGTGCAGCCCACCCTCCCCTTTCTCCCTCCCCCCCATGCATGCTAATCTTAATACCCCCCTTCTTCTTCCCCCCCCTTATCCCTCCCTGCCCACCCATCCTCCCCAGTTCCTTTCCCTTTGGTACCTGTTAGTCCATTTTTGGGTTCTGTAATTCTGCTGCTGTTTTGTTCCTTCAGTTTTTCCTTTGTTCCTATACTCCTCAGATGAGTGAAATCATTTGGTATTTCTCTTTCTCCGCTTGGCTTATTTCACTGAGCATAATACTCTCCAGCTCCATCCATGTTGCTGCAAATGGTTGGATTTTTCCACTTCTTATGGCTGAGTAGTATTCCATTGTGTATATGTACCACATCTTCTTTATCCATTCATCTACAGATGGACATTTAGGTTGCTTCCAATTCTTGGCTATTGTAAATAGTGCTGCGATAAACATAGGAGTGCATCTGTCTTTCTCAAACTTGATTGCTGCGTTCTTAGGGTAAATTCCTAGGAGTGGAATTCCTGGGTCAAATGGTAGGTCTGTTTTGAGCATTTTGATGCACCTCCATACTACTTTCCACAATGGTTGAACTAATTTACATTCCCACCAGCAGTGTAGGAGGGTTCCCCTTTCTCCACAGCCTCGCCAACATTTGTTGTTGTTTGTCTTTTGGATGGCAGCTATCCTTACTGGTGTGAGGTGATACCTCATTGTAGTTTTAATTTGCATTTCTCTGATAATTAGCGATGTGGAGCATCTTTTCATGTGTCTCTTGGCCATCTGTATTTCTTTTTTGGAGAACTGTCTGTTCAGTTCCTCTGCCCATTTTTTAATTGGGTTATTTGTTTTTTGTTTGTTGAGGCGTGTGAGCTCTTTATATATTCTGGACGTCAAGCCTTTATCAGATCTGTCATTTTCAAATATATTCTCCCATACTGTAGGGTTCCTTTTTGTTCTATTGATGGTGTCTTTCGCTGTACAGAAGCTTTTCAGCTTAATGTAGTCCCACTTGCTCATTTTTGCTGTTGTTTTCCTTGCCCGGGGAGATATGTTCAAGAAGAGATCACTCATGTTTATGTCTAAGAGGTTTTTGCCTATGTTTTTTTCCAAGAGTTTAATGGTTTCGTGACTTACATTCAGGTCTTTGATCCATTTTGAGTTTACCTTTGTATATGGGGTTAGACAATGGTCCAGTTTCATTCTCCTACATGTAGCTGTCCAGTTTTGCCAGCACCATCTGTTGAAGAGACTGTCATTTTGCCATTGTATGTCCATGGCTCCTTTATCAAATATTAATTGACCATATATGTTTGGGTTAATTTCTGGGGTCTCTAATCTGTTCCACTGGTCTGTGGCTCTGTTCTTGTGCCAGTACCAAATTGTCTTGATTACTATGGCTTTGTAGTAGAGCTTGAAGTTGGGGAGTGAGATCCCCCCTACTTTATTCTTCTTTTTCAGGATTGCTTTGGCTATTCGGGGTCTTTGGTGTTTCCATATGAATTTTTGAATTATTTGTTCCAATTCATTGAAGAATGTTGCTGGTAATTTGAGAGGGATTGCATCAAATTTGTATATTGCTTTCGGCAGGATGGCCATTTTGACGATATTAATTCTTCCTAGCCATGAGCATGGGATGAGTTTCCATTTATTAGTGTCCCCTTTAATTTCTCTTAAGAGTGACTTGTAGTTTTCAGAGTATAAGTCTTTCACTTCCTTGGTTAGGTTTATTCCTAGGTATTTTATTCTTTTTGATGCAATGGTGAATGGAATTGTTTTCCTGATTTCTCTTTCTATTGATTCGTTGTTAGTGTATAGGAAAGCTACAGATTTCTGTGTGTTGATTTTGTATCCTGCAACTTTGCTGTATTCCGATATCAGTTCTAGTAGTTTTGGAGTGGAGTCTTTAGGGTTTTTTATGTACAGTATCATATCATCTGCAAATAGTGACAGTTTAACTTCTTCTTTACCAATCTGGATTCCTTGTATTTCTTTGTTTTGTCTGATTGCCGTGGCTAGGACCTCCAGTACTATGTTAAATAACAGTGGGGAGAGTGGGCATCCCTGTCTGGTTCCCGATCTCAGTGGAAATGCTTTCAGCTTCTCGCTGTTCAGTATAATGCTGGCTGTGGGTTTATCATATATGGCCTTTATTATGTTGAGGTACTTGCCCTCTATTCCCATTTTGCTGAGAGTTTTTATCATGAATGGATGTTGAATTTTGTCAAATGCTTTTTCAGCATCTATGGAGATGATCATGTAGTTTTTGTCTTTCTTTTTGTTGATGTGGTGGATGATGTTGATGGATTTTCGAATGTTGTACCATCCTTGCATCCCTGGGATGAACCCCACTTGGTCATGGTGTATGATCCTTTTGATATACTGTTGAATTCTGTTTGCTAATATTTTATTGAGTATTTTTGCATCTACGTTCATCAGGGATATTGGTCTGTAATTTTCTTTTTTGGTGGGGTCTTTGCCTGGTTTTGATATTAGGGTGATGTTGGCTTCATAGAATGAGTTTGGGAGTATTCCCTCTTCTTCTATTTTGTGGAACACTTTAAGGAGAATGGGTATTATGTCTTCTCTGTGTGTCTGATAAAATTCCGAGGTAAATCCGTCCGGCCCCGGGGTTTTGTTCTTGGGTAGTTTTTTGATTACTGTTTCAATTTCTTTGCTTGTAATTGGTTTGTTTAACTTTTGTGTTTCTTCCTTGGTCAGTCTTGGGAGGTTGTATTTTTCTAGGAAGTTGTCCATTTCTTCTAGGTTTTCCAGCTTGTTGGCATATAGGTTTTCATAGTAGTCTTTAATAATTCTTTGTATTTCTGTGGAGTCTGTCGTGATTTTTCCATTCTCATTTCTGATTATGTTGATTTGTGTTGACTCTCTTTTTCTCTTAATAAGTTGGGCTAGAGGCTTATCTATTTTGTTTATTTTCTCAAAGAACCAGCTCTTGGTTTCGTTGATTTTTGCTATTGTTTTATTCTTCTCAATTTTGTTTATTTCTTCTCTAATCTTTATTATGTCCCTCCTTCTGCTGACTTTAGGCCTCATTTGTTCTTCTTTTTCCAGTTTTAATAATTGTGATGTTAGACTATTCATTTGGGATTGTTCTTCCTTCTTCAAGTGTGCCTGGATTGCTATATACTTTCCTCTTAAGACTGCTTTCGCTGCATCCCACAGAAGTTGGGGCTTAGTGTTGTTGTTGTCATTTGTTTCTATATATTCCTTGATCTCTATTTTGATTTGTTCATTGATCCATTGATTATTTAGTAGCATGTTGTTAAGCCTCCATGTGTTTGTGAGCCTTTTTGTTTTCTTTGTAGAATTTATTTCTACTTTCATACCTTTGTGGTCTGAAAAATTGGTTGGTAGAATTTCAATATTGTGGAATTTACTGAGGCTCTTTTTGTGAGCTAGTATGTGGTCTATTCTGGAGAATGTTCCATGTGCACTTGAGAAGAATGTATATCCTGTTGCTTTTGGATGTAAAGTTCTATAGATGTCTATTAGGTCCATCTGTTCTAGTGTGTTGTTCAGTGCCTGTGTGTCTTTACTTATTTTCTGCCCGGTGGATCTATCCTTTGGGGTGAGTGGTGTGTTGAAGTCTCCTACAATGAATGCATTGCAGTCTATTTCCCTCTTTAGTTCTGTTAGTATTTGCTTCACATATGCTGGTGCTCCTGTATTGGGTGCATATATATTTAGAATGGTTATATCCTCTTGTTGGACTAAGCCCTTTATCATTATGTAGTGGCCTTCTTTATCTCTTGTTACTTTCTTTGTTTTGAAGTCTATTTTGTCTGATATTAGTACTGCAACCCCTGCTTTCTTCTCACTGTTGTTTTTCTGAAATATGTTTTTCCATCCCTTGACTTTTAGTCTATGCTTATCTTTGGGTTTAAGGTGAGTTTCTTGTAAGCAGCATATAGATGGGTCTTGCTTTTTTATCCATTCTATTACTCTATGTCTTTTGATTGGTGCATTAAGTCCATTTACATTTAGGGTGACTATTGAAAGATATGTACTTATTGCCATTGCAGGCTTTAGATTCGTGGTTACCAAAGGTTCAAGGTTAGCTTCTTTAGTATCTTACTGCCTAACTTAGCTCACTTATTGAGCTGTTATATACACTGTCTGGAGAGTCTTTTCTTCTCTCCCTTCTTATTCCTCCTCCTCCCTTCTTCATATGTTGTGTGTTTTGTTCTGTGCTCTTTTTAGGGGTGCTCCCATCTAGAGCAGTCCCTGTAGGATGCCCTGTAGAGGTGGTTTGTGGGAAGCAAATTCCCTCAGCTTTTGCTTGTCTGGGAATTGTTTGATCCCACCATCATATTTAAATGATAGTCGTGCTGGATACAGTATCCTTGGTTCAAGGCCCTTCTGTTTCATTGCATTAAGTATATCATGCCATTCTCTTCTGGCCTGTAGGGTTTCTGTTGAGAAGTCTGATGTTAGCCTGATTGGTTTTCCTTTATAGGTGACCTTTTTCTCTCTAGCTGCCTTTAAAACTCTTTCCTTGTCCTTGATCCTTGCCATTTTAATTATTATGTGTCTTGGTGTTGTCCTCCTTGGATCCTTTCTGTTGGGGGTTCTGTATAATTCCATGGTCTGTTCGATTATTTCCTCCCCCAGTTTGGGGAAGTTTTCAGCAATTATTTCTTCAAAGACACTTTCTATCCCTTTTCCTCTTTCTTCCTCTTCTGGTATCCCTATAATACGAATGTTTTTCCTTTTGTATTGGTCACATATTTCTCTTAGTGTTGTTTCATTCCTGGAGATCCTTTTATCTCTCTCTATGTCAGCTTCTATACGTTCCTGTTCTCTGGCTTCTATTCCTTCAATGGCCTCTTGCATCTTATCCATTCTGCTTATAAATCCTTCCAGGGATTGTTTCACTTCTGTGATCTCTTTCCTGACATCTGTGATCTCCTTCCGGACTTCATCCCACTGCTCTTGCATTTTTCTCTGCATCTCATCCCACTGCTCTTGCATTTTTCTCTGCATCTCATCCCATTGCTCTTGCATTTTTTTCTGCATCTCTGTCAGCATGTTCATGATTTTTATTTTGAATTCTTTTTCAGGAGGACTAGTTAGGTCTGTCTCCTTCTCAGGTGTTGTCTCTGTGATCTTTGTCTGCCTGTAGTTTTGCCTTTTCATGGTGATAGAGATAGTCTGCAGAGCTGGTACAAGTGACCGCTGGAAGAGCTTCCCTTCTTGTTGGTTTGTAGCCTTTTCCTGGGAGAATAGCGACCTCTAGTGGCTTGTGCTGGGCAGCTGTGCGCAGACAGGGCTTCTGCTTCCTGCCCAGTTGCTTTGGGGTTTATCTCCACTGTTGCTGTGGGCTTGGCCTGGCTGGGGCTGTCCCTCCAAAATGGTGGAGCCCCGTTAGAGGGGGAGCAGCCAGGAGACTATTTATCTCCGTAAGGGGCCTCTGTGCTCCCTGCTGCCCAGGGGGTTAGAGTGCCCAGAGATCCCCAGATTCCCTGCTTCTGGTCTAAGTGACCTGTCCTGCCCCTTTAAGATTTCCAAAAAGCACTCTCCAAACCAAAACAACAACAGCAACAATGAGAGAGGGAACAGAAAGGAAAAAAAAAAGAAAAAACACGCGATTTTTTTTTTTTTTCCTCAGGTGCCGGTCCCAGGCACCCGCGCACTGGTCCTGCTGCCCTGTCTCCCTAGCACCAGGGTCCCTGTCCTTTCAAGGCTTCCAAAAAGCACCCACCCACCGGTCCCGCAGGGAAGGAACGCTCAATATTCTTGGTCCTCAGGCACTGGTCCCACACACCCGCTCACCAGTCCCGCCGCCCTGCCTCCCTAGCACCGGGGTCCCTGTCCCTTCAAGGCTTCCAAAAAGCACTTGGCAAAAAGAGAGAGAAAAAAAGGGGAAAAACGCGCGATTTCTTCCGTCCTCAGGTGCTGGTCTCAGGCACCCACCCACCGGTCCCACAGGGAAAAATGCGGGATATTCTTTGTCCTCAGGTGCCGGTCCCAGGCACCCGCTCACCAGTCCCGCCGCCCTGCCTCCCTAGCACCGGGGTCCCTGTCCCTTTTAGGCTTCCAAAAAGCACTCGCAGAAAAGAGAAAAAAAAAAGGGGAAAAACGCGCGATTTCCTCTGTCCTCAAGTGCCGGTCTCAGGCACCCGCCCACCGGTCCCGCAGGGAAAAACGGGGGATATTCTTTGTCCTCAGGCGCCGGTCCCAGCCACCCGCTCACCAGTCCCGCCACCGTGCCTCCCTAGCACTGGGGTCCCCGTCCCTTCAAGGCTTCCAAAAAGCGCTTGCCAAAAAGAGAAAAAAAAAAAAAGGGGAAAAACGCGCGACCTCCTCCGTCCTCAGGCACCGGTCCCAGGCACCCGCCCCCAGGTCTCGCAGGGAGAAACACGGGATATTCTTTGTCCTCCTGCGCCGTTCCCAGGCACCTCCTCACCGGTCCCGCCACCCTGCCTCCCCAGCAACGGGGGCCCGTCCCTCTAAGGCTTCCAAAAAGCGCTCGCCAAAAAAAAAAACTGCTCCGGTTTCTCTCCACCCGCCGGGAGCCGGGGGGAGGGGCGCTCGGGTCCCGCCGGGCTGGGGCTTGTATCTTACCCCCTTCACAAGGCGCTGGGTTCTTGCAGGTGTGGATGTGGTCTGGATGTTGTCCTGTGTCCTGTGGTCTCTATTTTAGGAAGATTTTTCTTTGTTATATTTTCATAGCTCTATGTGTTTTTGGGAGGAGATTTCCACTGCTCTACTCACGCCGCCATCTTGGCTCCCGCCTCTTAAAGTACATATTTTTATAATTATTTCAACTATTTGAAGTTGATTAAATTTACTAAAATTACTAAAATTCACTAAAATTACTCTTCTAACTATTACCATAGTTGGGGAAAATGAGGAATAATTTTGTCGTAAAAGCAGTGCACAGGAGTGGCCTCAGTCAGGAAGGAGGGCAGCAGGCGCCAGGCAGTGTGACTAGAGCGGCTCCTCTCTCGGTGAGCAGATGTGGTTTTCTGTTTGGGAGCAAGGAGAATTCATGACTTACCTTAATCATAGTAAGAGTTTTTCAAGTTGTGTGAAATTTCTAGTAACAGTTCTTTCCTTCAAGATGTATTTATTGGGGGTGTTATGTGCCAAGCATTGTTCTAAATGATCTATGTATACAACCTCCTTAATCCTCAGAGCAGCCCTCTGAGGGTTGGTCCCGATGTTATTCATCAGTCCCGTTTCATAGATGAGAAAACCAGGGTATGCAGAGGTTAGGTGACTTGCCCAGGGTTACTCAGCTGTAAGTAGAAAAGTCAGGTTTTAAAAACATGGCAATCTAGCCTGTGTCCATACCCGTAACTAATTCACTCCTACTGTGCTTGTTAAATAAAGAACCCTAAGCATCTAGGGTACATGAGTCGTCCACTTTCCCACAGCTAGTTATTTTAGAAGAGATAGATGGGTTTTGTCATAAGGTTTTTGTCAGCCGAGCGCTTAGCACTCACCTAGGCCACTGCTCGCATTGGTTGACTGACCAGTGCTTAAGAGATGAGCCGGTGGAAGAGCCCAGATCTTCACAATGCGCCTAGTGTACATTATAGTGCAACCAGATTCATTTTTCCTCACCTACGTTCTAATCCTACACTGTTCATATTTGATACTGAATGGGTGTTGAAATGATCAGGATAGCAACTTAGGAATTCTGAAATTAACTTCAGATAGTTTGTGAAATACAGCCATTATTGAAGTGACTGGTATAAAAAAATATGTCAATTTTTTTTATCTTGTAATTTTTAATCCCTGTTTATGTGGTTTGTGGAAAACATTACAATGTGATACAGCAGAAACTTAAGTATTTGTTATAATCAATGATGTGTAATGTTCTACAGTGTTTCCTAATACCAAGATTAATAGACTGCTTTCAGATATGAATGTTACCAATTCTTTTTGTTTGTTTTTTCTAGTTCAACTTTGTGGGGAAACTTTTGGGTCCACGTGGCAATTCTCTGAAACGTTTGCAAGAAGAAACATTGACAAAAATGTCTATACTTGGAAAAGGTTCCATGAGAGACAAGGCAAAGGTACTTTTCATCACAAACAATGGCCACCTATTTAGACAAGTCATATAATGCGCTTTCAGATCTTTCCTTGTAGTGACACTCCTTATATGGTAGCAAATGAAATTATATGAAAATGTTATATGAGGTGATGTATTTGTGACACTGGTTAGGAAATGGAGTCACTCTGGCCAGTTTCAGAATATGTAGTATCTTACACGTACACCTCTAACTGTTACATTCATTTATAAATGAAACAGCAGTACCTATGGTTTTGATTCTAGAAGCAGCACCTTGTAAAAAGTACAGTGATACTGAAATTGTCCTGAAGAGAAAGTTACCTATAGTCTTACTGTCACTATTTGCATTTTGGATTAGTTACTTTGTATCTTTTTTCTGTGTTGTTTCACATAGATGTGTTTATAAAGTATATACTTTTATTTGCTTTTTTGGCCCTTCATTCAATATCCTATGTATTTTATCAAGTTAAACCTGATTTTATGTCTTTTAATAATTGTACACTATTCTAACATATGATAGTTCTACTTGGATGTATTCACACTAAAAGCCTTCTTTTTAAGCTAAAATTACTTATTTTTTATTACTTTCTTAAATATACCAATTCTGAAAAAAAGTTCATATTTCATAATGTGCTGTTAGTTATATTGTGAGGATTAGCAACTTGACTGAAAAAAACCTCTTTAGCCTCCTCACATAAAGTCAATCAAAGTAAAAGCTTTTATAATAAAAAGAGCTACCATTTGCTCATTGAACAACCACTGTGAGTCTGGCACTCTGTGACATTTTACATGCATTTTCCCCTGCTCTCCTTGGAAAAATGATGCAAGAGACATAATATTTTCCTTGTTCTACATGTTACAAAACTGAGATTCAGAGGACCTATGCATGTTACCTGGATTAATCAGGTGAATTTTTATGTTGTTTGATTAAAACATGGCTGCATATGAGACTCACATGGGCTACTGAAAAATCCATATTCCTATGCCTAACCTGTTCAGAGTGCATTCCCAAAATGAATTTTCTGCTGAGTGTTTAAAATGATTCTAATGCATGGCCAGGTTAAGTTAACTGCCCACTAAGCATTGCTGTCTCAAAAGATGTTACTTTGATTCCCTGTCTATTCTGGCAGTAGGAGGAAATGGAACCATATATTATTCAGGTGGTTGGAAGCTGTGTGTTACCTTGTAGGAAAGTAGCCCACCCTCGCTGGTATCTGAACTGTCTTCAGTAAGGCCGTGTGGTAATGAGGCTCATGAGGCACCTGCTATGCTAGTTAGACCCATCAACACAGTGCTACTTATTTTGTCTGATGTTAGGGGAGTTCTCCGGCAGAAGTGACGTTTTGTGGCACCTTGTGGCAGTGGCCAGAGCATCCACAGATAGTGCAGGCAGAAGGTGAGGTGTCCACGTAATAGCAAGTACCTGGTGTCCATATAATGAAAGGGACCCTAAATATTATGAGCTTGCCCAAAGGGCTGATGGTGTTTCCAGATGACGTTGCCATTTAAGGGCTGGCAGTTGTTCTTTGCTGTTGGCATATTGGACACAGCATGGCAGTAGCCAGGGGTCCTTTTTGAGGGGAATCTGTGTTGTGAGGTAATCTGTAACCTCTCTCTCTGTCACATAGACCCTTGGTCCCTTGAGAGGCACTGCAGTGGCTGGGAGTGGGTCACCTTGGCCACCTGGTTGCTGGGTGCCTGCTGTGTTGCATGGGGACTCTGTTCATACACACTTGGGCCTCTTTCCTAGACCACTTACCAAAGTGTCTAGTGTTTGATAAATGTTCAGTTATCAAAGAATTCACTAATTCGTTGATTTCTATGCCCTTGACCGCATGGGTCAGCAAATCAGTATGTGGATTCTGCAAATGGTTGATATTTACATTGCATCAATAGATGCAGGGACGGGAAGGTAACATCCTTGGGGGTTTATAGTCCACTGAGTCTACTGTCGGGGACTAGGCCAGAAGTCCTGTATCCCTGTACCCCATAAATCACACTCTCATCCATGGCCGTCAGAGGAGCAGCATTCGCTCAGAGTCTGCTAATCCTCTCAGCGTACCACCTGTACTGAAAGGTCACAGGTCCTTGTTGGACAGACCAGGAGAAAGGTGCAGTTACTGTGTGCACGCAGTCTCCTCTGGCTTTAACTCCCCTCTCTTTTCTCTGCTTCCCTGGGGCAAGCAGGGAACTGCCCACAGGCCCGGAAGGGGCAGAGGGTGGCAGTAGTAACATGAGAGTTGGCATCTCCTTTCCAGGAACTACCTTGACTGTTGAAACAAGGAAGGGAAAGCCTACAGAAGGCTTCTGCCAGGGTGGGGGGCTCAGCAGAGTTCAGCTTTTAGATAGCCACGAGTTGTTTGTATCCTCCCACATGTTCTGACCCAATTCTCAGATTCTCACTCTTCTCCAGACATGGTCCTGGCTCTCGCGGGCAGGATGGCTGGGCGGGCTGTACCGCCCTCCAGCGGCACACGGGCTTGGACCCTGCCTCTGCCTTTGGCTGCACCAGCCTGCGGCCTGAGTAGGGAAACCTTCTAGGGCACTTCTGGCTCTTTAGGCCTTGAACTGGTAATGTAAAATCCTGAGTCTGTCATTTGCGTTTCTAAACTCTTCAGTACAGTGTGAAACAGCCCATTTCATCCACCCCACCTGCTTTGCCTTCCCCTTGCCATCGTGCTATGCTGTTGGCTCTTACTCATGGCCCATTGTTACACCTACAAAAGTATTTCAGTGGTGGTGAGTACACATGATAATTCACATAACAGGTTTTGCTGTTTAAATGGATACTACAGTCAACCTTTGAACAACATGGGTTTGAACTATGGAGTCCACTTATGCATGAATTTTTTTCAATAAGTATATTGAAAAAATTTTCTGGAGATTTGCAGCAATATGAAAAAAACATTTACTTTTCTCTAGTTTATTTTGTTGTAAGAATGCAGTATGTAATCTACAAATATATATGTATCACATACAAAATGTGTGTTAATCAATTGTTTATGATATCAGAAAGAATTCTAGTGAACAGGCTCTTAGTAGTTAAGTTTTAGCGAAGTCAAAATTATATGTGGATGTTCAACTGTGCGCTAAGTTGGTGTCCCTGAGTCCTGTGTTGTTCAGTGGTTGACTGTACTGGTATCTCATCTGTTACATTGTATTAGAGCCCCACTGCCTGAACACTTGAATACTGATTTCATTTGATCCTTTTTACTAGTTTAATTTTAGTCTACAGAAATTCTCAGTTAACAACATATTTATTTCTAAAGAGACTTCCAGTACTTAGTATTAAAATCTCATCCTTTTAGATTTTCAAAGTATTCACTATTTAAATTCTAATGTGAGCGTAGTTCATTTTCTTCTTGTGTTTGCTGCATAGATGAAGTTATGGGAGTCATTGCTGATCATCCGCTGGCTGGTAGCATGACAGTCACTACCACGCTGGGGTCTGTTGAGCCTTCAGTTTGTGTCAAACAAGTTAGATGTTTTGCTTACATCATCTATACTATAGAGTAATGGGATAACTAATACTAGAGTTATATAATAATTTTACTGTGATGATAGTTAGCATTACTGAACTCATTATTTATTGGGTACTTGTCATGTGCTAAGTAAAATTCTAAAGACTGTCTTTATACACAAAACTCCTTTCTTGCTATGACTCTTTTATTGCCAATAACTCCTAATTACTATTATAGTAACTCCGTTAATACTACAACAACCCTTTGAGCAGTAGATCTTATACTGTTCTTATCCCCATTTAAAATCACCCCTTCAAGATTAATATAAAGTAACCTGCCCAAAGTCATACAGTAAATATTGGACTACATTCAAAAGAATTTGAATGTAGATTTCCAACAAAACCTGTGTTCTTCTCCCAACACCACTTTGCCTCTCATCATTAACCCAGGAAATGATTTGGTAATTACTTACTCTATGGAATTGTGTGACAGCTATGGTTATAATGAGAAATCTATCCTGTTCCAGTTTAAGTTTGTGATAGAAATGAAAATGCTTGACTATAAATCAACAATTACAACTCTCATTAAAATCATTAGTTTGGAACCATGTTAGAAAAAGGTGTGAAATGTTTATTTCAGTAATTGTATCTTCAAAAACAAACTACTCTGCATAGAATCTGGTTTTTTAAACTTCAGCTATAAAAGGCAGAAAAATCAGTTCAAATGACTGAAAATGCTCTGATTAGAACAATCAATAGTTTACAGTTGGCATGAAAGCAATGAATAGTGCCTTTTATGTTTGAGAAATCCTGATGGAAATGCATAAAACATATTATGGCAGCTTATATTTGCTCTCCCTTCAAATCCTTCTTTTCCTTCGGTTTCTGATTGCCTCCCATAAATGAGAAGGGAACTGGTGTTGTTGAGTGGGCACCACTTGTAAAGCAGTGTGTGGGCGGCGCGTGCCCTGCCTCCAGTGTCAGGCCCTTACCTACGTGCAGCTGGTCCTGGGGGTCTTCCCAGTGGGCTGCATTGATATCATATGTTAACACCAAGTTGATCTTGCAAATTAAGTGTTGGATTACATCTCTGTCCACACTCACACGCCTGGCCACCAGCGGAGCTGAGGTTCAGTCTGTCTGACTAAGTCCTTTGCCCTTTCCGTGCTCTGGATGTCGATCTCTCTTTACTTTGTAAGAGTTCAAATTAGTAACAAAAGTTGACCTTAAAGGTTGAAGTCAAGGGTGTTTGTGCCTCCTGGCCTCTTGGCTCAGGTGGAATTAAAGGTGGGGTTGCCTGGAATTCCTGAGATTCTCTTCCTTATGAGACAGGTGTTTTAGAGAAGCTAGGAAGGTTTCCTACCCGTTGGAACGCACTGTAGAAGTAGGTTCCTCCTGTCTGATTTTAATGTTGGAAACCAAGCCTATTAAAGACCCAGAGTCTGTAGTTGCTGCTCTAATGAAAGGTAGTTAAGAAAAGATAATGGGGCAAAATCAGTTATCCCTTGATGATCTGGATTATTTTCCTCTTAATTTCACCCCCTGAATTTCATTTAAACCAAGTAAAATTTTTTTAATGTTTATCACAATTATGTAAAATCATGTAATAAAATCTTTCATTTGTTTTATTCACTCTTTTATCCTGAAATATAGCACCTGGCATGTAGAAATGTTTTTTCAATGAATATATGAATGAGCAAATAAACACAGAAATGAATAAATAATGCTTATCCATTCAAAAATATTTGTTGAGCATCTACTATATACAAGCACTTTCTTAGACAAGGGGATATAGTGTCAAACAGGGCAGTCATCTTTTCTGCTCCATGCCAATCACCTTCAGTGAGAAAAACTAGAAAACAGGCAAGTAAAATAAGGCACTGCAGGTATTTTAGTAGTGGTGAATGCTCTGTGGCAACCTGACAGGGAGACGTGAGCATGGCGGGGGTGTGTGCGGGCCTGGGGGTGTTGAGCAGCAGAGACAGGAGGCCGCGTGAGAAGCCAGCGGTGCTGCAGGGTGCGAGTGGAGACTCACTGCAGCAGCAGGAGGCCTTTGCAGTTTCACAGAAGCCTGGCAACAGCAGGATCATAGTCGTATTTCTAACCTTCTTGAACCTTAGGGTGGTGGTTGCTGTTGAGAGCATCTTCTGGGACAACCTCATGCTAAATAAACTCTGGGTAGTTTTTCTTTCTATTTCTCTTCTTATGATGACACATTTTTGAACATGGTTTTTCTTTCTCCAGGAAGAAGAGTTGAGGAAAAGTGGAGAAGCAAAGTACTTCCACCTCAACGATGACCTCCATGTTCTCATTGAAGTTTTTGCCCCGCCAGCAGAAGCATACGCCCGGATGGGACATGCGTTAGAAGAAATCAAAAAGTTCCTTATTCCTGTTAGTATGGTTTTTCTTGATAGTTCATTTGTGTTTTAAAGTCCTTCCTTTATTTTAATGTTTGATAATTTTTGTCAGTAATTATTATTTGTATTACACCGTATCTGTTAGTGTCCCTGTGAACTACTTGGCGTTAGTCCTTTTCTATATATGAGGCAGAAGGATTCTTAAAGAGGTCAGACAAAACTGCTGAGGTTGCTGGTCTAGGAAAGTTGAAGAACACAATCACTAGTTCAAGTTTTGGGACTCCAGGTCCTAAGCTTTTCTGTGGCACTAAAGTCACCTCACAAATTTTCATCGTTCTCCAACACAGACTCAGTGGTACCTTCCGTGTACCAAGCACCATGCGTTGTGTTAGGCATGCAAAGTGAGTAAAAGCAGCCCTACCTTCTAGGAATATGTAGTTCAGAAGAGGGGAGAAGCGTGAGCAGATGATTTCAGAACAGCACGCTGTTGACATTGACAGTTACAAGCATAAGGAGCACAGCGAGGGAAGGAAGGCACTCTGCAGGGTATTAGCTGGCTTCTGCCAGGTGTGTGATGTTTTGTTAACACTGCTAGTCTTTTTTAACCCTTTTTCAGTACCTTGATGTCACTAAGAATGTGATAATTTAAAGATAATGTTGCCCTGCCTCTATTATTATAAAAGTTAATTTAGGCTTTTTATATAATTTGCATGTTCCAGATTAAAAAGAATAAAACTAAAACAACATTTTGGGTCTTTAGATAATTTATTTTGAAGAAGCTGTCACATCCGCCAAGTAGCTGTCTGGGATAAAGCTGCCCTCAGTGATCCCAGGTCGGTTTAGTAGATTGACTTACATGCTGCAGCATGTTTCATGTCCATGTTATCTGGGAGGAAAACTGTTGTATTTACAGGAAAGGATATTTTAAATCCTGATTGCCTTGGAAAAACCAGGACATGGGATTTTATTAAGTACTTTACTTGACAACTGAAATGGTTAAATTTTCTGTAGTTCTCTTAATCAATATGAATATCAAAATGAGTATTTGTATTTATTTAGTTTAAAAACAAAGTTTTTGAGTGTTTTCTCTGTGATAGACACATGTAAACACCTGGTCCCTGCCCTTTTGGAGTTGAAATATAGCAGTAGAGAAAAATACACATCAACTATTTGTCTGAATGACTATAAAATTGTGGCTATGACAAGAGTAAGGAGAGGTTTTTAATGTCTTGGTGGTCAGTCGATGTGGACCAGAGAGTACTGGTCAAGTAGCACATACTCTGTTTTCCAAAGACATCTGCAGCAGTACCGGGCATCCCATCCCTTTCACACTTCACCAAGACCTAGGATCTGATTTCTCTTACACTGACTCTGGGCTGGCCAGGAGAACTCTCTGCCTAACTAACCCATAGTCATAAAGATTTTCTGCTGTGTTTTCTTATTAATACTTTATAATAATAGCTTTTTCATTTAAGTCTGTGATCCATCTAAAGTTAATTTGTATGTATGATGTGAGGTTAGGGAATATAAATTGATCTTTTTCTATGTAGATATCCATTTTCTCCCAGTGCCATATGTTGAAAAGAATTCTTTCCCTGTTGAATAGCCTTGACAGTATTGTTCAAAACTGACTGAACATAAATGTATGGATTTATTTCTGGATTCTCAATTCTGTCCATTGATTTTTATGCCTCTCTTAATGCCAGTACCATTTTCTTAATTGCTGTAGCCTTAGTAATTTGAAATCCAGGTTGTGGAGGTTCTCCAACTTTGTTCTTTTTCACAATTGCTTTTGCTATTCTGGCTTCTTTGAATTTCTACATATGTTTTGGAATCAGCTTGCCAATTTATACAAAAAAACTTTCAAGGGTTTTGATAGATAATGTATGGAATCTGAGGTACAATTTGGAGATAATTTCCATGTTAACAATATTGAGTCTTTTAGCCCATGAACATGAAATGTTTCCCTGCACTTTTTTTTTCCCTAAGATATTTAAAAACTTCTCTCAGCAGTGTTTTGTAGTATTCAGGTACTAGCTTTCCCGTTCTTTTGTTAAATTTGTTTCTAAGCATTGTATATATTTTTTTAATAAGGTCTTTTTTTATTTTTTATTTTGGTATCATTAATATGCAATTACCTGAGCAACATTGTGGTTACTAGATTCCCCCCATTATCAAATCCCCAAAACATACCCAATTACAGTCACTGTCCATCAGCATAGTAAGATGCTCTGGAGTCACTACTTGTCTTCTCTGTGCTATACTGCCTTCCCCGTGCCCCCCACCTACATTATGTGTGCTAATTGTAATGCCCTTTATTCCCCTTCTCCCTCCCTTCCCACCTACCCTCCCCAGTCCCTTTCCCTTTGGTCACTGTCAGTCCATTCTTGGGTTCTGTGAGTCTGCTGCTGTTTTGTTCCTTCAGTTTTTGCTTTGTTCTTATGCTCCACAAATGAATGAAATCATTTGGTATTTGTCTTTCTCCACCTGGCTTATTTCACTGAGCATAATACCCTCTAGCTCCATCCATGTTGTTGCAAATGGTAGAATTTGTTTTCTTCTTATGGCTGAATAATATTCCCTTGTATATATGTACCACATCTTCTTCATCCATTCATCTACTGATGGACACTTAGGTTGCTTCCATTTCTTGACTATTGTAAGTAGTGCTGCGATAAACATAGGGGTGCATATGCTTTTTGAAACTGGGCTCCTGAATTATTAGGATAATTCCTAGGAGTGGAATTCCTGGGTCAAATGGCATTTCTATTTTTAGTTTTTTGAGAAACCTCCTTACTGCTTTCCACAATGGCTGAACTAGTTTACATTCCCACCAGAAGTGTATGAGGGTTCCCCTTTCTCCACATCCTCACCAACATTTGTTGTTCCTATTCTTTTCTATGTTGGCCGTCCTAACTGGTGTGAGTTGTTAATCTTGTTGTGGTTTTAATTTACATTTCCCTGATAATAGCGATGTGGAGCATCTTTTCACGTGCTTGTTGGCCATCTGAATTTCTTCTGTGGAAAAGTGTCTGTTCATATCCTCTGCCCATTTTTTAATAGGGTTATTGACTTTTTGGGTGCTGAGGTATGTGAGTTCTTTATATATTTTGGGTGTTAACCCCTGTTGGATATGTCATTTACAAATATATACTCCCATACTGTCAGATGCCATTTTGTTCTGCTGATGGTGTCCTTCGCTATACAGAAGCTTGTTAGCATGATGTAGTCCCATTTATTCATTTTTAATTTTGTTTCCCTTGCTCGAGAAGATGAGTTCAGGAAAAAGTTGCTCATGTTCATATTCAAGAGATTTTTACCTATGTTTTCTTCTAAGAGTTTTATGGTTTCATGAGTTACATTCAGGACTTTGATCCATTTTGAGTTTAGTTTTGTGTATGAGGTTAGACAATAATCCAGTTTCATTCTCTTGCATGTAGCTGTCCTGTTTTGTCAACACCAGCTGTTAAAGAGGCTGTCATTTCCCCATTGTATATCCATGACTCCTTTATCATATATTAATTGACCATATATGCTTGGGTTTATATCTGGGCTCTCTAGTCTGTTCCTTTGGTCTATGGGTCTGTTTGTGTGCCAGTACCAAATTAATTGTCTTGATTACTGTGGCTTTGCAGTAGAGCTTGAAGTTGGGGAGCATAATCTCCCCAGCTTTATTCTTCCTTCTTAGGATTGCTTTGGCTATTTGGGGTCTTTTGTTGTACCATATGAATTTTAGAACTATTTGTTCCAGTTTGTTGAAGAATGCTGTTGGTATTTTCATAGGAATTGCATTGAATCTGTAGATTGCTTTAGGCAGGATGGCCATTTTGACATTAATTCTTCCTATCCATGAGCATTGGATGTGTTTCCATTTATTGGTTTCTTCTTTAATTTCTCTCATGAGTGTCTTATAGTTTTCAGAGTATAGGTCTTTCACTTCCTTGGTTAGGTTTATTCATAGATATTTTATTCTTTTTGATGCAACTGTGAATGGAATTGTTTTCCTGATTTCTCTTTCTGCTAGTTCATTGTTAGTGTATAGGAATGCCACAGATTTCTGCGTATTAATTTTGTATCCTGCAACTTTGCTGAATTCAGATATTAGATCTAGTAGTTTTGGAGTGGATTCTTTAGGGTTTTTTCTGTACAATATCATGTCATCTGCAAACAGGGACAGTTTAACTTCTTTCTTGCCAGTCTGGATGCCTTTTATTTCTTTGTGTTGTCTGATTGCCGTGGCTAGGACCTCCAGTACTATGTTGAATAACAGTGGGGAGAGTGGGCATCCTTGTCTTGTTCCTGATCTTAAAGGAAAAGCTTTCAGCTTCTCACTGCTAAGTATAATGTTGGCTGTGGGTTTGTCATATATGGCCTTTATTATGTTGAGGTACTTGCCCTCTATACACATTTTGTTGAGAGTTTTTATCATGAATGGATGTTGAATTTTGTCAAATGCTTTTTCAACATCTATTGAGGTGATCATGTGGTTTTGTCCTTCTTTTTGTCGATGTGGTGAATGATGATGACGGATTTTCGCATGCTGTACCATCCTTGCATCCCTGGGATGAATCCCACTTGATCATGATGGATGATCTTTTTGATGTATTTTTTAATTTGGTTTGCTAATATTTTGTTGAGAATTTTTGCATCTATTTTCATCAGTGATATTGGTCTGTAATTTTCTTTTTTTGTGGTGTCTTTGCCTTGTTTTAGTATTAGGGTGATGCTGGCCTCATATAGTGAGTTTGGGAGTATTCCCCTCGCTTCTACTTTTTGGAAAACTTTAAGGAGGTTTGGTATTAGGTCTTCACTATATGTTTGATAAAATTCAGCAGTGAAACCATCTTGTCCAGGAATTTTTTCTTAGGTAGTTTTTTGATCATCAATTCAATTTCCTTGCAGGTAATTGGTTTGTTTATATTTTCTGCTTCTTTCTGGGCCAGCCTTGCAAGGCTGTGTTTTTCTAGAAAGTTGTCCATTTCTTCTAGGTTATCCTGTTAGTGTATAATTTTTCATAGTATTCTGTCATAATTCTTTGCATTTCTGTGGTGTAGTGATTTTTCCTTTCTCAATTCTGATTCTGTTTATGTGTGTAGAGTCTCTTTTTTTCCTCCATAAGTCTGGCTACTGGTTTATCTATTTTGATTATTTCAGCTCCTGCTTTCATTGACTCTTTTGTTTTATTCTTCTTGATTTCATTTATTTCTGCTCTAATCTTTATTATGTCCCTCCTTCTATTGACTTGGGGCCTCATTTGTTCTTCCTTTTCTAGTTTTGTTAATTGTGAGTTTAGACTGTTCATTTGGAATTGTTCTACTTTCCTGAGGTAGGCCTGTATTACAATATACTTCCCTATTAGTGAGCCTTTGCTGTTCCCACAGTGTTTGCAATGTTGAATTATTGTTGTCATTTGTCTGCATATATTGCTTGATCTCTGTTTTTATTTGGTCATTGATCCATTGATTATTTGGGAGCATGTTGTTAAGCTGACACGTCTTTGTTGGTTTTTTCATTTTCTTTGTGTAATTTATTTCTAGTTTCATACATTTGTGATCTGAGAAACTGGTTGGTATAATTTCAATCTTTTTGAATTTACTGAGGCTCTTTTTGTGGTGTAGTATATGATCTATTCTTGAAAATGTTCCCTGTGCACTTGAGAAGAATGTGTATCCTGTTGCTTTTGGATGGAGTGTTCTGTAGATATCCGTTAGGTCCATCTGTTCTAGTACGTTGTTCATGGCCTCTGTCTCCTTACTTATTTTCTGTCTGGTTGATGTGTCTTTTGGAGTGAGTGGTGTGTTGAAGTCTCCTAAAATGAATGCATTGCATTCTATTTCCCCCTTTAATTCTGTTAGTATTCGTTTCACATATGTAGGTGATCCTGTGTTGGGTGCATAGGTATTAATAATAGTTATATCCTTTTGTTGGACTGACCCCTTTATCATTATGTAATTCTTTGTCTCTTGTTACGTTCTTTATTTTAAAACCTATTTTGTCTTATACAAGTACTGCAACTCCTGCTTTTTTCTCCCTGTCAGTTGCATTAAATATCTTTCCATCCCTTTACTTTCAGTTTGTTTGTCTTTGGGTTTGAAGTGAGTCTGTTGTAGGCAGCATATAGATGGGTCTTGTTTTATTATTCATTCAGTGATTCTGTGTCTTTTGATTGGTGCATTCAGACCATTTACATTTAGGGCGATTATTGACAGGTATTTACTTAGTGCCATTTCAGGCTTTAGAGTCGTGGTTACCAAAGGTTCAAGGATTATTTCCTTACTATCTAACAGTCTAATTTAAGTCACTTAGTATGCTGTTACAAATGCAACCTGAAAGGTTCTTTTCTTTTCCTCCTTTTTCTTCCTCCTCCATTCTTTATGTATTAGGTATCATATTCTGTACTCTTTGTCCATTGTCCATCTCTTGATTGATTTTGGTGGTAGTTGATTTGATTTTGCATCTGTTTAGTAATTAATTTGTTTTCTTTGCTGTGGTTTTATTTCCCCTGGTGATAGCTATTAAGCCTTCCATCTATAGCAGTCCCTCCAAAATGCACTGTAGAGGTGGTTTGTGGGAGGTAAATTCTCTCAGCTATTGCTTATCTGAAAATTGTTTAATCCCTCCTTCAAATTTAAATGATAACCTTGCTGAGTAGGGTATTCTTGGATTGAGGCCCTTCTGTTTCATTGCATTAAATATATCATGCCTCTCCCTTCTGGCCTGTAAGGTTTCTGTTGAGAAATCTGATGATAGCCTGATGGATTTTCCTTCATATGTGATCTTTTTTGTCTCTGTAGCTGCTTTTAAAAGTCTGTCCTTATCCTTGATCTTTGCCATTTTAATTTTTATATGTCTTGGTGTTGTCTTCCTTGGGTCCCTTGTGTTGGAAGATCTGTGCACCTCTATGGCCTGAGAACTATCTCTGCCCCCAGATTGGGGAAGTGTTCAACAATTACCTCCTCAATGATCTCTCTCTTCTTCTTCTGGTACCCCTATAATGCAGATATTATTCCATTTGGATTGGTCACACAGTTCTCTCAATATTCTTTCATTCTTACACATTCTTTTTTCTCTCTGTACCTCAGCTTCTTTGTATTCCTGTTCTCTAATTTCTATTTCATTTACCGTCTCTTGTACTACATCTTATCTACTTTTCAATCCCTCTGTTGTATGTTCCATTTCAGATGTGGAATTTCTTAGTGATTGAATCTCTGTCCTAAATTCATCCCTGAGTTCTTGAATATTTTTCTGTTCCTCCATGAGCATATTTATGATTTTTATTGTAAACTTTCTTTCAGGAAGATTGGTGAGTTCAGTTTCATTTGGCCCTTTTTCTGGGGTTTGTGAGATTTTTGTCTGAACCAGGTTCCTTTGACGTTTCATATTTCTATGTGGCGCCCTCTAGTGCCCAGAAGCTTTAGTCTCTGGAGCTGCTCAGCCCCTGGAGTGAGGTCAGGAGTTTGCAGGGTGTGGCGCTTGTGCCTGGGGGAAGGCAAGAGCTGTTTTTGAAGTCAATCCTGCCTTGTTAGTGAATCCCATGGAACTAATACTTGCTGGTTAACAGAATGTATGTGCAACACTGGCTTGCTGTGTCTTTCATTGTACCATCACCTCCTCATCCTTCTCTCTTTCTTGCCACACCTTTTGGTCTACTTTGTGTAGGCCTTTTTTCTGCCCGTTACTTTCTCTTTGTGTTCAAAGCTTTGTACTAAGCCCTTCTCTCACTGTATTAATGTGCTCCCAGCAATTCTGCCTATTGCTAACTGTTTACACAAATAAATTCTTTTTCTAGAGGTTTCCACAACTACCTTCAAGTTCATTAATTCTCTAAATGGACTCAAAAAATTTGTTACATGCTATAATTATGGCTTACTTCAACAAAAAGATTCAGATAAAAATCAGCCAAGAGAAAGGGAGTATGGGGCGAAGTCCAGGAAAACTATGCCCAGGTTTCCTGGTGCCTCTTCCCAGTGGAGTTACGAAAGGACATATTTAATTCTCCCAGCAACGGTTTGTGGCAATACATATGAAGTGTTGCTAACCAGTGAAACTCACCTGAGCCTTGGTGTCCAGGGTTTTTATTTAGCATCAGTGCCTGTGTACCTGATCTCAGCTGCTCAGAGTCCAGCACCTCTACTTGATTTCCTGAGCCAAAAATTATGTTCCCCACCAGTCACATTACTAGGGCAGACTTACCTGGCTCAACTGTTATAGCATGGTGTCAAGCTTCAGAGAAGCTCTGAGCACACACAACCCTCCAAGGGCTCAGAGGTTATCTCCCAGGCACCTGCCAGTGGTCAGCCTTGACAACAGACCTTTCTCTGTCATGTGAAGGGCCTGAATAAGCCTTCCTTGCCCACTTCTGTTTCTGTATCTGTATCTTCAACTTCTAAATTTCCAATTCCTGTATCTGATTGCTATAGGACATCTCGCTTTAGCCATTGCAGATTCAACTTGTATAAAGTTGATTATATCATGGTATCACTCTGTTTTTGATCCTTCTTCTTACCTTCCAGAAACCCACTGACATTCTTGACTTTGCTCATATATTCCCCATATACATTATACTACCATCTCTTATAAAATTAAACATTATAAGTAATTCCAGATCTGCCTTTCCTCATCCTTCCTGCCACTTCCTACTCCAGGCCATATTTACCACATCCTGAAATTATTTAAGAGCTTCCATCCAGCATTTCTGCCACTAGTATTCTTTATTGGCTTTAATATCTTTATTGAGCTATAAATCACATTGCAAAATATTCACCCATACAGAGTATACAACTCAGTGGTTTTTAGTATATTCACAGAATTTCTCAACTGTTATCATAATCTAACCATTTTTATTACCACCCATTAAATAAACCTCAAAACAAACAGCTGTCATTATTTATTTGTCTCCTTCCCTAGGCAACCACTAATTTTCTTTTTGTACTTTTTACACAGCTTTTATTGAGACATAATTCATATACCATACAGTTAATCTAAGGTATACAGATCATTGTATTACTGTATAGTTGCAGTTATGCAACCATCATTGCAATCAGTTTTAGATTTTCATCATCCCCGAAAAGAAACCCCATACCTTTTAGCAGTCACTCCCCATTACACGCCCCTACCCTCCCTTACTTCTTTGTTCTATCTAACCATAAATCTGTCTCTTTGATTTGCCTGTTTTTGACATTTCATATAAAACATGTACAATATGTATAACCTTTTGTCCTGACTTCCTTCATGTAACATACAGTTTTCAAGGTTCATTCAAGTTGTTTTTCATTTTTGGATAGTATTCCCATGTATCATTATACCACATTTTATTTGTCCATTTGTCAGTTGAGGACTTTGGGGTTATTTCTACTTCTTAGCTATTATGAATGGTGCTGCTGTGAACATTCATGTATAAATTTTTGCATAAACACATGTTTTTATCTTCTGAGGTATTACCTATGAGTAGATTGCTAGGTCATATGGTAATTCTTGTTTAACACTTTTGAGGAGCTACTACATGTTTTTCCAAAGTGGCTGGACCATTTTACTTTACTATCAGCAAGGTTAAGAGTTTCAGTATCCCCATAGTCTCTTCAATACTAAATATTGGATGTTTCTTTGATTATTGTCATCCTAATGGGTATGTTCATGGTATTTCATCATGATTTTGATTGTATTTCCATAATGACTAAGAAAGTTGAGCCTCTTTTCATGGGCTTATTGACCATTTTATATCTCAAGAGAAATGTCTATTCAAGTCCTTTATCCTTTAAAATTTAGGTTATGTGTCCTTTTATTATTGGGTTGTTATGGCATTTTGTATATTCTGAATACAAGTTCCTTATCAGATACATCAAAAATTTTTTTCTGTGAGATAATGTGGTAGTATTCTTTATAGCACAACATCTTAAAATTGTGATTTAGTGCAATATGTCTACTTTTCTTTACATTTTGCTTTTGGTATCTTATCCAAGAAATCATTACATAACATAGGTTGTGAAGATTTACATCATTGTTTTCTTCTAAGAGTTTCACAATAGCTCTTAATTTAGGTCTCTGATCCATTTTGATCTAATTTTTGTGTATGGCCCACATTACAGGTCTCACTTTAATTTTTTGATGTGGATATTCAGTTGTTTCAGTACAATTTGTTAAAGTGACTATTTGAAAATCAACTTACAGTAAATTATGTCTGGGGTCTCTATTCTGTTTCATTAATCTTTATGTCTGCCCTTTAAGCCAGTACTATATGGCCTTGATTACTATAGCTTTTTATTAAGTTTTGAAGTGGGAACAGATCAGTCTTCCAACTTTGTTTTTGTTAAGAACAAAGATTCTTTGTTGTTCTTAAGATTATTCTGGCTATACTAGGTCCCTTGAATTTCTAAGTTTAGAATTAGCTTGTAGATTTCTGCAAAGAAGCCTCTTGATAGGGATTTTTAAAAATCTGTAGCTCTCGTCATCATTGTTAACAACATTAGGTCCTCATATCCAATAGCACTGGATATCATTGTTTACTTAGATTTTTAAAAATTTCTTCCAACATTTTGTAGCTTTTAGTATACAAATTATGCTCTTATTTCCTCTTATTTTACTTCTAATAAATTATGCTCTTAATTTATTTCTAATTTTGCTACTTTCTATGCTGCTCTGAATTGTTTCCTTAATTTCATTTTTTGATTATTCATTTTTAGCGTGAAGAAAAATACAACTGATTTTTGTATATTGATTTTGTATCCTGCAACTTTGCTAAATTCACTTACTGGCTCTACTGTTTTTGTGGATTCTTTGTGATTTTCCATATACGGGATTATGCCATTTGTGAATAGAGATTAAGTTTTTCCCTTCCAATCTGAATACCATTTATTTCTTTTTCTTACACAATTGACCTGACTAGTACCTTGGCTCCAGTGTTGGATATAAGTGGTATGAGTAGACATCCTTATCTTGTTCCTGATCTTAGGATTCACCATTAAATCTCAGTTTTTCACCATTACATGTGTCGTTAGCTATAGGTTTTTCTAGTTTGTTGAGTGTTTCTGTCATTAAAGAGTGTTGGATTCTTATGTCAAATGTTTTTTCTGTGTATTAAAATGATTTTTTTCTCTTCTGTGTTACATCTATTAATTTTCAGATGTTAAACCTACCTTGCAATTGGTTTGTATGTATATTCCGCTTTATTTATTTATGTTGCTGGATTTAGCTTCTTAATATTTTTCTGAGAGCCTTTGCATTTATAGTCATGAGGATATTCATCTGTAGGTTTCTTTTCTTACAGTGTCTTTGGTTTTGATACCAATACTGGCTTCATAGAATGAGGGGTTCCCTTCTTAATTTTTTGGAAGTTTGGGAAGGATTAGCATTAATTCTTCTTTAATTTGTATGTAGAATTCACCATTGAAGTCATGTGGGCCTATGCTTTTCTTTGCAGGCATTTTTGAGTACTAATTTAGGCTCTTATTACTATCTGTTCAGATTTTGTTTCTTCTTGTCAGTTTGCTAGTTTGTTTCTCTTTAGGAGTTTGTCTATGTCATCATGTCATCCAAGTTATCTTATTTGTTGGCATCTATTTGTTCATAGTATTTCCAAAGCACAGACCTAGATATACAATTCTTCTCCTTAAAACCATTAAATGTTTTTTAGTACCTCTAATTCTAGACATTTAAAGTTATATTTAAAATGACTTAAGGTTTTGCATGATTTTGTTTCTATTTCTCCAACTCTACTTTAAGACCCACCTTCTACCCCAAATTGTTTATATAATTCATCCATAGAGCACTTCTTTTGATTCCTTGGACACACCATTACTTTCTGGTGTTAAAATATGCTTTTTCCTCCCATCTGGAATACTTTATTGCCCCTCTTCTGGGAATAAGTTCACACTCCAGAACCTACTCTTACTACCCACAATTGAGTTAGATGACTTTCCCTTTTGATCATTTAGACTTAAACTTTCCTTTTGCTATGAAACAGATCACACTTTTATTTATAAATGACATGTCTTTCTTGATAATTATTTAGTTAGGGATACTAAGGAAAGGGGAGAAACCAAGGATGAGTCCCATATTTTTTCATTTGAATATTTAGACAATAATATAAGATAAGAAAGAGCAAGTTTTCAAGAATAAGGTGGTGTATTCAATTTTGGGAATGTTGCATTTTGCTACTTATACAGTATCCAAATGGGACTGGACAAAAAGAATGTGTGCATACGGTTCTTAACTGTGGTTACAGCTATCGTGTTCTCTGTGTGTGTCCTCTGTCAGACTGCGAGTTCCTTGGCTGTGGGGGCTTTGGCTTCTCCTCTGTGTTTTGTTAGTTGGCACAACATAGATGCTCAATAACTACTGTTTGAATTGAGTTGTAAATAATAATGCCTATATATCAGTTATATGGTGTTTAATTTTATTATACATATTTTATTTGGAAAGTATGACAAGCCTAGGGAGTTATGGCTGATTGTAAAATTTTTAATTTGGGGAAAAATACTGCTTTTTCTTTTTATAATTTATTGATACATTTTCATTTCAACAAACTCAAATCTTGTTGTATGATTTCAGTGGCTTTCCTTAAGCTAAAAAATTGTTTGCTTCTTGTCCTAAAACTTTGTATTTTTCATAAGAGGTCAGTTATGCTATCTTGTCTTCTATGTAGGACTATAATGATGAAATCAGACAAGCACAGCTCCAGGAATTAACATATTTGAATGGTGGTTCAGAAAACGCAGATGTACCAGTTCGAGGGAAACCCACCTTGCGTACGAGAGGTGTACCAACCCCCACAATAACCAGGTAGGTGTAATTCCTTGACTTACTTTTCTGTTGTCGTTAGAATAAGATACCATGGCAACAGGTTTAATGTTTCCTTTATTAATAATCAAGCAGCTGTATCAGTGTAACAGTATAAAGCCTATAAGAATATATTCAGACAGTATGATACCATCTGAAGGGGATTCACTTTGGACTGACATATTTCCAGGCTTAACTATAACCTGTACCACTTGTTAGGTAATGGCTAGAGATATTTATTTAATCACTCTGACATTGATTCCTTAATTCTTTAAAATGAGGCTTGTCTTTATGTAAGTACTAGCGTTTATATGCAAATTGAGATAGTGGAAGCTGTGTTCTCCCCATTGAGTACAGCATCAAGCTACTTCATTGCTGCATCTCCAGTGTTGAGAACAATGTCAGGGACCAAGTGAGTGTCCAGATCTCTGTTTAATTTTATTTACTGTAAAAGCTGTGTGGTATCTGAAAATTTCTGAGTTGACCCAGGCACAAAGAATATTTATGTTTGTCTCTGGATTGATGACTGCTTTTAATATGAAAAATGTTTTGATGAATTCATGTCAACTTACTTACACGAACCATAAATTGAGACATGACTGTCTCAAATTTATTTGCAATTTATTTTTAATTTTTAACTTTTGCCCCCATAGGAACTCAGTGGAGAGGTTAACAGATTATTCACTCATAATTATATATTTTTTCATTTAGAACAGTGCATGAAATAATTTAAAATACCATTCTTCTCTATCTCCAAGTTCATTTGGGGGAACTAAAACTAATTTCTCCTATTTAGTTTTGCTGATTAGCACACTGTTATTGCAGTGTAAAATAAGTATAGACCTGGGCATGGTACCAGGTAGGTTTTCTCTATTAAAAAAAAAAAAAGATTAATAATAATAGAATTGCTGTTGATGGTTTAATGAAACAATTTATGTAGGTGCTCAGTAAATGGCAAATCTCTTTCATTTCTGTTTCTTCATTAAATTTACTTGAAATCATAAGAAATTACTGACCTGCTATATTAGTTTCCTGCGGCTGCTGTGATGAGTTATGACAAATTTAGTGACTTTAAACACTAGAAATGTATCCTACTTTTGGAGGTTAGATGTTTGGAATGAGTATTACTAGACCAAAATCAAGGTGTTGGCAAACCTCCCCCTGGAGTTGCCTGGGAGGATCCTTCCCCTGTCTTGCCAGCTGCTGGTGCCCATGGGAGTCCCTTCACTTGTGGCTGCAGCACCCTGCCCTCTCCCTTGCCCGCATGTTGCTCCTCCTCCTAAGCCTGTCTCTGATCTCCATATGCCTCCCTTTTATAAGGATACATGTGATTATACCTAGGGCCCATCTGAACAATCCAGGGTAGTCTTTTCATCTCAAGATTCTTAACCTAATAATCACATCTGCAGAGGCCCTTTTGTTAAGTAAGGCAGCAAACAGAGCGAGTGCTTTTGGATAGGGAGCATAGAGAATAGAGCATGTCCAGTGCCATGTTTAGGGGATGTTGTACTCCTTAAACCAGATCGTCCATTTTTACTGAAGATGATTTCTAATTTAGTTTCCAGATTTTAAATCAAGTTGAAAATGTTAGGTTATGAACAGGTGAGGGAGGCGGAAGCTCTCTGCTACTTGGAGTACAGTGCCTGGAGAGTACCTCAGTCGGCCTGGATGAACAATCATCCCTCTTGATTACAGTCTATACGTCACTGCCTTTTAAATATAAAGTCTTCCCATTGTCTTGATGGTTAATGTTCTCTGATAGAGTTACTGTTGAGGTCACAGTTCATACTGTTTTTTAGTTTGTGGTGGAGCAATGGCTGGGTAGTACAAGGTTAAACATACACAAGGTGCCCATGTGTGTAGGGGGCATGATGGACCCTGGGCCCTTGGGCAGAGCCCTTTACACACACCCTGCTTTCTTTCCTCCATATGGTTATAGGCTTCCTTGGTACCAAATCTTCCAAATACTCTGCTTTTTGCAGTATAAAATCATATTACTAGAATAGGCACTCAAAGCCCTTCTGCATTTTTTCTGAGGACCTCTCTTCCATTTAGTCTTTATTGTTTACTTCGCCATATTTCCTGGGTGTTTAACCCTAGGCTGGAAACTGTCATGAAGTTTGTGCTTGCATCTTCCACACCTTTGTTCACATCGTCCCCTGTCTCCCATTCTGGTTTTCCTCTCTGCCTCTCTTCCCTGTTTACTATTTATCTTTAGATCTCCTACTAAAACTTATTTTATCAAACACTTACATGGCAGCTACTGTCGACTGAGTACTCTTCTAAGCACTTGATGTTAAAAAGGCTGAGGCTCATAACAGCCCTAGGAGGGGGCCACTGTTGTGTTAATGTCACCATTGTAAAAATGAGGAATGTGAGGCCAGGGGAGTTGGTTACTTGCCCAGGTTGGCAGCTGGTCCCTAGAGCCTGGCTCCGTAATCCACACCTCTCCCCTCGCTGGTCCTTCCCTTTCTTTTCATCAGACTCATCCTTTTTCTTCCATCCATTCTCCCACTAGCTTTTCCATAGAACTTACATTCTGTCACTTTTACTATATTTTCATCTTAGCATATACTTTCAATACAAGCTGTGGTGAAAAGCCTTCTGCACTTCTTTATTACTTTCTCTCATCAGATCACATATAGTAACTTGCTGAACTAGTATGTCCATCTAACAGAATAAAAATAAATTGACGTGGAAATTAGGATAGAAAATTACAAAAACCCCAAGGGCGGTGTTAGTACTCAGAAAAATACATGTTATTCTGTAGAGTTGGCAGAGGTGGTCTTTGGATTATGCTTTGAGCTTCTTAAAGACCAAAACTGGAGGAAATATGGTTACAGAATACATAGTGTCTAAATATCTAAAAACAGTAATGAAAAGACAAATGTGCTCATTGAAGCCTCGTACTTTGGAGCCCTGGGACTTGTGAGAAGTGTTGCCGGTGGACAGTGTTAAGCAGACCTTTGCCGTATCCAGTCAGTTACTGTCATTTTGATTTTTCCTCTGAAATGAACCTTAAGTATGTTTTTCTTTAGTCACCTCTTCCTATCCTCCTGATCTTTCCACGCTATTCTTCCAGTTTTCATTCACAGTCTTAATGGGTTTTTCAAACTAAATTAGATTGTCTCTCCTTGCTGCTTAGAATGCTCCAGATGCTTCTTTTGCAGCTGGAAGGAAACCCCGACTTCCTGATGTGAACGCCCACCACTGGCTCTCTGCTCCCCTTTCTGACGTGATCTCAGCCCGCCTGCCACTCTGCACTCCAGCCAGACTGGCTTCCTTTCTGTGCCTTAAACAGGACGAGCTTGTTTCTTTCCCGGGTCCTTCATGTTCAATCTTCTTACCCTCCGAATGCTTGGTCCCCAGGTGTCTCCCCTACACCCCCCCCCACACTTCTCCAGGCGCACAGGCACCTGTTGGAGAAGCCTTCCCCATGTCCTTGTTTAAAGTATCCCCCCACCCCCAATCCAGAAGCTGGTCCGTGACACGTGCTCCCCCCACCCCCAATCCAGAAGCTGGTCTGCGACACGTGCTCCCCCCACCCCCAATCCAGAAGCTGGTCCACGACATGTGCCCCCCCACCCCCAATCCAGAAGCTGGTCCGCGACACGTGTCTTGGTTACTTAGCAGCATTTATCAAATGGACCTTTCTTATTTGTTCACTTTTTTCACTGGTTACTCCTCATCATAATGTAAATGCACAAGGGCTCCATGTCCCTAGTACCTAACAAACTATACTCAGTAAATAATTGTTGAGTGAATATGGTACAATAGCAGATCATCTAGGCTCTTTCTGATCAAGTGCTGACCATTTACAATATATTCTGATAATGTAGTTTTTTGTCACATGACTGAATTTAGGGGATCAGCTGTGTGGGCAGGTCACGTGGACATTGCCACTTTGCAGTGTCACAGTGGAACACGTTATTGCTGGAATGTTCATGAAAGTTCCCCAGTGTCACCACTTTAGGAAACCTTTTGGCTAAAAGATGTAAACAATCCAAAATTAAATCCTACAGTGGGCAGTAACAAGTGTCTTAATAAAGCCTTTTCATTTAGGTTTCAAATGAGAGAACTAAACTTATCATGTTTTTCTTCGGCGATAAGGAAGTGTCTTTCCTTCCAGGCTGTCTTCTGCGATGCCCCATAAAGCAGTGCCGCGAGCACATTGCCTTCCGACCGCGCCCACAGACCCCGGCAGAGAGGGAGTTCAGGAAGTGACGCGGATGTAGAACTGTGGCCGCTGCAGACGGCACCCTGGTTTTATGCTTTTCCCAGTGCGTCTTCTGCCCCACAGTTGGTTCTGTTCTGCTGGTCCGGCCTGGACGGTGTGAACGCTCCAGGCCGCCCCGGCCATTCCCCTCCCACACAGCTGCGTGCTGTGTGTTCTCTCCACTGGCCTGGACTCTGGCCCTTCTGGCCCTTTCTCCCAAGCAACAGGCAGGCTTATCTCCCCGCATTCGATGCCAAAACCAGCAGGAAGAGAAGGTGAACAAGGAAGATGAAGCTTTTTTTTCTAAGTAGTAAATACATGTTCACTGGGCCCGGGGGCTGAACGTGGTGGTTTTGTTTTTGTTTTAACTGAGGGCATTGGGCTGTCCCAGGGACTCTTGGCCTTTTATTAGCTTTCGTCTCATCGGGGAGTTCTCATATAGTTTCTATAAGCATTTTACCTGCCCCTTGCTCTCTTTTCCTTCTTGGCCTGCAAACCTGCCTTAGATCTTAGGGTTGTACGTCCCACACTGTGTGCTGGGGTGGGGCTCGCAGCAGGCGCACGGGGCTGCTGGGGGACGGCTACCAGTTCCTGGGGCCGCTACACTAGCAGCATCTTTGAGTCACCGTGTGAGCTCTCAGTTTAAATTAGTCACTCTTAGTTTCAACAGCAGATTGCACCCTGCTGAGTTTAATGATGTCATATCTTTGTGACACTGGCACTTTAGCGGTTGCTGGGATTAACAGTAAGTAGCCACAGTTGCTTTGCCTGTTGGACACCACCTGACTGCCCGCAGCATGGGGTCTGAGGGACCCTCATTCTCCCTTCTTTGCCCACACTGACTCCGCATGGTACTGTCTCTTTTTGGATTATAAATGATATCATAAATACTGGAGATTGTTTTAGTGACTGAAAATGATGTGTGTCCTCTATAGTACATGAAATTATGAGAAATGTTATCAAGAAAACATAATAGTTCCTTTAAGGGCCATAAGTATTTCACCAGTGTGTGGTATGATTATATTAATCTACAAATCTATATTAAAAAGTCCTTTTCTAATTAAGGAAAAGGAGGATATAGGAAAATGATAATGTATTTCTTTTTCTACCAGCCAAAATTATAGACATAAAAAAAAAAAAGCACCTTATTAGGATGTGATTTACATTGTTTAATTCCCTGCTGCTGGTCCTGCCTTCTCGGGACGTTCTGCTCCCTGAGCTGCTAAAGCAGGCGCCCCCCCGACTCTGCGTCTGCTGCCTGTGCCTGTAATAGAAACCTAGGCACTGATTCACGACCTGTGTTTCTCTGCTTTTCTTGCCTACGGTCAACTGAATCTCTCCGATTGAAGTCCCCCCTCAGCCCTCGGTCTCCAGTCGCTCTTTATCCAAGTGCTCTCTCATGGTGTGCTAGTGAGTGGCAGCACTGGAGTTAATCTTAAAGTAGGGACAAAGGAGAGAATGTGTGGTTCCTTTTAAAATCACGTTAACGGGCTTTGGAAAGAAAATAACTGAGGCACAAATGTGGCAAGTAGTGTGGGGATTTTTTTTTTTTGAAGTATAGTTGATATACAATCGTATATTAGTTTTAAGTATACCAGACAAGACCATGTAATGTAAATGCCAGCCAGGGACAGACCAAGAAAGGCAGCCAAGCATGGTTCTCATGGCTGCACGCGGCTGGCTGGTCACGTCCAGGTCAGGTGCAGCATGAAGCTGGGTAAACGTTCCAGGCCCCTTGACCTCAGTGCCAACCAGAGGGAGGCTTTTGATGCCCAGCCTGTCCAACTGATTTTTTTCCCTAGGATCATGTTCAGAAAGATCCACTGATAAGCTGAGATGGTTGGGGTGGATGGAACTTAATGAGTGGGAATCTCCATAGTAAGTTAAATAGTTAGAAAGAATAAAATCCTTGCCATATTTATTTTTAAACAAATAAAGCAAAAAACATGATAACAATCAGAATAGGCTTTGGAATAAGGAATGAGCTCTCTGAAAAAAAGCTTCTTGCTGTTTATAAAAGGCTGTACTTCTCACACACCATCTTATATTCTCAACAGTTTTACTAGTAACTAGTTCATAACTTGTTAGAGAATAAACAAATTGCCTGTGATTTCTCTTATCCTCTGCACAATGTAGGATAACAAAGCAGTTGCTCAGCAACGTTCTAGAAATTGCATTGAAGATTGGAGGGATCAGAGTAAAGAAGGGTTCATAACAGACCTGCAACCTCTGGATGTAAACCAGCAGCAGCACCCTAGAGCTTATTGAAAAGGCAGCATCGCACAGCCCAGCCCAGCCCAGCGGCTTAGATTCTGCCCGGAAACGAGATCCCAGCTGCGCAGGCCTGCGGAGCTCCACCCGGGAGTGCGTCCCGGAGGCCCGCTCGGAGGAGGAGCCGCCATGGCCGCGCCCGAGGGCACATTCTGAGGGATTTTAACCATGGTCTGCGCTCACCTTCTCCTTTAGTCTAGCCTCTCATTTGCTTGTCAACATCTGGCAAGAAAAAAAATAGAGGTGAAGAAAGTTGTAAAATGTGTTAGGGATTCTGTAGGAAGAACAAACCACCCCTCCAGTCATTCCTGCATCAGGGCGCGGACCTCGGGCAGATCACGGGAAGGTTTTTTCTCGCTTTGATGTCAGTGATTTCAGGCTAAGACCCTGACAGTACGTCCCTCAGAAGCCCACTGGTGGTCAGGGGGAGGCCCTCCCTTTCCTGAGGCCCAGGAGTCACGTGGGTTCCCGAGGCCGCCCAGCTGACAATGCTGGACGTAGCTTGGCATTCAGGGCCTCTGCCACCAAATGTATTGTTTTACCCTATACTTTCTGCTTCTTGTAAAATTTAGAGACAGAAGCCAAGCAATGTAGTATCCATTTATACTCTTACCCTACCAAGCTGTATTACTGTTGCTAAACATATAAAATGCAGAGAAAGGGGTTGGTTGTTATTAATGTACAGAAGGAGAACTTATGGGAGTTGTACCAGTTTTCTGCTATCTCTTCACCCTTCAGAGAGCAGCCAAAAGGAAAGTACCAGGACAGAGTCCAAGTGGAGGACTACAGAGTAACTACTGTTAGGCTAGGCACATTAGAGACCCAGTGTGTAAGCCTCGTAGCCAATCTGCAAGAACTAGATATCATTAATCTCATTTGCGGAGGGAATACCCTGGCTCAGCAACTAAGCTGACAAGACTAGATTTGAGTATGGGTGTGTTGGAATCCAAAGCACATGCTTTTTTCATCACATCCTAAAACCTCTTGTTAATCTGCAACGTGATTCATTCTTGATTAATCTGCTTTCTTGTATTCAGTCATTCAAAGCACTATTCCCATGAAAATAGCTGTTTCCTACAAAGACCTGTCCAGATTATTTTCATACCTGAGTTTTAAAACCAGAAACCATGGTTGCCCTACTGAAAAAATTCAAACACAGAACCATTACAACTGCATCCATTCACCTGCTGATGAAACATTGATGTTCTCTTTCGGCTTTTCCATTATCCTCACTCTGAGCAGTGTGACACCTTAATTCTATCTATTTGAATCAACTTTTCATGTAAAGAAATAGTAAATTCCCACTGATTATCATTAGAAAACTCATCTAACAGACACACTTTTTTTCTGTTCTCATATTACCAATCCAGATGTTCTGCCGCAAACTCCGTGGGTAGCACTCATTAAATACTGTGCAGTGTGACAGGATTTTTATGTTAATATGTCACTCTCCATTATACTTTCCTCCTACCAGAGTATCATTTAAAGCAATACTAATAGTATGCTGCTTAACACCATTCCCATGGAGTTTAAGCACTTAAAAATGAACCTTCAAAGCATCTTTTATAGGTAAGTAAGTATCTGGAGCTACGTATATCAAATGGCTTGTCTAAACTTCTGAGACAGATAACTTTGTATGATTCCATATACCTGGTGAGCACATAACCTAACAATGTTGATGATGATAGTAAAGAATTGTTAGCTTCTTTAACAGATAAAGTATGTCTTTCACCTTGATGAAAGACAAATTTATATATGCAAACAAGATACTGAATATTTTCTGGTCCATATAGTACCTTGAGTAGCAGGGATGGGGTATTAGATAAGGAAGCAAGAGCCTTATTTTGAATATATACAGATTGACTGAAATATCACAAATGAATTAGAGGTACTATAAATAGAAACTATTCTTTCCTCTAATTACATTGAAGATTTTTCTGAATATATACTGGAGATAAAAAGATAAGAGAGTATAGAAACTGTGTCTGTCAGGACAGTTTAGAGTGATAGAAGTTTACATAAATTGTTGAGCTTCATGGAGTAGGAAATGCGCTCAGTACTTTATACATCCTGTGTCATTTTTCCTTCACAATAACAGTAAGAAGCGGATCCTATATCCCATTTCAAGTGGAGGAAACTGACTTGGAAAGTTCAGACTCCTGATTAGTTTGAATGTTAACCAGAAGGCAAAAGTTCAGCAATACCTAATTTATACTACTCCTAGAAGGGATAGTACAAGTTACCCAAGGGTGAAACTCTTAGATTTTCCTTCTTTTTGATGATCTTGACAGTTTTGAGAAATCCTGGTCAGGTTTTTTTGTAAGATGCCAGGAGGGGACAAGAGAGTCCCTATTTTTTAATTGAAGTGCATACTTTGTTTTTATAGACATAGTGCTTTTGCACTCTTAAGTAGTGCCAGAAAGTATTGCACTAACCTCATCTTGTATGTTTCTCACTCCAGCCTTCGAATCAGCCATTTTTTCAAGGAGCACTGATTCCTTTTATTGGAGCGTGCTACTAGAAACCCAGGTCTGGGCGCTGGTTCTGCTTGTGGCTACCAGTATTGCCTTGTTTCAAGGCCCTCTCCCTTTGACAGAGCGAGGAAATCAATGTATGCATACTAGCCCCTGTATATCTATACATATGTCTGTATCTATAGAAGACTAATCAAGAGTTCATATTGATGTCTCCAGTGCCAGTCCGCTACTATATGTATTGAGCATTCTAGTCTCTACTTGTTTATGTATAACCTTCACTCCAGCACAAGAAATGTGGCTCCCACCATCCACTATCCATTTGCTGAATTGTTCAGTTCAAGTATACATGTATGTTGGTATCAGAATTGTCACCCTATACTTGTGTACACACACACACACACACACACACACACCAACCCCATGGTACATAACTGTCAACTAGAACAGTGCTTATGCAGTTCCTTCTGCCTAACTTACAAACTTCACTCATTTCTAAATTTACTTACTTTTCTTCCCAGCTCCTCCAGTAGGCTAGGTCATATGTGTTTATTGTGGCTAAAATGTTTTGTCACATTCAGCATTCTGTCTTGGGAGACCTCTATCTCCTAAACAATGGGTATTTTTTTTATTTTGCATATATTGTGTTATGAAGTTCTGTAGATACGGACAAATGCCTCGTGTCATGTCCACTGCTTCAGTATCATACAGAATGATTTCATCTCCCTAAAATAGTCCTAGTGCTTCACCTACTCGGTCTTACCTCCTTTCCTGAGCCTGTGCCAGCCACTTACTTTTGTTAACTCATCTCTGTTGTTTTTTTTTTCCCAAAATGTCATATAATTAGAATCATACAGTACGTGCCTATTTAGAATGGCTTCTTTCACTTAACAAACGTGTAGTTTAGAGTCATCCATATTTTTTCATGGATTGTTGGCTTATTTCTTTTTATTGTCTATTATATGAACATACCCCAGCTTGCGTATCTATTTGCCTATTGAAGAAGATCTTGATTGTTTTAGGAACTATGAGTAAAGCTGCTGTAAATGTGCATATGCATGTTTTGTGCAGAAGTAGGTTTTCATATCAGTTGGGTAAATACCTAGGAATACAATTGCTAGATTGTAGGGTAAGACTATGTTTAACTTTGGAAGAAACTGCAAATTGTCTAAGTGGCTATTCTATTTCATTTGCCTACCATTTGGTGTACTCAGTTACTTTTGATTTTATTCATTCTAGTAGGTATGTTTTAATTTGCAATCCCTTTATGACAAGTGATGTGGAACATCTTTTCATTTATTTAGCTGTTGCCATCTACATATCTTCTTTGGTGAACTGTCCAAGTCTTTGGTTATTTTTTAATGGAATTGTTTGATTTCTTATTGTTGAGTTTCAAAAGTTCTTAGTATATTATTGATACAGATCCTTTATCAATAGTGTCCTCAGAGTTTGTCTTTAATTTTTAAAAAGTCTAGCTTACCAATTTTTATTTCACAGATTATGGTTTCCATATTGTATGTTAAAACCTATCAAACCAAGGTCACAATGGATTTCTCCTTTATTTTCTTCTATACATTTTATATTTTAAATTTAGATCTAAAACCCATTTTGAGTCAATTTTTGTGAAAGGTATAAGGTCTGTGTCTAGGTTTTTTCTTTTTGTGCATACGCATATCCAGTTGATGAGAAAACTGTCATTGCTCCATTGTCTTTGTGCCTTTATTACTCCATTGATTGTCTTCATGCCTTTGTCAGTGATCCTTTGACTGTATTTCTGTGGATCAGTTATTTCTGGGCCCTCTCTTTCATTCCATTGATCTGTGTTGTCTTTTTTTCCCCTCCATTACTCATTGACTTGGTTATTGTAGCTTTATAGTAAGTCTTAAAATCATAGTCTTAAATTTTATAGTAAGTGAGTCTTCCATCATTTTTCTTCTGTTGTCTATTCCAGGTCTTTTGCTTTTCCCTGTATTCTTTAGAATATGATTGTTAATCTATGAATTTCCCTCCAGGATTTTAACTGTGATTGCATTAAGTCTGTAGATCAAGTGGGAAGAACTGGCAACTTAACAACAGTGCCTCTTACAACCATGAACATAGGATGTTTCTCCTTTGATTTCTTTTATCAGAGTTTTGTAGTTTTCTACATAGTTTCTGTACGTATTTGATTAGATTTGTGCCAAAACATTTGATTTCTTTTGTTGTTTCAGTAAATGTTACTGTGTGTGTGTGTGTTTAAATACTTTCTTTTTTTATAGCAATTTTAGGCTCACAGCAAAATTGAGAAGAAGGTACAGAGATTTCCCATATGCCTTCTGCTCCATCATATGCATAAAAAAATATGGAAAATCTCACAGATTTGCATGTCATCCTAAGCAGGGGCCATGCTGATCTTCTTTGTATTATTCCGATTTTCATATATATATATATCCTGCCAAAGCAAGCGCTATTATTGTTTTAATTTCAAATTTCAATTGTTCATTGTGGTATATAGGAAATCAGTTAGCTTATTAATGTTCTATACTGAGACTGTGTTTTATGCCCTTATTCTAGGAATTTTTTGTTTGCTTGCTTGCTTTGTTTTGTTTGGTTACTTCCTTTTCTTACTGCCTCAGGCAGGCAGGCGTCCCAGCACAATGTGAATGGGAATAGTGAGCGCCGACCCGCTTGCCTTGTTCCCAGTCTTAAAGAGAAAGCATTCAGTCTCTCACCGTTGAATATAATATTAGTTACAGGATTTTTAGATGTTCTTTTCAACTTGAAGAAATTACACTCTGTTCCTAGTTTGGTGAGAATTTTTATCATGAATGGTGTTGCATTTGGTTAGATGCATTTCCTACTCTGTATGATCACATGATTTTTTTTTTTAAGTCTATGAAGAGTTTTATTTTACAGCCTAACCTTTTCTTTTATTTTTTTTATTTTGGTCTCATTAATATACAATCACATGAGCAACATTGTGGTTACTAGATTTCCCCCATTATCAAGTCCCCACCACGTACCCCATTACAGTCACTGTCCATCAGCCTAGTAAGATGCTGTAGAGTCACTACTTGTCTTCTCTGTGCTCTACTGCCTTCCCCGTGCGCCTCCCGCTATGTTATATCTGCTAATCGTAATGCCCCTTATTCCCCTTCACCTTCCTTTCCACCTACCCTCCCCAGTCCCTTTCCCTTTGGTAACTGTTAGTCCATCCCTGGGTTCTGTGATTCTGCTGCTGTTTTGTTCCTTCAGTTTTTGCTTTGTTCTTATGCTCCACAGATGAGTGAAATCATTTGGTACTTGTCTTTCTCCGCCTGGCTTATTTCACTGAGCATAATACCCTCTAGCTCCATCCATGTTGTTGCAAATGGTAGGATTTGTTTTCTTATGGCTGCGGAGTATTCCATTGTGTATATGTACCACATCTTCTTTATCCATTCATCTACTGATGGATACTTAGGTTGTTTCCATTTCTTGGCTATTGTAAATAGTGCTGCACTAAACATAGGGGTGCATATGTCTTTTTGAAACTGGGATACTGCATTCTTAGGGTAAATTCCTAGGAGTAGAATTCCTGGGTCAAATGGTATTTCTATTTTTAGTTTTTTGAGGAACCTCCATACTGCTTTCCACAATGGTTGAACTAGTTTACATTCCCACCAGCAGTGCAGGAGGGCTCCCCTTTCTCCTCATCCTCGCCAGCATTTGTTGCTCCTAGTCTTTTCTGTGTTGCCCATCCTAACTGGTGTGAGGTGGTATCTCATTATGGTTTTAATTTGTATTTCCCTGAGTAATTAGCAATGTGGAGCATCTTTTCTTGTGCCTGTTGGCCATCTGAATTTCTTCTTTGGAGAAGTATCTGTTCATTTCCTCTGGCCAGTTTTTAATAGGGTGATATGCTTTTTGGGTGTTGAGGCATGTGAGTTCTTTATGTATTTTGGATATTAACCCCTTGTCGGATATGTCATTTACAAATATATTCTCCCATACTGTCGGAGGCCTTTTTGTTCTGCTGATGATGTCCTTAGCTGTACAGAAGCTTTTTAGCATGATGTAGTCCCATGTGTTCATTTTTTATTTTGTTTTCCTTGCCCGAGGAGATGCATTCAGGAAAAAGTTGCACATGTTTATATTTAAGAGATTTTTACCTATGTTTTCTTTTAAGAGTTTTATGGTGTCATGACTTACATTCAGTCTTTGATCCATTTTGAGTTTAGTTCTGTGTATGGGGTTAGACAATAATCCAGTTTCATTCTCTTGCATGTAGCTGTCCAGTTTTGCCAGCACCAGTTGTTAAAGAGGCTGTCTTTTCCCCATTGTATATCCATGGCTCCTTTATCGATCACATAATTTTTTATAAGCCTTGTTGATGTGGTGGATCACATTGATTTTCTAATGTTGAACCAAACTTCCGTACCTAGTATGAACCCACTTGGTCATGTTATATAATTTAATACATAGTTGGAATCAATTTGTTACTGTTTTTGAGGATTTAACTTCTTTGTTCTTGAGAGATTGATTTATAGCTTTTTTCCCCCCATTTCATTATGTCTTTATCTAATGTCTGGTTATCAGGAGGCCTCATTCTCTCATTCTTGTTCCTCCTTGAGCCACATGTTTCTTCCTGGGGGGTCAGTTGCATCTATGCCAGGCCCACAGCACCCTCCCCACACCTCCATGTGCTATCTAAAAAAAAAAACTTGGCACATTCCTCCTCTTGACAGGTCCCTACCAGAGTTCAAGTCACTTCTCCCCTGGCCAGCCAAGGCCAATTCCAGCTCCTCATCAGTAACACAGAAATAATTTTCTGGAGGGACTTCTTATGACCAGGCTCACAGAATGAGTTAGGAACTGTTCCCTCTGATTGTATTTTCTGGAAGAGATTGTTGAGAACTGACACCATTTTTTCTTCTAATAGTGGATGTAATTCACCAGGGAAACCATCTGGGACTGGTGCTTTCTTTTGTGGAAATATATTAATTACTGAGTAAGTTTCTCTAATAGACATAAGTTTATTCAGATTACTTAATTCTCCTTATATGAGATTCAGTCATTTGTGTAGTTGGTCATTAGTCCAGTTGATCTATGTTAACAAACCTGTGGGCCTAGAGTTGCTCATAATCTGCCTGTATTGTCCTTTAATGTCCTTAAGTTCAGTCTTGGTGACACCACTTTCATTTCTGACACTATTTTGTTGTTTGTTAGTCTATCAAGAGATTTATCAATTTGATTGATCCTTTCAAAGAACCAGCTTTTGGTTCTGTTAATTTCCTCTGTTGTTTGTGGCAGTCAAGTTTTTAGCCATGTGTATGCTGTCCCAGTCAAGCCGAAGACGTGGTCACCGGGCAGTGCATTCTGTGGCAGCCCCTCCCAGTTTGGAGGACTGTCTGAGAAGTGGACCGGCTGGGCCTTCATTCTCTGGTGGAGCCCCATTTTCTTATGTTCATTTCTTTATAAGACTTGCACATTTTCTCAGGTTCTCCCTTACGTTGAGCCATTCTTGATATAACTACCTTCTTCCTTCCTTTCTGACTTGAAGTATAAATCATATTTTATATTAGAAATTCTTGATATGTTGAATTCTACTTCAGAAATTATCTGTGTTTATTTAACTTATAAGTATTTTAAATTACTATGTAGTAGATATGTTATTTGGAAAGCACATTTATTCTTTCTTCTGTGGAATCCTGGCATTGCTAACAATGTGTTCTCAGATAGTTTTAAGGTCTCTGTAGGCCTCAGTTCCTGTCTATGGACAAGCATGCTAAGGCCACATCATAGTGTTGGAATAAAGGTTAGGTGTGGCCTCGGCATAGCATTGTAGTAGATGCAGCTTCCTAGAGGTCCTAGCTTCCCTCTCTATGTCCCAGCCAGAAATTGAGTCTTTGATGTGACCACATTTATTGTTGCTGGATAGTTGCTAAATGACGTAACCTCCTTTTGTAGATACCATTTGCTTTATTTTTTGCTTTGCATGTGGTTTCCTTATTTCTGCTTGCAGAACTATGGAACATTGGTGTTTCTGAGGTATAAATGCATATGAGCCACAGAATGTCAGAGGATATGGTGGCTATTGCTAATCTGATGCTCTTGCTTGCAGGGGACGGGGAGGCATCACAGCCCGGCCAGTTGGAGTTGGTGTGCCACGAGGGACGCCAGCTTCCAGGGGAGTCCTTTCGTCCCGAGGGCCAGTGGGTCGGGGAAGAGGACTTCTCACTCCCAGAGCACGAGGAGTTCCCCCAACTGGATACAGACCTCCACCGCCACCCCCAACCCAGGAGACCTATGGAGACTATGTAAGTAAAGGGGCTGAGCAGCAGCCTTGGTGATCTGATGGGCCCCGTTCAGACACAGCACTGGGTGCTGTAACCAGGGGCCCTCCCTTACCTTGCTTTAGTTGGTGAATATTCCACCTTACTTGAGCAAACATTTATTGAGTGCTGAATAGGTACTTAGTACTAAAGATACAAAAATGAATACATCAAATAGCTCAAATCTAAGATATGGAAGATGAATTTGGTGGGGAAGGTCAAGACTAGGGTCAAGGAGACATGTTATTAAGCTTTTACAGGACTTTAATGTAACATTCTTTTATATTTCACTCCAGGTTGCCTCTGACTCATTCAGTCTTTTAAAAAATAATTGCCTACATATACCAAGCTGTATTTACCTTTAAGTGTTTCTCTTAAGCTCTGTGGCTGAATATGGATTCTTAGTGGAAATTCTTTTCAGAGAGGAAAATAAGTTTCCAATTTTTCAAGTTAATTTAGATTAGTTTTTCCAATTGCCATTTGATAATTCTTTGATTCTTTGATACGGTTCATAGACTTAACAAAAGAGAAAGCAAATATATCTGTGAAAACTGGATGGTGGTATGGAGAGAGGAATTCTTTAACAAGAATACAAACCCCCTGGGATTCTTGCTGTAATATTCAGCTTTTACATAAATGAAGAAAATAAGTAGTGTTTCATATTAGTAATTGAAAGTATTAAAGAGTTTATGAACTGTTCTTGAAGACAGGGAAGCAGCGATAGAGCTAAAATGTAAACATCAACAGGTTTTCATGTTTTACCTTATGGAGATTTCTTGCCAAAGGCCCAGCACCTCTTTGCAGTCTCTAGAACAATGCAGGAATCTCCTGGGCCACAGACAGCCACTTCACTGCACCTGCAACTGCTGGAAAGATCGGAGATTTGTCCTGGATGTGCTGAATGTTGTATAATTCACTGCGTATGTTGTGTCCTCTTAGGCTTGCAGACATTTGCTCAGGCAGCTTTCTTTACCTGCAATGCTCTTCTAATACTTCATTTATCTCTTATTTGTCCTTCTAACTTAGGTCAGCTATTACTAGGGGCATTCAGTGGAGGTAGGAGCTGACACAGTGAGCTTTACTATGATCATTACATGTCTCTCTCTCACCTAGACGGCTTCAGGCGGGGCAAGGAGAGAGAGCTTTTATCTCGTTATTCTTGGCAGAGAGGGCATACTGAGAGCTTAGTGAATTATATTTAACAAATAAATCTGTAATAGCTTCACCATTTTGCTTTTCAGTGGGGAAGGATGTGGCTTCTCTATCTTCTCTTTGTATTCTTTACTATTGGACATGTTCCTATTTCCTAATATTCTTTCCAAACTGACAATAACAATCATACCTCGAGCTCTTCTATGAATGCTGATTCTCTTGAGAGTAGCAGAGGCTGTAAAGGAGAGGAAATGTGAAATTCCTTTTTGATAGGTCCAGTGTCTATTTGTTCCAGCTGGGCTTACCTCGAGTTCCCTTAGGGTGGATCGATGTAGACATGGCCGAGTGGTGTCATGGCCCAGGTCAGGCAGGGGGTGTGAAACCTGGATCCTGGGCCCCTCCATACCATCACCATGGGATGAGCCCGCTGAGGTGTTTGGCTTTGGAGGCCTCACAATCCATGTGTTTCAGAAAGAGCTATTGCCTTCTTTTCATACATTAATTCATGTTCCTAGTCAACAAAGATTGATTGAATTCCTACCGTGTGAATAAGGACACACATGTTCTCTGTCTCGGCTACTTTAGTGAGTTGAGAATGAAATCAGATGAATACAAATAAACATTTATTGAAAGGTTCACGTCCAAGGAAGAGAAAGGAAAAGAAATTCAAGGTGCTTGGTGTTTGTATTTGTAGCTCTGGTTTTTATTAATAAATGATGGGAAAGGCATTAAATTGATTGCTTTGAAAAGTACTCAGTTGAGTTGACTCCCCTTCCCATCCACTATAGTAGAAGGCGGGTAGTGGCCATGTACAAGAATGCTTGTGTCCTTTCAGGGATAGACAAGCCTTTGAGGGCTCTGGAGGGGAAAGGCGGCCTTCGTTGTTTGAGTGCCACACCCGGCCCTCTCCAGGCCCCGACTTGTCACTGGCTGCAATTCCAACACAAAGGCAGTGCTCCTGCCATACCACACTGGGGGCCGCATTTGCCCTCCTTGTTTTAGTTTATCTGGGGTGCGGCATTCACCGTTTCATCAGCTGCATATGACTCTTGCCCATATGACTGCTTTCTGAGTTGGTTTCAGGCAGTATTAGGACACACACAGAACAGAAACACTGTATCATGAGTTCACCCTCTTCCCCATGCTGAATCACTGATGAAGAGTTCAGATTATGTGTTACCACTTTCCCTCTTAATTTTGTTTCTGTAATTCGTGGGAAAAGTTACTTAAATGAATAGCCAAGAACAAAAATTTTCCCCACTTAGCATAGCATTTCATCAGCCCCTTATGTAATTACAGTGAAGCTTGAACAGACGCTGAACACCGTAAAATAAACATTGGTAGCTTGTAGGAAGAGGAAACAAAGGCCCCTCACCTCACCCGTGGACTTGCCAGCAGTAGCTCTGGCTCAGGTGTGCTCTGTTGACCTCATCTTCCTCCCCTGATCCAACTTTAATTGAATCTCCTGCTTCCAGCCCCTTGAATACAGCTTTGCAGTCTCTGACATATACTCTGACATTGGCCATTGGTCTGAACTGTTTTAAATCCTACAGATTACTCACACAGCATGCTTAGCTTTGTAGCATGGTGAAGGGGAAAAATATTATTTGGTTTGCTTGCTAGTTTCTAGGATTTTAGATTGGGTGGTTATACAACAAGATAATACCCAACTTAGAAAGCCTTAGGATCCCGTAATCCCCCAAGAACAGGTATTCACTATGTGGCAAGTAGGAAAGTTGAAGTTGGTCTTCTTAGAATATTCTAAAATAATTGTCCGTTGAGCTGAAATAATTGTAAATTAGATTCTAAACTCCATGGGAGGAAGGATTCCTCCCACTATTCACACATCTTTATATTCCCTGCACCTGGTATAATGTCTGGCACATAGTAGGTCTTTAATATATGTTTGGTGAATGAATAAATGAATATTCTCAAGACTGAGTTTTTAAAAATTGCTACCTGTGAAAACCCACCCCAGATGCCTCTTGTGTTTTTTAATTTGTACTCACTTAGCAATTAGATATAACTCAATTATTAGCATGTAGCTGCGTAGTGCAATCATTAGTTAGTATATATCTATTTCTCAGAAGAGTATAGGGAAAAGCACTATGTGTCTTAATCTCTAGCTACTAACATCATTTCTGGCACATTGTAAGCACTTTGCCAACATTGGCTGACCTAGACAATCCTTCACGGAGACCTATGAGTTTTCCTGATGAAGTTACCGTTGGTCTTTTCCAGCCAGTGGAAGGAAGTATGATAGTTGACACTTGAAGAAAGATCTTCGCTTACTTACCCTTGTCTTCTGGTGCTAGGGCAGGTGCAGTCTGCAGAGATACAAGACTAATCCTACGTAGCTCCTGAAGGTAACAGAGTAATGTGTTGTAAATCTCTCAGTATAAGAATGAACTTGCAGGAAGGATGTAATATTTAACGAGAAGCTCCTCTCCCAGGAGGCACTTTCATAAACATATGCCATGTTTTCACGGGCACTCAGTGAGATACTATCCTATTGTGCAAATGAGAATTTAAGTTAGAGCAGTTGTGTCTTGCCCAAGGAGTAGATGTGGGATTCAGAATTCCAGGCCTGTATTGTCCTGAACAATCAGCGCCTTGTTAAATGCACCTCTCTAGTAGCTGAGACTGAGATCTCATCCTTGGAGAAAGGTCACAGGTGATGCACAGAGCTCTTATTAGTGCTATGAAAGGGCTGATGGGAGGCTGAATCAAATAACTTTTGTGGCCCCTTGCAATTTAATAATTCTCTGGTTTTAAGCTATGTAAGTAGGTAAGTGGAAATTGACCACCATTAGGAAGAATAGGATGGGGTCAGGATTTTAAAAAATAATAAACTGTTATTATTACATCTGTTGGCAAAAGTGAAAATGGCATGCTCACTGTTTTTAGCATTTTAAAACAGCTGTATCTCTAAAAAGGACTTATCATTACTTTGGAACTCAAAAATGTAATTTTTAAAGATCTCCTTGAAATTTATATGATAAATGTTTTATTTCTATAAAACTTTGTGGTTCTATCTACCCAATTCGGTTTACTTTTCATTTTAACTTTGACCTTTAATGTCTGAGGCCATTATTTCTAGAATAAAAAATGAAATTATATCAGTTGCTTACTTAAACAAAAAAAGGGATAAAATCCTATTCTTTCAAATCTTGCCACAACTGCCGCTTTTTTGAGAAAGGATACATTTCAATCCTTGAAATACTCAATATTGTTCCATTTATGTATACTAAAATTAAAATATTCCAATATAGTTTTAGGTCCAGGAAAAACTCAGTGGTATATGTTAAAATTATTTTTTGTGAATAGTCATGTGCATTATAAGAAAGAGCTTTATTAGCCCAAGTGAAAAAGCCTGGTAGTCTGCAGGTGCTTCCTTGTCAAAATGTGCCTGTTGAAATTTGACTGATTTTTCTCAAGGTTGGTAAAGGTATTTGATCATTTATAATGTCATGTAGCCAACTGTTTGTTCTTTATCAGAGTCACTGTCACAAAATATCCTGAGAATGTGTCATTGAGAAGAACATCTTTTAGCACAGAAATCTGTTGGGCTGCAAGATGATTAGTAAGAGAGTACATATTACAGACACAGTAGCCATCTGAGTAGAATATACCCATTGGAAAGAGCAAATTGTTCTGTCGGTGATTGTCTTTGAAGAATAACTTAAAGGAAATAAGACAATTCAACATGATTAGCTTTCTTCCAAGAAAAAAGAAAACAGATAATAGATGTGTTTTCAACCATTTGAGTATAATTTGGGACCTTCTGCTCCACTCTTAACTTGGTAAAATTAGACATAATTACAGTAACTTCTCATCTCTTTTGAGAACAAGAAGTAACTCTTTCCCAAAATGACATTGATTCATTACTTATGTCCAAATAATTAAATACCTGACAAATTAATTAGTGTTACCCAGAATACATTCAATGAGAACACTTTTAACAATTCAAAATATTGGTATAATTACATAGGAAGGTATGTTTGATGCTTCCTGGCAGAAACCAATTTACATATGAATTTCTAAAGTGAAATAACTTTTGATAAATTGTTCTAGGCTCCACATATAGAGGAAAAACACAATCAAAACAGATGTATGTTCTCCACATATTTAGTATCATGGTTTCATTTCTTGTCTCTGAAATATCTTTTCCATTTTCTTCATTTCACCCAACATTTGTCTGTTAATAACAACTGTACCCAGCTCTAACGAGCTGGCCCCTCTCGAGCTCTGTCTGGTGTCACCCTCCTGGGTCTGCCTCTCCCTGGTGTCCCCCCAGCTCTGGGGCAGCTGGTGTAGGCCAGCCAGAGCCTCAGGCTTCCCCCGAGACCTGGTCGAGGAGAACAGCGCCACCATATGCCCAGGCTCCCAGGGCCTCACCCAGTCATCTTCATTTCCTATAATCAGACAGCAAACCAGGGCTTCCCCGTCTTCATGAATAACTGTTTGACCTCCGGTTGGTCTCCATCACAGAGCTCCAGTTAAGATGCTTGCCTTCCTAGGAAAACGTTCTCACCAACAGCCCATTGGCCAGTTCCTGTGCCCTGGCTGCATCACGTCTCCATGCCCGCACTCCTCACCTTGCAGCTGTTTGCTTGTATAGTTGTGTTCCTGCCGGGCTTCTCACTGTCTTTAAGTCTTTGTTCACTCTTTTACCCCTGCCACTTAACTTATAGAAGTCCCTCAGTAAACGCTGATCGATGGATGTCTGGGCAGGCAGAGAGATGTGTACAATTACCGTAACCTGCTTAATCTCACCTTTGCTTGTAGTCTCATCCTAGCACTGGTTCCTTCCCTTAAATAATGCATTTTTCACACTTTTTCAGGTGAACTTTCTGGTATCTAAAGTCTGATAATGCTACTACCTCCCACTAGCCCCAGAACATAAGAGCTAGTTTAGAACTGTGGAAGGATAAAGTTGAGATTCTTCTGAGGGACATATGAAAGCCTCTTGAATGTCCTGTCTGGCCGACTGTCAGCCTCATAGCCCTCTGCTCTCCCTACATATCATTTTCATTTTGCCAGTACAGGTGGCATTTCATTAAATACACCAGGGGCTTGAACACTGTCACTTTGCATGTATCATTGGTTCTCTTCAAATGTCTCTTGTTTTGTGCCTGCCAACTCTTTCTACTGTTCCTTCTTCCAGGTGTGCAGCCTGCCTGGACCTGATCGGGCACAGTTGGTAGCATGGTGGTTTGCACCTTCTACTTGCTTGTCTTTGTCCCTAGGCTGTGGATTTAGGGCAGGAACTATGTTTTTGTTGTTGCTTTTGTTTTTTTAAACTTAGTTTGCACGAGGCCTATCCCAGGGCCTAATATTTTGGAGACATTGAATAAACATGTAGAAGATGGCCTTTATTAGTGCCAGCTAATTCCACGATGCCATGTGCCATGTGCACTGTTGAACATACTTAGTGAAATAACATTAAGCATTGCGAGCCAGTTTTAGCAAACAAAGCATGGCTCACTTAGTGAGCTAATAACTACGAAAGACAATGAAATTTAATGAAGAGAGTATTGTTCTGAGAGGAAAAATACTTGGTTCCTAATGCCTCTTTTTGTTAGAATCACCATCTATTTCTTACACAAATTATTTAACCCTTTTGAGCCTTAGTTTTTTCATCTGCAAAATGCAGGTGATAGTACCTTACTGCCACATCAGCAAGTTAGACCAGACACTGTCCTGACCTCTTTCCAACTTGAAAATTCTGTAATTGATTTAGAAAAAAGTTTTCTAGAACTTGCTGGGTTTCCACTATCACCCTAATGATGGTTTTTCTAATAGAAACTGTATTTTCATCAAATAGAAACATTGGTATTGAAAACAGTCATGGAGTAAACAAAACAAACATTTTAATGAGAGAAACAAGCTGAAGTGAGTAGATATGAGTCTTTTCAATTCTAAAACAAGTTTTGAAAACTGTTTTAAAAAATGTCTTTTTTTTCAAATGCAACCACCATTCAAGATACATAAACCAAAATTTTCTAGAAATTTTCAGCATATTATGTTGTAACTCATTTAATTATGAGTATATCAGCCATCTATTCATAGGAAGCATTTATTATTCACTAATATCCCTTGATATCTTAATGTGTAATCATTCTAAATTTTTGAGGTTGAGCTGATGGGTTAATCCCTTTAAACATAAGTACGATAGCACATTTCAGGTGAAGTTGTGGAGGTTCATTAGAATATGAAAGTTCTATCAGGCACTTTATACGCTGTGATATACGCTGTGAAAGATATTTACTGAACAGAGCATGGAATTGTCCCTGCATCACCCCATGCAGTGTGGGGGCCCTGAGAGGGGCCAGGCAGGGCAAGGCTTTCATTGTGAAGCCAAAGTTCCGCCTTAGGCTCATATTTTTAAAGGAGGTGGAGGCTCCCTGAGACTGTCTTACACGCAAGTAGCAGAGCAGGACATCCGGTGCAGCAGCCATGCGCTCTTCTCTCCAGACCCGCTGGCGGGATTGTAGGGAGGAAGGTCTGGGATGTCCCACAGGGGTTTGCCGCCCCGACCTGTATGCTTCCGCCCACGGTCCTCAAAGCTGCACTGGCCGGTGGGGTCCTCATCTAAACAGGAGGGATGGTGGTCACTAAGCCACAGGTAAGAGCAGTAGCCCAGTCCACACTGTCCCAGAACAGGTGTACCATCCTGTGACCTGTGTGCATGAGAGGTGGGTAAACTCACATAGGATCCCACATTTGGCAACCCTCAGTCTAAAACTTTTGTTCCCAGCATGCCTACCTGTGTGGTGTTATGGGCTAGAAGAAAGGAGAAAATGAGCAGGGGAAGAACAGCAGAACCAGGGCTAGAGGCACACCTTGTAGCTGCCCCTGTGGGCCTTGTCTCCAAACCGAGGCCCTTTTCTGGTCTATCTTACCAGTGGAAGAAGATCCTGCACTTCCTGGACGCTACTTTACAAATCATCTACTTCGGTCTTATGACTGAAGTTACACTTTCATTTATCCTCTATTGGGAAGGACACTGCCTGAAGCAGATGGCTTTGTTTGGAACACTGCAAAACAACATCCTCCTCTTTCAGTCTTTCTGTGTGTTTCTGTTCAGTAATCACAGACAAATTATACTCTTCAACTTTTAAAGTTAGTGGAAGGGACAGCAGCTGCCGTTTGTTGGGTGTTACTTTGTGTGGTGTGTTAGTGTGCGGGATGCTTGTCCTGTATCGTCTCAGCCCGCACTCACCCTGCTCTGTGGGGTAACAGTCAGAGCTCCTGACATCCGGAACTTAGCCATGGTGGCTAATTTTCCCCAAATCTCTTATAGAAAGTCATACAACCCACATGCCTTTACTTCCGTGCAAGCACTGCTCCCAGGAATTAACCTGCATCTGTTTTATCTTTAAAACACCACCATGATGCGTACTTCTTCAGAGTCACACTGCTGATGAGGGCAGAACTGTATATGCAAACCCTGCAGTCTGGCTCCCAGGCCCCTGCTCCTACCCAGTACCCAGGGCTATCTGGACAGCCAGGTTCATCTCATTCAAAACATTGTGTTTGCAAACGGAGAACCTGACAAATGAATGGGAAAAATAGTTTAATCACATCTGTTGTAAAGGTTGCTATACAAAACTTAGAGCAAGTGGTATGTGATTGAGTAGTAACTGGCTTTACCAATCTTTCTGAGACTACTGTATGCTATTTCCTCATAGGACCTGAGCCATTGATTAGCTTAATCCAGGTTTAAGAAGTCAGAGTTAAGTTTCGAATGGGAGCAGAAATCTAAGCCGTGCTTTCTACAAGCAGACATGCCTTTTCTGCATGCTTTCCAACATCATGGCTTAATGAAGCTGTTTCCGTTAAGGAAAACACCAGTATTGCCAGAAATGTATCCTTATCCGTAACATGGCACCACAGGGACCACCATTTCCTCTTTGGCCATAAGAATAAACTCTTCTGAAATTCCGATGACTAGGAATATCAATGAAGTTTAGGGAAATTGAAATATATATTTTAAGTGTACATGTAACTCTTTAGTGTTGGTTTTGCTTAACGACTCTGTGAAGTCATATCCTCTCATTCTTCTGAGAGCTCACCTGAAGTTTTAATTATATGACTAGTTTGGGGGCTTCCACACCAATGAGGGTTGTACTGACAGCGCATTTTCCCTGTGCAGTGACTACTGGCATTTTTTGACAGTTAACTAATCTCTAAACTGTTTCAATTATCTTGTTTTCCATAGTGAGAAATTTAATTAAAACAGAGTACAGATTGTGAAAAGGTTATTTATGAAAATGCATTTTAAATGTGAGTTGAAAAGCCTAGGGATACCTTTTTCTTTTAGATAAAAGATGAAAGTTCTGTAATTTTTTATATTCATTTTACCAGAAGCAAGAGTAAGAGCCATATGCAGTTTGCTGGAAATGTCTATCAGGAGCTTCACAAGTTGATCTCTTTCTGAAATTGCCTGAAAGGTTGACCTATTTTAGAAATATAAAACTTTAGGAAATAATTTCAGGTATTTACGAATGTGGAGCTTTTTTCCCCTCCTTTCTTTAAACAAAAACAACCCAAGTGCTTTAATGTAAAGAAGTGGAGGGCTCTGAAACGACAATGTCATGAAGGCCTGGCAAGCAAATACTGCCTCCACATTGAGGCTTGCACCTCCAGGATGGCCGAGCATCATGGGTGTACTGGAGCCAGTGTGAGAGTTGTGTCCCTTCCCTCTGTGAGTGAGGCTGAGGCAGGGAGGAACGAGAAAACCACTCGATCAGCCCTCCCTTCATGGTGGTGGCCCTCCTGCAGGAGCCCCGTCTCCAAGCTGCTGGCCTCTGAGAGCTCAGTCCTCGCCTCCGAGTGGCCCGGGTCCAGGGCGGGTCGCTGTGAACCCTCCCTCAGTCTCCTGTTTGTTTCGGGTGGCCCTTCTCTATCATTTGGACCCATGTGTGTGCGTCCTACATAGGGTCCTTGTCTTAGAGCACTGCGATCACTCCTTTGTCTTTCCCACTGTATTTTAAATGATTAATTAAAAACAGGAGCTATGCCTTGTTTATCCACATGGCTCAGCACATGCTCAGTAGTTAATGTCTAATTTACTGATAGAAAAACAAAACAATTACTATTTAGAATAATACCTGCAATTGACTTATGTATTTGGGGAGGACCAAAGAGGGAAGACTCACTGCTTAATAGAATGTGGACAGACCTCCTGCAGGAGACAAGCTTTACATGACACAGGGAAGAGCAGAGGCAGCTATCATGCAAGAGGCCTGGAGTGCTTCCCAGAAGGCGCATCTGGGACCCGCGGACGGACCAGACGCTGGAGGTGTCAGTGCCTGCGGGGCAGCCAGAGAGGCTTGGTGGTGGTATATTATTAAGGAGATCATCTTTCTCTTTATGCTTTTATTCTTATTCCATTCAGTCTGTTTATAGGTAGAATAGGATGTGAAGTGTACATAACAGGACATGGAGTCTTGAAAAATACTTTAGGACTAAAACCAGTTTAAAATAAATCCGCAATGTCAGGTTGAGTGACAGCTAGCTGTCCACATGTGTCCTCAGAGTGTGGCATTATCCTGGGGTGCTCCTTCCAGTCCAGCGTCTGACCTTCAGCTTTATAGGGACAAGCAATATATATACACCTCACAATAGTTAAAAGCAAAGTTGAGAGCTAAACTGACCTGTTTCAAATCTCCACTGTACCTTTAATTGCTGTGTGACCTTAGGTAAGCTTCTGAATTGCTCTATGTCTCAGTCTCTAATGTATAAATGGAAACATTAGTACCTATCACATAAGCTTGTTATGAAGATTAGATAACATATGGACCGTATCTAAAATAGTGCCTGGTACATAAAAAGGGATATGTAAGTATTTTTATTATTGTTGGCTCAGAAATCTAATTCTTCAGTTTATCAATAGAGCTCTTTCAGGAAAGACTTACAAACTGTCCCAGACATTAATACAATAGTTCCCCCCTCATCCTTGGGGGATACATTGTAAGACCTTCAATAAATGCCTAATACTGTAGATAGTACCAAACCCTATATACTGTTTCTTTTCTACATATGTATGCCTATGATAAAGTTTAACTTAAAAATTAGACACAATAAGAGATTAACAGCAATAGCTAATAATAGAACGGCTCTAACAATATGCTGCAATTAAAGTTATGGTTTATCTTTCTCTCAAAATACCTATTGCCCTGTGAGTGATACCTTCCTCTTCTTGGGATGACCTGAGATGGTCAAATGCCCGTGTGATGAGAGGAAGTGGGGGGAGTGACGCGGGGATCATGATGTGGCATTAGGATACTGCTGACCTTCCGATGACATGGCAGAAGGGGGTGATCTGCTTCCAGAGTATGGTTGGCTGCTGATAACTGAAACTGCAGAGAAGAGAGGACTACGGTATATGAGAAGAATAAAATCCTGCACCATTTATACCCACCAGAGTGATGAAAATTAAAAAGACAATTTAAAGTGTTACTAGAATGGGATGAAGTAGGAATTCTCATTTATTGCTTTAGGAATGTAAATTGGTTACAACTATTTTGGAAAATGTTGGGCGCCATCTGTTAAAGCCAAACACATGCCTCCCTAAGATCCAGTGAATCTGCTCCTGGGAACACTCAACAGAGGATAACACGTAGGTGCTTCAGAAGACTTGTCTAAAAGCTATGTGAGCAGAAACTAGAGAGAAGCAAATTATCTATCACCCTAGAGTGGGTGAACAAGCCGTAATGTAACCATACAGATCAGTATTTCCAACCAGTGAAAAGGCACCACCTATTGCTACGTACAATATGGACACATGTCACAAACAGGAAAGTGGCACAAAGGAGAGCTGCCCTGATGGCATTTATATAAAGCTTGAAAGCAAGTAAGCCTCCTTACTTGCAAGGAAATGCAGACATCACCTTTAAGTCAGTCAGGATAGTGGTTACCTTTTGGGGGAGACAGTAACAGGATGGGCTCAGGGTTGTTTCTGAGGAACAGGATGCTGCGTTTCCTGAGCCGGGTGCTGGGTACCTGCTGTGCTTTGGTAAAATTCGCTAAGCTGAATACTTAGAATTTGAATAAAAATTTTGAAAATATAATCAGTTTGTGTATTAAGAATATTGTACTAGACAAGACCCAATCCTCATGTTTATAAAAGCACTGCACATCTTCCCACAAACAGGTCTGTGGTAGACCAGGTGATAATCTGAAGGCTCCTCCATGAGTCCAGAAATTGAGCAGGCAGTGACTTTAACCTAACATGATAGAACTCTGATAGTCTGGTGCTTGTGTTTTCATTGTGGAGAAACTCTGCACTGTGAATTAGGTGTGCATTTTGGTGGGACCAGAGCCCTTTCCCCTTCATGATGGGACTAGAGGCAGTTTGCCAGTTGTCATTCAGAAGGGGCCATTCTTCTCAAGGAGGAGCACTTGGAAGAATTCATGGACCAGTATAAATCCACGACTCATTCATTCATTCAGAAAGCGTTTACTGAATGCATCCTCATACCAGGCCCTGGGGAAACAAGGGAGATAAAGCCCTTGTTGTCAGGAGCACCACAGTTCTAGTGGGGGTGGTGGTAGTGATGAAATGCATGTTAGGAGTTGAGAATCAGTTCTAGACCCTGCTGAGAACAACTGTAAAAGGAGGAACAAAACAATAAGCAAACAAACAATCCTTGAAGGCCTAAAAGCTAACGAAGTAAAAACAAAATGAAAACACTGGGATGCCATCCTAACAAGAGAGCCAAAGAGGACTGCTCCTCTCAGCACTTGTGGCAGGTTTTCTCTCAGGGCAGCCTTTCTCGCCTGGGATGCTTCCTCTGAATTACAGAATATAGAAGGTGATTTGAATGATTATTTCAGATCTCAAACTGCTGCCATTCTGGAAGCACCCAAGAGGAGTGAATTTGTTTTATGCACAGTGGACTAAGAGGCCCACCCTTAAGGCACCGGGCTGCTTCTGTGATGCACCCCTGGTCAAGAAACTGCAGAGGCTTCTGCTAATTCCTGAAGAGGTAGCGGGGGAGCTGAATGGAGCCGTAGAGAGATCCAAAGCTTGGGAAGAGGAAAAAAAAGGTGCAATTTAAGCCCTCCTCCCCAAATTTGGCTGCTAAATCCCCTAGGTTTTGAACTGGAACCCAAATAAGCTGTATTCTCAGGGGAAGGCTTTCCAATCATCTCAGTCCTTGTGGGATTAAGGTTAAGCTGGAATCGCTTCTTCTCTCCTCCTACCTTAAGCAATACAGATTCCCTCTGGAGAAAGACAACAGTATATACTTTAAATTACTTCTGTAACTTTTCATATACAAATGCAAGTACTCAATCAAAAGTCATAGGCATACAAGAAGATACCATAAGAAAAAAACAAACCCCAAGAGATGAGAAAGCAGACACAAATGCATGTTCATTACAATCAAGGATTTAAAAGATAATATTGATGAATTAGGCAGAGAATGGGAAAATATTGGAAACATTAGATATCCTAGAACTGGAAAAAGAAAATCTAAACTGCTTTTAATTGCAGATCAGACAACAGGTAAAGGAGGAAATAGTTACTGAAATTAGATCAATGAAGCAGAAAAAAAAAAGCTACACAATACAGGAATCTCACACGCACAAATGCCTCTGGTGGCTCCATATGAGTTGATTCCTGCTTCTACCCCTGGCTAACTCCACCTTGACCTCTTTACCTCATGACCTTTGTACTTACTGTTCACTTTGCATGAAATGCCCCCCCCCAAATTTACATAACCAGCTTCTCATTTGCATGCAATCCCTTCTGTGAGGTCTTCTCTGGCCACCCCATCTCCAGTGCCCCCCATTCTCTCACTGTGTTTAGGTGTGATGATTGGTTCTGTTTGTCTTCTTCCCCCTGGAATGTAAGCCCCATGAGGACAAACATCATTTTTTAAAATTTGTTGCAGACCGTATCCCCAGGGCATGATCCCCTTTGTTTTAGAAATCTCTCTTGAGTAACATTTGTGGGCATGGATCAGCAAGGGTGCAGCTGGTGGCACTTAACATAGTAGGCATTCAACAAATGCCTGCCTTCTGGAGAAAATGAAAAAATTGATATAAAAATTATTTAGCATTATGTACATCATGTGGGCTAATGTAAATTAATAAAATTTGGTTATTACCTCTTTTTTCTTAATTTTAGTTTTCTATTTACAGTTTTCCTTCACTTGTTCGTGGGATTTCTGGTTTAACTTGTTATTTTTTTTTCCTTGTATTTTTTAGCAACTTGTCAAATCCAGATGAATCTAATCACTTAGATACAAACTGAGACAATCATTTTATGAATAACTGACACAGACATTTTTTAAAAGCTGTGCTCAGATGTAGGTAGAAACACAGCTAGTGTTGGTCAGCCATTTCTTTATCTAAAAACTGCAGTAGTTAATACTAGAATTTGTGGACAGGAAATGCAGACATCACCTTTAAGTCAAAGTTTTAAGAATTTAACACATTCTACAGAAGACAAATACCTGGATTTCTCTGATGTTTCTCTGGCCTGATAACTTGAGAGTATTTAAAGAGATAGATCTTCAAATAAAATGAATCTATTTTTATTGGGGAAGAACTGTGTCAAACAGCTTTCATATACATTTTTGATTAATCCTCTCCCAACCATTGGAAATAACCAGGACCTAGATCATGATTCCCATTTGGAAAATTATAAAATTGAGGTTCATACATGTTTGATGATTTTCCCAAAACCACACATCTAGGAAGAAGCAAAATTGGAATTTGAACCCAAGCATCAGACTTCATGAGAAATTGTATGAGTCTAGAAGCTGTATAATATATTCCTATAGCCATAAGTAAACACCTGGGGATGTAATTTGATTGTTGAATTAATGATCTTTTATTTAAGTGATTATGGGAAAAATTCATAGCTAGTACTATTAGCAGTATTGTGATTTTTTTCCTTAATTATAAAATAACTTGGTTATGTGATATGTTCATGGTCATGGGTGAAAGTTGACAGGGGTGTTATTATTCAAAACCCCCTGCAAAGATGAATTTCTCAAAAGACTATTTTTAGCCAATGTTTTATAAACTCAGAATAGTCTTTATAAGAGTAGATTTGAATAAGGTTTTAACACTGTATTATATATGAAAACTTTATAAAATCTGAAATGACCAGATGTCACTCTAATTAAAGTGAGGTATTTCATAGGGTAATTGTCTCCTTTTAAAAGGACTTGAAACTGAAACATTATTTTTAAAATCACTGTCTTCTGTTATTCTGTTTAAAATGTTTTTTCCCAGCTTGAATGTTATGCTTGATTTTACTTGTGACAGAAATAGAATTAAATAGGTCATGCTGTTTCCTTTATCCTGAAAACTCTCTTTGCAAAGCAGGATTTCTTTGGTGTTTGGCTATGTGTCAGTTGGAGTTTTGTAGGTTGGGAATGGCAAATGAAGACTCCTCTACCCGTGTTAGAACATGTTTCCCTTACTCTACCCTGACATATACCAAGTGTCCAGGTCACCCTGTCAGTTAAGTTCCATTTAGACATCTTCCTTATTGGAGAAAAAAGCTCAAGAGGTATAGCTTGTTGAGTAAGTTAAGTCTTTTTTAATCATGCGAGAATATGTATTAGTGTACATTTATTTATTGGGTATGTTTGTTCACTATTTTGAGTTATGTTCTGACTTTCAGAAACAGAATAGAGTTTCAAAGGGAAATTTTTGACCAAGAGCAGGGAACAGAAGACTGATAGGTAATGTTTGTTTGACAGAAGAATTCAGGTGAGGTCTCATGATCAAATTCTACATTATTTTAATAAATATTGCATTTTGTTCTACAACATCACCTCCATTTGTATTCATCTTATAAAAGCTATTGCTGAATTTCCTGCCAATTGGTCTTTAATTAGTTCCTTTCTTCATTTATTCATTCAGCATACATTCCTGTTTAAGGCAGTGAGAATACCAGAGAACAAGTCCTGGGCTTTACTCACCTGTAAAGATCTTGCAGACTAGTTAGTGGGAGAGAAAAGCAGAGAAACAATTGCAGGTACCATGTATATGCAGGCCATCAGTTACCATGGAAGCATTTATAATATATTCCTATAGCCATAAGTAAACACCTGGGGATGTAATTTGATTGTTGAATTAATGATCTTTTATTTAAGTGATTATGGGAAAAATTCATAGCTAGTGTTATTAGCAATATTGTGATTTTTTTCCTAAATTATAAAATAACTTGGTTATGTGATATGTTCATGGTCATTGGTGATAGTCGACGAGGATGTTATTATTCAAAACCCCCTGCAAAAATGAATTTCTCAAAAGACTATTTTTAGGGGAGGAGGCTCAGCCTAAAGTCTTTTGGTTGAAGACCTGGAAGGTGATGTCAGAGGGAATGGCATGTAGGAGAAATTACAGAATGAAATGGCAAAGCTGCTTCACAGCCCTTAACTCAAGAACAAAGCATGCAGTGCATCGTCTCTGGCTAAGTTGCTAAGGGCAAGACCATGAGAAGCTTAGGAATTTGTTCTTTATCTTATAGAAACAGGAGAGAGGAGATGTGTAAGCAGGAAAGCAATAGGCTCAGATTCACATTTAGAGGATAATTTGGGTGGAAAGGTCGGATCATTTGAGAGGAGGGGAAAGCCCGGGAGAAGGTTAGTATATCACACTCCAGTGGAGAACTTCTTGACGGTTAGAGTATAATCACTTTGGGAATGGAGAGGAAGGGTGGGTGGGCATGAGGGAGATCTAGGAGATAAAACATAAAGATGTACTGGCCAGGTGGAATGACACTGGGATGGTAAAGCAGGAGGCACTGATTCTGTCCAGACAAAGGTGCCTGGAGGTTGGTGTAGACTAATGGTTTAGTGTGTTGTTAGAGGTAAGTGTCTCTCCAGTGCCCATACCTGCCTCACAAGTACAGGAGTGAAAAAAAAGGGGATAAACCCTCTTTGCAGGGTATTGTAATAACATCAGGGAGCTCTTCTGAGCTTCTTTCAGAGAACACTTAGTATATTGCTGAAAGTTTATATAATGCCCAGTTTCCTCACTTTGGGTCATCTGAGGAAACTGCTCGGTGCAGGTACTTAGTTGCACATCTAACCATCCAGCTGTACCCTTGCTGATCCATGCCCGCAAATGTTACTCAAGAGAGATTTCTAAAACAAGGGGGATCATGCCACTCAGAATCCAAATCCACACTCCTGCCTTGCTATTCATGATCTGGTTTGTGGGTTTCTCCTTTTGATTGCTCTCCCTTCTTCTGCTTTCATCCTACAAATGTACCCACAACAAGCTGTTTGCTTCCCTGGATGAGAAGGGTTCTCATGTGTCCATCGTTTTGCACCTACTGTTCATTCTGCTTAAGTTTTATTTTTAATGTATTTTCCCAGCCACTTTTGCTTTTCTCTGCTTTGAAACTGAGTTCTGTCATCAACACTTGGAGGGCATTTCCTCCTACCTTCCCTTTCCCACCTGGGCTGTTCGTGCCACCGCAAAGCCCACCTTTGCCGCGGCATCTGCTGGGTGGGTAGCCGCTCTCTGGTGTGCGTCATCTCCCACCCACCTCATGCTAGCCTGCCCACTAGACTGCGCTGCTGCTTTTCTATCCATGGTGTCTAGGAGAGTGCCAGGAACAGGGGAGGCGCTGGGTGAAGGATTTTCTTTTAATTTAGTAAGATTGCTCCTTTCATTAGAGCCTCTTTTAATCCATTAATTAATTAATTTCTTTTAATTCATTAGTTCACCAGAATTACTAGTAATATCTGCATGATGCTTCTTACTAAACTAAACTTACATAACTAAAATCATATCAGGTTTTTTTCTGCTTATATCTTGTTGGTAGCTTTCTCCTCTGCATTGGGAGATCATAGCTAAATTAGTAATTTTCCTTTAATAACCTAAGTTATCTTTTATAAAGATACATTGAATACATCATATATAATACAATAATATATATAATACAAATACATATATATGTATGTATGCATGTGTGTGTATATATGAGATGCATATGTAATTTCTTACCCCTTCCAAAAAATTATAAGGATTCACATTGCACAGATAAATAAACAAAATCTGATACGTGAATGAGACTGTCTAAAATCATTGATAGTAAAGTTCAGAAGCCCATCTAACTCCAATCTTTTCTCTTACCCCTTCACCACATTTCTCTATTTGAAGAGGTCTGGTGGTGGTCATTAAATTGATTAGGACTGATAATACTGGTATTCCAAGATATTTAGGTGCTATTTTTAGGCTTACTTAAATATTAAGTAAATACCAATAAGTCCAAAGTCACTAAGAATATAAATTAATAACCCCAGAAACTTAGAAATCAGTTTTAGGGTAGGATTTATACTTTCATGAATGTACATGTCGTGGAATTACATCTAGTTTGATCTTAGATATGTGCATACATTTTGTAATTTTATTTTCTTGATAGATTCACTGTTTTACCACTATAAATGTCTTTTCTCTCTAGTAACAATTTTTGTCTTAAAGTCTATTTTCTCCAATGTTAGCATAGCTGTGGTAGTTCTCTTGATTGGTATTTCCTTAGTAACTCTTCTTCCATCCTTAAAACATGTTTTTATTTTTGAATCTATAGTGTGTCCCTTGTAGACAACAGGTAGTTGGATGTTTTTTAAACGTGATGTCAATTTCTGCCTTTTAATTGTATGTTTAGCCATTTGTATTTAGTGTGATTACTTAAGGTAGAATTTATATCTTCCATTATTCTATTTGTTTTCTGTATGTTCTATGTCTTTTTTGTATTTTGCTGCCTCCTTTTGTGATTAAATAGGTATTTTTTACTGCACCACTTTAACTCCATTGTCATTTATTTTTCTACTTTTCTATTTTTTAATTATTTTCTTAGCCTGCCCTGGAGATTGCAATTTACATCTTAACTAATATCAGTCATTTTCAGATTCATACTAACTTAATTTTAACAATACACAAAAGCTTCGCTCCTCTATACCTCCATTCTCACCTTCCACCTTCTTGTTGTTTTTGTTATGCAAATTACAGCTTTCATACATTGTGAGCCCATTAACACAGATGTGTAATTATTTCTTTATATGGTTGCCTTTTAAATCAAGTAGGAGAAAAAAAGTTACAACAAAAAATACATTTTACTCACTTTATATTTATCTAGTTACCTGTATCCAATGTTCTTTATTTATCCATATGAATTCAAGTTACTGTCCAATAACCTTTCACTTTACTTGAAGGACTCCTTTTACTATTTCTTATAGAGCATATCTGCTGTTGATGAATTCTCTGTTAAACTGGGAACATAATTTTTATATTTTTGAATGTTAGTTTTGCTGGATACAGAATTCCTAGTTGACAGTCTTTTTCTTTTAGTACTTGCAGTGTGGAATCCCACTGTCTTCTGGTCTCCATGAGAAATCAGCTTTTGATATTATGAGACTATCTTGAACATGATGACCATCTTCTCTTCTGCTGCTTTAAAATTCTTTGTTTTTCAACATATTGATTATGATGTATCGAGGTGTGAGTCTCTTTGATTTTATCCTGTTTGAAATTTGTCCAGCTCCTTGGACTTGCAGATTAAATGTTTTTATTAAATCTGGGGAGTTTTTACCCATTATTTCTCCAAATAGTCTTTTGGCTCCTTTCTCTCCTGTCCTTCTGGGTGTCGCACTGCTTATGTTCATGTTTGATGGTGTCCCACAGGTCTCTGAGATCCTTTTCATTTTTCTTAATTCTTCTAGTTTCTTAAACTGAATGATCACAATTGATCTATAAGTTCACTGATTCCTTCTTATGCCTAGTTATATCTGTTGTTGAACCTCTCTAGTGAATTTTTCATTTCAGTTATTATACTTTACAATTCAATAATTTCTTGGGAATCTTTTATTTACTTTATATTAGTTCTCTCTATTTGGTTAGGCATTGTTCTCATATTTTTCTTTAGTTATTTAGATACAAAGTATCCTTTTGTTCCTTGAATATATTTTAAAGAACTAATTTAAACTCTTTGTCCAGTAAGTTCAATAGCTGCCTCAGACAGTTACGATTGGTTACTTTTTTCCTTCCTGTTTCTTTGGATAGCACATGTTTTTTATTTAAAACTGGATATTTAATGTAATGTGTCTAAAATCAAATTCTCAGCATATACTGTGCATGCAGGTAGCCTTCTAGATTCCTAGGAATATGTCAGAGCTTTTCAAAGCTCGTATGGACATTTTATTTGCCCACTTTTCCTTGTGACTTTTTTATTAGTTTGTTGTTAGGTCTAGTCTCTTTTTCATCACCTAAGCTGAAATCTTAAACAATTGCCTTTAATTATGAGGTCAGATAAAGGCAATCCTCTAAGAATGGGAATTTGAAAGAGCTCTACACTCTCTGCCCCATCCTGTTGGTTTTCAAGGCTCCTGCAGAGCTGAGAGTGAGGAGTGAGAATAAGACAAGTTAAAACATCACAAAGCTCACTATTCAAACCAAGGGTCATCCAGTTTTTTAAAAATTAGAGCTCTCTATATCTCTGCAAGCTTTTGGTTAACTTCCATGGTTGAGAAAATGTTGACTCTGATGACAATTTCTGCCAGTTTATCTTTGCTTTTAAAGAGAGAATTTTTGGCAATTCTTACTCCATCATTTTCAGTGATATTCTTCTTTATACTGTAATTAGATGTATAGTTCAATGCTAGATGAATTAATTCATTGAAAGCAGAATGCTTTTCTCTTTCCAGAAACTTCTCTGAATGTTTTTGTACTTCTCCTGTTTTATTTTAGGACTATGATGATGGATATGGCACGGCCTACGATGAACAGAGTTATGACTCCTATGAGAACAGCTACAGCACCCCAGTCCAGAGGTAAGAGGTGATCCTTCTGACCAGACCCCTAGTGCGTGCTGTGCCCTTCTGCACTGTATACTCTGGGGAAAGGAGGATGGTCAGCCCGGGAGGAGAGTTTGTCTTGGGCAGCTTTGGTTTTGGTTGTTTTAACTGGGGAAGCACCATCTGTCCTGCCAACTAACATTACTCCTCCCAAATTTACTGGTGTATTAGCAGTAAGGTTTGGGAAATAAAAATTGAAATTTTTATTTACTCTAAAAGTGTGACTTAAGTGTTCAGTATATTCTGAAGAGGAACAATGTCTATAAAGTTAGTGACTAGTTAAGTCCTAAGGTCCTTAAATCACAACAGAAATGTGTAAATATCCTATATTTCAATGCCAGGGGAAGAAAATGCCAACATTTTGTCTCATATTCAAAGAAATTTCCCTTTCTTAGCAGCAGGGCTCCTGTTTTCTAACAACTTCAAATTCCTGTTTGTGAATAATGAGTTAGTTCCAATCAATTCATTTTCTAACAAAATATTTACCCAGAAATAAGTACACGTTGTCAGAGGCAGAACAGCTTTGTAGTTACCGCTTTTGATGATACACCTCGATATTCATAGATATATGAGATCAGTGTTTATTCTCTTCAGAATGTTTTCCTAAAGGCCTAGGAACTTCTTGCTTTGTGTCTAAAATTCTAAGTGGAGGACAGAGATAGATATGCATAAAATAAAATGCTTTATGAAGCATAAAAAATAGAGACTATGTGATTATTTTGATGAAGCAAAAATGCACTGTTGAACACATGTGTTGCCAGGCAATCTTTGAACAGATAGATACTCCTAATTCTTATTTGTTAACTTGGGTACTGAGGTTGATAGGTATATATGTATGTATTTATTTACTTTTGCTCATACCGAATTTCTTTCTTATATAACTTGTAGTAATTAAGCAGTCTTCAGACTTTGACTCTCCACTGGAAGCCTTCTGCATCACGTTCATATCCTTGAGGGTGTTGGCATGCCCTAGGTGACTGCCACTAACAGATTCTGGACAAGACTTACATCTCGTATATCACTTAAATGTCCCCACAACCTTATGAAGTATGGGATGCCATTCCCACTATATAGAGGAAGGAAAGGACTGCAGAGCACAAGATTAATTTGCCAGAAATCACACGTGGAATGTAATCCTTTACTCACATGGCTCATTTAATCCAAATGACACCAGCAGGAATTAATGTATCCCTGCTTTACAGATGATGAAACAGGGGCTCAGAGAGGTAAAGATCTAATCCAAAATGTGATCCCAGAGTTAGAAAGCTTATCAAGCAAGTCTTTCTACCATCAGTTATGATAACATATTAATATCATTACAGGCATTAATTCTTTTGGTCATTTATTCAGCCAACATTTATGGGATGTCCACTATGTGTTAGGTGCTATGCTCAATGTTTGGAATACAAAGATGAGGCCTGATACTGCAGACTGCAGTGGGGAGCTATTGAGGAATTACATGCAAGGGTATGGTGCATTTTGACTTGGATTAAGAGATTAATGAACATTAGATGACAGTATAGAGGCTGGACTGACGCATGGTAAGCTTAGAGGCAGAGAAATTAAGAGGCTGGTCCATCATTATACATTATAAATTACAAGCCCTTTAAATGTCAGACAAGACTCACTTAAAGAAACATCTTGCATGACAGCCTATCTGTGCCTTCTTTGAAGTGATCTTTTCAGTGCTATAACTCACGTTACCTGAAGGAATACTGAGAACTGTATGAGAATTGCATACATTGCAAATGCAGAAACCACTGTTTATTAGCTATTCTGAATATTCACTTACTTCCCATAACCTGTGGGGAAAAAATCAGTCCTTTTAAAGAAGAAGAAAACTCTAGTTCACAATAATCAGTTGACTTGTCTAAGATTATGCAGTTCACAAGTAAAGGAGCCCAGCTTTGAACCTGGGCCCGTCTGACTGCTTGAGTTTTCCTCTCCCATGCTTTCAGCCTCAGCTAAGCACCTGCTCTATTGTAAATTGAAATGAAGCGGTTATATTACAGAGTAGGATGAAGAACTGGTTTTATGCACTCTATCAATTTGCTGGAAGTACCATAACAAAATACTGCAGACTGGGTGGCTTATGCAGAAGAAATTTATATTCTCATGGTTATAGAGGCTTGTAAGCCCAAGATCAAGGTGTTGGCAGATGTGGTTTCTTCTCAGGCTTCTCTGCTCGACTTGCACAAGGCCCCCTTCTCTCTGTGTCCTCACATGGCCTTTCCTCTGTGCGTATTCATCCCTGATGTCTCTTTGTGCATCCAGATTTCCTCTCTTATGAGGACACCAGTCAAATTGGATTAGGACCCACAGAAGGCCTCGTGCTAACTTAATCTCCTCATTAAAAGCCCTGTCTCCAAATACAGTCATGTTCTGAGGTCCTGGTTTTAGGACTTAAACATATGATTTTGGGGGAAACACAGTTTGGCCTATAGCATGCATATTTTATAACACTGGTTTATGTACAACAGTATATGTCTAAGAATTAGAAATCTAGTATAAACCAGTTACCAGTTAGCATAACAGATTTTCCCATCATCACCATGTGGGGATTAATAAGGAGCTCACCTTCAGTTATTGAGAGTTTACGGTGTGCTCTGTGCTTTTCCACAGACTTCACATAAGTTCTCTCTCCTCTCTCAGCATGCCCTGACGTACTGCAAAGTTCAAGTCTAAACATGCCGTGCCCTTGCATACAGGTTCAGACAAGTTAAATGGCTTATCCAAGCTCTCAGCACTGAGCAGTGGTACAAATTCACACTGGCCCTAAGGCGTTCTCTTTTGTACTTTGTGCCACTGCCTTTCAGCTCCCCTTTAGTCATCATTTTGATTTCAATTGCTGGAACTTATTCCTATTAATATTTCCCATATACAGTATTTAAAAATCTAATACTTCGTGATGATTTCAACTCCCTTAGGAATTAAGCTTCCATCTGAACTGAAAGTGTTACCTTATCAGACTTGGACCACCTTTATCAAACCTAAGAATTCCATGTAAGCTGCATATTAATGTTGTAGGCTAAGACTAATGAAGTTAAGAACTTTGTTTTTCCAATTTTATATTAGATCCTTTCAGCAAAAAGCATTCACTGTAATTCTCACAAGGAACACACAACTTCAATATTCACTAATAGGCACTAGCACGTAACACTTGATGTTCTGTAATCTAAATTCCATGATTTTGACACTCAAGGTTCTATAAAATTAATTTCATACTTGAATAATTCGCTCAGTTCAACATTTGAGAGTACATTCTATGCTATAGTTACATAGTTAGTTCAGTATTACTACAGAATTCTTGGTCCCCTTTTAGATTAGAAAGCTATTCTGGAAATGCTCTTTGGCATGTCATGAGGGTAGTAGAAGGAGCATGGAGCAGAAATGAAAACTGCATTGTCCACTGTCCCTAAGCACATGTGGCTCTTGAACACTTGAAATGTGGCTCTTCCAAATTGAGATGTGCTAGAAGTGTAAAATACACACCAGATTCCAAAGACTTAGTGTGAAATAAAGAGTATAGAAAAATATATTATTCCAATTAATTTTTCCTTTTCCTTTTTCCTTTTTTTTGTTTAATGTGTCTACTAGAAAACTTTAAATTACAGATTTCTCCCATGCAGAGCAGAGCTAAAAGACTGGCTGCATGGCTCCGGCAGGGCAGCAGGGTGTGGTGTTTCCAGGTTTTGGGCACATGCCCTCTAGGTCAGCAAGTCAACTCACTGGGTGCAGAAAGGAAGTGAGAGAACACTGGCTGGTGCTCATCCTCTTGAAATTTCCGTCTTCATGTTTTGTGCCTTGTGTGCAGTTCCACTGTGTTAATACTGTAGTGCCCATGTCACACATAAACAGTTACAGTTAAGATCAAACATCGTTTTCTTTTTCATGAAGCTGTGTTATCAAAACTGGAGACCTGGGCCATAGTGGGTAAGTGTCTGACAGACCCAGCTCTAACATTTATACTGGTTATGTGACTTTAGGCAAGTTATTTCACCCCTCTAAGCCAGCTTCAGTTTGTAAAATGTGTGAGTTTCTTCTTTAGAGGATTGACCTGAAAGTTGAATGAGACAGGAAAGGCCACAGTCTGGGTGAACCTCTAGGAGGGTTCACCCACAGTCTGGGTGAACCTGTACAGGGTAGCCAAGTGTGTCGTGCAAAGCAGTGAGCCCGCAGTGCCTCCCACCCTTCTTTCCTAGTCCTGAACCTCATCTGCTTCCCATTTCACATTGGGGTGGTCCCAGGAGAGAAGCAGGTACTAGTGAATCTGGAAGTGCCTTACTGGGAGAATAGCAGCAGGGGGACATCAGAAGCCTACCCAGAGGAGGGACATAGTCAATATTAATATTTACTGTAACCTGGGATTAGTGATGTGAGCAGCCAGCACCCACTTGAGAACAACCTGGAACAGGGCAGCAGGTGGCGCGGCCGCCAGTGGGTACTGTCCCCGGCCGTGTGAAAGGCTCCTTCCACTAATGACTTCTAAACTTCTCAAAGCATGATCATATCGTGGCACTGTTTTGTTCCAGAAACAACAGTTTCTCTTAGGAGGTTTTACAAATTATTAATTTTTTCACCCAGTTTTTAAATATCTTGTATTAAAATTCAAGGACAAATGAGAATCCCTACGGTGTGATGGAAAATTCAGTTGAGTTCAGCTATATTTCTCCACTGATTTTTATAGTGACTTCGATAGTGCTGGTACTGTAGAAAACAAAGCATTATCTAACTTCACACACTTAATGAGTAACAAGCTGTCAACACAATTACTGTGAAGAGAAATATGAACTATTTACAATATTGAAATTGTTCTAATATGCATTGTCTCAAAATAATTGTTGATTAATTCCTGTGGACACACAGCTCCTAAATAACTGTGGTGAGTAAAAAAGAGCAGGTGGTAAATGGCCTCAGACCCGCCAAATCCTGACATGACTTGAGCCTTCACAGCAATCATAGTTTTGAGTCCTGGAAATGCTTTGTAAATGATCCATCTCACTCTAAACTAAGTGGAGTGAATTTTCATTTGATATCTTATTTATAATCCTGACAATAATCACAGTTGGACAGCATGACTGTAATTAATAATACTGTATTGAATTCCCGAAATTTGCTAAGAGAGTAGAGAAGTACTCTCAGCACACACAGAAAAGATGTGGGAAGAGATGTTAGTGATGTTGAGTGGAATGTTATTTCACTACATATTTGTATAGCAGATCATGTTTATGCCTTATATGCAATTTTTATTAAGATTTCCACAGTATTTTAGCCTGTTTCTAATTGTAAATTCTTCAAAGAAATATTAGATTCTTAAACTGATCATAAAGAAAGTAGAACAAAGAAATCCTTTTAAAAGGGTTTCAAAAAAGTGTTGATAACCTCCTGCTCATAAGTGATGACTATGTGGTGAAAGTGTTTAGTTTCTTGATGTGTTTAATATTGACATACTAATTTCCCATAGCACTTTGTGGTTTAACTGTACTTTCAAGCAAAGATTTTACATCATCTTCTAAAATCTCTGATTTTCATGAAAACACTTCAAATTTTAGAATAAAAAGGGAATTAGAAATAATAGCTGCCAGTGCTAAGTCTAGTGCTCAAGTATCTATGTCCTGTATTTGCATTATCTCGTTTTCCTAACAACCCTGCGTGGTTAGTTTTTCCGTGTACAGAGGTTGAGAATTATGATGTTTAGTGACTTTCCCAAGAATATACAGCTGAAGAGTACTGAAGCCTAGGTTTTTGGCTGACTGTAAAAACTGTTTTCCTGCTAAGAAAAAGTTTAAAAGATAGAAAATCTTTGACTTCTTTTTGTGACAGAACAACACTTAAGCCCGTTGATTCAAATAAGCAGAGTAATGGAAGCTGTCAGAAGCCATCAGTGCCCTGGGTGTGTTTTCAAATGCTGTTCCCAAGGGAAGCAATGAGACAAGTAGCATCAGCACATGCCCTGCTCTCTGGTTGAGCACTGTCTGTTCAATAATGCCTTCTCAGGACTCACCTGTACAGGTCTGCAGATTACTTGGAATTTTCACTTTGGAAATAATAGCCTATTGTTTAATTTAAGATGTGACCACTTAAACAACAGCAAAGCTCTCTTTTTGAAGATATTGTTGGGTTGTATCAGATTTGGCTATTTGGGGACTTTTAAAAGCAGTAAGGGCTTTGCCTGGATTAACAGATTATTAACCATACCTTGAAAACCTTTTGTCAAATATGCTTTTACGTAGTCTGGTCCTTTGGGTTTTTGGCTTCTTGCTGCACAAGTACAGAAGGAGCCTCTTAGCACAAACTAAGCGGTGTGAGCTATCGACAAATACTACTCGTACAAGTGTTATGTCAGCATTGATAAAAACCAGAGGTACCAACCCAAGGTACACGACAAACTGGTACATATTAATTATTTAATTAATGGCTGAGTGCAGTCAGGAGCCCTGTATTAAGGAGTGGGGAGTGGGGGGCTATAGTGAAAGAGTGATGCTACAAGCTAGAGAGGACAAGGGGAGGACAGCCCGAGGTGAAGGGTTCCCACCTGTAAGCACTGCTGGTGGCTGTGGGCGCCTAGATGTGTATATGTGTGTGTGCACATATGTATCCCCTCGGATCTTAATTTTAACCTTAAAAGGTGGGTATTATCATCGCCATTTTATTCTTGAGAAAACTACGAAAAGAAGTTTTAATAAGTGACCTGAGTTACACACTTAGAGACACTACTGATTTCAGGTCATTTTCTTTCTATTAGAGGAGTGTTTGTCAAAGAGTAGCACACACATCATTGATGTTTCACAGCAGGACTTCATATGGCACAAAGCAGACTTCTGTAATTTTAATGTTTAGATTTTAAAGTTATTGGAAAACTATAATTAGCACAACAAACACATGATTTTATGAATATTGTTGCTATTATTCAGTCCTAACAAATTGATTAAAATTAAAATAGTCAATACAGAGAGTACTCTTGAGTCGCTAATAGGACAGGTGGTGTAGGTGGATTGCAAAAATCCTGCAAGTGTCCTGTGAGTGGCCAAAGCTTGGCAAGCACTGCGCCCAGCGTCTGTTTCCCTAACTGTGGGTCGGCTGCTGGGTATCAGTACGGAAACGGAAAGTTCAATCGAATGAATCTGAGAGCCATGATTGGGCTTCACCTGAGTTAGTGTCCTACTGTATTGATGCCTTCATTGCATTAAAAATAAGCTAAGACTACTGAAAATAGATTCATCAGGAAGTTCCTTAGAATTAAAACTAATAAAAAAACAGGAAACTTTTTATCAGGGTTCAAGTTAACAAACTTTGAAGGATTCAGGTACCATCTACCGAGTACCTCCCAAGTGGGAGTCTGTAGGTCAGACGTGTGCACGCCTCCCATTTCCCGGGATTCTCAAGGACCTCTCTAATATGGTCGGCCCTTCATTTCACAAATGACGGGACTGCTACCCAGAGAATCTGAGCTTGACCAAAGTCAGGTGGCTCACAAGTAACAGTCAGGCCTCATACCCAGCTGTCTTTAAGATCAAGCTCCCATTCTTTTGCTTAACATAAAAAAAAGTATGTCCCTGTCAATGTGGAGAGCCCCCAAAAGCCTGCATCCACCACGTGGAGTCTCCCTGCACGAGCCCCACACGTGTGCGGGGACAGTGGCCAGGCCCGGGCCTGATGGCGGTAATAAATCAGTTGTCATGTCGGTGCACTCTTTCATGTTCTTGAGAGTACATGAGATTTATCACTGAGGAATTGTAGAATAATGGTAGTATATGAAAACAAAGTCCGCCAGGGAGATGTACTACATCATTTGGATTTAGCGCTGCCATCTGCTTAATAGTGTTGAGAAGACGACAGCGGTGCTTAGGATCAGCCATTCGTAGCGATGACAGATGCTGCAGAGAGAATGCGCACCAGGCAGGGAGGCTCCTTCCTAAAATGTGGATTATGTGCAGGGTGGATTTTGCTTTCCTTTTCCCATGTTTCATACATTCTTACAATGTATTTTTATTGATATTTAGAAAGTTTTTCTATCAAATCCTGCACTCTTTTTAGTGAAAGAAAATGATAATGTTTGTATAATTCCTGACTCTTAAAATTGGTGACATGAATTCATTAAAAGGACTGTGAGCTGGATTTGAACCCCAGCTCCATCACTCCCTTAGCTGTATGTTTCTGGCCAACTTACCTGACTTCTTTGGGTCTTCTTTTCTTATCTGTAAAATGATGACAATAATATTTGACTTGCAGGGTTGTGATTGGACGAGACAGCTGATGTAGCGTACGTAGCTGAAGTACAGTGAGCTTGCTGAGGTAGCCTGTACTGGGTGCCACACTCTGTTCAAAGCATTTCACAGTCATATGAAAATAGGTTACTGTTATCCCACTTTATAGGTGGAAATTGAGGCAGAGAGACTGTGCTAAGGTCCGTGGAAAGGAAGCGCTGGAGCTGGCGTGTAAACCCAGGCCTTGTGAGCACTTTGCTGCACCACCTCTCCAGGAGCCTGTCACTGTCCTGAGTCTAGTTATTGCATCTGGAGATGTTCACAGTCATCTTCTGAGAAGGACTTCAGGCAGTAAAATTCCAGCCAGTAAACAATGAGAATAAAGTTATATATGCCATTTTGATTTCCCATTCATGAAATAGAAAGCTATTGAAGACCTCATTTAATTTAGTTCATTTAGTCCTAAAATGCTTGGAGGTCAAAGCTTGAAGTCACTTGTGAAGAAAGATTTATAATCGAGAATGTCCATGTGCTTGAATTTCTTGGAATCCAGTCAGACACCATTTGATGAGACTCACTACTTTAGAAGCTGAAATAATTTAGACATGGTAGAAATTGTATTTCTCCCTCATATTTGTCATCGTGGAGGGATATGTTCTGTTTAGAAAGTATTTCTGAGTGTATATCAAGAATCTTAAAAGTGTTTGTAACCTTTGACCCAACATTTGTAGGGTAAGTGCCTGAAGTTACCGCGTAAGTGTTTGACAGTGTAAATTTGTTTAAGAGCTCTTTAAAAAGAATATGGAATTTCTGGCAAAGTTCAGGTAAAGAGACATGACATTTTAGATATGGGGAAAGAAAACCTATGCATATTACCTTGGCCGAGACGATGCAGAAAAAATAGTGCCTCCACTAAGGCCTAGTCAAGACCTGGTTACTGAGGCTGCGGGGCTGCGCTTCTGGATTTGAGTCGCAACTCTTCCGTGTGTGACTGCACAGCCGTGGCCGCATTGCTTAGCCTAGGCTTTAGGTTCCTCATCTGCAGAACAGGGGTGCTTAGGGCAGGAGCTAACTTACTGGGTTTGTGTAAATTTAAATGTTAATATGTGGAGAGCTCTTTGAACAGCACCTGGCACATTGTAAATGCTATTATTAGCTATCATTAAAGTTCTATAACCCTTTATCTAAAATGCTTAATTATCTTAGATTCAGAATTTTTGATCCTGGAAAGACAATGTGGTCACATACCATCTGTTACCAACTCCAGGGGAAACTGTTCATGCCTCTCTAGGACAGTGATTGCCCCTTGGCTTATTTGAAGTTTATGATCAAGGAAAATGTGATTACAGAGGAATGGGCAGCATGTACTCAAATTGAAAAAACAAGGGGATTTCTGAAGTGGGTGGGTGGTGTTCAGCCCTGGCAGTTTGTAATCCTACCAAGTGTAACAACATTTAATTAACACTTAAATAAGATGGATTAAAGGATTAACAGAGAACCATCCCATCTATTAGAAGCTGTCAATTAGCAAAGTCTCTCTTGATCTGGCCTCGATTTTTTCTCTAGCTCATGTCAAGTCAGTCACTCATACAATCTAACCTTGCTCTGTATCGTTCATTTGTGGTTCGTGGATTATTTGCTCAATTGCACATTAAATAGATTGATAAATTATGAGAGTAAATTTATTTCATCAAATTCTTCATGACTCCTTTAGTTATTTTCTTTACATATACTCCTTAAAGACATTGTGGTTCTTTGGTATATTTCTATAAAAACTGCATGCATTTTTTTTAAGACTTTTCCAAAATGGTGCTAGCAGGATAATTTGCTTTTCTTTACATTTTGGTCTTCACCTGCTCCTTGAATTAGTGATTGTTCTTCTGTTAAGAACTAAGCCAATCTCCTGTGTTTCCAAAATATTTTTGCTTGCCTTTCTTTTTTCATCAGTACTTACTGGAATCTTAAGACTCTGTCTCTTTTATAGAGAGAGGCCCTCTGTGTCAGGGACCATTTATATTCATCTTTGTATCCCTAATCACTGATGAGAAAAGTGATCTCTGTTTTTCAGATAAATGGGTAACATTTAAGAAGTCTGCATCTGTTTTAATGTTTCCTTATTGAAACACAGTAAGAGGTCTGATACCACTGACAGTCTATGGGTAAGTGTACATAGTCCTCAACTCCGGCTTACCTTTCTTAAGACTGCTGAAGTGTCCTCATACCTGTTACAATTAATCCCTTTTCCTAATCCGAGCCCCAGGCAACCATTAATGTCATTTTTGTTTTTATAGATTTTCCTTTTCTGGACATTTCATGTAAATGTTGGCAAAAAATGGTCCATTACATCAGGTATTTTTCACTTACCATTACACTTTTGAAGTTATCCACATTATAGCATTATTATTTCATTCCTTTCTGTTGCTGAGTAATATTCCATTTATGGGGAACCAAGTGTTATTTGTACTTACACTAGGAGGTGGATGCTGGGAATATTTTCACTTCTTAGCTGTTCTAAATAAAGCTGCTATGCACATTTATGTGCAAGTCTGTGTGTAGATTGACCTGCATTTTCATTTCCCTTAGGTAGATATCTAGGAGTAGACTTGCTGGATCAAATGGTAATTTATGTTTAATTTTTTAAGAAACTGCCCAAATGTTTTTCAAATTAGCTCTGCCATTTTAAATTTTAACCTGTGATGTGTGTGCATTCTTAGTGATAATGTAGCAAAAATGTGCAAGACCGATACTCTGACAACTGTTAATAAAACATTGATTATAGAAAATAGTGAAGACCAGACTAAATGGAGATGCCCCATTTTTTTGGATTGAAAGAGTTAGTATTGATGAAGATGTTGATAGTTCCTGAAATTATCTGTAAATTCAGTACAGTTCTAATCAAAACCCCTGCAGGCTTCTTTTCTTTCTTTCTTTCTTTTCTTTTCTTTTTTTTTTTGTAGAAAATGGTAAGATGGAGATTCAGAAGATATAGAATAGCCAAAACTATCTTAACAATGAAGAACAAATTCGGAATACTCTACCGACTTCCAGATTTACAAAACTATAATAATCAAGGCATTATAGTACTGTGAATATGCAGATAATAGATTAATGAATATCCAGAAATGGACCCACACATAATTGCTTTCAAGGGTACCAAAGCAATTCATGGGTAGAGAATTTTCTTTTCAATAGGTAATCTGTACCAACTAGGTATATGCGGAAGTAGGGATAACACTGACTGTCCCTTTCACACCCAACACACACCTCAAACCATTTACAAAAGTTAATATGAGATGGTTCATGACTTCAGGTTAAAAGTTAAATTTATAGAGCTCCTAAAAGATAATACTGAAAAAACACACATCATAGAAGGAAAAAAATTGCAAATTTGACTTCATCAAACTTAAAACCTCTCCTAATCAGAGGACATCATTAAATAGAAAAGCCACAGCCAGGGAAACATATTTGCAACACATATATCTGACAAAGAACTTTTATCTAAACCATATAAAAAAGTATACAACTCAATGAGTAAAACATAAACAATGCAATTTTTATAATAGGCAAAAGCCTAGCCAGAAATTTCACAAAAGTTTATATTCCAAGAAAAATATGCAAAAGTGCTCAAAGTCATTGGTGATCAAGGAAATGACAATGAAAAGTAGAACCTCAGTGGGATATCACTGCACTCCCACTGGAAGGGCTAAAGCGAAAAACCCTGACAGCATCAACTGTTGGCAAAGTTATAGGACAACTGGAACTCTTGTATAAAATGTATAAAATGGCACAACTATGGGACAATTGGCAGTTCTTTGAAAAGTCAAACATACACCTACCCTGTAAGCCAATAATTCTACCCCAGAAAACTGAGACTATTTATCCAGAAAAAGCTTCATGTAACAATGTTCAGAGTACTTTTATTTATAAAAGCCAAAAGCTGAAAACAGCCCAGATGCCTGTCGACAGAGGAATGAGCTGTGGTGTATTCACACAATGGAATGTTCCTCAACAATAAAAATGAGCAAAACCATGGTGGCTACAGAAACATGGATGAAGCTCTTAGAAGACTCTTTAAAACTACTTGGTACAAAGCTCTCAATCTGAGTGAGTAACATGTAGTAGTTACCTGCTTACTGCCACTAACGTAGACGGGAGGAGGAGAAGGGAACAGACACCATGTAGAAGGCCCCTGACTCGTGCTGGTGTAACTGGTGCCTCAGGTTGGCAGCGGCCCGCAGTGCCTGAGAAGGCTGTGCCACGTGTCTAGAGGAGAGTCAGCAGTGGTCAGAGTTCTGCTGGAGTGTTTGGTCTTTGGTGTGCGGTCTGCCCCACCTCCGCTTGTGACCTCTTTCCTGTCATTTCCATACTGCAGTCAAAATGCTTTTTCCCCCGAATGTGTTACGATTCTCTGTTCTGATAATAGCAAGCAATTTCCCTTTATAACTGCAACTTTACCAGTGAAGTAATTCTATGATCAATGTCTTTCTTCCTTAAACTTCTTCACAGTGCCTAGTACAATGCCTGAAACATGGAAAATCCTCCATATTTCTTGAATAAATATGGAGAAGTAGAATTTTATTTCACATCAGTACTTCTAAAATAACGTAGGTGTTCCTAATCTGAATTTCTTAATGTTGAATTTGAATCTAAATACAATTGCTATGTATAGTGTAAATTATTTTTACTCTACAGATTTGAAGAGTGAGGCTGAATAATTTCATACACAAACTGATATAAGAATATGCTACCAGATTCTCCAGCAACACTGAAGCCATGTCCCAGCCTTGCATCTCCTCACAAAGACACCGACAATCCCATAAAGTCAAATGAGGTTCCCTCCACACTAACATGCATATTCACATGTATAAATATTGCAGACCATAATCAAATTCCTTTAAAGAGTAATAGACAATGAATTGAAATCCAACTGTCAGATGAATCTATCCAAAATCTCCCCCAGAAGATACCTCAATATAGCAGATTAAAAGTATTCGCTCAAAAATAAATTCAGGATCCCATGTGTCTGTCCCATTGACAGACAATCCCATAATTATAGTAAGCTGCTCCTAAAATGCTGATAGGCTATTTCCTCTGCTACGGAAAGAGCCAGGAACCCAAAAGCAACAGATCACATGCCTTGACATTCAAGGTAGTTGCAGTTGGGTATTCTTAGGAAGAAATACAAACAGGCTGATAAACCAACCTTCATTTCGTTCTCTGTCAAAAGTCATCTTGTATTTTTTTAAACTTGCAGGTACATATTTAATTCTTCTGTAATTAATTCTGAGTGACCTTCCCAGCCTCCTCTTTACCCAGGGACTCATTTCGGTCCTTCCCACCCCTCTCAGCACTTTCCCTTCAGCCCTAGTCTGTGGTGGCAACTCTGTTCTATTCACATTCTGATAAGTAGCACTGGTACGTCATGCAAATAATTCTCATTAAAATGTCTTGGGATGTCTAGTGGTGATATAAGCAATTCGTAACAATTTTTAAATCATTTCTTGCCAGAAAAATAAGTCATAAAAAATGGATCTGTTCCTTTGTGTTACTTTGTAAGAAATCTTAGTTCTAAATGTGTTTTTCTAAGACATTCATTCATTGTTGAAATTAACAACTACAGTGGAAATACTGAAGCTTGAGTCAGCAGACAGGGCTAACTTTGAATCCCACCTCTGACATTTACTATGTGACCTTGGGCAAGCCAACAGGAAACCTTACAAAATTTCATGTTTAATTAATAGGGTGAATGGACAAAACAGTACTTATATTCCTGAAAGTTGAAGTTATGAAATTACAGAGTACTCAGCAAATGGAAGGAAACTGTCAGTCATCGTTGGTGTTCTTGTTAGACTTGCCTCCTTAAGGGCAAGTCCCTCACTGTTGCTCAGCAGAAATAGATTATAAACACATCAAGATAAGCACTCCAGGAAAATATTACTGATTTAGAAAGAATCTCTTCTTTAATGATATCAGTAACAGTAGTCCTTAAACAATAGGCTAATATAGATATGTAACATTATCTTATTTAAACCTCACAACGTTAGGAGACATTGATCTTGAGAACTATTGAACACATGAGAAAACTGGATTAACTCTGTGGAGTAAATGCTGAAGCCTAGATTCTGATGTTTGTTCGACTCCAAAGCCTGGTTCTTAACTACTAATTCTATGCTGTCTTCCAACATGATTACAATAAGATGAGGAAGCTATTAAAAACGGAAGCGTAATTATGTAGAGAAGGTAACCCAGCCCTGCACAGACACCAGAACCAGCGCCAGTGTGCGCGGCCATGAGCCCAGCGCTCCGAGCATCACGGACGCGCCTCTGAGTGGCTCCCGTGCACTGGAGGGGAAGACGGCGCAGTGAGCTAGGGAGGCTCTCGGAACTAACTTTCCTTTTACTCCTTTTTCTTGGAATCAAAAATTCATAATCAAAAAAAATTATATAGAGCCATCCGCAGGCTTTCAGGCAACTTTTTGATAGGAAGGGGGGCGGCGCAGCAGAGCATTTCCTGTGAACATCCCGTGTTTCAGAACGCGTGCCCTATCCTCTCGGGCTGGGATAAGCTTTGGACTAACCCTAACTCACAACAAATGAGAGGCTTATTTCTCTGAGCAGCCATAGGCAGTGACAGCGCTTCATAGCCACTGTGGACCAGGCCCCCCTTCTCTTTGACCATCCCTGCCCTTGCCCGGTGCCCCGGGCTCATCGCAATGTCAGCTGGCTGTGTAGCTGCAGCCGCCTCGCTGGGCTCAGGCTGGCAGAAAGAGGAGGAGGAGGGCGCTGCAGGCTTTCGGGGGGGTGGGGGGGGTGCAGCCTCCTGTTAGGTAGGTTCCTGGGAGCTTCCCTCGCCGATGGCTCCCCTCCCCTCGGAGACCTCAGCGGCCGACGCGCTTCAGCCGCGTGGGGCACTGATCCACTCACACTAGCTCCTCACTATCAGTCTAAACAGAGCCTTTGGTAAGGAAGGAAGAAAAGTGTATGCTAAATAGGCAACAAGTGCCTATTGATTCTTCCCTTTTCACATATGAATTAGGGTGTTTCCCTTTTAGGTATTTTTCCCTTTTTCGAGATAAAAATGAGAGCATAGATGTAGTCACATCTATCTCAAGTATCCGGTTCAGTGAGTATGCACCCATGGAACCAAGAGAGCTTTGCCAGCACCTCCAGGAGGTCCCTGGCTATTTTTCTTTTGATTCTGGGATATCTTTTTATATCCTTGAATTACATGGCTTTTTGAAAATGTACCCAAAGACCTTTGTATTATTCTGAGAATGTAGTGATTGATAGTTAAATTAGATAGTAGTAAAAAGCAAGTGATCTGGAAAGGGTCCACACTGGGAGGTCAGAGTAGCTGACTCACCTCCTGACCCCACGGCACTCCAGCCTGGTGACTGTAAAAATCGCTTTATGCCTCTGATTCGTGTCTTTCTCATCACCAAGCCAGATTCTGCTTAGAATAGTTTTTTCTTGCTTTCTGTCTGCCTCTTCTCCCAGGTGTCAGTTTAGACCCTTCTTTTTCAGGACACAGGCTTTCTGAAGAAAAAGAATTCCCGTGTTCCCCAAAACTGGTTCAGGCACCTGCCTCCAAGCCCCTTCAGAACGCTGCTCCTGTGTTGCACAGTACGGCTTCTGCCTGCTTCCTCTGGTCTCACGTGTGCAGTAGCCTAAACGTGTTTATTGCAAAGGTCACACCTTGTTCCCTGCTGCATCCCTAGTGTCTGGTACACAGTAACTGTTCCGTAAATACCTGCTGAGCAAATGCTGGATGAAAAAGGTGATCTCTGAACCTGGTAAATTCCTACTAAGATCATCATTTTCAAGAGATAGTGTAAGAAATGAGTTTCTCTCCTCTTAAATGGTGGAAAAGTGGTGTTCTTAACCATGTTTACAAAAAGAGAGAGTACCTGTTTGCAAGTTTGTTTTAAAGACGAGAGATAATTTGCATGGTGGACTAGCACACTACCTGGCTTTTGGATTTGTAGACAATTTGTAAGTAGTATATGTTACTAGTGTCACAACAAATCTCTGTCTGCCTGATACGTCCGATAGTAGGAGTGCATTGGGTCCTCCTCTGAATCAGGCATGCCAGGGGCTTCCTTACTGTATAACCTGGGTTCCCCAGTCTTCTCACACAGAGAGTGGTGCTCTCAGCTCCGCGGAGAACAGAATGGAGAAAAAGGGCTCTGAGTGTCTCAGGACAGATCAAGGTTAAACATAAAACAAGAACTTAGTGGCAGGCCTGTCCCCATGTGTTGCCGTGACAAGTCATTCAGGCTGCATTGCTGGAAGTCTTAAAGTGGGGGAGAATCATTTCTCTCAGATGATTAAGACAGCTGGAAGGCAGGGCATGGGCCACATGACCTCTCACGGTCTATTTCCTTCCTTTGATTTAGCAAAGTACCAGTAAGTTCCTATACTTTCTAGCAAGGGCGGATGTAGGATTATTTCTCAGTAAAGAGGTAGAGAATCAGCTATAAATGGCAAATGGTATGTCTGATTTTTGGGCAAACCTATGTTAGCATTTAAAATCTTTTTATTTGGCAAAGTAATTGCTGCATACAAGATGAGGCTCTGCAAACCTAATTATAACAGTAAGGTTAAGAATGGTAGTGGCCATTTATGTTGTCGTGGGGAGGTGGCAGGGTGGGCCAGTGGAGAGCGTTGTGTGTATGAACTCACGTAACCATCACTCACCAGTTAACACCTCCGGCAGGGGACATGGCTGGAGTGGCCCTTACGGAGCAGACACCTCATTCAGTAGACACCTTCTTTCAGTACGTTTGCTGAGCGCCTTTTATGTTTCAGACACTTCTAGAAGAGGGAATTCAAAAGGATTAAGCTGCCCACCTGAGATTATGCTGCTTCTAAATGGAAGGACAGGATTCAAAACTCAGTGAACCTTTAATCCAAAATTTGAGTTCTCCCCATTTGCACTTATTTCCTATATGAGCTCATCCCACCACATGGTTTTAAGTACCTTTTATAGGATGATGACTTCAGATTTATGTCTGCAGTTCAGACCTGTCTCCTGATCTCTAGATTTCTCTTCCCAGCCACCTCCTTACTGTCTCCTTTGGGATGTCTGAGAGGCCTTTCAAACCTAGTGTGTCACAGGCTGGTCTCAATGGCTCCCTGCTGCCCCTGCTATGCCTTCTGCCAGACTCACCCCCGTCTCAGTACAGGGGAGCCTCCCATCTCACTCAAGATAAAAATCTGAGAAACAAGCCAGTCAGTGTCAATGGCCTGTGTGATCTATGTGATCCACCTCTGCCCTCTTTTGACGGTCAGACTCCTCCCCCCACTGCAGCTTGTCCCCTCTGCTCCAGCCACTGCTTTCGGTCCCCAGACGTATGAGTACTGTGCCCACCTTAGCGTGCAGCTCCCAGTGGTGTCCACACAGCTTCCTTTCCATGAGGTCTGCCACCTCGTCAGAGAGGGTTCTCTGACTCAGTTGTAAAATGACTATACTTCAGTCCCTCCAGCCTCTGTCACTTCTCTTCTCATTCTCACCAGGTGTGTACATGTAAGTAGTTTATTATCTGCCTTTCCCGTTGTAACACAAGCATTAGGAAGGTAGTGTGTTTGTTTTGTTTCTCAAATATTTTTAAATAAATTGCACCCGTGTATGAATGAATGCTTGCAGGAAGTGCTTGGCTCATACTTGGCTAAGTAAATGGCTGCTGCAGTTGCAAAGGGCAGAGCCAGGTGCCCTGTAGCTCTGTTTCTGCCCGGCCTGTACTGTGTGCAAGGCAGGCACCACACACTACAGCAGTTGGGCCTTAGTTTGCACATGCACAGCAGTAAAGTGGGCAGTTATTTCTTCTAGAACAATAACAAGACTTTTCTTAAGTTGGGTGAATGTACTTTTCTTACAGAACTTGTAGAAATAACTATTAACAGTGAAATTCAGATTTTATTAACCTGTTGCATGCAATGACTTAAATATTTAAATGAAACCAGTTTTGTTAATTGTTTTAATTATTCATTTTGTAGTAAAGAAGAAAAAAATAGGTTTTCTTACCTTTCATTTTAAAATCCTATTTGTCCCTGAAAAATAAATGAGATTCGTATAATTAAGATATAAAAATAAATTTTCAGTTACAATTTTAAAAATATGTTTATGGTTTGTGTACTTGATATTGACCCATTTTTCAAATAAGATTCTATTATAAACTAAAATTTTTGTTAACTCTTAATTGTGTGAATATGGAGCAGGCATAATTTCCCAAATCGTTTCAAGTCTGATTCCACTTACTCTTTTTAGCGAATTTTATATCCAAACTTAAGTAACATGGTAAAAATGTTTTTTAATCTGTCTTTGTTTCCCCTTCCCTGTCAGTCTTGTGATGGATGTTCTCCTGAGCAGTGAATATCTAACAGGTGAACAGCAGTAACTCTGAAAGGTCTATAGTTCTGAAAATCAGTCCTTCCATTTTTGTGAGCCAATCGAATGAATTACTGAACCTTTTGGAGATAAAGGGATTCTCTGATTTAACTATAAATTTTGTCTTACCCTTTAAATTGAAAACTTAAATATTCCAGTTATTGGCAAATCTATGTATATTTAAGCTCTTAAAGAAATCATTTCAGACCTAAGGGTATGTTTCTGTTCTCATACATTCATGGCACTAGAACATCACACATACCAGTTGATGCTATTCCTGTGTTAAAACTATCCCCAGTATGTCTGTGAGAATCTACATAATTTGCCTTGCATATCAGAAGCTGAAGTTTTCCCTTGACTTTTTTTTGCCCATCTGCCCCAGAAGACAGGGGCTGTTAACCCTGGTATATGTGACTTGAGGCCAGCAGTCATGACATTGGGCCCCAGCCACCTGCCGGCTCTATGAGCCACCACCTCCACCCTCATTGCTACATCGCAACAGGACAGTTTTCCCACTAACAGCGTCATCCTTCAGGCAAGTGTGTGAATGATACCGGCTCTGCCCTCCCCAAAGGCCGTGTAGTCAAGCACCCAAGGCCTGTGGTTAAAAGTTTTATGTTCTCAGGCTCCTTTATAATTTTTACTCTTAAAAATTGGTGAGGTCCACAGCTTGGTTTAGTGTATATGATTTATATTTGTTAATATTTACCATATTGTAAATTAAAACAAACATTTAAAAATATTTATCAGTCATGAAATATGTAACAGTAATCAACCTTTGTGTGCTAACATAAATATCCATTTTTATGGAGAAACTTTTTTAAAACAAAAAGTAGTAAGAATTGTGTCATTGTTTTGTATTTTTGCTAATCTCTTTAATGTCTGGCTTAATAAAAGCTAGCCAGCTACTCATATCTGCTTCTGCTTTCAGTTAATGTGATAGGTTGTTTTGGTTGAAGTGGTTAGAACAACAGATACATAGTTGTAACAGGGGAAAGTATGATAGCCTTTCTCAGAACGTGGATATACTTCTTTGATACTTCACCAAAACTTGTCAGGTGGTAGTTTCTTAAAGGTTAATTGCAGTGTGGATCCTGAAACCATATCAGTAAAGTTTTCACACTCTGTCACTTAAAATACCCTGGTCCATCTTACACTTAATAGATTTTACTACATTATGCAGAGGTCATTTAAAAGCATGTGGTTCATTGAATTCACATATTTTCACAATGCTGTGACTTACTTCATCGTGCAATATTTAAAAGTATTTTCATAGTTATTACCATAAGTCTCAACAGAGGAGGTTTTGAGTATTGGCTTGCTATCAGTTTACAGTAGTAAATAGTAGTTTTCAAAAATTCTCATTTGTACTTGAAGGCTTGAATTTTGTCCTTGGTAACAAATACTGTCAGTTGTTTTTATGGAAATGACAGGCTCACTTCATTCATCAAGAAAATGTCTGGCAGATACCTAAGTCTGAATAACCATAGTTTGTCTACAATTCATTCTTCCAAGTAAAAGTGATGTTGCATGAAAGCAGGAGTTCGCTGGGCTTGCCTGTGGGCTTTTCCTGTGATCGCCGTCATACCTGGGCACGAGGCAGAGCTTCTACAAGCCTCTTTCTCATCGCATTACACAGAATGATTAAAGGCTGTATACTTAACAGTTCAGGTTTATTAAAATGACTAATTTTTACTGCTTCATCAAGGGTATTTTTAAATGAAACTTCCTTTTTTTTTAAACTGCCAGTACTCTTTGGTGCCACTGTACTGATTCTTACCAAAGCACTAACAACTTTACCCACCACATTTGTTTCCAATGTGAGCATAGTGAACAAGACAAGTCATGTCTTAGTATCATGAAAATAGTCTGACCCCTGTAGGATGTCCAGGACTCTTAGAGTCCACAGGCCAGGCCACGTTGAAAATGCAGTACGTGTTATTGAGCTGGGAGAGAGCTGAGTTAGAGATGAATAGAGCAGAAGAAGAGTGAAGCACGGTGTCTAAAACATTTTAAATCTTGTGCAACCTTCCCATTAAGTGAACTGCCCTCAGACCTTAAACTCCTGGAGAGCAGAGAGATCTTAATTGCGTGCCCGCCATACAGTGGCCTGGCTGTGATGGCCACATGTGCCTTCAAGCGGGCTGGCACATCACAGCGCCTTGTCTTGTTTTGGAGGAGTGCTCAGGGGAAGAGGGGCGAATGATGAACAGCCTTGTAGGTAGTCTGAACGCACTGAGCAAAAACAGAAGCCAGGAAGGAAGTGAAGTCAGCGCCATCTCTTCCCATCGTAGGTGATGGGAGCTCAGTGAGCAGAATGGCTCCCAGTGCGGGCTCCAGTGCCCAGGTGCCCAGGAGAGGCCAGGTGCCCCAGGCAGTCAGCAGTGACTAGACCCGGGCCCCAGTGCGCATGTGCCAGGAGAGGCCAGGTGCCCCAGGCAGTCAGCAGTGACTAGACCCGGGCCCCAGTGGGCATGTGCCAGGAGAGGCCAGGTGCCCCAGGCAGTCAGCAGTGACTAGACCCGGGCCCCAGTGCGCATGTGCCAGGAGAGGCCAGGTGCCCCAGGCAGTCAGCAGTGACTAGACCCGGGCCCCAGTGCGCATGTGCCAGGAGAGGCCAGGTGCCCCAGGCAGTCAGCAGTGACTAGACCCGGGCCCCAGTGCGCATGTGCCAGGAGAGGCCAGGTGCCCCAGGCAGTCAGCAGTGACTAGACCCGGGCCCCAGTGCGCATGTGCCAGGAGAGGCCAGGTGCCCCAGGCAGTCAGCAGTGACTAGACCCGGGCCCCAGTGCGCATGTGCCAGGAGAGGCCAGGTGCCCCAGGCAGTCAGCAGTGACTAGACTTGGCTCTAACTCTTCTTCCATCCACTGGTACAGCCTGATTCTGAAACATATTTTTCAGAGTCTTCTGGGGCAATATTATCAAGTGCTATGAAAACACTATTAGATAAGTAAGGCTCTTATTGAAACAAATGGGCATTTTTTTAGCCAATTACCCTGAAAGAATTTCAAGTCTCCTAGTTATTTATGATAATGGGAAAACAAGAGAAGTCCCCAAATAACTATTACTTTTCACTTATTCTGATTTACTTAAAAATATTCTTAATGGTTGTGTTAGGGATTAAAGGCTCCTGAGTAGAAGGGAAATACCATGCCAAGGCGGCCAGTCTGGAGCCACTATCTGGGTTATGTGTGTGGATTCCTTCATTTTTTCCTGTCATATAAGCGGTTAGGAAATGTTTTCAAAAATACTAACTTTCTATCATAATGGTTACAAATAAGATTTCTCTTAAATGAACAGGCCAAAATAATGAGGAAAAATACAAGCTTTTATGTTAAATTTGAACAGCACAGAACTTACTAATTTAACTCCTGAAGGGACTCCCTACCCCTCCCACCCCAAAGCATTATCACAGCCATTGCAATAAAGCATTGTCATTACAGACCATTCACTGAGACACGGACAAAGTTTCAGACCCTGTGTTCACATTAGTCTTGTATCTCTCTGTTTCTGGAATACTACCATATGCCAGGAATAAGTACAGTCAAGACCAGTTATGAGTCAGATGTGGTTCCTATCTTCTGACCTTATTTTTGTTACCTGCAAAATTAAATAATATGTCTACTTCAGACAGAGGTTTTGAGGATTAAAAGATTAAATGCATTGTAAACTAAAAAAGGACTTAAAGGAAGGAAGATAGAATTAGAGGATGGGCTATATACCCACTACACTCCCACCCTGCCCCTTCTTAAAATCCAGGTGACAAAAACAAGCTTTGAAAGATTGCTAAGGAAGGAGAAGCAAATGAAGCCAGATCCACGAAAAACAGCAGACAAAACCCCGCTGAAGAGAAGGGCGCTGCAATGTGGAGCGCTCTAGGGAGGTCTTCGCCCCTCACCAGAGGCTCGGGCATCCTTTTCATAACTGGCCCTGCCCTCTACCCCAGCAGGCTCAGCAGCGCAGAGTAATAGTGGTTATTCCCAGAGTAAAACTAGCAGTGCTACCCCAAACCTCAGGTGGTACCACCCACTAGGGGACCAGGAACTCCAAATACAAAGAATCTCAAATTAAAAAATGATCACATCCAAAATTTACTAAGCATTTAATAAATAGATTAAACAAACTGAAAAACTAACACCTCAACAGAACAGAGCCCAAAGAATAGGAGATGATTATAAAATAAGTAATTAAATCTTCCCATGGATAAGAAGACCTGGCATCTATAAAAACCAAGCAGGTTAGGGAGTCAGGAACTAAAAAGTCAATAGATGGCTGAATAGGCTGCTGAGTGGCACCAGAGAACTGAGAGCTAGCAGGTACGGTAGGAAACTGAGATGCGGGGGACAGAGTTGGACTTCCAAAGTGCCTAAGTGGGGCTACCACAATGGAAAAAGAATTAAAGGGAGGAAGGACAATTTCTAGAAGAATAAAGAGTTCAGAAGCTAAAAAAACATGTGAGTTATTACTTACATTGAAAGGGCATACCCAGTGCTAGAAGAGATGTGTCTGCAGCAAGAGATGAGGAAAAAATCAGGGCTATGAATAAACAGACGTGTAGGTTTCTTCTTGAAAGGATCAACTCCTTTGTGCCGCAGATGAGGAGGAGGCATCTCACGTGGGATTAAATGTCTCCGTGGCATCAGACCGACCCGGTTACACCCGTGGTCTTCATGTGTTACGTTTACCCTTGATAGTTTGGCTAACCTTTCAGCCTCAACTTCTTTGTACGTAAAGGAGGCAGAATAATGTCTACTTACCAAATCGTCATGAGGCTAAATGAGAAAAAATACACATACATGCACACGCTGGCTGTGCCCTGTGTACACTAGGTGAGCTAGGGGAGTGAGTGCTTGGTGTCCGACCCCCCTTGTGCGCCACTCTGCCCTCCTTGTCATCCTCCCACTTGAGGTGTCATCGTCATTGCAAAGCCTCCTCCTTCGTGCCTTCCTCTCACCTCCCAGGGTGTTTGGGACATACTTCTTTGCTCGTACTTACACTCTGTTCTGCTGAGATCGACATGTTCATCTTTGTTAGCTTCTTGAGAGTAGAGGTTTATTTCTTTATTTATTTCTGTACCTCCATTTTTCAGAATAGTTAGTGCTCAAAAAATGTTCCCTGAATACATGACCACACATAGGCTTAGAACTTCATTTTACTTAATTTTTTCAAGTTTGTCTAACATTCAAAAAACATGAAGTGCCTTCGAGTCCTTCTGTCTTGCATCCTTATAAGTGGGATGGGAAGAATACTCTCTTGTTCACCTTTACTCACTAATAATATTTGGTCTTTCTTAAGTCGACTTAGCACATAATTTTTCAATATTTCTTTTGTAAATTAGTTCTTTTAACAAATATTCACCAGTACTTACTATGTACTAGGCATTGATGCAGAGGTAGTGAGGTTTATCACTGAATAAAACAGACCCATACCCCTCCCTTGTAGAGCTTACATCTTCATTCTACTGAGAGCAAATAGGCAATAAGTACAACAAATAAATGTGTCGTATCTTAGAAGATGGCAAACGAGATAGAAAAAAATAGTTCAGAGTAAGATGGATCAGATTGCTGAAGCAAGGGGGTTGCCATTTTTAATCAAAGTGGACGTTGCTTAATGGCATCATTTGAGCAAGGACTTCAGAAAGGTAAAGTTAGCCATGTGGATATTTGGAAGTAAGCGTATTCTAGGCAAAGGGGATAGCCTGTGTAATGGTGACTCCAAACTTTTTGGCCTGAACAAAGAAGACAAGTTTGCTGTCAAATGAGATACAGGAAAGCTTGGGTGGATAAGATCAGGGGTTCAGTGTCGTTCTAGCCTTGTTAAATTTGAGATATCTGTTAGACATTGGAATTGCAAGGTGAAGTTGGCAGTTAATACAAGAAAGTAAACTTCAGGAGAGATTTTCGGGCTACAAAAACTTGGATTTTTTTTGCTATTTACATTGCCTTTAAAGCAAGAGACTAGAGAAAATCACCAAGGGAGTTTAGGTAAACAAAGAAGAAAAGATGACCAAGGTCTGTGGAAGAGGAGGGAGGGGCTGGCATGGAATGACTGATAAGGAGTAGCTAGAGATAGAGGAAGACCAGCAGGAGGTATAGTACCCTGGATGCCCAGCAAAGAAGGAATATCACAGAAAAGGGAGTGATCGAGTATAACACATACTGATCAGGCACATAGCATGAGGACTGAGAACTGACCATTGAATTAGCAACTTCACTGTTACCTTGACAAGGGATGAAAAGTTTAAAAGGAGTGGAGGGGTTGATTGCAGTGGATTTGAAGGGATAGCGTAATACTAGAGGGAGGGGGTGGTCTAGGAGAGGAAATCCCAGTGAAAATGGGATGTATGAACTTGAAGCGAGGCGGGAAGATTTCAGGTAATGACGAGATGGAGGGTGGGATGTGGAATGAATGGCTAAAGGAGACTAGAGGCCCGATCGGCGGACAGGAGTTGTTCAGGGACTCGAGAGACAGCTTGTTTGAAGGATCATCTACCCACGTGCTGAATCACCAAGACTTCGGGCAGTGACGCTACTGGGAGATTCTGAGCTGGGTGTCCGGAGGAACAGGGGGAGGACAGAGCATTGGTCTGGATGTGCCGTGGCGCGTGTGTCTGGGGGGCATTAGTGAGGAAAGTCTCACCTTTCCTCCAGGCCCATGTGCGCGGGCTGTGGGAGAGGAGGAACTGGAGCGGGCCCCAGGGAAGACTGCTCATTGGAGGGGAACCCCGTGTCCGCTTGGACAGAGGTGGGGGAATGCCCAGAGCAGAGGCTGAGAATGTGTAGGGGCTTCTGCCAGTGGCAGCCATGAATGCCACCGGGCACCCGGGGTCGGGTGGGCGATGAGGATGGAGGGAGGGTGGACTGCACAGGCATTAGAGGCGAAGAGGAACCCGGCGGTCTGGAGTGGCCTGAGCTGACAGAGGGCCTGAAAAGATTAGTTCTCGTGACCTTAAAGTGGAAGTTGAGGGATGGGAACATAAATGTGAGGGGTTCCTTCACCCCCATCATAGAGATGGGCTGGTCTGGGGACTCAGCTTCTTGTGCTCCTCCTGAACCCCGTTGATGCAGAGTAGAAGGCCCCGCAGGCCCCAGGCGCTGCGCTTCACTCCCTGTGTCTCCTGGTGCTATGCTGTTTCTTGACTCCAGGCAGTGGAATTGAGAACCTCTGGGAAAGCCAGGAATTGCTCAGAACTTTTGGGTTTCCTTCAGCCCCTGATATGGGGTGGAATGTGGAGGACGGCTAGAAGGCCTTGGGAGGCGTGGCCTTTGTGCCAGTGGGAGGAGCCCATCTCCCCTTCGAGTTGCCCTTGACCCCCTAATGTGGAGTTGAGGTGTATTTGGCCTAATGTGGTTTCTTGCCTATTATCAATCCTATAACTTGTATCCATAAATGAAGAAATTTTAATGTTTTTCTCCCTTTGCCATGTGATGGATTTTTAGTTTATCCTTGGGAAATAGGACACGTCTTTGGTTAATAGACGTTTGAGGTGCACGGAATGGATGCTGTGAAAGCAATTCAGATGGAACTGACAGGTATGAGAATGGGGCTCAGCTGCTCCCAGCTTCACAGCCTGATGACAGGCTTGCAATAAATAATCAGAAACTGGGTGAAATGATAGCAAATGTCAGTTTAAAGTTTTCACTTGTCAAAACTAAGATTGTCTCATCACCAAACCATTGCCAGACCAAATTATGCTACCTTTTATCCTCCTGTTCATTGGAAAACATTCTTCACCCTCGATTTTTTTATGCTCAGCTGTGTTAGAGCACCTCACAGACAAATTTCCAATCTATACTGATGTTCATTACTGCTCAGCCCATTTAATAAAGGAGACTTAGTTTGCTCAGAAAGCAATTGCTGTGCTCTCCTGTCGATTAGGCTCAGTGCTTGTCACCCACAGTCCCAGGCCAAGCGGTGGGAGCCTGTCTCAGTAGAGGGAATTCTTTTCCGTTTTACAAAGAGGTTACTTTCACTTTGTCTCTGCAACAAAGATAAAATTCTCAAGAACATCAAGGTTTTATTTGCCTAAGATGTCATTATAACTTCTGACCTTTAGAGAGAAGTCTGAGGTTCATTTAATTTAGTGCTGAGTTTCTAAGATGCATTAGCCAAGTTATTTTCAGCAAAACGAGAAGTTATATTTTGGGGCCAGGTGCTGTGCATAAGAATGTTAGGAGTCTGAGCAGTAGCTCACCCAGACCCGGCACCTGCCGTGTGGAGCGCCCAGGCCCGGCGAGCGGGAGATGCTCCCGAGGCTTAGACTCAGATGTCTAGACCGGATTTGACCCCAGGTTTTTATCAAAAGGTTTCTGAGTGTCTGTCCTCAAGATGAGGAAAATATTCTTTAAGAGCGATCCTCATATTTAAAGCTCTCAAACCTAAGTAGGAAAGCCACATTGTTTCTTTTGGTGTTGGCTTATTTTTGCTACTTTTTTCCCTTCTGAATGTGGAAGTTTCTTTGCCACTTTTTCAGCTAGTCCCTCTTCTACTCATCGTAAAGCATCTAATGCCTGGAGGGAAAAATTGGGACCACAAAGAGGGAGAGGAGGAATTTGAGACCAGAGAGAGAAATAAGGTGGTTATAGTTGCCATGCTCATGGAGCAGGTCGTGTGGACCCTGACTTACGTTTTTGAGCAGAAGGAGGGATCATGTAACCCCTGAAGGTCAAGTAAGCCCTTCCAGAAGAGTGGCCAAGCAGCTCGGAGGAAATCAGGTGCTGCTCTTCCGGGCCCCACGCTGAGCACGCCCGCCTCTAGCCTGAGTTTTCAGCACACGGCAGTGGTAGCCCCAGGGCCCGTGGCTTGACCCGCCCCCCGCCCCAGCCTCAGCTGCCTCGTCGTGTGGCACAGAGACTTCAGGTAGATGGCGTGAGATGGTGCACGTGGACGGAGAAGCCGCCGGTGTGGCAGGGGTCTGGCTCTTCACTCCTACTGGTCCATTCCCCTCGCATCCATGCCTTTTTCCAGGTTCACTAGCAATGCCAGATCTCAATTTGAAGACCTTTTTTAAAAAAAAACTCTGTAGCTACTTGTGCTTGCTTGGAAAAACTGTACATTGCTTGGGAAAACTGTATAATAGGTCAGATGTGGGAGTGACTATGCTGTTCCTGGGCAATAGTTAAAAGAGCCAGTGGAGCTTAGCCCAGCGCGTCCAGAGAGCTTACGGTGGAGTCCATGCCAGGGAGCTCACATCACAGCCAGCATGCCCCACGGTACCTAACTGACTTGTGAGGACCTGACTGCACCAGGACAACGAGACCTGACCCACATCTTGCACTTGGTGGAAGTGTTTTATGCTGAGAATATTCTATCCTAGGCATTTTGTCAATGTTCATTAACTCTATTTGTTAGAAAAGTTTTCAACCTGTGCCCTGCGTCTGTGCCTTGCTTACACTGTTCCCTCCACCTGCAAGGCCCCCGCTGCCACTGCCTCTGTCCTCACCTCCTTCCTCACCGTCGCCCGGCCGGCCTCGGCACACTGTTCAAGTGTTGTTACGTTCTCCAAGAAGCCGGCATGACGTGCCAGAGTGACAGAGGTGCCCCGCCTCTCTGGACCCAGTCACGCGGTCCACGGAGAGTGAGGGTCTGTTCAGGCCCGGGAGGGGATGAGAAGCCGGGAGAGTGTGCTGTACTGACCCTGGGAGCTTGGGAAGGTTCCGTGGGGGGAGCAGTTGGGTCAAGGACTGCTTGAGGAGGTAGCCTAGAAGGAAAGAGGAGAAGAACATTTCTGGCAGAAGGAACAGATGTGAATCCTCATGTGCTTGAGACCAAGGGAACACAGACCCTTGCCCACCTCTTCTTCCTCATGGGAGTGCCCTGATGTACTCTAGTCATGGGGCTCATGATTCCTCTGGGGTGTCATCTACCTGATGAAGGGAACAGGAGAAGAACCAGGTGTAGGTTTACCCACTGAGTGTGTCCCCTGCACTGTTTTCTGTGAGATTTTAGGCTGGCGTCCTGGCTTTTCTGAGCTGTAGTTCCTTTTCTGTAAAGTGGGTACGTCGGCTCCAATCACCTCGGGAGCTGCTGTGAGGCTCTGCACAGAATCTCAGCAGCTGGCACATGGCGACACTCAGAGCATGGATTTTATTAAGCACAGTGCGGCTTCCTCAGGTGTCAAACGGCTGAATTGGATCGCTTTCCATTTTGACAAGAACTTCTTACTTGATTGCATGAAGTTGGAATAATGAGAATGTTTTATTTCTATGACAATCCAAGACAACAAATTCAGGACAGTTGTTACCCTGCAGAATTAAGTAGAATTAAAGTGGAAAGCCTGAGAGGGTAAGTGGAAGTTCTTCCTCAGTTACTCAAAACAGCATCAGAAACCAATTGTGTCTGCTATGGTTAGTCATCTAGATTTTCCACAAATTTGTTCCCATAAAAAAAGGTGCCTAATCCAAGTATGGTTGTGTATAGGTGCCTGTTCTGTATAATCTGCAACGTTGCCATGGTAACAGGCTCCCTCCCAGCTGACATCTCAAGGATGCCATACATTAGGACATAGATGTGCCTGTGCTTGAAAAGACACTCGGCCTCATCTTCACGGGCTCTGTGAGGGCGCCGTGCTGGGTTGCGGGGAGCCTTCCCGTGCCCTCCGGTCACACGGTCATTGACGCCTTGCCCCAGTTGTGAGCTGCTTCCTCAGGGTGATGCCAGAGTCCTGGGGCAGTGAAGCCTTAACTCTGGTACTGGTTACTGAATTGCCAAGTGAAGTGCCCGCAGCTGACACAGCAGCATGTTGCCTGGCAGGTAAGGGTCAGAGAGAACCGATGACCTCACCTGTGTAAACTTTCCATCTGTTGGAGCGATGCCGTGGTTTTCCTTCCTCCTCTCCCAGGGTCCCCAGCACAGGTCCCTAATGGCCCACTACATCCGCCCTCTCTCTTGCAGACTCCTGGGACAGAGGCCGTCGCTGTCCCCCCGGTGCAGTCAGCGCCTTCTCTAAGGCGATGGACCAGTTGCTGTGCTTCAGGTGTCAGACACGTGTCATGTGTTCAAGCTGGGGACCTGGTAATCCTCAGGCCTAAGGTTTCATGTTAGAGCTCTGCCGTCTGAGTGCGAATTTGTTTCCGTGTTCAGCCCTGCCCATTATTAGTTATCCTTAAGCTTTACAATATGATTTAAACTCACAGCCAAGTCATTTTGTCTTAACTGCTTTTTCATCTTCTCTCTTCGCATGTTTTGTTTTGTTTAATACAGTGGTGCTGATTACTATGATTATGGACATGGACTCAGTGAAGAGACTTACGACTCCTATGGTGAGTAACTGGCCAGGATGAATCATAACTAGACAGGGGAATGAACACCCTAAATATCTGAATTGAGGGGACAATTCTGTCACAAAGGCATGTTGAGTATCAAATGGAGCTTCTTCAGTTCATCTGTGCAGATCTAGCTATTTTCAGAAGCTCCTTTAAGATTTAAATGTAATACTTAAAGGGACTAAAGACTTGCAGAAAATTGCATGAATTCAGATTCTGAACTTAGATTTTCTGTTGGGGTTGATTGCCAAGTGCTGATTTTCTTATTTATAAAATAGTTTGCCAAATTGCAGACACTTGATAGCATGGGTCTTTTCGAAGCGTCTTTGCTTCTTGACAGTAAAGGAAAATGAAGCAATTGAGAATACAGGTCTGAAATGACTCTCCCTCCCTCATTTTTATATTTTAATTCATCTCTAATCTCAAATCCTCTAAAAACATTACAGTGGGAGTCATTATACAAAGGTTACAAAAGCCGAGCCAGGATGGAGATGGAAAGCTCTCTCAGGCTTATAGGGGGCCAGCTAAACTCCACTTAATTCACTGGGAGCTGGTAGGCATCTGTGTCCAAAGTCTCATTATGCAGAAGGATGACACGTTTAATTAAAAGAATTGGCGGTAGCAACATTAATGATAGTAAGAAACTCCTTTGCCGCAGGGCAAAAAGATCAGAGAACGTGAAGCTTCAGTCAGTCGCAAAGCTCTGAGAAATGCCATGTACCCAGTGCAAGTGAATCAGGACTCTGGCTGATGCATGCTGTGACATTTCTCTGAACATAACTGAAACCCCATTCCTGATGTTTTTTTTGAAGTGCATTTTGTTATATCACCTGCCCCAAGCTGTGATGACCAGAACTCAGATTTTCTTTCTTTTTTATTTTTGTTTTTTTTTTGGTGGTATTATTTGTAACAAATGCTAAAGAGAAATGCCTTGGTTTGTCAGAGTGCTGTCTACTTAAACTGATGCAAGCTGGCCTGAGGGAATGACGTTGATTGCATGATTGTATCAACAGAAGAGGTCATTTTAAGCGTTTTTCCTTCAGAGCTTTTTTAAATTGGTCTCTGTAGACACATGGCTTTTAAATTGCGGAATGTCGCAGCAGGTATGTTAACTGTTTGTTGTCAGAGACCCATAGATTCCTCACTGTAAGTGCAAGGTTGCACAGGTGTTTAATTTCAGGAGGTAGAGATGATAGAACACCTCTAATATTGATACTTTTGTCTGGTATGGATTGAGTATTGTCATGAGTGAAATTTGATGTTATGCCACTAAATGTATTTCATATGCAGCATGTATACAATTGAGGAATAAACTTCCACCAGTGCAACTGTGATTTACTCTCCTATCGAAGGACTGATGGGAACGGTGTGGCCTCGCTCTTTCCCGGGCCCACTCCATGTCGCCCTCCAGTTTTATCTTCTTTTGCCTTCACACATTTTTATCTGTGTTTTCTTTGTTTTTGCCATTAAGAAAATATAGGCAATCTCTTTCTCATTCTCTTTCCCATCCATAAATGTCTTAATATTTAGCAAAAGGCAGTTCCATTTGCTGGTTGAGCTTGTGTGCTTTGTTAAATGAGTGGCCAAAAGGGAACTTCTTGCCATTTAAGGTACAAAAATCATTTTACTTCCCATGGGTTTTGCTAGTGAGAGGACCCATTTTCCACTGGGTTTGTAATTTTTTTTTTAAGTAAATACCCTTGGCCTTTTCAGTGCATGGGATATATATCTTCAATGTGACATCTACCATTGATTCAGGGCTAAGTTGGATTCTGAAAAATGAAGCCAGTAGGATCCATGGCAACGATCTAATTGTGATTCATGTTACCGATTTTAGGGCAAGAGGAGTGGGCTAAGTCAAGACCCAAGGCCCCCTCGGCGAGGACAGCGAAGGGCGTCTACAGGGAGCAGCCGTACGGCAGATACTGACTGTACTGTCTGATGTTGTGAAATAGCCAGTCTCCGCCAGTCCTGTGTACTGTTCAAAGTAATTTTTTTCTATGAACAATCCCTTTTTAAATAAATCAAATGCTTAAAATATGAATGGATGGAACTTAAAACTACTTTGTTGAAACAACCTGGGCAGAAAAAAAAGACATGTAAAATTTTGTTATTTCCAGTCTGTATATGAAAAAATAGGTCATCAAAAGAAAAAAAAATAACTTTGATTAACTAGTGTTAAAAAAAAATAGGTTTACTAAATATGTTAATCCATTCTTTTAATATAAGCCTCACCTTGCATTTTAAAGGTTTCCATAGAAATTTATTTTATCTTTCAGCCATATGCTAGTTTTTTTTTCTCTTGCCAACATGCGTAAAAAGGGAAGCCAATTATAAGTGCAAATAATGTGGTATATTCTTTTGTAACTCAAGTCTTGAAATGTTCTGTAGTGTTAAGCAAAGTATCCCTCTTGCTTGATACTAAATAAACTTTTGAAAGAAATTTGGTGTGTGTGAGCTAACAATTTCATGTTTTTCTTATTTAAAAAGGCCTTCATAAATAGCTGTAAACAGGGAAAGCATTCATTTAACAACGCTTGTCATAAAAGGGTCACACTAAACATTGTACAGCTTACTTAAAAAAATGGTACAAAATTAAAGGTACCATGAGATACTCACCGTAGATTTAAATGCTGTTTAAAGAGTCCACATGGTATCAAGCTGCTTGAGTGGCACGTTAAAACTACGCAGAACCAAATCTTGTTTAAAAACTGGTTTTAAATAATATTTTCTGAAAAAGATGTGATCAGTTTTCATCTTGTTGAGCGTTTTTTCACTAGTGCAACTTTGGATTTTTTATGAGAATTTTGGTACCTTAATGAACACCTCGCTCCCTGCTGGAAGCAATAAGCACAAAGCTTTTAAAGACATTCTGACTTGACTAATTGAGGTCGCACTCGCCAAGGCTGAGGATGTGTAACCCTTAAACGGTCTTCATTTTCAAAGGTAAATAAATCAAATAAGATTTTAATCTCACTTAATTTATCTTAATATAACTAATAAAACCAGGGAGATTACAACTTAGCAAGTTTCATTATCCATTTTAGAAAGGTTTTAAGATCACCTAAATTCTCATTTTAAAAAGTTTAATTTGTTTTAGTAATCTAAAAAGTCTTAGTTTAGTCAGTTTAATTGGGGCCAATTATTCCCTATTAAACAAATGTAAAACCTCATAACTAGTTGTTTGTAATACATTATTTGATGAGTAGTTGAGGGCACTTCTTAAAACGGACAAATATTTGATAAAGTTATTCTTTAATCATTTGGCTTAAGTTTTTTTTTTAATTGTAGATTATGTGAAATGTTTAATTTTTATTTCTTGAGGGATTTCCTTCTCTTTGAGTAAAAAGGTCTTTTCTTTTGGTAGGAAATGTCAGCTCTCTTGGAAAGTCAGAGGAACTGGAGTGGCCCTGGAGCAGACAAAGGTGAGCGCCTTTTGTTGCAATTATTTTGATGTGTTGCAGAAGATGAAGACAATTTCATGCTCACCTGAAGTCACAGGGAAGATACCCCACGTTGCTTCCCATTACCAGCACTAGTGATCACGGCACATTAACTTGGCCAGTTCCAGAGGAAGCTTCCCGAATGTAAACAAGTCAGACCCAGTCAGCTTTGTCTGCCCTGCAGAGCTGGGAGGCTCAGGTCATCACACTATTTAAGTACCTGGATCACTTTCTTCACCAAAAATATTAAAACAGTCTAGTCAAACATGAAAAAAACTTCCTAATAAATTATTAAGTAAAAACAATACTAAACCTAATGATATGATCCTAATTTCATTTTTTAAAAACGATACCCTGCTTATTTATTTTTTTAGGCAAGTATTACATAGATATACTAAGCAATTTTGACAATAATTATCTTAGGCTTGTGGAAGTATGATTTTTGTGTGTGTGCTTTTCTACCCTTTCTAGATTTTGCAAAACAAATTATTTTATGAGATAAATATTGTAAAGTGTGTTTTAAAAAGTTGTTTAATAAAATTCAAAAGACGTCTAGGGATCTGTGAAGGAAAGGTATCATTAGTTTGGTCTCCCTTTTCAGATACTCTTATTTTTTCTAAACCATCAGAAACACTACTTCAGCCCTGACACCCCAGACAGTGTTACTTTTTAAAAGTATTTGTATTTGAGCCCTTTTTATATGGCTTTGGACAAGTCTCACTCTGGAAGTCAGCACTGTAAGAATGATGTTTATCTCATGTAGTTGTTGTTAAGAATTAAGTGAGATAACATTGCAAGAACGTTTTGTAACTTAGGAAATGATATAATAATGTGAAGGTTGTCACAGTTGAATACACTGAATATACATATTTAGTATGTATGGGGGTATACATGAGCTAATTTTTTTCCTTAATAGCCAGAAACAAATTACTGTTAGGAAGAAAATAGTTCTTTTCACTTTCATAGACCAAAAGAAGTCCTCTTTTTTTTTTTTTTTGCTTCCTTTCTTGCATAGAAGGGTAATGAGACATGTAACACAGTTTTTCAATGTGTGACATTATATTGAAATTTTTCACTATTTTGAATAATAAATGTATGTTTCTTAAAGCAGATATTGTGGATAGATACAGGGTAAACCCCCAGATGGTCTTAAGAGCTAATTCATAGGAATTGTTCAATTTTATGTGTATGTTCATTTAAAAAAAAAAACCCATAGCTCCATTGGACCATAGGAAGAGCTTGGTGAGCCAGCAAGGTCAGGAACCACCAGGAACACTGTCGGACAGGAATTCTGCTTGGCTTTCCAGGGCTTCCCTTATTTGGCATATACTCTACCAAGCCTTATCTCTTCCTCATTTCAATGGGAAGTTCTGCTGCATACCGACAGCCTCACCCTGTTCCTATGGGCACATTGCATTGTCCCACGTCCTTCCCTAGCCTTCATCTATAGCCTTGGGCTTTGTTTTCTCATTTGACAACATTTACTGAGCATGAGTTCTACTTGGCACAAAGGAAGTACTGGCAATACAAAAATCTGTAAGATATGGGCCTTACATCCAAGTAATTCATGGTCATGGGGAGGTGACAGGCTGACAAGCCAGTGCTTGCTGTTCCCTGTTTCTTTGCCTGTAGAAGCCGTGCTGATCTTTCAGGACTTGACCCAGGGCCCTCTCTTCCTTCATGTCCTCACCGTTAAACCAGGTCACAGTCTCTGGTGGCAGTCCCTCTACCCTCTCTGAAATAGTGTGCTTAGTTTACACTTCCCCATTTCAGCATCCATAGCATATGGTTAGATTGGTTAGTTTGCCATATGACCAAGCACATGCTTATCACTTCGTATAAACAATTTCATTGAGTCCTCACAACTGTAAGAAAGTGTTATCTCCATTTCACAAAGGAAGGCACTTAAGCTTCAAGAGGTGAACTCACTAATGTAAGCTCCCCCTCCCTGTAACTGGGCGAGCCGGTTTGGAGCCATCACATTAGTGTCTCTGTTTTTAACCATCCTGTTACATTGTCAGTCACTGACCCCTCATTAGATGAAAGTCTCCTTAGGAGCAGGGACTAGTTTTTATGTTACCTCGTGTCCCTAAAAAGAACTCCCACAGCACTGAGCATTGGTTAGACATTATGATCCATAACCATGCCTCCTCTGTCTACCCAACTCCTGCTCCACAGTCCTTCCCAGAGAGATTCTGTGGCTGTATTTAGGTCCTGACTCTTCTTATATTCAAGATATTCCAGGTTGAATCAGTTATCAGCATTCATTCAGCTACACTGTCCCAGCATCTGCCATGCTGCAGTGGAAATGCAGTGCTGAATGACACGGTCCTGTCCTGGAAGTCACGACAGTCCGCTGGAGAGATGGTAAAGGAGAGCGTCAGGGCTGTGACAGACACAGGCGTGTGACAGAGAGACACTGCCTGGTGGGGCAAGGAGGTGGGAACGGCGCCAGCAGGAGTATCGGGACCGGTAGAAGCTGACCAGCCGGGCAAGTTGTCCTTGGGGCTTTCATAGCCCAGCTCTGCTTTCACCAGCTTGGTGACCTTGCCGAGCTCCTTGGCCTCCAAACTGCCACTCACTGCAGTTCCCATCTGTGCAGCTGCTCTGTAGTGATACCTGCCCCAGTGGGACTGTGAAGATTGGAAGCATGCCTGGCACAAACGTAGCTATTTACTCATATTTTGCTATGTAAATATTGGGAGTTATAAAAAAACATGATCATCTATGAAACTAAGCAGTCATACTAGATAATTAGAGAAAGCAGGAGCTGATACTGTCTGGGTCGGCAAGGGACTCAGTGAAGGGTCTGGTAGGTCCTGCTAAGAAGCTTAAATACGTGAGCCCACTTTCGGTTGTAACGTCATCCTCACCTCTGAGCTCAGCCTGCTCTGTCCCCCTGGCCAGAAAGACTACCTTTTTCAGTCTGTTCCAACAAGAACTGTGTACACACCTCTGTTTGCACTGGCTGTTGATCCGAAGGCCAGACAGAGAGCGCTTTAAAGCAGGGGTCCTAACTTTTCATCCTCTCCTCCCACCTCTCAGCACTGCTGGGCAGAGAAAGGGTCTGCTACTCAGTCAACATGAACAAGGTGACTTTGGCGTGTGATCCGTACAGTTCCCACCGTGCAGTATTAAGAGGCGTTAAGAATGGTTTGCAGACAGCAAAAAAACAAAAACGAAACAAAAAACCCACTTATGTTAATTGTATCCCAATTCACATAGTCTAGTTCCGTTGGTTTAACTCAAAACCAGGCAGCGACTCTGGTCACTGTGTACAGAGAGATGGGACGCAGAGTTTAAAACTGATGATTTTAAGAAAAACTTAAATTCTAGTAAAAAAAAAATCTAATTAACCAAAATATAAGCCACTTTATAGGGTATGTATAATAAATATAAATAATAGTTTATTTCCTGTAAAGATAATATCTATTTATATTTATGTTCAGTGTCCTGCAGGGAGATACAAAGGGAAAAAAATCCATCATTTTATTTAAAATAACAAAGGTTACTTAATGCTTAATTCTGTTTCTGTCTTTGAGATAAGGTATAGGACATGTTAAAATCCAGTGCACCCTCCCCTCATTGAATGGAAAGGCCCATCGGTGGGAGGTGACTCCAGGTGGGGGTCTTGTTTCAGGGACCCACGCATGGCTGAGACTGTTTTCCTGGAGCTAGGATGCTGAGCCCTTCGGTGGCTCTCTGGGGTTTTCAGGACAGAGCTCAGCCTCGGGCTCCGAACAGAAAGCCTGGCGCGATCCCGGCCTGCTGGATCCACTGCAGCCGCCTCCCGCGCTGCCCCCGCCTGGCCGCTGAGCACCCCCTCGGCCGGGCTTTCCCAGCAGGGCCGTGCCAGGCCTGAGCTCTCCTGCCACTGCTGGCCAGACCAGACCCCTGCCCTCCGCGCTTCTCCACATCTGCCTGCTAGCTCCCAGTGCCCGAGGGATGCCGCCGGCTCAGAGAGGGGACAAGGGAGCAGCCCTCTGCGGGCGCTGGGCTGCTGTCGGAGCGAGATCTCTGCTTGTTGCGGGTCCCTCTCCAACGGGCAGACCCGAGGTTTCTCGAAGACGGAACCAAGTCTGATGTGACTCGTTCCCCCGGATCCCAGCCCGGTGCTGGAATGGAGCAGCCGCTGAGCCGCTGCTCCCGGAGGAGTGAATGAGCGAATGAGCAAAGGAGCCCATGACCCTGTAATCCTTCGAATACTAGCACTGAAAATTTCTCACTGTTAGTTTGGTTTCTCAGTAGAAATGAGATATTTACTTCTGTAACCACTGGCTTTTTCAGTGGGAAATATGAAGTTGGAAAACCAGAATATGTCCTTTATTTAATAGGTAATACAGGTGGTTGGTACAAAATCCAAAATTTCCAAAAGAGAACACAATGAAAAGTTGGTCTGCCCCCAGACCACCAGAGGCAGCTCTTCATGTGATCTTTCCATGTATTTTTCCTGCAATCGTGCACAGGCAAAGCATATTTTTTTCTAATTATTACTATTTTAAATTATTATAAAAATGATTTATTTCTAATTATTACTATTTTTCTCATGCAAAATAGTAGTTTCTTACCCTCTCTGTTTCACTTTAGAATGTATCTTAGAGCTCATTTTCTATCACTTCATACTCTGAAGCTCCCTTTTTCTTTTTATTGGTTGAATAATATTTATATGAATGAACCATAATTTAGAAAACTATTGATAGACATGCAGCTTGCTTCCAGTATGTTGTACTCACTGAAGGCAGAACTAGAAAGCGTAGGCTTACATCTCTGTTATTGGACACACTTGTATACATCTGAGGAATAACCTTCTAAAGGGGATTCATTGAGTCACTGCATTTTTTCTAGCTATGGCTCTGCTGTTCCCCATCGAGGCAGTGGTGCATCAGATACACTGTTCCAAGAAGCTTGGACTCAGTGCTGTGTGCAGCCCTTAACTGTGTGCAGCTCTTAGCACCTGCAGCCACACAGGAGATCCGTCTCTTCAAAGTGGGTTCAAGCGGCCTGCCCACCCCCATGGGGGTGAACGAGGCGCACTGCATCCATTGAGGGCCTCTCTCCCGTGTGCCACTGGGTCATACAGCGACAGCAGAGAGAGAAAAATCACACCTCCCTTCCTCAGACCCACGGTGGCTCCTGTCCCTCTGGTACTCATTGCCATTAGCAGGTCATTCCGGGGCAGCCTCCATCTCTGCCACTGGCTTTTCCACCCCAGGGTCTGCGCTGCCCTTCCTCTCCTCTGGGTCCCCAGCCGGGGGTCTCCCTCCCTCCTGCCTCAGGAGCCTGCCTTCTCTCGCTCCCCTTACTGGCTGAAGCTGCTCTGCTAGTGGTGTTGTCTGGCATGTGTGGCTGTGCCCCATCCCTGCCCCCACCCCCAGGCGGCCCCCTGAGGGTCTCAGACCGAGCGTCCTGTTGTGTGCACACCAAAGCACTGAGCCATCAGGCTTTAAGAAACACTCCTTGAGTCCTTAAGCAAGGCCCTAATAATTGGATGGACTAGGCTAGATGTGTACCTCTTAAAGTATTAGGCCTCAAAATTGTGATTTGCTTCAGATGTATGGTGCCCATTGCTTCCTGTGCAGCTGACACGGAGCAGCCCACTGTCCGGCACGGTCAGCTGTGGAAGGCTGGGTGGGCACCCAGGTGGCACAGGGGCGAGGGGCCCAGCTCTGCATGAGGGAGGGCAGGGACGGGAGGGTTCTGCAGAAGAGGAAAAACCTGGATGGGTTTTAAAAGTCAAGTTAAAATTTAGAAGCAGGGAAGAGAAAATTGTCTGAGTGACAGGTAGATGCAGGGGGCCGGCCTTGGCCAAGGCAGGAAACCACATCGTGCGGGGGGGGGGGGGGCCTGTGAGCTGTCGCTGGCCCAGGAGAGGAAAGGGAGATGCGGGGAGGGAGTCAGGGGCCGGGGCAAAGGGAGCCAGGACCAGCAGGCGCCGAGGGGGCCCCTAGCACCAGGCATGTGTGGCCGGCGCTGTGAGAAGCCAGTGACGGCCACATCTTCATGACGATTGGACTTTTTCCCCTTTGATTACCACTTGCTTTTTGAAACAACAGCTCTGTTGTATATGACACCTCAAAATATATTCTTTCGCATTAAATTTTTTTCTTAAACATGCCTGAGAGTCGACCCTCCTCTTCATGGACTGTGCCCGCGCACGCCCACGGGGGCTCATTTCCCATTCGCACATGCGCGGCATCGCCATGCTGAAGTCAGAGCCACGGTCGATCCTCATCATACAGAGTAACCGTTCTTTGCCTTCCTGAGCACAAATATATCGTATCCTTAATTTCCTTAATTGTGTTGTGCATTACTTTCCATAAATGTCTTCATTTCTATTATATTTCTGCCTGCCTGCTTCCTTTGCCAAAATCCTTCCTTCCCCAACAGAGTGTAATTATTAGCTTCTTGATGTGCACAAATATATTTCATTTTCCTCTCTTGCAGGACCTTTCCTTCTAATCATGGACTGCTTAAGAATAGTTAACTCACCAACGTGCCTCATCAGTAAATGAATCCACTTGGGAACTTGAAAATCATCTAAATTTTTTTTCACAATTTTATGTTCTGTGAAATGTTTTATAAAATGTTACATTTTTTAATTTGGAAACCCTGTTTTAAAATAAAGAAAGTCAGTCTTACTTTGTGGGCTCCTAACAACAAAAAACAAGTAATTTGTGTACTAGTTAATAAAGGTTGCCTGTTTCAATTTCTTCTACTTTAATAGAAACCCAGAAAAAGTTTTATTTTTCAGCACAGCTCTAAATTTTGCACACTTGGGAACCATGTGCATCTGTAACTCAGTGCAAGAAGTCAATATTCTATACATATTACGGTTCAAAAATGATTTATCTGTTTCAGTCGCGGACCAATAAACATGGGAATGTTATGCCAAAGGTGTTTGGCACCTAAAGGGTTAATTATACGAGCTTCTGCAGGAAGCAGAGTCGTGCTGCAGGATAGCAACCTGATTTCCATGCCTCTCTGTAATTTGTTATGGAACATAAAGGTCACAATCCCTGTGGACAGTATTATCCTGTTCGTTCTCTTTTCATCATTTACTTGTGCATTGTGATTTTAATTCATTATGCCCCAGGAGGATGTTTTATTCTTTATGCTAGAAGCTCACACCACATGTCTCTCAGTCCTGGAATTTCAAGAAGTCTAGTGCACTGTTAAATTGTCACTCTCTTACCTCAAAGACACATTTCTTCAAGGCATTCACTTTTTACAGTGTACTGTGTTGAAAGCATTATGTTAATCACAGAATAACCTCTAATAGGTTCACTTTTCCTGATCCTCTCATGATGCATTCTAAAAACATGATTTTTACTTCTGCGGTTTGTATGTTTACATTTGTCAGAGACACATTTCTCCATCTCAGAAGTGCAAAGACTCAAGGTATGCATGTTGTTGCGAGCGCAGCCGGACTGCTGCACGATGGGGATGTGAGCGCCACAGAGCACACAGGAAAGCGTCGCCAGCGAGGGTCAGCCCCGTGCACCCTTTTATTTGACCTTAACATATGGAAACTTGAGAACATAAGCCAGGTTGTTGTAAATGGAAACTAATTTGAGCTCCCTTTTGCCTGCAGCCCTTCACTACTGAATCAGGGACACAGTCTTAGGCCTGCAAGTAAAATGCCCTGGATTCAAACTTTCTGACTCATCTGTTCCCTTCTCCTTGATCCCACTCTTACTACCTGAGATTTGGCTTCTTATTTTAGTGCCTCCATTACTTAATTCTTTAAATGTATATTTATTGAGAATCTTGTGTATACTGGGCACCATCCTACTTATTAGAGAGCAAGGAGAGCCAATGGGAGGTTGTCCTGTCCTGGGGGAGCTTATGTCCCAGTGGGAGGAGACAGAAGCTGGTGGGGGTGAGCGCTCTGGGGAGAACAGAGCACAGTCGCGGGAGGAGGGCTTAGACCTGCGTGGTGGAGGACAAATACCGCCATGCTTAGCAGGGACCTGGGAAAGTATAGAAATGAGTTACATCAAGACGCCAGCAAATGCAGAGATCCTAAGGCGGGACCATGCTGGGAGCCTGAGGACCCCAGGGATGCCGGTGCAAAAGAGGGCAGTGCGCGGGGGCCAAAGAGAGGGCGCTGAGACGATGGGACCAGAGCCCATGGGGCCATTTTGAGCTTCAGTGGGAGCTGCTGGGGGAGAGGAGGTGTTGAGCAGAGGGTAAGGTGATCCACTCTGCACTTGAACAGAATCACTGACAACCACATTGAGGATAGACGGGTGGAGCAGGGTGGGGAGACTGAGAGGCCATGTGGTGACGAGAAGAGGGATGCTAGCCTGGCCAGGGTGACGGCCATGCACCTGCTGCACACTGGCCAGCATCAGATGCTCTCTGAGAGCAGAGCCTCTGAGACTTAGTCCCCAGATTGGATGTGAAGTGCAGAAAAGTAAAAGTAGGATGATGTCATGATTTTGTCCAGGAGCCATTGGGAAAATAACATTGTCTCTTTCTGAGAGGGGAGATTAATGTTAAGTCTGAGACACTGGAGTTTGGAGGGAGATCTTGTCTGGAGATAGAAATTTGAGAGCCATAAAAGAAAATTGTGAGTGTGGGGCCCTTGGATTACACAACACTTAGTGAGATGGATTGGAACCAGGAAGGGGAACCAGGCAGGAGTGCCCAGGTCCAAAGACCCCCAAGAGCTGTAGCCTGGGAGGCACGGGAATCAAGGGTGTCCCGGAAGAGGGGCGAGCCCTCTGTTGAGAGGTAAGGGCTGAAGATGACATGGACAGAGGCCCCAGGACCATGACTGACTGCTAGAGTGAGCTGGAGGCAGGTCCAAGAACAAATTGGAGGAATGAGTGTGGCCAGCTCTCCAGGAGCTGGCTTTGAAGAGCTGCTGGAAAGGTCTATGGAGCTGAGATGGAGAATTCAGAGAATGGAGAACACGAATGGGTCACTGGAGGGGAACAGGCGGGCCATCTGGGCATGGCTGCAGGTGGTGGTGACGGGAGCAGAGCAGGGCGCCAGAGCACCCTGTCCACAGGTGTCCTTGCTTTGGGTTCTCTGCCAGCACAGCGGCGTTTGCCATCACTTGCTGCCTTCTGGCCACAGCCAGGCCTCAGGGCCCCGCGGGCTCCAGACCCACCAGCCGGGCCCTTCGTGCTTTGGCTCTGATGTGCCTGGATCCTGAAACCGCAGGCAGGTTGGGTAATTCCACCGTCTGTCATCTCAGTTCTTCACATTCAAGCTGAGATTTTCCTGGTTCTTGGAAGAATGAGTGCTTTTCATCTGAAATAAGGACACTTTGGGTTTTATTAGGAGACTCTAGATTCTAGCACTTAAGTCTTCTATTTTATCTGGCCTCCTAGACGTGGCCTGCTACTGCAGCTGGGGCTGGAGGCGTCCAGGCCGGCCCTCAGCCTCAGTTGACAGAAGAGGGGAGGAGGAGCTCCCAGGGCCTCTGCTGGCCCCACTCGGCCCCACCACAGGGTTGGGGGCCTCCTAACCCCTGGGCAGCTCCCACGGGCTCTCCACGGCCACACAGGAGAAAGTCCTGGCTCCCACCGGCCCCCGACGAATCACTGAGCCCCACTATGCGTGCTCTTCACCCAGGGATGCCGTAGCTCCCCAGCCCGCCCACCTCTCTCTACGCTTCCTCCAGCCCAGGGCTTCCCAACTCTGTTAGGACAGGTGCATAGACACGCAGCTGGCCGCGGTGTGGGGGAGGCCCAGGGCTTCCCTGCCCTCCTGAGCTGCCCAGGCGGGGGGGGAGTCCACGTCTCTGAACCATTCACAGCACGGGTCTGGAAGCTCCGAGATTCTCACCAGCTCATACTCCCCCAGTAAGTTCCCCAGGGAACCCCAGCCACACTCCCCAGGCCTAGTCATCAGCCTGGGTATGGTCACTGGCCTTACAGCCCTGCAGGGCAGACGCCATCTTAGGCGACAATTTTCCCAACTCAGCCCAGGGCCTGACCCACGGGAAGGGCTCACTGAACCTCCACCAGGCAGCAACTCCGCTGGGGCGCAGTGGCGGGGAGTCGCTCCACAGAGAACAGCTGAGCGAAAGAAGCCGGTAGATGCGAAATGCACCTTTACTCTGCGGCTAAGTTTGTTTTGGTCCATCTCAGACGGCCAGGGTTCCTCCTTGACATCATTTTTTTAGCTAGCAGCAACCTTTCATGGAAGGCTGCAATAACCATTCTTGTGTTTATTTCTAGAGGATCTGAGTGACTTTCTACGGTTAAAAACAAAAAAGGTGATGGCTTTTAAGTGTGGAAATTTATATTAGTCTCTCAAGCTAGACTTTCAAAGCAACACCTTCATGCAGTTGTCAAGGCTGTGGCTGTCCACACTGAGACACCACCTCACCCCAGACAGGATGGCCAGCATCGAAAAGACCAGAAACAACAAATGCTGGCGAGGATGCAGAGAAAGGGGAAGCCTCCTACACTGCTGGTGGGAATGCAAACTAGCTCAACCATTGTGGAAAGCAGTATGGAGGTTCCTCAAAAAACTAAAAATGGAAATACCATTTGACCCAGAAATTCCACTCCTAGGAATTTACCCGAAGAAAACAACTCAGATTCAAAAAGACATATGCACCCCCATGTTTATCGCAGCACTATTTACAATAGCCAAGAAATGGAAGCAGCCTAAGTGTCCATCAGTAGATGAATGGATAAAGAAGATGTGGTACATAAACACAATGGAATACTATTCAGCCATAAGGAAGAAACAAATCCTACCATTTGCAACAACATGGATGGAGCTGGAGGACATTATGCTCAGTGAAATAAGCCAGGTGGAGAAAGACAAGTACCAAATGATTTCCCTCATTTGTGGAGTATAACAATGAAGCAAAACTGAAGGAACAAAACAGACTCACAGACTCCAAGAAGGGACTAGTGGTTACCAAAGGGGAGGGGTGGGGGAGGGCGGGTGGGGAGGGAGGGAGATGGGGATTGTGGGGTATCATGATTAGTGCACATGATGTGTGTGGGGTCATGGGCAAGACAGTGTAGCTCAGAGAAGACAAATAGGGACTCTGTGGCATCTTACTACACTGATGGACAGTGCGATGAGGTATGGTGGGGACTTGATAATAAGGGCGATGTTATAACCACATTGTTTTTCTTATGAAACCTTCCTAAGAGTGTGTATCAATGATACCTTGATAAAAAAAAAAGACTGGTTGTCAGGCCAAAAGGCTCGCTGCCTTCTGGTAACCTGAGGCTCCTCTGCAGAGGGACCCAGGCAGGAGCTCTTGCATTGAATGATTGGAAGCTCTGGCAAAATGATACTTTTGTATCTCCTCGTGTCCCTGCTCATTGGTGGCCCCTAGAGTTTTCGTTCACTGCCAGCCCTTCCATGGATGCCTAGCTCTGACCTCTTTCCCGTCACCCAGTTGTGTGCCCCACCGACCCACCTTTAAACAGCACCAGAACGTCCGTGCCAGCGCCTCGTGCAGCCCGCTCCGGGCGGCGGCTCACTTCTCATCCCTCCGCCCTTGCCCCACAATGTTCTTCCTCCAAACTGTTTCTTCTCCTGGCCCTTCAGACTGCAGCCTCTGGAATCAGATCAGTACTGACTAAATTGGGTACCTTCATGTATTTAGTGTCAGTGTGCAACAAACTGTCCCAGAACTTAGCAGTTTAAAAGAACAAACATTAACGACATCATACCTTTGCTCAGAGTCAGGAATCTCAGGCACATTCTGGCTCAGAGTGCCGTGAGGTTGCCAACTATCAGCAGGTGCTGCATCGTCCCAAAGCTTGACAGGGGCTGGAGAATCCACTTACAGATTCACTCACAGGGCTGTTGGCCCGAAACCTCCGTTTCACACCACATGGGCCTCCCCACCGGCTGCCCGAGCCCTCAGTGCGACAGCTGGCTTCCCCTAGATGCATACTCCGGTAGAGTCCAAGAGTAACAGCACATGGGACAAAACCACAGACTTTATATCCTAATTGCAGAAGTTATGTCACATAATTTCTGCCACATGCCATTGGTCAAACACAGCAGCCCTGGTCCAGTGCCATCCTCGAGTCCAGCTCCCACTGGGCAGGTTACTGCCCCTCTCTATGCCTACGGTCCTCACTTAAAAAATGGGGGTAGTAGTGCCATCCTCAAAGGGGTTGTCAGAGTGAACCCTGTCCCATCGTATATATCACCTATGAACTATCTGGGAAATAGCCCAACACCCAGGCACGTGCACACGCGCTTCCACCGTAGAATGTAGACGCCGTCCCTTCTCCCTTCCTCGGCCATCGTACCGTGGCCCCCACTGAAAGAGTCACCTCTGGGGGCAGGATGAGGATTTGCCCCTCTCCCCTCCTCCCACACTCATCTCCACAGCAGGTGCAGGTGACCTGTCTGCCGGGTGAAGGAGCCCCCTCCATGTCTGGGAGCCTGGGGGCAGCCCCTTCCCTCCCTCTAGCTCCTCCAGCCACCATGTGCCCTGTTCTTGGTGTTCGGGGTTCAGCCTTGCCAACCTCCATCACCAAGGTCACAGCCTTCCCTTAACCCTCATGGCCCGTGAGGGGCTTTGGCCCTGGCTTCTCTGCTGGTTCTCATCGTCCTACCTGCTGGTTCCATTGCCATCATTCCCCTGCAGCCCTGGCTGTCTTGGCTTTCTTCTCTTCAGGTCCCTGCCCACTCTGGGCCACTTGCTGGGCCCTGCCTTTGCCAGTTTAAGCAGCTGACAGCAACGGGGCAACCAGGTAGCTCTTCTGCCCATTTCTTCCAGTGTTGGAGCACAAGGGTGCTATTCCTCGGGGGTCCCAGCTAGCCCCTGCTGACCTGTCACCCACCTTGTTCTCCAGAACCAAGCCTATGTTTTCAGCCTTCGTTTCTTCCCCATCAGCTGAGCAACATGACAGACCTGTACCTGAGTCTCAGTTCTTTCATCTATAAAATGGGTGTTTTCATGACTACCTTGGAACACCGGGGAGAGACTCTGAGAAGCTTCTCGGTGGTGGTGATATTGGGTCCCGGGCAGGAGAAAGCTGACCCACGAAAGCGTGCAGCTGTGGCTCACTTACTCACTCACGCTGCCCGGCTGAGCACCTTCTCTGCTGCAGCCCACGCTGCTCCAGGGGCTGTAGGGAGCAAAGATGTTCTTGCTCTCAAGCAGCTCAGACTGAAGGCGCCGGGAGATGGGAGGCAGCCAGGAAGATCACATACACGTTTTCTAAAAACCAGAAAGCAGAGCCTACATAGACATCTAGACGGCTGGACGAAATGCAGGCTGATCTCCCCAGACAAAATGCTCCGATGTGCTGACCTGTTCTCCCAAAGCCATTCCCCGCGGAAGGAGCCCGCAGCTGTCCAGGGAAAATCAGTGTCAACACCCAAAGAGAATTTTTCTTCGTGACAGAACAGTGCAGGCAAAGGAAATTGGGTCTGCTACCCTCTGTGGGCAGGAAATGATCTCCAAAGATGTCAAAAGACCATCACAGAGGCAAGATCCCAAATCTTCAGAAGAGGGAAGTGAAAGGGTAGCAAACCGGGGCGGCCAAGTGCAGAGCTACCTCGGGCCGCTGTGGCCGCAGCAGCACTGTCTGTGAACGGTTTGGGGAGAAAGCCTAAAGTCCAAGGGAATTGCAGGAGTTGGGGGCCTGTGCTTCGGCCTGGATTCTCCTGGTGATGAGAGGGCCGACATTTATTATGGGAAACCACAAGCTATTTTCATAGTGAAAAACATGCTGCATTAATCATTCCTAAGACCACACAGGCTTGCCTAAGCCTTTCTAAGGCCTGAAGTCTCCATCTTAAACCAAATGGTACGACCATATTACAGAATATTTATTTCCCCCAGATCTTTTCTCCTACAGCTCTATTACACTAACTAATTGAAGTCAAATTGTAGATATTTTAGAAAAGGAAATGTCTTTCCCATTAAACTATTCAGCAGTGTGCCTGTTTCCCTGCTCCTGCAGAGCCAGCACGTTTTCTTCGGCCCACACAGTGTTTTACATTATTTTCATCTGTTACCAAGCAAGCTATACAAATATCTAGATTTCTGACTTTTCACGATAAAATGGGTGATCTACAACTACACCCTCTTTCTGCATGCCCACTGTCTGCTGGGCGTGGAGCCATGGAGCTGAGGCCCAAGCCCTGGCTTCTGCCCAAGTCCCTGCCGCTCTCCAAAACCTCCTGCCCAGCCTGCTGCAGCCACTTGCTGGTACCTATTGGCCTCACTTGCCGTTTGCATTTGATGTCCACAGCCCCAGCAGTGAGGCCTTGTCCCATATTCTCTATTGTGTGTCATGAAGACATCAAGTTAGCTAGAAAAAGCCACAACTCGGTTCCCTAACTGTTTCATAATAGGATGGTTACTTGAAGCCATTCAGCAAAACCTGCTCCTGGCACCTGTCTCCTGGTTCACTGGGAGCTCAGCAAGGGACGGCGGGGGCAGGACTCAGGAAGGGGGTCTAGGTTTTCAGGCGGTGCCTGCCTTCCCCTCACTGATGACATATCAGGTGCCATCCCGGAAGACTCAGGGGCCCCCTCTTCCCCCCTCAGCTGGAGCAACTCCTGCAGGTGAGAAAGTAGGGGCCGTAGTACACTGGCTACAGGTGACAGGAGACCTGTCACCACCTGAGCAAGAGCCAAGTGCAGAGAGCTGACCCTCCTTCCCCAAGGCCACACAGCACCCCTGCCACACACCCAGCCACCCTGGCACTCGGGCTTTCTAGCAACCAGGCACGTTCTCTTTCTCGGCTTTGCATCAAGGAGGGACTGCCCAGTGCCTCTGCAGCAGTGGGGCCTCCTACGTCTCAGGACTCTCTGCCCTGGCGGAGGCCCTTAGCTCTCTATCTTCCCCTCCTTCTCAGAAGGCGCCAGGGACAACTCCCGTCCTGGAGAGCTGGCCCGTGGCCCCCACAAGGCACCTGGCAGGTGCTTAGGGCACACTTCTGCAGGAAGGAGTAGAGTCCTGTGCAGAGGGCAGGATGGATCCCTGGGACTCCTGGACGGACCCCTCCCCAGGCCGGACACCCTGAAGGGACCGCAGTGACAATGTAGAGGCAGAGCCCCAGGCATGGACCTCAGACCAGCCACTGCCTGAACCGTCCTGGGCAGGGCCTTTTACTGCTCGTAGCCCAGCATCCTTGTTTGTAACACTAGACATGCAGTGGGATGTTTCTAGAATGCAGCACGGCCTCAGGACCTAGTTATAGTTACTGGGAAAAAGGGGAAGGAGCTGGAGGAAGGAGGGCCATAGAGGGAGGGCCCAGGGCCGCCAGCCTAATTCCGACCCGCATCCTGGGTGTGCTGGGCTGGGCAAGGCACTGGCCTCTGCCAGAGCCACAGTCACAGCAGCAGGGGCAGGGACTCAGGGCACCTCTGAAACTGGGTCGGGCTGCCTAGGACAGAGCAGGAAGATGGGGCTCCACACTTCCCAGTGTCTCTTCAAGATGCCAGGGCACATGGCACTCGTCACGGGGGATGATGCCCATTGTGGGCCGACGGGGTGCATGTGTTGTGATAGACACGTCCCTGGGGGCACACCTGCCACCTGCTACACTCTAGCAGCCTCTGGCTTCCTGACTGGGGACGGTCCCATAACCCCCAGCCCTGGTCTCCTCAGCTGACAGACTGGAAGGCAGCACCAGCTTTGTGGGGTTGGCTGGAAGAAGGGACACCTGGCGGCAGCTGGCGCAGGTCCTGCAGGAGCAGGTGCTGGGCTGAGGTGGAGGCCAGGCAGAGGGCCGGGAAAGTATGGTCTGCAGCCTCGGGTCTCATGGGAGGAGGGGCCCTGGGGCGACGAAGCAGAGAGGGGCAAGAGGAAACAGCAGCCCACCCCCGTCCCGGGACAAGCGCAGACCCCATCGGCTCTGTAGTGGCTGTTTCAGCTGGGGTCTCTCTGGGGCCTGCTCTGTAAACCGATGCTTTGCTTACAGACCGCGGCCATCCTGAGGGACAGGAGAGAGGCGGGGGCCGTGGAGAGGGCACTGGGCCCAGCCTCCCTTCATCTCCAAGACGAAAACTCAGCCTTGAAAAAACCCGTTGGTGGGGAGAGTTCCCGCATGGCACCCCAGGTCTGCCTCATTTCTAGGCCATTCACTGCAGAGAAGTTGCTTGCTCAGCTTTATTAGAATCACAGTAAATGCAGCCAAAGCAGCAGGAAAGAGGTGTGAGCTGGCCACTTCCTGCAGGCCAGGGACTGCCCTGGGCGCCGGGGCGGTGGTATGTGCTCCAATAGATGATTCTCTCCATGACCCTGAGAGCCTGACCCCTGAGGGACCTGACCCACCGAGATGCTGAGTGGGCGAGGGCCACAACTGGGATGGCAGGCCCCTCTGTCTGGCTCCACCTCCCAAACCCTCCTATGCCTGACAAGGCACGTGTCCCAGCTCCAGGCCTCCGGCTGTCACACATCAAGCCAGGGGCGGAGCCAGGTGTCAACTCCAGGCCGAGGCACCTACGGGCTCCCCTGGTCCCAGCCGAGGCTAATGGGGGGCAGACCTCACACCTGCAGGGGCCGGCCTGCGCAGCTGCCAGGGGCATCCACAGAGCCATGCTGGATCCCGCGCCCACAAGACTGAGCCTGTCACCAGCGAGCACGGAGGGGCTGGGCCTGGTGTGCTTGCCTGGGGCGTCCTGACAGTCCCTCCTCCTTAGGGCGGGCTCCGAGGTCTGTGCTGGGCTCCGGCTCCCTGTGCAGGGGGAAGTCCAGGAAAGTTCTGTAAGTCAGCTTTGCTCTCTGAGCTTCCAGTAGAGCCAACCACACCTTGGGACCTTCCGCCTCCAGCCTGAAGTCATGGGGTGGGCACGGAGGGGACAGGAAGCTGGGTGCAGGGAGCGCTCGGGGCTGGTTTCAGGCCCTCTCAGCTCCACGGCGCCCCCTCGCTGCGCTCCCTGCCCCTCCCTCACCTCCAGCAGCCAGGTCCTGGGACTGCTGCAGACGCAGCACCCGGCTGTGAATCTCCAGACACAGACACGGTCAGTGTCCCTACACCATTCCCTCAGCCACCCGGAGGTCACAGAGGTTTCCGTGGACAGCTCCCTTGCACGTGGGGTCCTCCTGCCTCAGGAGTGTGCCCATGGAGGTGATGCCCTGGGAGAAACCCTCAGCCAGTGAGGGATGGCCTTGGTAGGGGACCTCACCAAGCTCCCTGTCTCCAGGTTGCACGACTGAGAGGCGTGCTTCACGCAGTTTCTCCAAGGGACTTTGGCGGGATTGAGCCCAGCAGGGACAGCTCAGTGACAAGCCCTCTCCTAGCCTTTTCCCTCCCTCTCCCTGCTCTTCCCGGGTCACCTCCCAAATAAACGATGTGCACCTGAGTCACTATCTTAGGGTTGGCTTTTAGAGGAGCCCAAGCCATAGAAGACAGAATAAGGCCCCCCAAATATGTCCACACCCTAATCCCCAGAACCTGTGAATACTTTCCCCTATATAGTCAAAGAGACATGGTGTGATGATTAAGTTAAACGTGCTGAGATGGGGGATTATCCTGGGTTACCCAGGGGGATGCTCTGTAATCACAAAGTCCTTGCAAGAGGGAGGCGAGAGGGTCAAAGCCAGAGGAAGGAGAAGGTGGAGTGCCGCACCTTCAGACGGCGGAAGGAGCCACATGAGCCAAGGAACATGGCAGCCTCCAGAGCTGAAGAGGCGGCCGAAAGGATGCGCCCCTGGAGAATTCTGCTGAGACCTTGACTTGAGCCCAGTGCGACCTGAATTAAACTTCTAAGTACAGAATGTTCAGACAATAAATTTGCAGTGTGTTAAGCCACTAAGTTTGCAGCAATTTGTTAAGGCAGCAATGGAAAACGAATACACCTGAGACAACTCAGGTGCCCCTTGAGTGTGATAAAAAATGCTCAGGGTTTGGAGTGAGGCTGACCTGCCTGAAATTCCAGGAGCTGCTAAGGAGAAGGGAGACTTTCAGTGACGTAGGTAACCTCTCTACTTCTGGTTTTCTGATAGATTTCTAAGGTTGCTGAAGAGAAAATCCAGTGGGAGGTCAGTGATGGGAAGGAGATAGAGCAATTTATTGTTCATTTTTCTTGAATACCAACATCTTACATTCTGTGAAGAAAAGACACATTTCATTGCCTTTCAGGAGAAATGTGTTGCTTCTATTAGTTATGTAATTGGATCTGTTGAAGTTGGTGGATTTTTATCATTTCTATTTACTTTTTTTCTGCTTTGTCTTATTCCCTGTAGAAGGATTTGAGGGTGGTTTTCTGCAATGCATGCATGCTATCTAGAAAGATAAAAGGAAAACAATGAGGAAATGTGGGGGGAAAGCAAGCAGGGTTGAGGAAATGAGATGCAGCCAGAGGAAGATGAGATTGGAGAGCAACAAGCATTCCATAAGGCCTACAATGAAGCCCTGAGCATCCCAGCAGCCAAAGCAAAAAGGAACTAAGGTGACACTTGTAAGAATCTAGTGTCCACAAGATGCATTCTCTAGGGAGAACACACAGGAGCACCCCACTAGCCTGAGGGCAGGGGAGAATATCAGAAACAGAAGGCAAGAAGGTGGGACCAGGAAGCTTTCCTGGAAGAGGCAATGCCTGAGCTTCCTCTTGCAGGTTGCAGAGTGTTGGTTGGGGAAAGAATAAAGACAATTCAGACAAGCGCAGCATGAGCAGAACATGGTGACAGAAATGGAGACTATGGGCAGGGGATACATGCTGGCAGCTGGAGTAGGAGGAGGTGAGGCTGGGAGGAGGTGTTGGGAAACCTAGGAACACCTTGTTGCTGTTCTGCCAAGGGGCTAGGACTTGATCCTGGGCAGTGAAGGGCCACAGGGTGGTGTGTAGTTCGGGGAAGTAGCACCGTGAGATGCACATTGTAGGAGGAGCTAGCTGCCTTGTGGAAGGGGACGAAGGGGCTGACCAGAGGCAGCCCTGGGCTCTCGCTACCGTCCTTGTAAGAAAGAACACATTTGTTTGAATCCAAAACTTGCCCTTTTTTTACCTGCTGGCCTGTGTGGTAATTGGTGTAAAGGGCATGCAGGAAGGAGAGAGATGCAAGGACCCACATATCCAGGGGGCCTAGGTTCTCCCCCAATCCCCATTCCTTGGCCTCCTGGCTTAGCCTGCTTCCTGGAGCCTGGGTGTGTTCCCCACAATGCGGAAGGACACATTGTCTGGCAGCGGCCAGTCCTGAAGGCCTGGGGTGCCCAGAAGCCTAGCCCCAGATACTGCTACCACCCGGTATCTGGGAAGCTCTGTTCATATGAACACGGTCTCCCCAGCCAGAGGTGCATTTTCCCGTTCTCCCTGTTCCCCACGGCGGCCAGAGGCACTTCTCTAAGGTAGGCCAACCTGCTCATGTGTGCCTGAGCTGGCCCTATCCTGGGGGCCTGCCCCTTGCCCTCAGCACAGGAGGAGTCACCCACCCACCCCCTGACCACCCCCACCTCTCTGCCCTGCCCAGCCCCACACCCTGAATGTCGCCAGTGCAGGGGGGTGGGCTGTGAGGCCCAGAACAGAAGCCACGAGCACACAGAGGTGAGGAGAGGTGGGCAGGCTGGCCTTCCCTGAGTCGGGTGGGTGGGGGCCAGGGTCTGACCCTTGCCTAAGATCTCCAGAGCTGTGGTCTTTCCATGCTCCTAGCTGGTGGTTGCTGCTGCTGTTCAAGCTGCTCTGGCTCCCCTAAACAAGGACACCCCTTGCTGTGAAAAGCACAGGCTCTGGAATTGGACTGTCTGATGCAAAGCCCAGCCTCACCTCAGGTCTACCCACCTTGCTATGGGCAGGTTATGTCGCCTCTGGGAACCTCTGTCCCCTTATCTGTGGAGTGGGACATAAACAGCGCCTAATTCAGAGCTGGTGTGAGCATCACATGTTAGCTGCTGTCATTATTATTTCCCTGTCTGATTAACTGCAGTTAGGCTCTCTCTCAGAGCTGTGGTGAGGTTCAGTGGGAGCACCCCAAGGACCCTAGAAAGGGTAAGTGGAGCCAAAATCTGAGGGGCAACAACGTGCCCAGCACTTTGCATGTGTGAGGATGGGACAGGCCGTCTGGAGTCCCTCCTTTAGGCAGCCTTTTGAAATTTGTATCAGGAGCCTTTTGTTTGCAAGTGTCAGAATAATCTAGAACAACCGGCTTTCAGCCAAAGGGGAATATTGATTCAAGTAAGCAGAGAAGCCCAGAGGATAGAGCCAGCTTGTCTCAGATCTGGTCAGGGACTGGCTCCCTTGGGTCTCAGGATCTCAGGTCCTCCAGGTGAGCTCCAGGCCATCCTTACCCTGCAAGAACTCTGTCCTCCCTTCTGATTGGATAGACTTGGGTCATGTGTCACCAGCCCCCAACCAATCACTGTGGTAGGCATCTTGAGGACTCCAATTGGCTCATTTTTCCAGTATTATAGATGCCACAAAAGGGATGTGGTGGCTGAGGGCCACCATCCACTCTAGGATTGGAGGGGCTACAGTCCACAGGGAAGACTGATTTCTGAATGGGGCAGGGTTGGAACTGGCACAGAAGGCCAAGGGCAGGGAGCATGGGAAGCACAGCAAGTGGAAGTCACAGTTAAGCGTTTCTGCATTTTCCCTCACATCACACCCCTTCTCCAACACTGGGGTGCACCCATCTGAGTGCCTGGAAATTCAGTGCCTCTAGGCTAGGGTTGCCAGATTTAGCAAATATAATACTAGATGCCTAGTTCTATTAAATTTCAGATAGAGAACACATAAGTCTTTAAGTACAAGTATATCCTTAGCAATATTTGAGACCAATTTCACCTAAAAAAAAATCTATTGTTGATCTGAAACATACATTTAACCTGGATGTCTTGTATTACATCTGGCAGCATTATAATCTAGATTCTACGTTTGTTTTGAAGCTTCCTCGGACTCCCCAAAGAGACACTGGGCTTGTTCCACGTGGATCTGGGCAGAACCCACACCCGTAGGCGCCCCTCCTTGGTCATGGAGATTCCCCAGCTGAGTATGATGAGGAACCTTGAGCAGTCAGAGCTGTCCAGTAGCCAAATGAGTCCCTTTTCCAGGAGGAAGGGAGACCTGGCGCATGGTGGCACATTCATTCCCCTCCTTAAAGTCCCAGAAGGGGCCCCCTGGACTTTCTCAGCTTGGGGCTCCTCATGCAGTTCGAAGATGTGCACACTGAGAACTTCTCTCGGCTTCCGTCTCCAGGCAGCACCAAGGGGGGCAGTGGCCCAAGGGTGTGCTGTCACTGTAGAAAGCAGACTTTCCCTTGGGAGAGAGGTGGGCTGCCTCGAGTTCTGGGTTTGGGTCAGTGGAGGAGCAGAAGTGTTGACAGCTCCTGTTAGCCACTTGCTCCTTTAATCAAGCTCATTAATGAGGAGCCAATTCAGTGACACCAAAAAGAAAACCCCAAATAACTTATTTAAACAGGATAGGAATTTGTTTCTGTTTTCCACAAAAGGTGTCCACAAATAGGGCAGACCATGTAAGCTGGTAGGAGGCCCCCAGGGCAGTCGTGCTCCAGGCCTGCCTCTCCTCTGCCCTCATCACAGGCTTTCATCTGCGGAGTCACCTGATCAGGCTCCCCCAGACCCAGGCCGGCTCAGGAGGTCCGGGCCCAGCCCTGGGGAGCGCAGCCGGAGCCCTGCTTGTCGGGGTACCTGTCTTCACCTGGTTTCCCTTGGCCCTGGGCCTCCTGGTGGGCCCGTGGAGGAGGTCTGTGGGCCACAGCCTTGTGGCCTTGGGTTCCCAGCTGCCCTGAATCTTTTTACCAGGCGAGACCCTCCAGGAAGACCAGTCAGGGATGACTCACCAAGCAGAGCCACATGTGCTCACCTCAGGGGGTAATTCAGTATTGATGGGAGCCTCTGCCTCCCCAGGAGAGCCCTCCCTCACGTGTGTGCCCCCAGGGCCTGGCATAGCAGGCATTTGGTGTATGCTGCATGGGCAGTGACCTGCCAGGGGTCATGATCAGGGTTCACACGAGGAGCAGCACATTCGCCTTGAAGGACAAACGCCCGCGCAGGAATGCTTTGGAAAAGGCGGCCTTGTCCTCTTTACTTATTCATGTGTTGATTCATTCATCATTTATATTCTATCTACCCCTTGGAAAGGATTTAAGGAGTCTTACAATATTAAAACACATATAAAAGAAGCCCGACTGGAAAACCTACACAAAACAAAGATCATTTAAAAGCAGCAGAAAAAATATATGTACCAGTTACTTGGATTAAAGTTGCTTCCGCCTCTGAGCTGTTAATTCAGCAATCAGGTGCCTGGGAGGGGCCACGGGAGAGGACACATGTTTAGCTTAGTTCATGGAACCCACGGGAAATCACACACACGGTCCCTCTCGTGGCCTCGCTGGCCGTCCCTGCTGGCGCACAGCCCATTCCTCACGGGTCCAAGGCGGGGTGTGCAGAGAGCCCTCCCATGGGCATGTGTAGGCCACAGGGCAAAGGGTTTTGGCGGCCTGGGAAAGGATCTTCCTCTGTGTCCCCGGGCACTGGCCCCAGGGGACCTGTCAGAATGGCTGTTTCCAAATGCACCCTGGAGAGGGGAGTAGGGGGCATGGCTGGTGACTTGGTGAGGAGGCCCACCCCTGAGTGCCGCCCCTCCAGGTGCTGTGGGAGTGACTCTTCCCACCAGTGGGCCTGGAGCCAGGTGGCTGAGGGGTGCGTGAGGACCCGTAGTAAGCGAGGAGGGCGAGACACAGGGTCCTACAGTGAGGAGCAGCTGCGGAGCTGCCTGCATCCGGCGAGGCCAGGGCTCCTGCCTTTGAGCAGTCCTGGACAGCACAGCGCATGCGGGCGTGTACGGAATGTCGCTCACCTTTGTTATTAGGAGCAATCATGTCCCACCCAACAGTCCTGTAAGACAGCACTGACAAATGGTTCTGCCTTTGCTTGCATACCCCCATTGCTCGGGAGCTCACTACCCGCCGAGGCAGCCCTTTCCTTGTTGGACAGCCCCGGCAAGACAGGTGGAAAGCATTATGACAGAGGCCAGCACAGGAGCTAAGGGACCCGGAAGAGGGGCTCACTCCACGCTCTCTTCCTCAGCTGGAAGCAGGCTCTTTGAGTGCAGGGAATGTACCTCGTCAATATTTACGTCTCCAGCCACCAGCGCTGTGCTTGGTACACAGTACATGCTCATCACACGTGTGTGCTCCGAAGCAGGGAAGAGTAGGGAAAAGAAGCAGGGCAGGGGGCGTCAGTGCTTCCTCCGAGGGACCTAACGCTTGCTTTCCTGTTGCTTCCACCCATTGGCCTTTAGGCCATAAAAACAGATGAAACCTCTTCTTCTGACAATCTTCCCAATTTAAGGAACTGGTCTGGCAGTGCACAGCGGCTGAGGGGTAGAGCTGGGGTTCACCCCCCAGGTGGCTGGGTTCCAGCTACCCAACTCGTAACCACCGTTCTAGAACACTCTGTGGGTGCAGCAGCTCCCAGCACTCACAGGGACCCCAGCCCTGTTTCTCTGCCTCAGTAGGTGGTTTCCATTCTCAGGGTGGCCTCTTGGTCATCAGAAGGACATGGCAGCTTCAGCCACTGGGCCTATGGCTCAGGGAGGAGAAAAGAAGAACAGAGGGAAAGGTCATCTGTGGGTCGAGTCAGCCCCTTAAGCCTGGAAGCCTCCCTCGTGACTTCGAATCACAGTTCACTGGGCAGCGCGTGCCCTTGAGTGCTCCGCGCCCTGGGCAGATGCGCTCAGTGTGGCCCAGGGGCAGCCAGCCACCAGTGTCCTAGCCTAGCTCTCCCGAACACAGAGCTTCCCATACACGCTTGGCTGCAGGTGATTTCTCTGTGAGGGAACAGAGCGAATGAGACAGGGATGGAGAAAAGTGGTAGAGGTGTATTCTTGCTGCATGGGCTGCTGGGGCTCAGCCCCTCCAGGACCCCCCAATGAGGGCCAATGGCTGGGCATTTACATTATGACTCCACCACACTGGTTCAAGGCGGCCCTGCATGTCCAGGTCACCCTGTGATCACATGGAGCACGTGGAATGGTCTAGACCTCCCCCTGGAGGAATTGAACACTTGTGGGCTTCTCAGGTGTAGGTGCATGTTCCCCACAAGCTCTGAACGTGCGGGCATCTGGGGGAACCCCCATGAATCCCCTCAATCCTAGACATGTCTACTCCCACCCCACCATCACAAAGCTTCTCGTGCCCACCCCAGCTTCTTATGGGGTCAGTGTTGACTGTCTCTAGCAGATAATATCTCCTTTCTTTGCCTCTAGCCCAGCTGCCTCAGGACCTAGAGTGGCTGGGCAGCAGGGACTGTTTTAGATTCAGTGGAGGCTTTATCGCTCCCCCTGGTTGTGAGGGTCTTCCTCTGGGAACCAGGCTGCGGAGTCTAGCACACACTAGAATTGCAGGGACGGGAAGCCAGTTTCTGCAAGGAGGTTGCTGGGATGATGGTGGAATCCTCTTTCTACCCTTTGTTCCAGCTGCTGGGCCCAGTGTCCTGTATGTGACCCTGGGTTCAAGCCTTTCTGGCCTCCTGCAGGACAGAGTCCTGGTGTGTAGTAATTGAGCTGTCATGTGAGCTGAGCCTGGTTCTCTCTGGGTGATGTGGAATCTGGGGTACCAGGGACCCCATGGTCATGCCCATTATTGTACCCCCTCGGCCTGTGAGCCACCTGGTTCTGTGAAGAGCACAGATAAGCCATCCCTCCAGAGCCTCCCCAAACTACAAATTAAACAGCAAAATTAGTGTTTTATGCCAGAGGGTCAGCAGGTGTTTTCTGTAAAGGCCTGGTGGTAAGTACTTTAGATTCTGCAGGCTGTATGATTTGCAACAACTGCTCAACTCTGCAACTGCAGAGTTAAGAGCAGCTGAAATGAACGGGCATGGCTGTGTGCCAGTAAAATTTTGTTGCCCAAAACAGGTGTTGGGCCGGATATGGCTCGAGGGCTGCATTTTGCCGCCCTGCACTAAGCTGCTAACTGCTGTATTAAGTAGCAATGGAGCAAGAGCCCCAGTGCATCTCATCCCAGACCCCCAGCGATGTCCACGCAGTGTGCTCAGTGCTGCCTGACGGTGAGTGATGGACGCTGGAGCCCCATCCCGCGGCCCTGCTCCATGGGCCTCCGTGCTCCCATCTGTCTAAGTCTGCAATTCCCCAGAGCAGATCCAAGACAGGAGGTGGGAGGCTTGGAGGTGATCTGAGGAGACAGGCGAGAGCAGGGAGAGCGAGACCTGGCGGGATGAGAGCCAGCAGGGGCACACGGCTGGGCTGATGCTCCGGTGTGTCTGGGGCCCTGGAACAGCCATGGCCTCACCTCGTGACCATCAGGGCAGGGTCTGCGTGTGGGTAGGGGGCTCCTGCTCCTGTTGGGTAAGGGTGGCTCCAGGGATGTGACTGCCCACACTGCTGGGTGCACCCTGAGCTGGACAGAGAGATGTGGCCGGCTTTTGGGGTGGGAGCTCCCAGGAAGTGTCTACCACAGTGGCAGCTGGGATCTTTCTGGGGCCAAGGGGTGGGTGCAGGGCACAGAAGTGTCCTTGTCTGTGATGGTTCTCAAATTTGGCTGCATGGAATCACTGAAGGGCTTGTTAAAACAGATCACTGGGCCCCATGACCGGCATTTCGGGTTCCGATGGTCTGGGGTTGAGCCTGAGAATTTGTCTCCCAGCACCTGGGGTACCCAGGTGCTGCTGACACAGCCGGCCCAGGGCTGGGATTTTGAGAACCGTTGGTTGGGGAGTGTGGGTCCTGGGTAGGCAATGCCAGTCTGTGTCACACTTATCAAGTGCAGGCTGTCCTTTGTGCCCACTAAGGGTGTGAGCGTGTGGATATGTGAGAGAGAGAGGAAGGGTGGAGAGAGCTCTGAACTGAGCCTCCAAAGGCCTGGGTCTGTTACCAACGAGCAGGGAGATACTGGGCGAGTCCACAGGCTGCAATTTCTTCTGTGAAATAAGGCAGGACTGCACGATTGCCTAGAGCCCTTCCAGCTCTGATGTGATGGCTGGTTGCAGAAGGGAAGGCCTTAAAACCTGGTTCCACAGTTCCCTGAATGCAGATGCGTGCTCCTTCCCAACCTTTACTGCACGAATGGCTCCTGGGAGTTTTTAAAGGAGCTTAGAGAGTGAAAAGAGGAAAGAGGTGTGGGAACTGCCCAGGGAGGGAAAATGCTGGCCAGTTGTCCTATGGATGAGCTCCACGTGTTCCCTCAGAGAGCCGCCGCTCCCAAAATAGCAGAGGGGGTCAGGGCAGCCCTGCTCAGGATGACACGAGGTCGGAGGCGCCTGGGGCTGCAGCTCCCTCCTGGGCTCATCCTCATGAAGACGTCATGCAGCAGCCGCCAGATGCAAGTCAACAAGGCCGAACCCGGGGGCCCCTCCACAGCTGCTCAGCTGGTATTTCGCCTGAAGTTGGGCACGGATCCCACAGAGACCTGCCTTTGAGTCCCGCCTGCCACACTCAGCAGCCGCGGGGCCCAGGAGGGTCACGTGGGTCTCTTGCACCATGGGAATTACAGTGGAACCTCGGGTTGGATTTACTCCATTAGCGCAGGTGGTGCACCGAAGAGTTTTAAGATTGTTGGGAGGAATCATTAAAATAACATAGCAGGATTATTGTAATAATAATAACTTACTCTTTTGTCAGCTCCAGTTCTCTATTTTTATTAGTGTTGGTTTTCAACCCTAAATCCAGCATGAAATGCCCCTGAATCTGTCTGTTAGGCTCACATCCACGGTGGTGTGAGGGGACCTTGCTGGTGACCCCTGGTGACCCCTGGCAGGTCACTTCCCACATTGGAGTTGTCTTTGCATGAGTCACAGGATGGCTCCATCACCTGGCGCCCGAGCAGATGATGGGGAGAGAGCAAGGTGGCTGCAGTCACCACAGGCCTCCTTCCTGGGCGGGCACTAAGTGATTTTTGTTTTGTCTTTCTCAGATAAAACTTGCTCAGTTATGACCATAAGCCAGGCACTGGGCTGTGAGATTTCCTTTGTGAATTATGTCACTTAATCCTGACGATTCAATGACTTACTGTAATCATTATCATTGTCTTGTTCCCCATGAGAGCTGAGGTCTCAGAGTTGGCAAGTGGGGGAGCCCAGGTCCACACCCAGGACTCCCTTCCCCGATGCCCCACAGTCCTGGCCTCCCTGGCTTGTCATGCATTGCAGGGGTGGGAGGGTGGGGACAGGTCTGGGCCGCGAGTCCCACCCAGGTGCCCCTCACCAAAGGCCCAGCTGTTTGCTCAGAGCAGGACGGATGGCTTCGGCCCGCCCTCTGTGTGGCCACTGTTCCGTTTCCTGGTTATGAAGACGCATGGGCTTGATTAGCCTGGGCCAGGCCCCAATTCATCACCATCTGCACACCTTTCAGAAGGCACCGCGCGTCTGCAGGAGAGCAGACTTGGTGTCACGCAACATTTTCCTGATCAGAAAGGACAGGCAGGGCTGCGGGATCGATCCTGAGTCCTGGAGTCTGGTTTCTTTCAGAAACTTCAGGGCAGAGCCCCCAAGGGCAGGAAGAGCAGACTGCAAGGAGGAGAGGTGCCCCTGGCCTGGGCCTCTGAGCTCACGGGGCTTCCCAGGGCCCAGAGAATCTTGCTGGTTTCATGGCCTGCTGGCTGCCAAGCTCCACATGTGGCGTCCGGCACTAGGGGGACATGTGCTGAGTGGAAGGAGAGACGCCAGGCTCCAAGTGACTCCAGAGGAGTCCTGGGCACTCCCAGCCTCACTGGGGAGAGAACCGGGTCTCTCGTCTCCCTGTTTTCTAAGCACCAAGAGAGCCTCGGTTACTGTTTATTGCAGCTGTGTGTGACTTCCCGAACCCTTGGCTCTGCCCCTTAAGGGAGCAGGCTAGTTCCCGAGGGCAGCAGGAGATCAATGCCCGTTGTTCTGCACCCACTGCAGGCGCCTTGGGGCAGTTTGAGGCCTGCCCAGGGAGAAGGCCCTTCCAGGCCCCAGAGCTCCAGTTCCCGTTGATCCCACAGGCTCCGTCCGTCACACGTGCCTCTGCTGGAGGTGTGGAGTTGCAGGGCAGGAAGTCCTGGGACAGTCACAGGCCTGCAGCAGCCTGAGCCTGGGCCTGGCTGATGTCAGTGATTGTGCTCTAGAGAATTCCATGGACCAAGAGGAGACGTCCCAAGTCACTTGGCTGAGATGGATTTTGAACTTTGAAGTCACAGACTCACACTGAACTGCTTCAATCAAGCTCCGTTTGTTAATCCAGCAGGAATGGGAGACACTGCCGGGCCCCATGCATGCTGGAGTCCAGCAGTACTACAGCCCTGTCCCTCAGTGGGTGGCTATGGGGTGTCGGGCACAGGGCGAGAGCTGCTAGTAGAGTCAGGAGGCTAGAAGGGAGGCAGACCTTTCCATATCAATTACAGGAAAAATTGATAATTGATACTTGCAGACCCCACAGAAGGATCCTCAAAAGGAAGGAATCATCAATTATAGTCCCCAACAGGGGAAGATGTACCTCGCATCTCCTACAAGCAATTGCCTATCCCTGCATCTCAGCCAGGGAGACACTGTCATCACCCTGAACTCCTGCTTTGCTCCCAAGGACTTTGTTCAAAACAAGCCCTTTTGATTTCCTCCTTCTTCTCCATAAAATAATGTTCTGTCCTTTGACTGTGGGACTTGCCTGTGGTTTTGCAGTCACATGCATGTCCTGAATTGCAATTCTCCACTGTTCTAAATAAGCCCATGATTTGCTGCTAAAGTAACTGATAGTTTTATTCTTAAGGTCAACTGAAACTTGAACACATGACCTTCTTTAGCCATCAGAGCAATCTTGCACAGTGGATACCATTATCCTCAATTAGCAGATGAAGAAAATCTGGCCCAGAGACGTTCAGTGACCTATTGGGGGTCACACAGCCAGGGAATGGCAGAACTGGTATGCCAGCTCCTTCAGCTGCCCTTCAAACTGGCTGTTCTTCCCCACACAAACCTTCATATGGACTCCCCATGTCCACCAATCAATACAGTCTTGGAATGAAGGGTTCCTTTTAGGTCGTCTGCCTGAGAACTGTCAGCGGGAGAGGCAGTTCAGTGGGGGAGGTTTGGAAGTGGTGCGTGTAATCCTGGCACAAGGTGGGCATTCTCCCAGCACAAGCCTCGTCAGTGTAATTGTGTGTGTGTGTCCCGGTAGTTCCGTGCCATCTAGGATGTCATTTCACCTCTGGACTCCATTTCCTCGTCTGTAACATGCGTGTGGTTCTACCTTTCACGCTTCCCTTCCAGCCCGACATTCTCTTTGTCCAGTCACACCTGTAACAACAAAAGCTGAGCAGGGAAGGGTGGAATTTCTATGGAGCAACTGCACGAAATGAATCAGCATAAAATCATAGAAGCTGCTGGCAGAGTGTTCAAATAAACAGTCTTCATTCATTGTTACAAATTGAGCCCGTGTACAAAATTGGCAAAGCTCGCAGATGGCTTTAATGCTTCTGGAACAGAGGTGGTTGAGAACGGAGGTTTACAGTGGCGTACCAATCAAATCCAGTCATCAGCCTGATTTGGCAAATAAAATTAGATTGACACACGGCCACGCCCATTTGTCTGCCTGGTGTCTGTGGCTGATTTCGCATTACAAGTGGCCTGGGTGGGACAGAGACCGTATGGCTCACAAAGCTGAAAATATTTACTATCTGATGCTTTACAGAAAAAGGTTACTCAGTGTTGGTCTAGAATGTGCAGGGTTAACTTAGCCAAACATGTACCTCATGTGTGAAGTTGTGTCGTCCTGTTCTGGCTTCAGTTGCATCTTCTGAGATTCCTCTACGCCTGCCTTGAGTTTCAAGCACAACAACCTATGTACTTGTTCCCTGAACACTGAGATCTTTGTACCTCCTGGCTTTTGCCTGTGCTGTTCCCTGATTGAAATGTCCTTCCTCACAGTCTTTTCTCACTCTCCTAATGTGCATCTCTACGAACCTCACTCCCATTACCCAGCCTCCTTCAAGCCCTAGAGGCCACTGGCCCTTCTGGCATTTCATGACCTGGGTTCATCGTTGTGTGGTTACTTGTCTCTTTCTTCCATTGGACTGTGGGCTCCTGAAAGACCAGGTTGCATGTTCCTGGGTCACTGAAATTTCCCTGTGCTCCAGAGAGCATCTGGCATGATAAGGGCTCAGTAAATATGACCAAGTGTATGGATAATGGTACCCCACCCACATTTCTGTCAATAACGTAGGATCTTGGCAAAGACCTTCTTGCACTTTAAAAAGTTAAAAATATGATTACCAGCAGTTAATAGAAAGCTGCAATATCATTTCAAAGCAAATAATGAGAGTCTAGGACAACGGCATTATATGACTGTGCAGCGTGTGGCCAACTGGCCAACTGGAAATAGCTGGCCTTTGCTTGGCATCACAAGGCCCTTGGTGTGAGTGCCAGGCAGAGGGGATCTCAGAGGCCACAGTGAAAGTTGGCCAGTAGCAGGAAGGCAGGGGAGGACTCCCAGCTTATTCCAAGAAAGATGACAGTGTTTTACCCCACTAGTTCCGGCCGCCTAAGTTATTAAATTTTTGAAAATTTTAGAATAGAATGGACCCATGAAAGACGGAGCTGCTTTTATTTTATTTTGCACTTTTCGTTATGCTGATGTTATACTCTAATTTAATTTAACTGCATGTCCTTCCAGCAACTCACCTCAAATCCTTTGTGGGACAAAGTGGGACAAGTGGGCATTCACTCTCCCTAAAGGTCTCTCTTGCTTGAGGGGTAGATAATCCTACAGGAGACTCAGTAGGGGTTTTCCTCTGTGTAGCTCCTGTCCACTGGAACTAATGCTCACTGGAGCATCAGTGAATATATCATAAAGAGTTGACACTTTGTAAGTTATCACAAAATATTTTTGGGGAAGGAAGTGGGTTCTAAGTTACAAGTAGGAAGTAGCCCTTGAGTGGCACTCTGCCTACACTTCGGTGTTGGGATGGAGGTGGCACAGTACAGCAGTTGCAAGCACACCCTCTGAAGTCAGACTGCCGAAGTCCGAATCTCGATTTCCACACAATGCTGGGCTGTGTGACTGTGGGCACGCCTTTCACCCTACAGTTCCTTCATTCTTAAAGACTGGGGTAATGATAATAATGACTTCACAAGGTAATTTTGCCATTGAGTTTTTAAAACATTAGTAGCTTGAAATTGTCCATGGTGGGATTATTTACATCATGTAAGTTGGCAAATACTATAAATTTAGAGCATTTTTAATAGATTACTAGCTCACCATTGCATGGAGTCCAGTACATAAGAAGCCTCAAGCAATAGTATGGAATGACTGAATGAATGAAAGGATGGATGACTGAGCAGATGAAGAAAAAGGCCTTTGGGAAGATGTATGGGGAGAGAAGTAAGCCAGGAGAGTGACCAATACTACCTGGTGGCTCTAATAATAATGATAATGATAGTTAATAATAATAATAGATGTCATTATTAAACCTCACTGCTTTTAAGTGGTACTTTACATGAGTACTATACAGGAGTTAACAAATCTTTAAAATAGTGACTCTCTTCATAGTTTATGGATGATGATACTAGGCACAGAGAAGTTAAGCAAAAATCCCATTATTGCACCTGTGTAAGAGGCAAGATTCACCAGAGGCAGCCAAGCCCAGTTGTAACCTTTGTCAACTTCTGGCCACCAGCACCCTCCCTGACCATCCAGGTTGACATGTGCACCATTCCTGCCCAGGTAACCATTATTGTGTGTGTATGTGTGTGTGTGTATTGCTTTACTTTATAGTTTTTATGACTCATTTTTATATCCCCAAATAATATATTATTTAATTTTATGTTTCTAAAAACTTTACAGAAATATAATAATACTGGGTATATTCTCCTGTAACTTGCTTCTTTCACTGAAAAATTTTCATTGGAGATTCAACTATGTTGATGCATTCAGCTGTCATACCATCATTTTCTGTTCTGGATATTCAATTGCATGAATAAATCATAGTGTATTTATCTAAAAAATAATAAATGTAGCCTTAGCATCTGTAAGTTGCATGCGGAGCCTTCTGGGAGCTCTGGGGAGGGTGACTCAGGGTGTGGTCAGCGGCTGGCCCAGAGTTCGGGAGTCGGTCCCCCTGTGCCCCTTGCTCCATGGCATCAGTCTCATCAGAGGCGTGCTGAACATTTTACTTGCCTACGTGGAAAGCGGCTATCAAAAGAAGAAGAAATAAAAGCCAACTTGAATCTTTGAAGGCCTAGAAAGACCAGCTCTAGAGACATGGCCTGTGTTTTCTTATCTCCTACTTATGTTATGGAATTTTCCTCGGCCCCCATCCCGCTGAGCAGCAGCCTAACGTCTAGGGCAGATAACCGATTCACATGATAGGCGACATCCCGGATGAACTCAGCACCTTCAGTTCTAAGGTATGTATGTCTCGGAGGGCGTTGGAATTTGTGCAGAAACTGGGAGAGAGCCCGCAGAGCAGGCAGGACACCCAGCTGGAAGACGAAGCGCTGTCCTCTGAAGAATTCCCACGTGAATTATTTGTGATGCTTGCCATGTCCCGCCCCTGCCCATACTGGTCTCTCCTATTCCCCTCCACCCTGCTTGTTGCATGGATCTCGACTGTCCCTTCAAGAACACCAGGAGGGTCCTGACTGCCCCCCGCCCTGGCCATGCTGAGGGCTGTGGCTGAGAAGCTGTGCACTGACACCTTCACAGTCCCTCCTCTCTACTGGAAATTTACTCTCTAGCTGGAGTGGCCACCACGTAGCCCCACTTGCTACGTCAGCAATGACTTCAGTATATCGTCATAGTTGGCTGGCTATGGGGTGGGAAGGGAATGAGGGAAGGGAGAAAATCCGTCAAATACTGGTTGTCAGTAAATGTCAGGAAAAAGATACATCAGCAGAAATCCCCAGGACACTTTTAGGGACTTTCTCTCTTCTTTTTCTTTGCTTAGTTTTGGTTTTAATATGCAAACTCACTTTTCAAGTTCAATCTCAATCTTAGTTACAGCTAATAGGAGAGAAAGTCAATGTTGAATCAGGTTTTTGTGTGTGTATGCACTTTCATTTTTAAAAATTACAAGTTCACAAATGGGAAACAAACATATTGCAAAATGGGGTAGGATTTTGGGTTTGAGTATTGGGCAAATATGTTGGTAAAGAGGGGAGAGAATTCCCAGGATTGGTTTATTGCTCATGTTTGAAAAGTAAGATATGGGGCTTTACCACTGTCATTTTTAGGTTGACCCACATGACATTATTGGCCTTATAACTTAAATGCCTAATACTGGTATTTTCATAGCATCTGAACTAGTTGTTGGAGGAGGTCCTTGGAAAGGTGTGGTGGCCAGTTGACCCATAAGGGGGACCCGGGCTATTGGAAGTGCCCCCCGCCTCCCCTGTCTTCGGACTGTTCATTCCACCCACTGTCCCCACGCTAGGAGCCACTTCAAGGAAGCATGCGTCCAAGAATTCAGTGGCGGGCTGGTGGAAGGGTCCATCTTCCCTTCTTCACATCCTCAGACCTAGGGGACCCTGGAGGCTTCAGCTCTCACTCCCTAGCGCTTTGAGTCGGCAGGTTTTTCATCTCAGACATGAAGGGCTTAGGCCAAGTTCCTTGGAACCCTCCGTGTCCCCTGCCCCCACACTGAACACCTGTTTGGACCTGTCTTTGCACCAGGACCTCAGGGAACTAGGAACAGAAATAAAAAGCGCCACCACTGGCCTTGGGGGTTGGAAATCCCTGTGGGGAGTGGAACAGGCCTGGCTCCCCTTGGTTAGAAAGGGTCCCCCAAGGCGTGGAGTCCCGTCCTGGCCTGCCAGCTTCTGCTGCCTTTTCCTTCTGCCTGGGCCAGTGGGTGGTGCTTGAGTGTGTCACCCATCACCTCCGACTGCCCTGGTGCAGGTGAGGTCTGGTGACTGAAAGTGAAGGAGGAGCTCAGACCGTCAGTACAGAGGTGGCGGGGCAGCCACTTTGCGACAGAGACTGAAGTGCAAGGCTAGTCTGCCCTCCAACAGCCAGCCCCCAGGGGAGAGCAAGTCCGGTGGGTTCCAGACCAGGAGGAGAGCCTGCAGCTGCAGGATGGAGAGCAGAGAGGGTGGGGAAGGTGGAGAGGCGGGCAGGGCCTGTCCCCCGGTCTGGCTCTGTCTTGACAGGGAGCATCGTGGTTTGCTTTCTGCTCTAGCTGCTATGTAGACACGGGAGTGGGCCCCGACGGGGTCACAGGAGGGCGGACAGCCGCGGTCGAGAGGCCTCACCTGGGCTCAGGAGCCTCCAGCCCCTGGTCAGGCCACCCCTCTTCACCAGTTCCCTGCTGGGAAATGCGGCTCGGGGGGCACTTCACAGAGGAGTTCAAGGGGGCAAATCGGGTGTCTGGGGGTGTAGGGGAGCTGGGGAAGGAGGTCTGAAAGAGGGAGATTGGGGTCATCCTCAGCTCAGACAAGTTGGAGCTTGTGGGAGATGCAGAGGCTGAGCCAGTCCTGCCTCTGGACCAGGGTCCCAGAGGGGCAGGGAGCAAGGTCCGTGCAGACACTGCCCAGATAAGAATTCGCTTTCCATTTGTCAGCTTCCTAGCCTGCGGCCTCCATCATCAGAAAGTGTCACTGCAGCTGAGCCCTCCCAGCAGCGGCTCTGACAGGCCTGGACCAGGGGCAGCCCAGCCCTAGGAGAGGGAGCAGGGTGGGGGTAGCTGGTTTCCAGGGGAGCCAGGAGGTCCTGGGTACAGATGACCACAAATTCCTCTGTGTGCCATTGAGCCTGGGGGAGCCAGGCTGGGGGGTCCTGAGAGCTAAGGAGCAGAGATGAGCCCCTCAGAGACAGAGACACAAACAGAGACAGAGAGACAGTGCCAAAGGTCTTGCCTGGAGCAGCCAGACCTGTTTTTCATCCAGGAGCAAAAGCCCAGAGTCAGGCTCAGGGGACATAGACAGTAAGCTGGAAGCTGAGTAGGTGCTTGAATGAGTATGTGTTTGTATGTGGGTGCCTCACTTGTTCTGCACTAGAAAAGCCCCACACATGTTGGCACGGCCAGGGGCAGTCTGACTCAAGCAGTATCTGCTGCAGTGAGCCTAGAGGGGAGGCATCAGCGAGTAGTCCCTGAAAAACCAGGGAAGGCTTCCTAGAGGAGGTGAGACTGCTTCATCATCCTCATCATTTCTGTGAGTTGACTCATCTCTTTTTTCCTCTCTGGACTCTTTTGCTCCCATTTTTGTTCAACACTTCTGCTTATAAGGTTAAAAGATAGAAGTGCAAAATGATGTCATGGTGTGAGGTCCCAGCCCTCACTGTGGTCATCAATTTATATATGATTTAACACTTCCACTACCTATGATATTTGTATTGCTGAACCCATTTCATAGAAAAGAAAACCGAGGCTCAGACAAAATAAAACTTTCCCAGGGCTGCACAGGCAACAAGTACCCTGGGAATTAAAGCAGATGAGCCTGCCCCCAGCCTGTATGTACCTGAACCTCCTCGCCAAGCAGCTGCCAGTAGGGGAGGAGACAGTATGTCTGTAGAAAGACACAGAACCCTTTCTTGGAAGTGAAATCTTGCCTTTCTCTCCAGAGTTGAGCAAACTCTGTAATCATTGCTATGGGCAGGGAGGTTGTTCCTTGACCTTTGTCAAGAAGATCAATCAGCCAAGCTCCACAGTTCCAGGGCTCTGCAAACCTGCATCATTTGGCAATTATCAGGTCCTTCAGCCCCACAATTATTTTCCTGGCTGATCTCTTTAATTTCTCCTGTTCCCCTGGTGACCTTGTATGAGGTGGGGATGAGGTGACCCACAGTCGTGAAATTCTGTCTTTCGGGAGCACTGGGAGGTGGGTCAGAGTGTGAGTGGAGCCCCAGTTGAGCTTTCTGGGCTCTCTGGCAAGAGGGAAGGGCAGGCCCAGGTGTGCCGAGAGGGCCTTAGGGGCAGGCAGGGGATGCAGACCGGAGTCCCTGCCCTGCTGCCTGTCTCCTGGACACCCCCTCATTTGTGAAACGGAGACGCCAGTCTCTGTGCTGGCCTCTGCTCAGGGAGTGGGATCATCTTATGAGGTGTTGACTGGGTGGGATAGCCATGGAAGCAGCGGAGACCCCAAACTTCAGTGTGCGTGTGAATCTATGGGGATCTTGTTGGATTATGACCACGCAGGGCTAGGGTGGGGCCTGAGGCTCCGCATTTCCCACAAGCTCCCCAGTCACACTGACTCTGTGTCCCTGTGGACCACACTTTGAGAAGCACTGCTCAGATGGGCAGGGAGGAGGAGGGCTTTTTGATGAGAAGATGGGGCCCAAAGTACACAAAAAGTTTACCAACAGAAAGCTCAAGCTTTCTGGTAGAGAAGAGAGAGAAAAAAATGGGGGTGGGGGCTCAGTGCTGGGCCTCAGCCTGCAGGTCTGGAGGCTGGGGTGGGCGCTCACACTTTCTAAGACTTCGGCCGTGTTCCAGGGTCATGTCAGGTGACACAGCGCAGCAGCTGGGACAAGCTGGGATGGGAGCCTGGCTTGCCTGGCCCCGAGGCCATGGCATTTGTCAGTTTGGGGGGAAGGGGTGGATGTGACAGGAGGCACTGGCACTCCGGGGGAACCCACTCTGGGAGCTGTCCTTCCTGAGACTCTGGGCACCACTGGGCGCTCTCTTCCCCTCTCAGGCAGGTCCTGGGGACCCCACCAGCCTTCCTGCCTATTCCCAGACCCAGCTCTCTGCCGCTCTGCCCCAGTGGGCCTGGCTGCAGAGCAGCACAGCTCCCTGGCAGGGCCACAGTCCCCCTGCAAACAGCCCTCTCACTGCCTCCTTCTGGAAACACACCAGCAACCCAGCTCACAGAACAAGGGGACCTGGGGGCTGCCGCCGATCACCCCTACCAGGAAGGTCTCATTTCCCATGGGCATGTGGCCAAGTCACAGCCAATGGGTGTGAATGGAGGTGACACGTGCCACCTCCAGGCCGCATGTTTTCAGAAGGAAATGGCTTGCCTCCCATGACCTAATGCCCCTTTCCTGCAGCTCGAACTGTGCTGTGGGAGATGAGCTGACTTCCGCCCTGCAGGTGAGGCAACCGTGGAGGGAGGCAGGGCAGCAGGCAGGGAGGCCCTGGGCCCCGGAATTCCACGTGGAGCTGAGCCACTGACCACCTGTGCCTGACCCAGAAACAGGGTCTCACTGGACTTCCTGGTCTTTGGGCCTGTTTGTTACAGCAGCTCAGCCTGTCTCTTAACTGACACACACCGAGAGCTCAGAATCCCAACTCAGTCTCCTATGGGTCAGTTCTTTCCATCTCTCCTTGCCCAGGGATGCCGCTGTTAACCTTCCTGACTGAGTCAGTTCTCTGTAATGTGCTCCTTTGTTTCCTCATACCTCTCTGTCAGTGCACTTCACTTATAATTTTGCATTTATTGTTGCCATTCTATCATCAATATCTAGCTTCCTCACTGGGCCTTAAAGGCAGGAAATTCATCTTTCTTAATTTTGTTCACCCTTATATCTCATCATCTGATACCATGCTGGTGTGACTTTTCCTATAAGTGAGTGAGTGAATGAATGAATAAATGAATGAATGAGAGTATTAAGTGGAGGAAGGGAGGGAGGAGGAGGAATGAAGCTGCAGTTGGGTGTCATTCCCACCTTGACCCTTCCAGAGCCTTTTTCAATCACTGTACCTAACCCACTGCCTCAGTTTTTCTTATTTATTTTTATATCTAAACCTGCAAACTTAGAGAACGGTTGGCAGTGCACACTTCTGGGCCGTTTGAGAGTCTGCCCCTGACCTGCTGCTGTCACCTGTGAGAGCCTTCAGTGTGTATTTCCTGAAATAAGGCCCTTCTCCCGCGAAACCACACTGCATTCATCCAGATCAGCATATCGGTACTGGGCACTGCACCCACCCCACCGTCAGGCCCGCCCAGGTTCCCCCACTGTTGCATGTCCTGTAGACCAAGAGGACCACCTTTGGCTTCCTTTAGGATTCTTCCTTCCCTGGCTTTGATGGCCTTGACGTTTTTGAAAACTTCAGGCCAGTTCTTTTGTAAATACCCCTCCCTTTGGACTGGTGTTTCCTCCAGGTTAGATCCAGGCCACACGGCTTTGGCAGGAATATCGCAGAAGCACCCCCGTGTTCGTGGCTTCCTCGTATCCTGTCACGTTGAACATTTGAGTGAGATGGGTGTCCCAAGCTTCTTCCCCGTTAATGACTTCCCCTTGGCACATGGTAAGTATTTTATGGGGAGGTTACATTCAAAATACGTAAATACCTCCTTAGGCACGAAACATCCAATGTCTTCCTTATCGGTGTGGATTTGTGATTTCTTATTTCATTCTGCAGATTTTATTGTTACTCTTATTTTCAAGCTCTGGTTTCTCTGATTGGCCAGTGGGGGTCCCTTTAAGCTGGCCCCTGTGTCTCTTGGGCATAGTACCATTAGTCTTTTAACCCTTTTGATTTCTGGCACAAGATGCCCCAGGCTTGTTTTGTATATTCCCTGACTTATCCCTGGAAAGAACCATTTCTCAAGAAGCCCTGATTCCTCTTAGAACAGAATGGTATCTAGAAGCCAAGCTCTGGGTAAAAGGTGTGCTTGACATTACTGCAGTGTGGCTGCTTCTGGGTACTCTCATTAGACATTTATTTCTAGGTTTATTTCTATATTTGTCTATATATATTGAAACCCATGAGTATGTACTGATATTTCCAGTTCTAATCCAATGCCAAGGATTTATTTAGCTTTCACTCTTTCTGTATTTGCAAGTCCTTCTGTAATGGTGAGAAACCTGGCTTCCACCCCTGTATCCTGTATTCGATCAGTCCTCCTGAATGTGAAATCTCTCTTCTCCCTGACACCACCTTCCCACATGAATGCCCTCTTATTCCTGCCAGCCCCCGGCCTGGGAACCCTCTTCAGCCCCATTGGGCTCTCACACCTCACACAGGGATCCTCTCCCAAACCCGTAGGTCCTCCTGTGCATACTGTTTTTGACAATCTCTTTATGTATTTGTCTTCCCCACTGGGCTCAGTGACTCTTTGAAGCTTGGAATCGAGTTCTTCTTTATATATGATAACCTGCTGCTATTCCAGGTACACAGAAGGCATTCAATAAATACTCGTTGTGTGCATGAGGGAAGAACAACATGGGTGAATGAGGGCAGAGTCAAGTCAGTTGGTACTGATGGGGCAGAGCCAGGAATAGGGAGTGGGAGGTGCTGGAGTCCTAGTCCCATCAGAGAGCCTGGGCCTCCCTGGAGAGGGGCACTTTCTGGCCCCCAGGAGAGCAGAAAGCAGCCCTCTGGCAGTCCCCTGTCCCCCCTGGAAGACGTGCTGGATGGGACCCTAGGAGATAGTCACAGGCCTCAGAGAGGCTGGCAGTGGGACAGGCTGCCTTCTGTCCCCACCTTTTGGTTCTGCAGTTATTTTTGCAAATGGAAAGGAGTGTCTCTCAGATGTGGTGTTTTTGATGTTCTCATGTATAAATGCATAAAAAGGAAGCTTGTTTTCATACTTGATTTACTTTCTTGTCAGTCTCAGCTTCATTTTCAGTGCCTACTTCAGAGTCCCCATTTCCTCCTTGATGGACTGCCTGATTCCAGCCCCGTAGGCTCAGTGCGGAATGAAAGCATTTCGGTGGGGGGTTTCCCTTTTTCCTTTTTAAGTCCCAGAAGTAGCTGGAGAATGTGGCAGGTTACCGTGAGGCAGGATCCAGTGTCTGGAGTCTGTTCCCACACCCCACGTGGCATCTGCCTGCTTGAGTTGGGGCCGCTGTGGACACTTAAAGGAAAACCCAGGGACAGGATGAAGCACCTGCCACGCTGCACATGGTGTCGAGCAGGCGGACCTCCCTTCTGCTCTCACAAGCTCATGTGCTTTCTTCTGAAGGGAAACAGGCATTGTTTGTTGGGCTGATTTCCCTTTTTGCCTCCATGTCTAGGTTGTTGGGGCAACCTTCATTCTTTCCCAGCTACACTCTCCCTGTTACGCCAGGAGATGCTCAATGAAGCCCTCAGGACCCAGTTCTTTCCTGCTTTCCACTCCTTGAAGGGTGTCTTCAAGTCTCCACCACGGTCCCAGGATGGCTGATCCCCTCACATAACAAAAGTTAAGATCAGAAAGAGGCAGGGCTGGGGCTTCCTCCTAGCATCTGTGTCTTCTTATCAGCAATGTGGCTCAGAAGCTGTTCCCCGGGTTTCCCTCCCTCCATGGCTGGCGTCAGATCCCGTGGCCACTCTCGGCTGCAGGGGAGTCTGAGGGTGAGGTAGGCCTTTCCAGCACCTCCTCCCTGAGAGGCAGATTTTGCTGGCCACGAGGAAGGGAGAAGATGGCAGCTGTTGGGCGCAGGAGCAGCCTGGGCCCCAGGGCTTGCCGGCCAGCACCACACCCACCCATCTCCCCAGCAGTCTCCAAGGACATACACTGGCTGGCGTTGGGCTGGGCTGGGGCTGAGCCTTGGCAGGAAGTGTGGGCAAGGACCACGTCTTTTAACCTGGTTAACTTTCTTCCATCTTCCTAGAATATAAGAGCCACACCATTGGTCCACCCGGGCTGGGCTATTCTCTGGCTTGCAGTAGGAGCTCAGGAAGTGGTTACGAAATGAACAAGACCCAGGCGAAAATGACTGCCATTTGGGAAAAAACCCTTCCAGCATCAAACAGGGCCAGGAAAGCATCCTTCAAAACTGCCTTTGTTCTGGGGAGAAATTTGCCATAAGGTCCAGTTCAGATAGCCAAATCAAGGGGCCAGCTGGGGATTTGGGGCCTTATTAAATCTTCCCTGAAACCTACGGATTTAGGGGATTGGTGGGGGGCAGGTCTAGCTGAGGAGGGCAGAGGGGCTTCCCACTTCAGAGCATGAGGAAATGGGTCAGTCTTGGAGATCTGTGTCTAATTCATGTGATGTAGGGCAGGACATATAGGGTTGGCCTTACCGTTAGCTCATTTTCTGCCTGTACATCCCTGGGCAAGACACTAAGCCTCTCGGCGCACATTGCTCATCAACAGAAACCCGGAGATAATCGGAGCCTGCCTTTCAGGGCTATTTCAGAATTTATAGGAGAGAGCTATCGGAAGTTCCCAATACATGGTAGGCAATCAATAAACGATGGTGACAGTAACAACAATAATAATACCACTATTATTATTATCCCTCCTTTTCTTAGAAAGCCACTTGACATTTAATAGATGTGCAATAAATTATTCGGGTTGGCTCAATTTCCTCCTGACACTCGAACACACAGGGACGTCCTGGCTACACACACAAAGTCTCAGTCAATGAACGGAGTGATTTCAAGCATCAATAAGGTCAATAAGGGCCGGGAAAAGGCATTTCTTTGCTTCATGTTTTTATGATCTCATCATATGCTATGGTTTCGAGATGGGAAAATGTGATTGTCAATTAAGAATCTGAAAAAGAGTTCCCTTTATTAAAACACACACCCAACATAAGCGCCGTATTTCATGCTGAATGGGAGCTGCTGCCGGCTCGCAGAAATTTACCGCCTTGTGTCCCAGCCCAGAGAATCTGCAGCCGGATTAATGCCCCTTTCTCTGGCAGTGAATCAATTTCATACATACAGCCGTATTTTCCCCCAAGTGACAGGCAGCAATGGCTGCTACTTTGTAGTCGCCATAGGAAACCTGAGGCAACTCCCCAGGCATTTGGAGTGTGTGCCGCTAATAACGTAGCGAGGACATTTTCCCAGGGGGGAGGCGTTTCAGGGAGTTCAGCCTGGTCCTTACCCCTCCACCCAGCCAGTTCCTTCCTGTGGCCTCTGAGGACACATGGGACCATCTAGAGAAGCTTCTGGGGCCACTCTCCTCCTTGCCTCCCACATCCTGGGACCTCTGGCCTCAGGCACTCTTCCTCTGCGGGGCTTTCTGCCCTTGGCCGTGTCTTCTAGCTTAGGCTGCCCACTGTGTGCCCTCATCACCCAGGACGGCTCCAGCCAGGCGCTCACACGGGTGTAGTTAATCACTGCACAATTCATCAGTTGGTGTCAATGCCTGCCCTCCCTCATTAGGGTTTTCCTGATGGGGGCCCCGTGAGGACCGGCACCCTGAATTTTCTGTCCAAAGCTCAGAGCACTGGTGCCCCTTTGTGGAAGGAATGAATTACTGATAGCTGAATGAATGAAAGGGCCAGTGTGGAGACATGCAACAGCGTCTGGCGGTGGGAAGTAGCTTCCTATATGTGGAGTGGGAAGTTCCTGGTGTGAGTGGAGGGAGATGAGTTTGGAGAGGGGAGTGGGAGGGCTGGGCGGAAAGCCTTGTCTTTCAGGGTGAAGTGAAGGCACTGGTGTCACCCCTTTGACGCCAGGAGACAGGGTGTAGTTGTGAGTTAAAACAGGCTGCTCACACCTCATTGCATACAGGAGTCCCTGAGGATGGTGTGACAGTCAGACGGTCTGCCGTAAGTCTGGGAGGCCTGGGGGTCCACATTCTAACACGCTTGCTGCCAGGACCACAGTTTCAGGACCATCACTCCTGGCAGTTGGTGGAGATGGCTTGGAGGGTGAGGACGGAGGAGACAGGGACACCATTCTGGAGGCCATCAGGATGGTCCAGGGCCAAAGGGATGAGGGCCAGACTGGCAGCACAATGGGGATGGAAGGAGGGGCAGAACAATAAGGCATGGGGAGGGCATGGGGTAGGCACAGAGGAGAACATGGAGGAGAGCATGGGGAGGGCACAGGGGAGGGAATGGAGGAGGGCATGGAGGAAGGTGGGAGGGCATGGGGTGGGCATGGAGGAGGGCATGGGCATCGAGGAGGGTGTGGGGAGGGTGTGGGGAGGACACAGGGGAGGGCATGGAGGAGGGTGTGTGGAGGGTGTGTGGAGGGCATGGGGAGGGCGTGGGGATGGAGGGAGGGCACAGGGGAAGGAATGGAGGAGGGCATGGAGAAACGTGTGGGGTGGGTGTGGGGTGGGCATGGAGGAGAACATGGAGGAGGGCATGGGGAGGGCACAGGGGAGGGAACAGACGAGGGCATAGGGGAGGGCATGAAGAGGGTGTGGGGAGAGTATGGGGAGGGCACGGAGGACGGCACGCCAGCAGGACTCAGTGACCATCAGAGTGCAAAGGGAGGTGTATTATTGATGTTCAGGTTGCTAGTTCCTGGGTTTCTTAAAAAAGTGAATGGTTATTGGCATCTACGTCACTTATTAGTGTTTGTGATTAGCTTATTTTAACACTGAAAAAATAAGATTAAAAGAAAGATTTAAAAATTTAAAGTTAAATGGAAAGAACTCTATTTTGTTGAGAAGAATGGAGCGGAATGCCCGGCTGCCCTCCGCTGGCACGGGAACTCCCAGAGTGCGTGCTTCCTCGGCCCGGAGCTGGGCAGGGACTGGGGTCTTTCTTGGCACCTGAGGAGACCCAAACCCTGCAGCTGTGGGGCTGGAGCCCTGGCCCTGAGCCCAGCCCCACTGTTTGGGACCTAGGCCCCCCAGACCCCTCTCCCCTTGGCCTGAACACTTTCTCCTCACCCCCTACCACCTACGCCCCATGTCTAATACGATGGGCCCGCCCGCGCGGAGAGCTGCCATGCAGTGTTCCCTCTACCAGCCTGTGGCTCCGGCCCTGCTGGAGCCCTCACTGGCCCAGAGCAGCCCAGACATATGGCCCCTCCTACTGCCCAGGCCCTGATTTGTCCTGGGTGCATCCCTTCCTCACTCTGCACCCACCGGCCCCCAGTCAAATCCCAGTCACCTCCTGCCCACCAGAGGCGTGATAACAACAGCTACCTGGGAGGAAGCCTCCTGTGCCAAGGCTGCTTGTTGCCTACTCATGTCTATTCTCCTTTTCTTCCCTACCAGCAAAATAATACCATTCTTACTTTATTAGAGGAAGTGATGATCTCCTGAGGGATTGCATTTCTCACCCACCCTGCAGTTGGCCATGTGACTAAGTTCAGATAATGAGATGCAAGTGCAAATTGTTGTACAGGCTTCTGGAAGTGCTCCTGTCTTTCCCCATTTTCCTTCCTGCTCCCTGGAATGATGATGTGGTGGCTGGAACCCCAGCATCTAGATTGTTTGTAGTGAACACATGATTTTGCCCACTACCAGCTGCAGAGCTTTCTCCTTATTTGTGGCATCACTAGCTGCCCATGTGGGTCTCTCTTACATTCAGTTTGGCTGCTTGGTCCTTTTCTGAGGCTTTATTCCATATAGAGCATCTCACTTCTCTCTCCACGGGATCCTTGGCTTCTTTCAAAGCTGCAAGACAATGCTGGCACTCTCGATTCCCTGATCCTCCTTTGCTCTGAGAACACCTAGCACCCTCCCCACCCCCAACTGTCCACAGATGTCTGCCTCCTGTTGCAGCTGGCAGAAAGAGCAGGCCCGAGGTGTGCCAGCCACTGGGCTAGGAGCTTCCTGTACTTGGGGCCAATCATTAAACAACTCCTGGAGATAATAAATACATTAATTACATTTCCAATGTATTTATTAGTTCCAATATACTGATTACATTTCCAAGAGATTCCATTGCTTCTCCAGCATCATTCATTTGTTCATCATTCAATAATTATTTGTTGAGCTTCTACTATGTGCCAGACATCATTTTCATTGTTGATGACCCCCACAGTGGGGTGCCAACTTCTGAGAGGGAGGAGACAGTGGGACAAGCTTGGCCGTGCTGTGTCTGAGTGGCGTCAGGACGCCCAACGGGATGATCAGCAGCCATGCAGGAGTGGGCCAGCCAGGCAATAGCAGTGTCAGGAGTGGAGCCCGCCAGCTCTTCTCCCTGCAGGGGAGGCTCTTTGGAACGGGACTGGGTTATGGGGGTGCTGAGAGAGAAGAGCACCTCAGGTTTGACTCAATTTGAAAATAAATAAGTTTCCTAAGGGGATAAAAGGCAAAAGCTTTCCAACCATCTACGATGGAAAGTCTTAATCTAATCCTGTCCCCTCCTGACAGCTGTGGTTACAGCCTCATAGTGACCGCACTCCAACTTCAAGAGTTTTCCATTCTTTCTGCAGAGAACGCAGGCACTGTGAGTCCGTGCGGCGCGTGGACTCTTTCCGCTGAGTGCTCGGTGCCCTAATGGCTCGGCATCGATCGGAGCTATCGACCTCTTGGTTTCAGATAACTGGCACTGTTTCTAATGGATCCAGATAATTAAGACTTCTTCTCAAATGGCAACTAATAATTTGCATTTGCCATGCGGGGAACCCACGCTGGTGGATATGAAAGGGAAAACTCATCCTGGTGGCCGTCCAGTCCTTGCTAATGGGGTCTTAGAAAAACCATTCACCCTCCTGACCTGTCTCACGGCCGTGATCGGGTGACCTAGGGGAGCTCTTTTCATTTGTTGGAAAGCACTTGGGGCTGGCTCACAGCGTCAGGGCACATGGTCTGTTTCTCAAGGTCCTCCCAGCTCTTCATCCCTCTGTCACTCACTCACAAGGGTCAGGCCCTGGCACTCCCAGAGGGTCTCTTGGAAATGGTCTTTCTGCCTCCAGACCCTCCCTCCTCCAGTGCATTCCTCCCATGGTAACCAGTAGGAACTTCCTTGGCCTTTATCCCTCTGCTTCCACACCTCTGCTGTGCCCAGGATGAATTAAAGTCCAGATTCAGGTGGGAGATTGGTCCAATTCTTTGTGCCCTGCATTGTATATCCATATCCCTGTCCAGACGCACATGGATGCAGGGAGTGCCATTCCTATGCCTTCACTTTGGGCTTGGCTCTGGGACTTTCTTAACCAATGGGATGTTAGTGAGTGAGCCCTGGCTGGGGGCCTGAAATGTGCCGGCACCGTTGGGCTTGCCTCTTGAACTGGTGCTCTGGCAGGGAGAGGAGCATGCCCTGGCTGGCTGCAGGCCCCAGAAGGGGGAGAGACATGCGGAACAGACCGGAGTAAAGCCCAGCCACAGCACGGTCAGCCTGTAAGTGCCGAGTAAGGACGCTGACTGCCGTGAGCCACCAGGTTTGGGGCTGGCTTGTTACGCAGCACTATGAGGACAGTAGCTGAGAGGTAATTACTGCCTCGTATTATAGTTACCTGTGAGTTTGTTCCCCTGCAAAGACTGATATTAACAGCAAGGAGTCTCCTCATTGTCATCCCAGCTAAGCTCAGAGTCTGCTGTCTGACTGGGAGCAGAGATTGTAGAACTGAAATCACCACGTGAGAGGCAGAAAAGCAAAGGAAAAATAATCTGGGGGTGGCGTGTTGTTTCTATCACATGTGTAACAATGCCAACAGGACATGTTGGGCGCTGCTGTGTGCCTGGCAGCGGCCTAAGAGTGTTAAGTCCATTTTCTCAGTTGCCCATCAGGACGGCCCTGTGGGAAGTCTGCTTTCCAGGCACAGGGCCTGAGGCTCAGTGAGGGGAAGGGCTTTGCCCAAGGCGAGTCACCCCTAAGGGGAATGAAGGGAGCCTTCCAGCTCCTGCCATGCGGCAACTCCCTCCTCCTGGGGACAGAGCAGGGGCTGGGCTGCCCACCTGCCAGTGTGGAAGCCAGCCTCGCTGTCTCAGTGATGCTGAGCTCGTGGCCTGGAACATGGTGCAACCAGGGTCTGAACTTGTTTCTCTTTGTCACCAAAACCATGCCGAGACGGGAGTGGAGCCAAAGCCTTCCAGCAGGGGGGCGCGCGTGAGCAGAGGTCTTGGAGAGGAAGAGCGGGAAGGTGGCCCGGCCCTGCGGGGCGCGGGGTGCTGCCAGGCAGAAGCCGCCATGGGCCTGAGTGGGGCGGAGAGATGGTGGTGAGCAGCTGGATTTTACTCTGTTCCCTCTGGGCAGATAAGGCTTTGCCTCCAAATGCTGAGAGCACAGGAGAGTTAAGTCTCACCCCCGTGGTCGGCTCCCTGTCCTCTGGCATCCCTGGCGCCCAGGTGACCTGGTTCCTGGACTTCCCATCCCAGCTGCTCTGCCATATTGAGGTCCATCTTGTGTATGGGCTGGGGTCTGTCTAGTTCATAGCCCCTGGGGTGGGGGCTAGTGCTTCTGTCACGGTGCAAGGCGGTCCCTGAGCGTGCTCACATACCCCTGGGCAGGGTCTCCTGCGGGCTCCCTTAAGCCCCAGGATGGCCATGAGCTAGGAGCTTGTATCATCCCGACCCCACAGAGGAGGCGGCTGCGTCCCAGAGGTCAGTCCCTGCCCAGCACATACCGTGAGCAGGTGTAAGACCACAGTCTCACAACAGAGCCCTGGCCCTTGACCACCAAGCCAGGATGTCAGAAGAACACAGGTTCCCCCACCCCCTGCCCTGCTGTCCGTTCCCTCCTGTCCCTTCCTCTCTGGTTCCCAGCTACCTGTAAGATGCCTTTTGTTAACTGGGAGAAGGCGCCCTTCCTGTAGGGTAGGCATGGCCCCCACAGCAGGGTGTGGCTTGGTGATGGTGCACAGGCTGCCTTTCAGCCCTCCTGAAACTTGTTCAGAGCACAGACTACCCTCTGCCCTCCTCTATAGTGACTGAAGGCCTTCCCGTGAGCATTTCAGGCATGGCTGTTCTCCAAGCTCCACCCACGTGGCGGCTGCTGGCACCTGTTGCTGTCCCCATCCATGGTGGGGTGGTGGGCAGGGGGGACCCAAACCTCTCTCCCCAGTCTCCCCAGTTGAGGCTGCTGCATGAGGGTGGCCCTTCTTGGGATAGGTGGGGCTGGGAGTGTGCAGTGAGGAATGTAGGGGGCTGGAAAGGCTTTGATTTATTTTATGTTGTTGAGATTCCACATTGTTCAGTTTGGAAAAAGTTTACAATTTCTTTTTCAAGTTTTCACTGGAAGAACATACATTTTAGAGTCAGACAGAATTAAACTTAACTCCTGACTAGCCCTGCCTGTTCCTCAAGACTTCTCACTGCCCTCTGCTCAAAAAATGTCCCAAACTGAGATGGTGAGAAATGTAAATAGTATCTCTGGAATTAGGCAGTGCACAACTTGTGCAACTGTGCGTAGTGACCTTGATCCTGACAAGTCACAATGTTTATGAACCTCATTATCTTTACCCATAAAATGGGTTTTTATTGTCCTTAAAGAAATTGGTTAGTAAGTTTTAACTGTTATTATATTGTTATAGTTGCTGTTATCAGATTTCAATTCTGATAAAAATGATTATGATATTGATGAAGACACCTGGTGTTTATGAGGACTCATACTTTTCCAATGGGATGTCAAATTTGTTTTCTACTTACAGAGCAGTCACTCTTATTCCCATTTTACAGGTCATAACATTGAATCATGTATTGTTCCTTGACAGAATGAGACAGGAAAATCAAAGGCAACATTTCGTGTTTTAATTCTCATTTAGCTTTCACCCTAGGACTCTGCCCTCTGAAGGGGGGATGCTGATGCTGACAGTGGCAGGGTGGTGTGTGTGTATGTTTGTTCAAAATGTACCTTTGCTGGAGAGTCGTATTAAGTTGCCTCCTGTCATTGTTCCAGATTTATTACTTTAATTTGTTTTGGCTTTTTATACACAGGAGCTGCATTTTCCTTTGTTCTACCTCAGTTTCAACCTGCCTGTAGGGTATAAAAACATATTTTTATATTTCACCCTCTATAGTTTTCATCTCTGGTGACCAATGTTAAGCAAGAAAATGATTTACTTTGGACTTGAGGGTCAGCGAATGTGAGGTCATTTGTATCTGTGGCACTCGTATATTTGTGGATACAAGCATGTGGGTGAACCTGGACCAGGGAAGCCCGCTGGAAGCCCGGTGGGCAAGCTGAGGTTTTCAAGAGACTCTCCCTCTCCCCCGACCTGCACCATCATCTCACCATGTGGCCTAGGCCCGGAAGGCACCTGCTCCCCGGGAGCGCCTCCTGTGCCTTTGCAGATGCCGGGCTGGGCTCCCAGTCCTGTGCATTTTTCACTGGGTCCTGTGGGAGCTGACCGTGTGGGGTAAAGTCTGAGGGTGCCCACTAGTTGACCCACTGCCTCCAGAAGAGTGAATTCTGGCACAGCATGCCATTCACAACTTTCATAAAACACCTAAGTAGTAATTTCATATGGTGAATTCACTGGGGGAAAAGGCAGTTAAGGAAAGAAAAGGAAGGAGGTAGGGAGGGAGAGACTGGAGCCCGAGGAGCTGGGCGCTGAGAGACGAAATGAATTCCTGCCCTTCTGCTCCTTTTAATCTTCCGTGTAGGTACGTGGACTCATCTTCTCCCAGAGGGAGCGTGAGCAGTGCTGGCAGAGGAGGCGGGAGGAGAGGCAGAGACGGGCTGGGCAGGCGGCTGACGCTTTCTGGGGGGACCTTTGGAGAGGAAGAGAGACGTGAGCAGCCAGGCCTGGGGCTGGTTTCGTCCCCACCCAGCCTGGGTTTCCAACTGCGGAGGCCGTGTTCTCAGTCTGCTTCCCAGCGCATCCCTCCGCACAGCCCCACTGTCTGCAGCCCTCAGTGGCTTCCAGACTCTCCTTGGTGATGAATTCCCTCTGAGTGAACCGGGGTTTTTTCGGGGGGAGGAAGTCTGGTCTGAGTGTTCTGAAGTTCCAGGGACTGGGAGCTGACTTGCAGCTTGGAGCAAGGTGGTCTGAGGCCCCTGCTCCCCAGGGAGAGGGCAGGTCTGTGCGTGGGTGCAGGAAGGCAGCATACCACCTGCTCTGGCTTGGCCCCTTGGCCCCTTGGCCAAGTGTCAGACGGAATCCCCCCCAAGGGACACCCCCTCCCAAACCCAAGAGCTCATGGCCTGTACATGGCGGTCCTGGCCTCTGCCTATGCTCTCTGCCCTTTGGCTCGGCCTTTGCCCACCGGGGATCCAGGAGGGAGAGCTCCGGTGGTCTGGAGGATGGTTTGGGGCCAAGGTCAGCAACCGAAGTCAAGGCAATGGCTGACGGCCACAGTCATTTATGTGTCCACGGACATATATCAGTCAGCTGTTGGAGCAGGAAAGCAGCCATGGTGTGTAAGCGAATGGGTATGGCTGAGTCCAGTAAAACCTCATTTACAAGTGAGCAGACATGGCCCACTGGCCTTGCTTTGCCACACCTCGTCTCGAGTCAGCTCCGGACCCCCACCCCTGCCCCTCTGATGACCAGGGCGGGTGTCACTGTTGCCCTGGGACCCACTCACCTGCAGCTGACGGAGGTCTGGCCCTTAGCTCATCTCAGGCAGCAGTCGTCCTTCTGAAGTGTCCCCTGAACGTGTCTCCATGTGCTTCCTGCCTCCTTTTCCTTCACCATCAGAGTTTGGCCAAGGGACTCAGCCTATCTGAGCTGCATCCCCTGCCAACAGGGAGCACTGAGATGAGGCTCTGAGGCCAGGCCAGGGTGCAGGAAAGTGAAGGCAGTGGCTGAGCTGTGCATGGAAGAGCTGGTGGGGCTCACCGGAAATGAGGAGGAAGGGTGCTCCAGGCAGAGGGAACAGCTTGCTCAAAGGTTGGGGGTCATGATCTAAAGCACCTTTCCTGGGGAGCTCTCTTTTTGGAACATGAAAAACAAGGAAATAATAAAAGACCATCTTCCACTGATGTGGGTGATGATTGGCAGCCTGCCTCTCACGGTATCTGAGTCTCCACAGACATAAAGCCTTTGGTGCTGGGACCCAGGATGAGCAGAAGCAGGGATCTGGCAGTTGACCATGTGTTGAGTTCAGGAGCGCTTCACCTTCAGGCATTTGATTTTCTGGAGCTAATTTGACTGGGCAGAGGTGGAGTGGGGAGCTTGCACCAAGGCCTGGGCTGGGTGCCAAGACCACACAGGAGTGTCTCCTCTCAGCTGTGGACCGAGGCTGAGTCCTGGGTGGGGCGGCCTGGCCCTGGTCTTTCTGCACAGACTCCAGGGGACCTGCAGAGACCACATGGATGGCAGGCAGCTCAGGGGCAGGGGATGATGAGTGGCTGGTTTGTGTCCTGCTCTCACATCAGCAAGGCCTGACTGGAGGGAGAAGGGTTGGCTCCTGTGCCCCTGTTTGGACCTGCTGTAGCCCTCAGGACATAGCAGGGACATGTGGGGGGCTGTGCTCCCGGTTATGGGGCGGGACCAACGAGCAGTGGAATTCCTCACCAAAGGATCAGACGGCCCTATGCGTCTCCGCCGACTGTAAGGAGCCTGCAGCTAATCTGGGGCCCGTGTGGCTCTGGCCCTTGGGTGGGGTGGGAGCTTCTTAGGGCTGATGTTACAAATCACCAAAGACAGTGGTTTAGAACAACAGATATTCATTCTCTCCCAATTTTGGCTGCCGCAAATCCCAAATCCAGACGCCAGCAGGGCTGGCTCCTTCTGGAGGCTCTGGGGGCGAAGCGCCCGGCCGCCTCTGGCAGTGGTGGCCGCTGGCAGCCCTTTGCCTTCCGCAGCGGCAGGTGCCTTGGCCTGCTGCCTGCCTCCCACTTTACCTGGCCCTCCGCGGGGTCTCTTGTGCCTCCCTCTCCTTATCAGGACGCAGGTCGTTGGGTGTGGGGCCCACACGACATCCAGGAAAATCCCATTTCAAGATCCTTAACTCAATGACATCTGCAAAGGCCTATTTCCAAACAAGGTGAATGCACAGATATGGGGCTTAGGGCCTGCACGAGTCTCTTTCCGGGACCCACTTACCGTGTTACAGAGGGCATGTGCATCATGAGGGTGCCCTCCATCCCCCACGTCTCCCTCCAGTCCCGCACGGTTGAAGGCCCCCTTCGGATGGCCCCTCTCTCTAGCCGGCAGCCCAGGCTGACCCTCACCCTCCTAGTACTTCTCCTGGGCCTTCCTATGTGGGTCCCCACTGGGAAAGACTGTAGCCCGACGGCCACAGTGTGGACTGGAGCTGAGCTGGAAGGGTCTTCGTTAGGGCTTGGGGATGAAAGGCGCTCTGTGAGGCGGGCCTGGAAGCTGATGAGATCAGAATCCATTACTGCCCTGTAATTCTCTTGCTCTGAAGAAAGACTTTTCTCTGGGAGTGAGTTTTCCCAGAAAAGATTTTTGAAACAACAGCCTAAAAGCTCTTCTCAAAAACCACACCTAAAAACAGAAGCCTACCGCTAGCCCTCCTGACTCCTGGCAAGGGACAATATCAAGCAGGCAAAGGAGGGCAGGTAAGCCGAGGCGCAGCGTCTGAGAGGGGCCTGCCTGTGGGACTCGGCGGGCCTGGGCTTGCTCCGGCCGGGAGGCCGGGCCTTTCTCTCTTGTTTCTGTCTGGACTGGTTGGTTTCTCCTCTATTTCTTTAGAGAGAGCATGTTAACTTGAGGGTCTGGACATGTGATGAAGTGGGGATGGTTCTCTTTTCCACAGATTGAACTCAGTCTCACAGAGTGATGACACCTGTGCAAACTCGCCCAGCTGGGCAGGACAGAGCCCACGCGGACCCTGAGTGTTTGCTCCTGTACGTGATGCTCTCCCCCGTCCTCTCTTCTCCTCAGCTCCTTTCTTGACCTCCCATCCCTTTCTCTGTGAAGCCAGGATGTGTGATCAGGATTGGGGCTCACGTAGGGCAGAGGAGGCTTTGGGGAGATAACCCTGGGTTTGGAGTCAGGAACCTGGAGTCCAAGTTCAAACATGACACCTGCCAGTGCCACCTGTCCTGGCCCCTTTTCCTCCCCTGGGGTGGGCCAGACAGGAGCACCTGCCCCACTCCCTCTCGGGCTACAGCAAGGTCATGCAGGGGTTAAGAGCCCCTGCTCTCTGCAGGCTGCCGCAGGAAGGCACAAGACCCTACCTTTCTCAGGCCTTATTTCAAGCCTAGATGTCCTCAGTGCCCCTTGTAGTCACTAGGGGCTGGAAATAGCCCCCATCTCACCCATCCCACCCCACCCTGCCCCATCTCATCTTATGGGTGCTTTTCAGACCTGCCATATAAATCCCCTCCATTCCTGTCTCTACACTCTGGGCTGTCTAGAAAGGAGCTAACGACGTCAGCAATTATTGTCTGCTTCCTTCTTCTTTTTTCCAATATCAATGGGAGAAATTGAAAAAAAATATTTATTACATATTTATTTCACATCCCTAAAGGTGGACAATTTCCCAACAAAGTGCATTAGTTCATGCCACCAGACCTTTTGCACGTGCTGTTCCCTCTGCCTGGCACACCCTTCCCCCATATCTCTTTTAAGCCCTATCAGTCTTTCAACATGTAGCTTTTCCTCTGAGCCCCTGGGATTGCTCAGGCTTCTCGCCTCTTCCCAGCACTCACTGGGGATTCCAGATGCTGCCTGTGTAGGACTCTGAACTCCCCTCGTTTGTGTCCCTGTCTCAGACCAGCTCCATCAGCCGGGCCCACGGCTTTTCCTCTGTTTCTCAGTCCCTGCGCCGTGTGGAGTAAGGGGAAGAGGCGTCGTCCACCTCCACCTGCCTTGGCTCCAGTCAGCCCAGAGGATGGGCCGCAGAGGTGCAGACACGCAAATCAAATGTGTCTGCTTCAAATTAAGCCCACATTCTGGTCTAGTGGGGGCAGAGCTGTTTCTTAGCCAATAAATATTAATAAGAAAAATAAACCAATCTTTTAGGCTTCTTCCCCCGAGCTGCCGCCCCAGGGTTATAAATTATGTACTGCCTGAGTCTGTTTTGACAGTTGTGATAAAGTGGGTTTCAGATGCCGAGAGAGCTTTTCTCCTGAAAGACTGCAGCACTGTGTTTCTGTAAAATGACCCCCACCTCCCCGCCCCACCTTTCTCCTGTCTAGGAGGAAGATCTGACTACAGGATCTATTTTTCTACTCTGGGGCCTTCTCTGTCACCTGTTTGCCAAACAGACACTGTGATTGTTTTGGTAAAATTCTGACCCTTATCACAAAAACCTGGAAAGATTTTAATGGGCCCAGCCAATAGCCTCTTGCCATGAGTGGGATACGCTGTGGCTTCCACCTGGTTCCGCCTCGCAGGCACGTGTGAGCCAATCTTCTCGTGGACCAGTTCCCTGTCTGACCACTAATTTGCCCCAGCAAAATCCAGGCCATCACTGAGAGCCAGATGAAGCTCTGGCTTCTTCCGGATTCTCCTAGTGTCCCTGTTCCCTCCCTTCCCTCCTGTGCGCCCACAGTTAGACTAAGAGGGGCGCTTGAGTCTCTGCTGCGGCTCTGCATCTGTTTGGTTCCCCATGCCTCTCCCGGCTCCCCAGCAGGTGTCAGATGTCCCCCCTCCATCCGCACTCTCGCCTACTGGCTAGCTCTCTCCCATCCTGGCCCGCCTGGCTTGCTTTCTCCTTCCTCCAGGTATGACTGGCATGCAGTAGAGTGTGCAAACCCTGGGCATTCCCTCACTGCCTGCCTACACCTGTGTAATCTCCAGACCAAGATACAGATTTCTGGCGCCCAGCGGTGCTCTGGGCCCCCTCAGTGGATAAATAAAGGCACAATATCCTGATCACTTCCATCAAGTTTCCTGTCCCCTTTCCTGGACCTTCTTATACATGAAATGATCATACAGTGTGTACTCTTTCGTGTTTAGCTTTTCTTTCTCGTCTCACCATTATGTCTGTGAGATATATCCAATTTGTTGTATTTAGCGGTAGATGTTTTTCATTACTAAGAAGTATTTCATTGTCTTACTCCTTTCCAGTTGCTATAGCAAAATGCCATAGATTAGGTGGCTTATAATAACAGAAATGTATGTCTCCTAGTTCTGGAGGCTGGAAGTCCAAGATCAAGGCCTGGCAGATTCAGTGTCTGTGGAAAGGTCTCTTCCTGGTTCACAGGCAACAGGCTTTTCACTGTGTCATCACGAGGTGGAAGGGAAGAGGGAGCTCTCTGGGGTCCCTTTTATCAAGGCTCCACCCTCATGGCCTAATCACCTCCCAAAGGCCCCACTTCCTAATACCATCCCACTGGGGATTCGATTTCAACATATGAATTTCAGAGGGATGCAGACATTTAGTCTGTGCATTCCTGTGCATCTCACAGATGATTTACTTATTCTACTTTTAATGGACAATTCATGTTTTCTAGATGTTGGGTTTTATGAGTAATGCTGTGAACATTTTGCACCTTTTAGTGGAAATAAGTTTTCATTTCTCTTAGAGATGAATCTAGGAGTAGAATTTCCAGGACATAGAATATCTGTGTTCAACTTTAGTTGATTTTGCCAACTAGTTGCCTAAAATAATTGGGTCAGTTTATACTCCCATCAGCAATGCAGGAATGTTCTAGTTATTTCATGCCTTCACTAACACTTGTTATTGCTATTAGACCTGTGTGTATATGTGTGTGTGTATGTGTGTGAGTGTGTTTGGCCTGTTTTTAAACTGAGTCATTAGTCTTTGACTTGAAAAAGTTATGTATATATTCTAGATATGAATCCTTTTCCAGATATAAGTGTAGCAAATATCCGTTCCAAGTCTATGGCTTGTTTTATCAATCACGTTTTATCTTAATGGTGTCTTTTGATGAAGAGAAGTTCTTCATTTTAATGAAGTCCAATTTATTAATCTTTTCTTTTATGGCTAGTGCTTTTTGTGGCATGTTTAAGAAGTCTTTGCCTACTCAAAGGTCATGAAGATATTCTCCTATGTTTTCTTCTAGAAGCTTCATTGCTTTACCTTTCACATTTAGGTTGATGAATCATGTCAAATTAATTTTTATGCATTGTGTGAGGTTCACCTTGATTTATGAAATAGCCTCTTCCCTGGTACCAGCACCAGCTTCCTATATTGAATTAACTCAATTTTTGTGTTGGCATGATTGTCCATTCTAAAGCCAGGTCTGATCACGTAACTTTTCTGCTTAAACCCAATTTGCATTTCTCTGACCACAAAGTCTAAAGTCCTCAGCATGGCATGGAGCACCTTTCAGGGTTGGACAAATACTTATCTTTCTAACTTCATCTCCTATTAATTCTCTATATGGGTATTATACTCCAGCCACAAAAATTCTGGATATCTACTGTTATGGTTTGAATTGTGTTTCCCCCAAAATGATATATTGAACTCTTAACCTTCAGTACCTCAGAACATGACCTACTCCAGGAAAAGAGATAAGCAGTTTGTCACAGCAGACTTTCTCCAATTCGCAGCATCCAAGATGGCTCCTATTTCAGGTATCTAATACCGAAAAGCGAACAACCCCCAAAGTCAGTGACTTAAAATGGTCATTTATTTTTATCTCTCATGGTTCTGTGGGTTAATAGGTCTTACCTAGGTGGTTCCTGTTTGACCTTTGATCTGGTTGAAATTGGATGGCAGCTGGGGTGGAGTCACTTGAAGAGTCAACTGGGTTAGACGTCCAAGGTGGTGCCTTAGTTGGGTTGGATAGGTCACCAGGGAGCTGGCTGGGCCTCTCTCTTCATGCCCTTCTCTTGGACAGCTTGGGCTTCCTCACATCATGGCGGTATGAAGGTCATCACACTGCTTACATGGAATCTGGTGCCCATGAGAATGAATGTTCCAAGAGACCAAAGAGGAAGTTGTAAGGTTCCTTCTGACCCAGCCTAAGAGGTCATGTAGTGTCACTTCTTCCACATTCTATTGGTTAGAGTCACAGGACCAGCCTAGATTCAAGGGGCAAGGATTATGCAAGAATGTGAATACTGAAGGCATGGCTCCTTAAGGTCCATGGGAGACGGGTTGTCATAGCTTCTTTGTGTATCCTTAGCTGTGGACAGATTATCTTTTGTCCCTGGAAGGATCTAAATTGAGTCAAGAAAGGGAGTTCATCTGTCCAGTAATTTATTCTGTAGTCAATTTCCTGTTATGTAAAGCATGCCTAGACCTGATACCTTATCTTGTTTAAAAAAGGACAGAGAAGAGCCTCAAGGATGTCCTAAAACTCATCTTTCAAATAATGTAACCTCAACAATATAGACATGTCTCAAAAACTGCTACATACCACACTGCACTGATTAACTAATCGTCTGTGAGGCTGTATTGAGAATGATATCCAGTGTATGTGTTGAAATATAGAAAATAGAATAAATAGCTCTCAGATGTTACCTGGCAACTTCAGGTTAAGAAAGACCAGAATAGATTTTCTCATTTTAATTTCTAGTCAATAATTAGCAGTTTCATCATACTCAATGGAGCTTATCAAAAACAACCATGCAATAGAACTAAGCTGTATTATACACATTTTATAGAAGAGTAGATGGAGTTTCAGAGAAGTGGACTGATCCACCTAAGGAAATAGCTCTTTGTGGCTGAGCTGAGGTTCGAATCTAGATAGTGTGATTCAAAATCCACTATTCTTTTGACTATCATAGGTTTCTTTTGACATCAGGTTTGTGTCTGTATGACGTTACTCCCACTCTCATGTCTATGTAGGCATCACTAATCAATCATAGATGTCTTTCCTACTGACTTGGGACATTGTCTCATAATCCTTCTCAACCCAGCACTCACTCTACCAATCACTTGAAGCTCAAGATAACACTTTCTCACCATCCTGATATTCTGGGGATTGTCTGGAGGCTGAGCAAGGCCCTAAAGGTATCTTATGCTATATTTTGGTGGCTCTCTCTACATTGGAAAGATTGCCTCCCCTTTGATTAGGAGATTTTTAAACATTAGGGATATTCTCTATATGTATGTCCTCCATCTGTCTGTCTGTCTGTCTCTCACACACACATACATTTTAACATTTCTGACTTAGGGCATGTCTTATAATCAATGTAGTGTTCTTTATTTTCCTTCCGGACAACTGCTGTTATACTGATGGTACTTTGTTCAATTGGCAGCATCTTCTATTTATGCACTTGTCCAAAAAAGAATTATATGTGGCTGCTGTGTGAGGCTGGGTATTGGGCAGAGCCCTCCTCAATGAGCATGGTCCACACTCAGTGCTTGAGGAGTTTCTCAACCTCAGTGTGATGGGTATTAAGAGCCACATGACTTTATTTGGTGGGAGGGCACGTGGGATCTGGTGGCTGTCCTGGTACCCCATAATGTCCAGCAAAATACTCGGCTTATACATAATAGATGCCAGGAATATCCCCACTCCACTTGTGACAATCAGAATGCTCCCAGACATTGTCAAATGTCCCTTGGGGTGTAAAATCACCCTAGCTGAGAACCACCCGTCTAGAAGTTAGCTCTGTGGGTCATCATAATCTTTGTCTTCTGTCTCCTATCACCCATCCATGGAATGGAGATTTCACCTCAAATGGATCCAGGCAATTTTTATTTTTCACCGTGTGACTTGGGAATTGGGTAATAACTATTATTTTTAGGGTACTTACTACATGCTGGACACAGAGTATGCTCTTTGCATACCTATTACCTCATTAAATTCTGGTAGAAGGCTGTGGTCTATGGAGTCTAGGGGTTATGGGTTAATAGCGTGGCCCTGGCACCCCTGCCTGTGTTTAACTCACGGCCTCTCATCGCTGGCTTTGTGTTCTTGTCACATTCCTCTCTCTGCTTCTCTCTCCATCTATAAAACAGGAATGCCAAAAGTTGATATTACAGTAAATAATTACATTATTGTAATATTACAGTATGGATATTACAATAAAGATTTAAAGAGTTAAATATCTTAAATATTAAGAACAATGCAAGGCACACAAAAAGCACTCATAAAGCATAGTTTCAATTTTTAAATTCAATGATGTAGGTGCCGCTGGTTCCCGTCATCACGTCAGGGAGGTTAAGTTGATCAAGTTCTCATGGGGAGGCAAGTGGCAGAGCTGAGATTCAAACACTGTTATTCTTGATTTCAAAGCTGATGGCAAAACTCAGGGAGTGTGTGGCTGTCCTCCCAGGCCGGGCTCTGGTGGGGCACACACGGGAGCCACCTTCCTGGCCGCTGCATTCATGGGCAGGTGCACTGGGAGGCTTGCCTTATTCAGTCAGGGTCACTGGGGGGTGCGGGTTAGAATGCCTGGGGCAGCTCTGTGACCCAAGGTAATGGGAAAATACCATGGACTGTGAAGAGAGTAAATGAGAAGCACACAGAGTGAAAGGTGGAAAATCACAGATGAGAACCAATTTAGAAGACACATACCAGCGCTGAGCTGGGGCTCAGCCAGTGACCGAGGTCAGCGTTTCTATCGCAGGCTTCTCCATGCACACTGAGCCCGCCCCGCCTGACTTTTGGGTGAGGGCCTGTCCATGGGACTGTGGCTGTGGCTCCTCTCCCTCTGGGTGCGCCGTGTCTAGGGTCTGTAGGTTTATCCCTCTCATCTGTGTGAAGATGCTCCTGCCCTGGGCCTGGGGCAGCTTATTGCTGGGGCGTTGCCTTACTGTCCCTGCACCACCAGGGTGCATTACCCCACGATGCATGCTCATTGCTGTTTGGTGGAAGAACCAATGATGGTATCAGGTTCTCATGGAAATCCTCTGACTCCAAGGCTCACTTCATTGTGAGAAAATGGAGGCAAACGGAAAGAAGGTCCTTGAGCCCAGGAGCACATGGTGAATAGGGGGTGGGACGGGATCATCTCACACACACTCTACTACTCTTCCCATAGCTGTTTATAAAGGCGTACACGTCGTACATACCCGTAATGAATGTGGGATACACACATTGATTCATTCACCCACCTAATGAGGTTACTGACCCTTTGCATGTGTCAACCACCTGCTGAGCTTCCCAGTCCCATGTTACATGAGCCACTTGATTAGCACTTGAGCCTGCTGCCTAGTACCCTTCATTCCTGAGAAAATGTATCCCAGGCACTCACTCTGGTGTAGGCAGAGCTTAGTTGCTGGGGCTCATGGAGGGACTAGACTTGGACTTGCCCTTATGGAGCTCCCAGTTTAGTAAGTGAGTTATTTCAGTTGTTAAAATACACACAAGAGAGAGTGGGGACAGTTGCTTGTTGACTGCTTTTTACATGTGTACTTTCTTTCTCCAAGTGGATGGTAAGTCCCTAGAGGCTAGAAGGCATCTTCTGCACTTTTCATGTGCCCTATTGATGGCAGTTCAGGGTTTAGAATATCCTCACTTGGTCAGGCTCTACTGGTGTCTATGCCAGGACCTCATCTGGGAGCCTGGGAGAGAAAGTGAATGGATTCAAGGTTGGTGTGGCCCATGTGTGGGGAAAATACAAGTTCTTATGGCAAAGATCCTCACCTGAACCTAAATTACTTGATGATATAACTGGCCTACTGCTAGGCTACTGCTCCCACACCCATAGGCAATTAGCTGTTATTGACTGAGTCACTATAGGCTGATACCCCTCATCAGGTGGTAGATAGACTATATTGGGCCTCTCCCATGTCAGAAGGATACCAGTATGCTATGACTTGTGTGGACACAGCTACTGGACTTCTGGTTGCTTTTCCTACATGTTGTGAAGACCAGCAGACAACCAAAAGAGGCCTAGAGCATCTCTGCAGCCTATGGCCAACTGCAGGCACCTGAGAGCAATCAAGGCACCCACTTTACTGGACATAAACTACAAGAATGGGTGCAGCAGTTGGGAATCCAATGGAAGTTTCACGTGCCATACAATCCTACCACAGCAGGCATGACAGAGAGGCACAACGGTTTGTCGAAATCTGGCTTGAAGTCAGGCATCAATAGTCTATGGGATGGTCAGTCCGCTTATGGACAGTGCCACAGCACTTGAATGAGAAACCCCAAAAGGGAGCCCTGAGCCCCGTAGACATGCAAATGCATATGGCTGCCTCCCCTATACAATTGCAAATACAAACCAAGGAGGAATTGCTGAAGCTGAGGTTTGGCCACTAGAATAATATCTTGCTGCCAGCACCAACTGCACTAAATCCTGGACCTGGAGACTCCACTGAGTGGATGTGGCCTTGGACCTTTCGACACACGGACCAACGATGGCTGGCTCTCCTGGCACCTTGGGGACAAGGCCTGGAAGCTGGTCTCCTGTGTATTCCTGGAGTAACAGCACAGTGGCCCCCAAAGATCATGCTAGTATATCCTGAATGGCCAGAAGGTAGGAGCAACTTACTGAGGAGTTTTGTTTTATCTTTATGGCCAGTGCATGCACCTCTGGTAGCACTATATATAGACCCCTCAGTAACCCTCACAGGGAGAGGAGTAAAAGTATGGTACACTAGACCTGGACGAGGCCCCCTTCCTGCCACAGTCCTACCACAGGACCACTCTCTTGCGTGCATCCTACCTGATGGACAAGATTTGCCTATGTTGGTGTCATTACAACGTGTCTTATAGCTCTTAATCTGTCTAGAGCTTAAGCAAAACCTGCTACTTGCTGGGGTACATGGAGCCCCTATCAGTACCACTACTAAGTGTGAGTCATGAGCTCATCTGAGTAGAACTGGTTTTAAACATAGCTGAAATAACTTCCTCAGGCTTAAGGATTATTATAATTTTTGTTACCTGTATCAAAATTTTTGTATCTTAATTTTTGTTATTATCTCTATGTGTTGTTATCCTCTATTACTGTTGTGAAATCTGGTTATAATGCTCCAGCTTTCTCACACAGGGACCACTGCAGAAGATAGGGAGTGTGTAGATTGTGAGGCGAGAATCCTAGAGGGGTGCGGTGTAGATAAAGTGAAGGATCCTATGGCCAGGATCCTCACCTGAACCTAAACTACTGATGATGTAACTGGCTTGCTGCTAGGCTACTGCTTCCACACCCATAGGCAATTAGCTATTTTTGACTGAGTCACTATGTAAAGAGCTCTTCCCAGTGCTCTGGGCGGAGGCAGAGATGAAGGAGGATTACAGACGTGCAGACTGTTGGATGCAGATGTAATTCTAGTGCTTGACCAATCACCAGGAAAACAAGCTGGGTAATAAACCCTTTCGCCCCAAGAACATTGCATTGTCATTCCTCGGTCTCACTGAATCCATAGTGAACTTGCCAGGGCTGACACCCATTAGCAAGACATCATGATAAGGAGTAAAACTGACCAGAGTTCAAATAGGTCCAAAGGGGTGTGGAGACCTCCATCTGTTCTAGGCTGGTGGTCCCCGTGGGGCTTGTAGGGTTTGCATTGGTTAGCTATTGAGTCATAATAAACCTCTCCCAAGCTCAGCATCTTAAAGCAATATGTACTAATTGCTGCTAATGGCTTTAGAGGTCAGCTGTACATTCCTCCTGGTGCTGGCTGGGCTCACTCGCACATCAGCCATCAGCTGTGGTTCATGTAGAGAACTGCCTGTTTGCTCTGAGCTCCCTCCCAGGGATCAGCTGCAGTCAGCCAGTGCAGAATGGCCTTGGTTTAGGGCTCTCCTCCCGGGATGATCTCTCGCCTCCCACAAGGCTACCCTCTAGAGGCCTGGATGGGAACTGGCACCAGGTTACTTTTACATCATTTCATTAGCCAAAGCAAGTCACAAGGGCAGCTCACATTTGGGAGGTGGGACATAGACTCCACCTCTTGGTAGGAGGAGCTGACAATTTAAACAGTAAAGCCAGTGGACACAGGGAGATGTGGAGGATTAGGGCCATTCTTGCAATCTGTTGACCAGAGGACTGGCAGTAGACAGCCATCTGGGGTGGGGACCCTGTTCCTGGGAGACTCACTCAACCTGGAATACGGCCCTAACCAACAGCTGGGAGCATGAGGTTTAGGATTTGAGCCCTGTGCAAAGAGGCTGGTGGGGGCCTCACTCTGGGAGGCTGGGCTGCCGGACAGGACTCTGATTTCAGTTAGAATTCAAATAGGGCAGAAAGTCTATACAAAAGCCCTCTTAATCCACTGGTCAAATGTGGCTAAAGAAATTCAATGGCCCAGGCCTATACCCTGCATGGTGGGCTGAGGTGCTAACTCCCCACCCATCCTGCTTAGAATGGATTCAGGCAGTGGGACAGGGCTGAGCTCACACCTAAACTACCTTGGTACCTATTGCCAAGCAGGCCTGGAGAAAGGAGTGTCTGATCGGGTCTGGGGTTTGTGCACCTGCAATATCAGGTAGGAATAGATTGATGGATCATGGCTGTCTCATATGCTAGCTGTTGGCTTGGGACATATGCCTTAATCTTTCTGAGCCTCATTTTCCTCACCTGCAAAATGGACATATTGAGCAGTGAGTGAGATATAAATGAAAAAACACATATAATGTCTAGTATGATCTAGTGAGAATAAACATCCACAAAATTGTATTTTGTTTAAAAATCATGTAGATTTTCAGTCTTTAATTAATCTGGCACTGAAATGTACTAAAAAGCATTTGGGCTTTGGAGGAAGGTACACCAGGATAAGAGATTAACTCAGTTTTATAACTGGGATTTGTGTCAGTGAGCTGAGCATTTACTTTCACTGTCTAGGAAATAACCACATTCCCATTCTATCCGAATCTTGCTCGACCCACAGTGGTTTGTGTGGGATTAAATTCACTGACTCTCTGCCTAGTCTTGGGGCCCATCCAACCTGTTCTCTGGCCACATTGATGAGTTAGGGGCTATGCACGTGACTCAAACTGGATCTCTGATTTCACCCTGAGACTTTGCCAGTGCAATGAAGAAGCCTTCTTATTCTGTGGTGTGTTGAGCTCTAAGGACCATGTAAATATGGAACTGCTGGGGCCATCTTGCCACCATGGAGACAGAGATTGTCTGAGAATAAAGTCAAGCTGAGAAATGCAGTGCTAAGAATTAAGAAAGACAGAATCTTGATGAGAAGGTTGACTCCTGGATGTTGCTTTACCAAACTCAATCCTGCACTTGGACTTACTCATTTATGTTTATGTAGGTTCTTGTTATTTCTCTATTTCTTTGGCTTAAGTTTGAGTTGGTTTTCTATCTGTTGCAACTAAATGGTCCTAAATAATATGTCAGGTAACTTCTCTGAGTCTCAATGTTCTCATCCATAAAATAGGGAGAAAAACACCTATTTATTAAGTTGTTTTTGGGTTAAATGCATGTTTTGAGAGACTAGCAATGTACCCAACATTAGAAAGGCTGGCATGGGCCAGATCAGCAAAGGTATGGAATGCTGGGCTAATTGGTTTGGACTGTTCCATTGCCAACTGATGCTATAAAAGTCTTCCTGTCTCTTTTGTGCTTGTAAATCCTCCAGTTTCTGTGACCCATTTGTGGCCAAAAAAGGCCAATCTCAAAAGAGGGCTAGGGAGGGGGAATGAGCTTTGAAGGAGGGAAAATATAAGTGAACAGCCCTATTAGTCTACCAAGATGGCCACAATTCTCTGCTCATTTTCTACATGCTTCTTGTTTATTAAACATTCCTATTGACTTGAGTTTCTCAGGTCTCTGTACCAGCCAGGACTAAATTATAGCATTTGCTGAATGGCCATTTGAAGACTGATTGTGCTTAATGAAATCCTTTGCTTTCTGTCTGCAAGACCTGTCTCCAAATGCACAGCCATGATTTGTCCAGATAAGCATTTGTATCAGGAGGAAAGAGTGGATCAGATTCTCACTTCCTGTGTATTTCCAATGCTTATTTTTATTTGGCCTTATTGAAGAAGTATTTGTTGATTATCTGTTACATCCCAGGCACTGTGTTTGGATTTGGGCAAAGAGAGATGAGTGACTATGGATGGCTCAGTCCTTCTAAAACATTTAAAATATAGCTGAATGAGAGAAAGTATTTTCATAAAAAGTCATATTAAGAATTGTTATAAGCTATTGAGCATCTGCTATGGGGCAAACACTCTGCTAAGTACTTCATGTGAGTTATCTCACAAAATCCTCATAGTAACTTTGAGAGACTCTTACTCTTATCATATATACGAGGAAATTTAGGCTAAAAGAAGTTGAACCCACTTCTCTAAAATGTTGCATAGGTTCCAAGTTTCCTGTTCAATACCCATCTTCTCTCTTGTTTAATGACAGAAGCCCTATATATATTTTTGGGGGGTGGCAATGTAATCATTCTTTGTATTTTCCATTCTCTCTTGCAGATAAGAATGGCCAATGAGATGCATGAAGAAGTTGTTGAAGTTTTTTGGGGGAAACTCTTAGAAAGGAATTCTTTAAAAACTCTTTAAAACTTGACTCATAGAAATATTCTTTTTCTTATTCTTGCTTGGGACAAGGATGTGATAGCTGGGGCCTTTGCAGAGTTCCTGGATCATGAAGTGAACTTGAGAATGGAAATCACAAGTAGAGGGATAGAAGAGAATGATAGAGTCTGAAGCTTTATTACCATGGAGCCACAAGTATAGCCCAGGGTTGTCTACTCCAGACTTATTTTAATGAGAAAAATAACTAACATCTCATCTACTCCACCATTTAGGTTTTCTATTCTACACAGTCAAGACTATTTCCTAAGGTCACACAGCTAGTAAGTGGTAGAAATGGAATTTGAAATGAGGTCTTTCTTAGCTAAAAGCTCATTGCATTAACCACCATGCTATTTGTTCACTCAGAAAACATTACATGCCTGCCACTGTGTTGGGTACAAAAGACCCTAAGATGATTAGGACTGTATAATAATTGAATATAACATCTACTAAAGGTTTGTGGGAACAGATAACTACCTGGGTCACAAAAGGAAGTTGCAGAGGGACAATATCAGCAGGGATTTTAAATGCTTGCATTCCGTAGCAAAGAGGGGGAAAGAAGTCTTTTAAGACATAGGATAGCACATTCAAAATAGCAAGATGATTCAGGGTTGTGTTCAGTGTTGATAGAAGGCAGAACTTCCTGACAATTACAGCCAGGTATCTTTCGAATAGGCAGTTTTGTGAGTGTATCAATCTTTTCTGTGTAACAAACCACCCTGTAATGTAATGATTTGAAACAAGAAACATTCCATTTGCTGATAATATCATAGGTCAGCAACTGGGGCTGTGTTTCTGATCTTGCCATACTGTTCAGGGTCCTGAGTGATGAGATAACGGTCTTGACATCATTCTTGTAATGCAGTGTTCCTTATTCCCTGCGTTAGAAACATAGTTTGTCATTGTGTTTTCTTGCTAATCAGCTCTGACAAGTCAGTTTGTCTTTTTTCATTTTATTTTGTTTCTTCCATTGACTTACACCTAGCATTTGTTATAATATCCATAGGTCAGTGATGCAAATTTTGGGGAAGAAAGGATATTCTGAATACAGGAGCAACAGGAGAGGCATTTTGTTATGTATTAAAGTTTAAATAATGGCTCAACATTTTACCCACACTTCCTGTCTTCACTAATATTTTCCTCAAGTCCCAAACTGCTGTTTTTATGTACAAGTTATTATTACTGCTCTTAAAGCCTGTGAGTCCTGAAAATTATACACCTGTGGGGGGCTCTCTTTAAAGACCAGAAGATTGTGAACAACAAAGATTAAAACTGAATATTTATTTAGAATGAGAAAATAAATAGCAAATGTCATAGACTGAAAATCAATAAAATACAAAGTAATCTTGTAAAATGGAGAAAAGAAACCCCTAATTTTAAAAACTTACTTCTGGGCACACCTCTATGTTTTCCCTAAGATTGTGAGTACGTGCTCCTTCATTGCCACTTCACAGGAGAACCTTTTGGTAATAAATTTTCATGAGACAATAGAAAGCTTATTCAGTCTTTCTTCTGGCACCATGGATTAAAATAATTTTTATTGATCGTTTACAAAAGTTCTTTTCAGTGTCCCAACCCATTGTTGGTCTTGTCATACAAACTTTTAGGGTCATTAACAATTTCGGGAAAAATTCCATTCTGTTTCTGCCATAGATGATGTCTAAGGCTTCAGGTCATTTCGGGTTTTTGTGTGTAACACCTGAGTGTGGAATCTCCTCGATGAACTGACACTCCTTAGTCAGCTTGTCAATGGTTTCCTCTGGCAGTCGTGTGTTCTGAATTTTGTAGGACCTCCATTGATGTCAGCACTCTGCTTAAAATCAGCCAGAAACTTGAATATCTTCCTTGTATATTAAGATGACTCACTCCTTTTACACTGACCAAAATATCAAAGAATCCTAGAGACCATGTGTTATTTCTATGAGGAGAGTCACTCTTTCTTTTAATGAATTACCACATTTAGTGCGATCTAAATGTTGTTTTTGTTATAATTTGCTTCTAAATGTTGGGTTCATTTCTATTGTTTTTCTCCATATTTTCATTTTGTTTCAATTAATTTTTAACTGAATTTCCTCTCATCTCTTTAACAAATAAATTTAAAGATGTACCCTTCATGAAAGAAATGTAGCCTTTGTAAACATCCAACACAGCAGCCTGTAATTTCTTATTTGTTTTATTGAAACATTCTAAAATGGCTTTTAAAATTACAGTTGAATGGTGTATTGAAGCTTTATCAACTTTTTGAATACACTTGTTTTTTACATTTCCTTTGTGCTCATGTTTTTCTTCTGAGTCTTCACAAATGTATGTCAGAGTCCCTTAAGTATCTTCATGCCTGTGTGAAAGGCCTGAAAAGCTTTATAATGGCCAGACCATTTTGTGACCCTTAAACTCTTAAAGCAAAACCCAAATTGGCATGTGTGTATAAAATAACACATCGACAATTCACAACTGCAAAGAAAACATTTAAGGTAGCAGAATACCAAAGCTGTCAACAACCTCCTCACCATGGGGGCAGCTTTTCCTTCAACAGCATTAAGGGCACAAGGTACTCCCTGCACATATCATGCCATTTTTAAATATTTTTATGGAGTGTGTGGAGCCCTTTGTGTTCTATAATAGCAGTATTTTCATATGACTGACCATGAATGCCGTTCACAGGCAGGCCACAGGACCCCAGAGCTCGTTTTGCTTTGTTGACTAGAGTCATAGATAGTTGTCAGCTGGCAAAAAAAGTTAGAAATTTCTAACAGGATTTTCTGTTAAAAGGGTAGCTCTCCATACCTGCCACAGTTCAATGCCTGCTCCACCCAATGTTGAAACTGCAATAATCGAGCAGTATTTAGTGGCTGGTTCAGTCAACATACCTTTTAATGGACCACAGTTTACAACCAAAATTGCACTAAGCCATATAAATGACATTATATAGGACACCCAAGATCTCAGCAGTTTGGCCATTACATTTTTTAAACCTTTGTTTCAGAAACATCCTTAATGTCTATTTTATGTTTGGTTTGATTCTTTGTATTCCTTTGTGATATGATTCTTCATATTATTGTGATCATGATTTTGGAAAAAGCAGTTGTTCTTTCCTTAAACAGATATGAATGGAAATACTGCTCATTGTGACAGGCCGCCCTGAGAGGTCACGGCGGGCTTGGGGTCGCTGAGTCAGAAAGTGGCGCTCCTCCTGACCTCCACGCCGGCCTTGGTCACTGTGACGGATCGTGTCTCCCCTTCACTTTTATTTTCATCTCCCTCGTCTTGTCTTCTGCTTTCTCTTTGGGGATGTCTTGATTTTTACAATCTCGTTCGCGCTTCACTTTTTATACGTTTGCCTATCAGGATTCTTTTCTGTGTCTCTATGACTTTGGCCAGCAAAGTTTTAGTTCCCATTGTGACATCGTGAGAGAGTTTCTGACATCTGAGGGATTCTGCCCATCTTGGTTTGTGTAATTCTTTTTTAACTTCTACTAAGATACTTCTCATCAAATTTGAATTTTGCTTTGATTGATAATTCTGAAAATGTATAAAACTGACCTGAAATTAAGGGCTCTGCAAGAGCAATTCCAGTGCTTTTTAAAAACTCCCTCTGTTTGTATTGAACTACTTAATGTATAATCCAGTTACCCTTACTCTGCATCCATTGGCCCTACCGAACGTATGGGACTGTGTCACTTGTTTCTCGCGGCTGTCGTGCTGTGGCCCTGATGAATTCATGTCGCTTCCAGCTGGAACCAGCAGACTTGCTCAGGTCAGGATCTCTTGGATGTGATCGATGCGATCAATATGTTGTGATGCATAAAACACACAGCTTCTCACAGAGGCACGCTGGTTGTTTGTTGTTTTGCTGCTGGTTTTTACTCTGAAGCGCAGGGATTCTGATAAATTCTATTTTGGGCAATGCCCATCACAAAAGATGTAAAGGTCCAGTATAGTTCTAATTGTACCTGCTGAGATTTTGAGTGTATTGCTGACAGGAGAGAACACTTTTGACCAGACATCAATGAGATCCAGACTTATAATTGTATAAACTTGATTGGAGGAATTTTCTGCCATTTGGCTTCTGGCTGTGTACATTTCAAACATTGCTTCCCTTCTGCTCGCCGCACATGCCCCATGCCAGGGACTAGAGGACAAAGTCCTGCCGTGATAAAACTCTGCATCTTCAAGTTGCTGGCAGGGTGAGTTGGCAGCTACTCACAGAGGAAGAGCGGGGACTTCTGAAAGTTATTCCTGCACCGTGATCGCCATAACGTAATTAAACTATGAATGGCAGTGACAGAAAATCACATACATATATCTCAACAAAGCCTGGCTAAATATATCTCTAACTCAAGCTCTCTTTAACCAGATCTTCAAAATATTTACTGTTTTTACTACAGCAAAATGACATGAGGCAAAATCAGCAAAGGATAAACGTTCAGGGGGGAAAACCCAGGGAAGACCGGGAGCAAGCTGCCCAGAGGCCTTCCTGCTGGAATCACACGGATGTGCTAACATCCTCCAGCAAGGAATTGTGACGGTGTATGATCACACAGAATCCTGGAGACAATTTTAACAAACTCAACAGTGCATTAAAGAAAAGTACAGCATGACCAAATGGCATTTATTCCAATAATCAAGAGTGCTTCATTATTATATAATATGTTTAATTCATTATAGTGCTATATCTAAGGAAAACAACTTACGATTATTTTCATAGATGCCGATTAGGCATAAGGCAAATTAAATTTCCATTTTTAACTTTAAAAAACTTAATAAAATAGGAATTCACCATATTTTCCTAACTTGGTAAATGATAATTTTTTTGTCCCAAAGACATTTTCAGGATGAATGAGGGTATACTGGAAGCATTCCCACTAAGTTCAGGAAAAAGACAAGAAAGCCATCATTACTATAATTTCTCATTATGCCAGATGAGTTGGTAAGATAAAATAATTATAGGTACAAAAACTTCAAAGGAGGAGGTGAAGCTCACCAGTTAGATACAATGTCATTATATACCTGCAAGACTCAAGATAACAAACCAGAAGTGAATAAAAATAGTGAAACAATTCAATAAAATGGCATGATTCAAAATTTATAGATTGAAATCAATAAATTGATTGTATATGGTACACAAAACATACATACATACACAACAACGCATAATAAGCTATTACACTGTGATGTGTGAAGGAAAAAAGTCAGTGAAACATGGCAGTCCAGTTCCGGCCGGACCACATTTTCCAGTGCATTCCTTGTACCAGTTTCTCTGAGGCTGTGTCATCAGGTAATCAGAGGTTCTGTATCTCTAGGAGGCCAGATTCCCCTCAGATAAAATTCCGTGTGTTCATATTTTAATCTGAAGACATTTTTTAAAATGGCAGAAGCAGGAAGGTCACTCCGACCTCACTCCCCTCACACTTCTTCTCTGATACACATTACAAAACGCCCATGTGAAAGGTACACTCCCTCTACCAGTAGGAGGGAAGACATTCTTATCACCAGCAGGGAATTCGAGGCCAAGAAATCTGTGTCATAAAACCTTGTTAAACTCACCCAGATCTTTCTGTTTGTCTAAAAGGTACAAAAGCTTTCTATTCTGATCACTTGATCAAGTCTTTGTTTTCTTGTAAAGGCTCCCATGTGTAACATTTAATAAAATTTGAATGTAAACATTAAAAAAAAACATTCCGTGTGTTCCTCTTGCAGGCAGGAGGTCATTGCAAACCCAGCCATAGACATTCCAGAGTCAAGAAGAAAGCTGCCCATTTGGTGCAGGAAGCACAGGAAAGGGCCCCAAAAAGCCAGTTCGTGGGGGGGATTTGAACATCATGAGGAGGACCCCGGGCTGACGAAAGTGAAGCCATGAGGGGGCTCTGGAGGGGTCAGGGTAGGGCAGCGAGAGGAGCTCCGAGGCCCCTATGAAAACAGTCCATTGAGAGAGATGAGGCGCTCAGTGCTGGTAGTGGGAAGAGAGACGGCAGACGGGTTCCAATATACTTAAGTGAAATTGACCAGATTGGGATAGTCTGGTTGGCCCGTGGTAGGGGGTGAAACCTAACTGGTACTATGTCTTCAATATTTACCTTTTTAATAGTATTATTAACATTTTGTTATTGTTATTACTATTATCATTGTTTTGGGAAATTGGCAGAAAGCAGAGGCCAGAGTTTATGTCTTGATGATTATAAGAACGCTGCTTTTACTCCCCTCTGTAGGTAGGCCCCCGACTGCTGTAGCCCTTCCTGCTGCTGGTAATTTTCACTGAATGCCAGATATTGTCCTAGTTCTTCATGGGGCATCTCAAGTTTAGTCTTTGATGGGATAGAAAATGGGAGACAAAAACCAGGGGGAAACTCCTAGGTAGAAACGGAAGTGACAGGCCTGGGGTGAAATGTTTAGAATTTGAGCAATTACCACACATAGCTCTGGACTCTATGTTCAGCCCCGTTTTATCAGTCCTCGCTTGCATGGTGTGTTGGGGTGCTTTGAAGATATTGTGTGTTTTTTCATGAGCATGGGAAAACATAAGTTATTTTGAGAAATAAGAAATGAAAAAGAAGTGATAGGTGCATCCTCATGCTTTTGTGCACAAGAACATAAAATTGCGCTTTACATTTTCCAATGATGTTTTATGAGCAATTGCCTACTCATTGACTTGTGAACTTATTTTTGCCAAATGAACCATTCAAGATGGAGACCACAGTTTAGAAGAACATAGACTGGAGTTATCTTTAAATAGTCTTAGTACACTAGAACATGAAAAATATATATTCATTTGGGAAGAAGACATTCACAAAATTAGAAAATCATAATTTTCAAATTCTTTATCATCCCAGTCCTGCTCTATTTTGACCTGAGTTTCACAGACAATCAGCTCCAGGCTGGCAGTGTAGTTTATCACCACTGAACTTTACCACCTGGCTTAATTTCCCTTTCAGCTTGGCTTGGTAATAATATCCGCCTAATGGAATCCCATCTCCAAAATTTCTAGTCATCTCTGCTTTGCACAATGGATGAAGCTAATCATGTTTTAAAGAGACTAAATATTACAGTGACATAAAAAGGTTCATTATGTCTTAGTCAGGAATATTAAACATCTGTGACCTGGGAGAAGAGAAAGGCAATGATTAAGTTTGACGTTTCAGTGAAAACTAGGTGATAAAAACAATTAGGGCATTAATGGAGGAAGATTCTGTGCCTTTTAGTACCACTGACCTTTCCAAACCCACTGCTTCTCTTTGCATCATCTCTTTGATCGTTAAGTCTCCTGAGAGGGGAAAAAGGATAATTTAGGGGGTTGGATGGAAATCTGCTCAATTTCTCTAGCTGGGGAAGGCTGCTGCTCCACCCCATTGCCCAGGGGTTGGGATCTCCCCAGGCTCATTTCCTAAGCAGTGGGCCACGCACCTCAGGACCCGCATCTCTATTTGATATGATGAAGAGAGTAGGGTCTGGATGACCAGTCTGACTTTTGACCTGCGAGAGTGTGTTTCATGGCAGGGAATAACAGACCAAGCCTGAAGGTTCTTGGAAAGAACAGATGTTCAAAGACAAACGGAGCTGGGTGACACTCCTTCTCCCCCAGTGGCTGCATGTACGACCTTCTGCACGTGGCTTGACCTGTTTGAGCTGCATTTCCTCTGCTGTCTGAGGGAGGTGATAATATCAAGGGCTGTGAGATCAGATGAGATATGTAAACGAAGCATCTGGAATAGCACCCAGCAGGGTGGAGAGTCAGTCGATGTTTTTCTTCCTTGCTTTCCAGATTCCTGTGAAGACCTCGTTCTATATGAGGGTATACATCCACTTAGTCACACAGTACTACTAACTATGAGCCAGGCACTGGGCTCCATGTGGGACTCCAAAGATTATTAAAATGCATATTTTCTTTAGAAGGTTCAAGTTAAGGTGATCAGAAACTGGAGAGAATAAGATCAAGTTCATAACTTTGATCTGAAAAAAAAAGTCAGTTAATTTTATTCTACATTGTGCTTTAAATAATTTTAAGAATAACTGACATTTGGTGAGCACCATTGTAGCCTAAGCACTGTATTGAGTGTCTTAAATGTGATAGTCATTTTCCATTTTTCAAATATTATTTTTGAGTACATTACAAGATTAATTATGATTATAAAAGTATAAAAATGAAGTTAGGTATAAATATGAAAACCAAAATAATGGTTTAAGACTTTTCTTGAAATAACCATTACAAAGATTGCCATTGTTGGCATTTGGGTGCATAATTTTCCAGAACTTTCTGAGACTTTCTCTGTATTATTTTTTATGTGTGTCTATCTCCAAAAATGAAAAACTTTGGAAACAAAAAAATAGTCATGTATCACTAATTTACAGCATGCTCTCCCGTCAGTAGTATAATAATGAGTCTCTTTTTATGTTCTGTAATTTTTAACTATTCAACTGTTTCCATTTTGATGCTACAAGAAATTTTGAAACAAATAGTTTTGCACATACATGCTTGTGTACTTAGCCAGTGATCTTAGGATCAATTCCTGGAAATACAATTCTTGGACCAATTTTTAAAATAAGGTGTTTTTGTAGCTGATGCCAAATTTGTCCCTGGAAATGCTGGCTATTTATACCCCCACCAGCGAGTCATAAGAGTACTTACTTCTCTTCAGTTTCACATACACTCTTACCATTCTTTTTCATCCCTTCCAATTTAATAGATGACGATGTTTTCTTACGTTCGTTTTTGTCTCTCCACTTACTGGCTATGTTGATCATTTGTTGACCATTGTGTTAATTTAGTCAATTTTAAAAGTCACAATAAAGTTTGAACTACTTCCTTGTCGGTTTAAAAATAAGAAAATGGGCATCACAGATGTTCACATGGGCTAACTCAAGCTTGCATGGAGTGTGTGCCGGGACCGTATGCAGACCTGAGCCGCTTCCCGCTGGACGTGGTTCTCTCCCCCTGACGCTGACCCCTGACTTCCACCCTCCCCCACTCTTGTCGTGCTCATTGGTGGACTTCCGGCTGCTAAGTCAAGTGGTCCTTCCTCACTGTGTGTGTTACTTGACCTCAAGGACTCCCAAATTTGTATCCTCATTTATAAAACCTTTTTTTTTTTTTCGCTTCTTCTGCCCTACACCGTCTGGTTTGCCTCATGCCTCTCTTTCTTTTTTTGTCTGAACCTTCCTTAAGTGCTGGTGGGAGAGGTTTCCAGTTCTGCTCCCAGCTCACAGCCTCCTCTCACCTAGATCACTGGACAGCCTCCCTCCCCAGTTGCCTCCTTGACTCTCTTCAGACACTCTTGTTTGCAACCTACTCTTCACACTAAAGGAAGAGTGATGGTCCACAGATGCTCTCAAGCTTGTTAGCATTCACTTTCTCATATAGTCTTCCATGGCTCTTTGCTAATTTATTAATTCAACAACTAGTTATTGAATGCTTGCCATGTGCCTGATGTATCTGGCACTGTTATATGTGCTGAGGCTACAGTAATGAGCGAACTACACACCCAGCCTAGTTAGTTATGGTCTATTGGACAGAAAGAGATAAAAAACAAATGAAAGCATCATAGCATTAGGTGGTGACAAAGCGGGGCTAGGACATAGGGGAATGTGAGTGCTGGGGAGAGACAGGAAATCAGAGGACTGGCTCTTGTTGGCCTTGTTGGCCATGGTCAGGATTTGGGTTTTACTTGACTGAGCTGGGTTGTAAGAGAGCAATCATGTCCCTTGGCCCACATTAGAGGGACTCCACTGGCCGCTGTGGGGAGAGTAGGCAGTGCAGGGGCAAAGCCGGAGGCAGGGTGCCTCAGTGCAAGGCCATCGGGATTGTCCGGGCGAGAGACAAGTTCGCTGAGGGTCACGTAGAATGCCTTCAGGTGTCTTGGACGTCCCTCTTTATGCCAAGTTCATGGAGAGTAAGGGCCTTGTGGGATCTGTCATGGAAGAGAAACCAGTGCCTAGCACAGAGTCTGTCTCATCATTGGTGCACCTTAAATACTCGTGGGATGGGTGATGAGCAGTTTTAAAAGAGCAATCTGATAGCACGCAGCGTGGACTGAGGGAGAGGCCTCTGCTTGACACCAAGAGTCCATTGCAACACATGTGACAGAAAACCCCTCCTCCTAGAATACATTGCTGCTCCCGCAGTTGGATGTGGTTTAAATACTTAACTTTTATCAAAGTAATACTTGCACCTACGATCCTTTACAGTGACAGAAATTATACAGGGATTATCACAAAAAAGCAGGACTCTCGGGCCCCACCTCCCTGGGACTGCTGTTCATTCTTGCTTCCCAAAGGCAGCCCTGCCCGGTCCTTGGCCGTTTCTCTGGTATCACTTCTCTTGTTTGTAAACAAGGTATCTTTACTACTATCTGTAGATGTTTCAATTGTAGATATTATCTGCTGATGTTATACCTGCTGTGGACGAAGATGAAGCTCTTATAAACTTCCCCACTCACTTGACCTTTTTACCTCTGAAAACAGTTATATCGCAATTTTAGTTAAATTATTTTGTGCGGATGACATTATGACTATGGAAATATTGTTCAAGGATTATTTAGTCAGAAGGGTACAATGACTGTATTTCTTCTCTAATTTTGTTAATGTTTCTTAGCATTAATAAATACCTTGTGTTTGCTTTTTTGTCTTGATGAAACTTTCTCAAGAATTCGAAGCCCCCTCTCTATCTGGCCAAGTGCCTTGGGTAACAGATTGTTTCCATTTTCCTCTTGTCCTTGCCTCTCAGAGCCATCCAGGCCTAGACTGTTCCTGTCTCTCTGCTCCGATGGCTCTGGCTCTGCTCCACCATGTCACCCGGGGACCCACCTACTACCACAACATTCGCCGTGCTTCTCTCTAGTGTTGGAGGCCTTGCTTTCTCATCTCTCCAGTGTGCTAGACTACATTCTACTTCAAGCAAAATACCTGAGGATAGTGACTGAAACAGACACTATAATTTCTCCACATGCCAAGAAGTCTGAAGTTAGCAGTCATTGCATTGATTCCATGACCCAGGGATGCCAGGGTCAGTGTCTTCTGCAATCTGTTAGCTCTGTCCTTCAGGTCTGCAAAATGGCAGTTGCAACCCCAGCTATCATTGCTGCATTACAGGCAGAAAGAAGGGGAGAGATGCTACCAGCTAGGAACTTCCTTGTTTATTAAGAAAGCCAAGGAATTCTCTGGACTGGCCCCAGACCGGCCCTCTGCTTCAGCCTCAGAGGCCAGAGCAGGTTGCATGGCCGTACCTCTCCAGACTTGCTGCGACCGTCATGATCTACTCCTTGGGTTGGGTCTGTTGCTGTTCCAAGTGCAACTGGCTTCTTGATCAAGAAAGGAATGCGCTAGGTACTGGATCACCAACTAGCAGCAGCTTGTTTCTTTTGGATGCCCCTTGCCAGGGTTAGGCCTGAGCTCCCATAGGACAGGTACCTGTCATTTGCTTCCTGCTACGTGAAATGCAGTTGTCCCTCCCATCTGCTGTCACCTCCTCTCTCATCTTCCCTGTCATCTCAGCTTTACATTTAGTAAGGTCCCTCCTGTCATTCTTTCAGGGCTTCAGGAAGAAGTTCCCTTTAACTGGAAGTCCAGAATATATTCTTAACTGGCACTGGACCATCCAAATATGTCTTTTTTCCCCTGCTTTTAACAGTACATTTTCCAGAGACTCCTTTGCATGTTCCCTGAGGGCAGGAAGCCTTGCTGCTCAGCCTTCCTGCCCTTTCAGAGCTTGACCAACAGCCGGCTCACCACAAGCGTGGAGAACACAATTTGCTGAATAGAGCCATTCTTGGAAATGGAGCCTTATGTCTTATTCAGGTCCGCCAGATGACAGTAGCCTCTCATTTCAGGCTCCTACAGCATTGCAGAACCATAAATCCTATGTTTCAAGGGACAGCAAGGAGAGTAATTGAAGCTTGGGAGGCAGTGTTTCAGAGTCCAGAGCCAGGCTGCGGTGTATTTTTAGTGCTGGGCTCCTGAGGTTGTAGGGGGCTCTTCAGCTGGAGGGGAGGGGAGGCTAGAAAGGCCTCCTCAGGAGCCCAGCACAGCTGTGCGAGGCCGGAAGTACTGGCCCTCCGGGGATGAGCGAGGGGCACTGCCGAGCGCAGTCCTGGACAGGGCTGGAGAGCAGGGGTGTGACAATGGCTGTCTTACCAGGTTCTGCTACTGACTTTGTGAAGAGAAGCAAAGGGATGGAGAAACAGGATGGTACTCGGGTTCTGCAGGAGCTGCTTCGTCTGGGTTCATGTTGGGGGCATCGGAATCTTGACTAGAAGTCAGGTAGCAGCCGTGCAGCCCACGCTCTGTATATAAGGCTGAGTGAAGCCTTTTGACTTCATGAAAATAGCCACAGGGCTTGTTGAAACAGTACCACTCCAGCACACTGCAGTGAGCTGTGTCTATAGCTTATTTCACAAATATCAGAAAGGAGGCTATAATGCAAGTTGGGATGTGATAGTTTCCACACCCCTCTCATTGAGATCCCTGAGCTACTACGGAGGAATTCTATGGAAATGCATTCTCTCTCTCTCTCCCTCTCTCTCTCTCTGTCTCTCTCAAGGTTTCGTTAGGGATCTTTGACCTATATGTGCTTTACATATGAACAGTTTATAAGTTCTGTTATATGTGTACACCCATGAAACCATAACCACAATCAACACAGTGAACAAATCCATCACCCTCCAAAAGTATTTTCATGTCTCTGTAAGTTTTTGCTCACAACCTCCCCATTCATAAACAACCCCTGACTCACTTTATGTCACTCTACATTAGTTTGTATTTTCTGATATTTTATATGAATGGAGTCACACAGTTTGTACACATCCTTTATTGTCTGACTTCTGTCATTCAGCATTACTTTGAGATTCATTAATGTTTTAGCATGTATCACCATTTTATTCTTTTTTATTGCTGAGTAGTATTCCATTGTATGGATATATCAGCTTTGCTCAGCCATTTACCCACTGATTTATGTGTAATGTTGGCTTGTATGTATGTACGTATTAAGGATGTAGTGAGAGCTTCTTGTCAACATCTCATGGTTTGGGGCTCAGACAAGTCAACCTCTCCCTCTCCACATGATTTTATTGATGCTTCACACTTCCAGATGATTACAAGAGTCCAGTAATTTTTCAGCCATCTGGAAACAAGCTCTAAATTTTTCCATGTTGGCAATAGATGAGGAGAAAGGTTGTCTTTTTCTTTTGAAACAAGGAATGTAAGCAGGCATACCTGGAGCTAGTGATGGCTGTTTTGCCTGCCATATAGAGAAAGCTGGACTATAGAAAGAAAATAAAACCAGTTATCAAAAGGAACCAGAGATGAGCCTCAGTGTGCAGGAAGATGGAGTACTACTGTTATTACCTGAGCTCTTGTTAGAGCCAAGCCTGAAGGTGGATTTGTCCCAAGACTTACCAGTTGCATGAGTCAACAAGTTCTCGCTATTGCAACTTGCTGAACTGACTGGTCTTGGAATTCTGTCACCTGTGACCAAAATTCTTGACTTAGAGTAGGTTATAATCTGAAGTACATGGTAAATATCTGGTTGGTTACCCCCACCCCTCTACCAGCAATAACCCTACTCCCTACAATGGAGAAGGTGTTTGCGATGGACTCAGGCTTTACAATCTGGCTTTACTGAAGGTTACTGTGATGAACACCCAGTGAAGACATATCATAAGCTGGGCAAGGATATATGTTTGGGTCAATCAAATCCAGCATTAAAATCCTAGATATGTAATTTTCTAGCTTTGTGTTATTGAGCAAATTTCATAGTCTTTGAACTATGCTTTTTTCAAAGTGATATGTGACTTATACCTATTAATTTTTGTAGTTACCTTGATGATCAGAAATGATTTGCTTTGCAAGCTTGATAAATAATTGTTATATATTCTGAATACCTCTTTAGTTTTCTTATTCTATAAACACAGTCTCTTAACAAATGAAACAAAGAAAGAAATGAAACAAAACCGAAAACATACAACCTCAGAATCTGCTTTCTCAAATTATTGCAGGCCTAGCAAACAAAGGTTACAGACATTTTGCCCAGATATGCATGATACTGTTTCCATTTTTGATATCCCCACAAAAGAACTAAATAATGAGTGGTTATGTTCATTGACCTACTAATTTATGATCTTGACAAATCTAATAATTCTTCCCATTTGCAAGGGTTTTGTGGGATACTGGTCTTCCCTTCCCAAAATAACAGAAGAGAGAGAGAGAGAGAACAGTTTCTACACCCGTTTCATCTCCACATCCTGTTGCTAATCTTTTATAGTATGGAAAGCAAATCTGATTACTCATTAAGAAAGGGAAATGAGATTACTTCTGCACAAACTGTGTGCTAGGTATTTTATAGTGCTTTTTTCTTTTAACTACCCTACTCCCCTGCCCCCAAAAACCCTGAAAGTGCAGAAGCCACCTTGCTGCAGGAGCCTGCTGAGGAGTTAGTTCCTCCTGCCAGGTCTCTTCAGTGCCCTCTGTTGGCAAAGTTAACAATAAAAAAATATCTCAAGGGCTCAGCTACATTTTTTTGCAGAGCTGGCGCTGAAGGATTGATTTGCAGTTGAGAGGCAATAAATTGACAATGGGCACACTTATAAAAATCACAGAAGTACTCAGTAAGGGAGAACTATTGGCACCAAAAAAAAGACACCTGAAGGAAATTTACTTTTCAAAGAAGAAAATGTTATATTAAGTGGTATAGGGAGGGATTTGAATAAGATTCTAATTTAGAATTATACAATTAGAAATTTTGAAAGTAAGTGCATTTTATTTATAATTAATCATAGCTGGGTTATGATTAGAACTAGCTTGACTTTCTTGTGCCTCAGTTATTGCATCTGAAAAAAAAAGTTTTTAATAATGGAACTTCTCAGGATTGTGAGAAACTTAATGGCCTATGACACAATGGATAGAGAACAGAACCTGGTGTATATGAAATGGTCAATAAACATGTTCCTACCCCTCAAGAATGTCATTTGTAGACTGACTGAGGAAATCCTAAGACTTGTTTGAAAATTATTACAGAAGAGAATGGGATGCCATTGAGGGCTTTGAAACAGTGGAATCACATGAAAATCTGTGTTTCAGCAAGACCATGTTGGTGTCACGTGAGAAGGGACTGTAGAAGGAGGTGCTGGAGCCAGGAGAGACCATTTAGGAACACTGATTCTACATTTAATGCAACTACATTCAGAACTGAGAATGATATGGGTACATTGTAAATAAATGTGGGTTGAAATTTTAAAAATTCCATAGTCATTTTAGGAATGGGTGGAACACTTGCTGTGCATCTGATGCAAAGAGCAAGAGCCCTTCATCACTGTTAATGAAACGTCATCAGGATGAAGGTTCGAGCTATGTCACCTTTCAGAGACGTGAGCGCTTGGTTGAAAGGAGGGATATCGTCCCTCTTGGGGCCAGCAAGGTAGGGAAATGAAAAACCATGAAGCACAGACTATGAGCAGAAGCAACGGCTGTGCCAGTTCAGCCAATTCTAGGAATTAATGCCAAGCCTAAGGTTGAACAAAGCAGGAGCTCAGTATTCTCCACGCCTGTCTGTGCTCAAGCAGTTAACTTTGTCATTGGTAGGATATACCAAGTTCAGACTCATATGGCCAGAGACTCTAGTGTCAGGATAGTAAAAGGATAAAAAAATAAATAAAATGGAAGTGCTAACATATACATTTGAGACTAGAGTATTTTTATTATCATTATTTTTAATTTTTCTCAGCTGCCATTTATTTAATTTCCACTATGGACCTGGTGTTTTGCTTATGTTACTTTTAAACCTTCCAATGGCCTTGCTCGGCTTAGTTGGTTCACCCTCTAGACACTCTCCCAAGGTCCACTGCACACGCCTCTTCCTCCAGGAAGCCTGTGCTGGCCCCCAGCAGGAGCTCTTCATCATGCCCTCCAGTCTCTGCTTCGGAAGCTTTTCTCTGAGCATCCCTCCCCGCACTGGTCACTTCACTTTAGATTTCTTTTAATTTTGTGTTGTTTCTGTTTCCCTCTTCCAGCCTCATTTTGGTGGCAGAATCTGTGTATGACTCATCCTTTATTTGCCCATGCATTTTTTTAAAGAAATGTCTGTCATTTGCCTACCATTTGAAGGAATTTTGTAGGTGAAGGAGGTACAAAGTGAGTAAGTCTTGGTGTCTTTGTGGAGTTAGTTGCTATTATTATTGGTGGAGCAGACATTTGAACATTAATTTCAGTGTGGCCACACCGATCTCAGACATTGAAGCTGTGTGTGCAAGGACGAGAGGGTGCAGATATAGGCAAAGCCTTGGAGATGTGATGATCCATGTCATGTTTGCATTGAGACTGCAAATTGCAGTGTGGATGGTTGGAGAGCAGGGCAGATAGTGGGGAGTGATGGGCAGTGAGTCTAGAAGGTGGTTTTGAAAGTCACATGTTCTGCTTCTGCTGGGCAGTGCCTGTGACACAGAAGGGACTCAAAGGTTGACTGTCTTGCTTTCACTTGTAACATGTCATTTCTTACAAAAATCTTTGGTACTGGCCATTTCAAAACTTTGTAGAGTATGGGGATAGAATAAGAAAGCAAGGTTTTGAAGATACGGGTTTAGGATTCGATTTCCTAGCCCTCTTTCGCTTTTATTCTAGGCAAGAAGCTCTCCTTGAAGTCAGCAGAAAGTTTGGGTTCTTGGTGCAACATAAGTTCAGGCCCTCAGACATTCTATTTTTAATAGACAGGCATGGTTGAGATTTTTGTAAATGAAAAAAAAATCAATAAGGCTTAGATATGGAGACTTTGCTTTTCATTTTTTCCTTTTTATTTTGGGTACTTTTTTTTCGTCAGAAGTGAAAGTCACTCTGTACCAAAGAAAAATGATGTTCACAGATGAAATATGTTTTCACTGATGTTTTTTGATCAGCTCAATGCATACCAAGTGCTTTCAGGAACTCAGAATCCTGCTGGATCTGGGGCAGGCATGTGGACTGAATTTGTGCATCTCTTGGCATTTTTGTGGACTCTGTGATTATTTTAAGGTATCTGCTGGAAGTTTAGTGGTTTATTAAATTTAGAACTAGAGCTCACCAGATAAATAGAGACTTTCATCTGGAGGGCAGAAACTCATCTCCCAGTCCCGGTCCTTGCCAATTATTACACACATTTGGTGTCAAACTCTGATGGGTGACTTCTTGAAAACCTTTGATCAGTCTCCATTGTCTGCAGGACAGAACCCATTGCTTAGACTGCCCTTCATGGTATAATATAATTTGGCATCAACCAAAAGCTCTCTGCTGAGAGTTGGAAGATCCAGGTTCAAGGGGCAAGGAGGCTGCTGACAGATCATGTTGCTCTGATGTCCATGCCTCTCTGGGATTTAGAGCCTCTATAAAGCAATTCTGTTGGGCAAGATCATCTCTAAATTCTCTTTTGATACTTTATTTCTGTTTAAACATCCTGTGTCAAAATTTCCAACTCATCTTCCACCAGTATTTACTAGTTGTCTACTATAAGTCTACTATGTGTAAATTTCAATACATTCTCTGTTTTGTTCTTCACATAATTATAAGAAATACTTATGTGCTAGAATAAAAGAGGCAGAGACCTAAGGTTGCACAGCTGGGACATGGCAGAACTGTGACAGATAAAGTAAGGGTGCCGGTGAAATATGGGTGCCCTCTTTTGCTGTGCCTGATGTCCAGTGAGTCTTATTAAGTTGATCCAACTTAAGCAAATAGAGAATGAAGGGTCTCAGGGCCATTGTGAGGTGAAAATTGACTCTAATCTTCATTAAAGAAGTCCAGGACATTTGTTATTTAATTTGTGAAGAGATATAAAAATAAATATCTAGGGACAGTTTGGTCCAGTGGACATCATCTCGTATTAGCCAGAGGACAGAGGTTTTGTCTGAGTTTTGTGTGCTCAATACATGTTGAATGAGTGAATGGACTATTTTTAAACTAAGATCAGAAGTCTTGGGAGTCATTTTTTTCTCCATGACTAATTTATTATAATAATATTTATTATCATGTTGGGTAAGTGAAATAAAATTCTAGGATGAAAGTTTTCTCATTAGTAAAATGAGATGGTTAGATGCCAGATAACTTTAATTCTCAAAGTCTATGAAACAATGGGAAATATTATATTAGTGAAAGTTACAAATATTGGATCTGAAAGACTCAGAGGTATTCTTGATTATCTAGAATAACTCCTTTGTCTGAATAGGCTGAGGGCTGAAGGAAACTGCCAATTAGCTCCAAAGCAAAGATCACTCAACTCAGCTCTAAGGGAAGAAGGTTTAAGTCATCCGCACACACATGTCTCTATTAGCATGATTACATCTTTCCCCAAAGCTCAAGCTGTTAGCACCAACACCTGCATCTCTGAATATCAGACTGCTGTCCAACAGCTTCTTGTATACGGATATCTCAGACATCACATGACTGAAGCTGGCATCATCCCACTGCCCTGGAATCTCTTAGTCTTTCCCCGTCATAGTGAATGGACCTTCATTCACCCAATTATCTAAACCAAAATGGAGGCTTCATCTTCGATGATAATAATCATGGTTAATATTACTGAGTGGTTTATCACGTGCCTGGCACTATGCCAGATCTTTGCGTGAGGTGCCCACTTAGAAGTCATGAGATTTGTGTAGCTCCTAGTTTACATATAATGCTCTTTTGATCATCTGCTCCTACCTTTTCCCCATGTTTCACCTTTTGGCATTTATGTCTCTACCTAAAAAAAACCAAGGGATTGGATTGAATGACTTCTGCTGCTCCTTGTGATCTCATTTATGACATCCCAGTTTGACCGTGAGGCCCTGGCTCTCTGCTGTCATGGTGGCTCAGTAGCCCCCTCTCTGCACACTCCTCAGGCTCTGGCGCAAGTCCCCCCACTGCATGGAGCCCCAGGAGACACGGGACCCTTTCCTGTTGTGGTGTCATGGTCTCCCAGCATCAAGCACAGCGCCTGCCTGGCATGCTTGCCATAAATTTCTGTTAAACAAATAATTGTACTCTTATTTTAAGCTTTCTTACGCATTTATGGTTGACTTTAACTCAGCCTATCCACGTTGCAATCACTCATTAGCTTGTAAGGTGAACACGCACATACTCTACATTCTCGCAGTGGCCCTCCTCAGAGAATGCTGGAGAGAAACTTTTGCCCATATGTGTCAGGATGTTTAAGAATCTTTAAGAATGCCAATAGCAGCACTGTACATACTCAGTTACAAACCACCTGAATGCCACGAAAAGAGGTAGGTGAATATGTGGTGTATTCGTGCAATGGAATATTATAAAGCAGTGAAAACAAAGGAACTGTGCACAAAACCAGAGATAAATCTTAACAACACAGTGTTCATTAAGAAGCAAGACCTCGAATACCTACCTGTAGTATGATAGCCTTTTTGTAAACATATAAATAAAACTAAATAAGATATAGTTCAGACACATGTGCTTGCATGCATGTATGTGAGTGTATGATGAAACTTTTTTCTTTTTCAACAAAGTTTGAAAAAGACAAAATTTAAAGTGTTTGTTATTTCTGGACTTGGTTGAGCAGTGAAGCAAGGGAAGGTATGAGGAGGGTCTTAGATTAAGTAAATGGTAAGGTTCTTACTCACGGATTGGTTGCTGGATATATAGATGCTCTTGCCTGACAGAATCATAATAAATGCAATAAATGAAGGTGTGGCCCATTGGCGAGAGTGTTTCTTGAGCCAAGAATGATAATTTATCTACTTTTGTGTGCTTTATGCCCATAAAATAAATAACACAAGAATAAAATTCTAATTTACATCTTGCTGTAAGCCACATGACAGTGTGTTTAATTTACTCTTGATCACATCAAGATATGCTAGGACTTAGAAGTGGATGTAAGGAATCAAAATGATATGTAGAATATTTCACAAGGAAAACATTTGTGTCTGTCCATCCATCCAACCATCCATCCATCTGTCCATTTATCTATGCAAGTATCTCTCTGACTTTTACTCTAAGGTAACTGATGGCTTTAAAACTTGTCTAATAACTTCTTGAGGGCAAGGACCACACCTGTCATCTTTGCACTTTCAACAGTATCTGGCCTTTGTGTAGCTACAAAAGTGATTGTGATATAAAAAGAACACCCACTTGCTAAGTCCAGAACTTTAACCATTTTCCCTCTGAACAGGATATCACTCATCCTTTATATTTCACAGATGAGAAAACTGAGGTCCAGACAATGTAATGAGCTTGTCTAGGTTCACATAATGAATTAAGGGCAGATCTCGGAAGCAGCACCCAGTTCTCTAGCCCAGCAGTTCTTCAACTTGGCTACATATTATATTCATATAAGGAGCTCTTAAAACATACTTGCCTGGGACCCACTGCCAGGTAGTATGATTTAATTGGCCCAGAGTTGGGCTTAGGGATGAGTGTCTTTAATGAGCTTCCCAGTGATTTGAATGTATGTAACTACTGACTGTCAAAACCATATCTTCCCTGTCAGGCCCCTGTGGATTGGATTATCCACAGATATGGGTAACACCCAAGGTAGAATTGTTTCACAGTCTCCCCAGCTTCCCAAGACACAGCAGGAACCGTAAGAGGTTCAAGAGTGATTGAAGATGTAAGAGGTAGACAGTGGGTTTGACAGATCCAAGGAGAAAAGTTGGAGTCTTCCCTACACATCACGGCGTTTGGAAGAACATAAGTTACTTCTGACCTTTAGGCTGTGCTCTGGTTCATTTAAAAAGAGATTCTTCATAAATCTTCAATGCTTCAGTCAAGTGAACTTCCTATGATGAGAAACTAAAGATTCTCGTGCTCTGAGAATAAACCGAGGCAGCCAGCTTCCTCCTCCCTCCTTCTTTCCCTCTCTCCTGCCTTCCTTCCTTCTTCCTAATCCATCTCCAATCAGCCATTGTCTGAGTGCCTACTGTGTGCTGGCTTGTTGCTCAGATGAAAGTAGCAGTGACCGAAGAGAGGAGCGGGTACAGAGAGCTGTGAAAACACGCAGTAGGTCTAGTGAATTGAGAACGCTGATGTGGGAATGTCATGCCAGAGAGCAGAGACGGTCAAGCAGCTTGGATATGATTCCAGAGCAGGTCACTATTTGTGTATCCACATAATCATGTATTTCTGTAAGATTCACAAAATTAAGATCTTCCTGTATTCTTTTTCTTAAGTCGTCTCCCAAATCGCCTAAGCTTTCTGCTCGGCAGAACACAGACCTTGCTTGTCCCCATGCTGTATCTTCCACTGTTCTTTCCCTTCAGCAATTAGGAACATAATAGTTTCTGCCCACACAGTGTTAAGTACCATGATGTAGGAAATGAAAACGCATGGTCAGCACTCAGGACCAGCAGCGTGGGGCTGGTGGAGCCAGAGAAGACGAGCTGGGGCATTTTTCTTTTCCATCTTGAGAGTCAACACACACATTCATATTTTAAGTGTTCTGAAAAGCAAAGAAAACTGGAAAATTTTCTTAAAACCTGCAATTCTGAGTTTATTTAATCCAGATTCAGGAAACTTTTTTTCTTTCGGTGTAGACTATTACTGTTCCCTGGAGTGGTGTTCTGCAGAGTACATGCCAAGGAGCCCTGAGCTAGGACTGCCTCTGGGGGACACAGCAGCATTTGGATTAATTATACAGTGGTTGTTGCTGAGCCTCAGGTGTGAGTCAGACCGTGCAGTAGATGCTGGGACCCGAGGTGAGCAGGAACAGCCATGGTTCCTGCATTCAAGGAGCTGATAGAAAAGACAGACATGCTGAAAAGAGCATAGTTATCAAATATGATAAATGCTATAAAGTAAAAGCAGAGAGAGTGAGTGAGACCCTTATAAAAAAGGGTATAATTTGGTCTTGAAAGTACAGGCAAACATCCTTGGAAAAAAGCAACAGAAAATCTGAGATCTGAAGAATAAACCGCAGACCGGTGAATCCGACTGGGAGGCGACAGACGAATCCCAGGATGTGGGGGTGACGTGCACAGAAAGCCTGCCCTGGGTGAGAAACTAATGAAGCAGGTCAGGAACCATCCTCATTCCCTCGTTTGCTCAGTTGTAGAGTCGTCTGGTTGTCTTATTTTTCCACCCCATGGGATTATGTGTTGATTCTGAATCACCTCTGTGGACTGCTGGATCACCTCCCCACGTTACTGACCTGAAGGCATTTGAGAGCTGTAGAGACCTGCTGCTTACATGCTGACAGCTTGGGGCTCCCAAGGCAAGGACCACATGTTTCTCGGGGAGGCCTGGTCCTCTGTACACCTCATCCAATGCAGAGCCCTCTAGTTTATCACTGCATTTCATTGGAAGAGTGAAAAGTGTTGCTTTTGTTTTTTTTTACTATTTTTAAGATAATTATAATACTGCATTTAGAAAGATGATAGTGGGAAAGCATGAGAAGGAATGTCGAATGTGACAGAATGTAGCTGGCACCATCTCTGGTATAGAGAAGATGCTTATTACATATTTGAAGAATGAGGTGCCTGTGGTCACTTGTTTGAGGTGGTAGTGACCATACTCTCTGCATCCCAGCAGATGTTGATGTTTCAGTCACTGTGTGCCTCAGTTTGCTTTGGCATTTCCATGCGTCATTCTTTCAGAGGCTGTGCCCTTCCTCAGCTCCAGACTCTGCCCCCAAAGGCAAGAGAAATGGTCTCAGCCTAGACTGTCTGCAGGACACTGCTGCTCACCAGGACCGCAGACGGTCAGGACCATGCTCACCAGGAGGGGGGCTTCCTCTGGAGAGGGGCTCTGAAGGGGGGCAGCCATGGAACTCAGGGCCGAGGCTTGTCTTTGTTAGGCTCCCCCAGAAGTGGACCTTGAGACCCTTGAGAGCTGGTGATTTACTTAAAAGATGATTCCAGGAGATGATAGCAGAGGAGAGGTGAGGCGGGACAGGGAAGGGAAGGCAGGCAGCACAGGGCACGCTGTCAAGAAGGCGGCTGCTGTGGCAGCAGGAGCTCAGTCCTTCTGAGGAGCTCTGGGAGCCAGGGTAGCACATGCACTTTGGAGTTCTCCTCCCTGGGGTGTGAGGTGTGGGGCGCTTACCCACCACCTCAGCTCCTTTCTTCGATGGGAGTCACTCTTGGGGTCTTCCAGCTTGTCTGTGTGCAGACAGAGTCACAGATGTTCAGGGAGGATCTTCCTTGGGTAGAGGTGTGAGGAGTCACTGACACTATCAGCCACAGAGTGGCTTCCCCATGAGCCCGGACTTGCCAGGGGTAAGGGGAAAACTGGAAGGTGTCCTTAGCAATGAACGGCAAGTGGGCTGTGCATCACAGGCAGAAGTCCTTTTTGGGAAGAGGAAGGTGCTTCTCCTAATGAGGCCGTGGCAGTCACGAGGGGATTTGTCAGCGCTATTTCACAAATAAAAGGTGAATCTCCACCTTTACATCAGACGTGCCAGGAAAGTGTGCGGGGGTCAGCTCCTTTGCCCTTTACAGGTTGATGCTATCTCACTGTTTTTTACATGCTAGAAAGTTCCAAGAAGCTGTCAGGGTTATTTTTTTTGTTTTTATTTTTTAAAATCATGCCAACATTCTTCAACTTAGTCTTGCCAGTTAACAAGCTCTCTGTGGACCGGGCATGGGAGAATCTGTGCAGAAACTTTTCTTCACGTGGGCAAAAGTGTTGGACAGAAAGGCATTTCACAGTTTAATCAGATAGGCAAATGTGTGCTTTTTTTCCAAGGAGAAATTATTAAATAAACTAAAAGTACCACAGTCGTGGTTGAGCTGGAAATAAAGCATTAGGTCATCCAAAAGCCGCTTTTTTAGGAACAGAGGTGATTTGCTGTCTTGGAAAATAGAGTTTGAAATTGCTGCTGGCTATTATCGGACTGACCTTAACCCAGACTTGGGTCTTTATCTAAGAAGCTTACCAGTGGGCTGCTTGGGATCACTGAGATGCTGTATTTTATGACCTGTTACACCTGGGGTGCTTCTGGGAGATCTTTGCAGATTCAGAAGTTGGGAGCTTGGAGGGGAGATCTGGGTTGGAGATATGGGTCTACGCACTAGCAGCATGGATTTCCATCTGTGGCAACTGGAAGGAGAGTGATTCTCTTAATTAAAGTAGGGAATATAAGGCAGGGAGGGGAATAGAGGGGAAGGACAGGAACCGAGCAAGAATGTCACAGGATTTGATTAGCAGTGTATCTATTTTCTGAGGCCGAGGTGAGGAAGGTGCTAACGTTGTGTTCGGTGTCATGGATTTTACATGCTGTTCCATTTATTTCACACTTGGGATGGGCAGACCTAGTCCCATTTTACAAACAGGGCAACAGAGACCTGGAGTGGTCATTTGGTGACCAAGGTGACATATCTGCCGGGAAGGAGGGGGCTGGTGTCTGGCTCCCTTTTACCTTCTAACATGCAAAACTACTGAGAAACAGGAAATGAGCATCAGAAGAGGACATTCAAAATGTTTGCAAGTTTCCCAGAGGAGTTGATATGTGAGCTTTTTATAAAAGAGAGATTCATAGTTACCTAGGCAAAGAGGGCAGACAGGCACATTCTGGACAGAAGATCCCAGCGTTGGTGAGAGGTGTAGGGCATTCTAAAAACTCGGAGAAGTTCAAAGTGACTGAACAGGATGCAGGGAGGAGAGAGGCGGGACTGCTTGAGGGGGTGTGGCCGGGGAGTGGGGGCGGGGCCTGCTCTGGCCACAGACGGCATTCGGTGCTGGGCTCAGGAGTCGGGGGTTGCCCTCAAAAGAGCTGACCTCTGGAAAAGACTCTCAGCCTCACTCTCACAGGCGGCATATGCTGGTGTCACATTACACTTTAGGTGAAACCCTGCAGTCCCCACCTACCTTAGGCCAGGGACTGCACTGTCACCTGCCGTCTGCCTCTTCAACCCGTCCTCCCACCCATCTTTTGGTAGCTTCCTCATTCTCATCTTTCTGGATTGCCCGTTTCTTTCCACATTTCCCAGCAGATGATGTAACATAATCTTTTCTAGAGGCAAAGAGCCATTCTAGATCACGGATATTTTGTTTGACGGTAGAAGCGCATGGCTACACCTTCTTTTAAGTCTGCTTCCATACACATAATATACAGAATACATACTTAAATTTTAGTAAAAACAGAACCCCCTCCCCGTATTTTTGGTGCACTCAACCGTCCTGACACAGAGAAGTTTGACGGGCCTCTGCCGCTTGCCATGCGAGAAGGAAGACAGACCAGAGCAGAGGCAGGTACTTACTGGGCTGTTTGAAACCATCGGGGGCGCCTTCCCCAGTTTCCAGAGATGCAAACCCAGTCGCAGACGGGGCCGAGCAAAGACCATAAAATAAGTGTCCTATGGCCTGAACCTGGGCTCCTTCACAGTCCCCAAGGCAGACTATTGACTCTGGGAAGACAGCACCTGCTGAGGTCAGGGGATGCACTGCGCCACGGAGACTTCCCGCAACCTGCGTCTTTCCGCCCCGAATGATACCTAATTATGTATTTCCATGGTTACTTTTAGAGATAATAACAGGTCCCTCAGCCCCCTAAAACATCACAATGACTTTGGGAAGCACATTGAAGAGTGAGCAAAGCAAAACCACACAATTACCATGTTCGGGCAAATAATCAGAGGCGAAATTGGCTATGAGGCAAATTATCTCTCTCTAATTACCATTTTAAATGATGAAAAACTCAAAATGAATGGTACTTTCTCCACCCCTGTGCTGCACAGAGAGCTCCTTTTCCCAACTCCAGGAACTAAGGGCCTAATTATTTGCACTTAATAATTCAGCCTCATCTCCTTGGCACGATTTCCATTTGTTGCTGTCAATGGGGGCTACGCTCCTCACAGAAAGTGCAGTTGTTAAAAATAAAAACCTCACTCTCTTTGCCTCCCCTTCCCACTCCCTAGCTTGAAGAATGACTATAATTTAGAACGCCCAATTAGCAGCCTTAGCTTGCATGGATATGATTTTAAAATATGACCCCCACACCCTGCAGGAGCGCCTGCCCTTGGTCCAGAGCGGAATGTCCTTCCCGGAGGAGTCACGTTCAGACGTGGACTTCAAATCACTTTGGACTCAATAAAACTTTATCTGCCACATCCCTTGTCATGTATTTCTGAAGGGGGTGGGTGTTAAGTACTAGAGTACCGAGTAAAAATTACTTATTTAATTACTTGATAAATACTAAGGTAGCCTTAAAAGATTCTAAGTTATCTGGATGGAAATGAAAAAGGGTTTGTGTCAGTGAGTCACGTAGGGAGATGGGGTAAGTAAGTGCCTCACTTACCGACAAGCACAGGGTTGGCATCTGTACTGTGGGAGCTTCATGCTAGGACGTGACTTTACAGAGATGCATCCAAAATAACGTCTGTGTTCACGGAGCTCAAGGTCAAGCAGAGGGAGATGGATTCAGAAACAGGTGGGTTGTAGGAAAATACCTGTAGTTAGAGCTCAGGAACTTCTGCTGTGGGCAGATAAGGGTCTATGTGTGAGCACTTCAAAGGAAGCATGCTTTCCTAGGTCCAGCTCCGGAAAATTAGGTCCAGCTTCCACAGAAAAAAGACCCAACTGCTGTTTGAGCAATGATGGGGCAGGGAACCGTGAGGTTGGGCATCCTGCAAAGCAATTTCGAGGCATCCCACACTCTGCCCCAGGTCTTTTCGGCTGCATTTCTGGTGTGAGTCTCTGTTCATGCTTTGCTCAGGCCACCCAGATGCTCCATGTCTCCCTCATGCAGTCAGTTGGTGTGCTCGCCTTTGGTGCCTCCTCCACTGACATCCCCTGCTTCATATCCTGTGCTTATAAATTCTGAGCCATCTGTTGAGGCCTGTTTGAGACAGCATGCAGTCATGGAAGGAGTGTGGATTTTTAGAGAAAAATCCTGTTTTCAATATGGGCGCTGCCAATGACTAGCTACGGGCAAGGGGCTCACTCCCTATGAGCTCACGTGTGGGGACGGGCATGACGGCCTGGCTCCCAGACCTACTGCAGAGATTAAGTGAGCGAATGCAGGAGACTCACAGCATGAGGACCACGGTGGGTGCGCCATAGCTGTTACTCTCCTCTCTGCCTTTGTAGAATCAAAGTGCTATAAATTCAAATAAGGAAACCTGCAAGCATTTGCTTTTGTATTTGAGAAAGAAGGAAATGCTGCCATTTGGAATATGGATGGGCCTGGAGGACATTATTTTAAATGAGTTAAGTCTGACAGAGAAAGACCAATACTGTCTCATAGAGAAAGACCAATACTGTCTGATATCACTTACATATGGAAATCTGTAAAAGTCAGACTTAGAGAAACAGAAAGTATAATGGTTGTTACCAAGGGCCGGGGGTGGGAGGATGGGAGATGTTGCCTAAGGTACAAACTTGGCAACTAGTCCTGGAGATCTAATGTCCTGTACAGTGAATATAGGCAACAATATTGTATTATCATCATCAAATTTGCTAAGAGACTACATCTTAATCATTCCAACTACAAAAGTAATGACAATTATGTGACAAGGTGAGGGGCAGACTATTGCTACAATGGCAGTCACGTGACAATATGTAACTCTATCAAATCAATATGCTGTGCGCTTTAAACTACACAATGATGTATGTCAAATATATTTCAATAAAACAAAACAATACAAAACCAATAGCCAAAAAGAAACATTCAAGGAGCTCAGGTTCTACCCACAGGAAGATATAAACCCTCTCCTGTGGTCCCAGCCCCGAGCCAGCAGCTACAAGATGGCAGGAATGTGAGACCTGGGGTGTCTATTAAGGTGCTGACGGTCCAGTTGTGGGGATAAGACACATCACACACATGCAACAAAGCAGCCCAGCATGGTGGTGTAGTGTCTACAGCTGGAGGGCATGGGCATTCACCTTTGAATGTCAGTGACCAGTATGACACCTCTGTTGAATAAATGCATCAATGATGGAATTGAATGAACACACAGAATCTTGGTATCTTCTACAGCAGCTAGCCCAAAGGACATGCTTAATAAATGATTCTTGAATATTAGAATGAATGAATGATTTGCATTACATGGAATAGGCAATTTATGATTTAGAAAGAGGAACAGGAAATTTAGGATCAGATAGTTTACTTTGGATCTGCCTCCCATTCACTTTCTGTAAGTAAGTGGTAGGCAGCAAGCCAAATATTGATAACCACTCCAAGACCTGGAATAGCAGAGGCTGTGAAAGGGCAGCTCTCTCTCTATATATATGTAAATGGCTCAGGGTAGGTTTCTGGGGTGCCACAGTCCTCTCCACTCCCTGTTGTCATACTTTCCATCTAGAGATTAGATGCTTCAGGAAATTCACACAGGGCCTTCTTGGAGGACGTCACCACTATGCTAGAGTTGAGTTTTAGGGGATGAGTAGGAGTTAAGCAGAAGTTAGTAGGGTAGGTTAATAGGAAGAAGTAGTAGGGGTTCAGAGTCCTGGTTCGTGCAGGAAGTAGGGAGATATGTGCTGGTAAAATGTGGAAGGTCAAGTTGGGGTTGGAGGTACAAGGACGATTGGTGACGAGGGCAGGCATATACGTGAACCTGGAGCGTGAAGGGCCTTACGAGGCAATCTGAGAGCTCTGAGGTCCTACTGTATTCCAGGTAGTGTCCTGGGTGCTGGACAATGATGGATGAGAAGATGCGGTCCCTGCACTAGGAGCACACAGCCCCCCTGGGAACAGGCAGACAGGGAACAGAAAATGTCAGTGGGACGTGGGGAATGTGGTGCAGGGAGTACGTCCAGGCTGCTGGAACCTACAGCAAATTCCTACCACCGCACTGTGACACAGCTACAGTGAGAATCACCCTGCGCAGATGGAGGAAGCAAGCGTTGCTTGACTCCTAGGCTGGAGCTTGTTCCATGGCACTAGAGATGGCAGACAGATGCCAGCAGCGGTGGCTGGATTCCAAGCTGTGCTTTGGGTGTGGAATCTCTTACTGATTTCATGGCCAGGGAAATATAAGCTCCTGGCTGGAGTTGTTCTAGCTTTTGGGGGAGCAAGATGGGAGTGGGGGTCCCGAGTGGGTCTCTGCGTCCTGCAGCACCCATGCCTTGGTGCCTTTGTACCTTCCAGCTCCCTTTGACCCCTGACATGCCGCCAGGCAGTTGCTTAGCAACCTTCCAGCAAGACTGTGTGTCTGCATAAATTGCTGTCAAGCACCGGGGAGAGATTTCTCTCCCCTCTCTCCTGCGTTTTAAGCAGAGACTTCCTAAAATAGGGTATTTTTTTCCCCCTTTGACAGACAACTTCTGTGTAAATGTTGAAATCTGTGTTGTCTGTCAGGAGCAGTCAATCTGAAAACTTTGCTGAAGAGAATGTATATTTAGTAACGGGTGACGAAGAGAGGAAGACATTGAGATGTCAATTATTCTGGCAAGTTAATGCAAAAGCTGGATATTTAAACCAAGTATTTCGGGAAATGAAAAGGAAAAGGAAAAATGGGCTCAGTGCAGAGCCTTGTATTTTAAACAGCGAGAGTTCTGTTTTGTTTCACTCCATCTGTTGCTAAGAATGTCCACAGGTGTCAGCCTAACCCTGTATCTCAAGAGCATCTAAGCTGCTAAATCCGTGCTCGCTCTGCGTTCTTGCAGGAAAATGTACTGGATTTATATGCAAAGAGGAAAGGTTTGAATCCCAGATCTGTGGATCTTCACATGAGGACACTGGTATGGGCATGCTCTTTCCCATCACGGCCTGCTTCCTACTATGCGCTCCTGGGGGCCCCATACAGATCTCCTGTGATGAGCCTTTAGCGCCTCACGTCCCCAGTCACCAGTGCATACGGCCTGTCTGGAGTGCCTTCCTCCTGTGGCACGTCTTGCCTGATTTCTGCCTCTCTGTCTTCCCACACCTGTCCGCAGCCTCTGAGGCATCATCTCCCTAACTGCCTGGGGTGTGGCCCTTGCATACTCATTTGTCTGGGGGCTCCAGGCCCTCTGAGGCCAAGATTAGTGTGCGGGTGATTTAGGAGGGATGTGTTTTCAGGAGAACCTGCATGGAAGCGAGACAGCAGGACAGAGAAGGGAAGCCACAACAGACAGCACGGCAGCAGGAAGCCCTGAGCTGAGCCAGATCCTGCAGGGGGCTCTGGAGTGTGAGCCACACTGCATGGAGCTCGTCCCAGCCTCTCAGGCGCCCAGCGCTGCTGATGGAGGCTCTGAGGTCATGCCCTCCTGCTTACAGTTTGCCCAGGTGTGGTCTCTGTTGCAGCACAAGGGTAGTGTTTTGTATAAAGTTTCCTAGGCAGCCCTTTGGAGAGGTGACTGCAGAAGCTGGGAGGCGTGGCAGGGGGGCCGGGCAGAGCACTGTGGCTCCCTACTGCTGAATGTGCCTCAGTTTCCTGCTATGCAGTCTTGCCCCATTCCACCTGACTGGCTACTGAACGAAGTGTGTCCAGTCTGAGTCTGGTCCTTGGTCGTCTCTTGCACAGCTGAGCAGGTGTCAGCATTTGCAGGGGGCTCCAGTTTGCTGACAGCTTCCCCTGAACCTGGGGCTCTGGGCCTGCTTGGGCTCCAGGTGCACTTAACCTCGCCAGCCGAGTTCAGAGAGAGTAGGAACATCTCCTGTTCTCCATCCATTCATGCAACTAAGATGAATCTGTGGGTTCCCTGGAAAGGGACGTTTTGATTACCTTCTGTTCACCCTATTGGTGTGGGAGGGATCCCGTGCTATAAATATTACATGGGGGCCAAACCATGTAATAGGTGAGACTAGATAGATGAGACTGATGGCATCGTATGAGTTACAGGCACTCAGAGCCAAGGGAGGAGGCTACCCCACCCTGTGCAGGGCCACACAGGGTGTCCTCGGGAATAAAGGGAGCCAGCAGGGGCTGTGGAAGACAGGTGTGGGACAAGAGAGTGGGGAGTCCCCTGTTCCCATGGGAGGACAGAACGGGCTTGCTGGAACCACTCCTCTGGCCGGCAGGGAGGTGACACCTGGAGGGGAGGGTGGGTGGGGTACAGCTGTCTAGCTGAAGAGGGAAGCTAGCTGGGCATGGGGGCACTTTTCTGCTGGGTGGGGACATCTCTGGGGACAGCAGGCATACTGTTGGTGAGGCCTTGGGGCCCTGTGAGACTCAAAGAGATTAAGACATCTGGAGGCATGTGGCTCTGAGGCAAGGGGCAGGCAGAGAGGAGAGACGGAAAGAAATGGCTGAATCCAGACACATTTCTTACTGGAAGGAGCAGCGGCCTGGTTCTTGAACGCTTGCACTCTGAGGGTCAACCCAGCAGGCTGCGGGCTGGACTTTCAGGACCAGGAAGGGAGCCAGAGATGCACATGCACCAAGCTGCTCAGTCATTTGGGTACAGAAGTCCATTTCTGTCAATAAAACAGTCCTGGAAGCACAATGCAAATTTCATGACTGGTATACAAGGCTGGCTGAAGTGCTTGGGTGACTCGTTAAGGAGAACACCATTATCATGCTTGATTTGTGATTTCTCAGCTGTGGACCATTGGGGCAGGGAATCAGGTTGTTTTCTCGACATGAGCCTGATGAAAAAAATCTCGCCAAACCCATCATCGTCTTGTGTATTTTTTTAAATGCAAAATATAACATGTAAAGAAAACTTCAATCTGCAGGAGACATGAAACTGAAGTGAAAGAAATGATGCTGCATGCCAGGAGTACTCATCTCCAAGCATGGTTCATGGGCTCTGCCCTTCAGGCATATTGGCGGAGGGCGCACTGCTGGCTGGACAGGGCACAGTGGGTTGCATGCACCTTATTTCACTTTTTCCTTGATGCTCTTCTCCATGGTTTGCTTGGTCTTTTTTATTTTCCAGCTTGACTGAGATATAATTGACAAATAAAATTGTAGCATATTTGAAGTGCGTGTTGTGATGATTTGATATGTGGATACATCTTGAAAAGATTTCACACTGAATTATCACATCCATCACCTCACATATTTATCTTTTCTTTTGGTGAGAACATTTAAGTTGTACTCTGTCAGCAAACTCATCACATTATACATATACACAGCGTATAATGGTCACTGTGCTACACATTGAGCCCCCAGCTCATTCATCTCACGGTGGAAATCTTGTACCTGTCACCAAACTCCCCTAGTTCCCCAGACCCATCCTGGCAGCCACTCTGCTGTGTTTCTATGAGTGTGACTTTCGGTTGTTGCTGTTTGCTTTTAATTCAAGTGTTTGCCTGAAATCTCCTTATGACAGTGTTGTGTGATGAGAGACTGATTAACAGAAACCAAAGAACCTGGTTTGTTAAGGGAGGTGATGTGGCTGAAAGGGTAAGAGACAATCCACCTCTGAAAAGGAAGAACTTTACTTTGGAGTCACAGAGCATAGGGTGTCTCATGGAGGGGAGAGGGTGGCATTTCTCGGACTTGTCTGGGTTGGGTCCAGGCTTCCTTTCTGACGCCGCTGTTCAGCTAGTTAATGGCCTTCTTGGTCCTCAGCCTTGCTTAGTCACGTAATGCAGGAACAGAGGGGCCCTGCCGTGCCAGAGGGCGCGGGTGGTGAACGGATTAGAAAATACGGGAACAGGCAAACAGAAAAGCCCGCTGTGAAGGCGGCCGGCTGTCAAGGTCTCTCTTCAGCTTCCTCGCTGGTCAGGTGAGCACTGGAGTCGCTTTCGGTTCCGAGAGTGCCAGCTTACCGAGGGGATGGTGTGGCCGTCAGTGCATGCACTTGAGAAGGGTAAAGACCAAATGAAGAAGATAGTGCCTGCCCCCAGCGTGGGTTACGGCACGACGGGGGAGATGCGCACATAAGTGAATGTACCCCTGCAGACTGAAGGCTGCGGGGGAGAATGGAGTCCCTGGGGACACTGCTGAGAGCGGGCTGAGCACACAGCCACCTCGTCTCAAGGTTCCGGGCTTCGGTCTGTTCTAAAGCTTCCGACCTTGGGTTCTCGGATTGGCACATGGGAATTTAAATCCCCTCTGGTGGCCCTGAGGGCAGAGGAGTTACACAGCAGGGGGGAAAGATGGGGGCCTTCCCACCCCCAGTCTAGCCCTGGGATCCTAGGTGCCAGGCTCGCTCCAGGTATGAGGGCAGGTTATGTGTTTTATTCAGTCAGGGAGTCAGGAGGGGTTGTAGACTTGGGCAGGTGGGTTCTCAGGGGAACTCTAGGCCACAGTGGGGAGTAGACGCTCCTGGGGACAAGAGTTCATTTTTGTTATGAAATCAGATTTCTCCAGACCTTTCCCCTCCTCTGAGGGAGCTAACGCAGGTTCTCAATCTTGGCTGCACCCTGGAATCAGGGGAGAGCATGCGAACCTCCAGGCTGCATCCCTGACCAGCTGAGTCGGAGTCCTTGCGGGCGGGCTCAGGCATCAGCATTCTCACAGCCGCGGTGACCCCCTGTGCCGCCGGGGAGAGTCCTGGCCTGACTTTCTCATCACTGTGGCTCTGCCCCCTGCTGCTCAGTAGGCACACCGCTGTCTCTGTCCCCAAGACTGGGCTGTGGCCGGTCCCCGGGGAGGTGCTGATGAAGGCAGGCTCACCCCAGCAGGTGGGGCCAGGCCCAGTCCCAGCCTGCCCCTTGGCCTCATCTCCTGTGACTGTGCCCCTGCTCACCCAGCTCCGGACCAACCAGCCTTACTGGGCTTCGCTCGACACCCCAACCCGTCCCCACCTTGGGAGCCTGGAGCTTCTCTCCCTTTGGCTGGAAGTTTCTTCCCTGTGACAGGTGCATGGTGACTCCTTTTCAATGATTCAGAGCTCAGCTTGGTCTCCTTGGCCCTCTCTCCACTATCCCCTCAGCCCCGGGTGTCAGGAAGGAAAGGCCTCTGCTCGGTGTCGCAGGGAAGTGGGAAGTCAGGTACAGTGAGACGAGAGACCAAAGTCAGGAAAGCGAAGTAAGTTCTAATACACTCTGCAGAGAGCAGCAGAGCAGGCCTGCCTAGGATAGCACAGCAGGCGTGGGTGCTCTTTCTGAGGCTCCTTTTATGTGGTTTTGGCAGGGCAGAGAGATCCCTGATTGACAGCTGTCAGTTCTCTAGGCTTGTTCTGACTGGTGAAATGGGGACAGGGGCTGTGCTGTGCTTGCACCTCTGATATTTCTTATCTGGGGGACCCTGGACATTTCCTGAGTCACTTTTGGACCCTGTGACTTCATCTGATTAACTCTTTGAGTAGTTTCTGGCTTTCTGGTCCTATTTGATCAATTCCCTGAGTCAGCTTTGGGGGGCCCTTTCTCTCGCTCATTTCTGTCTTTCTGCCTGGCACAGGTGCCCTCAATCAGAGTCACCTGATTTATTTTTCTCATAGCTCTGGCTACTCACTGAAATTATTTGCCTCCCTGGTGATGCCCCATCTCATTCCACAAGAAGGTGGGCTTGCTCTGTGCCAGGGTGAGCTCCTGGGCGTGGGCACTGCCGCCCATGGGTATTCATCAATGCTTCTGATGGGCTGACTTCTGCCAGCCGCCCAGGCTGTGAACCGCGCAGGCATCATGCACCTGTCTCTCTCTTTATTGCTCTCTGGGCTTCCTGTCTTTCTCCTCCCTTGATAGTGTTATACACACAGCAGGCGACGTTCTCTGGCTTATGGGATCTACATAATTTTCAAGCACTACGGGATGCACCCAGAAGGTGTAAAATATATAGAATCTCCCACTCACAGAAGGCTGAGGTGGCTTCTTGAAAACATTTTATTTTTTTTCCCCTTCCTGCTGCATTATCACCGAGTTTGCGGAAAAAAATCCTGAAACAAAATGTTTCCATTGTGAGCTGTTTGCATGCTTGGCTACTTTTCCTTCCTTGAGGGGATTTACTCACTTAGAACAGAAACTCTTTCTTGTGAAAAATATTTAAATGTGTTTTCAAAACATTACGGACTGCAATGTGTAGGTCAGTCATAACCAGGCCCCACCCCTGCTCCCCAACCCCTTAGCCCTGGGGCCTTCCCCCTAGGCATACGGAAAAGCTGTGCTCCAGAGCCCGGGGCCCAAGTTCAGGGCTTGAGCCATCTTGGAAAGGATATAAATAAAAGAGACTGAAAATAAATTTTCAAACCCTCAACCTGGACGGGACACAAGGAACAAAGTTGGAGCCATCTCAGCAGGAACCAGAGGCCAGCGGATGTCATCATCATGCACAGATCTGTCCCACCCCTTCCCGGGTGGTGCTCCCCTCTGCAGAAGCGGCCCAGTGCCAAAAACGTATCGTCCGTCTGTAGGTCACCTGCATCATTCCACCACGTAGCCATTCCCTTACGTGACCCTTGAAATATTCATGAGCAGAGCTGTGGTTCTGCTGTTGTGACGGTTCCTTGTTCTGGCCTAAGGAAAATGAGGCTCAGAGTGTCTCGAAGACCTGCCTCAAGTCACACAGGGGATGGGCCCGTAAGCTGCGGCTCAGACCCGTCCCCTTTGTGTTTCAGGGCATCTTGGGTCCACGGAAACTAACTGCCTGTGTTCTGCAAAGGAAGGCAGCAAGGATTAAAGACAGACTCACCGCGCTAGGTTGGACCCCCAGCCCTGGGACTCACAGGCTGCAAGGCCCTGAGCAAATCCCTTTCCCCCTCACTGGTAGGGCTTGGCCTGTGAGATGGTGGCGTCTGGACCGTGGGCATCCAAGATTCTTCCCTCTCCTCTCACCTTGTATCTCTCTACACCTTTGTAGACCATTCCCCATAAAACTGTTGTGGGGTGTTACGGTTAGTGTTGCTCCTGAGAAGGAATTTAATATAAATATGGAAGCCTAAGCTCTGACCAGTTATTGGTAAGGTTTTCCTAGGTAAAGGACTGCTCTGCTGGAACATATGCATCAAAAATGAATGAATGAATAAACAAATGAATGAATAACAAAGAAAGTGCAATCAGAAGCCTTCAGTACAACTTCTGACTGGCGTCCACTAGCAGACAACCTCTCAGAGTTGTGTATGATATCAACACCTTCCTCCCAGGGTTGTGAAAAGATTACAAGAAATAATGAACGTGACTGTGTTGGAGCAGCACAGTGACATTATTAAGTGGAGAGGAGCCAGGAAGCGATGGTGCCAGGGAGGGTTTTCCCTGCATCTCTGATCTTGACGCTCCCTTGCAAGGAGGGAGCCCCTGGTGATCCCTTTGCTGCTTTTCCTACTCTGCTCCAGGCATGGCAGTGACCTTGGTGGCCTCTCTAACTGGAGGACTGACAGGATTGCACTGGGCACCGTCAGCTCAGCTCAGACCCTGCTTTCTGCCCACAGAGACATACGACTGAAGCTCTCCTACGCTCCCCCTGCATGCGACAGGTGGTGGCTCCGGGCCACCAGTGACTGCCATCAGAACAAGCTTGTCTCCCTCTGCAGTGCATTTAATGGGCCCACCTGGACCTGACGCTCAGGTGACATGGGGACCCCCATCTGCCTTGCTATTCATCTGATTTCTCCATTTGCTGGGGCTCAGCGTAGGAAGAGGAGTGCAGATCATTATTGCCCCCACCCCCAAGACCACAGCTCCAGCTCCTACTAGACCCGGGCTGGACGTGCTCTGCAACATCTGACTTTGAGGAAGACCTTCCGTCCTTCCCAGGATCTGCAAGGGGAGCAGGCAACACAACCTCATCTATCACGGCTTCTGGTGTTTTGTAACCTCTGTGACATGTTCTCCTTCTGGAGCTAACCTACATTCCACCTGCTGCTGCCATTCATTAAGCCTATTCCCTCCAGCCTCATGCTGTGTGACTTGTTTTATTTCCGTTAACTGACGTAATCCTCATGCTAATTTGGCAGGTAGGAATTGGTAGCCACAATTTATAGTTGAAAATATTGATGGTTCCCAACGTTTAAATAACTAGTTGAGATTGTAAACTAGTGAGTAGAAAGAATAACCTTTATAATACCACCATCGCCAGTTATTGGGTAGAAATTCCAGACTGAAATTATTGTGGCCATTTATTATTTTTCATCAGTCCTCCCCAGTGGGGACATGTACACCCTATGAGTACGGCGTCCAGCATGTTCATAGATGCTAGACTGTGCCTGTCATAGTATAGGTACTCCACAAACAAGAGGTTTTAATTATTATAGGTCTGGGCTGCCTGGATCCTAGGCAGACATGTGAGCTTCAGCTTCTGGTAAAGTTTGGTCACTTTACTTCAGAAGCTGGGTTTGACTTTCTGTCATCTCCTTTTCTTCTTAAGCCCCATCCATTTCTTCAGAAAATCTTTAGCTTCTGTACACTGAGCATCTTCATTTTAATATTTTTACATCTGTCTCCCTTGATCTTGCCCTCTTGTTCTCTCTCCCTTTCTATTCCCACTTTTTCTTGTGTTTGTTCTTTTTCTCTTTTAATGATTAAGCTAGAGAAGTACATCCCCAAAACTCACATCAGAAGAGGGGCATATTGCTGGGCCATTTAATTCTGAAATGGAAACATACATCTCGAGTGCACACCAGAGCTCAGTGTTTGATGCGGCGTCATGCAATCCCATTTAGAATCTCTGCTCATTAGTGCACTGAAATTTTCTTTAATTATTTCATTCACCCAATTTTAATTTTGTAGTTAAACTGTGGAATATAGTCATTGCATTTAGCATATCCAGGCCTTCCTGAAAATTGATGCAGTCTATAATATACTTTTGGTCTGGGTTGTCAGGTGACTTGTCGATTTGGCTGTTAATCAGCGAGTTTGTCTCATGGGTACTGAGTGTCTGCTGCGTGCCAGGCATCATGCTGGTCATGGTGATGGACTCGTGCCTATTGTACTCATGCCCTTGTGCAGTCGCCTCCTCAACAAGGACCTGCAACTTCCTTCTATCCAATAGAAAACAGCAATGGTGGCTGGTCACTTGATGTATATCACACTGGAGTGTAATGTCTGTCTTACCATGTCACTTGCCCTTGCTGAGTTTTGATGAAGCAAGTGGCCATGTGAACTGCCCATGGGGAGGAGTAAGGAGTTAAGGGCAGTCTCAAGCCAAGAGCCAGGGAGAAACAGGCCTGCAGTTCAACAGTCTGCAAGGAGATTGATTCTGTCAGCATGTACAGGAGCGTGGAAGCAGGTCCTTCCCTGGTTGAACTTCGGATGAGAACTCAGCCTGGCTGATGGCTCAATTGCAGCCTTGTGGAAACATAGCTAAGCTATGCCTGGGGTCCTGACCCATAGAAACTGTAAGCTAGTATATGTGTGTGGTTTAAACTGCCAAGTTTGTAGCAATACCGTTATACATCCATAGATAACTAATTCAGAGCCCGAGGAAGTCTTCCTGGAAAAAACAATGCCCGAACTGTGTCTTGAAGAATGAGAAGTTGTCAGCCTGGTTCAGCCTGGTAGTTTAGGGAGGAGCGGGGTGCTGTCTGGGAGGGGACGTTTAAAATGAGGGGCACAGCATGGGTGAAGGTTTGGGGCAAGGAAAGGCCTGCGTTGTTGGGGGCCTGTTAGATAGAATCATGTGAAGTTGCTGCTATTTGACATGTTTTGGTTTGCCAAAATTTGCCAATTTCCTTAGCTTTGACCTATTGTAAGCAGCTCAGTGCTGCCAGAGCTTCAATTCTGAGACAAAGGAGGTCCTATTATTAACACTTTGACTCATCTAATGTGTTTTTTTACTTAAAAAAAAATTAAGATATTGCGTCTCCATGAAATCCCCTCCATCTCCTTGAATTAATTTAAAATGTCAGAATTTCTCCATGTGTGTTTGGGCTTCAGAGACTTGCACCTCACAGGAGCACAGCCAAGGAAGGCTTCAAGGCTGAGAGTGCCCTTTCATCCCCGGGCCCATTACGCGCTGGAAATACACCCTCCACGCTAGGCAAACCAGACCAGAGCATAGGGACGCTAGCATCCAGGGCTTGGGGTGGGAATTATCTCGATTTGTATCACCCTACCAAGCACCCTACATAACCAGGCCCCGGCATGCTTTTCCCTCTGGACCTGGGTCGTTTCTCCTCCTGCACAAGGCGGGCCCCTCCTGTGGGCAGGGCAGGACCCCACTCTGCGCTGCACGTCTCAGCATCACCCACCACTGGCTTCCTCCCCAGGGCCTTTGACCTGTTGCTTCTCATGACCTTTTCCTTTTAGCCTGCAAAGATGGCTAAGCATTTCCGAATTCTGACGCAGTTTTCTCTCTGGCCCCTGCCTTTCCAGGTTCTGCTTTGTTTCTCTGTCCCTCTTGTGTCTCTCACTCAATGCTGGTCCTTGAATGAGTGCTGAGGGCTCCCTGATCCTGCTTCTGAACCTCCGGTGTCCTGCATGCGCTGAGGTCTGACATTCCCCAGGTGGGTCCCCACACGGCAGCTCCCTGATGCCCAGGCCACACCCCCTCCGCCTAGCCACGCCCACCGCTCCCCGCAGTGTCCTTTGGGTGGGGCTGCCTGTCGGTGCCCTGCCCGGGCTCTGCTCCCTTCTTCTGATCGGGCCTTCCCTCTCGGCTTTGCCTGGCCCTCCTCCTCCTCCTTTCCCTTTTCTGCCCCTTAATTAAGCGTCAGATGTTTCCTGACGTTTGCTGCGTGGGCCAGCTCATCTTCTCTCCTGGATTTAGCTTCCCTTGGAAGCGGGTGGCCATCGGAGTTATGTTTCCAAGCCTGTCCTCTGTGGACCAGCCACTCTAGTCCCATCGCCTAGTATGTGAAGCTCTGTAGGGGATTGGTTTTCCACAACTATCAGGGTCCTGGGGCTCCCTCTGCCTTTGGTTTGTGCCAAACTGAGGCTCCCGCCCTGCAGCCTTGCTCATTCCTGCCCATCCTTCAATGCCCAAGTCAGACGTTGGGTCCTTGGGGGCCTCAGGAGCCTCTGGCAGAGCAGATAAGCCTCCCTTCCCACCCATGTTCCCACTCTGATGTCATCGCTCTTTGTATTGCCTCACATTGGTCTGCAAGCTTTTAGAGAGCACAGGCTTTCTTATCTTTCACCCTTCTATACCCAGAGACTGTCACTGCACCCTTCATTGATCCACAAAGTGATAATGTGGCACTTTCCCTTTGTTGGGCACCCTCCTGGAACTGGGGGTCCATGATGAATGGGGGTGATGGATCCTGCCCTCGGAGAGCTCACACTGCGGTGTGGATGCATGGCACATTATAGCCTCCTAGGGTTCAGGTCTGATTCGGGTATCATGGGACTTGGAAGAAGTGCTACCTGATTCAGACTGGGTGATCAGAGAAAGTTCCCAAAGCTGAGTCCTGGAGTTAGCCCACTGATGCCCCAACGGTGGGTGGCTCAGGGGTGGGGATGTCGTACGTGGAAGGGAGAACTGTGCAGATGCAGGGAGGGACTTGCTGGAGAAAGTGAAAGTGGCCCCCAGGCTTGATCTGATGTTTGCAGTGGCATGTGCAGGAATGGACGCAGGGGCTGACTGAGAGCTCTGACTGATGAGAGGGTCGGATGCACCCAGGCCAGCCTGCCAGGCAGCCCACAACAGCTCAGGTGAGAGATGGCGGGGCAGAGGGCCTTCTGATCCAAACTCTGTTGATCAGTAGTTGTCAAAGGTGTTCACGGATGACAAGTGGCAAAAACAGCTGTTGAACTCAGGCTTCTGACTACTGTCCTTCCATTCCACAAGGTCACGATGCAGGACAAGTCAACTCTTCTTGGGACTGAGACAGACATCTGGTTCTGACTACAGCCAGCCTGTGATTTTCCTTGTTAATAGCAGATGGAATAAAGTTTTAATTCATAATTTGGCTGCTGGGGCTTCCTGTATTTGGGACTACAAATTTTTGTGTTGGCTTGAGTGACCACAGTGACTGCAGGTTTTTGCTGGCTTCAAGTGACAGAAAGAGAACGGATGTCCCAGCTTCACTTTTCTCAGTTTGCCTTCATCAGAAGCAATCAAGGCCCTGGGACGGCTGCTGCGATCTGTGGGGAAATCAAGCTTCCGCCGTCCCTAGCGCTGTCTGAGCCCGAGAAGCGTGAGCGTTGCTAGGAGCAGCCTGCATCCCAGCTGGCCCAGATGCAGGCTTCCTGAGGCGGGTAATAAAGGCAGACTCAGCAGGACAATTGAGAAGTAAATTTGTCTGTTTCTGGAAGCATGGGAAAGCACCAAAAGAAATGATATTTGTGTTAGACGTTACCGTTCCCTGTGTTTTCTTTCAAAAGTCCTGATGGTTTCTTTCTGTGTGGCTGCCTGGAGATGTATTCCAGCCCACCGCCCCCAGCAGACGGCGGCTTGCTGGCTTGGTAAGCGGATGCAGTGGAGTGTGCAGGACGGGGCCATAGCCAGGAAATGGCTTTTCTCTCTCTCTAAAAAGAATATCCTTGCATTTGCCTCTGGCCTGCTGGCCTCTGACATCACCTCTTCTATCCCTCCGACTCCGAGCTAACTTTGCACACTTAGCCCTCTGAAGTCTGTTCTTGCTGTGGCTTCTGCTTGGATGCCCTTCCCCTGGGTGTTTGCGTGGAGGACTCCAGCTCCTTCTCACATCACACTGACTTCTTCGCAGAAACACCTTCCTTGGTTGTGGTAGTGAATTTAATGCACCAGCTTGGCTGGGTCAGAGTGTCCAAAGGTGTGCTCAAATATTATCCTGGATGTTTTTTGAGGGTGTTTTTTGTGGATGAGATTAATGTTTAAATTGGTGGCCTCTGAGGTAAGTAGACGGTCCTCCATAATGTGAGTGGGCCTCATCTAATCAGTTGATGTTATTCATAGAACAAAGACTAACTTCTGAGCCAGAGGGAATTTTGTCAGCAACCTTTGTAGCTGAACTGTAGCAGAGGTTCTTCCCTGAGTCATCAGTCTACTGACACATCCTGTAGATTTTGAACTTGCCAACCACCATAATCATATGAGTCAAGTCCTTAAAATAAATCTTTCTTTCCCTCTCTCTCTCTCTCTCCACACACACACATGCACGCACACACACACACACACACACACACACACACACACAAATGCATCATTGCGTTGTTTCCATTTCATAAGACTTGTCACTTGTAATCTGCAAGTACCTTCTTTATTTATTTGCTTCCTCACTTCCTACTTCTCTCCCTCAACAGAATGCACTGAATACACTTTACTTGTCCCTGCGAATGATTCTAACCCCAGAACCTAGCACACTCTCTGGTGCATGAAAAGTGCTGAGTAAACAGGTAAGTGAAATGAATGAAAGTATTTTAGCTTAAAAACAAGGACTTAAATAAAAACTTACATACAATTGTCATAGTATTATTATTCCTTATAACCCCAAAGTGGAAATAACACAAAAGGCCCTTAACTGATGAGTGGATAAGCAGACTGATATGTCCATACAAAGGAAAATATTCAGACCTGAAAAGGAATGAAGTCATGATAGATCCTGCAGTGTACATGAACTTTGAACACATTATGTCAAGTGAAAGAAGCCAGACAGAAGAGGCCACATATTGTAAAATTACATTTAAATGAAATGTCCAGACACAGAGACAGAAAGTCAATTAGGGGTTGGAGGAGGGAAGGAGGAATGGAGAGTAACTCCTAATGGGTACAAGGTTTCATTTTGGGGTGATGAGAATATTTTGGAGTAAGATAGTGCCAGGAGTTCTGCAACACTGTGAATGCACTAAAAGCCCCGGAATTATATACTTTAAACGGCAAATTTTACATTATTTGAATTTTACTTCAGTTAAAATAAACCCTGTAGGTATCCACTATCTTATTTAATTGTGACATCCACCTTGTGAGTGGATTCAGCAGTGAATACTGAGTAAAGAGTGGAAATGATTATCCTGGAGGCCCACAGCTGGTTCACAGGAAGCATTTAAAAAGAGACAGAACCGAGTGCACAGAGGTGGATCTGCAAGACATAATACTGTTAAGTGAAAGAGGAAATTGAAAATTAATTCATACTGATAAACCATGTGTAACACACTACAGCAAATTTATTTATTCTACATGTATACACATGTCTGAAAAAAGGGTAGGTTGGCTGACCACAGACCCTGGTTTACCTTTGAAGAGGGAAGTAATATGGGGAGAAAGGACCTACTGGTAGAGTTTGAATTTCATAAATACAGTGCTATATTTGTGTGTCACTTGTGTAATTAAAATGAATAAAAAAGAATTTAAAAGAAGTAAATAATTAGACAGACATAGATTGGAGACTTAAGTCCTGACTTAAGTGTCCTTAAGCCATTGACCCGGCTCTCTTCAGTGGCTATTTTATGATCTATAACTCAGAATTACTAATATCTACCTACCAAGCTCTAGGTTAAACAAGATACCAGCTAACGTTAATTGAACTATTGGTTTGTATTATTCCCTGTCTCTCCCTCTCCTCCATCTCATCATGGAACTCTTAGCAACTGAGATAAAAATAATAAAGGTACAATTAGTGCATAATGAAAGACCTTAAATGTTCTCACCACAAAGAAGAAATGATAAGTATGTGGCATGTCCTTTGACCCACAAAAGGTTTTAATTGGGTTGAGGTCTAATGTATCTATTTTTCCTTTGATTTCTTTGATTTCTGTCATGTCTAAGAAACTCTTGCCTAATCTAAGTTATGAAGCTTGACACTTAACGTTTTCTTCTAAAATTTTTATAGCTTTAGCTCTTACATTTAGATCCACGATCCACTTTGAGTTAAATTTTTTATATGGTGTGAGGTAATAGCCCACCTTTATTCTTTTGCAAATACCCAGTGGTCTCAGCACCATTTGTTGAAAAGTCTGATCTTTCCCAATTGAGTGATCTTGGCACTCTTGTTGATTGAAGAGTATATGCATTTTTCAGTTGGGCTAAGTACTGAAAAACTGACAAGGCTATCTTTATTTTAATCTTTACCAAAAGCCTCAAGGTAATTATCATTATCTCTATTTCATAGCTGAAGAAAATGCAGCCAGAAGAGGTTAAGAAATTCACCCCAAAATACATGGCTGTTTAGAGACTGAACTGGGATGAAAATCTAGCTCTCTGGATTCCTATTTTGTTATTCTGTTATATGAGTTACATCCATCTGGATCAATGACTATGTTATTATAAACCATTCTGCATTATTTAAAATGTAGTGAAATTATTTTAAATGGATGGAGAAAACTCTATCATATTTCTACAGCCCTTGAGAATTGAGACTGCACTTGGTGTTCAAAATAATAATAAAGCCAGAGATGTTTCTGAGACTGTTTCATATACTAACTCATCCTGTCCTCACAACAGCCTTATAAGCGAGATACTTTTCTCATGCCCATTTCATACATCAGGAAAGGAGGCATGGAGAGGCGAGGAACCTGCTCAGGGTCACACAGCTGATGAGTGAGGCTGAGCTGGGTTCAAAGCAGGCAGTCTGGCCTCTGAGTCTGGCCCCACACCACTGTGCAACCTGCCCTGTGGGGCCTCCTTGCTTGATGATGGAAGCATGTAGCTTTGTCCATTAAAGCCTAAAACCTTATTTAAGTTTTCTTTCCCTTGCTCTGGGTCATCCTTCATCCAGCTCCCCCCACTATCTCCACAAAAAAAAAAAAGCATCACAACTAAAACCAGAAAGAAACAAAGTGGGCCAGAAGTAGATGCTCCAAGCCAGATGGTGTCCAGGATCATGAATTCCTGCATCACACATGAATTAATGTGGTCGCTGGGCATGGCTGGGCACGGTGAGAGAAGGGTGGGCCCCAAGGGCTCAGAGCCTGGTGGGAGAAGCCATGAACCGAACGAGGGTCTGTGAAGTATGTGGGCTCCATGATGGGAACACAGGACCGTGAACGAGAGCATGGTGTCCACTGGGCTCCAGGATGCTCCAAACGAGAGGTGATATTGGAGCTGAGGCTGACGGACGACGGGGGTGTGACTCAGGAAATGGGCAAGGGTGCTGTGTTAGGGACCTGGGCTCTGCAGGCAGGCAGTGTACGGCCACATCCAGCTTCGCCACTTACCTGCTTTGGGCACTTCAGCAAGTTATTTGACTTGTTGAAGCCTCCTTTTCTGGATCATAAAACGGGTCTAACACACTGTGCACCTGGTGGGGTGGTCGTGAGGACTCCCCGCAGTGGATCCCGTGTAGCTCACCGCATTGCCAGTGACCACTGCACACACAGTGCTGTCCCTCCATGGGGCAGAGGGCACTGTGTGCCGGCAGCCTGGGAAGGTCATGCCTGGAGGGAGGCTGGAGAGGGAGGGGGGGCCTCAGATCTGCCACTGCAGTTAACCCCCTGTGGTAGGTGATGAAGGGGGTCTGCCTGCAGAAGGAGCTCCTGACGGACTGGAGGGAAGCCATATGGGAGGGAGGGAAGGTCATCAGAGCGGGTGGCCATAACTGGAACTCACCTCCATGTATGGCCAGGTCAACCCCACAGAGAGGTTGAGTCAGAAACAGCAGCACCGGGTGCAGCAGAGGGAGGGGAGCCTGGACATGCGAGCCACTGACAAGCTTCCCAGCGTATTGGTCCTGTTCAGTGGGGATTTCGTGGAGATACGGAGTCCAGCCAGGGCGACGGCAGGGAGCTAGGATTTGAGCATTGCCTTGAGCTGTCCTTGTTCCATCCACATCTCAGCCCCGCGGGCAGGATTCATGGAGGTGGAGCCCTCGGGTCTGCTCCTCCAGGTCCGTGGGCTCTGGCCGCTCGAATGGACCATCCCTGCCCAAGGCTCAGAGTCATGGAACACGAGAACAGTCAGCTTTCAGGTCCTGGACCTCAGCCGCCTGGGGGCTGGCGGTGTGGTGGGTGAGACCTGGGCTCCGGCGCCGACTTCTGGATTCAGCGCCGGGGCGGCCGCCTCTTCCCCACCGCGTGCCATCGTCCTGGTTACACTCTGTGCCTCAGCTCCCTCCTCACAAGCGGGCACACTGCCTGCACCTGCGTCCAATGATTCCAAAGGTAACGTGCATAAGACCTTTCGACAGGTGCTGGACACGCAGTGCCAGTTCAGTGACTGCATCTCTTTAATCTCCATTTCTCAGTCCTCAGAATTGAGCCTGCTCAGCAGTAGGCACTTTATGAATGCCTTTTTGAAAGAAGGAACTTAGTTCTAGTCTCCCACTGTGCAGACCAGGACGCAAAGGCTCAAAACACTTAGGAGACTGACATGCTGTCCTTCTGCAAGACAGTGGGGCCCCAGACTGACTGCTTAGGACTGCCGTTCGGGTCCCTGCAGCCTTTGTCAATGGGTCACGATCATTTGCCTGCCATTTCTCCCTTTGCTCCCAGACCATCTCTAACCTGACTTCCTACTGGCCTAGGAGTTTCCAGCAAGGGATTGTAGCAGAGAAAGATCCCTGGCCTATGCATCCTGTTCTCAGGGGCAGCCTGTAGCACATGAAGAATGTCATTGCCAACTAGTCTGCTCAAGCCGGGTGGGGTCAGCAGAGCTACAAGCCTCAGGTGACGAGGCTGCTGGCTTGGTGTTGAAGCGAAGGGCAGCTGGGAAATTCTGAGATCAGTCTTGAGCCCCAGTGGCCCACAGTGCCCTGAGAGTCGTGCAGGCGGCACAGGACCATCAACTTAGCATGCCAGCAGAGCGTAGGGGCCAGGCTCATGGATTTTAGGGTCAGAATGCTAGGGTTTGAGTCCCAGGACTATCTCTCCTAACTGTGTGGACCTGATTGGGATAGTTAGCCTTTCCATGCCACAAAAGACTCTTCTGAGAAGTGGAAGATGATTATATTATCTATTTCCTTGGTTTGTTGCAAGAAATTAAAACCCATACAGTGCTTAGAAGAACACTGGCACAGACTGGGTGCTCGATAAATATTCATTGTTGTTGTTATTATTACTGCTACAGTTATTTGACAGGATGGAAGGAAATGGCTAAGGAAGGCATCTCGTGCTGTGACATGTGCCCTGGATTGGAAGCAGGGCCTCCCGGTTTCCAATTCCAGTTCTGCTATCCAGAGGGGTGCATACCTTTGGGCTTTCTTTATTTAGAGGGACTGCATTCCCTTAGGACCCACGCACGCTCTTCAGGCCTTCTGTGACCTGGCCCGGCGTGTCTCCCATGTTTTCTCCCCATGCAGCCAGTGCCCCAGCCTCCCAGTGACTTGTGCTCCCTGAACCTGTGATTTAGCTCCCCACACCTGCTCTTTTCCAATTATTGTAGGTTTCCATGTTCAACTTTTCTGCGAACCTAAGGCTTGGTGCACAGTAGGTGCTCTGTAAATATCTTCTGACTCACTGGCTGCTGCTTCCCACAAACAAGTTTGGCATCTCTCCTAGGAAGCCTGCTGATGCCTGTCCCCCTTGGGTCTCCTTTGCCGGGGTCACTGCTTAGTCACGTGCCAGCCATTAACTCGGGCATAATTTCCCAGGAAAGCCCCCCGCTGAGCAAGTCCCCACCCTCCTGGGACCTCCCCCACAGTGGCCCTGGCTAATTCTCTGCATCTACGAGTCTCGGTTACAAACAGGAAGCCGACTGTGGCTTCAGTAAGGCGACTTCTTAGGGGGAGTGGTGATTAAAGCAGATCTTGAGGGAGAGAGATTTGGGGTGAGTGAGGCATAGAACAAAGACCCAGGAATAAGAAGAATGAAATGAGAAGAAAGGTTTGGTTTGGTTGATTTCTTTCCTTAAACCTTAAAAACAAAGCTACAGTAGGGATCCGAGCCACTGAAGTGTGCATCTCCCATCTCAGCTGGCCTTTATTCTGCATCCAGGGATGCAGGGCTATCTTCAAGTCCTTTGATTTTTGTGATGAGCCCGCGAGCCACTTCAAAAGCCCCTACCCTGTCTCCCTCGGCATACCCGCTCCTCTCTTCTTTAGAAAGAGTGAGGTACAGGCTGCGTGCACTAGCAACTCGCATTTTTAAAGCCCTTGCTGTATTCCAGGGCCTGTTTTGATGGCTTTGTCTGAATTATCACATATACTCTTCACAAGTAATCCTACAAAGGAGAATCACCATTGTTCCTGCTTTTCATATGGGTAAACTGAGGCTTAGAGGAATTAGTAACTTGTGCTAAATTCCAGCCAGTAAGTTGGAATTCTAAGATTCCAGTGGGTTAGAGAGGACTCTGGGGTCCCCTTAACTTTGTTCCCCTATCCTAACTTGCCTCTTGATTGCACAATAAGGGAATGGACTTTTTCAGGCCCCTGTACCCATCTAAAGGTGGGAAGGATGGGGAGACCAGATTGTTTGGGGGTCCCTGCAGCAAAAGACTGTGACCTGGGCTTTTTTGACAAGGCCCCAGGCCCTCTGGTCATGGAGGTTGCACTCTCCAGTTTTAGGTGTGAATCTCATCTATTGTTTGGCAAACAAAAATTACGGGTGTTTTTGTGGTTGTTTGGATGCTACTTACTGTCTCACATGCTCCTTGAGCACAGAAAATAGGGCATGCCTGGAGGAGAATGTGCAACCTTGGGTGGATAAAGGGAGCAGAAAGATGGACACAGAGCAAGACGGACCTGGGACTGGGCCTCAGCAACACCATACATCTGGACTCTGGCAAAAGTAGACAGAGGTCTTTCAGCGCCTGGGCTGACAGAGTCCAGGGGTCAAGGAGCTAGTGTATGCCAGACGCTACCATAGTTCTTAGCATAGTCAACCCTGATGAAGAGCTTCCTTTCTCTGAACTCCCTGGACCCTGACAGCTCCAAGGCAGGACCTGGATCCTGGACCTTTCGGTTTCTTATTGTATTTCTAATGCCTAATACAGCACATGAAAGGCACACATGTATTAATGCAGGTTGACTTGCACCAAGAACAAATCTTGGCCAAGGGCTGGATTGGGAAGGTAGGTCCTGCCTGTGTTTGGGGACAGGGAGATGAACTGCAGAGAGGTGGGGAAACATGGTGTTTATGAAAGGCGCTTTCTGTTGCAGCTGGAACAACCCCACCAGAGTGGAAAAGCAGAAACTTTCCAATCCCAGACCTAAGGATTCAGGAGTCTGTCTCCTAATCATCAGCTTTTATTAAAAAATGAAGGTGACATTGTGACCTCTATCCATTTTATTGCTTCTTTATCTCTTAAATTGGGTGGAAAGCTGTAGAGCTATTAGGCCAATTTGACCTTAACATCACTTGGCTTTATGACAGTGTGATAATAATAAAAAAAAGAATATTACATCACTATTATTTTACATCTCAGTGTTTCTATAAACACCTGCATGACCGTCACATGTCGGGTGAGAGATGCTTGTGAACATGTAAATTCCTGAGCATTTTTGTAAATGTAGGCAGATTTTCTGGGAGGAAAAGGAGAGTGGCCCAGGATTTTTCATTTTTAACAATCATTGCAGAAATTCTTAGGCAAAATAGCATTTGAAAGCCACTGGATTTTCTTATTTACTTCCCACTTGAGTCACACCAAGGATAGAGATTTTTTTCTTTTCCAGGTGAGGGACCTCAGGCTTAAAAAGGAAAATTCATAATTAAATGCCCACAGTCACCCGGGCCACATGGGGTAGATGATGACATCTCCCTGCTTTTCCAAACTTGAGCTGCTCTGTGTCCTTAAGATTCTGTAAAGCTCTGAGGTTTCAAAGTGTAAAAATGGTTTCTAAACTCACATTGGTTATGACTTAATTGGGGACATTAGAGGCACGGGGATGAAAGGAGAGCAGACAATTTCTGTGGGGTGGGCACAAGTGCAAAGATAAGGGTCCTAAACGGGGAATTACAGAAGCCTGGATAAAGGATAACTTTTCAGGGTTAAACTGGTGAAAATTCCAGATGAGAAAATTCCTGGAAGAAAGTAGGATTTCAGATCGATTCTCCAGAATGAGTCAGATTGGCAGGTTGGGGTGGAGAAGAATCTTCCAGGCAGAAGGAAGAGCTCCGACAAAGGTAAGAAATTACAAGCAAGTTTGAGAACCCTTCCAGCCTGGGCCACATCAGTTGCACGGCTGGCAGGCTGTAATGACTTGGACCTGGCTTATTAAGCACATTTGAAAATTGGGTGAATTGCTTGATTTGGTAAAAAATTACATGGTACATTTAATCAGGCCTCCTTTAAGGAACGAATGTCATTAAACACCACTTAATTAGCTGGCCTCGCAGCCTGACTGGGTGAAAATTATATCCTTGACAAACTACAAAACATGTTTAAGGTCAAATATGGGGAATAAAAATACCACTGGATGCCCTCGGGTAATAGGCCCATAAACGCTTGCCTCTTTTTTATTCATTGAAAAGATTGGTTCTGGAGTGCGGTGATCAGACTCGGTGGGCCTTCTTTGGAGCAGAAGCTTGAGACTCAGGGTATGTTGGTCTTTATGTTAAAGGAGTAAAAAATAAAAAAGCCAGAAAAACAGACACAGGCACATTCAGAAATACACTTGTTTATCAGCCTGCTGATTCGTTAGGGGAATAAAAATGTCCACCTGCTCTATTAACCCAGGCGGGTTACTGTGGTGTATTATAACCACCTGAGCTCCGGCTCGGCCAGTGCAAAGAAAGCGCATTAGAATATTAAAGAGAAGTCAATGGAGCCATCATTTACTTTCTTGTAGCTTTAAAAAAACTTCTAAGTAATGTATGCTATTCACACAGAAAAGCACATATATCATCAGGGTATCACTTAACAAATTCCATCAGCTAAAATCGCCCTGGTCCTGAGCACCACAGATGAAGAAACTGAGCATTATCACCTGACTGGAAGCCCCCTGATGCTTTCTTTCCATCATTCCCTGCTCTCCCCACCCTGTGGGTAACTGCTGTCCTGACTTCTCACAGTAGAGGTTGATTTCCCCCACTTCCAGTCTCCATGTGGGTGGCACCATGCAGCGTCCGCTCTTCTGTGCCTGGCTTCCTGCACTCAACAGTTTGTAAGATTCATCCACTTGCTATGCATACTATAATTTGCTCAGTTGTCTGGCTGTACTGTGTCCTGTTGGGTGAATATGCTACAATGTATTTACATGTGTTTTGGCTTATGGATATGTGGGCAATTTTTCATTCGGAGCTACTATGGGTAATGTCACTATATACATGCCTTTTGTTGAGTGTATGTTGGCATATATGGGTCTAACTAGGTATGAGAACCTGGGGTTTAGAGTATGCACTTGTGTATCTGGAGTGTATGTGACTACATTGCCTTGGTATACATATTAATAGAAAGACATTAACATATTTGAATAATAATATATATTATATACAATATTGTGTGTGTGTATACACAGCTTATCTCTCTATTCCTTTAGACCATCAGCTCTCTGAATGCAGACTTCTGCCTTATTTATCTCTTTGTCCTACAGTCAAGTGAACTGCTTGCCATAGATAAATCCCAACATATATTTGTTCGCCAAAGGAATAAGCGCTCAGCTCAAGTGACCTGAATTCTAGTTATTTAGCCTCCCTGGGCCTCAGTTTCTTCCTCTGTCTAGTGGGAAGATTCGTTAGTTGAAGGCTGCTGGCTGAGAGCGGAACCCCGTACCTTTATAGTGTGGGGATAGTCGATTCTTGTTTTTTCTTCATCCAACTTATTATACAAACAGTGTCTACTTAACCTAGATTGGATTCTGACATGGCATCCTCCCAACAGAAAGCGTTCTAATTGCAATCAGCACAATCAAGCCGTAATTACACGCTGCAAACTGTTATGTTCCTGGAAAAGCACTTTCCCTTCCCTCTGGTCACTGCCTTCCCCAGCCTGCCTCCCCCTGCAGAAGTTCCTGTTGGGCATCTTTGCATGTGTCACTTCATTTTTAAGTGTTGAAAATAGATTCTTTAATACATTTAAGATAAACCATAATCAAATGATGGAAACTAGTAAATACAATTAGAAGACAGTTTCTCATTAAAACAATTTTTGAGTAGATTTCACATAATTTGTTCATACATTTGACTCCTCTGCCCTGTTGGTAAAGTGGGGACAATAGGTCTTCTGTGGCAAAGTTGTTCTCTGCATTGAACCACAAAACACCTGACACGGATGGGCTTGAGCCCTCATGGAACGCTTCTGAACCATCCACTCCCTTCCAGGCCAGGGATTTCAATTCCTTGTCTACAAATAGGGTTTTTAGGTTAAATCACTTCCAGTTTTTATATTAGTCTCCAAATTTGGGAATAAAATTTAAAAGGAATTTGGGGTGAAGTAGATGGCAGAATGTGGTATGTTGCATTATTATTTCTGATTTTCTCCCCTTCCCATATCCTTATGGGACCCTGCAGTTCATCTGCTAAGACTTATTGACATGGGGCATGGATGGCTCAGGGTATTGCCTGAGCCTCTGCCATGTGGGTGGATGGATGGAATGCCAGTCCCAAGGCTAAAACATAAGGCTCTTAGTATGTTAACAAGGAGGACAGATCTATGCAAACGAATAGAAACCTGTCACGGGGGACAATGAACATTATTAGCAGATCATGTAGAGCTCCTTGCCCAACCATTTACTTAGGTTATTTCACTTATTTGTAACAACTTCGTGAGCTGGTGTGATGGTTGCCATTTTGTAGAGATGCGGCTCAGAGAAGTCAAGAGGCTTGCTCAGATTCTATAATTACTGAGCAGGGGAGACAGGAGATCGTCCCCGGTGAGCTCTGACCCACTTTGTTCCACTGCTTTCAGAAATGCAGAAGGTAAATGTGGGTGGTGTGGTGTGGAAACCTGGTGGGCAAGCGTAGGCCATACGGATGGTGCCGAGGGTGGGACTGTGGTTATGAAATTCTGGGTATGAGGGAAAGGTCTGAATCAGACTCTTGGACCATGGATGCGGCAAGACTCTCGGTGCTCCCTGAATATTCAGGAGCATCTCTCTGTTCCTCAGCCAACTGTATAGTGACACTGGGACACTGTGACTAGGTTCTGGCTGTAAGCGCCTCCACAGCCTGGCCCTGGAAAACATTCCAGAGGATCTGGTAGCTCACTCCCTCTCTAGTCTGCTGGAAGCCGTGAGTCTCAGGCGGTATAGTTACAAGAGGGAAGCAACCTGTGCCCCTGAATCACCGTCACAAAGAGCTGGCTGACGCTCATAGAATGTGACATGAGTGAGAAACCAGCCTGCCTGGGGTGACACAGGCGGGTCTGTGAGTTGATCTGTCTTGCCAGTGTAACCTGTTCCAACTAAAAAGTGTGCCTTGCCTTCTCCGCGGAGTGGGGAGCTCTCATGGCTCATCCGTCCAGAGTGGATACCCGAGGTATTCTGGTGTCTTTTGGCAACAATTTAAGATAAGTGAGAGCCAACACGACATTTCCAGTATTCTGTGATCTCGCTTTTCAGTGCAGAGGCATATTTGTACATTTTTAATATTTTTTATATCCTCCAGTCTAAGCCAAACAACCAGAAAGTGGCAGATACGCACTAAATAAGGAATAAAATCGTGAGCTTGGTGGATGAATGAGAGATGGAAAGTGACAGAGAAGAGCTGCATCTGAGGCAATAAGGAGGGGGTATGAGGGAGGAGGGTCCAAACTGTGCCCTCACCAGAAGGAAGAGCACGCCGCCGCCGCAGGCTGTGTGTCCTCTCTCCTGGCTCTGACGTCAGTCAGCAGAGGCAGGAGCTGTGGCAGTGCCCCGCCGTGCTGGACCACCAATGGCTCTCCCTCAACAGCAGCCTGCCCACTTGGGGGCTCTGAGCAGCCCCCAGGGCCGGGGGAAGCTACCTCCAGCCAAGGTCCTGCTTCCTTCTTCATGGCTTCAATCTGAAGCGTTTACTTCCTTGGGGCAGCTGTGTCAGGAGAGCTTTTAATGAAGAAATCTTCCATTTGAAATCAGCTTTTTTTGCAAAATTTTTTTTGCCCTCTCATTCTGGAGAGGCAAGCCATCAAGTGCTTATAATTAATTCCTCACACCTTTTGTTCCCTGAGCATTTATTGAGGGAACTTTGAGGAGTTTCTTTTTTTGTCCCCTGGGAAGAATAATAGGATGTTAAATGTAAGCAGACTTGGTGAGGGAGTGGGAGCAGCAGGTGGTGACCTGGGCTGTGTGACCTGAGGGTGTTCTGAACAGGGCCCTGGGCCATATATATGTCCCTTGGAAAAATCTGCACTTAAAGTTCTACTATGAAGGCTGCTGGTTTCTAGGTGAATATGAGTGAAATAAGCAAGCATGGGCTTCCTATGAGTTTGGCACACAGATTTATAAAGATAAAATGCATACAGTCCTTTATTTCTTCAAGCTCTACAATAGACCTGAGCTCACATATATGCAAAACAAACCTATGAGTTAGGGCTCATTATACCCACTTTATGGATGGGCTGGGCTATCATGTATTATGTTCTGGCAGAATGGGCATCTTGAGCTGGTTCTTGTCAGGGCTGCCAGAGGATGGCTCAGAGGCTTTCCCTTTTAAACCATTATCAAAAATAAATACCAGAAATACCACCACCACCATTACAGCTACCATCACCGCAGTCAACACCATGATCATCTCCACCACTCCCAGAAGCTCCTTGGGCAAAGACGTGCACTTGCCTGAGGGGACTCCATGTCCACACAACTCCAGGCCACCGGCCGGATGGAGCCCGTGCGAGGGGAGGCTGAGCTGTCTACGAACTCAGATTTGTACAGTCTTGGCCCTTCCCACGTGGTCGCTCAGACCCACCTCCTCCTGGATTCTATTTCCTACCAACTTTCACGGGCTTCTCAGTTGTCCTTTTTGTTCCTCAGTCCCACTGGGGAATTATGTTCTCAGTTATGGTGGAAGGTGGGGAAACTTGCTCTTTAGGACTTGAAACTCCACAGGAAGAGATTGCTGTTGTTTTGTTCTCCCCCTTTTGCTTTATGTGCCTTCATCCTGTCCTTGAAGTAACACATATGAGAGTAATCTGGCTCCTGTTATTCAAGGTTTGGGCTCTGGAGCAGGAGATTAGCCTCATTCAAAGCTTATTAGAGGATCTCAGACCCGACCTCAGACCTGAATCAGAATCTTCATTTTAACCAGTGTCATGGAGGAATCTTAAGCACAAAATCTGAGAAGCATTTCTCTGGCTACCTGATTGCAGGGGAGGTAAATAGTGAGGAGATGACAACAAAATACCTATAAATAAAACCTGGGTTTTCACAAATATGTGCCATGCTGACAAGAGGATTGAGGCTCGGAGGGGAGCTGTGGGCGTCCTGTCCTGCTGTCTGGGAGGTGATGGAGCAAAAGGACTCCCTCACCTTCAGCCTGAGCTCCTTTCATTACTGCTTGCTGCCCCTCACCGTCCAGGCGGGGGCACCCTTCCGTGCCAGCACCGGGGGCGTGTGGGCACCGGTGGCGGAAGAGAACACCGCGCGGCCTCAGCAGCCGGCCCCCCATCTTCTAGCAGAAGTTGCAGTGCTGGTCATCGGTTGTCCGAGACAAAGGATCCTCAAGTAACATGACTCCCCGGCTCATCCTGCTCATACACATCATCCTGGTGGTTTTATTCCCAGCTTGAGCCACTGCCTCACCTTATTTTAACTACTTCTTTCTCATAGCTTCTTCCACTAAAAGGTGATTTCCTGAGACCATGGACCTTATCCATCTGTTGATGGCTGTATTCCAGCATTGTTTCATAAAAGGTACTTAATAATTTGTAGAATAAGTGAATATAAGAAAATTGAAGTCCTTTAAAGGAACATAATTTATTAGCATCATTTGTTCAAGCCAAAAAGATAGGAAACTGTCTGCCAGGATGTACCCCAGGCACTCCATATGCACAGTCCTTTATGGCAGCAATTGTCATTCCTGGTTCTCTCATAACAATGGATGTCCCAAGTGACAGAGAAAGTTAGGGACCCAAGATCTTAGCACAGTTACACACTTCTATCCCTGCCATACTAGGACTTGAATCTGAAGCTACTGACACTTACACTTTTTTAAATGAAAGGAAATGGAAAGAAGGAATACCTTGTTCATCCATACCAACTGTATGCCAGCTAGAGAGGGGCACTTTTGCTATGCATTATCTCTTATAGTCTACCCAACAACATTATGCAGGGTAGGTTTTATGACCTCAAAGTTTTACTGAGAAGTTTCTGAGCCAAAGAGCTCTTATCTAGAAAGTAATTGATAATATTTCAAAATCAAAACTTTTTAATTTAAAGTCTGTGTTCTTTATCATATACTATTTTGTCTTTTCATTCCTTCTTACTTAAAAAAAATCAGGTTTTGTAGAGAATAATCAGTGAAATCTCCATCCACTCTGGCTGAGGTTTTACCATAAGGAAGAAAAATAAAAACAAGAATCTGATTTCAGGAATTCCTTTTAAAGTAATGTTCATGTTCTTTCTTGGAGCCAGCCTGCATCTGCTGTCTCCTATACCTGTTCCTTCCACTGCTTCAGGTAACGAGTCTTTAACACTAGACAGCTCCTCAGCTGCAAAGAGGGCCACCTGTGTTCTCCATGTTTTACTTCCTCAGTAGCAGAGGTTGAGTGATGTATTTCAGAAAGATTTCCATTGAGGATTGTAACTGAACTGGTATTTGGAAGGACACTGTGATTTTAGTATCTGTCCTCATGGGGTTTAGATTCAGATGGACTTGGGTCTGAACCTCAGTTCAATCAAGTATTAACATGAGATCGTAAGTAATTGGGTCATGATCACAACTCTCAATTTTTCACCTTCCACATAGTGGAACTGCCTATGTCAGAGGGTTGTTTTGAGGCGTAAGTAGCTGATGTACCAGTCTCCCCTCCTGCGTTCAGGCTCCGTGCGCTCTGGTTCATCCTGAGTTGCCTGATCGTTGGAGGACGGCACAATCCTGGGGAAGGGGACCAAGAGGTCTCCTGATGCTCTCACTGTGTTCTGAGCAGAGGTGCTGCCACCCATGTGTACAGAAGTAGAGGATAAGTGGGAATCTCGGGAGCACAGACCTCTCTCCACTGCCATACTGCATGAGCTCTGTTTGGATGAAGAATGTTGAAAGAAGAGGCAGGCAGCAGGGCCACTCCACGCGCTGAAAGAGTGAGCTTCACGTGCAGCACAAGCAGGCGAGCAGACGGGGATCTTTCTGGATGGACAGACATATAAATAAACACGTCTTATCATGTCTTTAGTGAAGCAGTGTGGCAGAATCTACATGATGTAATCAAAGGACAAGAGAGTAAGTGCCGATGCAGGCAAAGAAAGACAGATGAAGAGGAGACGTGTGATAGGACCACATTAATTTGAGTGTACTTACAGAGTAAGACTAATTCGGAAAAAAACTGACCCAAAGGTTATCCAAGACACAGAAAACTAAGCAGATTGTATAATGTTAAAAGACTCCAGAAGTGAATGTGGAAAAGAAACATTTAAAAGATTTTTTTAAAATTTCCAAGTTATTTGTAGTGTCCTTTGCAAGTAATATGCTAATTATAACCCACAACCTTATCTTTTTATTAAAACATATCTAAGAAACTCCACGGACAAATAATTTTAGGTAAAAATAGATATTCTTGCCTTTTGTTTGCAAATATACACAGTGACTCAAATAAAGCTTTTGCCAATCTACTTCCAATGACTGTGTTCTTGGAGGCACAAGCAACACGTTTCCTTGATTATAAATGTGAAAAGCACACTTTCACTAACTCAGACTGTGGTCCCCTGGGCAGTCCCAATTAATGAAGTTTTACTCCACTTGTCACGTCGTAGTGAATTTATCCACTGGAAAATTAACAGAAAGACAACCTGGGGCCTTTTAGGAGTAATTAATGTGTTTGGAATTGCTATGGAACTCTAATTGCTGGTTATAAAATGTGCACTCTTGTTACTTTTGTTACTGGGCTGACGTGGTTTGGGCCTGGGTGCTGGGGATGGGCTGGGTGGGGGCTTGCTGGTTATTAGTAATTCTGGTTCACAGACAGGCTCTTCCACGCCAGGCTCTGCTGATTTATCTTCCGACACCATGTTGAAGTCAGCTGCAGATTTATGGCTGATTTATTTTGGCTGTGTTAATATGAGCAATGTCACTGGGCCTAATGATTAAGTATTCATGGTTGACTATAAATTACTCTTTCTTTGCTCTAGATAATAACGGATTATTTTCCACCACTTCTGAGTGTGAGTTATGAAGGACAGTTACTTCTTTAATCTCTAGCACATCTAGCCGTGGCAAGGTTTGCACGTCCAGTTCTCCCATTTCAGCAGAAGGCAAGGTGCTGCTAGCTTTTTTTTCCCCCTTAACTTGAATAAATGAATTGCTGCTCCTGAAAATGTATCCAGGCACTATTATCTAGTGGGAAGAAAAAACTAGGTTGTGTGTCAGGACATCTGGAAGTTTGCGAGGGTCCTGCTGTCAATGAGCTGTGGGATTAACTAGGAACTCAGATTTGTCAGGCCTCAGTTTCCTAATCTGTCAATCTAGAAGGACAATATATTTGCCTCTGCCTTAAAAATATTATGAGGATCATATTGAAGTTACCGAGTATCATAATTCCTCCAGGTGGTAAAGATACCTCGAGACAAGTGCTGGGCATAGAAGCCACAGGGCATAAATCTGCAAAGAAGTAAAAAGCTAAACATTTCAAACAATATTGCTTCTCTCTCACTCACCAACTTTACATCTCCCTCTATGGCCCCGGAAGATGACTGGTTAGCCAGAGACGGGTAAGATTCCTCAAGGGAGGAACAACCTAAGACAGGCACAGTCACAGGGGGGCCATCAGGTGAGAATTTGGGGATCAACAGAGGTGAGGCTCAGAACCTCACCCCCCCTGCTTTGAGAGAAATCTTCTGCATCCGTGGATGTCTTGCTGCCCTTGTCTAGCCTGGATTAATGCTTGGTCCATGGGCACACACCTGATCGTCTGATCATCTACATTTGCCCTCTTACAACACTAAACTATGTTTTCTACCTTTATCTTGCATCTACCTACCACTTCAGCATTTTATTAAAAATAAAAATAATAATAATAATAGAGGGAGAAATGTGGGATCAACATATAAATCAAATACAAAAATCAAATGAATATTCATATTTGACCTGATTGTTTATAGGTCATAATGCGAGATCAAAACCGAAAGTTTCTGTGATGACTGCCCTTGTACTGTTCACCATGTAAGAATTTATTCACTATGTAAGAATTCGTTCACCATGTAAGAACTTGTTCATTATGCATCAGAAGATTGGAGACTGATGAGAATTAGGCTTGAGATGGATTAATGATTGTACATTGAGCATTGACCCCCCTATACTGAATTTTATTGTTGTTAACAACTATTTGATCAATAAATATGAGAGATGCCCTCTCAAAAAAAAATATTATGAGGATCAATCCATAAGTGGAAAATTAGAATGATATAATTACATATATGTGTGTGTGCATGTATTTATGTATACATGTGTATGTATATATAGTGTGTTCTTATATAAATAATTTTTTGTCTCTGAAGTATCCTAGCTAGTATCCTAGAAGTATCCTGAACTATTCCTTTGGATTGCCCAACTGAGGAAATCATAAAATAATTTTAGAATTCATATTGATCATTCACTGTTAATAATGACCTTACTTAGCACCAACTGTATGCAAGCACTGTATTAAGTGCTTTTAAAAGATTAGCTCCCTTGGCCCTTAGAATGCCTAACTATTTTTTATTATTTCCTCTTTACGGGTAAGGAAAATGATGCTCAGTTAATAATTATGGCCTTGTTTAAGGTCACATAGATGGATTGTGACACAGTGGCTTGAAACCCAAGGTGTTGGGCTGCCGTTTGAGACCCTCAGCACATGCATGACAGGCCAGCCCTCACCTGGGTGCTGTCCAGCACTAAGAGCTCCTTGCAAATTCTCTCTACCTAGGCTTTTAATGACCATCTAATTTGTATACAGATGAGAAATCAGATCTTTAGGGAAATAAATACAAGTGACATAGAGAAGAATTAGCATGTGTGACCTAGGCGGAGAAGAGGGTCACACATATGAGGATGTAAGGGGACATTAGTGATATCTGGGGGAATTAGTCTCAGTGATTCAGTCCTGAGAGCTCAGGGGAAAAGAATGTGTTGACTGACGTAACTGGGAAGTTCAGGGGCCATAAGTGCTTCAGGTGTGGTGGGATCCAGGGAGGCCTGTGACATCACCAGACACTTACTCACGCCTCTCCTGACTCTACCTTCTCGTGCATCTAGAGCTGATGGTCCTAGAAGTAGGAGCAAAATGCTCTCTCCTCAAACACTGTATTGTCCTTCCCTGACAAGCTTGGCCCATCTTGCTTTGGTCACCTTCTCATCATGTGAAGAAATGCAATAGCCCTTGTGAGAGAGGGAAGCTTGTTTATCAGCCCTAGGGTTGAGGCCTTAAGGTTGAATGTGAAATAACAACAGGAGGAAGGCAATTTCTGACAAGTAAAGAGCAAGTGCTCTGGACAAAGGTCGAGACTACAGAGGAGAGAAAACTGGAGGCAAAAGAAAAGGTGCTTTCGAAGGCTTCCTGTGGGTCTGAGATCATGCACTTCAGTGGGCACAGTGGGTGGGGCACAGCTGCAGGTATCAGCTCAGGATAAAGAACTTGCCCCTAAACTAGAACATACTTTTTGTCATGTAAAGATGGTGAAATGGCAAGTGGAAATGAACCTGTCACTCATGTCTGATGACTAGAAAATCTCATGCCACCAAAATATCCCTGATGGGTCTGAAACAGATTCAGAGCTTAAAGATATTTTAAAAAGGAAAAAAAAGAAAAGACAGATCTGCAGGGTTTTTTAAATGTTAAAGCACTTTGGAGATACGAGAGATTCTAGTGACCAAAGTCAGTGGCTGAGGTCACTGAGTAATGGGGAGTCAAACCTGCAGAGCAGACAGGGCAGCTAATCAAGGAGCCCTCTCAGATGGGCATCTGCTTGAACTACCTACATGAGCTGGGAATGGCGTCGGGCGGATCACCCTTCCTCTTATCTCAAGTGCAACCTGCTTGCCATTTGGAATTCTAGGGCTAATTGTGCACTCGGAAAGTTTGCGTGTTATACCATTCCTTCCACTTTACAGCCATTACCTTTTTTGCAGTCTTCTCCTTTCTGCCATGTTGTCCCGGGGTAAAGGTCAAGGGTATTTCAAAGGAATGCTTTAGTATGGGAGAATGACAGAGGACAGGAAGACCAGAGGGATGTCTCCTAAGCTGATTTGCAGCAGGCTTAAGTTGGATATGCATGTGGGATATACAGGTAGAAACTTCCGGCAGCTGTTATGCCCAGAATCTTACAGATTGGTGGAGAGGTAGAGACTGAAAGGAGAGATTAAAAGTTATGGATGTTAGGGGATTTGAAGTCAGCCACAGCTGGAATGGGAAGCCCAAGTGAAGTGTGGGAGAGGATCCAGCAGGTATTCAGGCAAATACCAGCTCTGGGGGCAAATGGAGCAAGAACCAGAAAGGGGCAGCTGGGAGGCTGGAAGGAGAGCCCAGCGGACAGTGCCTTCCCAGAACCTGAGAGGGGAAAGGAGGCTGTAGTCAACAGGGCCCAGTGCCTGAGAAGGACCACCGATGCTCTCTCAGTGAAGGCAATCGCCCAGGGCAGGCTGGGGAGTTGGAATGAGCTCCATCTCTCGGATCAGACTGAGACTTACTAAAATCTCACACTCTATGCATGGTGCGTGGGGACCATGGAGAGAGAAGCATGGGAGGGAGCCCACAGGGCAAAGCTATCTTTTCTAAGGGCACAGCCAGCCTTGAAATGTGGCTCCTCATCTCCATGGCTCTCTGGCCCAGAAACTCTCACATGGCCACACCTGGCTGCAAGGGAAACTGGGAAACGACGTCTTTATTCTGGTGATGGCAGGCCCAGCTAAACTCAGGGATTCTCAAACACAAGGAAGAAGGGGAGGATGCAACTCTAGGCATAAGCAGCAGCTCAGCCCCAAAGACATCCCATAGGCAGACCCACCTGAGAGCCTTCAGACTAGTATTTTCAGCAGGTTGTCCTCCTGCGCAGGTCTAAGTACCTGCTCCATCATTTATCAGCTGCAAGATTATGTGCAGATTACCTAATCACTCTTTGTCCCATTAATTTTCTTTGTAGAACAGGAATGAGGATTTTTTACCCATCTCATTTGGATTTATTACAAGGTTCAAAGGACATAAGGTCCCTTAGCCCAAGGCCTAGCATAGAGCTGTTTATTATTGATCTTATTATATTGCTTCTCAATAAGAGCTATCATAACAAAGCATTTACCTCACACAATTTAGTGGTACTTCCAGTCATAACTAAAGGTCTGCCCTCTACTAGAGTTTGCATTAGCCACTGAAGATAGGGTTTCACCTTTGCTGAAGCCTCCAGCTTCTTGGAGAAGGCAGTAGGCTAGGGGAAGAGACGTATAAACTGCTAAACACAGTTACTGCAAAAGGCACTCTGCCCAAAATGAGCGGGCGACTTTTCTTCATTGATTTATTAACATAAAATAGGATTCTTTTCACTTTCTACAGTCATAACAATTAGGTTTAATCTCCTTAGCCATCATTACCTCCAGCACCATTACAATTACTGTTTGTCCATGCTATTATGGGGGGAGAGAGAGACATTAACATGACATTGAGAAAGTTATTTCTTACTCAAGAAAATGTAACTGTAAAGGCACAGTTGTCCTGGGTGTTCTTTGATTTCTTACAACCCTTTGACTCTCTTTAGAACAGGTGCAGGTGTAAAAATTGCTAATTTGACAACTGGTCTCTGGTGGCTTATAACCAGAAGTAATTGTTTTCTTCAGCACTAGAACATTCATTTCCATTTTAAATAGAAGAAGAGATATTTATTTAAATATAGTGGATTAGAATGTCAACATCAAGTGGATGTTCTTCTTTCTCAAATCCATTCTAGTCATAGAAGAAGATTGTCCTAAACGAGGGTTGCTCGTGATCTCTTTCTCCTGGATTTAATGATTTCTTAAAAATTTTCATTTTCATGTGTTCAAGATAGTTGGACATGTATTTAGTGAACTGAAACCAGCATAAACAGAAAACACAATTTTTTATTATTAACAAATAATTGTAAGTTGCTCCTCTGTCATGACACACAACTCACAACATTTACGATCTATGGTTTAGAACCCTTTTTGTCAGCTGCCTTCAGGCAAGTATCATGAATACCAATACAGCTAATGGCTTAGTGCAAAGACACAACAATGAAAGGTTTACAGGGAGTGAGGTCAGGTTTCAGGCTCAGAGCCTTCGTGGCTGAATTCCGGATTTGGGGCTCTCCTAGGCTATCCCCAGCTTCCCTGACTTCCTGGCTAGAGTCCTTCCCAACGGATAACATGACGTCTCTTGTCTATTTGAGCTGTCTTTGTCTTCTTGAGCACACAGCGGTGTATTTGTATTTGTGCTTATCTCATGGCCGTGTGGCATGGTTCAGTCGATGAGTTCGTCTGAAATTTGCAGCCAACATCAGTCCCAAGGGATTTCCTATAAGAGGGTAAATGCAAGTCCTCGCTGCAAAACTCCAAGGCTTTGGGGTAGGGAGAGAACCAAGCTGGAAAACACATTCTTGTGACTTTAAAAATGAATTCCTGTCTGCCAACTAGAAGCAGCCTCCTCATGTGCCACATCCCACGTGCATTGATTTAATTTGTTTGCTTTTTCTCAGTGATTGCTCTTTAATTATTGCAGTGTGGAAACAACTTGCTCTGCTGCAGTAGGTGGGGGAAAGGCAAGAGGGTAGAGAGCAGACAGGCCAGCAGGCTTGGGCAGTGCTGCCCAGGAATGTTCTGGAACACGGGGAGCCTTTGTCAGGGGCCTTCCAGCCTTGCTGCACAGCCTTCTGAAGGCTGGGGTGACAGTTCAAAGGTGCCTTCCTGGCAGTCAGTTTAGAATCCTGAAAAACTACAGAATCATTTTTACAAAGATAGGATGGGCTAATTCAAGAAAAGCTGGTTAGACTATGTCAGCAGCAGCAGGAACATAAATTCCACTTTACCCCAAATCACAGCCATGAATCCCCAAACATACACCATCCCCTCGTGTCTTCAGTCTCCCAGATCCACTCTCCTGAGATGAAAATGGTGGCCCTTGAGCTCACATCAGACTTTTGTTTTCCTTGTTCACTGGGGAGGATGTTTCTTAGGATCGGTACGCCCCCCGTTAGAGTCTCTGTCTTCCACGGTCTCCACAGCAATGGCACATGGCACGAGTAATAGCTGACGATTCAATTACACATTAATTTGAATAATTTGTTCTCATCCATTTTTATTGAAGGACTGGAGGCTCAGGTAAGTTGAGTAATTTCCCCACAGTTGTAGAGCTTGGAGTTGATTTGCGCTCAGACCGCTTTCTTTCTAAAGTCTGACTTCTTTTCATTAAAACGTAACGTTATGGGTTGGGGTGCAGGCACTGTGAGACATGGTGTGGTGATGCTCTGGAGCACGATCGAAGGGAGGAGGCCCCCAGGCAGTTGGGAGATGGGCTCGCCAGGAGAGCCCTCCAGGGCGGGGGCGCAGGCTTTGTGCTTCTGACCCGGTGTGGCTGTCAGCTCCCCTCGGGGCCGTGAGCTGTGGGCGACCCGCAGGCGCTCCTTCCTGCGGCTAGAGAAGGAGTGTCTCGCTCCTGTCAGGGGGGGCTGGGTAAGCGTGCCACCGCCTCCGCCGCAGCCCACCACCGGCAACGCTTGGCTCCCTTTGCCCCTCCACGATTCTGGGCAGCTCTTTGGAAAGTTCTAGGAGGGACGTTGACAGCACAAATTCTATCCCCTCGTACCCACTGCCTGTGGTCTTGAGGCTACAACTGATACTCACCGTCTCCTTTCTCTGCTGGGGACTCTAGGCACCCATCCCTCCGAGTACATCTGCAGGTCTCAGACCACCTGCTGGTACCCTCCCGTCTCTCATGCCTGCAGCCCTTGGGCACCAAGCTGTGTTCTAGGATGTGAATGCTGCACTTGTCTATTTACTGTCAAAATTGGGCATGGGAATGCCGAGAGGCCCCTAGTGGGTCACTTAGGTGCCTTGTTACCCCTCCTTCCCGTGTCTGTGCGTGCTCAGGGCCAGCGGCCCCTGTCAGGATGGGGGCGTCTTTCCTTGCCCGCTGCTCTCTTGGCCCAGAAGACTGATGTGATGGGGCTGCAGCTGCGGCTTAAACCGGACAGGAATCTCGTGGCGCTCCTGATGCAGGCATGTCTCCTGGGCGAGCTAGACCTTCTAGACTGACAGAGAATCATGTTTTGGGGATAGGAAATGGCATTACTGGGGTGATGGTTCCCCTATTTCTACCCTTTGTTCTTGGACCCATGCCTTCTATAAAGTGGAGACATTGCAATAAATAATGGTCTCATTAGTTTTCTTTGCTGCGTGCCATATTGTCACACAGCTGGGGTCTGAAAATAACACCCATGTATAGTCTCACAGTTCTGTAGGTCAGAAGTCTGGGTGGACTCAGCTAGGTTTAGCTTAGGGTATAACACAGCTGGAATCCAGATGTGTGCAGCTGGGCTTTTGCTGGGAAGGTTTAGGGAGGAATCTGCTCCAGACTCATTCAGATTACTGCAGAATTCAGTTCTTTATAGCTGTGGGACTTCTTTTTTAGCCATCTCCATAACTCTGGAGGTGGGGTTCCCCTGGCTGCCGTTTTGACATCACCTCTCCCTACAACAATTGTGCCCACCTTGCTTCTAATTCTAATTCATCTGTTCTGTGAGGACCTTGGCGTATCCAGGGCTATCATTTTGTAATGGTATGTCCTCCTGTCAGCCCTAGACTGCAGAGGGTGGCCACCACTGAGCTGTCCCTGATGCTGGTGACCTTCTCATCAGTGCGTTCCCAGATGCTTGGGGAAATGATGTGTCTCCATGGGAACATGGACCACAGAGATCACTGATGGGTTTTGCCCTTGTGCGGTATGTACATTCTGTTGTGCTCAGTCCACTGGGCCTTTGGTCCTGTCTTCATCATCAGCCACAGCAATGCTGGCATTCAAGTAAGAGCTGTCTTATCAGCATGTGCACATTATTTCCTTGCCAGTTCATTGACATCTTGTGCCACAATATTTAACGTTATGACTAAACTTCCCTTTATGGTCTGCTCTTCCACCTGATCTGGTGCCTTCAGGACCCAGAGCCTGTGTGTGTGTGTCCACTCCCACACGTGGGCTGGTCTGGCTCCTCCTTCAGTGCGTGGTGTCCCTCCCCCTTTAGCCGCCCCGCACTTCCCTGGTTAGATGACTTGTTACTGGCCTGTTGACCAAGAAGAGAGGTAGGGGCAGAGCCTGAGTGGGTTCATACTTTTTTGGAAATCAAAGGTCTCTTCGTCATGTTCTAGAGAGAAGGAACGCCGGCCTCCAGCCGAGTGAAGTGACCTGCTTCTGCAGAACCACAGCTCAACATAATCAAGGAATTCAGGATTTTCAAGATCAACTGAGATTCCAATCCCAAGTCTCAAAATCCCATTCCTTCCCAATTAGGGACTTGACCTTGGCAGAGCAGCTTCTCCAGGTTGAAGAATTCAGCCTCCTTTGGAGTTTCTGTGCCCTTGTAATTAAGCCTTCTGTCTGGAGGAGGTAAAATTCCTACTGTATGCTGCCAAAGTGATCCTCCAGCTTCCACATGCTTTAAAACTGACTAGTCATCCTAAGACTTTCAGTGTCTTATTTCAATGCATCAATAACTAGCTATAATTACCATAATTAGCAACAGCTATGAATTACCATAATCCTTGAAATTACGACTTTATCTGGAAACTTGCAAACACATGAGCAATTGCACCAGCCAGTGAACTCCCTTCCACGGCCACCCCACCCCTACCTGGAGAGGTGGTAACACCTGCACCATTACAGGATGTGCACGACTATCGGCGCTTCACCTGCAGCCAGTGACGGGGCGCCATGGCCAGCCAGTGAGCAACTCCAGTCCCATTGGAGTTGGCCTCCTAGCTCCACTACAGGCCTTGTCGGGAAGCCTGGCTGCACTTCCTCTAAGACTGAGGTTTATATGCTGCACGTTCCCTGAGGAGTGGTCCTGCTCCCAGGAACACTGGTAAGAGGGGAGGGAATGGGGGAAGAGGTTGGACTGTGATGCCATGGTGATTGGAGTTCAGCAGATCCTGCAGGAGAGAGGTTCTGGAGCTGGGAATTGAGGTAAAGAGATGGGGGCTCCGTGGCCGCTCACTGAACAGTCAGTAGATGCTGGCTGCTCCCGAGGAGGATGTGGGGCTTCCTTCAATCACTCAGCTTTGGAGGTCAGCATCCATCACTCCCAAGGCAGTAAACAGGTGCTCTGGTCCGGATGGGGGGTCTGGGCAGCATGTCGTGATAACTACTCCTGTGGATTCTGCTCCCAGGTCTGCCGTGGACTCGCACCTCCTGCAGATTCCTTCTCTCTGGATTCAGTTTCATCAGCCATTAAGCTGCTGTTTGTGGAAGCTGTGCTAGACAATATCTAAGGAACCCCTTCCTCCCCAATATAATTAAATGATCTTCTTTTAACTCTATGACTTAGCTTCTTGAGGTAAAACATGATAGAGTGGAAAACAACTGACAAGGGTCAGAACTGTTCTAAGATCCTTTTCTGTCACTTAAAATCTTTGGGACTTTGGCCAAGTTCTGCAAACTTCTCTGTCCCTCAGTGTTACCATCGGCAAAATGGGAGTACTGATACGGAGTTCCTGGGGTCGCTGTAAGGCTTAAATGAGATTAACTTTTCTTACTGCTCCGTCTTCTTCACTCACAATACCAGGTGAAGCCTTGGGTCTGCAATATTCTGATTTATTTTGATAGAGAAGTTATTTGTGCCATATTCATCAGACCACACAGCCAGCACACTGGGGAAATACTCAGTCATTTGCCTGCATGTGATTAGCCGTGTCTTGGAAAATCCACTTGAGTGTGCAGGGGAGGCTTCACCGTAAGAACAGGAGGTGTTACTAGCGCTTCGGGGGATGGCAGGGCAGGTCATGCGTACGAGATAGGTTACATGCCTCCCTCATGGTGACAGATGGCCCTGACACCGTCGCCGGGGGAGCCGCCCCCTGATCACTGCTTCCTTCTCCTTGGCTGCCTTTGTCTGATGCAGCACAGTCCGGTGGTGTGTCTTCAGAGAGCAGAGCTCAGACGCGGCAGGACTTGCCCTCCACAGAAGGGGAGGGCAGAGGGTCAAGGAAGATGGCAGGGATGACGGGCTGAAGGACAAACATTATCCTTGCTTTGGAGGAAAGGAAAGCACATTTGTAGTGATATTTACACAGTTAATCTTGTTCAAGGGACTAAGCCTATGCAGGTCCAGAATGGCAGGAAAGACGGTCAGCCATCCCAAACGGGAATTCCAGACCCAGAAAAAGATCTTGACTCCAGATCTTCCCCATGGCCTCGACCATTCAACCCCTCATCTACAGACATGGATCTACCCCCAGAACTCCTAGACTAAGAAATGAGTCTCAGAATACCTTGGCTATAACTTACAAAGTCAGTGATGAAGTGGAAAGAGCACTTACTTTGGCACAAAAGAGAACTGACCTGGAATTTCTAGCTCCCTGATTTATTTGCCCACAATTTAAGAGAAATTATTGCCCTTCTCTGTTGGCTATTAGAGGTAATCATACCCATTATAGAGATGGTGTCAGAAATAAATTAAATCACCAATACAGGACACCTGGAAATAGCAGATGGTCAGTAAAATATATCTTTTATTAATAAGGCACTCTGGTCAGTTCCTCCTAATTTGCATTCTTAGAGAGCCTCCGTTTTTATAACAAAGCTTCAGTCTTGCTCTCTTTCCCTAAGTTACCAGCTCCACTTCCTGTCAGTGAATGCAGTCCTGACTTCCTTTTCCCTCTCCTTTCTGACAGGGCTGTGTCCTTGAATGTCCAAACCTGTGGACATCTCTCCCGGACATGGCCCATCTCTGTGGACATCCGGTGTCGATGCTCCCTGCAGTGTGTCACTCTGGGCCTGCCCACATTTACTGTGCCAGTATCTATGGCAGTTGCACTGTGCCTACCCCACGGCACCAGGCTGCATTTTGCATGGTTTGCTTGACTGCTCCCAGCTCCTTTAACATCTGGCTCAGCAGGCAAATGGAATTCCAGGCACTGCTCGGTCTTCTCCTCCAGCTTGGGAGGATGAAGCGGACTGTGGAATCAGAAGATCTAGGTCCAGACCTCAGTTTCACTAACTGGCCCTGGGTGAGTCACTTTTCTCGTCCAAGGTTGTTGTAAGGGCTGAATGTGAGGGAAGTAGTGACAGACTACGTCTTGAGCTCTTACTTACTATGTGCCAATTATTGTGATAAAAGCATCATAAAAATTAGTTAATTTAACCCTCCTAAAGTCCTGATAACTTCAATAGGCAAAATCGCAATTATTCCCATTTTGCAGGTAAGAGTATCAAAGTGAAGACTGGTAGAAGGGAAAGCAAAAGGGAAAGAAGGAACATGTAAGGATGAGGAGAGAAGAAAAGAGAAAGAAAAGTTTCAAGAAGAGACCCAGCAGTAAGTTGAAGCAAGTAGAGCTTTTATTTAAGGTCGTTCTGCCCTTTGCTTTGTAAGCAACAGTCATTTCTGAAACCTGATTGTCGAAAAAGGAGGGAAATGGAGTCATAGAGTCAAAGTTGAACAGGCCAATGGAATTATTTGTGTTTTGCCTGAATCCCAGATGCCAACATTTTTCAGAGCCCTTAGAAAACCAAACCAGCAACTATCTTGTCTGCTTCCTCCAGCGTCCAGTCCAAGGTCCCAGAATCGATACCTGGTATACTGGTGGCTCAAGCCCACCTGCTGGTAGAACCATTGCCATGTTCAGCCAATGCCTCAATCTTTCAGTGAATGTTTACTGAATGTATAGTGCAGATTAAGTGGGCCAGGCACTGGGGATAAACTGAGACCTATAGGGATGCTGCCAGGAGCCTCCTCTGCTGTCTGTGGGATGGAGAGTGGATAGGTAGCCAAGACCATGGAATCAGCAATTTTTGGAATCATACCTGCAAAACTCTTCTTTGGCTTAGGTTCCACCAAATGAAGCATTTTCAGCCCTAACATTTAGTGCAGTGCTTCTGATTGACACAATCCAGGTAAATCAACTTGGAACATCAGCAATTTTTATTCTTTTTCTATGATTAGTAGTCATACTTATCTGATCTTCATCTATAAAGTGGGCACCCTCATATTCATACCTAGATCACAGAGGAATTGCAAGCGTTGCCAATGCCCTTTTGTAAAGTATACAGTGCCCCAGACACACACAACATAGAGTTCTTTTATTTTCTGTATTTTATTGTGTTTTGACATCTTAAAAACCCTTGTGCCTGAGGGTAGACTACCACTCCAGGGGCGAGCCATTTCTTAGAGATAGTGGAGAACTCTGCCAGCAGCGTGCCTTTGATGGAGAACTACTGGAGCCACTCTTAGTCTGTCTGGGCCGTACACGCCAGAAGACAATACCCATCTTCCTTAATCATCCCATCTGGTACCAAGCAAGTAGGGGCCAACTGTGCAGATTATACTTCCCCACAATCACTCCAACTAGGCAGTCCTAAAATGCTTACCCTGCCCTGTCTTGCCTTTCCTGTGTAAATGGCAATAGAGGCTGGGGTCTAGGCTCCCCCATGCCTGCCCCTTTCGTCTCCTCACACAGGGGCTTCCCCATGTGGCCCATGTCTCCTGCTTCTAAGGCCTGTGAATAGAATCACCTTTGTTTTCTTGAGCCTTTCCTGTGTCTCCTCTGCGGCCGTACCTGGCTGACCATCACATCAACCAACACAGAATTCATACACATTACTCTTTGGTAAAGGGCTTTAGAGTTTATAAAACTTACATCCACTATTTAAAAGTCACAGCAGTCTTTTTAAGTGACTATCCCTTTCCCCAGTTTATAGATGAGGAAACTAGGAATCAGAGAAAGAGGCAATCTGAGCACCTGGCACAGTTTAACCTACTAGGGAGGCAGGACTCAAACATAGATCTTGGAAACCCAGGTTCCAAGTCCTGAGTCGCATGGTTTCGGCTGCCCTTTCATAATCTCCTAATTAGCCTTGATAATTGATAGGTCTTTTGTGGAAATACTGTGCACCATCCTGAAAAATAACGTACCATTTCCACATGTTATCAGAAGAAAAGGTGGAGGGAATCAGCGTCACTCAGGCACCTGCCGGGAGCCAGGCGTCATGAGATTTAACCCTACCCTACCTGCGTAGGGCAGAGGCCTTTGTCTCTGTACTACAGATGATAAAATGGAGACTCCCGGATTAATTTCTAGCCCAGGTCCTGCACTGGTGAGTCAGAACATGAGATTAGGGGACACATGCACTTTGACAATGTGGCCCCTTCCTTTGCGGCCCTCGCAAGGTTCTCAGGGCAACACAGTCCCCTTCTCTGAACTGTTCGTGATGTTCTGCATTTTCGCATCATAAACGTCCAGTGGGAATAAACACTGGGAGGCAATTTAGCCAAATATCCTTTTTAGCAAATGATTTATTCACTGTTGCTGGGACAGCATTTTCTCCTATTCTTTCTCTGGCCCTCTTCTTTGCTTCCTATCTTTTTTGTTTATTTCTCGCCAGGAAGCCTCTTATCTTTGCTGATTTGGGGCCAGTGCATCTTCTCCCCACAGTAAATCTGAGGCTAATGGGTTCCCAGCAGAAAAGCCAAGATTAAAGCCACTCAGAAGAGCAACTATCCTCTCTTGGAATAAGCAAGTCATTTTTCCTTAAATTCTTAAGCTGAATGCTTCCTAATGACCTCCAGTCCCCTCACCCCACCCACTTTTAAAAGTATTATGTACTTTTATATAGTACTTTTTCATTTGTTTACTGTCTTTCTTCCCTTGCTAGAGTATAAGCTCCTTGAGGCCGGGATCTCCAATTGTTTTGTTCACTGGTTATTCCCCATGCCTTGGACAGTGTCTCACACACAGTAGGTGTTCAGTGAATATCTGAGGAATGAGAAAATGAATGTCTTGAAAAAGAACAGTTAGATGTCTCAGGAGACCCAGAGCTCTATCCTGGAGCTGCCTTGATCAGATTTTTAAAAACACAGAGCTGGCAAATGCGTATCAGATAAAAAATATTTGCCTGTGAACAGCTACTCACTACCTCCCTTAGTCTGGACGGGTCTTGCTATCGAATCCCTGAAACAAGATGGGGGCTTCATACTCATTCTGAGAGATCTCACCCTTACAACCTGTAAGAGGCCAGAGAGCTAGCTAGTTTTTTTCTGCCATGTAAAGACACAGCAAGAAGATGACCCTCTGCAAGCCAGGAGGAGGTACTCACCGAGAACCCGACCATGCTGGCACCCAGATCTCCGACTTCCAGCCCCTAGACTTTCTTATCTAAGATTCTGTCCACTATGCAAGATTGTTCTGTACCGGACCTGAACTCAGAGCACTAGAGAGCTTTGCCTGCACCACATCTCTCTCAGGACCCTGTCCCTTCTCCTGCAGCTTTCTCTGTGCACCCCTATAACGTCCTGGTGTACAGTGGGCCTTTGCCCTGCTGTGTCCTCACATGCCAGAGAGACAGCTAGTTAGTGACCTGGCCTCTTTTTATAAGGGCGTTACCCTGTGAAACCCACCCTTATGACTCTATCATCCTCCAAAGGCTACACCTCCAAATGCTGTCACATTGACATTAAGGTTCACCACGTGGATTCTGAGGGGACAAAACATCCAGTCAGAAGCGCCCTATATTCCATTCTTGCAAGATCAGGCTGTCATCTGGCTTCCACAAATCCTATGTCCTGAGTCATCTAATTTCAAAGCAGAATATATTTCAAGTATCTTGAAGAATAGTTCTTTCATGTTTTCAAGTCAAGATTCTATTTTTACTGTTATTCATTTCTTTTGTTTTTCAATTTGATACAAAGGTAAGTTAAGTAGGCTTATAGACGAAGCTCATTCTTTAGCAGTTGTACTAGGTTCATAATCTTGTAGTATGTCTTGTGAAGCTCAATTAATAAAATAAACTTTAAAAGGAGAAAATAGCTAGTCTCAACAATTTTCAGTGAGCTAATATCCACCTTTTTAAGGCCTCCTGTAGGTGTGTGGGTGGCCCCCTCTCCAGCGGGCCTGGGAAGCAGCAGCTTGGCTTTCACACCTCACTTGCTCCGTTGGAGAGGTCATGCTGTTTATTCCCCATTTTGCATCACGGTGCTGGGCCTTTGACGCAGCCAGCCTTGCTGCCATAGCTACCTACCACTCCCAGTCAGGGAGCTCCGATCATCCCAGCAGGGCTCCTGCACCCAGTCTGAAACTCTCCTACCTCCCTCTTGTCCTTCTCTTTGTTCTTGGGCTCACTTTTAAGCATGTATAGTTCCTAAATCCTTTGGCTGAATCTCCAGTCTCTTTTCTCATACTGACTCATATCATGACACCCTTGCCTGGTCTAGTGTGAGCCTTCAGCTTATCTTACAGATGGTTTGCACTTATCCTAGGAGCTTAGGCTCATCTTTCCTTGGCTCTCTCATTTAATATTGAGACTCACCAAGATCCAGTCTCTGGGACCAACCTATCTTGAAGCAGAAACTCCAAAATGTAAAAAGAATGTTAACCAAGTAATTACCAACTTTTTAGCATATATTTTGTCCCCTGCTAACACAAGAAAGGAAGGGAGGGAGGGAGGAAAGGAAAATTAAGTAAACAGAAAGAATAAAGGATGGGATTGTTCAAGCTATGGTAGAAACAAAACAAACAACAAATGAAGCCTTGCAAAAGCACTCAGTAAACTAGGACTGAAAAGGAACTTCCTAAATTTAATAAAAAAGGCATCCCCAAAAAGTCCTCAGCTAGCATGATACTTATTGGTGAAAAATTAGATGATTTCTCCATAGGTCAGGAAAAAGACAGCATGCACGACTGCTTTCACTGCTCTTGTTCAACATTTACTGGAGGTTCTAGCCAAGGTAATAAGGCAAGAAAAATAAATAATAGGCATCCACTGGAACGGAAGAAGTAAATCTATCTATATTCACAGATGGCATGCTCTTGCATAAAGAATATTCTAAAGAATCCACTAAACACTATTAGAATTAATGAATTCAACAGGCTTCCAGGATATAAAATCAATGCACACAAATCAATTGTATTCCTATACACAATGAACAACCCAAAAACAATATTAATAAAAGAATTCCATTCAAAATAACAAAAACAAAAAACAAAAGTGAAAAACTGATACTGTGAACACTACAAAATGTGGCTGAAAGTAATTAAAGAAGATCTAAATAAATGGAAAAACATTCTATGGATTAGGAGACTTAACATTACTAAGATGGCAATTTCTCCAAATTAAACTACAGATTCAATGTAATTCCTATTGGAATCCCAGATGACTTCTTGGTAGAAATTGACAAGCTGATTATAAAATTCAAATGACCACCCTCACCCATGGATCAAAAGGTACAAACTTTCAGTTATAAAAGAAATAAATTGTGGGAATGTAGATTACATCACGGTGACTGTAGTTACTAATACTGTATAGAATATTTGAAAGTTTCAAAGATAATAGATCTTAAATGTTTTCATCATAAAAAAAATGTAACTATGTATGGCAATGGATGTTAAATAGACTTACTGTGGTGATCGTTTCACAATATATCCAAATATCAAATCACTATGTTGTATTCCTGAAACTAATATGTTATATGTCAATTACATCTCAACTAAAGAAAGAATATAAAATCTAAAGAAGCTTTTATGGAAAATAACACTTTGACTTCTGTACACAGGTTAAACCGTTCAGGGTAGATATGAAATGGAAAAAAAAATTCATGCTGATTTGCAAGGGTCTCAGAATGGTCAGAACAATCCTGAAAAAGAAGAATAATGTAGTAGGATTCACACATCCTGATTTCAAAACTTATTGCAAAGCAATGGTAATTAAGACAACATTGTACTGCCATAGGATAGATGCAGAGATCAAGGTAATAAAATCCAGAGTCCAGGAATAAACCGGTACATCAATGGTCAACTAATTTTCAATGACAATTTTTTTGCCCCCACCTCAACTTGTAGACCGCTTGCAGTTAACAGCATCAGCCTGTAGGGACCCACCCGATTTCCTGCGGTGATGCTCGCATTTGCACAGTGCTTTGGGTCTGGTTCTTTTTTCACTGTTTTTCGTAAGATGGGGAAAATAATTGAAAATATCCCATACCTATGAAGAGGTAATGTATCCTCTTCAGGATGGTTTAAATAGGATCTGTCAAAGCACATCTGTCAAATGCCAGAAATGAACATTGCTTACTTATTTTATAGGCCTCTGTTATTTTGTGAGATGAGGACTCACACGTTATAGTATGCTAATTTATATCAGATTCTCCAGTTATACAGAGTGGCACCCAATATTACACTTTTGATATTTACATGTTAGAAATGCATGTAACAAAAGAGATCAAAAGGAATTTATTTTAATGCACTTATAGCAGGATAAGACCTGTGGCTAGAGGACTAAGAAGGGAAGCAGCACGTGTTAGGTCTACCTTACTGAGAGCGAGAAAGGTACCTAGAGACTGAAGAACTACTTTGCTGATTCGGACTTCACACATAGTGCTCAGGCAGCCCTCTGAGTCTCTCTCCCCACTGTTCTCACACCCTAGGAAGGTGGTGACTGCTCAGGGGAAATGAGCTCTCCAGCACTCCAACTGGGGCACTAAACGCATGTTTACTTGATTCAAAGTTTCTATGCTCGTGTAAAATAGATTCAGAAGTAAATCTGCATGTACTAAAGTACCTCTAGAGGTCCATTCAGGGAGAGATTAATCTAGTTAAATTAGACTGGAGCCCAAAAGAAAACAATCATGGGCAAGAGCCTGCCTAAGAAAAGGCATGCAGTAAATAAATGCAATTTTTTTAAATGAGTGGGTTATAGCTGAATTGTGATAATTACCAAACTGAGTCTCTAATGACTTACAGGCCATCTGAGGTTCTGGGTAGTTTTGACACAAACAGCTGTCTCCTCTGGTTATATAGAGTCAAGGAGTAGGTGAGCCTGACTCGGTACACCTGACAACACTCTGAGTATTTCCTTCCCCATTGTTCTCACACTCCAGGGAGGCGGTGACTGCTAAGGGGAAGTGGGGTCCCCAGGGCTCTAACTGCAGGGGAAATCTTCATGAAGAATCAGAAGGAGTGTAGCACTTGGGGCAGACAGACCTGGGTGTCTCTGGGGACTTTGGAACTTCCCTTAATCACATAGAAGTTCAGTCTCCTCACTGTAGAATGCAATTAGAAATAGCTCCCTGGCAGTAGAATGGTGGTGACACATGAGAACATGTACATGGAAATGTTTGAAAACGTGCTGTCATCCTCTACAAAGGACATGTGACTAGAAGAGTCTGCTGAGTGCATCTTGAGGGTGGACGTGTGCCATGAAGACATCCTAGGTTAGTCTTCTCAGGGTTCCTGGTCACCAGGAAAATAGGAAAGAGCAATTTTGAGCACAACTCCCAAAGTAACTTAGCTGTGAGTCTTTAAAATGTTTACGGGAATTCATTTTTTTATAAATTAAGTTAAACTCAAAGAAGAAAGTAATCTTCCATTCTGCTACTTTCTGGAGGATATTTAACTATTGGGAGTTACAATTCTGAAACCTGTAGGCTCATGAAAAAGAAGTCCATTTGGGTGACAGACTTCAAAGACTTCTCCTTCTCACATAGCTCCTGCCATCGCTCATATCCTCAAGGTGGCCAACATTTTGGGCAAACCAAGTGGAGTTTGGTAAAAACAAGGAAATAAGAAAAATAAGGCACAAAATGAAGTAATAGTAGGTTGAAAATCAGCTAAAGCGGCATGGCCTTGTGACTGGACTGCGGAAAGCTGTCCAGGCAGGCTGGCTTGTTCTCACCTCGCTCCTTTCTCACGTCAGAGCCTGGACACGTGACAAAGCAGGGCTGGACTACTTGCTTCTGACCAGGGAGTTCTTCCACCATCCGCTTCGCACATCCCCTGCCCAGGGATCCTGGATTCCTCCCACTGACATGCAGTGGGGCCCCTCTGTCCCGACCACAACTGGCTAGATGGCGTGCCTCATTTTGGGGGTCATTTTCTCCCCCAAGGCTGTCCTCTGATTGCCCTTCTGGCCTCATAGCCTGCAGACTCCTGGCTCATATCCTGTCCCAGTGCCCACACTGAACTCTTGGTGGTGTTTCCCGGGCCAATACCACCTAGTCCAACACTGATCTGGGATCTGGTGTGTCATGTTTGTGCTCAAATGCTACCTGCTTCCGGAAACTTTCCTAATAGTCTGCAGCTGTAAATTCTCACTTTTACAAAATATAGTAATATGTTTTCTAGCACGTGGAACTTAACACACCATCAGCTATGTTTTATCTCCCTGCTATAATGGGAGCAAGGTAAGACCACCAAGAATCCATCTATGATTCATTGTGCATCTCTTCCCTGCTGGGGAATAGACGGCAGCCCTCACCAGAACCGCTGCTGACACAGCATCCCCTAAGGGCATCAGGGCGATGGCTCCTCTCCTAGTCGTGCACCATGGGCACTTGCTCGTGTTTGTCTCTCTGGAAAGCTCTTCTCTTCCTGTGTGTGGTTCCCTCCCACTCATCCTTCAGATTCTAGCCTGATCATCACCTGCTCAGAAACCCCATCTCTAACACCTGCAGCCCCAACACCCTCGTGCATCTGACTCTCACAGCACGTGTCCTATCTGGGGTTTACACCTCGTTGTGAGACTCCCAGCATTCTGACGTCAGGACAAGTAACCAGTTTCTCTCTCCATATCATTCCCAACATTTACAACAGTGCTTGGCCCACATTTTATTTTAAGAAGAATAAAATAAATGGTCCCTAAGTGAACAAGAAACTTGCATTAAATGAATGAATAAATAGTTGCATGGGTTCACTGTTTCCATCAGTGACTGTGGCAAAGTCTTTCCATCTTGGTCACCCAAAGAGATGTGGTTCACACTGGAAAACACAACCAAGACTCACATAGTTTCCAGCTCCCGCAGGCCTCCTGATGTCAGGAAATTGCTCTCTCCACAATGAAAACAGCAGGCATCAAGTCTACAAGCCTGTACATAAAAAGATCCATTATCCCCAGAGCCAAATGTCACCGCTGGAATGGCTTCCAAATGCTGCCAAAAAGAACATTATTAATAACAGTAATGATAATACTAGTGATCATAATAACACATATTAAATTTTAATTTATATGGCACCCAAACTCCAGAGCTCTGGGAGGGAATCATTCTCACAGCAGAGGGGAAAGAATAAAGTGAAACTCCAATAGAAAGGAAATATGATACAATTTAGTCCTACAGCCAGGCTCTAAGCTGCTCTGTTTAGAAAAAGGAAAGGACCGCGCCAGGCTTCAGACTAAGACTTGATGTGAGAGCTCCAAATTTCAGGGACTCAGTAGGGACAGGTGGAAATATGTGTTTCAGCATCATCTCAGGATAAACACCCTTCATCATTTCAACTCAAAGCATGGAAAATATTACCCTGGAAGCCCCTAAAGGTGTAGGAAGGACACCTGTCTACAGGCAGTCTGAGCCCACATCTACACTGGGAAGCTGCACAGCCACGTGATTTAACGGGCAGTGATCCAGGCTGTGTTTACAGGTAATTGTCAGACATTGAGGAATGAAAAACAAATTAACTGGATGTTTTAGTGGCTGTTAGGACATTGAAAAAAAACATTTTTCACAGATATGAGAGAACTCAATGACTCTGAAAATGGTTAATACTAAAAACAGGAGTAGCTTTTAATCATTGTGGCACATTGTGTAATGTTGAGATAAGGGCCTTGGAAGCTAGTTCAGATTGGGTTTGGGTCTTGCGTCCTCTGCTTACCGTGTGATCTTGAATGTGTCACATACCTTAAACCTCCAATTCATATTATTAAACTGAGAGCAGCAATAGGGTTTAACCTCATAAGTTAGAAAACACTCACTACATGTTAGTATCTCTTATTCAATAAAAGGTTATGACATATAAACTCCCAGAGATTCCTGTGTCCTTCTTTCTTTGTTTTGTGGTAAGAACACTTAACATGATATCTACCCTCTTAACCTCTTAACAAATTTTGAAGTGTACAATACTGTATTTTTAACCATAGGGACCACATCTGTCACCTTGGCTGTGGTGACGGCATCATGGGTAACATGTCCAAACCATCAGATTGTGCATGTTTAACATGTTTAACATGTGCAGTTCATTGTATGTCAGTTATGCCTCCACAAAGCTCTTAAAAGTAAAAAAACAAAAATATGGAACATAAGAAGTACATAGAAGTTTATTGAGTGTGATGAAGTAGTTCATACTGGAAACAAAATAAAAAGTAATTCAACAAAACTTCACATACATCGGATGAAGATTTGGTGAACACTTGCAAAGTGGAAGCTCAGAGTCACCATTTTTAAGTGAATGGATCTGTGGCCAAATTGATTTTGAGACCTAGGGTTTGGAGGACAGGATTCCCACCTGCCTGATATCTGGATGGGGTACAGCATTTGGGGGAGCAGACAGAAGCAGATGATTAGTTACTTTAAGGTTAATCATTGTGTAACCTTCTTTCCAGGCCATGGCCTCCCCCAGTTTGAATTCAAATGTCATTATCCTTTTCTGCTGAGAGCATTAGAGCTAAAGCTCAGATCTGTATCCTGATCTTAATCTATAGCAGATAAAGAACATGATAGTTTTTTTTTTTTTGAGAGGGCATCTCTCATATTTATTGATCAAATGGTTAACAACAATAAAATTCTGTATAGGGGACTCAATGCACAATCATTAATCAACCCCAAGCCTAATTCTCAACAGTCTCCTATCTTCTGAAGCATAACGAACAAGTTCTTACATGGTGAACAAGGTCTTACATAGTGAATAAGTTCTTACATGGTGAACAGTGCAAGGGCAGTCATACATGATAGTTTTTAAAAAAATAAAAATATACATGCAATTGGTAAAAATTCCAAGCTTGGAATTTTTAGCTCTACCCCTCATCCTCCAGAGAGGGGAGAGGGGCTGGAAATGGAGTTAATAAGTGACCGTGTCAAAGAGCAGAAGCCTTAAAATTCCAGTAGTGTGGGTTCAGAGAGCATCCATGTCGGCAAACACATCTTCGCTGAGGGGATGGAGCTCCCCGCAGCCATGCGGGCAGGCGCCCCTGTGCTCAGGGCCCTCCCAGACCTTCCTCTGTGTATCTATCTCTTCATCTGGCCTTTCATCTGTCTTTTATCATGTCCTTTAATAAACTGGTAAACCTAAGCACTTCCCTGGCTGCTGTGGCCTCTGTAGCAAATTAATCAAAACTGAGGAGGTGGCTGTGGTAACCTCTGATTTGTTTGTGCTGGACGGAAGCTGGAGGGCACCTGGGGACTTACTACTTGTGGCTGCCATCTGAAGTCGGGGCAGTCTTGTGGGCCTGAGCCCTTCGCCCGTGGGATCTGATGCTATTTCCAGGTAGACGGCGTTAGAATTGAGTTAAATTGTAGGACAGCTAGCTGGTGACGCAGAGAACTGTTTGTTGTGTGAAAACCCCCACACATGAAGTGACCAGAAGGCTCAGAAATGAAGTGCCCTGTGTGAGAGTATAGACAGGCTCTGAGGAGGAAAACAGAGTTTTTCCATTTACGTGTCTAAATGCAAAATCAGACTAGTGATCTAGCTTCACAAGTTTTACTCATATCCAACCTACCTGAGGCCTCTCAGTACAAAGATGAACATCAGCCCATCCCGGGCATGGAACGTAATGCACATGGGCTGGACTAACAAAGAGGTGACACCGAGTCAGCCAGCAAGACTCAACCGCGTCCTGTGGCCTTGATACGTGGCTCAAACTCCCTACTCTTGTTTCCTTCTCTTGAAATGGTATATTGTTGGGATTATTATGAATTGAACACATAAAGCACAGAAAAGTATCTGGCACTTATTAATTGAATACTCAATGCACATAGACTTTTACTGAGAGAAAGACCCATCGGAGTTTCCCTTGCCTTGATTTATTTCTTCTCAGTTATTACATGATGTTCAGAGAATACAGGTTGTATGATGTCAGTTCTTCACTGCATGGCTGCCTTCTGTATATACTCCATATAGGATTGCAAAGAAAGTATAATCTCTGTTTGTTGGATTCAAATTAATTGAATTCATGCACCTATACATGCACTCAAACTAGCCAACTGACTTCTTCAAAATCAATTTTTATCTTCTTGATCTATCAGTTTCTGAGATAATGATTTCAAAGTCTCCTGTTCTTTGTGCTCATATTTTTGCAGCTCCCTCTCCCCCTCTGCCCCTCAGCCCTCCACTTTCTCCACGCCTCCTTTTCCTTCTTCAAATTTACCTCGAGGTTAAATTTTCTGATACATAGAAGTAAACAATTGTTTTATGACCTTTATGTATTATCCCTTTATCATGATTTAGCTAGTTTGTTTTATTTATTTTTGCAGATATTGATGGGCTACACCAGCTTTCTTTTGGTTAATATTTGCCTGGCTTAAGTCCTTCTCTTTCTTCACTAAAAATCCTTAGATGCTGCCTCATCTCTACCAGGCCCTTTATATATTAAATATTGCTAAGTATGCTCCCCAACTAAAATCTTCCAGGTCTTTCAATCACACATACAATAACATCCAAATTCCTTACCATGGATTATAATGTCCAACATGACAGGCCCCTGGCCATTTCTTGGACTTTCTTTCCTGCCAATCTCCTCCTCCCTTCGTCCACACCCATTGCCGCCCTCCTTGCTGCTCGTGGAACATGGGGGAATGTTTGTCTCCAGGGCCTCTGTGCTTGGCTCGTCCTCCATGGGGACATCCTTCCTCGTGTTGTCCTCGGGGCTCACTCTCTGCTCCCAGGCTGTCCTGCGAGGCCGCCCTCGGCGTTCCCGTCTAACGTAGGAGCCCTGCCCCACGGCCGCTCGCTATGCCCTTAACACACTTTACTTTTCAGGGAGACTTTGTATTTACCCCCTGGGGCTGCTGCAACGAAGTGCCACATCTGGGGGACCTAAAACAGCAGCAGCTGTGCTCCCTCACAGTTCTGGGGGCCAGAAATATGGACCTGAGCTGTCTGCAGGGCCATGCTCCCACTGAAGGCTCTAAGGAAGACAGCCTCCTCGCCTCCTCTGGCCCCGGGTGTGGCTGGCAGTCCTTGGTGCCCTTTGCTAGTTCCCTCGCGCATCGCTCCAGTGTATGCCTCCACCTTCACCTGCCTTCTTCCGTGTGGGCACCTCTGTGTGTGGGACCTCTTCCTCTTACAGGAATACCAGCCATTGGATTTAGGACCCCTTTTGACCCAGTATGATGTCGCTTAACTTATTATATATGTAAAGACTCTATTTTCAAATAAGGTCACATCCAGACATTCTGGGAAGATAAGAATTTGGGGGGACCCTATTCAACCTACTACAGACTAATTTCTATTTGATATTATGTATTTGTTTACTATTACTTCACCCTACTGAAACATAAATTTCATAGAGATAAGTCATCATCTGTTCTGTTTATTGGTGTGTCCACAGTGACTTGAGGATGGATAACAAATATTTGTTGAAACAAGAAATTCTGGTTTTAGGTATACATGCAAACTATATTTTTTAAAAATAAAATCAAAGGGTCCAATAATTGTTAAGATTAGGCCAATATTTGGTCTTATTTTTACATCTTATTTTGCATTTTGTAGTTGACCTTTTATTGTTTAGTTTCCCTCTTTCTTCCATTTTCTGTTTGAAAGCCTGAGTTTTATCTAAATCTACTTCCCTTTTTTTGTTTGGAAGTTCAGCACAGTCACTGCACCTATGTCATGGCTCTCTTGACTTGTGTTGGGCATTTCTACAGAGTCTGAAGTTAACCATTACTTTCATCCTTCCTCATTATATGAGCTACCATCCAAGTTCCACCTTGTCTTTAACCCAAACCATCACACTCACAATTTTTATTCTCACAATCAGTGCTTGTGATTGTGATAGGGCATACAGACTTGAAAAATAGTATAATGTCCAGGAAAATAAATGAAAACAAGACAGGCCACCTTACTAGGCCAACAAACTCGAACCAAGGTTCAAATACTTACCTGAAATGAATGGTAGTCTTGAAGGGCATCCCACTGAGTGAGGAAGGTGTGTAGCTAATACACACGATTTTTTAAACCCACAGATTTTCATATTTTCTTTGTTCACCTCCAGTTACCACTCTTTCTTCCCTCCCATCCCTTTATGCTGAAATACATTTTTGATTAAGAGCTCATGACAGTGGGTATAAAAATGTCTTTATGCTGCCCTCACTTTTGAATGGTAATTTATCTGGCACTAGAATTCTGAGTTGACAGCTGTTTTCCTCATTACTTTGAAGATATTATTTCATTGCTTTCTGGCATCTGTCATTGCTGATGCAAAGTCTACTGACAGCCTATTTGTTATTCCTGGAATTGATCTGTATTTTTTTTCTGTTTGTTTTTCTTTTTATGTTCTGCAGTTTTCTTTTGGCTTTTGGTTTTTGTTTTCATGATGAAACTAGGATTTATTTGTATCTGCCTTGCTGAGAATTTGTCAGTCATCAAACTGGAGACTCTTATCTTTCTTCAGTGATGAAAAACTTCTCATCTGTGTTTCCTCAAAGATAAGCTTCTCTCTTTGGTCTTTGAACTCCTCTTAGATGTATGTTGGACTTTCTTATCTCCACTTCGATCTCTTTGCTACTGATTTTCCATCTCTCTCTCTCCAAAATTCATAATGATTACATCAGATCTTTCAGTTTACTAGAAGTTGTTTCAATAATAACAGATTTCAGTTAAGTTTATTCTATTTAAACAACAACTTGGTTATCAAAGAAAGTCTTATTTTGGACATTTTCAATTTGCCTTTTTTTAAACTGTTGCTATTTAGTTCATTTTTTATGTTTGTACTTCAATATCCTTTATCTCTTTAATATATTTATTTAATATTCTTTGTTTCTGCTGTTATTGACAGTTCTTGAGGCAGTGATTCTTATAGTTATTACACCTGATGATATAACATGGTAGGTTATTTTTTTATGTGGTTAATTCTTGTTGATTTTTTTTAATCAATTTTTTTTTCACCCCTGGGAAGTACTATGAAGACTTTCCTAATCACTTCTGGTGGAGTCTTGGATTTTCAATGGGCTAAACTAGGTTTTTGTTATTGTTATTTTAAGACTTTATTTTTCTTACATCAGTTTTAGGTTTGTAGCAAAAGTGAAGGAATGCACATAAATCTCCCATATTAGCCCTACCCCACACATACAGCCTCCCCCGTTGTCAACAGCCCTTACCAGAGTGGAACATTTGTTCCAGTAGAGGAATCTACATTCATATGTTATTATCACCCAAATTCACACGTTGCATTAGGGTTCATTCTTGGTGTTGTGCCTTTTATGAGTTTGGATAAATGTATAATGGCATGCACCTGTCATCATCAGACTAGTTTTTAATATTAATTTATGATCTTAAAGATACAGAACTAATTTTCGATTTCTCATTGGTGCTTTTAACCACATCTAATACCCTTTACAGAGTCAAACTTCCATGTTTATGTCCTATGGACCTGAAGCCATGTCTCCTATATCTTCCTGAACAGCAGAACCCATGTTATCAACTAGGACACATATCTTGGTCTCAACCTGAGGGACTTCCACATATCAGTCTGGGGTTATCAAGCTCATTTTCTTCTCCTTTATTCCTGAAACCTGGGAATATCCTTTCTTGCTTCTGTGTCCATTTCTATGTCCAAGTCCATTACATTTTTTCAGCATATATATGATTTTATAGTGGGAGGGGCCTTATCTCTACCATCTTAGGCTTCCCAGATTGCCAAAAGTGCCCTTTATATCTAGTAGAGTTACAAGAATTACACACAATTCTCATGTAGACCTGAGAATATCTTCTGTAAGCGCAGTAGGAAATCACACCTGAAAAGTAATGGAAAGCATTACTTGGTGGTCAGAGGGGCCTGACTACCAGGAGATTTTAATGAAAACCTCCCATAACGATAGGGAATTTTTCCTTTCTTGTTAATTTTTTATATTACTTTATTATCTATATCATCTGAAATTAACAAGGATTATTTTTGAAATGGTGAAAAACTGATTTAACTTAATCACAAAAATAGGGCAAAGAGTGATATCAAAGGGATTGGGGGATTTCACCCAGCATTTCTGCCCTGATTTCTGATTCTGATTGAATTCCTCTGCAGCACTTGGATTTTATTCTTTGAACAAAGCCACACTTGACCTTGATTTTTCTCCTGATTGCCACCCCATTAATCTGGGACGAGATTTGACATTGGTTCTCTTTTCCTCTCTCAAGAATATGTATTTGAATAATTTGTAAGAACAAAAGGATAGAACTTCTGTAGAAAGGGACTGTTTTCTCTGAACAGCATGGATGAATGGGTAACTGATCTTTGGGTGCTTTCCCAGAATCTGGATTTCTGGCATTTTCTTTCTTGGACAATGCCTTGGCATCTCACCATGGGCAGAAACCCCTTCTTTTTTTCTTGCCTGCCACAGCCTGACGATGTCATTTGAAGAGGCTTGAGTAGCTGTACCAGGTGTGTCTCTTAATAGGATCGAAGTGTGTATATATATTGTCATGTATCTATGTATGCATATAAATATATTCCATCTGAAATATGAAATGATTTGAACTCTTCCCCATTGAAGAAAAGGGAGCTTTCACCAGCTAGTGTCGAGGGAAAGAAACCAAAAATCATCCTCACAGATGTGCAGACAGGTTCTGTGCATCTTTCCTTTTTTGGCAAGGGGAATGGAAATAAGGTTAGGGGGCTCCACATCTGAGAAATAGTGGGTTCTAGAAGCACTAAGCCTTTCTGTATCCAGCAAGTACTCATGCTAGTTTTCCTCTAGTCCTTAGGATGGGTGCTCCTTTTGGGCTAAGTGCACCCCACTCCCTGATCACACCAGAGACTGATTTTTTTTCCTCCAAATACTTATTCTTTTATTCTTTATTTGTAAATACCTCCAGACAGCAAATTTTAGCTGAATGTGTGCTTACCCTGAATAGAGCTTCCTTTCCTTTTCTTTCCTGTAGTCTAGTTTATCTAGTGACCATATTCTGGCCAATGGTATGTAAACAGAAGTATCATGTATGATTTGGTGGAAATATTACCAAAGGGAGTATATGTTTGTTCACTCTTTTCCTTTCTACTGAAAGATGTGATGGCTGGTACTCGAGCAGCTATTTTGGACTCTGAAGTAAAAGCCATGTGGTAAAGTTGCCAGAACAGCAAAATAGAAGGGACTTTGGTTGTGACAAATACAAGGAAACACTCTGCCCTGTATTGCCAATATCCATACATCTATTATGGGTGAGAGAAATGTATTTATATCTTGCTAAAGTGTGACAGTTTGGATAGCCCATCATTCTCATGGACCTTATCTTAATTAACAAAACTTCTTTTAACTTCAGTTTTCATCTTGCTCCACTTCACCAATTGATAGAAGTCAAGACAAGGTTCACAGTCCTACCACATGTTTTCATTCTAAGAAATTCAAGAGTTTGTTCTGTAGTTGGCTCCTCCATTAAACAAAAGCCGGTGCTCTTGGACTTTGGAGTGCTGGAGCTGTTTGGATATGAAGGTTCCAATGTGATCATTAAGCAGTTAGTGAACATAGATACTGTGCATTTTCCATCCCCTGCTGATTACTCGTTTTGGAGTAGCAAATAGCTAATTAAGTTAGAGTAATGCAAATTTAAAACATGCGCTCTATTAATGGGAAGTAGGTTGCAGTGTAAATTTTACAACTAATTTAGAAAGAATGCCATTTTGAGAACAATTTTCTGAAGTTTTTTTTCCCCTACTTGACTTCAGACTGGGAAAAACTAGTGCTTTAATTACAAGCTAGACAAATACAGTCTGCGAAATCTTGTTTAGTAAGTTCAGATATAATGAGCTTTCAGAAAGCGGTGAGAAGGAAAATAATCATTTATTTATGTGGGTTCGCTTCTTGGCATTTTGTGATTGCATTTGTTTGGAGTGCTTGGCTATTAAGATTTAAAGGCACTGTTTCCAGTGTAAGGCAGAAAGATGCCAAAGTCGGTCACTGTGCAGTATTCCTACCCTTGGACTGGATAGTGCACCAGAGCCATGTGGAAGCCAAGGAAGTGCCCACTTTTCTTTGTGTTACTCATGGCTGAAGACCTCTTGTTTTGTCTCTTGAATGATCAGCTGGAAGTGAGATTTGTTAATATCACATACTCTGCTCTGTCCACAATCTGACCTGCTTGGGTAGTCAATGCCTTGTTCAGTTTTCCAGGAAATTTGTAATTCCCCAGGAATAGAAGATAGGACGTGGGACCACTAGAGGGTAATGGTGGCATGAAGGGAAGACCTTCATATCTTCCTAGGGTGGCCAAGTTAGGATATGTCATCCAGCTGCAATGGTGTAAGACACTTACCTAACGTGCCGGACTATTGTTTCTCTTTTCCTCTAGACTGTAAGTTCCAAGACGACTGACTACCTCTTTCTTGATCATTGTTGTATCCTCGGTTCCTATAACAATGACCCGCAAGTAGCAAATGTTCAACACTTGTTTTTCAGAATAAGAGATGGCTCCTTTATTTTCAGAATAAAGTTCAGGCTCTTTTGCATGACAGTCAAGACATTTTTAAAACCTGGCTTTAACCTTTTTCACTAGCCTCATTTCCTAGTTTCCCTTGACAATTACTGAACAAGCACAATGAAGCCATCACGGTTTCTCAAGCAAGCTTGGGTTCATCACTCTGTGCATTCTCTGAGAGCGTCCTTGGTAGACTTTTAAGATACAGCTGCCATCCCAGTGCAACATCTCCCAAACCTAACAGCCGTGTGTGGAATGAATTTACTAACAGACATTTATGGATTATCTATACTGTTTCAGGAACAGTACAGAGCTCTGAAATGGCTTTTACCCGTACTTGAGAGAGTGGGTGGACAACAGGCTGGAGCAGAGGAAGTGAGGGCTGAGAACAGGAGCCAATGCTCAGCCAAGCCCACCTTGGAAGTCCTGTATATTTTCTCCTAAAGAAGAAAGGTGAGCTTGTGGAATGGAGAATTAAGAGATTCAATGGTTAGTTGCTTTGTTCAGTAAAACTTCGCCAGCCTCACTTTCCCTATCTCATCACTTGGGCTCCGAACAACACCAAAGCTCATCATGCCTCATGCAACCCATCCTGTCTTTGTGCCATTGCTCATGTTCTTCACTCTGGCTGGTGAACTCCCCTTCTCTGTGTCTAGCCAGCCAACTCTTACTTAACCTTAAAACATTAGATCAAGAGTCCTTCCCTAGGAAGTCTTTGCTGATTGCCCCTTCAATTGCATTAAATGACTTTCCTGTACACACGTTGATCTCTGCTCCTCCTATCTATAATTATTCATATGTCAAAGCCCTCTCTGGGACCCACCTGGAAATCTTGTAGAACATACCAAAGCTATAGCATCGGCCCTTTAAGAATGAAGCCTGTTAAGTTTTAGCATCTTCCCTAGATGATGTCCCATGTGTTCAAAACCACCTCCCGGATTGTGACTTCTTTGAAACTGGCCTCTGCCCATAAATATTGTGTGTGTAGCAGAGTGACTCTTACATAGAAGGTGGGCAATGTATGAGCATTAACTGAACGATGAGTGAATGGATGACAATGCCCTCAGCGGCACCTGTGTCTGCCTCCTGTGGCCCCTTCAGCTTCCTGTCCTGGCCCACCTAATCTCGCCTCTGAACTCTTACCTTTTATAGAGGTCCCTGCCTTCACCTTCCATCCTATCATATCTTCTGAACCCCTCCTTGGGACTTAGCTCTTGTGTATGTGGTAACATGCTATACCATTTATTTACTTGGTTAGGTTGATTGTCTTTTGTCTGTCTTTCCTGATCAGAATGCAACCTGCATGGAGGCAGGGAGCTTTGTTGATTCTGTTCAATGACAGACTTTAATGAAACCATAATAGTGTTTCAGTAAATATTTGGTAAATGAATGAATAAATGAGTGAATGAATGAATTTCCCGAGATGGGTCCATTTCTGTTTAGCCTTTGCCCTTGAACTTAATTTGTGGGAAATGTACTTTCTCACTTGTTGACTCATTTCTGCCGCAGCTCACACAGTTTTCACTACCTGCCAGCCTCCTTGCTGGGCACCTTGTTCTGAGGCTCTGTCCATAGACCATCTCAGCCATGCCCAGGATTGGCCCCTTCAAAATGTCACTGGCCATTTCTCATCTCTGAATGATCAAGGAAGCATCCTTTGCTTTAAAATAGGACCATTTTCATGAAAGCCAAAGTCCCAGCTGCTGTGTTTGATTTATTCCAAGGCCAGGCAAGGAAACCTCTGCTTCCCACTTGGAATGCACAGAGCGCCCTGTGGGAAATAAAGATGACACCGGTTAGATTCATCACCACAGATGGCACCCATTGCCGCCTCCTCCTGAAGTATTCCACATTTGGGCGGCCAGTCGCGGCAGAGTGGCTGGCTTCAGAGGCTTTCTGGCTTGCTAACGAGCTACTTGGCTGAATCTTTTTACCTTGAGGTCACTGGTTTGAAAATGGCCCAGATTCCTGGTGATGAAAAGTACTCCTGTTTGACAGCTGAGCTACAACGTACCTGAGAAATGATATGTTTTCAAGCCAGGTCCCAGTGAGTAATTGTTTCTCTTTCTAGTGATGGGGACATACTCAACACCAAGCCTGTTCCTTTCTCCTCTGCGGTATGTCCCTGAGGCAGATGGCAGAAGCCAGCCATTTGGAGAGGGGGCCTGGGATCTTTTCCTGGTGGATCTGAGCATGTTCATATTGACTGGAGACCTCGGGGAAATATGGAACTGGGGGAACATCATCAGCTGAGGGGGGGAGGCAGGCAGCGATGTGCTGGAGTGAAGGGAACACTGGGACAAATTTAGCAGGCATGGCTTTAGGATTTAGATGCTGCCACCCACTGCCTATGGGATCTTCAGTTAGTTAAGATCATGAGTTTTAGATATTACTTTCCTAATCTGTAAAATGGAAATAGTAACATATTTTATGAGGCTATTGTATGACCCATGTGTGTACAACTTGTATATAAACCACAAAGTGCTATGAAAATGGAAATCAGAGTATCCACTTGCTGAGCATTTCCAGATTCCTTTCTCTTTTGTATCCAAATTCTACTTCTAAAAACAAACCAATTATGCTCTCACTGACTCAGATGATGTTAGAGAATTTTGCCCAGAGGTTCATCTATCCTAACCAGGTATGGTGCTAAGGGACTGCCATCTGCAGATGTCGACCAACTTACCTGTTCCAGGTTATGTAACTAGTTTACACAAAACTAGTACTCCTGGCTCATGAAAGAAGTGGAGCTGTATTCCAGGTCTTTTGGGGTCTAAAACTTGTGGTTTTTCCTATATGTACTAGGACCACCAGTGGGATAGGAGATCAGACAGCAGTGAGAGACAAAGCATCCTCAGGTCAAGCGCTGCGTCAGCTAAGCTGTGTTTGTTTCATAAATATGGCGGTTAATTTCCTAAGACCTTGAGGGAACACGAGAGGCTTCCCCTAAAGGAAGCTCCGTGAAGTTACTTCCACTTCATTCATTCCTCCCATCATCAAACAAATAGTTATTGAGCACCTAATATATGCCAGATGTTCGAGGCTCTGGGGTACAAGGCATAATGAGTCAATTAAAGCTGCTGTCTCCTGAAAATTATTGGGAAAGAGGTGAAGCATTTTCTGGGCTTTTCACCTGACATACAGTGTACAATGGTACTCTTTTGTGGGGATTGTTATCCATTCCAGGTACTTTTAAAAGACAAGTCTACTCTTAGGGATTTAAGGCAAAACATTTGCAGACTGCACAAATATCTACCTGCAAGAATATTTTCACAGCACTATTCATGTTAGCAAACTAGTAGAGGACTACCCAATGATCACCAAGAAAGAAAAGATTAAATAATTTGGCAGCATCTGCACTAAATGGTCCTTTATGTCTACCATTGCCCAGTACATAAAGTACGGTCCTACTTTGATGAAAAAAAGTATGGATGTCAATGGGTTGAATTAATGTAGGGAAAATATATTAAAATATACTAGCCTAATTCCTCCAGGTTATTAGTGGTCTCATCGTCTTTCTTCTGTGGAAGATACTTGGATGTGAATCCTCTTTTCATGGGCATGACCTTGAGGAAATGACTTAAATCCTCAGAGTCTCTTTCTAAAATGGGAATAAAGATGACCTTGCAGGGCTGTCGTGAGCTGTCACTGAGATAATGTATGATAGAGGGTACGTAGCACAGGACCTGGTTCAGAATTAGAAGCTAATAATGATCTGTTTATGTATATTATTTTCTAAGCTGTCTACAATTAATATGTATTAATTCATTAATCAGAAGAAAATCCAATCAATATTATAAAAAGAAAGTGAGGGAGGGAAGGTCTGACATGCAGGTCTTCTGACAAAAAAAGCATCGAAGGTCCTTGCTGTGTATCTACTGTACTGTGGGTCATGAATATCAGCTTAGCAGCCAGGAAATGGCCACACCACAGAAGAGATTATCTCAAGTTTTATTTCTCTGAATAGGAGTCTTCAAAAGAGACACAAACCTATATCTTGAGGCCCTTCATGTCCAACAGAGACAAGGCTTAGAGGGTACAGCTACCACCACAGAAGGACTCACTTCGGTCTAGAAAAGGATGGCCCTGCAGAGGGTGCTGCCATGGGAGGACTGAGCTTCTCACTGGCTGCAGGTAATCAAGCCAGGGATCGTAGTCCATTCATCTGTGAGGTTACAGGAAGGATTCCTGCACTGGGTGGAAGTTGGACTTTCATTTCTGTGATACTGTAAGTTCATGAATTACCAGAAAGGCAATTTTTTCCCTTTGTGTCTTCCTAGAAACTGCCGCAACCAAACCTGCTTCCTACCAGCATTACATGTGGGTGTCTGTTTTCAGACCCATCCTTCCTGCCCAGCCCCACCCCGGGACCCTGACACGCTCCCGGTGCCCTCAGTGCACTGGAGGCAGCCCTTTGCCACCCCAGAGCAGGCACTCCACGTGTCCGTTACTCCCATGTGGAGAAACAGCCTGGGCTCTGAAATGGGAAGGGCCAGTCTACTCACAAGCCAGTTCCCTGGGACATGTTTTGCAAATTCTTTGAGCCTGGATTTCCTCATCAGTAAAATAAGGAATAAGAAATCATTTATCATGGGCTGTTTTCGGAGAATTAACTGGAGACTGGGAAAATAAGAAAGAATGCTGCCTTCACCACAGCAGGTCCTCTCTTCCCCTTTTCCCTCATCCCTCCTCCCATTCTTGCCTCCTGTCCCTACTTTACCTCCTCAGTTTTCTGTTTGTTTCCCCTCCCCCTAAAAGTAGAAATCTCTTGATTTTACGTGGTTCTTTTTCATTCGAAAATATATATTCTGAGGCTTTCTCAGTGCTCACCAAAAAAAGAAGTTTGCAAAGAATGAAGAACAGAAAGAAAGAAAAAATAAGACTAAAAAGAACAAGTGAGCGAAACCCATTCACGTGCAGGCAGGATTATCTCGGTGTTCCGGGGGAGGAACCCGAGAGCAAGAGAAACTCCGCTGTTTATCTGAAGGCCCAGGGAAGGAAAGGCAGATAGGAAGCCCGGACACCCCACACTCTCAGGGGCTAAGAACACCCTGACCTGTCTCATTCGTTTGATGTGCTCACTAACAAGGAGAAAAATATTAAAATGGGGAGAACTATGCATTTCTACTTATTATGAATAACTGATCCTAAAACTGCTACAAAAGTCCATGTAACTCCATCTATTGTCATTTGGAAAAAAGTTTAAAATCTAAATTTGAGGGTCTTCTTACACGTCAGGGTAGGTCAGATGGCCTTCCACACCTCAACCCTCCCCCGCACTGGCCTGTTCAATCATTGCAGGCGAGCGGACGTTTTCTAGAAGGAAATCAAACAGGAGATGGCCAGATGCTCTGGCAAAAGGTGGCCGGTAGACGTTCCAATTAAAATAAATCACAGCGATTGAGTCGCAGTATGAGCTGAGGTCTTGATGGCAGCAGAAAGGAGCACGCTGATGTGTTTCCAAGGCTGGTGTACTACCGCAGGGGCGTGGGGAATGAAGTGACACGGGGCCAGGCCCCGGACCGGCTCCAGGACCCCTGGGAATGGCGAATGGCGCCATGGCCGGTGCCAAGCAGGGCCGAGCCATGGACGCGGTGCTGTTCATCAGACCTCAGGCCGGGCAGCCGATCTGATCACGATTTGGCAGACGCTTGGTCTCTGAAGTGATTTTGAACCTGCCCCAATTGTAACTGAATATCAAGTCATAAAATGAGGGAGGTGGAGAGGCAACCATTCCAGCCCCTTCCTTTTACTTCTTTTACAAATGATCAAACTAAGCAGGGCTGAGAGATGTCCAGCCCAGCAGGGGGCCCAGCGAGCCACCCTGTGCTGCGGTCTCCGTCCATCCCCTGCTGGGCCTGCGGCCTTGGCCGGGTCCCATGGTCAGCCCTGGGCCCCTGTCTCCTCTCGTGTAAAATGATGACAGCCCTACGGCCTTCGCAGAGCTGAGGGGACTAGAAACAGAAGTGAAATCCTGAGCAGGGAAGAGTGGGACGTGTGACAATTAAAGCACAGCCCCGGGACACACACACACACACAGCCCGGAAATGGAAAGCCAGGGCGTATGTTGGAGTTGGACTCTAGGTCAGCGGTCATTCCATGGTGTCTCTGGGCCTCACACACACACACAGTGTGACTCCATTGGCTCGATTTAGGTGTCTGGGTGACAAGGTGTAGAGGAGAGGTGTGTGTGAGAAGCGAGGGCATCACAGAGTCATTGGAACTGGTGTGTGGGGGGGGTGTTTACCCACTCATTATCTGACAAGCCCAGAAGAGTGACTCAGAAACCCAGAGTCCCTGCCTCCCCGCTCTGTCCCCTTCTCCTCTTCATAGACTCCATCCACGCTGGGCTGTTTTTCTCAGATCCCCGGCTGAATGATTACAGCTTTGGTGTAACCTCTCTCAGGAGGCCTTGCTTCTTGACTTGACTGTGAGTTCAAGCTAAAAGTCAAATACTAATGGTGTAATTAAGGGCTTTAACTAACCAGGAGCAGAGTACTTCTGAGGACATTGTTCTGCTCCTATCCGAGAATTAGGTCAGCCTCGCCCCTGTGGTTCTTGTTAATCTTCTGGAATCTCTAACACTCTCTCGGTTTCAAGAAGCCTTCAGAACTCATTCAGTCACTCAGTTGATCCAGTTAGTGTTTTTTAAGGTCTGCAAGCTCCTGTGCACAGCTATGTGCCTGAGAGGGGCAGAAGCATGAAATACATCCTTCCACTTCATGACAGAGAGACCTCGAGCTTCTCTGGGCATGTGGAGACTGCGCCTGCTGCCTGAGGATCTTTCAAAAGAGGTGAGATGAGCAGAGACTGAAAGGGGCCTGGGGGAAGGACAGCCCAGATGCCTGTTAGAATCTGTGTGGTATGTTTGGGAATCTTAAGTCATTGCACGAGGATGGAACATGAAATATGTTTAAAAGACAAGTCATGAGAGTTCAAGGGGCTGGCACAGTGCACGGCTGCGAGTGGTGTGTGAGGACTTGTTCGGTGTGGCAGCCCTAAAGGAAGGTCTCGGAGGCCTGGGGGCTAAAGAGCATGGGTCTCTCCTGATGGTGCAGGGAAGTGAGGTGTACTATGGCGTGGAGGTTAAGGCACAACCTCAGGCACTGCTACAGGGTCTGAATCCTTGTTCTACCGCCATGTGATGGTGGTCTAGTCACTTAACTCTCTGTCTTTATTTCTGCATCCACAAAATGGGAATAATTAAAGCATCTCCTTCATAGGATTGTTGGGAGAATGTAAGAAGTTGGGTTGTATAAAGCAGCTAGCATTGTGCCTTTTGTTAGGCTGGAGGAAGGAAAAACAAGGACATGCAAACAGAACAGAGAGATGCCAGAGGGGGAGAACAGACCAGACCCCAAGGTCCATGCCTTATATGGAAAGGGGGCAGCTCTCCCTGAATTCCATCCTGATGTGCCAACTAAGACCCAGATGTCAGCCTCCTCCCTCTTGGAAGGAAAAAAGTCTCTAGTTGTCTATTATGTCACCTTTAGCCAATCATACCTCTCCACGCCCCCTAGGACAGCTTGCCCACTCCTCCCCCTCCTAACCCCTTACAAGCGCCCCACCTCCCTGACCCGGCGTGACTTCCCCGGCCTGTAGTACCCAGGCCACAGAACCTCACCCGGGGGGATTTAAATAAATTACCTGGCCCTTTGTTGCCTCTCTCTGCCTGCTTATTCCGGCTAGAAGTTATCTTACACCTTTAACCTGGTGTGGCTGTATTATTATTATTATTATTACTCACAGGTTTTTTAGGAGATAAAGTTAGGCAGATGGACTTCTGGACAAATGAATTTTATAACAATGAGGAAGATAGGTTAGAAAAGGGTAGGAAAGGAAGCAGGAAGACCATTAATCAGCAGTTCAAATCATCCAGAGGAGAGAAAATGAAGATCTGAAGTTTGACAGGGATGATAGGGATGGAGGTGAGGAGGGTATCGGCTAATGATGCTCATTAACTGGGTGTCAGGCTACACTATTGCCTTATTAATTGACATGTTGTATTAGTTTGAGTTCTCCAGAGACACAGAATCAAGAGAATCAATGGGAGGAGAGAAAGAAAGAAAGAGAGAGAAGAGACAGAGAGAGACTTCCTATAAGCAGTCGGCAGACATGATGACGGAAGTTTCTGTCTGCTCTCCTGCTGGAACTGACACAGGGAAATATTCATTAACTGACATGTTCTGTATGCTGACTGCTGAGGTGAATTTAAATATTCACTTCTGTCTGTGTACTATGAGAACGACTCTGAGATGTACAGCGCTCTAATTAATCAGTGCTCTGAAGGCAATGTGGAAGAGACATGATTCTCCTCATTGTATAACCATGACCAAATCCCACAAACTCTTTCAGTCTTTTTTTTCCCCAATGTGGGAAGTTAGAAGGCTGGGCCAAATATTATATAAGATCTTTCTTGACTTGTCTATTTTTTAAATCTAGGTCTGAAAAAATACAGCAGGATTTCTGTAGCTGGGTTTTATTTCATCTGTGCAAAGTGTCATTTACCTTCCTCTGCTCTTGGCAGGAGGATTGAAACTAGCAGCGCGAGAGCCAAATGCACCCCCTGGGGATGGGATTTGGCAGGAGCAGCTGTGGCAGTGAGCTAGTGGATCCCTAGCCAGGAAGGAGAAAGATGAGGAGAGACTCAGGACTGTCAGAAATGCAGGGTTGTAGCAAAGGCATCTGTTGGATGCCTCCTCAGTGGCCCCAGGGTTCTGGGTGGACACCCTCTAGGACTTGGAGTTTCTTTCAGAGAATAACAAAGAGAGGGGGATGGGGGCTGGGGGTAGACCTCAACTTGTGAAGGCATAAGGAACAATTATGTTCTAATAGGAAGAGCAGACCTTGGCTGTAAGGTTAGAAGGTGGGGTGAGGAACGCATCTGAATTAGACCTGGTATCATCCTTTAAAGGACCATATGGTCGAGTCCACCAAGGAGTGAATGGAAGTGGGACATTGGGAATCAATGCTGAGGATAGAACAGGATATAGTGTAGACCCCTGTAAACTCTGGGGACCACATTGGAGTGTGTTTTAGTGGCTGTTTAAAAATCTCATTCTCAGTCCTGTGCCTAGTAACAATATCCTGTACTGATCAGACCTGTGTGAAAATTGGTTAGCTGCCACTGAATATGCTTCCATTGTAGGAAGGGAATTTTTACTCCTCTCCCCAAGAGGAGAAAATACGAAATGAACAATTCAAAACTAAGGCAGAAGTAACTTAACTGGTTAGTAAATTTGAGAAAAAAAACAGTATGTCCAATACCATTTTTTCTCTTCCCTCTTTCAAATCTGTCCAGAGAGAGGGTGACTGTTGTATTCATCCATAGATCAAGTTCATCATGTTACCGAGTAGGGTGGCATTTTGGACAGGATGGGCCAGGGCATGCTGTGGTGACAAGTGGCCCTGAGGCTTCTGGGGGCTTCTCCTCTTACAAGTAGTGACACACTTGCCCATCATGAGTCAGCTCTGTCTCTGTTCCACAGACCCTCACTCCTGGCTCCAGGCTTATGGAAAGCCTCTTTCTGGACCATTGGTAGTTGCTCTGGACTGAATTCATAAACTAAAGCTCTAACCCTTAGTGTGATGGTATTTCAGAGATAATTAGGTTTGTATGAGGTCATGAGGGAGGTCATAATGAGGTTAGTGCCTTTCTCTCTCTGTCCTTTCCTGCCACGCAGTGAGAAGGTGGTGTTCTGCAGGCCAGGAAGAGAGTGCTCACCAGAACTCAGCCATGCTGGCACCCTGGTCTAGGACTTCCAGCCTTGAGAACTGTGAGAAAATAAATTTACGTTCGTGCAGCCACCCCATCTTGGTATTTTGTCATGGCAGTCTGCACTGACTTGTACCCTGGTCTGGTGGCAAAGCCCCACTGGCATTCAAACTTCTACTTAGTTTTACTTACCACTTTGACTTATATTTTCATTCATCTAAAAAGTCACATGACCAAGATTGAAATTAAAGGGTCAGGAAAATATAATCCTCCCTCAGGGCCAGAAACACCTCGGACAGTTCACGCCATGCACTGGAGTCGGGAGGCGGTTTGTCAGTGCCGGTGCAGACGAATAGCTGCGCCTGGTTAGCAACCCCAATGTGGCCACACACCTAAGCTGCCTCCTCTGATACAGGTTGATCGGTAATTAAACTGTTATTTTTATCTTAATTTATTTCCTCTGAGCTCACAGGAGGACGAGCACTTTATGTTGATCTCCTCAAATCCAGACATTGTGGTGCAGAGACTGAGCAGAGGACTAGCAGCAAGGAGAGAGCTAGAGGGAAGGAGGAGGAAATCTTTCTTCCCTGTGTTTCGGCTGAGTAGCCAGCGGTCTCACTGGTGCTTTTTTTTTTCCCTAGAGAATCTCTATAAGGTGGGTGTTATTTTCAATTAACAAGGCAAGAAATAGAGGCTCAGGGCCTTTATGTAATCTGCTGAAGGTGCAAAGGCATCCCCACCTGCCTGCAGCTGTCCAAGCCTGCATTAGCCGGGAGGTTAATAAGGACCAAGGAGTGGTAAACTGGTGATCGTATCCTCTTCTCCTGTGTGCTTGATGTCAGCATCTAAGTTAGGTATCTCAAGGAGAAAAGAGTCCTACACGTTTTACTGCTCTATTCACTTATCTAGTCCACATCCATCAATCTATTTATTCATGAATCCACCCACTTATTTACCCAATAATGATTCATTGAGCATCAGCTGTATGCTGGACATGATAGTAAGTTCTTAGATTATGACAAGATACGTGGATCTCTGCTTGCATGGCTTACCCACTCTCAGGGAAGGCCGATGTTGACCAGATATTTGCAAATGTGACGAATCCTGCAAAAGAGTGCAGGTCACAAGAACTAATTCCATCTTGTAAATCAGGGAGAGCTTCTCAGAGGACAAGGTGTTTGAGCTGAAATCTGACCAGTGAGTCCCATCTGACTGGCTGACTTCCCTTCCTGCTCCCCTCAGGCTCCGCATTCCTCTGATAAGTCATACTTAAGGACAAGGATTGGAATGTTCTAGTGAATCTGAAGTCCCTTCTGGCTCTCAGCCACTCTCCACAGGGCTACAAGGAAGCTGTCAAGAGAGGATTTCACAGGTTGAGTGAGGAGTGACTTCCCCTCCAAAGTGTTCAGTGTGCCTCTCAGGGACACTGGGGTGGGGATAGTGTGGAGAAGAGAGCAAGTAGCCAAATTAAAATAGAATTTAATATTATTCCAGAGCTTCAAGTTTCCCTTAAAAGATTCCCTGGGCATTCCCTCCATCCTCTCGGCCACCCTGTGCCAGACCAGCTTCTACTGCGGATCTCCAGCTCCCCATCGCTTCCTCCCAGCTGCCTGCACTCCTCTTTGGCCCTGTTGGGAACCCCTTCAGGAACGCCTGGCGCCCTGTGCCTGCTTCTGTGGAAGCTCCTCTCCATGTGGGCAGAACAGTAATGTCATCTGGGGAGCTCTGAGGAAATGATGGCTCCCAGGTCCCACCTCTAGAGATTCTGACTCAAATAGTGTGGGATGAACCCTGGGGATGATTTACTTTAAAAAGCTGCCCAAGAGAGTCTTAGGTGCTTCCAATGTTTGGATTAACCAGTCTGCTGAAATACTTCTCAACTTGTTTTGCAAAATCCTGCTTATTTAACAGAAGCTCTCAGAGGGAAGGGGTCACATGCCTCCACCTCTTGGATTGAGAGCTGTTGGAACACAGCGGGTGCCTGACTAATATCCACTGAAAGTCGGATGAATGATGAGGACTGACATCTTTCTCTGGTGCCCCCAGTGACGCCACTGTCCAGGTTTGTCGTGCTGAAGGCTTTGAGATCTTTCTTGGGTCCTCCCTCCTCCACCTGATACTTGACCCCGTCTCTTGGCACCACATATAGTTTAACCTACCCAAGGCACAGAGGAACTTGCCAAAATATTAGCACCTAATATTGTTATTGCTATTAAATTAAATTAAAATATTAGTAGTCATTTATTAGTAACACTATTATAGCATGTGCTGTAGATTTTCTTCACCATCAAGCAGCAGGAGCAGAGGTCTGTGAGCTGTCCGCAGGTCATGTAGGCAGCTAAGCGCACTAAAATTGGACCAGATTGTGTGAAACCTGAATATAGTATTTTTTCAACAAACATTCCCAGAAACAATGCTAGATTGGGATCAGGGAAGCTGGGCCTTCCCTCTGGCGCTGCCACTCATTTTCTGGCGTACACTGACATTGACTTGTATGCTTAGGGCCCCATCTAAAGTGGGCATATATATCCCTTGTTCTCCTTATGGTCTAAGGGTTTTTGCAGGGATTAAATAAGGCAACAGAGCAGGTGCTTAGTAAACGTTAGTTTCTTCTTCTATGTTAGGTGTGTACACAGAACATTTTTTGTAAACTCATAAAGAATCAGATGAGATGAATCTGAGGGTCTCTCCCTCATATAATATGCTGGGCTTCTTGAGAAACCAATGTCCTCATGCGGCAGGGGCAGCTGTGCTTTTATGAATAGCTGGAAAGTTGGCCATGGGGGCCACAGAAGGGCAGATGGGATATGGGAGCTATGAATTAACAAAGACATGAATGAGCTATTCAGCAGGGAGGGTGTTAGGCGCTGGAGGTTCTGGGCTCATTTGTTAACTTTGCCCAGAGCCTCCAGTTCCTGTTAGTTTTTGTAGGCAAACCAGAATCCCCAGAGCCTGAATAACAGCAACGGACATTTTCAAGAATGAGACAATCTTTGAGCCATCACAAGGATGACCAGTGTTCTCACGGAACTTAAAAATCATCTAGTCCAAGTGCTCATTCTAAACAAAATAAAGCAAAGCTGTACCTGAATGGTCATGTGACTCAACAAGCTCACACTGTATCTTCACTCTGCTGTTCGTCTCTGATTTACTGAGCACATGCCATATCCCGTCCTATGCAGGTGCCGGGTCCTGTGATAGCAAGATGAGCAAAACACTCTTTGCTCCTCAGGAGCTTCCAGAACCAAATGAATAAGACTCATTATCTGTGCACGTACTTATCGTCAAATGTCTCCTGCCCTGCACAGCATCAATGCCAAGTTATGACATCAAGATGCCAGTGTCATCCATGTCAAGTTATAAGCCACCTCGTTTTCTTCCTTAACAATGTGGGGAGGTCCCGTAGGTGGATGATGTGTGTTGGTCCCCAGGTTTGCTCTCCAATTTGCTTGCTGACCTGGGAAGCTGGCCTGAACAGATTAGGTTCAGTTAACATCAGCCAATGGGAGTCCTAGTATGACATGGGAGGAATGAAAGTAGGAACAGGTGTTTACTCACTCTCTCTGCAGGGGCACACCTCGTCTGGACTGCATCTTGAGAAGGAAGGCCAAGAGAGCCTTTTCTGGAAGACTCTCTTCTTCCAGACCCCTAATCCCTGCAGGCTGAGACCAGTGCCCTGTCCCTGTGGTCTGCCCATGCTCTGCCTTCAGCTCTGTAAGTAGACCTTTTGTTAAACTCTCCTGAAATTCTCCGAATTTGAATGTGTCATCTGTTTTGTGCTGGGATGTTGAATGACACAATGTGGGAAAGGCCTGCTGGGATATTTGAGATGTTGTGCGATGGTGGGAAGGGAAAAAGGAAGGAAAGAAGGACGGGGGTTCTCTGGTTAAGAACACAGCTGAGAGAATAAATTAGGATGTGGGTGGAGAGACTCACTGTTAACACACAGGTATATATGATTAGCAGGATTACCAATGCTATATATTTTTACAGATGAGGGTTTAAGGAAATTATAATCTACACTGTTTTCCAGAGAAAAGAAAAAGAGGAAAAGTTATCCAATTATTTTTATGAGGCTAGTAAAATTTTCATTAAAAAAACAATGGATAATATTTAAAAAAGGATGTTATTGATCTATTTCATAGTTTTAAAAGAGAAATACAGCATGCCAAGTAACATTTATCCCAGGAAGACAAGGATGGTTTAATATCAGGGAACCTGGCAATTAAATTTATACTTGAAAAAGTAAAGTAGAAGCCTTTCAAGATTTGATATTTTCTGCCTCTTAATAATTCCCTGTTGCCTCCTGGAAAAAAATTCCTCAATCTGTCGTCCAATTTACAATTTTAATCTGAAGCAGATTCATCATAGTTTTTAGTCTCTATTCTTTACCATTTTCCCTCCTTCACCCATTTTATCATTCATACTTAATCCTTCTATCTGCTTCTTATCATTATTATTTTAAAATCCCCTTCCTTGTTTCATATAGCTAACATTTTCCCTTTGCTCCTTCCATGCATCAAATTCTGGGACCACTTCTCTTTCAGCCCTAGTTGGTATGTGTCTGCCGGGTTCTGGCTTTGTTTTTGAGGTGTTCCTGGGGCCCTGTTATTTTAGAGCTCATATCCCCTACAGATGTCTGCTGCTCTGGTGATAGGAATCGGGAAACGGTTTGAGGCCAGACCCCAGTCTGTCCTCTCAGTTCTGGTGGAAGGAGCTGGGTGGAGATAATGCCTTGGGTGAAGGGTGTAAGTGCTGTAGACCGACTAGCATGCACCCTTCCTTCCTCCCACCCTCAGCACTCCTGAGGTCAGGGTTTCACTGGCAAATCTGCAGGAGGAAGCAGTTTGGGATGGTTCCAGGTGGGACCCCTTGGCCCTGGGTGCTCGGTTAAGGAGGGGTGGAGGGCTAAATACCAGAGGCTGCACATGCCTCCCCCCCTCCCCCCACTCAGCAGGTCTAGGGGTTACCCTGTGCTTCAGGCCTCTGATCTCTTATCAGAATGGGGGGAATTTCTTTAAAAATTCAATTTTCTGGATTTTAGAAAGGTAAGGTACATGCAGTAGGTATTATGTACCCCTGGTGGGGTCTGAGGCAGCACCTTGTTTAAATATATTAAAATTTTGCCATGAAACGTGAGTATTCAGGTGAAGTTAGATTAGTAAGGCTGTAAATGGTTCATGTAAGGTTTCCGTTAAAATGTGTTCCTTAATCTTTCTGCTTTTAGAGATTTTATGCTTTTAGCCGGAGGATAACGAGTCTCAACTCTGTACCCAGGGAGCTAAAATCCAGAGGCAGCTACTGCAAGCGCTTGTTTCTGCTTTTCCTCACCCCAGGGGAGGAGGGGCTGGTTGATGTCCTGATGTCAGAGATGAAGTCATATTGGTCAGACTAGTGACTTGATTACCAGTTTGATAAATAGCTCTTTTTGATAAAAGTATTCAAACATGTGCCTGACTTTGGAAACACTGCCTTTGATGCTAGGCTTGAAGCCCATCAAGGCCTGCATCCTTGACTCTTAGGGATTCCGCGGGCTGACCCCTAAGGGTCCCACATCCTGCAGTGAGCTCTGGACTCTGTTAGCTGTACATAAACGGTACATTTGCCTGGTGTTTGCCTCCTGGGCCTTTCATGCAGTGAATATTTGTGGTCCCTGGAAGGAAAGGCCTGTATTTTCCTCAGGTTGTCATACAACCTGTTATGTAGATTGTATGGAACATTTGTGCCATCTTTCCTAGCAAATGATTATTTAATGTCTGACTTTGCAACAGAGCTTGGTCTTACACATGCTTTCAATGTAACCTAGTAATAAGACTGTCGGGGGCAGGTGTTAGCTAACCCCATCCATTTCAAACTTTCCTGGGGGTTACCAATATCCAATATCCACTGATAATAAAGAAACTCAGAGTTGTGCCTGGACAGCTTCCTCAGGTGGCTTCCCATGGCAGAGCCAATACTGCTCGTTGGAGCATCCTACCTGCTGGGCAGGCCCCTGGCCAAGGCCAGGCCTGAAGCCATTCTGTGCCATCTTCCTCTCAAGAAGGAGCTGGGAAACTGAGGACCTTGGTGTCCCAGCCTCAGGGCTTCAGAAGAAGGGCCTGAACACAACTGCCCACTAATCCCATGAGATCACCTCTGAGGCCGCATGGCCAGCTCTCAGTGAAGGTTTACCAGACTGGACAAGAAGCGGGGTGGGGTGTAGGAAGAGGACACCCGGGAGAGTTGAGAACATAGCCGTGGCACAGAGCATGAAACACACTCACTCTGTGCCAGGTGTTTGCAGACAGTCCATTCCTGGTGGAGCTCAGGCTGGTGCAGAGATTGACAGACGCAGAGCACGGGGCACGGGAGCCGAGCTGGCCCAGTGTGGGCAGGTCTGAGAGTGGTGTGCACAGCAGGTTCACATCATCAACAAGGCACTGGACTCAAGTGGTCCACAGGAGAGGAGGCAGCCCAGTCCTAGCCCCACAGGGTTTATCTTGGCCTCAGGAGCCACTAGGCCAAGACCCGTGACCCCCAGCCCCTCTTGCTGCTGACTGGAGGCTGTGGCTGCACTTCCAGCTAAGTCTGGAGCTTTGGGAACTGAATTCTTATGATGGGGCCTGTCAGTGCTTCCGGCTGGCTGACTCCATGTCTGCAGAAGGAATTGCAGATTTCTCCAGCTGGTATGCATGCTTTGCTGTGAGCTTAGTTTGGGATAAATCCCTGTCTACACCACATGTGGTAGTGATATCAGGTCTCTCATTTGAAAAGTGAGGAAAATACCTTAGAGTGGAGGTGTGTAGCCCCAGGAGAGGCCTGGCACATAGTAGGTGCTCAGTGATCATTCCTTGTCCTTCCTCCCTCCTTTGACTGTAAGTGTCCAATAAAGACGTGTTGGGCTGAATTAAGTTTGGCATAAATATCTCATCTGCCTGGCAGCCTCCCTTCCTTCCTTCCTGAGAACTGCCTGCTGCCTGGCATGCACTGGCTTCCATCTGGGGTTTAGGTCTGACTGGATAAAAGGCACCGTGGGAAGGAAGCAGCCCACCTGGAGGAAGCTGCAAGGGCATCGTAACTGCAGCCCCACTCGGTGCCCCGGCTGCCCATGGACATGCGAAGGCAGAGAAATCAAACATCTCTACTTTCTGAAAGGTACACAGAGAGAAAGAAAAATAAAGTATGTGCAGCCTATCTATAATAATTTTCAGTTTGAGAGAGGTGGTGACCTGGAGCTGGCTAATATAATGGGAAAATGTGATTGTGCTGAGACTGGAGAAAGCAGAGGCCCAGGGAAGTTGTTTGGGCAAGGAGGGCAGTGCTGCTTCGGGGGCAGAGGTTGCCGTCATGCCCAGGCCCGTCTGAATGAGGGACCGGACTGGGAATGGCCTGCACAAAACGGCAGATCCATGGGGTCTGCGGGCCCAGACTGCCGAGCGTGGGACAGGTGGGGGCCAGCCCAGCATGCAGCCTCGTGGCTAAAGGTCAGACAGACCTGGTTCCAACTCCAGTTCTGACCTTTACTCTCTGGGTGACCTTGAGTCAAGTTTCCTGCCTCTCTGAACCACAATTTCCTCAGCTGGAAAATAGAGACTCTAGTCTACCTTTAGAATTAGTTTAAGGTTAAATGCAATGAGGCAAGTGAAAGAGCTGACTGCCTGGAGCATCGAAAATGCCCAAGGAAGCGTCCCTTTTGAGTTCATTTATCAGGGGAGCTGGACTCTGTATCAAGAAACCAGGAGAGAGTAGGAGTTAGGTGCCAATCAAGTTGAGTCCGGTGTGTCTAAAGAGCCGCTAGTTGCCTGGCAATTAAAGACCAGATGGACTTCCTGGAGAATGCCCATTCCCGAGGGAATGTGATGCTTACTGCTGGACTTCGGAGAAAGGTGAAGCGAGCTTTTTCCAGATAGGGTGTATTTTACATAGCAGGCAAAAGAGAAGAATCTTGGCTTGCTTGACCTGGAGGCTGTATTTCCAGGCTCATCAGAAGCGAAGCTTCAAAATATTCAACAAGGCTCAGGAGCCTGGGTTTTGGGGTCACAAAGGCAGAGGTTTGGGTCTGGCTCCATCCTCCCATCTTTGATTTAATACATGTTTGAGGCTGGCCCAGTTCTTGGTATGGGAGAGCAAAGGGTAGGGGGATATACAGAGATTAATTGGAGCAATCAATACTTTCATGATGGTTACCGTCTATTAGGGGAGAAAGATCTACAAGCAAATGCACGTAAAATGCTGTGCAAGTTCAGAGATGGGGATGTAGGTGCTCATCCCTAATGGGGTGTGCAAGCCCAGCTTACAGTGCTATATCCTGGAGGCTTCCTGAAGGAGACAATACCTGAGGGATGAAGAGGCTTTGGGACTGGGAGTGGGACAATTTAAACAATCAGAGGATTTATCTTCTTGGAGACCCATTTCCCTGAATATGAAATAGAGGCTATGAAAATATCTAGCGGGGTCATTGTGGGCACTGACTTTCAAGGGCTTCCAAAATTCTGTGTTGCTGAACATCAGCAGCTATAAATGTTAACTTAAAAAGACTCTGATAATTTGATAGTACAGTGATATTTTAATATTATATAGACGCATATTTTATAGTTAATGCAGTTAAGTATTTTTCATACAATTATTATCCTTTTGTATTTTGTTTTGTAAATTTCCTGCCCTTGGCACTTAAAAGCTCAAGTTTAAGAATCCCTGAAGTGCCTAGGAGAGTGACACGTAATATGCATAAATGGGACAGAAGAAAGGAAGCATCAGTAGCCATCACTCTAGAAGGTGAGAAGGCTTATCCCCAATGTGCCATGACATATAGAACTGAGTTTCTTTGAAATGTCATGGATTTTCTTAATTGAAAAAGCTTTTGGATTCCTTTCCCCTCTCACTATAAAGACAATCTTTTGACTCTACTACACACTCATCTTTAATGATCTGCTGGGTCTCCAAGTGCACGTCTGCTGGGACCCTGGAGACACAGAGATGGACCACCTCTGCTTTGAAGATCATATTCTGATAAAGAAGACAGACACATGGGCAGGTGTTTTTTAACATAATATCATATCTGCAAAGACAGGGCCGGGCCAGGAGCTGCCAGAGGCGTGCTCGGCACCCACGGGGGGACCTCAGGGAGGTCTGTTTGGATCAGGGGTTGGCTGAGGCTTTCCTTTCAGACTTGCAGGAGTTATTACAGAAATGGATTATTATATGTTTCTCTTTCTTGGATTAACTCTGAATAATTCCTGTTTTCCTGCAAGATTCCTTACTTTCTGATAAGAATGGGAAATAATATAGAATCCTTGGGTCTTATCAATCAGGTTTGGGCACCCACAGCATAACTGGTGACTTAACACAGCATTTTTGTTGATGAGAAAATCCACCTGGTGGACTGCTATTCTGCCTACGGTGGGGGTGGCAGGCTGCCCATAGCGCAGGACTGCGGCGCAGCTCTTAGGACTCAGTCACTGCTGGCTCCCTGCAGTGTGTTAGATAAGATCCCTGCCACCCCCTTCTTGGTTCTCCGCTCATGTATTCCTTCAACAAACATTTACTGAACATCTACCATGTATCAGGCTTTATTCCAGATTATGGGTCAGCAAATCTTTTATGTAAAGGACTAGAAACTAAATATTGTAGGCTTTGCAGATCAAGAGAAAAAAATCAAAGATATTATACCAAAGCCATATATAGCAAGAGAGAAAAACAAATTCTGAAAAATTTTGACTGATGAAACTTAAAAGTAATACTTGAATACATTTAAGAAAAAACAACAACTGGTCTACTAATGAGAAGAAAGCAACTCTTTTCCTGGGAAGGTGTTAAGTTTATATGTCAACTTGAACGGGCTCAGGGATGCCCAGACAGCTGATGAAACATTGCCTCTGAGGGCATCTGTGAGGGTGTTTCTGAAAGCGATCAGCATGTGCGTTGGCAGGCTGAGTGTAGAATGCGGCCCTCATCCAGTCCGTAGAGGGCCCAGATATGGTAAGACGGCAGAGGCGGGGCCGGTTTGCTCCTACTGCCTGAGCTGGGACTTCCATCTCCCACTTCCTCAGAAGCTGGTGCTCCGGGTCTCGGGTTTTCACGAGGATTACTGTTTCCTTCCCTGTGTTTCAGACACAAGGTGATCTTTCTCAGCTTTTCATCATGAGAACCTGATGGGGTTTCTGAAGGTAAAACCCACAAAAGTTTGGTGGCTTCCCAAAGAGTCTTAGATTACTCTCACTTGGCCTCCAGCGATTTGTCAAAAGTCATGTAAGTGTTCCTACCAGTGTATGGCTTCAGTCACTTCTGCTTCAAGTAAACATATTTTAGTGGTGACCTTGTCTCTCTGTTTCCAGACTAGGGGGCAGGGGTTTCCTGTGACCTTAGTTCTCTGATGGCCCCAAAAGAAATCACTGATTTTCATTGTTCTCTAGGCAAGGTGATGTCCAAGCTCTAGGTTAAGCTGAAATGCAATTTTGCTATCTTTGTACAATGGAACACTACTCAGTAATCAAAAATAATGAAACACTAACATATTCAACAAAATAGGGTGAATCTTAAAAACTTTATGCTGAGTTAAAAAAGAGAGAACATATGGTATGATTCCACTTATATGAAGTTTAGTAATAGGCAAAAGTAACCTAGGATGGTAGAAATCAGAACAGTGGATGTCTTTGGAGGAAGGTCAGGAATTGACCAGAAGACAATAATGAGAGAAGTTTCTGGTGTAATGGATATGTGATTGTGATTGAGATATTATTGATCATGCAAATAATTTACATTTGCCAAAAATAATCTAACTGTATGCCTAAGATGTGTGGATTTCACTTTTTGTTACTTTAGTTAAAAAACACTGAAAATTAGGTGCAATTTGAAGTCACAAGAGTATAGGACGTCAGCCAAAGAGGGAGCATGATAGAGAATGGGCCAGAGGACGGAACCCATGGGCACACCGAGGCCGGGCAGGAAGAGCAGAAAGACCCAGGAAGGAGCCCGGGAGCGGAGCCCTGTCTCTCCTCCTGGAAGGTGAGCTTGGGAATGGCACAGATGCCAGAGTTCCGTCCAGTTCCCCTATTCTCAGATTCAGTGGATCAGTAGCAGTGAATGTGGAGCATGTACTGCTCTGGCGGAGTCCTGTGGCCTTATCACCTCCCGCTGGTTCGCTGATTCCCCAGGAAACTGAGAAGTGAAGAATTAAGGATTGTGAGGTTCCTGGGTCATCATCTTGGCGAGTGCCTCCCACGGTAGGTCACATGGAGCACTGGAGCTGTGGGAGGAGGAACATGCGTGGAAAGAGAATTAGGCTCCAACCCACAGCCAGGGAGGACCCGGGGGGCAGGGATATGAGCGTGCCTTCCTGGTCTGCCAGCTCGGAGTTAGTACCAGATCTGGTTCACCCTCCCTGATGCAAGAGTCCCGTGTCTACAGAAGGAGCATGCAAGTGACTCTGTTGAAGGGGAGTAAGCAGGTTATGAATTTATATCCATGATAATTAATAATGAACTTTGTTTGAATATTTATTTTGCTTTGAGATATTAAGTAATAGTAATGATGAATCTATATTGCATAACTCATCATAAATTATGGATAGACCCATAGATGGATAGACAGGTAGAGAATGAGGGCGTGAAAGCATGCTGAAAAATTTTTCACTGTCGGAGTATAATCAAATTCAATGAAATAAGTTAGGAAACCAGTGGTATATTGAATGGATTGGAGAGAGGATAAGACATGAGTGAAGTGGGCACCATTGAGGTTACGCAGGTGAGGCATGTGAAATAGAATGGAGACGATGGTGGAGTTTCCAAAATGTTTAGGTGGTTGACTCAGGAGAGTGAACTGCAGGAATACGTGACGGACGGCAGCTGTGTGTAGGAGCCGGGCCGTGAGTGCCGACCGAGGGTGCAGACTGGGGTGGAATCCTCATGGTGAGCAGACTGAGCGAGCAGCTCACAAATAGAAGCCACCCGTTAAGCATGGTCAGTAAGGATCCTTTGGACATTCGAGTCGAGATGCCTGGGCCAGAGGCCCTGGGCAGGCGGGGTGAGGTCTGTGGTCGCACTGGATGAGGCGGAACTGAAGGGGGTCTTTCAGAGGATCCTCTGCTCCCTGGGGGCAGCGCCGATGAGGCTTACACAGCTTCCTCTGATTGCATTCCAGGGATATGAAGGTGGCAAAATCCAGCTGTGAAGAAAAAAAGTGTATTTTGTGGAAAATACTGCCAGAAGGAGGGAATGTGTTGTACAACTATCGGGAAGAGGTGGCACAGCCCGAGCCTCCACTAGAGGAGGTGACACACGTGAGAAAGGAGATGAGACAGAGAGAGACAGGACCATGAGTGATGCTTGAAAAACAGGAGAAAATCAAAGCGCTGAATGCAGACAAAGTAAGGAATAGGGTGCCCGTACGGAACAAAGAGAATCCCAGTAGAACACATTTCCGGGGGTGAGTGAGGGGGCCTGTGGAGGGCTGGGGCGCAGAGGGGAGATGAAGGGCAGGACACAGGGGAAGGGGAGTAGGGGACGCCACGGGTAAGGTCTTGTCCTGTGTTGTGCATTCGTCTGTATGCGCTAAGGTCGAGCCTCAGCGATTGTCTCTGAACAAGGATTGACTGTGAATACAAATCCATTTAGCAGCGATTCACTGATTGCCTATGGGATGCGATGTGCTGTGCTCAGGGCCGCGGGGGCTGAGGAGATGAATGGAGCATGGGCTCTGCTCTCTCAGACCTATGGCGTGGCTGGGGTCACGTAAACAACTGGCTGCGACAGCAGAAAATAACATGAGGGCTACACGGAGCACCCCACCGTGAGCCACCACATGAAGAAATCTTTAACTCTGGCTGGGCGTGCTGGGGAACACTCCAGGAAGGAGACGCTTGACCCGCGTTAGGAAGGCTGTGTCTGGATGGGAGCCAGGCGGAGGGCATTCTAGGAGAAGCCGGAAGGCAGGACACTTCGAGGTGTGCTCAGAACACATTGGTGGGCTGTTGTGCCCTATCCTCAAGGCAGGTACAGGTGGCTTTGCCAAGCAGCCCCCCCAGTGACAACGTCAGGTGGGGAAGGGTCATTCCCTCCCTCTGCCTGCAGCACACACTGAATGTTCTAGGGGACTTGTTGACATCATCATCTTCTCACCCAGAATTTTTGATCCTTGGTGGCAGAGAGCAGGCTCTGTGCATCCCTCTGTCCTCTAACTGGCATAGTTCCTGGCCCAAGACTGGGGCTGAGGATTCTGAGGAAGACCACGGAAGGCAGCAGAAGGGTTTCCCTTGCACTCCGTGGGCCCTGGTGAACCATCCAAAGTTTTTTCTCTTTTCAAACGATGTGAACAGCAGGATGTGGTACCATTTATATAAACGGCAAGGCAGGAGGTGTGGGAGCAGCCAGGTCTAGGGGAAAGTAGGGATGGTGGTGGCATAGTGGGCGGGGGGGCATCATGCTGACAGCTACTACCTGTCTCGTATTTATGGTGCTGAGATGGGCATGTCCCTTCTAATTAGCATTAAGCTTAGAAAAGTTGTGAAGATGGGCCAGTCTGAAGATAGAATGAAGAGTTTTGTGACAATGCATTGATTAGAGTAAACTAAAATAAGTTTACCTTAATAACGGATGATCTTTCTGTATCAAAATGTCTAAGCATATCCCAAATAAAGAACCTGCATATGTACTTTTTCCCCATTACTTCTGGTCAGAAATGCTCGGCTTTCATGAGCAGCTGTTGTACATTCTTGGCCAGTTCCTTCCCTTCTGGGTGGTCATGAGGTGGTACCCGAACATTGACCTGCAGCAGGCAGCCCCCACCGCCGCCGCAGCCCCTGACTCTGTCTCCCCAGAACTCTGCTCACATTTTGTGTCTGTATCACTTTCTTGGAAATGGGCTGGATGGGAAAGGGAAGGTAATTTGGCTAAATGCTCATTTCCCAGTAGCAAACCGAGGCTTTGATTTTTTTTAAGTTAACTTTTTGTTTTGCCTAAGATCTCACGGGCTGTTTGTGGCAGAACTGAGCATTAAGTTGCAAATGTACAGATCCAGTCATTCAAAACTTATGCAACCCAATGGGGCTCCACGAAACGGTGATGGCGACAGTGTGCAATTAAATCAAAATGTAATGAGTAATCATTCCACGTGTCATATACCATCAGCAAGCAGGCTCCATGCTGATTTTTTTTCGTATGAGAGATTTTATGTGCGTATATTAATTGCATCATATGCAAGGAGAGGGGAAAGGGAACTGACATTTTTAACCATTTTAATGTTTTATTTCAGACATTATGTTAGGAAAGTTGCAGGCATCATTTTATTCTCACGACCACCCTGTGAATTGCACATTATTCCCATTTCCCGATGAAGTGAGTTAGAAATGGCAATGAACTTCCCCCGGGGCATAAGCTAGCATGTAATGGGCCGACCTCAGGGTTGTCAGGTCCCAAAGCCTCTCTCTCTCAGATCTCGACTTCTTGGAGGTGTCACTCCAGTGTGAAATAATACTCCTTCCTCACAAGCGTCCTGCAGAACCCTGGAGGGAGGAATTGCTGGCTTTGGCTGGTTCTCCTGTTCCCGAGGCCGGCCCCGCCTTACGCCCATTTCCCTTTCTCCCTTTTGGGGACATGAATCTCACGTTGCTGCTATTGGTCAGTGTCAGATGCGGGTTTCCTCACAGCCCCAGGATTTAAAAAGCCTTACTCTGCAGGAATGTCAGGTTCAAGTGGTAAGATCGGTGGCTGCATCTGCTGTTAGCAGAGGCTCGGCGTCCATTCCGTGTGCGACACCGCCAACCTACCCAGTGCGGGAGAGGTGGTGCTCTTTTCCTTTGGCCACAAGGCCTTCAGCAGCTGCTGGTGCTGAAGCCACACCAGGCCTCCCGCACTGAGCTGATGAGGTGGGGAGAGCTTTTCAATATGCTCGGCTTTCAAGGTAAGAGAATTACTCTCAGCCAGGGCCACCCATTTCCATCCCATCACCCACATGCTCTCCCCTGGGACATCCATCAGGGGTCACCTTCTCCCTGGCACATCCCAAGGACCACTTTAGGGTTTTGAGGTTTATATGTGGTGTTTTTCAAAGAACCTCAGGCACAAATACCTCTGCTGGAAAATAGGAAATGATTTAATGAGTAGGAAATAGTTTTTAAAATGGTGAGGCAGCAAGCTGCTAATGCTCTTGAAGGTGAGGAATCTGGTCATTTACATTCCTCTCCAAATGTTATCCTATAATACTGCACTGATGGGTTAAATTATTTGTCTTTGAGGCTTCCAAAGTACTTTTGGAAGGGGGCTGGTCAGTGGTATGAGAGATGGTGAATTATTACTCACTGAAAGGCAGGTCTGCCCCAGGCAAGAGGCTCTGGCCACTTCTGAATTCAGACTATAAATGTCAATGGGCATTTGATTGCTAAGACTTGTGGTTACAGCTGGCAGTGTGATGCATGGGGCCCAAGCTGCAATAACAAGAAAGAAGACTGCAGCTCACTTGGGCCATGACGTTAATAGTGGAGCATGGTTTGGGGGGGTGGGGAACAGGAAGGAGCCAGAGGCCTGGGATGGTCACCGGCTGAAACCAGGAGGGACAGGAGCTCTGTCTGATTTTCTTCAACCATAAAAGGAATTGACCTAAGAATTGCATCACAGAGCTTGAGGTCAAATCAGAAGGCATCATGGAAAACACCCACTTTGCTTGTTTGCCCACAGTATTTCACTGAGTCTTCAGGTCCCCAGAAGGTAACTTGGGAATAATTGTCATGTAAAAGGTATACAGACAAAGAGGTCTTCAAGCCCCACCATGTGTCACGTGAGTGACTTGTATCTGTTTTATATACTGTGGTTCTAAGTAAGGTTTTACTTTACCTATAAAATGGTTTCTGCTTCCAAAGACAGTTTGAAAAATACTAATATCCAAAATATCCACAGTGACTTTGAAACTTCACAGGTACTTCCTGAGCCTACAGAGCATGCTAAGACATTTGTTAGCGTGAGAGTCTGTCTTGAGGCAGGTTCTCCCAAAAGCAGACCTCAAGCCAAGGGTCTGAATGCAAGGGGTTTCCCAAGGAAGGGCTCCAAGTAAGAGAACTGGGGGAGGAGATGGGGAATGTGAGGAAGGTGAGAAGCCTGAATGGTCAGGAGTCCAACCTCAGCCTGATGCCATGGAGCTCTGGAGCAGAAATGAACCTCAGAGTTTATAATGGGGCAAAGAAGCTAAACTTTTATAATCCAGCACCAGTTAACTACTGGGGACAGACTGACTGGCAGATTTAAATTCCCAGCACATCTTTGTCTTTTTATAGATAAGTTAACCTCAGTAGCCTACGGACTGTCCTCTGAGGAAGGTCACAGAACCTGAAGGATGGGCACACACAGCATTGGTCAGGGAGTTCCAAGCGATCAGGGGGCATTCATGCTTCCTGAATTCAGTTCAACCTGGAACCTGGAACTGACATCTGCCCTCTGCCTCCCTCCCCACTCTGAATGTATCTGTATTGTAGCTTGTGTTTGAGAAAATGGTTTATAATATTTTCTTTATTCATCAGCTCTCTTCATGATGGTCTGTATTTTGCCCAACATCTCAGATTAACCCCTACTTCTTTTACTGAACTTCTGATTGGTTTCCGGTTAAGTCAGCGTTCAACGGAGAAGCAGGCTGCAAGGAATTGTGTCATGCAGCTGTGGGGCTGGCTAAGCCAGTCTGCAGTTCATAGGCAGAAAGTTAGGAAGTCAGGAAAACTTCATAGTTACTCATGAGCCCCATGGGCAGAGCTCAAGCTTTTTGTGGACAAATGGGAGTTTTGGAACTAGGGGAGGCCTGCACCCTCTTTTAAAGGCCTTATAACTAGTTAAGCCAGGCTTACCCAGGATAATCTCTCTTTTGGTTAACTTAAAGTCATTTGATTAGGGGCCTTAATCACATCTGCTGTAAAAATCCCTTTATAGCAGCACCGAGAGAAGAATTTAATTGAATCACAGGAGTAAGGGGTGTGCCTGCTACAGAATGACTGCTACCTCCCTTCCGTCCTCGGATCTCAGGAGAGAGTGTCTCTTACAGCCCATGCTAAACAAATGCATACAAGAAAGGGAGATCTTGGGACTCTAGTTCAATCTAGTGAAATTGACACACTACGTCATATGGTTTCCTGATCTTTGAAGAGTGGTTCTCCCTGCTGGTACAATACATCCACTGATTAATGGCCCAAGAACAGACCTTTCAAATGTCCACAGTTCTCCAAACCCATGTATGGCCCTAACCCTGTTATATACCTCCCTCTTAAAGACAGACCTGATACTAGATAGAAGACAGAAATCTTGGACAGGGACTCCTTATTTAGAAGATGTCAAGTTCTAGAGCAGTGGGGTGATTTTCCAGGAATCTGTAGCCATTGAGTGATATAACTAGATCTAGAATTCTCTCTGCTTCCAGGTTTTTGAGATGACTGTAAGGCTGGAGGTCCAGGCTGTGAAAGCTGCCCTGCCTTTGAGATGTAGAACCCAAGAGATCTAGGATGCCAGAGATACCGTGGTGCATCAGGATGCTGGGTGGAGTCTCCCATAGGAGATTCTTGGGATAGCCCCCTGGTAGGGAGTCAGACAGAGTCTTCAGTGATACAGAACTACTTGCTTTAGGAAAAGCAGTCTCTGGTGGGCTCCTCGGCTCTAGTGGAGATTGAAAGCCAGATCATGGGACACCATGGCCAAGAAATATGCAAGCTTAGCTGCTCTTTATTGGCTGGATATAGTCACACCCACCCAATCCAGGGGGACACATCGACCATCCACCATACTAGGGAAATGGTACAGTTGAAGTAAGGACTGAGCAGACCCAGAGACCAAAGGAAGTCGCTGAAGAGGTGGCCCGGATCTCACAGATCTCAACCGCTTGTTCTATTGTATGAACGATTGCTCTGTGGCTCCACCTATGGCTTCATTCATGATGGTTCACTGCAGCTAACAGAGGAGAAGCATCTGGTTCACGGATGGGTCAGTTCTATCTGTTGGTTTCATTTGCAAATAGGCATTGAAAATGATCAAAAGTGGCCCCAAAAGAGAGTAGTAAGGGAAACCCACACATATCAAATCGGTGTGGAAGAGGACATGGCCGAAGTCACAGGACTGTACTGAATCCCAGACAGGAGAATGGTTCGGCTGGTTGGGAAGCAGCCTGTAAGGAGCATGATGAGCTTGTCATGCACAAGGACATTTGAGAAAGGGTCAGGTGATAAGATGACAGGTGTGGCCCACTATTTGCTGATCATCTGTCCACCAGGCTGCATGCACCACAGAGGAGGCTCTCAACCCCAAGCAGACAAGACTTCCTGTCTGTCTTCTGTCCTCAGCTGGCCCAGCACCCAGGGCCTATGAGCTGAGCCCCAGGACTGCTCTGCATGGGCCCCACGGCATGGGCTCCCCCTCACCACGGCCCATCTGGGTTCTGTGGCTGACCAGCCTGTCTCCTGCAGAGACTGGCGCTGAACGATGGCACATCCCTCAAGAAGACCGGCCACGTGATGGGAGCTAGCCGTCGGACCCCTCATACCCTGCCGGGGCAGTGATTTGTCATTACTGGAATTGACCTTCACCTGTCTGCCTTCTCTGCCCTCTCCTGCAGGCACCACCATCCAGGGCTTACAGAGGCCCGCACATGAGACCCATTTAACATTACAGAGGCGCCCCAGTGGCACAGGCTTATTGTTTCCACTGGCCCTTCTTAGCCCAGAATGGGCCAGCCTAATGAAATGATGGAATTGCTCATGAATGCTCACTTGGTGCCCACTTGGTGGTAACACTCAGCAGTTTGCTTTGCTCTCTTCCAGGATGCAGAATATGGACTACAGCTATGTGAGCCTAATGATTATTAATTCACAGTGATACCAATCTGCATGGTTATGTCATTTTCTCTATCAATTCCAAGCAGTCTGTGTGAAGGGCTGACCAAAAGATGTTTGCCATGATTCCAGGTGAGGATTTGATACTCATCTGTAATACCAGCTGTGCCCTTGGCTATAGAAACCTGAGATAAATTTTTTTCCTTTCTCACACATATACATTTGTAGTCTATGCAAATAGCACTTTTATTGTAAAGGATGATGTGCCAGTGATCATAACTTTGATAAATTATAAAATGTAGTTCCCACCCTTTCTCAGTACACCCACCTCTCCGTTCTCACCAGCCCACAGACTTGTTCCTAAGGAGTTACTCAGCAGAGATGGAAATGTAATGTATTTGAACAGGTGGAAAATTCAGTGCTGGTACTTTGTACTGATGCCCAGCATTAAAAGCTGGAGGGTGTGTGTGCTATGCATGCGAAGAGGGAGAGGAGGCCACAGGGTGACCTTCCATCTCCCAGTGAGGAGGCTCTGTGTGTGGCCATGAGATGGCTCCTCAGCCACCTCACTCCAGACAGCTGTTCTCTAATCTGCAGAGTGGTAGGCTTTGCTGGAATGATCACTGAGGTTCCTTTGAGCCCTGACTTCCTTGGATTTTGGGGTAACAGAGGGTGCCATTCAGTTTCTCAGGTGCCAGCTTTATCTTCGTGCCTTACTGCACAACAAGCACTTGAGTCTTTCCAGCATGTAAGGTGCAAGTCTGAGCACCATGCGAATAAAAACTGCAGCCAAGAGAGAATCACCTGTCCACTGTGACTCCACACCTACTAATTCATTAAATCTCTGCAACGGCTTGCAAGGTAGGCAACTTCTCTCCTGCTCCCTTGATGAGCTTGGGGTCACCAGCTTGAGGCAAAACATGTTGATGTTTCTTAAATTTTTGGAGTTAGTGCTCTAGGATCAATCTGCACTGATTTGCAGAAAGGTCAGTGTCTTTCTGGAGGTCTCCTTGTGCCCTCATTTGCTAAATGTCCTAAAACACACAAAGTTCATTTTGTCTTCCCCACATCTCTGTCGATGAGGCATCCAAAGAAAAAGGCCTTTTTTAAATTTTTTCTTTCATTGCAATATGGACACTTTGGGGTCACTGACAATACTTGACTCTTGCAGTTGGGGAACATTAATTATATTTTGGAAAATTACTGCTTAATCCATTAAGTTATGTGTCAGTGAAACACACTACCCACTGTTCCACTGAACTGAGCGTCTGGCTTTTTGATGCAAGTTGAGTTTATCTTTCCTGCCTGTGCCGTTGAAGAATTACTCTTTCTAAATGTGGATTTATACTGAACTCTTGGTGCTCTCAACAAATGCTATTTGGGATTGGATGACTCAGACTTTGAGAAAGAAATGCCATCACCAGAAATGAGCCTGTCTGTCCCAGGCAGTCAGACTCCGTCTGCAGGTGGAAGGAAGAGCAAGGTGTTTGCCGAAAAAATGGTCTCTTGGGCTGTTTCTCATTCTGGGTCAGGAAAGAAGCCAGTGTGCGCTAATGTCAGGAGGGACTGGAAGAGACCTTGTTTCTGTGCTCCAAGGAACTGCTGGCTGGGCTCTGCAGGAGGGCGTGGCGGGGGTGGAGGCTCGGGTGAAGGCTGGATGCCTCTGCTTGGAAACCTGCCGGCTGTGAAATAAGATCCTGAGGGCCTGTTAGCAGTCGGTGTGGTTCATGAGCAACTTTGAGAGCAACCTAAGCCACTCTTCGCTTTATTCTTTCTTACTCTTCACACATGGAGTAAGGTTTACTACATACCCCACGCAGTACTGAGATATTTGGGGCAGAAGTTAAGGGAGAAGATTTTCAAGCTTAGAACACACTGTGGTGCCTTCTGTAAAAGACATTCGATGCGATGACAACTTGGAGCATGGAGGGCTGGAGAAAGAAACATCCACAACCAGATTTCATAAACAATGTTTGGAAATTCATGAAAATTTTGAGGGAAGGGAAGCTCCAGGACAAAGGCTGGATGTCCTGTTGACCTATAGTCTTGAGAGTGGAAGTTTTTCTAATTTAACTATTAAAGGAAATATGTCTTTAATCTCTTCCCCAAGATAGTGAAGTAGAACAGAGCAAAGATCTTTCTGAGTTAGGAATAATAAAAATGCATATTATGTGCCACATATGGAACTATTTTCCCTTTTGATGAAGAGTCTGAGTCCTACCTTGGTTGATAAGTCACCGGAGGTGAGCGCGCTCTGAGGGTGATGGCGCCTTCCGATCTCTGCTCTTTTTGTCCCTTTTACATGTGTGATAAGTGGAATCAGGTTCTTCTGATTTAGTCCTACGTCCACTTCAGTGGTACAGGGTTTTCTGTTTCTCTACATACCCTAGTCCCTGTGCCTTCTCAATCCATGGGAATCAAACCACAAACACGTGTACACATACACACATGTGGCTCTACATACACACACACACTCAGACACACACACATGCACCCACCCAGACACACACACACACATGCATACATGTAAATGCACACACTGACACATGCATTACACACGTGTACACACTCATACACAAACATGCACACCCATCTCCTTTCATTGCTAAAATATCACCACTCAGGTAGTGACAGGGAAGATAGGCTGATTCTGTTGGTTTCCAAGAATTTTGAAAGGTTTGAGAGGATATTGTTGGTGACAAATGGACATTTTGAAATGTTAAGTCACTCTCAAAATGGGCCCTTCTCCCTTAATAGACTTGAGCTGATCACTTAAATGCTACCACACCTCCTATAGGCAGGTGCCCAGCCCCTGCTCTAGACATTTCAAAGGCTAAGATGGGTGGACGTCTCCCACAGAGACAGCAAGGCTTTCCCATGAATTATATGGACTTAGATGATGGGCAGCAGGAGAGACTATCGCTCAGAGGAAAAGTAATCTACCAAACACCTTGTGGGCTGGTGTGGCATGCAGATTGGGGCAGACGTGGATTTGGACCTCTCTCCTGTGCTGGCTGCGCGACCTTCAAGTCTTTGACCTTGAGTTTCCTCACCTGGGACACATGTGGTCAGACTCCGACTTTTTACAGGTGGTGTGAGGGGTGGCTGTGCTTACTGTTGCGTCCTGTCCAGTGCAGAAGACGTACAGCTCCAAAACCGGCCGCCAGAGTTACTGCCAGTTCTGCTCTTACAAACAGAATAAAATTGATAAGCATACTCACAGGCAAGTATCTGCCAAGTATGTTAGGACTGGAAGATTCCTGTGATCTCATCAAAGCCCTGCTGACCCCTTCCAGGTTTGAGTCCGACTGGTGTTCATGGAGAACCCATGCATCGGTTGGCATCGTGTGAGTGCCGCCTTGCTGGCATCACGGAAGGAGCAGCAGATGCCCCCATCTTTCCCGAGGAGACGCCCCTCTTGCTCCTACGCTGCTGCGCAGTGGGGCAAGGCGTGGTTCTCCGGTCTTCAGAGTCCCTGCCGGGTGCTGGATGGTCCCATGCAGTCCTCACAGGAACATCAGAACTTGGTTGAAATTCCACTTACCCTGTTGGTAGTAGAGGGATTGGAATGTTGAGGGTGTAGGAATCACACAGTTTGATTTTGGGAAAGAGGTTCTCAGCCCTGGGTGCATATAAGGAGCATTTGGGGTCTTTAAAAACCCAAAAGCTCAGGCTACACCTCAGATGGATTCAGTCTGCATTTGTGGAGTTAGCAGAGCCGTCAGGGTTTGGTAAAGCTCCTGATTGCTTCCCGGGTGCCCAGGCTGGAGAACTGTGGGTCTGACACCTCTGCGGATTCCGCATGCTACCCTCAGGTTACATCCTCCGTCCCAGGGTGCCACACCTTGTGTGAGTGTGAGATTCTCCCAGGTGTTTGTTATAGACACTGATTTCAGGTCCCTTTCCAGGAGGTTATGAGTCTTTCCATTTGCAGTGGCAACTGAGACTGAGATTTTAAAGCTTTGAACTAAGATGATGTTTATGTCGCGGCAAACTGGAAATGACCTTTAACTGAGGATGTTGACTCCATTTTAACAGCAAACACTTGTGGTGAGAATACTTGCGCAATGATGGTGACCTGTTACTGACAATTACTTAGTGGCTTCAGTAATACAATAATATACTGTCTTTTCTAGAAAGGGCCTTGGGGGTTACCCAACCCTACACTCTCATTTGGTATGTGAGTAAACTGAGGCTCAGAGGACAGTGACTTCTCCAAGGCTACATATCAGATTAGCCCTGGCAGAGTGGGAGAAGCCAGGCCTCCATCTCCTCTCCTGCTCTCTCTCCTGTGGGCTCTACTGGCCCTGCAAACTCAAAACCACCAAGCAGCCAGAGTGGTCAGCGATTCCGAGCAGGCAGCCAGAATTGCTTTTCCTTCAATATATCCTTATGACAAGGTGTTTGGTGCTAAACAGAGTCCCTGGAGGAGCATAAAGCAGTGTTCCCCTCGGGCCACACCTGCTGGACGAGGCTAATCCATTTCGGTGGGCATCTACCTTCTGCTCAAACACCCAAAAACCTTCATCTTCATTATTAACTCATTAATCACTGTAACCAGGGAAAGCCGGCCTCATACGAAGTGCTGGTGTCGGTTCCACACACTTTAACTAGTTCAATTTCCAGTTTCCGGGCAGTCTCATGGCTAATTGTTAGGACTGGAACTCAGAGATTGTCCTCTCTGATGCCAGGGGAGTCCTCGCAGGTGCTCGATGAGGAAGGAAGTTCAGGACAATTAATACCGTTTCCTGGAGGAACAGGTGGCACAGCGAGAGGGTCTGGGGTGGGGGTTGGGAAAGACTCCTCCCCTTGATTGGCAGTGCAGCGTACAAATGTTAGATCTGCTGCTTCCAGCTTGGTGGACTTGGGACAGTCATTCCCCACCTCTGCACCTCAGTTTCCTCAGTTTGGAAATTGGTCTATTACATGAAGCTTCTTGTAGTTACTGCTGAGGATGAATCGGCCAGGCAGGCAAAAGCACTGAGCATTTATCTTACAGAGGAAGGGCTGTCACCAAGCTAGACTGAGACAGGCCACCTCTGTGCAGACTTACAACTTGGTACCCTCCAAGCCACTGTTCCTGACTATAAATGGAACAATCATTAAGCGATAGAACTGATCAATACTAACAGTCACTATGCACTGTCGGGAAAGGGCTGACTCTTGCATGGAGGAAAGGTGGAGAGAGAGGCAGACGCACAGGCACGGCACACGGGTTCTCTGGAACGGCACTGAGAATTCAGCCCAATGGGGCCCTCTTGCTCTGCGCATGGAGTTCCGTGGGGACCCAGTTTCATTCTCCCGGGAAGGCCATTCAGGGGCTGTCTGGGGTTGCAAGCTCCCTGGAGAGGGTCCCCTCACCCTAAATGCTTATCATCATACTTCTTCCAGCTGCATTTTGATAAACAATTCTCTAACTTATATTTCCAGTGATATTTACTGCCCCCCCTAGATGGTTACCAGTCACTGAATGGCTGGTTCAGCCTTTAATATGATGCCAGGAATTCAATAATTATAATTTTCTGTCCTCTCCATTGCATTGTAGAAACTGGGAAGGCACATGGAGCTCCTCACAGCTCCCGGACACAGTATCTTCCATTCCACATGTGTATGCCTAGGGGTTCTCCTGCCCACTTCTCTGGATGAAATCTGTGATTATCCTGGAAAACCCAACCCAGACATCTTCTCCTCTGAAAATTTCTCTGTCTCCTCACTGACCCCCCAGAAATGGTTGCCTTCCCCTAGAACTCTGGCTCCTTGCACACACAGCCATTGTGGGGCTCACCATGCAGATCCCAAGGAGTCCTGGGTTATCTGTTGTCCTCATTGGAACATGTGCTGTTTGACAGCAGAAGCTCGCATTATTCATCTCTGAGCTGCACCGCACCTGCACATAGTGTGTCTGAAATGATATTTTTCTGAAATGGGTCAATGGGTAAATTGTGCACGTGTATGTCAGTATTTTTTTGTTGTTATAAATCTCTGTGCTATTGTTTAATTGTTCTAGTACCTAGCAATTAGTTAAAATTATTTTTGCTTTTGGAGTGGCCTGTTTCCCCTGTATTAAGGAACTGCTTTTTCATATTGAAATCAAAGCCTCTTAGGGACAAAAATTAATTTTCACAAGCATGGCCAGACTAATGGGGAGGTGGTCCAGTGTGGCTAATTTGGGGTTCTATTTCTAAGAAGTACAGTCTTCTGGCTGGTGAGCTAAGACCTGACACACATCCTAGATTTTTCCACATTTCCTTCTCCTCCTTCTTCCAGTATCTATTTATGACCTCTAATATAAGGAAGATACTCTGTTTTTGACTGGGAAAGAATGGGAAATTCAGGTTAGGGATCAGAATGCAAAGGCGGTGGGGGGAGAAGAATGGTGTCTCCCTGCATTTGCTCATAGCTCTTCCTGCAACAAATTAGAACTGTTTCTCTTTCCTGTCCCTGTTCTAAATCATATACAACTTAATGATAGCAATTTTCTTATTCACTTCTGTATTATCAATGTCTGTAACATGACATGTATTTAAAAAATGTAATATAAAATATTTACTTTTTCCCCAGTGTTTATTTTCCACATGCTAATGTCAATATTACATGTTATCAGGTGGGGGTGGCATAGTTAGTAGAGCATCTCCTAAGGTCTTTCTAGATTTGAATGTCTTTGACATCACAAAGAATAGTGATTTATAGCTAATTCATGGTATTCATGCATATCCAGAATGAGCCTGTCTGCAGCAGGGGTAGTCAGCATCGAAAGAGGTGTCCAGGACCATGCACCTCTCTTTATGCCAACTGCATGCTCTGCTACAGTGACCTTGGCATTCACTGATTTTGGTCATCCAGCAACCTTAGTTCCAGCCATAGTCACTACTCTTATTATGGTGGCTTGGTTGGAGCTCAAATCACAGTTCTTGGGACTAAGCACAACTGGACATTGTTTCTCCTTGATGCTTGGTCACACTTGAGGATTGGGCATATGATACAATCAGAGGCAAGGGAGGTTTGGATATTAATTCTACAAAGGGAACTCACTATTTCACTGCCATATATAATTTTAAGAGACTGCAAGAGCTGAAGCTGCTGTCATCTTCTTTTGTCTCAAGGGGAGATCTTGTCTGAGGAAGGACCCAATATGGAGAAGACTGAAGTAAGAGATGGAGAGAAAGCAACCAGGTTCTGTCCCTGATCAAGCCATGCCTGAAAGCAGTCTTTGGAATATTTAGTTACATGAGACTGTTGCATAACTCATTTTGGATCCAGATTTCTATCATTTGCAACTGAAAGAGTCTTAACTGAGATAGTCATCAACCTTCTGATTATTATAGTGGCTTTTCCTATATCTCAAGGATGTCTTGGGTAAGAAACATGAGCATTTTGGTTGCTGAAATGAAATCTTAATTGTAAGTTAAAACATTGTTATTCTACTGCTAATTTAATCAGTATCTAACTCATCCATGTTTGGCCTGAGTGAATACACTGAGTAGAGTGAGAATATTTCTTTCTTCTGGATGTGTGAGAACCTGGAATGCAGTTAACTTACCAAAGTAGTCTTTCTCTTGTAACAGTGTGTCCCAGCTAGATCCATAGAAAGTGCATAAGTGTGTGTGTGTGTGTGTGTGTGTGTGTGTGTGTGTGTGTATGCATATATATGCATGTGTGTAGGTGTGGGTATAGTTGGTCTTCTATGCTAGATGCCCTTGAATCATTATTTTAAACTTAACTTTGCAACATAAGCATCATCTATATTTGCATGAAAGTGTTATGCTTGAGTATTATTAAATTATTAGTAAATAATAAATTATATTATTTGTAATGCTTGAGTGCTAGTCCAAAAAGTCTTGCATTTTGGCCTCTCAGGCTTGGCCCTGTGAGTTATCAGGAGCAATCCTATCCTAGTGAGTACAGACTGTTACAACTCAGTCTTATCAACTCCTTGGACCACCCTGAGGAGCTGGTGGTTCAAAAAGGCCTCTACTGAACATGGATGACTTTTACGACTTTTGGAAAATGGACACAGGAAGCTTCAAGTCTTGCAGGCTTACAGACATGCATTTTCAGAGCCCTTTACACTCAAGGAATTTGCTTCATGTTCACGTCCTTCTGAAGGGTCAGTGGGCAGCCAAATTGGCAGAAGCATCCTCTGTAAGTTGAATCTGCTTGACACTACAACATCTGTATGAAGGATGAAAATCACCTGAGCTTTCCAATAATTGCCTTTATGATGCCAAAGATCTGGATGTATTATTTGCAAACCTGGACCAGGATGACTGGGTTTTTCCCTTTTGGTGCTGCGTGCCACCATAAAAGCTGTCCCAGAAGCATGGGAGAGAGATGGTCAGGATCCTCCACTTCTCTTCTTTTTCCAAAAGGCCTTGTGGGTGGACTTTCTCCATTATTTAAATTTCTTCACTGACTCCAACTGAGCCCAGAAACTGTCAAGCTGAAATACTGTGAACAAAATTAGTCTCATACTTTTCTCTAGTTTAGTGGAAAGCTGTGGAAGTTGAAGATTTGTAACTATCTTCCAGCCCAGAAAGTTCAAATATGTTCTCCAGCTTTGGATTTTTATTGTCGGTGTTACTATTGAGCTCAAACTGAAACTCTGAGCCAAAGAAAAAATTGCTGTCAGTACTTATTCCATTTTTAACAACACTCTGGTGGCCAGGCACTGTGCTAGGCTCCTCAAGGAAAATAAGAACAAGTACCTGCTCTCAAAGAGCTCACAATATAGTGCCATTAGACATAAGTTTCATGTGAGGCAGAATGAAATAAGTGTTTACAAGGGTGCAGGAGCTCAAGAGAAGAGGCATATGGTAGAATCAGGGGACTTTTCCAAGGTAGTGGGTGTTTTTTTGTGTGTGTGTGTGTATTTAGTCTTAAAGGATTTCAGAAAATATGAAGACTAAGGAAAACTGAAAACCTAGGAATGCCATGAACAAGTCTTGGAGACATAAAATCAGGTTGTACAAATAAGACCAAAGTCCAATAAAACTAGATGAGCCTAAAGTTCATGTCAAGCAAGACCAGCCTAGAGCCTACCCTCTTCCCAGCCCAGGTATATGTGAGTGTGGGAGATGCATAGATAGGAGAGGGGGGGAGGCATCTCCGGACCTTCCCTATGGCTCTAGCCTCTCCTCCCCTCCCCTCAACCTACTACTGCACGTATGCACACAGGCATGCATGTGTCCTGCAGTATGAATACAGGGGCTTCCCTGGACATTCCCTGGTCTTGCTTGCCTTCAAGACTTGTATTCCACTCCTCCTTGCCTGCAGTGCTTCCTTCTTCCACCCTTTCCATCTGAGGGATGCATCCCTCCTACCCTCAGAATGCAACCTGAGACCAGGTTCTGGGAAACTCATTTTCCTACAAGCAACTTTATGTTCTTCTTCTGTATTCCTGTGAATCTATTTCTATGAGGATCCTCCTGAATGTGACAGAAACATGACTCAGACTCACATAATCAGAAGAGGGAAATCACTGGTTTGCATAACTAGGATAAGAAGATGAGAGATTATTTTAAGGTTTAAGTGTTAGAATCAAGGCGTTGGTATTGGTGTACATTCTGTCTCTCTAGCTGTTAACTCTGCTGCCCCAGCTTCAATTTCAGCAGATCTTTGAGTATGGAAGCAAGTCAGCCCTTGGCAATGATGAATCTTCATTCTCTTCACAAGTCATAATTCATAAATCCTAAAAAGAGACTTTCTCTCAGTGTACGTATGCTAAATCACATGGTGGGGTTCTTTCTTGTCCCTGGTAGATTATATACCCAAATTTTAATAGCCTTTGTGTTTAGGGAACAGATATGCTTGCTTCTCATTACCCAAACCACATAGAATGGGTTTATCACAGGAAAGAGAGCTTCTGGTATAAGCAAAACAAAACCAACGAACAAAACACATTTATCACCACTCAACATTTTTAACATTCATCATGCCAACCTAACGGCTGGTTTGCTGGTCTGTCTCCTCCACTAGACGGTGATCCTTGGTAGCGATGGAGGATTACCTATCCCTGTAGCAGAGACTGTGTGCAGATGACTGGAGGCTCAGCAAATGATGGCTGATTGAATGAGTCACTCAGGGAAAGAAAGAAAGAATGAATAAATCTTCCTGTGAAATAGATGGGTCAGCTAGTATCATTTCCATTCACAGTTTTATCCCATCATTTCTATCCTGGACTACTTCATAGCCTTTTAATTAATCTTCATATCAACAGTCTTGGCTTCCTCTAATCCATTCTTTACACAGCACCCAAATTGATATTTTAAAAAATGCAAATACAATAATTTTCTTCCTCTGCTTAAAGCCTTTCCTTGCATTTGGAATATTGGACAGACATTTTTTCAGGGCTTCTGAAAACCTTTATGGTCTCCAGCCCCGTCTTGCTATTCTCAACACTTCTATCACCAGTGTTCCAAACCCCGTATTTCCAACCCCAAATGCACAGGCACTTCATTTTGCATTACTTTCACTTCATCAAAGGCATCAAGTTCTCCTTTGCAGTTAAGTCTTTGTTCAGGCCCCCCCGGGGGTGCCCTTCCTCTCCCCTCCCTTTTCACCTGGCTGATTCTGACTCACGCTTCAAAGCCCAGCTTACACATGCCTGAGAAATGAGGACTTTTATCCACTGCCCCTCATACTGCTCCCAGAGGACCCCCCCCATAGAGCCACCTACAGTATTCTGTGAGGGCTTACTTCGTTGTCTGCATTGCTGCTACTCAGACTGTACGCCCTCAGGATATGGGGTTCATCTGTTTTATCCACTATCATGTCTCCACCTTCTAGGTCGATAAAGCACTGACCAATGAATGAATCAATGAATGAATGAATTTATTTTGTCTCCACAGCGTGCGAAACATTTGGTATGGAAGTTAGGCGTGATCCTGGCACAGGCCCTGCACTGGAGGGACCCCATGCCTTTATGCAGAACAGCTGCAGTTCAGAGATGTTATAAGTGGCAGAGCTTTATGTTGAGACCTTCCCTGACTCCAGATCTAGGCTCTTCACTCCACTCCCGCCGTCCCTGTGCCCATACTCTGCGTGGATGCACACATGCACAGAGCAGCTTGTGGCTGCACTGCGTTTGGACGGGGAGGGAGCCTGAGGCTCTCATGACAGTGAAACCTCTGCGAAATGGTATTTGGGCCAAGAGCCATGCTCCAAATCATTGTTTTCCCATTTATCTGTAAAGAGAATCTGTTGATAGGCTTTGGCTTTGGAAAATACACTAGAACTAACATTTCCTTGCTATTTGTACTGTAAAACATGGGCCTCAGAAAATACCTTTGTGAGTAATGAAAGCACTGTCAAAGTCCAGCTGTTGGTTTTCTGGTGGTTTTTATGGCCAGGCTTAGATTATTGGAGCTGATGCTGTAGAGTCACTGTAGGGAGGGCGAAGGAGACCCAAGTTCTGGTCTCAGCCTGACTAGCAGCATTTGTGGGATTATTTTCAGGAAAGGAAATGATCTTTCCTTTAGATCTTCACCAAACTAAAGCTTCTATGGGAATAGCCTATTCTTTGCCAGTGTCTGGTCTATTAAATAAGCTGGTTCTGACAACGAGTCTGCAAGAGGCTTCATTTCCAAATAAAAAGACCGAGTGGGCCTTAAGAGAGCGAGCATTGAGCACTGCCTCCCTTTTTCCTGAGAGGGGTATCGTTGAGAGGCAGGTCTTGATTTGCGGAAGTGTCCTTATGGCCCTAAAGCAGTCAACAAAGAAAAAGAAAAGGTCAAGAGCTTAAGGAAAGCTGGCTAGAAAAATTAGACAGTCTGAGACTTGGCTAAACCAGTTAAGCCCCAGAACAAAGGTTCCAGTCTTCTGGGTCCAGGAGATAATTGAATATCTTCTTTATTGCTCAGAGCTACTCTATGTTGGGCTTTCTATTACCTGCAGACAGAAGCATTCCTAATGGATACATATGGAATTAGTTAGGTTACAGCTGCTACATTACACCAAAGGCAAAAACACAGAAACAAACATGGTCTGTTGATTGGAGCAAATCATTCTCGGCTTGCCTTGATTTGATCGTATGTCAAATGGGGAGCATATAATTGGCTTGAGAAATGCCAATGAAGGAATGAACAATGGCATTAACTTTTCAGATACTAGGGTGGTACTTCATTTTTATTTGCTTTTTCCTTTCTCCCTCCACCAATTTCACCCATCCCCCTGTAGGGTGGTACTTTAAACCACTGTACTTGACCTACTGCTGTTCCATTTGTTTCATGTTGACCCTATTTGAAATTCATATTTCTAGACAATATGTCATGTAGCAAAAAGAACAAGGCCATTGGAGGTATGCCTGGCTTTACATCCTAGATCTCCTACTTTACAAGTTGTGTGGCCTTGATCTTGTTATTTCAATATGTTCCATATAAAGTAACTTAGTTTATGAAATATCGTATTTCTTATCACACTTGAGGGGTAATGTGCTTTTCTTTCAGTTTAACTTCCTTGTATAGGAGGAGTCGCGGATCACTGGTAGGGATCATGTACTTCCTTTAGCTTCAGCTGCTGGGGTTGATTGTGATTCTTCTATCCACTTAGCTTCTCATATCCAAACATTTACAGAACTAGTCATTCTTTTTGTGTTTGTTTTCTGAAAGGGACTTTGGCTGGAGCATTGAGTAAGTGGAGGGCAATAATGTGAGGAGAGGCTGATAAGGTTAAATTGAGGCCAGAGGGTGAGGGGCCTTCAATGCAACATAAGGAGCTCAGGTTCTATGCTGTGGGGGCAGGGGAGCCGTGGGAGAAAGTCCAGCTGCAGAAACAGCAGCAGTGAGAGCCTGGACAGAGGAGGGCAGCAAGTGAGGCCACCATAAGCTGGTCCATGCATTTTCTCTTTGCTTTAGAGAAACCACCAGTCCTTACTTTGAATCTCATAAAGCTGTTTGTGATTATGGAATAGGTCAAAGAGCTAAAAAACTAAAGAAAATTCCAGTGTTTCATTTGGGTATTTTGGAAACATAAGAATTTGGAGGGGAGTAAAATGGTCATCCAGGGCAAAATAGAGACTTCTTTTTCTCTAAAACACTTATTCTCCTCATGCTAGGGTATATAATAAGCTCTCTGAGTATAGGTGCACTGAGTGTTATTCCTGGAGAAACGGTGGTGAGAGACCCAGTAAACAGAACTGTGTCTGTCCCTTATGCAATAGGGACAGGCAGGGTATTACACCCGATAGGGTTTGTGTCCCTTTTTGTAGACGGGGAGATGGAAATTCAGAAGGGGAAGTGACTTGCCCTGTGTTGAACAGAGCCATGTTATGCTTGTTAATTTTCAGTGTAAAATAGCAGAAGGAAAATGCCGGTGAGTATTGGCTTATTAATTATGAAGCTTTCCCTCTCCCCTCTTCCTTGCAACTTCGTTGACTATTATTTGTGGGCTACAGAAACCTGGTGACCAGAGCCCGTCAGGAGCACATTGGCAGAGCTATCCCTGTATGGGTGCAGAGTTTGTAGAGGTTCCTTGGGATGTGAGAGGAATATATTATAAAAAATATCAAAATCCCTTCTCACCCTGCATCTGCCAACTGACGTAAAGTGTTGCACAAGAAACAGGCAGACGGGACTTTATGAAAAAAGTCACCACTGTGGCTGCTTGGCTTTGGTTCCCTGCAGGGAATCCCAGTTCTGTGGAGCTGGACTGGGTCCAGAGGAGCACCTGGGAATTGTATGTGCCCAGCCTAGTTCACCAATGAAGGACACCATTCCATCTTTCACCAAGTCAGAAATATTACTGATTATAATTTGCACCCCTATTTTATGGGCCACTAAGAAAGACATCGGATGCCAAATAAACTAAGACACACTATAGTGGACACTTGTGATCCCTCCTGCCACCTGATGTCACTGCAGCTACGGGAGTCACACCTGCATTTGTCAGAGACCTGCACCCCAGGTGTATCATGGTGATTTTGGGGTTCTCAGGTGCCATGATAGGCTGCTCAGCCAAACCACTGCCATAACCTTAAAGTTGGGGGGTCAGTTAATGACTGACCTGGGAGTTGGTACCTCACACCCATCCCTGTTCCTCAGGGGACCCCAAGCCAAGGTTCATCATCAACTTTAAGATACATCCTGATCTCAAATATGTTTAAACTTGAAAAAAAAATCATCCTTGAACTGATATAGTATGGCAAATAGTGTTTACTGGTGCTAAGGAGAAAAATTAGAGGGGAATTTTAGACAGGGTGTCCAGAGAAAGCCTCTAACATTGAAGAAAAGACTGGAAGGCAACAAGACCTATGGACCTTTGTGGGAGGAGCCCCCCCTGGAGGGAGACAGGCCACGTCAGGCTCGGAGGAAGGGTGTGCCTGGGACAAGGGGGAGACCAGTATACCTGGAACATGGCAAAGGAAAGGAACGAAAATTAGAAAATGAAGTCAGGCAGGAAACAGGAGAACTTCTGGCCCTTTGAAGGATTTTAGTCTCACTCTTGATGAGGTGAGAAACTGCTGGTGTGTCCTCATCAGAGTGGCGTGAACCGACTTACACGTTATCAGGCTCTGCGTGCCATGCTGAGCACAGGCTAGAGGGGGCAAGAGTGGAAGGAGAAAGGCCATCTGGGAGGCTACTGCAGAGCGGGGCTGAAACGATGGTGACTGGGGTGAGAGTGGTACCAGGGACAGCAGTGACAGGAAGTCAGAAGGCAGACCTGTGTTAAGGCAGAACTGCAAGCATTTTCTCATAGATTACATATGGAAGATGAAAGAAAGAAACTAGTCAAGGGTGACTCCAAGGTCACTGTTGTTCTATTTCTGTGTTCCCTTCAAACTGGGTCACATGTCCCTCCCCCTCCACACACACCTTCACGGGCTTCCAGAACATTGTGTACTTCTCTGGATCACAGATCATAGAGCCTCCCTGTGTCTCAGTTTCCTTATTTGTCAAACAGATGATATTAACAGTCCAGACCTCATGGAGGTTTTGTGAGGATTCAAATAGGTACTGTGTGTAAACTAGCTGTTACATGCCAGATAGTTCTCAATGCATGCCTCACAGTTGCGTCCATGAATGTTTGCTATTATTTCCATTATTTTGTTTTATTATTTCTATGCACAAAATTGTCTATGTTGCATGCCTCTGGATGCCAAGTGTAAGAGGAGTGGGCACTCAGCCATCTGTTCCTGCCAGGCTGGCCTCTGCCCACCCACTTCCAGGCAACTACACTTGGCAAGGGAGGAGGAAGCATTAGATTGGCCAGAACCCAGGATAAACTTTGGGTGACCTTGGACCAGAGGGCAGGGCTCCTCTGCCTTAAGGGCCGGGGCCCATGCATCTCTCTTTCTTGTGCTTCCTCCCTCCTGTGCCCTCAGGGAAAGTCAGCAGACCCAGTGCTAGGTCCCGCAGAGGCATTCTGTCTTCCTAGTCACTTGTAAATGAAGGAAAATGGGAGGACTCAGAACCCCCTTGTTACCCAACCATCTGTCTTTGTTTGTCCGGGTCAAATACCTGTTCCAGGAAGTCATCTGAAGGATGCAACCAACCCAGGCACATTCTATCAGGAGGTGGTGATGAATTCCCAAACTGCTCCCCCTTCTGCCTACCTTGGGGACCCTTGCTTCCTTTTTTCCTTGCCTCCCTTCTCCTCCCTAGGGTCTTCCTGAAAAGCCCCTTTCACTCTTTTGTGTCCATCCAGAAAACTCAAAATAAGTCAGATCATTTCCTCCCAGACACACAGAAGGGGTGAACAGGGCCTGTTAAACACACTCAGCGTTGCATATTTGGGTTGTGTTCCTCCCGTCCCTACCCACTCTGTTCCTTCATCCTTTGTTTCACTCCTTTAAGTGACTGGATTTTTTTATCCTAGAGAGTAAAGCAGACTTCCTCTGAGCTTCAGAGTTCAGCCATGCTTTGCCTTTTAAAGGGGAAGACTGCAGAGATAGGAGGGCACTGGGACACCCAACAAAGAAAGGAGCTGGCAGCAAAGCGGCCCTGCCTGCAGGGATGGGGCAGTGTCAGCAGCCCCGGCACCATGGTGGCAGGACCTAGCAAAGCACGCTGACTGCTTTGCAGCTGGAGGAGGCTGGCTCTGCCTGGCTGGCTGTCACGTCGGGGAAGCCCAGCAAGGACCAAGTGAGATAGCTGCGGGAAGTGGGACATCGGTTTGAGAGCTCACAAAAGCTGTGCAGTGAGTGTGCTCAGGAGCCTACAGGATGCACAAGCACAGCCCCTCACCTTCTCTCTGAAATAACTTCCCATCTGTCGGGAGATGGGGCATCTGCAGGGCCACTCAAAGCATCCGTGTGATCGGCCCTCGTATGGCTGTGGCAGCTCCAGGGGTGACCCTGCAGAAGCATTGTCCTAGTGAAGTGAGCCTGGGATCTAGGTGCAAACGGGATACTGACCAGATGGGCAGGAATTAGCCCCGTTCTGGAGTGGGTGCTGGTGACCAGTCTGATGAGGACAGTGTCGGATGAAGTTGGCAACAGACCTCTCTGCCCCCCAGAGTTCTTTCTCCCCTTGCTTCCCTTTATTCCCACTCACAATTTTCTTTGCTTTTCCATAGGTCTCCTTTTCCAGAAGATTCCATCAGAATGGGAAGTCCTGAGGAGTAAAGGCCCACTTAGTTTCTTAGCCCTTAGTTTCCTTACACAGAAGGTAGGACAGTAGAGGGCTCATAATGCATATGTGCTCAGATCCTTCCATGCCTTGACATCTCGTGAATCTTGCCCTCTTTTCTTTCTTTATGCCTCCAGGCAGGGTGATGTCTACGCATTTTCTATGCTCTGGATAAAACTGACAGGACAGAGATGCCACACATTTCCTCAGCAGCTTATTCTAGGTTTTGGTTTACCTCCCTGCTCTGAGGAAACTAAGTAGTTCTACCCTATGTTTAATTAAGATTTCTCTTGCGGGCAATTTCTTCCTGAGTAGGTTTTGTGAATGTGGAGAACAATGACTAAATGCCTTTTTCATATAGAGCATTTATATGCTCACATATACAAGTTAATTTTCTTTTACAACCCTGTATTTAGCCCTGCTTGGGCCTCATTTCCATGCATTTGCATGTTAATATTCATACTTATGCAGATATATTCCTGGATTCAATGGAAGAGAATATCCCACACAGAAGGTTGAAACTGACAATTTATTCACAGAACTTGATCCTAAATTCAGAACTTCACTGGGCAGTATTGCCAAATTGAACAGCAACTGCTTTTCCTGTCCTGTGTAGAAATGGTTACAAATTCTATTTTTCCGTTTGTCTCTGACCAAAGGGGAACAGAGGTAGGAACTTCATGTGGAAGACATTCCCTGGCAAGACAGTTCTGAAGAATGGCATAACGTCCTTAAGATGTGACAGGCATCTGGGAAGAAACGGGCCATCTGGGTACCAGCAACATCAGTCCCTCGCCACGTAGATGCCATTCTGAAACGTACTGTCTTTGGCAGCCACTACTGGTCCCTTCTGATATATGGCTTCTCTGTTTAGAACTTAAACAAAAAGAAGCAGCTAAAGAGGTCTGGTATTAGGATATCCACAGCTCCCATGATTCCTAAGAGTTAGGACCCCACAATGGGAAAGCTAATATTTACTGACTACCTATTATGTGATTTACTGGTTCCTTATATGTTGCCCTGCTGCCCTTCAAAAATGGTCCTATTAAACGAATGTGATTGTTTCCATTTTTCAGATAAAGATACTGAGGTTCAGAGAGGATGAGTGCCTTAGTAAGGCCAAGCAGATGTCAGAGCCCGGTTTTCCAGTTAGATCTATCTGAGCTCAAAGCTCATATTTATTTCTGCTTTGTAGGGTCCCAGTACTAAAGGAAGAGTATTTTGGGTGCCTTGGGAATGAAATGCTTTGAATAACCTCTCTGATTATTTTCTTCCATGAAACCTTGTTCAAATTAATGTGCAAACAGGTTGACTTTGTTCTGTCTCACTAGAAAACAAAAACGGAGGTGATTAGTGCATAGTAAGCTTTACTGGGAGGTGCAATGCCAGGGGAACAAGAGAGGGCAAAGGGAAGGGGATACCTGGGGACAGGGAGGACAAGCAAATATGAGGAGGTTTGTTTGGAGCCTGGTCATAGGTTCCTAGAAACACACGGCTGGTGACTGGCACAAGGGACATCTTTAGACAGGCTACAGGGCAGCACTCATGTCAGAGCAGACAGTCCAGGGTGGGGAGAGGCATCTCTGTCTCCCAGCTCCATCTCGTCTTGCCTAGTGGCACCACATTTGCCCTACAGGGTGATAGGTTAGTTCACCTGCACTCCAGGTGGTGGTGCCCCAGCTGTCCAGGTAGCCTCAGAGAAAGCCAGACCCCTGCCTCATGGTGAAGTCTTTCATCTGAAGTCAGAAGTGGCAGAAAGAGATCTCTGGGTTCAGCTGGTTGGACACTGGATGTGGGAGGTACGGTGGCAGACATGACATAGAACATGCCAGAGCCCAGCCCTCGGCCAGGTAAGGATGAGCCATGGAGCAGTGTTAGGGGATGAGCTGATGGGAGCTAGTGGCCTAAGCCAGGGGGTAGGTGGGGCCAAGAGAACCTGAGGAAGTGTATAACCTGGGTGATGTCAATCTCCTTCCTGTGCCACTCAGACCCACTCACATCTTACAATACTAGGATCACACACTGCAACCTAAAACAAGGAGAATCTGTTTCTTCCACTTCAAGGTGGTGGCCAGTTGCAATCTCCTCAAAGGACTGAAATATGAGTAACAAACCCAGCTACAATCTCTGGTACTGTGACTGATACTGGAAACATAAGCGATGTTTATCATCACTTTCCTTATCATTCCTTTGAGATTTTCAGAGCTGTTCTGGGTTACTTGACTATTGATCCAAGCAGACTACAATCTCAGCCCATACTTCTTGGCCCTGGAGTCACAATTACTCCAGGTGACCATCTGCAGTACGTGAGAATATCAGAGGACACCACAGTGAATACCTGGTACCTAAATAAACTCTTTCATCTCCCTTTGTAGCAGTGCTAGAAATTGGGCAATTTCATGCATCAGTTAAATATGTCCTGTATATTCCTGCTGATTTACTGGCCTGGGGAGCCCATGAGGTTGTCAGTTTCTGGTCCATTTTCTCCCTTGGAACTAGGATATCAAACCAGGTAGAGCCTCAGCATAGGGGGACAGGCAGTACAAACTGTACAGGTGGGTCACCGGGAGCGACTGCACTGGGGCAGCCCTCCATTCCCACCTGTGGTCCCAGCACCCATTTCAGCTGCTGAGGACACAGAGCAGCACAGAGCCACTGGTGCAGAGCAGCCATAGGCCAACTTTTTTTCTGTAAAGGCCTGGATAATAAGTATTTTAGCTTTTGTGGGCCCTCGCATAGGTTGCAGCCACCAGTACCTGCCATTTGAATGTGAAAGCAACCACAGACAACACATAAACCAATAAAATGGTTGTATTTCAATACAACCTTATTTACATAACAGACATTGGGTCAGATTGGCCTGCAGAGGATGGTTTCCTGACCCTTAATTTAACATAAATACCAAATCCTGGAGTTCAGCGTCCACACCCCACAGGTGCTCTCTCTGGGTTGGTGTCTTAGCTGTGCCTTGGAGCGTTTAAGCAACGATTCTTCCAACGCCTGCCTCTGGGCTGCCGGATGCACGGTTAGACCAGGGAAGCTCCTTGCCGCCTCTTTACAGTAAATGGCTCAGCAAAATCATGGGAGGTAACACAGATGAGGCATTTTCTCAGTCCTGCGATGTGTTGCTGAAGGAGCCTCACAGTCAGGGAAGGAAAACTAATACCTGGAGTTCACAGCAATTTCAGGAAGGACACACCACCACTCCTACAGGGCGGCGGGTGTCTGATGTAGTCAACCTTCCACTTAGTCACTTATCTCCCTGAAGAAGGAGGCCCTAGAGAGGATTCGTGTTGATCTTCATTGACACTGGGGGCATCTAGTGTCAGCGGCTGTCATCCTAGATGGAGGAGACCTGAATTGTTAAGTTTATGCACAGACCCCATCTGGGTCACCACAGTGACATTCCTGGGCTGGCTGCACAGGCATCGAGGCGGTGAGTGGGGCGGCTGGCTGCCGTCCACAGGGTAGGTCAGTCCACTCACTGGACTGTTCGTTGCCTTCCGAGTGGCGGACAAGCTGAGCGTTAACTTGAAACATACAGTTCTACCTCCTTTGTGGCCAGTGCTCAGTCACACATATGTATTTCCCATACTTCCTTTTCCTGAACCTTCTAGTTACATATTTACTAAGCTTCTGCCTAACTGTGCAAGCCATTAGCTGCTGTCCCGGACTGTGTCTGTCTGTGCCTCAGCCACTGCTATGCTGTGAGTAGAGTGAACGTACGGTCCTGTGTCTGCACACCTGTTTGTCCTCCATAGCTTCCCAGGCCACCCCTCACCCCCACCCCAAGGTGAGGCTGTAAAGAGGAGGTGAGTTCTTTCCTTGTCTGTCAGTTGTTCCTAGGGACACCTCACTCCCTAGGTGTCCGTGATCAGAAAGAGGATTCCGTGTGGTAGACACAGGCGGCACGGATGTCTGGGCCGTCTTTAATGATGCCTCCATACACGCTCTGGATCTGCCCCAGCCTGGTTCTGAAGTTACCCACCTACCATGCAACAAATCACTGCCCTCCTGCTCAGACCTGTGACTACGTGGGCAGGTCCAACAGCCACACACTGGGTGTTTCACGGTTGTGTGCTGGTCTCTACTACCAGGAGCTGATTTTCAAATGCAGAGCATTGCTTGGTGGCAGAGCCGTCAGCATGGGTCCAGAATTCTAGAAGCCTGTGCTGTGCCTTCCTAAAGGGACTAGTCAGAGGCTCTGTATGCCACTGTGATCTGTAGTGGAGGTCTCAGCACCTTGGGATCAGCCACTCATGATGCTCAAGGAATAGTGAAGTTTACACTGGTTTCTGGGCCTGCTACAGAGCCTCATCTCATGCTGGCCCCTAGTTAAAAGGGGCATCCTTTGAATCACTCAACCGATATGCCAGAACAAGATTCCCAAGGGCAATATATGCTGCCCCCAGATTCAAAATAGCCCACCAAAGTCTGTGTTTCTTTTTAGAGATAAAAGTTGCAAGTTGCAACAAATTTGCTATGGTATAATCCCAACCACTGGACCCCTAAAAACTTAACCTGAACCATTTTCAGGTTTATCTCCCATCTTTTGGTTCATATATAACTTACTAGGTTACCTACAATACTTGTCATCTCATACTCACCCAGTCTGACTAGTATCATGTCTTTAATAGTGAACCAGTTTGATGCCTGAGGGATGTCAAAATGGTCAAGGTCCTTACAGAGTAATTTCAGTAGCCAGCTGGAGAATTATGACATTGAGGTTAGAGGTGGTGATCTGCTACCATTTCATGTAAAGGTGAACTGTTTTTGTTCCACTTTATTTGTGGTGTAGAGAAGAAAGCTCTCTGCATCAGTAGCTACATACCAAGTTGCAGAAGCCACGTGTCCAGTCCAGTATTTGGCACAGTTGCTGGGAGTGGGGCCAGTGCCTGGTTTGGTCCCACCTCTGAATCTGGAAGCGATAGAGCAGCCAGGGCCCTTGTGAGTGTGGATGGGTCTGACCTAGGCCTTCTGTCACGGCAGCTTTGGAGGCAGGTCTAAGGCTAACCCTCACCCCACAGGGAGTTGAGGCCATGTTAGGTGGTAGCACTGGGGTTTTGCAATGAATAAGAGGTTAAGACCCAGAGAAGATGAAGCTAAGACTTGGAGAAAGGTGGGAGGCACTGTAACTGGGTCCAGTTTGAAGGATGATGATAAAATGCACTTTTTTCAGCACACTTCCTCCTGTGCAAATTTCATACAGGGTCAGAAAGAAAAAGGAACTTCAGCCTCCCTAGGGTAGGTAGGAAATTTTCAGGGAGGGAATAAAACTGAGTTTGTACCTTAAGGGATGAATAATGATTGTCATCCTGTTCTGGCAGGTGCTTCTCATAGCTCCCGCGTATTTCCAAACACCAGATGTACTTGTCCACAGCCACTTTGTAAACAAAAGCAGCATCTCCTCTTCTGCCAGACATATCACCTCTGTTTCTCCTCCTATTATGATTATTATTTTTCCAATAATCAGCAATAACTTCTCATTAGCAGTTGACTTAGACACACAGGTTTCACTTAGAAATAACTGAATAATAGTATTTACCCTACAGATGTGTTGTGAATATTAAATTAGATACTACATGGAAAATGCTTAGCAGAGTGCTTAACACACAGCAAGAACTGTTTCCAATATTAGTTATTAGCACCATCATTTTAGAAGTTGCTAAAAATAACAGTTGAAAAAGACAATTTTACCATCTTAATAGAGATCTTTGCTATGGCTTCGTGTTGGCCAGGACAGAACTGGATCTTTGAACAGTTAACACAATCTTCAAGACACCAGATTGCAGAATAATCTCTTGATACCATCCCCCTACACTAGTCGCTGACTCCCTGGCCGCACACATTTGTGTTCAGATGTCTACATTGCATTACCTTTTTCTCTTCACTCCACAAATCATTATTCATCCTTTAAGGTACAAACTCAGTTTTATTCCCTCCCTGAAAATTTCCTACCTACCCTAGGGAGGCTGAAGTTCCTTTTTCTTTCTGACCCTGTTGAAATCTTGTCCATTTCTCCATTACATTGTAGGACATTTATCTAAGTTCTGTCTCCTATAATTTGCGAACTTCATAGGAACAGTAATATATCTTAATAATCCTCAAATCCTTAAGGCACAGTGGAAGGCTTGACATAAATTAGGCATCCATTAAGCATTTGTTGAAAAAAATCAATGAACGAGTTTATGATTTTATACATGAGTTTGTCTTTATGATGCTCAGGGTATTATCTTTTCTTCTCAAGAATAAGGAAGAGAAAGGACTTTATCACAGTCTGGAATATCCTGATTTTTCCTTAATAGAATACCAACTAAATTAAAATGACAAGCCAGTCCATTCAGGCCTAGGGTGTAATTCAACTCCAGAAAATAGAAGGGGAAAGGAAGAGGTACTATTTGTTTCTAAAGTTACAGTACTTAAGAGTCTGGTGCTGACATAAAGACAGACATATAGACCAATGGAACAGAATAGAGAGAAGTAAATAAATCCATGCACATACAGTCAACTTTGCCATATGACATACGTTGCCAAGAAGGCACAATGGAAAAAGTATAGTGTCTTCAACAAATACTGTTGTGAAAGCCATATATCCACATGCAAAAGAGTAAAATTGGACCCTTAAACTGTACCATGCAAAAAATTGACTCAAAATGAATTAGACTTAAACATAAGACCTAGAACTGTAAAACTCCTAGAAAAAATCATAGTGGAAAATTTTCATGTCTTTGCACTTGGAATTGTATTCCATGAATATGACACCAAACAAACAGGGAAAACAGCAGAACTAGACAATATCAAACTAAAAAGCTTTTGCACAACAAAGGAAACAATCAGCAGAATGAAAAGGCAATCTATGGAATGGGATACATATTTGCAAATTATATATACACGAAATATCCGATAACTGGTTGATTTCAAAAAGCTCCTACAGATCAACACCAAAAACACAAAAACAATGAAACAAAACGAAAAACCCAAGCAAAAATATTCTAATACCCTGATTAAACAATGGACTAAAGATGTGACTAAACATTTCTCCAAAGACATCCAAGTGGCCAAGAGACATATGAGAAGATTCTCAACGCTGGTAATCAGGGAAATGCACAGCAAAATCACAACGAGGCATCGCCTCACACCTATTAAGACGGTTATTATCAAAAAGTCCAAAAGACAAAGGTCGGTGAGGACATGAGAAACTGGAACCCTTGCTTCCAGGGTAGGAATGCAAAATGGTGCAGCCACAGTGGAAACTATTTGCATGATAAAGTTTAAGGGTCCAATTTTACTCTTTTGCATGTGGGTATATGGCTTTTGCAACAGTATTTGTTGAAGAGACTATACTTTTTCCATTGTGCCTTCTTGGCAACCTATGTCATATGGTGAAGTTGACTGTATGTGCATAGATTTATTTACTTCTCTCTGTTCTGTTCCATTGGTCTGTTCACATGGTTCCATTCAGATGAAGTATCTAAAGTCGAATAATTTGTAGAAGCAAAGAGTAGATAGTGGTTGCCAAGAAATGAGGGAGCAGGAAATAGGGAGTTGCTAATCAACATGTATAAAACTTCAGCTACACAAGTTCTAGAGAACTGATGTACCTATATATAGCAATACCACATGTATGCTTAAACATCTGTTTGGAGGGTAATCTTACATTAAATGTTCTTACCAAAATAAAAATTCATAAATAAATTTTAATTATAAAGAGAGAAACTGAAAGAGGAATCTTACATTACTCATAACTTACCTTTATATACTTGAACTTAGTTGAAACCACTACCAATCAACTCACTTGGGACTGGGTCTTCTCATTGGGATTGTGACATTTTAGCATATTCTGTAAGGAGGTATAGGAATTTCCCAAGAAGTGAATTGTGTAAATGCGGAAGTGGGGATTGAGGAGAACAGGGATGGGTACAGAATCCATGCAGAGGGCTATTTCTGGCACAGGTGCACAGAACTGAAATATTTTGGTTTTTTTAAAGTTTTCTTTTAATTTTTTAAATTGAAGAATAGTTGATATACAATATTATATTGGTTTCAATTGTACAACATGGTGATTTGACAGTTATCTACATTATTAAATGCTCACTGCAGCTAGTAGAGTTAGTGTCTGTCAACACAGAAAGATGTTATAGAACTATTGACCATAGTCCCTGTGCGGCACTCTCATTCCTGTGGCGAATTTATGTTATGATTGAGATTTTGTGCCTCTTTACTCCCTTCACCTACTTCACCCACCACCTGAGCCCTTTCCCCACAGTCACCACCAGCCACTTCTCTTGGAGGGAACTTCCCATGGTCTGTATGGCTGAGATGAAAAGGAGAGGGCAATGGAGACAGGAAGACTGGTAGAGAGGGGCCATGTAAGAAAAGCTTCGTTCCATTATTCTTAATAGTTTGAATTTTATCCCAGGTTTAAGCCTTGGGGACACACTGCTGTTTTTAAGCCATCCAGCAAAATCTTGGGTGTCAGTAGGAAGGATGAAATAAAGAAGAGTTCAGTTTGGAAGTCTGTGGATGCCAACCACACACTCCTCCTTCCCACTGGTTCCTAACCTCTTAAGAAATGGACTTGAAGATCCGAGTCTAACGTCACTCACGCCTGGGCCAGACCAGTTCCCATTACTCCCTGATAGAACTAAATTCAAGAAGGCAGCTTGAAGCCAAGTCAGAATGGGGGTTCCTGGCAGCCCCCGCAACTCACAAGGACAGTCACACGCGATGAGAGCGTGACTACCAAGCAGACCCTTGTCCAGCCTTTGGATGGAGGATAGGCTCTTGTCCACACAGCCAGGCTGGGCAGAGGGGATGAGAGTGTCACTGACCAGCTCTGGGCCAGCTTTCCGGAGCAGAGGCTCTGCCCCGCTCAGGAGGTCCGTGTGCATCAAGCTTCTGAGGCACCTTAATTAGGTGGGCTGCTCACTTTCCCACGGGTGGAGGAAACAGGACAGGTGGGGCCAGATGACTGAGGCACCTGTGGTCACTCTGCCCCCTAGGAGTGAGGTGGAGACCTGCTCCTGCTCTGCATGGAGATCAAGCTGAAAGGAAGGAGGGGAATAGGTAAGAGTTCCTACCTAACAGTGCACCTAGACTCAGGAAGGACACTACAAAGATTACGACATCAGGAGCTTGTCTAAGAGATGGTGAGACCCCCAGTCAGGGAACAACATTGAACGGAGAAGTGGGTATCAGATAAAACAGCAGCTGTGTGCGTTCACCAAAGCATCTTCCTTAGACTCCGCCTTCCTGGATTAGAGCCCCTTATCTGTCGTGTAACCATTACAGCTCAGGTCACCACTCTGAGCCTCAGTTTCTTCACCTATACAGCAAGCAGGTTAGAGCTGACAATAGTTAAGTCCCTTTCCACCAACACCTCAGCTTGTTGACACTTCTACCCTGAGCTGAACTTTGGAATTTTCTTCTGCTATCAAAAACTGCACAGCATAAAACTTAAATGACCAGGAACCTATTAAAAAATTAGTAGTTACAACCCCAAGGAAATGAAAAGTTTAACAAGAGTACAGCCAGAGCTGATGTTTGAATGGGGAGGAAGCATTCTTACAGGATCCTTAATTGGTCACTGGGGCAGCCGGAGTGAGGCGGCTAACAAGCCAAACAATTTTGATGACATAAAATTAACACCAGGACATAGGAAAAGCCTGTTTTATTTGCTATTTTATGTGTTATATGACAATTTAATTAAACTTTGAAGGAATCCAAGCAGTTAATTCCCCAGAGAAATAAACCAAAAATGACATTCAGGTCTGTCTCCTAAGGAGTAAGGCAAGGGAGTACTTTCTGCATTTTATAATGCTATAAACCCAACTTTTACTTCAAAATTAATGACTGTGATTAAATAGTCTCGGCCTTCCCTGCACCCCTTCTCGTTTCTCCTCTCAGGATTGACTTGAGGCCATCTGGAGTCTCCCAAAAGAATATGGTAAAGGCAATTCGAGTGCCACCTCATGGGCTGTAGAATGAACCTCTTGTACATGTAGCACTGCTGGGTAACATGTACATGTAGAAATGCTGGGCATTTCTGCTTTCTCCTCACAGATACTCGTGAGATGGCATAATAATAATAATAATACTAACAGCAATAGTAGTAGCAATAATGAAACATCAGCCAGGAGGGGTTAAGTGATGGTGCAATAACAAACATCCCCAAAGAGCCCCGCCGGCTCAGTGCTTCCACAGCAAAGGCCTACGCCTCACCCGCACTGCTGTGCACCAAGCTCTCCATGGTATATGGTCTCCGTGGTATAAGGAAACCAAGAGCACTGAAGGAGGTGCCACCAGCTACAAAACCTTCCCTCTGGAATCTGGAACAGACATGTCAATTCCACTCATATTTCATTGGCTCAAGCCAGTCACATGATCACCTCTAGCCTGGGGTTCAGGGAAGTGCAATTCTTCCATGTGCCTGAGAGACAGCAGCACTTCCTATGTATCAGGCTTTGTCCTAAACAATGTGTGTATATACATGCATGTGTGTTTGTGCGTGTGTGTATATATATATATCTCATAGATATGTGTGTGTACACAAATCTATGCATATTTGCATAAATATATACATACATACATATTCATTTAAATAATTTGAATAATATAAAAATACCTGTGTAGTAGATTCAAAAGATCTTGAAGTCTGCAATCTCAGTATGTGTCAACATTATACTTTTTCCACTATGAGTCTTGAGCAAGAAAATTAGCATTTAGTTTCTCCATTTTTTTGTTTTGGAAATGGAAAGGATCAAATTGCTCACCTCACAGAGCTGGTGCAAATATGTAATGCTTATGACATTGTTTCATAAATGACCAACAAGCGTTCATGATTTTTATCTGCAAGGAAAGGTCAGTACATTATCCTAAAAAAATAAATGGAGACTGGTTGAAATTACTTTTTTCTATTCTGGTCAGAAAAGGTAGCTCTGTTTTCCTTGAAATAAATGAAGACTTTAGTTGACTTTAAACTTTACCTCTAGTCTGAGCAGCATGTCTGTCATCTCAAGTTCTAAGTTCCCTCTGCTGAAGCTATGATTTTCTTTGCAATTTCATAGCATTTATTCTGTCCCACTCAGTCTGGTTTAACAGAGCAGTTTGATATTATAATAGCCTAATAAATGGATGGATCCTAGAGTGCAACCACCAGGTCCCCACACATGGGCATAGGAAGGAAACTAGTCTCAGTGGGGTGTTGGTAAACAATGCATTTGGCTTTATAAATACATTACACAATTTGATCTTCACAATAATTTTGAATGAATTATACAGGATCACCCTCTTGCTATATGCAGAAACTGATACTCAGGGTTCTCCATGCAATTGTGGAAACAGCCAGCATTTATTGAGGACTCACAATGGGATGAGATCCTGCCCTGCATCTGACAGTGCAACAATCACTCCCCCACACATACACACGCACACACGCACATGCACACAAACCTGCATCACTTAGCTCGGTGCTCACCTACTAGCCATGTAACGAATGTTCAGAGTTGGTTTGGGAAAGAACAAGGAAACTTGAATGAGAGGCTAAAGACCTGGGGCTTGTTTTGGTGCCATTCCAGGAGCAGAGCGGCGTTTGTCGGTGGTGCAGGCTGGAACTGGATGCAGGATGAGGGGTAGGGGAGGGGAGGGACTGAAGCTAGGGAACGTTGTTGAACTAGTTCAAGCAAGTGGTCATAAGCCCAGGGCGAGGGAGGTGACAATGGAAATAGCTCTGGGCAGTGCAGTGAAGCTCTGTAAAAGATCAGGCGAAGTCAGGTGGAAAGCATTAAGCACACTCATTGATGTGAGGGCCAAGCAGGAGAGAGGCGGCCGGAATGGGTCAGTGCAGAGTTTGGGTGCCTAGCAGGATAATGGTCCCATTTATAGCAATTGAGAGGCCCACAAAAAGAGCTAGTTTGGGGTGACATGAAGAATTGATTTCTGAGTGTACTGCACTTAACGTTTGGACAGATAATCAAATAGAGCTGCCTGGCAGATGTCAGGCATTCTAGAATCAGGGAGTCAGGAGGGAGAACTGGCTGAACTGGGACATTGGTGCACCAACAGTGGAAGGCTGAATGTTCAAGCATGAGGTATGAGGAAGCATCCCAAGGGAGAGAGCATGTAGGTACAGAAGATAAGACGCTGGAGGGGAGGACCTCGAAGCAGCAGCATTTAGACGAGCAGAAGCAGACTGAACTCTGGGAAGCATGTGGGAGTTGGGCTGCAGAAGGTGGATTCAGTTGCTCAGGACTGAGGGAGGGCTGAAGGTCTTTTGAACAGGAGATAGTCCTGGAAGCCGAAAGAAAACCAGTGCTGAAGGGTCGGGGTGTGATCTATGATGGAGGAACACCGAGGCCAAGAGACATGCTGCCCAGGAAAGGTGGCAGCTAGCGAGAGGCTTTCTCTCTAGAGGCTTACATGTGGGTGAAAGACAGGGAGTAGCTCAGTGCTGGGGAGGGGACCAAAGTGGCTTGTTGCTTTCCAGACCAGGGAAGGGGAGAAAAGTCCTAATAAGGGAGAAAGAGAGGAAGGAATAGGACAGAGAGAAGAATCGACGTGTCAGGTGGACCAGCAAGCGTAGAGGCTGGCACGTAGCAATAACCAGATAGACTTTAGTACCAGAGAGGGAAGCAAAGGCAGGGAGACGGCAGCAAAGCTGCATCAGGAGGGAATGGCAGTCTTCATTTCCAGAGAAAAGGGAAGGTCTAGTGCTTCTGCCAACAGTAAGAGCCTTGGGTTAAGTTGGTTACCGGGCCCCTGCCCAGGCCAAGCCTCACCTGTGTTCCAGTCTCTGCAGACTGAGCAGAACAGGGCAGCGCTGAGCACCCGAACCTGCTTCAAATCCTGAATCTCCCACAAGGCGAGCATGTGGCAACCCTCAGCACATGCCTGTTTCTAACAACTGAATTAGATTTGTCTTATCTCTGATCTTTTCCTTCATAACTGAAGTTAGGTGATAAACAAGTAGATGCTAAAATAAGAAAGGCAAATTATTTCTGAAACACCTATATCATGGTATCAGCTTTTATTTACATTATCTTAGACTTTATTTTAGACATTATCCTGAATCCTCCTCCAGTCCTCTGGTTACTGAAGTGGCATATCCGTGGCTCAAAGCATTGCTCACATGTCTCCAAAGAGCGCTGACGTTCCCGTCAAGGAACCCTGTGCAGTTTGCATTCATGACCGATGCACCGTCTCACACACGGTTAGCACTTGGACATGCTCGTCAAAGGGCCTGGAGTCTGGTTTCTCTTTTTCAGGGTGGTTTTCCCTCTCCCTACCCCCACCCAAATGTTGCATTTCCTGCACTTCCAGCAAAAGCTGACCATGGATTTATTGCTGATGTTAAGAATCATACTGTGTCAGCGTGCAGATCTCTCTGTCAGCTTATCAAAAGAAAACAGCTTTTATTTTCAATGCCAAGGGAAGATTGGGATGGTAGCAAGACAAGTAGGGAAAATGAAGGGGGAAGAAAGAGATAAGAGTAATGGACAGTGTGAGCAAGGCCGGGAAGGGTCGGGGAGAGTGGGAGGTGGGGGAAGGCACAAACCATTGGGAGGTGAGAGGAAAATGGGAAACGGAGGAGGGATGGAGAAAGAGGACAGATGAGGAAAGGGTGTGGAGAGAGGTCAAGGGCAGTGAGAAGGTACATGCAGGACGTCCATTTCCAGCTGGGAGCCCTGCCCCATCGCTGTGAATTCTTGCTGTTTAGGAACCGCAGCAGACCAGGTCTGAAGATAGCAGACAGTCTGTCGGACACTTAATGATTTATAACAAGTACATGAGAATGCCATTAAAAACTAATTCATCACCACCAGGCTAAATGACTTGCAAACATCTGCTCTGCAACAGGACCCTCTGGGGAAGAGAATTTCTAGGAGTTGAAAAGTTCTTCTGATGTGCGTATTGCAGATAGAGTTAAGATACAGACACCAGCACTTGGGACACTAGTTTTCCATCCAAAGTGATTAATTAGGGTGATGCTTAAATGTTTCTCTTTGACTCGCCTAGTTCGTGCGCAGAAATTTCCTCTAAGCTGGGTACCCTCCAGAGCGACATGCAGATGCAGAGATGGCTGTCTTCCACTCTGGTGGCTTGGTTCCAGACGATGACTAAGTTTCCTAGAAATGGTAGGTCTCCACCTTTCAGTCTGCTGACCGGATCTTTTATCAGACAGCAAACCTCAATACAAATGAGCTCTCAGGCAAAATCTGTTCACTTCTTGCTGAAGACTTGACGTGGATCATTCTTCTGGGACTGGCCTTGGCTTGGTTCCACTCCTAGCCTTCAGGCATTTCATTCCAGTCAATCCTTAAATTTTCCTTTCCAGGCAAAAACCTATAGGCGTTGGTGTCTTGTGCTACATACCCCGTGCTTACCTGGGAGTTAAAGTGCAGGCACACTAGATTTTAATATGCCTACAGATTCCCATCTGTTATGGGCTGAACTCTGTTCGCTAAGAAGAGGTATTGAAATCCTAACCCCTAAGGTGACCTTATCTGGAAATGGGGTTATTGTAGGTGTGCTCTACTGACGAAGTGTCCGGATCCATGTAGCTTGTATCCCAATGAGAGACAGACTATAACAAAAAAAGAAAATTTATGTAGGATGTAATGTCAGGTAGTGCTAACACCCACAGTAAAAAACAAGTAAGAAATTAGAGAGTAATGTGTATGTTACCTGGATAGGTGGATGAGATAAGGTGTCACACTTGCTTAGGGACATGATTGGTAGCATCACCATCTGTAACATCATTTTCGTTCACATTATAGCTGGGATTGAACACAGGCTCTTGAAGTCCAGGGTAATGCTGGTTAACAACATCATGCTGCCTCCCAGTGATGGAGAAGAGGAAGAAAATTCATAAACATTAAACAAACAAACAAACAAATAAATAATAGTAGCTACAGCCTAGATCTCTCCTTTCATCCCAGAGTCTGGAGAAAGCTACCAAGTAGGTCAGTAAAAATAAATCCTCTTTTCAGAATGTATAGAATATTAATATTTGGAAAGGTGACCATCTCTGATTCCTGTAGCCATTCAGCATGACTGTAGCTCGTAAATGCCTCTCTGCATTTTCTCTCCTTCCTGGCTGCATATGCATGTGCCGTCTCCAAGGGGAAGAACATCTCCTTGTGCTGTATTGTTACTGAGAACAATCAGACGTAAGGTGCAGTGGTTAGGAACACAGCATTTGGAGCCATTTTAATCCCGTCCTACCCCTTCCCAGCTGTGTAATTGAGCTAGATGAGCAGCTGGCATATGAGCCCCATAGAGGCAGGTCTCTGACCTAAACGGCCTGGTGCCTACACAGTGTGCTTTGTAAATCACAAAGAGTCAAAGAATGAGTGACTCAGAGGATCACCTCCTAACTCTAAGGTTCAATTTTCATGTATTTAAAATGGAAACTACAATACACACAACAGGGTTTTGTAAGTTAGTTGAGATAATGATTATAGAGTACTTAGCATAATGCCTGGCACATAGTAAGCAATCAAGACATAGTAGCTTTATAATTCAGTGCATTTAGGCTGAAGACTATCCATGCTCAGGAGAGAATATGATATGCATCTCTCTGAAGAGTGGGAGGGTAAAGCTAGACATATTTAGAAATAAGTATAAAATAAAATGCATACTGTGTTCCAGGAGCCTCCAGGCAAGGTGTCTGAGAAAGATCCCTAGAACCTTTAGGAGAAAATCAGAGTTCGTACTCAGATGGCATTTAGGGATCCTTACCTGCCCATGCCAGGATCTGTCCTTGTATCTATCTACGTTTTCTGTAGGAACCTCCTATCCTTCCGGATAGGTGTGATTGTGGTCAAACTTCCAGATCTGGTACTTAGCACAATGCCCCAACAGAGTTGGGGACTGAGCCGTTTCCTTAACCTGGAAGACATGTGGATGGTATTAGCTTCTAGAGCACATGAGTTCCATGACGGTCTTTCTGTATGATGTCATATCATGGATTTATCCAGAACCTCAGGCATCTGCACTCCCTCCCTTCTGAGTTCTACTAACAAACTATCCCTTGGACTTTCTAATCCATCAAATGGGAAAGAAAAATGTCCTCTGTCTACCTCCCAGAATTGCTCAGAGAACCAAACAAAAACAACAAAGCATTATGAAAGGGTAAATGCCCAAATGTAATATTATTATTACTAAATTGAGATAATGATGCATACTTTCTACAATTTTTAAAGAAATGTTGCAGGATAATTTTGTAACGGTCTGTTTTTCCCTGAAGAATATCTGTCTACACAAATTTGAGACTTTCCATAAACTGCCTTTTAGTTACAAGTTCAGTCCATCAAAAATCAATAAATACTCATTTGCAATTAGCAAAGTGCATTTACACCCATCTTCTTATTTGCAATTCATGACAACATACGGAAGAGTCATGGTGAGGGTTTCTATCGCAGGTGAGGAGACCGAGATGGAGAGAGGTGGAGGGACCTGCCCAGGACCCTGCGGGACAGACCGAGCTCACACCCAGCTCTTTCAGCTCTTGACACCACAACTGCCATTATCGCCCAGCTGTCCCAGCAGGCCTTTCTCAGGCTTGATGGGCGTAAGTAGGCTAATTATTGGTAATGTCTTTTTTTCAGTGATTTCACTTGCTATCTTGTCTCAAAGCCCAGGTTCTGAACATAGATATGAAAGACAGCCTCTTTTTATTAGTTTTGTTATACTTGCGTTTTTTGGAAAAAAAAAAAACGTTTGCAGAAAATACAGACACGGGCTCTTTCAGAAGGGCATATTGATCAGAAAGCATTGTGAAATTACACGGCTGTGCAAAGATGATCATGTTCATTGGAAGATGAAGGATTTGAAGGACTTAATCAGCCGGGTTAGTAGCTTAGTTGCTAAGATAATTTTTACTTATTGAAAATTAGGAAAAGTTATTTAGAGCACATCTGTAAGAACTGGGGGCTGGGTATTCTCTAGCTGCTTTCCACTTCACTGTCCTGCTCTGTGCCCTGGGAGGCTGAACCCCAAGGACTACTTCACCCTCACTTCTTTGCCTCTTGTTTTAGATGGGAATCAGACAATGGGAAGTACCAGCAGAGGGAGAGACAGAGTTTGGGGTGTTTATTGCCCTGCGCTGCTGTAGGTGGTGGGGTGTTCCTGCTTGAGGCTGTAACTCCCACAGGGGTGTTTCCCTGCAGCTGTAGGATAACTACAGGACCCTCTATACCCCATAACTCTTCCCTCCCCTGGCGCCTTCCTGCCTGCAATGGCAGCTGCTCCTGGCCCTGCTCCCTCTGTTGGCACAGCCCAGACTGTTCCGTCATCTTTGGATTGGCTGTAACCCGGCCCACGTCTTTGAAATAGTTCTGGCATTAAACACTTCTATGCTCTCTGTTGAGTGGCTGCTTCCTCCTGGGACTAAGTGGCGCTGGCGATGACAGATACAAAACGATCTGCTTCAATCCTATGTGCTCTGACCTGCAGGAGGAAAGATGCTCCTCCCCACCCCACCAACACACCATTTACGGGGAAAAGGCGATGGGAATCGGTGGTGCCTGACAAGCAGTAGAGCTTGATCCGTTGCGATGTCACAGACAGCAGAAAGAATGCCCACCAGGACTTTCACACCCAAGCGGCCCATGTCTGGCAGCCACTATCAGTGGCCTTGGCCACAGAGCTCCTCGGTCTAAAAGCACAGCAAGTGAGAGGAAGGTACAAAAAAGTCCCTGGAAGTAGAAAGGCAGCCAAGGATTTGGTCAACAAGTGACTAAAAATAGACTAAGGGGCAAAATTCATGGCTACTCCTATTTTTTAAATATTATTTTTATGTATGTTAACTGCATACTATGTTGTATGTAATAAAATAGTTTCTATTGTGATTTTAATAAGGATTGTATTTAGAGAAAGATGACCATTGGTTAGCTTCTGTGGTGACTTTGCAATGAGCCAGCTGGGTCCAAATGCACCTTCTAGGCCAGAATCTCCTCTCTGGTATGTTTGGGAAAGTTGGGCCATAAAAGAGAGATTCTTGTGCAAGGTTAGGAGGCAGGGTGACCAACCCTTCTCAGGGTGCCCACAGCTGAGGTATTTCCCTGGGGACGGGACCTTCAGTGCTAAAACCAGGACAGTTTCAGGAAAGCAGGGACAGTGTCCCCCTGTTAATAGGTGGGAGTCAAGCAGCAGCTCACAGCCTGTTCTCACGCACCTGCAGGCTCCCCTGGATGGTACAGAGCATCGGCGGGGGGCCTGGGGCTGTTCTACTTCCTCCATCTCCTTGTTCAGCTTCTCCGACCTCTGGCCACGTGTGCCCGTAGCTCTGTGAAGAAGGGACACGCAGCACCAATATTCACCAGCTCAGTCGGGGCTGCTTGTGGACTTCTGCTCATCTTCCATAGCCACCTTCTCCTCCTGACAGCCTGCTCTGCAGAACTCAAGCTCCAAAATCAGAGGCCAAAATAACAGCATTACCAGCACCCACAACGGCATGAAGTCACATTTCTATAATAAGTCCCCTTACATACACATATATGTATATATATATATCCCCGAATACATCTCTAGCTTCTGCTTCTCAGATTTAACTCCAGGATACAGTTTCATTCCCTAAGTTTCAGGCATTAAACACTCCTTAGGAAAGAGGCTTATAGCTGGGCCCCCGCAGGCACCACTTCTTAGCCACTGGGGCCTGCCAGGATCACCACGTTTGGCCTAGAAGGCAGTTATCTATCAGATGCTGACAGTAACATCATATCAGATAAATCTAAGGGGCAAAGAGGTGCAGAGTCCAGAATCACAGTCACTACACTGCTCAAAATTCAGTGTTTCCTAAATATCTACAGTCCTAATTCTTTATTAAGAATTAATAGTCCCCCAAAGATTTTGTCCTGCCGTATTTGCCTTACCTTATCTACCCCACTTTCATCTTCACTTAATCCTCTAACAACAGGAATGATTGGCTATTTCTTCTTTGTTTGCAACTAATTTTCTGAGTGATCTTGGGCAAAAATAAACAACAAAACAACATTCTAGCCTTTAGTTGCTGATATCTGTCATTATCTAAGTCATAACAGTCACGTCTGTCTCAGGCTCTGCTCCCGTTTTGCTTTGTCCTCCTTCACCCTGTTACCTGCTCGACCCCCGAGCGGCTGTGATGAGCCGCTCCTGCCAAGTCTCTGTTTTTCCCAGGCACAGCGAGAGGCTGTTTCTCCAACCATTGCTATTACTGAATAAGAACGATATTGATGATAGCGATAATAACAATGAATCATGATGGGTAATTACCAGGAACTGGGGTAAATGCTTTACCTGTATTTTCATGTCCAGTCCCCACAGAAGCCCGAACGAATGTAGTCTGCTCTCCACCTGGATCAGACAGCGGGTACTGAGGATCAGAGAGGCGCAGGAAGTTGCCTCCGGCATCAGAGGCTAGGAAGTGCCCACTGGGGGTGTCAGAGCAGTCTGACCCCAGAGCCCAAGGGACATTCTTTACACTAGTAGGATCACCCTGGTCACACTGTATCCTAGTCAGCTCTTCCCAGGTCTGGGCGTCCTCTCCTTGGTAAGTTTTAGACAGGAGGGACAACCACTGTTCATTTCTGTTTCTGGAGTCTTCAACACTACGTCTGGCACAATGAAGTCGAGCAGAGCAATGCCCGAACGGGAAGGTGGCGGAGGGATGGCTGCCAGCGGCCTGAGGATCGTTCTGCCCCACCTGATGGGATGCTGGCCGGCCGAGCTGGCCGGGCAACGAGAGGCCCCTCCGTCTACCCTGACTGTGCACCCGTGTGCTCCGTGCCACTCCCGCTCCCCCCAGCGGGAGCCGATCCCAAGCTTGCAGCCTAGAGAGAGCACTGGGGCGTTGAGCCCATCTGGATGGGGTGCAGGACTGACCCCCAGGAACGCCTGTTCTACAGACTCTCAGGACTCGGCAGGGGCACGGCGATCTATCCATTCTGTGGCCAGGACGAGCCTGTAAGCTCCCTTGCTCATGGGAGCTGCCAGCTCCCGATCTGGAGGGACTGCCCCTCTCTTCTGCCTCTCCCTGTCCACCAGCAGTCCTTCAGCCATCGCGACCTCCTTCAGCAAAGATGGGCACATGGGAAATTGGCACAACCTAGTATCTGAACCCTGCAAGGACCAAAAGAAGGGAGGGAATGTGCTGGTTCTTTCCCACTCCTACTTAATATTTCATGGCCCCAAATAACTTGCTATTCTTGCACAAATTGCAAAAATATATGCTGACTTTGATAATTAACCTGCTGCTTTTAGCTATGGGCTGTGTAAAAACATCAGAAGGAAAAAAATGCTGGGATTTTCCGTTTTCCCCTCGTTGCTCTGCTTTACTCTTACCAAAACTTGGGAATCAAATTATCTGCTTTTTCTGTCAAACAACAAAACATTTGCCCAATAAATCTCTACCCTGAATCTTGTTTTCCTGAGCCTAAATCCATGTCATTATGCATCACTCACATCCTGAAAATGCAATAAAGTGGACACTAAAGTGTGGCTCAGCCTCCTTTGGTCAGCATAATGATCCTAAATGTATTGGATATAAAAATACTGTACTAATTTTGCTTACTCTTCATTTTTTCCCTCACAAACAGAGAAAAACCACCGTGCCTTTAGGGGAACTGAAACGCAGCCGCGTCTGCTCTTAGGAGCACGTAATGGGTTCCAGCATGGCTTCCTCAGTGCCTGGCGGGTAAGAGCCTCAGCTCCTGGCCTGTGGGTCAGGGTTTCCAGTGGCCCTGCTGGAGCCGGGGACCAGAGGCCAGCCAATCAGGAGCCAGAGAGAGTGACTCTGTTTATTGGCTTACTCTCCAAATATATTATTTTTGTCACTTAATTTGATGCCACAGGCAATACTTTATTAACCAACTGTTGGGCACACTCCTGGTCATTCTGTTTATGGGAAAAGAGCACTGTGCTAGGAGTCCTGACGCACTAGGACTGCGTTGCCCTCTTCAGTTTGGTCGGCCACTGGAGACTCCGTGACGTTGGGAAGCCGCTCTCGGTTAGCATCTGACTCTCTGTAGACTCAGGCTGGAGGAGCCCCTGGCTCCCCTCGGATTTGGGAACATGCTCTTGAAGTAGGTGCGTGTTCTGGGAGTATTTTTACGTTTCATGTTTTCATCTAGATAACCTAGGAGAAGCTGAAAGGGATGTCTCCGTCGGGTGCATGACTAAGAGCCCAGCTCTTCCTGTGAGTCAGCCCAGCCTTCGCGGCTGCGTTAACTACCGCAAGTGAACAGCTTCACAGGTAAGGTTTGGCGTTCATTGTCCTGCTTCTCTTGGGGGTGGGTAAGAGGTCTCCAGTTTGAGAATCACTGGACTAGGTCACACATCTCTCCCCCATTTGGTGATTTTCTGAAATTCCTGAGAGTGGATGATTCCACGTGTTTGCTCTTTTATTTTTTCATTCATTCGTTGTTTATCACGTGTTGTGTTGCACACCCATGGCAAGCCAGACGCTGTCCTAGCCACTGAGCCACCCTGAATGAAGAGGAGCCTCTCTGGGCTTCCAGAATCTCACAGCCAGGCAGGGGAGACACACATATCCATAGACACTTACTGGACATGCAATTTTTAATTGAAAATATCTTTGAACTACCTTCTAATAAAGCAATCCGTAACCCTAAACATAAACTCTGTCATCTTGGCCTGCTCCGTCTGCATTCACAGAGCCCTGGCTGGGGTCTGGGAGACTGGAGCCATTTCCTTATCCACATTCAAAGGTTACCGTGAGAATGAAATGAGCAATTCTGAATAGAAAGGCCTTGAAACAAAGGGTTTTATGCTTCCTTGAAAACAGGAACAACTTCTGGTAACTATTTTATTTATTAAGTTGTACCTTTCCAAAAAGCCATATACCAGAACAGAACTGATAAAAGGTGCGAAGGACAAGGAAAAGCATTTGCTCAGTCTGCCAGCCTCCTGGGCGGCGTGTGGGTCACAAAGCGCCTCAGCTGGGGAATCCTGCAGCCGGGGTCTCACCCCAGCTCAGTATGCCCACCCCAGTGACTGAGATAGGCTTCCCCACCTCTCTAAGCCTGCATGTTTCCTCATCTGAAAATTGTTCTAATCATTTCCACTTCAGGGAAACTGTGAACATTAAGTGATTTGTAAATGTAAAATTTCAGTGAATAACTTTCACAAATCCCAAGGTTTGTCGTTATCTGTTTCTTATTCCTGGACTCAGTGATCAGACTTCTCTGGGTTGAGTCTTGAATCTTGGCATTCAGAGGAGTTTACAGTCTCCTAGACCCCTGCTTGCCCAGTGCCCTTCAAGGGCTTGCCCCAGCCCCTGATAGCTAGGGTGAGCAGCTCAGAGTTACTATGGTGTAAACATGGATGAATGAATACACATATGACTCTCTTCATTTTATACATGGGAAAATCATGTGTCCTTGGTGTTCATGTCAGAGAGTGGCCAGATGGAGATTAAATCCAGAGACTGCAGTGCCCTCTTCCCCATCCCATCCCTCCTCCAGTCTTTGACTGTCTCATAGAACTTCTCATAAAACTGGGGATGAAGCCTGTTCTCCATTCCTGACACGGCCACCACCCCCGTAGGCATGGAGTTGCTCTTCACTCACATTGGCTTTGGAATGGGGCACAGTTCCCAAAGTTCTCCATTTCCTACTTCTCTGATATTTTCAAAGCTAAAATGATCCCACTTCTGTTTAAAGGTTCTCTCTAGGGATCCATGTGGGTGATGGGATGGAATTCGTAGGAAAGAGCCAAAGACATGCTTCCCTGCCTCTGTAGGAGTGGAAATGACAGGTTCTCGTCTCCCACAGTCGTTGTCCCTACACATACATTTCAGGAATGCAGTCCTAGAATTTCCACCAAAATCTTCCTCTTAGTCCAGGATGATCTTCATAAACTTCTCTTCTCCAGGTCATGGTGAACATTTTTACTGTTAAATACACTTAGAAGGTAAAATGAAGCTATTTTCCATTTGCCAGGCTATTTTTAAAAATAATTTCTTATATTCTTTAGAAAATTTTACAGGCGTGGTAAAATAAGCATTGATTTAAAGGATATTAATTATAGCTGCTTTATCTTTTAACGAATATTTTAATTTTTACTCATGATCCAGCATTTGTTGGATCAAAGAAAAAAAATGTACTATCCTATTGCGCATCAAGTCTGAGCCCAATGCAGACAAATATTTTACAGCTTTTTAGCCCAGCTAATGCCCAGGTAGCACTCAGGCTTCCAGATCCCACCCATTTGTCGCTTCCTGTTTAGAGGCACTTCAGTTGTAGGAAGGAGTGTGTGACTGAGACGACCTTGTGGTCATTTAGGAAAGGGGTCCATGAATGTCCTCTGGTCTTTGCTGCCCATGGTAGACAGAAAGCTCCCCCTAAATATGTCCATGCTCAAATCCCTGAATCTTGTGCATATGAACTTTACATGGCAAAAGGGATTTAGCTGAGGCAATAAAGGTTATGGACCTTAGAAGTAGATTATCCTGGATTACCAGTCTAATCACATGAGCCCTTAAAAGCAGAGAACTTTCTTAGCTGGAGTTAAAGATATGTAGCAGAAGAAGACAGATTTAAAGTGTGAGAAGAAGCTGAGCCACTGTCACGTGGAAAGCATGAGAATCCATGTGGGCAGCCTCCAGGAGAAGCCCCGGCTCTGCTGACAGTCAGCAAGGAAGGACTTCAGTCTTACAACCACCAGGATGAATTTGGCCAATGACTTGAATGAGGTTGGACGTAGACTGATCACCAGAGCCCCTAGGAAGGAAGACCACCCTGCTGACACCTTGATTTTGACCTGGTCAGACTCTTACTGAACCATATTGTCTCCAGACTTCTGACCTAAGAACTAGGAAATAATAAATGGGTGTTGTTTACAAACTTTGTATGGCAACCCTAGAAAACGAGTACACTGCCTTGCGGTTGGACAGTGTTCTCCACAGTCAGGGGGCTACTCTGCTGTTCTCGGTTCCTCGTGCTCATGGCCTTTGTGGGGAGGTCCTGGCACCCACCAGGGGAGCTCATTCATGATCATGACTATTTTCTTCTGGTCATGCTAACAATCCTAAACTTCCTCAAAGATATGGGAACCTCTGTCTCAATGGGTAGGGAATTGGGAATCATTTCAAGAAAATATTGAAGAGGAAAGGTATCTTCATGTTTCAGAAAATATTTTCTATCCCACTACCCAGGAAACTGCCATGAAAAAAGTGGTAGTGGAACATTTGGGAAGAACCTGTGTGTGCACACGTGCACATGCACATGCATGTGTGTTTGTGTTGGGGCAAGGGAGAGCGAGTTGGGATGCCAGGGAAAGCTCTGCATGCAGTAGGCTTTGCTTCCAAGATGAGACTCAAGAGGAGAGATCTGAGGGAGAGGATTCCGGCAGAAGGAACCACCCGGCAAAGGTGTGCAGGTGAACGCGTAGGTGTGGCTGAGGACTCAAGGTGGTTGGGCACAGCTGGAGCACAGGGTGCTGCCTCAGAACATCTAGACTTCATCTGAAGAGAAACACGTGACGCTAGCCAAGTGTTACGTGGCTGGAGAGTAAAATGACCGGATGTGTTTTAGGGTTACTCCGGTGATAAAAGTGGCCCAGAGGAGACAAAGAGTAGAATGAAGGAGACCATTAACTTTAAAGGATTGCTGTTCCTTGTTTAAAGAAGGACGATTTGTCTCAAAAAGGTGTTATTAGAACTGGATTACTGTTATCATTACCTGGCACTCAGGCACCATCTTCCTACAGAAGAAGGGAGGGGACCAGATCACTTTAGGGAGAGCTCTGGTCAAAACTTGAGAAGTAGACAGTGCTTTTTTTTGTCTCCTTTTCTCTATGGTAAAGACAGTGTAACAACAGAAGAGAAAAAAGAGAAAATAGCCCTCAAATCACCCTTGATCTTGTCATCCCAAAATGATGATTTTTCTTTTTGGTGGTTGATTTCTTGGCTAGTCCAAATGTCTATATAATTTTACACTGTCGCAAGCATACTGTACACAATTTTCCATCTCACTTTGGGAACTCAATGTGATGATATTTTCATGCTGCACAAATGCCTTTGCAGGATCATTCCTAATGCCTACCTAACATTCTCCTGGAGAGACACTTGATAGTTTTAATGAACTACTTTCTTTTTTTGGACATCAAGTTCCTCACAGAATTTTTGCACTTATTGGTAACACCTCTACCACACGACATGTATTATTTTGGGGGGCAATTTCCTTAGGATAGATTTCTTCTGATACTATTAAACAGGTTGAAGACCAGGAATGTTTTTGGCTTCTGCTACCTATTGCTAAATTGCCTAGAAGGTGCTTCTGGAACAAGTCACTCTGTCCCCCATCACTGGAGGTTGCTGAGGGCTTAGAAGAGGAGCCAGCTTTATCAAGTTGTGTTTTCTAGTTCACCAAATCTTTACAGCAACCTGTGAGTTGCTTTTATTGAGGTGTTACTTCATAGGGAACTTTGTCAAGCACTTTTATTTCCTAACCTCATTTAATCATCAAAAGAGCTCAGGGAGGAAGATGCCTGTGTCCCCTGTGCAGATGAGGAAAACTGAGTTTGAAAGAGGCTAAACAGCGTCCCATTATCAAGTGCTTAGAAAATAGCAGAGTGTGGAGCTGAATCCTGGTCTGGCTTTCTAGTCCTTAATCTTTATTGTGACATTGGTAAGCAACATGCCCTCTCCTTACCTGCTTATCGTGAGGCTCAATAGTCTCAGTCAAGAGACACAAGCAACAAAAACAACCTAAAAATTGAAGAGTAACGCACATATTTGGAGCCCTGAGCACCAGTTAAAACTCCTTCTTGGTAGGTCGTAATTACATATGCTGTGCATTCTGGATCAAAAGATGTCCGGGCTATTGTCCGCTGTTTATAAACTGTATCCAGAGAATAAATTCCTGGGGTTTCCAGGCATCTGGGTTCTAGCCAATTCCACAGCATCTGTGGGAAAGTGTTGGGCATCTGAGTAAGCCTTGGCAACAGGCTCCTCTGATTCATCCAGATTACAAGGCACAAGGACTGCTATGAGCACCGGGACTCTCCAGCCTCAGAAGCTGGTGGAGGGTCATGATGTTTCTATGGAGGAAGAGGAGCATGAGCATTTTTAGCAGAGGGTGGGAAGGGTGTGAAAACAGCGCGCGCATGTGATTACATCATGACGAGTTTGCACTGGATTCAGACTTCAGAGGAGGCAGAGGTGCTATATGATCCGTCTGCTCCTGTTTAGCTTGCCAGGGACCGAAGTATGCACAGGAGGCCAGGGAAGGGAAAACCATGGGAACCTGGGATAAGCAACCTCCTCTGGCTATTTTACCCAATGTCAAGACCCTCGGAAAGAGACTAGATTGCTGTCTTTGGAAAACATAATACCTTTGTGATAATGCAAGCTTATTTGCTTGTTTTCCTGTCTCATGGCTTTGTATGTTTAAGGACTGTCTGCCCAGTGCACTTTTTCCCGGCTTTGACATAATATACTTCAACAGAGGGATGGAGCAAAAATCCTGTGCCAGCCACTTTGCTGTGTGGCGGAGACCTGGAGATAAATACACGACTGATAGGTGAGGGGTCTGAGCATGGGCAGTGCTCGGAGGGGCCCAGGACAGGGATCGCTAACTCTTCCCAGGGCAGGAAAAGGTGGAAGAGACAGGTACATTTTCAAGGAGGTGGTAGAGATAGGCTTTGGCAGCTTTATAGGAATTTTCCACTGAGCAGAGGAGGCCATAACAGTTCTGGCAGAAGGAATAGCCTAGATAAAGGCATGGTTTGTTTGGGGGTGTTGCAAGCCCTTTGAAGTGTTAAAATCTAAACTGCACTGGTAATGATGGCTGTTTGGAGGAGATGAGAGGGAATGGGAAAAGGAGGGGCCGAGAAGAGAAGGTGGGCCAGAAGTGGTCTTGTAGGCAGGGACTCCGGTTTGACCTTTTAAGAAGCAATTTGCTGCTACAGTGCCAACCGCCCAGCAGTGTGGCACAGTGCTGTGACCTAGAAGCAGTATGCATTAGGGAACCAGGCTGAAGCACAATAGGGTCACCCACTAGCCATTTTGCTATGTTAGGCAAAGTGTTTCATCTCTTTGAGCGTCCGTCTTCCTATCTTTAAAACATGAACATTAGTATTTATCTTACCAGGTTGTTCTGGCAGATTAAAAAAAAAAAGGGTCCAATGGCATAAATGTACCCAACACCTTGCCTGGCATATAAATATTACTTTATTCTTCAGGCATTCAGTTGTTGCCCAGTAAATTTGGACTGAATATAATTTTTTTTAAACAAATATAAACAAACCAAAGATTAAAAGGAAGAATGTGGAGAAAATTTTTAGCGCTCAGAAGACTGTGGAGCTGAGGGAAGGGAAGGCGGAGCAGAGGACGCGGAAGGTGGCAGACACGCGGTTCCTGGCAGGCGGTGCTGATTCAAAGCAAGAGGCGCTCTCCCTGGGCTGCCTGCTGGACGACCAAGTGAACAGAGCCCCAGCCACGCAGGGCCCTTTGTGACGTGACCCTGCCTGACGCAGGAGAGCAGGGCAGAGCCTGTAACGCATTCCTGCATGCATTCTTTTTCTCCGTCCCCCCGAGTCAGGGAGCAATAATTCTTCCTGAGCTGGCTTCTGAACATGCAGTTAATTTAGATCTATTGAGTTTAGAGGGATTATTATGCTTCCTTTTTAGTAAATAAAGCTGTAAACAGCCGGTGAAATTGATTAATGACTTCGGGCAAGCTGCAGCATTTAATCAATGGCAAAAGCTGTTCATTGGGTACAATCTGGAGGAGAGCTCAGGGCAAGGATGGCAGCCTGGGGCAGTGCTGGTGGGCAGCGGAGGGGAAGGCCCGTCAGGGCAAGCTTACTTCAGCAACAGAGGGGTGGCGAAGCTGTGTTTGTCCAATCTGGCCTCATGCACCCCTTCTTTAATTTTGTCTCACTGGAGATAATGATTTGAATCACTATTTTTTTTAACAACTATCACTGCATAGAAAACATGAAGAGAAATGCAAATATAGAAAAAAAATCTAATACAAAATAAATCAAAGTAAACTTAATTTTCTCATGGTCATATCACTGGTCATACATATATACCATTTTTGCATTTTTATTTTGCTCCCCGAGGGCCTATTCTCCCTAGGCAATCAGAGACATTGCTTTAAAATGTAAAGCTGGTCATACTAGGTGCTGTTCACAGTCCTTGAGAGCTTCACAGGGTCCTCAGAATAACATCTCCAGTCCTCAGCAGGCTCAGCACTCAGCCTTCCCCAGTCGTGCCCTGCTCACCCCTCCCGCTGTCCCCGGCCGCTTTCTGCCTTACTCACTAGACTCCAGCCACACTGACCTCCCTCCGGCTTTTGGGATGTGCGCTGGGTGGGCTCGCGATGCTAGATCTCCGTCCTGCTTTACCTTCTGTCTGGAACTCTCCCTTCTTCTTTGTCTGATGATTCCGACATATCCTACACATGTCAGAGAATGTTTTTTGCCCCAATCTAAATTAGATTCTTCTAATTAAACTGTGTCCAAGTATTCTGTACTTTTCTACATTTGTTTCAACTGCAATTATTACACTTTGGGTGGTTTTTATTCCATGTCTTCCCCCCTAGATAGCAAGCTCCCTGGAGGTGGAGAACATCTGTTTATTCATCACCGCATTTGCAATTTTGGGCAGAGTACTTGGACCATAATTGAAACATTGTTGACTATGGAATTTAATTGTAAAAATACACTTTTAATTCCATCCTTTTCACTTAGCATTGTGTCATAAACATTACACCTCAATGAAGCATTTCCGTTGGTCGATTACTATGCCATCAGCTAGACATAACTTACTTTAATCATCCACTTGTAGTCAGGCGATTGAGTTTTGCTCAGTATTTTATGCTCATAAATGATGCTTACCTTTTAACTTCCCATGACTGATACTTTTAATAATTATTCTAGGAAAACTGGGGTAAATTGAACAGAGCATGTTCTTGGTTGCACAGTCAGAAACATAATCATCAAAGTACTTGTCATATAGCAGGCTGAGAATCCCTGCCTGGGGGTGTCCAGTGAGGTCTGACAGACAGATTTGGGAAAACAGCAGGCACCACCAGGCAGAGTAACTCTGAGGTCACTCTCTTAATTCAGTGATCTGGGGCAAATGCAAATTCTGACTCAGTGGTGAAAGTCATCATAGGCAATATGTAAATAAAAGGTCATGGCTGTGTTCTAATAAAAGTTTATTTGCAAAGACAGGGGCAGACTGGACTTGGCTCCCTGGGCTGTAGTTTGCCAACCTTTGGTTAAGAGAATTGAATCAGATGGTCAGTGTACAATGCTTAGGTCAATGTCTAGAACATAGAACATACCTAATAAAATGAAAGCTATTAGAAAGATTATGATGCTTATCATTATGATTGGCATCTGTCAGTCTACTGGACTTGGCCAACTGCCATGATCCGGAAGTTTCTTGGATTCTGACATCTGTAATAACAAACTCTCGTGGTTCTTCCTGCCAGCACAGCTTTGCAGAGCATAATGCTTCATGGACAAAACTTAGTAATTCCCCTCTCTTTAGGTATGTTCCGTTATCATGCAAGAATTCCTAGAGTCCTTCACAAATTCCAATCTTTTCGATTGGACACATTAGTTTAAAGTATATGATTATTTCTAATTGGATTCAGTGAATGGGCCACAGGACTACTAGAGGCATAATTGATAACTACTCTGTGGAGCAATTCTAACTCTTTTTCCTGAACCTTTTGATCAGTTAAGATTTGATTGTATATTAGATAACACTCAAAATGACATCTGTAGCCTTGGGCTCGGCCTATGATTACTGATGTATTTTTCATTTGCTTCAGTGGAAAATTGTTGACCACATACACAAAGAAAAGCAACTCTTAGCAAAGTGTAGAAACAGGAGGGTTGTGCCGACCTCTGAATCTTTATGGCTCCAAAGGCAGAGAATAATAGGGTATATGACATAGGGAATGACCACAGCTACATTTAATTATGTAATAGGCTCAGCAGATCTCAGAAAGGCATTTTAGGGTTCCCTGGGGCTAAATCTGAATCCCCTCCCTGAAGCACCAGGGTCTACAGCCTCATTCCCTTCACCCAGGAGATGGGTTTGGGCTCCATCAGCCCCACTGACCCCTCTCTGGCAAACTCCCCTACAGGAGGTACGGAGGTGGCTCCTTGCTCTTATCCTTGGCTATTCCAGCTCTGAGGTCCTGTTATTTTTCTTTTTTACCAGCCACGATGTTTTAAACATTACCCACAGAGTATTGGAGCTGGAGACAGAGAAAAGAGTTGAGTTCCTGACCCTAATATTAACCAGTGCTGGGTGACCAATTACGGGCCTCTGTTTTAGGTTTTAGACTCATGCCGGGGTCGCTCTAGCTCTAGCCAGCTGGGTAAATGAGTGCCGTCTGCACTTCCTTGTGCAAGGTTGAACAAGGAGGTATTTAACCTTCCTTGCTTATGTAAAGGGATTTATGTATCTATTATTCATGAACTCACCTGCCCGGAGCCCGAATCTGGACTATCAAAAGCGGATGAGGATGATCAATGCTGAGGACAGTTTGAGTAGGTGTAAGTGGTTTTGTAAGTTAACCTAACCTTTTCATAAGAAATTTTCTTAAGTAAATAATTTTTTAATAAGTTAAATGGAGCCAGACAAGTAAATTAAGTGAATGAATTGAGTAATGTGCTATTTCTCAAGCTCCTATCATGAGCACCATTGTAGTAAGTAATGGAGGTGAGACAGACAAGCAGTGGGGGAGGCAACGGGCCCAGCCTAAGCTCAGTGCTGGGCATAGAATCACCAGTTACCTGAGGGAATAATGGTGCGGCCACAGAGTACCAGTTCAGCTCCATCCAGTCTTAGAATGAGTTTTGGTCAAAGTGGAAAATGCCCTTATATTATGTATTAGGGACTGACCATGTGGCAGGTGCGCTAGGCAATCTGGGCACATTAACTGACTTTGTCACAGCCCTCCTCCCAACATGAGATTGGTTCCATTCTTCTAATTTTGTAGGTATGAAAACTGAGACTCAGGCACATAAAGTAACTTATGGACATGCTACAGGCAATCAGCAGTAGGGTCAAGAATAGACCGGAAGTGTCTGCCTCTGGGCTGTTCTTAGCCACTGTCATGTAGTGCCTTCCTGAGAACTAGAGGCTTGACCACCTCTGTTTCTGTGGACCTCATGCCCAACTTGCCAGGGGGAATCTGGGCACTTTTCCTGCTATTTGGCTTGACCCCTGTCTTGGTTTCTTGAGTTTCTCCAGTCTTCTACTGAGTCTGAAATGTTTGCCCTGAATCCACTTAGTTGTCTGGAGTCTCGAAAAATGGCCTATTGCTTGCTGGCCTTGTTTCTCTGGCTCTCAGCTTCTGGTCCTTGTACCACCAACCTTTCTCTGCATGAAGTCAGCTACCAAGGGACTGATCAACCAGAATTAGTGGGTTTGGGGAAATGCCCAGCCCCTCCATGCCTGCTTCTCTATCCGCCCACTGAGTCAGACTCACCCTTCTTGCTTTCAAGGCCACCTGACACTAGATACTGGACTGGTGATCACCAAACTTGAGGCTATCCTCTATGAGAATGTCTATGACAGAAAACAGTTTTGGAGCGACTTCCCAGCTGTGGGACCTTGGACACACCACTTGCTTTCTCTGAGGCTAATCGCTCAGCTTGTTAGGGGGCATGGTACTGGCACTTTCCTCATGCCGGTGCGTGGAGTGAGGTGGATATGGTGAGGATGAGAGGTAAAGGATGAAGACCTCCTGACATGTGGTGGCTGACTTTGTTACAGTGGCTCTTTGTTAATTGATCTTTTGGGGGTCTTATCACTCTTGAGATGGTGGCCATGATCTGTTGCCCTTTTGTTATAAAGTCAGCCTCACTCTGTCACCCTCCCAAATTTATACAGACCCAAGGAAAAAGTCTGGCATGCACGTAAGTTAATTAAGAAAATGAACCCAATCAAAGGAGGCAGAGGTAGTTAGGAAGGAAAAAAGAGAGAGAATTGGGTTCAAAGTGTGGCTGTTAATTACTTGCTCTGGATTTATAATGCCAAGAGGGTCCATCAACCAGAATACAGAATGGAGGATTGAAATAAATTAACAGAGAAACTCCGCCTTGTGTTGATTCTCAGTAACAGGCCAGAATTCTTGTGAGTAATTAATAGCAAGTTAGGAAGTCAATCTATGCAGACATAGATGCAGGTTTTGTAGAAAACTTTTTAGGGATGAAAGCAGAGCTCATGAGGAAATGGTGAGCTCCTTCACAAGAGTGAATCCCCCTTATTAATTCCTAAGGGAAGTCACACCTTACGAGTAGGGGTTCCCTGACTGCAGGGTGGTGGTAGACTTGAGGGCAGCATGGAACTGGGGAGATGAGCTGAGCGAGGAGAGGTCAGCCCCAGAGGGAAGCCACATTCTCCCTCATTGGCTCTGTGACAATGGGCAGCCACCTACCTCTCTGAGCCTCACATGTTTACTTTGAATGAAGGACAATGCGCACCCCATCTACCCTCAGGGCTCTTGTGAGGATCAAATGGGAGAAAAGATTTTGTAATTTGTTAAGAGCTGTGAGATCTGAGCAGCCATAATGATGAAGATGATAGTTGTCATGAAGGTGATGTTGTAAAGGATTTGGGATGAAGCTAATGGGAAGTTGAAGTTGAGTTCTAGAGGTTACAACCCATGGACAAACATTGGGCCAATTATCCACCCCAAATACCTCTCCCGGCTCCCCCAGGCCTCCACTGGGGTACTTTGTTACAGCACATGTGTAACCCCTGCTCAGCGTGTGTTCTTTCTTGGTACTGCATGGCCATTGCGCTTTCTGCCCATTCATCAATCTGTCCTTGTACTGCCTACTACCATCTACCTGTTTTTGCTCGGGGGAGCGCCAGGGATTAAGGGAATAGCCTGACCGTGTGTTATGCTGTGGGCAATGCCAGGAGCTATGCTTTCCTCACACCATTACAAGCTCTTAGCAGAATGATGGGATATATTTATTAATCCCATTTTGCATTTGAGAAAAGTGAGGCATATCCAGCATAATACAAATATTAAATAACAGAGCCAGAGTCAGGGCCAGATCTGCTTAATTCTTTTCAATAAAAACTAACTCTTAGAATGCTTCGCTTTGTTCTGCTCAGCTAAATTGTGTTTTCAATTTTTCATACAGAAATAATCATGGCTTCTGTGAAAAGATCTTATTTAAGGGTCCAAAGCAACAGCTTGAGTCTTCAGGGAAATGAAGTTTTGGTCTTTGCTGAAAGTACAGTTATTAAAGTAAAGGGTTAGCCCCCTAAAAGTTAACCACCAGTGCTAGTAGGAAGCTTCTAGGTTAACTAAAGAACATGGTACTTTGATAGATTCTGGTGGTACATTGTGCATGCGCACTGTCCACTGCCCTGCTGGTCACCAGGAACGAGGGAGATGTTTTCAGAGTTAGTAGGTACATGTGTGTTGCGCTGTCTGCCAGAAGAAGCGGTGGCCTTTGGAAGCTGACATCATGCTGGATGTGATTTGCAGAGACACTCTTGATGCCTCCCTCTGGTAAAGGTACCCTAGATCTTCCAGTGCCAACCAAATAGGCCCTCTTGGGGAAGTCAACACTTGAATGTGATTTGCAATTTCTAAAAACACAAATAAGATAAAGCAAAACCCTCCAGAGAGAAGGAATACAAAGCTTCTAAAGAGCAGCGATTGAGAACAAAGGTTGACATTGATGTTTCCCCAAGCACGAAGACATTCTAGGGGGAATTAGTAGGTGTCACACACAGTGGGGGTTCTGTATGCCCATAGATGTGATCGATGTCATATTTAAATCACGTTAAGCACTTATAATACTGCAAAACTTCTCAGAGAGTTCATAAATGTACTTGGTCCTCTCTCCCACACGCCTTCACCCCTCTCCCCATAATGACTCTCTGTTCCGTCTCTCCTGCAGGGTTCAGTGAGACATAACTCAGACACGCTGGAGTCGGCTCGGCAGGTGAGCCCAGCAGGTGTAGCAGATGTGTTCTCCGGATCCATGCTCTTCTCTGAGGCAGACGTAGCTGTCCCATTTGTTATTTTAAATGAAAAGCCATTTAGAAAAGAAAATGTCTTATTTACATGCCTAGATTATGTGTCTTCACCTCTTATTTACGCATTCCTGTAGTCAGCCTCCAAAACATGACTCCATAACCCTTAGTTTATGTAGGAAAGATAAACAAACAAATTCCCTGGATGTGTTCTGTAATATTCTTTCAGAGATTATTTACTAAGCAACTTACATGTGCCAGATCTCTGAAAGGGACTGTGATTTGAAAATAAGAAATATAACTGCTAATCTCAAAGAGCTCAGAGTCTGGTGTGTTTGTGTATGGGTATGTAAAACAGAAACAAACAAATAAAAATCATCATTTATGCAACACTGTGATTGAGTGCTATCTCAGGAATGGAAGCAGAGGCATGAAAGGCCGGCAACCTACCCTCCCTGAGAGCACCCTAGCAATGAGAAACTAGCTCCTCTTGGTAAACTGAAAAAATACACTCTGAAATAGTTCCATTGAAACTTCTAGATCAATACAATTACCTTACTGGTGATTGTATGAAATTGTGAGGCCTTCCCAATGGAACTCTGAAGATTTTTGTACTTCCCTTCCAGCCTCCCTGACTTTCTTCTGTGATTTAGATTTTGCATCTGAGGCCACATAATTAAATTACTGTTATGTGGGTCTTAACGGAGTCTGTTGAAATAAACCAAAATGAAGGCAGTTATTGATTTTTCTAGAAAACATAAGTATTTTAATTGCTCTTTAAATTGTTAATAATCTGTAAGTATTAGTTTTGTTTAAAGAATGCATCAACGAAGAGCAAGATTTAGATAACTACTGTGCCTAAGTAGAATACATTTACTTCTTCCCTAAATATCACTTATCAATCACCGTTTGTCATTATTACAGGCTTATTGTTAAAGTTTTAGCTACTTAAGCCTGACCTATTTTCCTAGTGATGAGCTCCTGAGCTGTCCCTATGCTGCTTCAGGGCTGCCTTTTTCTATAACAATTAAATTGGTTTAGAGGCATCTGAGTTGATGTTGATGCTCTAGTGTTTACATGGAAACATGAATGAATCCCACTTAGAGAACAAGAAAGGAATGATTCTTACCATAGTCTGTCCCCCCACCAGAAAATGAATCTCAGAGGAGTGTAGGGAATTTGTCCTAAATATTGGGAAAGAATACTGAATTATGCTAAAATAAGAGAATCATACAAGAAATAGATACCCCCCAGGTGTTAAAGTTCTACAGAATAGAGGACACGGGACACTTACAGTACGTACTATACAACACGTGCTTAGCAACCCATTTTAAACGGGGGAGGATGGATTGCCTTTACATCTTCGATGTTTACAACTGACTCTGTTGTTTATCAGAGACATTCCCAGAATGGACTCATTCGCTTTTTGGTGGTATGCAGTTTTGGAAAGTGTCGGTGGAGAGATGGTTGCTTCCTTCTGCAGCCATTTCCAGGCATCGGAATCATTCTAATTGTTCTTGGTAACATGTTCAGGACCATCTTAGAGTGGTGTCAGACCCTCTCTCCTGCCCTACCAACTTTACTGGCCTAACTAGTGCTATAGGAAGTCCAACCTCTTTTCCCCTCTGATGGCCGCACGGCTGATTCTATGGCTGGGGTCCCAGCTGCCTTCTCCTCCATGCAGTGGCTCTCTGGTTCTTTCCAACTCAGTCTATATCCTGGACATCATGATAAGCCTATAATAATGTCTCTGTGTTAGAGTTTCTATTCACTCCTAAGACCTGGTATTTGAGACAGTGAAGCCGCTTCTGATTTTCACTCTGCTCCTATGGAGGATTGCTACTGTGATGACCCAGATGTACTCATACTTCTCTGTGTCCATCCCTGGGAGGTTCCTATCACACTGCCATTGAGCTTGGCCACACAGCTTTTCAGCTAATGGAATAACAGCAAACATGACAGCTCTCAGTTTAGGTGCTGCCTGGGACTTGCCTTCCTATGTGCACATCTCTGAGTCACCCAGAGCTGACCAGCCACTTTTGCCCAGGCCTCACCTGTCCCCCATTGTGGGTACTGTTTGGACTCTTGTCTCCTAGTGTCATCTGGGCTGGTCTACCCTAGCCTTGGAGCTGCGTCTGCCAGACGCTGCAGATAGGAGCTAAGAGCAGAGCTCCTGCCATAGGGCCTCTGGGAAAGAATCCTTAGACTGGTGAGAGAATTAGCCTGAGGTGCAGAGATGCCACCATTGAACACTGCGCTGATGTTCTGTCTGGTGATGAGCAGTTTAAGGGATCAAGGGAAGAAACAGGTTGGGGGGATATGAACTATAAACCACAGGTCAGAGAGCAGGAAAGGCCAGCACGCTGCTGAATCAGCCCCAATGGACTTGCATGTGAGGGAAGGGCAGACTCTGGGAAGGCAGACCCACCGCTGGACTCGCACTGCAGCATCTGGAATCTCCAAACATTAGGTGCTTTGCCCAGTCAAGCTGCATAAATGGGGTCGTACCCTCCCAAGTGCTGAGATTTTACAGCAAACGGAAAGTAAAATTTCCCAGTGTCAAACCTCAACTACCTAGTTCGAGCTGCTTCATGTAAACTAAACATATTAATAAATTTAACTGTGAAAGAATCTGTATAACTTTTCAGATTTTCCAGTTAAAAGAAAGAAGATGCAATTCAGAACATTTCCATGAAGGTAATTACATAATGTCAGACGTCCAGGCAAGACGTACAGACACCAGTGTTTCATAATCAACCTAAAAAAAAAATTCTACTCATTGCATTTCATTTTATTTAACTTCACCCCACATTGTGGGTTACACAGAGACACACACCAATCACATTGTGGAGGAAACTGACTTGGATTTGAGTCTGGGCAATGCCAGTGACGAGTGTGTGGCGCGGAAGAAGCTACGGCAGCATTTGAGACTCGGTTTCCTTGGAAAGTGAGAGCAAAGTTATCGAGAGGATGTGAGGACTGATGTGGATTCACACACACACACACACACACACACAAGCAGCAAGGAGTAAGGCGGGCCTGGTGCAGTAAGAGGTGCCAACAAAAATGTCCCACTAGCATTATCAGCCTGTGTATTTTAAAACTGCTAGTCATTTCCCCATAATTTCCAGAAGAAGATCAAAAGGGAAGCAGAGTGCCGACCTACCCGTCAGGCACGAGGGGCCGCTCAGCCTTGCGCCTGTTTGTGTGACCACCATAGGGGTTCCCGCTTTCTCGCTCTCCTGAGTACAAGACTGGAGAAGATCGGTCGCCTTCCCCCAGGACGGGGCTGAGTGGGGGCGGCGGGGGGACGAGCGGCTGGAGAACCGAAAGAATCACGATGTTGACACACACATATGCGAGGAAGGCTTTACAGTTGCTTTCAAAAGAAAGGAGAGAGAAAAAAATCCTTCTACTGAAAATTGTAAAACATGCTGAGTCTTTTGTACCCTGGGTTGATGCTATTCAGAAGGAATTATATGGTGGTGATTTATTTATACCGAGTATTTAAGGAACTTGCCAGAGTGATGGAAAATGCATAGGTCTGCACTTTAGTCTGTTGCCAGACATAAGATGGGGAAAGGCAGGGCCAATTTGGAAAGAGAGGGTTGGAGGAACCCCCAGGAGGCTTATGGGGCAGTGGAGAGGGGAGGGAAAGAGACATTTTAGAATTAAAACCACACAAATAACGTGTGACATTTTCTTTTGAATGTCCCTAATTTTCTATCTCTAAGAGCATGATGAGTGGTAGGTTTCCTGGGGGGTCTGTGAGCACATGGTGGGCAGCAGCATGTGGGTGGGAAGGGCACAGGGTCTGGGTCCAGTCTGGCCTGACTCGGATCCCAGCTCTGCTTGTCTAGCGGTGTGACCTCGGGGAGTTCTTTATCTCCCCTGACCTTTTCCTGGGCTCTGTACTATTGTCCCTAGTTATATATATTGTCCCTGAAACTGAATGAAAATTGAGTCAGAACAGTTAAAACAAGCTTGGGCGAGAAACTTACAGAGCAGAAGAAAAATCTAAACAGAGGCCTCTAGGTCATAAAGGAATTTGAGCTCAAATGCAACCAAGGGTCAACCTGGAAGGTAGACACAGAAACTGCAGTGTGGGGGAGAGGCGCTGAGGTTTAAATTGGACTTGGGTTTTACAGCATGACTATCTTTTGTTTTCTCTTTTGAAGCATCTGTGTATGTGTATATAGTGAGAAAGTAAGACATGCAGTTACCTAACTCTTCATTAGTACAATTCATTATACAGGCAAGACAGTGAACAAAACACTTCTCTGAATTTCTCTTATCCCAGGCTTCTGCTTAAAGTGTGGTCCCTCCACTAGCAGCATGTTCGTCACCTGGGAACTTAAGAGAAAAGCACATTTGGCAGCCCCAGCCCCAGACAAAGGATCAGAAGCTCTGGGGTGGGGCCCAGCCCTCCCAGTGGTTCTCCTCCCATTAAAGTTTTCCACACCAGTCAAACGCTCCTAGCAATTTCTTATGTACTTTTCCAGAGATTTAAAATCATATACAAGAAGAGACACATGCAGATGTACGTGAGATGTAGACAGAGATGCACATGCCAGTATAACAGACACAGACAGAAGTGGTTTCTTCGATGCTCCTGAGGTCTGCTTCAGACTCACCTGACAGTAGATGTGGGTCGGTACCACAGGTAGAGGATCAGTTCCAGGACAATGCATTTGAAGTGTTACCAAGTCCCAGCTCACGCCACTTGCCGCAGGACAGGCCAAAAGTCAAGAGACAAGGTGTAGACGCACATGTAGTTACAGATGCAATTTAGATACAGTTGCAGACATAAGTGCGGATGTATACGTACAGGTAGTGTATTGGTGTAGTGGTGCATGTAGGTGAGATACAGATGCAGGTGCAGATGGAGATGTAGGAGATGATGCACATGTAATTGTACATATAGATGTAGATGAGTATGTAGGTGAGATGTGGCTATAAAACTGGATGTTGGTATAGATGTAGCCATAGGCTTAAGTGTAGATACAAGTGTGGACGTAGCTGTAGAAAGATGTAGATCTATGTGTAGATGTAGGTGTAGGAATAGCTACTTCCCCACACTCCCTTCCTCTGTGTGCCATTTGTATACATTATTCTTGCTTTCCCATAGCTTTCTGTCTTCCCTTTTCTCTTGGGGATTGCTCCCAGCACTGCAAAGAGATGGACTTACACTTTCGAAGCCCTTAGGTTCTCCATTATATAAATGAGCTGTAACTGATTTTTCCCAGTCCCCTATTACGGAACATCTCAGTTGCATCTAGTTTTCAATCTTACAGACAAGGGCATAATAGTTTTTCATTCGCACCTGCATTCTTGGAATACGTGTCCGTCAACAAATAAAATGAAGTGGAATTGTGGTGTCAATGGTGTGAGCATTAAACTTCTGCAGGTACTGCTAAGTGTAGGTTTCCAAATCTTTGGTGAATGACTGACATAGCTTAAAAAGTGAAGCACTCCAACTCTGGCACCTGACAATAGTCATTGCAAAAAAGTCTACATCACCTTTTTTTTTTTTACATCAAACTTCCTTTGTCTGTTTCAACAAGTGAATGCCCACTCACCAGAGAACCGTCAGAACACAGTCACCACTGAGCTACATACTATTTCTCTCATTTTAGGAGAAAAGGAGGTTTCCATTATTCTCAGTCCTTAAATATATTAATTCTGTCTACATCATATTTAGAGGTTTATAATTGAAAGATAATGTTAGTTTAATCTCAAATGCAACTATCTTAGAAAAGTGCCAATATTAAATAATGGAGGTGTTAATTGCATGTGGCAAACATTGGCAGAAATAACCATTTAGGTAAATACACTTTTTACTAGTTCTTAAAATATGTCAGTGATGCTTGGATTGGATATGGGTCTTATACAAAATAAAATGCTCCTTTCTAAATATTATTGTGGACACTGAAAGCCTTTCTCTGTTAGGATATAGCTCATGGATTTTAGGCTGAATCAAATACGGTATTAAATATAAATATAAAACAGAAATTTCTTTAGGGAATGATATAACCTGTTTCTTTTGTTCAGGGGAAGCCAGGCAGCCAGGAAGGTCATATGACTTGTTTGAACTCATGCTATTCAACCTGAGGTTATCCTGATCAGATACCTATTTACATTGCAAGAACTTTTAAATGTGTCTTTAAATTTTTTATCAAAGTGTCGTTGATAGTCAATCTTATATTGGTTTCAAATGTACAACACCGTGGTTCAACAGTTACCATATTATTAATTCCTCACCCCTCTAGTGCAGTTACTATCTATCAACATAGAAAGTTACAGAATCATTGACTATATCCTCTGGGCTGTACTAATTTGTATCTCACTTTGAGATGTTGTCATTCATATTTTAAGGGCTTAGAGAGATTTAGAAACTATAAGGCATTGTTCTTAAAGTGTGGTCCCTCCATTAGCAGCATCTATGTCACCTGGGAACGTGATAGAAAAGCACATTTGCAGCCCCAGCCCCAGACAAAGGATCAGAAACTCGGGGTGGGGCCCAGCCCTCCCAGCAGTTCTCCTCACCTGAAAGTTTGAGAAGCACTGCACTCGAGCCTCCACAGAAAGACCGGGAAAAACTGGGTCCCTTGCCATGACCCCAAGGTGCCTCAAACACAGCTCCCGGGGTACTGAGGGCTCCTGGGCACAGGCACTCCCGCTGAGGGGGTGGCCTCCACCCTGCCTTCTTCCACACTTGGCAGTGACCTTGTTCCTCATCTGTGGGACCCTCTTTAGACTTTTTTTGTTTCTATCCTTCCAATGTGAGGAGATAAGCTGAAGAAAAACAGCTATTAAAATGGGCCATTATATGTATATGTTATATACAGTCTTTATATTTTTATCCAATCAGAAGTAGCTCCTTCTTCATTTTATTATTAAAAATCAGAGAAACATTTTATCCCCTATACGTTTTTACATAGCAAGTTTGGTGTTAGCCAGAAGTTAAATATGACTCCCTAGCGACAGAGGCAACTTCCTGGCTGTATTTACAAATTGCCTTTGACACAAATGTTCCCAGACGCTGTGTGTTTCTAAAACATAAATTTAAACAAAGTATTTGGACATAGATTAGAGTCAGTTTATCCACAAAAGCAAATGACACAAAAACAAGTGAATCGGGGGATTTATTCAACTCACTGGCAGAAGAGGACTGACATGGAGGTGATTTCTTCCCCAGACAGGAAACCTGTTTATACTTCCTGACGTACAAGTTCGGAGGTGTGAAAAAGTGAACAGGGTCAGGCGGAGCTGTTCATGCCATCCCTTTGCGTGAGACCCTCAGTGGCTTTCTTCAGCACGTACCACGCCAGCCCGAAGCACCTGGGCATTCACCTTCCTGAGATACCTGCCAGTTACCAGGAGGGACGCACTCTCCTGTAGTTCCCTTTGGAATTCCCTTCTTGTCTGGTCAGTAAAACCATCACCCGTGACGGGCGCTCTGGTTTCCCCTGTCCCCAAACTATCAGGCTTAGGCAAGCCGGATGGGGCATCAGCAACTTTGTGTGGAGCCCCATCCCAAACTGAAACCAGTCTTTTACTTGTTTATTTATTTCTAATTTAAGATGACTGTTTTTGGAAGAGGGCATGTGTTGATTTTTAGCGAGCCCCAGACCTTCCAGCAGACATGCCACAGGGCAAGAACCCAAAAGGCATTTGTTGAGCAGAGAACTGATTGTTGAGCACGGGCTGTGGAGAGTACAATCAGAAGTCAGGGTTAGCACCGCATGACTGCTGGCACACCACTTCTCCCGTTCTGCTGCTGCTCAGGGCCTACCCCACATCTTCAACAGAGCTGGGGGAGTGCCAACAAATTATTCAACCAAAAAACCCTTTTTTCCCCTAATTTTTCTCATTTACTGGCCCAATCCATTTGGAAGCTCCTTACAGAGCAACGTGAGGAGATGCAATTCGCATTTGCACAGGAGTTGATTTTGTTTGGTCAGTTAGCTGAGGCTCTTTGCGGAGGAGAGAGAACTATGAGGGGGGCCATGGGCCCGCAGAGAGCTGCTTTCTGGACAGTCTTGGGGCCGTTCATGAAAGAGCCCTGGAATAGTATGGGACCAGGGAAACATTTTATTTTCATGGAATTCAAGTAAATTCAACAGAGTTGTACTGAGTTTTAAAGATTTAAGATAAAAGGATGGATAAGAACAACCCCCTCCTGTTTTTCACACACACACACACACACACACACACACACACACACACACACACACACACACATATTCTGCACACATTTGAACCCATTACACTCAAATGCACACACCACCACTTCAGACTGCATGTGGTTTATATGAACTACATGACAAACGGTAAGTATACTGCCCACTACAGGCATCTCCTACATGCCCCAGACCTGAAAGACACACCCTCACTTCACACGTGCATTCACGTGGACACATACAAAATCACAAATTTGGTTTACACACACATTTCACATCAGCATATCTGCTCATCTATACACATAACTTTGTCACATTTTTGACATCATATACACATAGGACTCATGAATATTCAGAAGCACAATAAACATTTACACACCACAAACAGACAGGCCCTCGATCTTTCATCACGACCACATATCTCACACATTCATATTCCATACCACCCCCTAAATCCCATGTTCCACAGCCGGCTCCCCACTCTTCACATGCTATCCAAATCTGTTCATGTATGTGTATCACAACCGAGTAACTGGTTCATATGTCTCACAAGACATACACGCACACACACTTGTTCACCCACAGGATGTTGCTGTCAGGTTAACCACATCTGAGAGAAGCCCTTTGGCACTAGAACAAGCAAGATTGATGTACCTTTGAGAATGATGGCTTTGAATAGCAACCTGTGTGAAACCGGGTGAATGAAACATCCATATGTGTCGAATTGAAGCTGTTCTGCAGCTAGGAGCTCCTAAGACACAGAGAACACACGGCAATAACCAGTTTTGTCATCATAGTTGTCACTGACCTTGGCTGTGTATATAATTCACTGGACATGTTCCAACACATTATTACATGTAATATTTGTTGCACGTGTTCAGGGCGAGACACTGAGAGCCCGAGGAAGGAGGAGACTTCTGCAGTGTGACCCAGTCAGGAGGGGCCAGAGTCAGGAGCAAAGAGGGCCCCCTGGCACTTCATTCCACCAGGCCAGTGAGTCTCAGCTGGGAGGGAGCTGTGATCTGACCCCCAGGGGACACTGGGCAACGTCTACAGACACTGTGGTTGTAACAACTTGGGGTGGGGGATGCAGCTGGCATTTAGTGGGTGGGTTCCAGAGATGCCCTTGGACCACTTACAATGCTCAGAATAGCTCCCTATAGCAAAGAAGCATCTAACCCAAAATGTCAGTAGTGCTGAGACACAGCAACCCAACCCGGAGCTTGACCAGGTAGCTTTCTGACGTCATGTTAAGGAGCTGGAAGGGCGCTCCCTGGCCTAACATGGGCTGGCCCTTCAGCTGAAGACTGGGAAAGGAGTTCGCTCTTCAAGATGGGCCATCTGGGTGCACGCCCTGGCTGGTTCTGGCCAGGAATAAGAGAGACATAATAGGCTTCTCTCCACTGACATTATTTCTACACATGCCCTCCAGAAGCCATCTCTCTATGAAATGGGAATTTTATTGAAACAGAAGGACTGAAACCTCCTGAACATGAGCTATAGCTGAGCTGATGAATGACTACCCTTGTTCTTAAGGTTACATGCCTTCTCTTCAGTAGCAATTAGAAGAGAAACGAGGAAGAGCCGATGGAAGCTTCTCCTTGTATGACATGAATCAGCTGGACAGGCCCTGGAGGAGCTGAAATACATCAGTGTCACCTATTAAATCAATCAGCAAGCAAGAGGGAGGGCAGAGGAGGCCGGCAAGGGTGCCAGCAGCCTCCCCCAACGAACGAGCCTGCCATTCCGGAGTCTGAATCTTCCCCTTGTCTTTGCTTCTTTGGGCACAAAAACCAGTGCAAGTCAAAGGAAATGAATGATTTCATAGGAGAAAAAAAAAAGTCAGCTGTTATTTGAGTCATTAGAACAACTGTGAACAATGAGAACATTGCTGAACCCAGATCCTGCTACGGTCTGCCGCGAAGGTGGCAGGAGCCTCTTGTCAGATGATCAGTAGTTTGGTGGTGTGTTTACCTTCTGACAACGGGAACGATTTCCTTCAAACCATCCACGTTCTCTCTTCTGTGCCTTCTAATGACTAAGGAATTTCCAAACTCATGGTTTAATGGCATCTTAACATCCCCCCAGCAGAGACCATGTGAGCTGGTCGCAGCAATCCAGTAGAAAGGTGTCATGGCCATTATTATTCCGACTTAATAAATGATGAAATGAACTGAGTCTTTAAGCAACTTGACCTCAGCTACTCAAAGTGACAGTAGCAGAATTAGAAATGCAGGGATGTTAGGAGTTTGAGAAAAGAGCAGCTAATACCTCACGTTCATGGCACTAAATCAGAGCTCCCAGTGATACTTGCTGGGAATATTGGGGAGCTTTAAAAATGCTGTTGCCTGGGTCCTACCCGAGACATTCTGATAAAACCGATGGGGTCATAGCCTGAGCATCGGGGCTTTTGGAAGCTCTCTAGACGATTCTAATGTTAAGCTAAGTTTGAGAATCGCACACTAGGGATTTACTACATTGTAGGATGGGAAAAGGGTTTGTGTTTCCAGGCAGCATCACAGTGGCCTGGTCAAGACTTGAGCTCAGTGACATCTGACTTCGAAGTTCATATTCTTCCCAATCTGCTCAAGAATAATTGCCAGCCCCTGTCAGGCACCCAGTGATTTGCACTCAGCTTTCATAGCCCACATCCCTTTGATTTTCACGAACACTGTGAAATATGAGCAGGGTGAGCATTGAGATTGTCATGTTACAAATAAGGAAGTTTCAGCATTTTTAACTGTCAGAAGGAGACATTGGCTTTAAATCTTATTCTTTCCTTTCTTCATTCATGAACTTTAAACCCCAAGCTGCTGGCTTCACGATGCTCAGAAGTCCAGACATGAGCAAAATAAAACCAGCCTGATCCCCACGGCTTTGAGAAAAGGTGGGAAGAAAGGCATGTTTTCTTTGTTACCTGGGAGCATGAGGCTGGTGACAATCCATTGAGGCAATGTGGGAGTGACTAGAGTTCAGGACCTCTGCCCTGCTTCTCATGCCACCGCTCTATCCTAAGGTTACCCAACAATGATGCTGATGGAATTTGAGAAGCAGGGGCTGAGGGCGCAAGTCTGGTCAACCAAAGTGATGAGCTTCTAAAGGGAATATGATATGTAAGAAAGAAAAGCAGACAAGCTGGTGGTGCAATTCACACTAAGAATGTAATTGAAGCAGGTGGAACTTGAGTGACTGTGCTACCTTCCATGTCAGAGCATCTCTCTGTCCAGACCCAAAGGGAGGCCACATGAGATGCAAATCGCACTGTGGTGAAATAAAGCAGTGCTGTGGACCGACACATGGGGTTCATTGACTGCCTTCTTGTTCTTCAGCTTTCTTTCCTAGAAACCCTGTGTATTTTCATCTGAGTCTATATGGAGCATCAGGCCTTGGGACTACTATGACAGTCCCTGGACCCTCTGGTCTTCCATGTCCGTGTCAGGCCCATGGGATTCCTGACAGTAACAGGAACTCAGCAAATACTTCTGAATGAATGATCTCCAGGACAGCTTGAGTACAAGCTCCGCATTTCCTTAAAACGAAAGTTGGGATTTATTCTCTATTTTTTTTCCAATCGATCCAAATTTAGCTGTCACCATCAAATACATTACAGAGTGGGTTTTACTATTCAAGGAACTAAGCAAAGTTCCTGGGCTACTGAACCAAAGCCATTGTTGCTCTCATAGCAAAGGGCCCTGGGCAGCTGTGACACATCTTGCTTAGGTGCTCAGGTAGAAAGTTCACCAGCAGGGTCATTTGATAAAGATAGACCTAAGGGTCAGGAGATGTGTCACTGTAGCTGTATTTCTATTTCATGCCCAAGATCACAGAAAAGAGCTTTTAGTTTAAACAATAATAATACCTGTGTATGTCTGGCTAAATGGAGTGCTCAGCACTGTAGCATGTGGCCCTTCATTGATACAGCATTAGGCCATTTCTACTCATTGAGTTGGAAATGGTCAGTGTGATTTTTCTCAAGAAAATCTCCTATTTCTTCATTGTTTACGATCTTTCAGTGGTCCTAAGTGATCCAGAATTAAGTTAAAGGGTCTTCAAGATCTCATAAAACCCCAATTTCCTTCTCCAGTGCAAGTCTCCTCTGCCCTGGGATGCCCTCAGTGCCCGCAGGATTAAGCATGCTCTTCAATGCACGAGTCTTGCACTTCCAACCTGTTCCTAAATTCTTAAAAGTGGAATAGCAACAACAGATGCTTACTAATATTTAATATTAATATTTAATATTTAATAATCTTATAAGCTCCTTACATGCATTTATTCATTTAATCCTCACAAGAACCTCTTAATGTGTATAGGTTCCATAATCACACTCACTTTAGAGCAGGATAAACTAAGGCAAAGAGAGGATAAAGAAGCATATTTGGGATGCGGATCTTCCAGTCCAGCTCCTGAACCAGCACCTAACCAACAGACGTCACTGCTTCTCTAAGAAAGGAGAATAGGGCAGCTTGCTGCTTTTCTCCTGAGACCGCTTTGTGATGCGTGTGATCCAAACACAATCGCCGCTTCCCTAGTACCTGCTCTGCACTAGGAAATGTGCTAGGCTTTTTACAAGCATGTTCTTATTATATCCCATCAACATGCTGGGAGATAAGCATTGTCTCCGTTTTTCCCAGTTTCCAAATCCAGAAACCAGAACCTCAGGGAGGTACAATGCCTTTCAAGTGCTGCGTGGGCTCAGGGCTATGATCCCTGGTTTATGTGATTCTAAAACAAGTACCTGTACATAGTAGTTACCCTAAAAATACATAATAGATTCAATTTAGTTTGTGCAATGAATTCCATTTATCTACTCTCAACCCTAAATGAACATGTATGCATTTATTGATACCTACTCTAAGAGAGTCTAGGACACCACAATCCTGCATACAGTAGGGAGAACATTCATAGGAGAGATCCTCCTAATAAACACAGTTAACATAAATTCAGAGGTAAGCCCAGGGAGGGGAGCCCAGGCCCAGCATGTGCCATAAGGGAAGGCTTCCTGGAGGAGGTGATAATTTAGTTGAACTTCAATGAAACAATAGATTCCAGGCAGGATGTAGGACATTTCAAGTTAAGGAACAGCACAAACAAGGCAAGAAGGGAGAAACAGGATGGAGAGACTTCTGATGAGACATGGTAGAATTAACTAACATGTCTACTAACAATCCTACCCCAAACCCACTAAAACTATAGAGAAAGGATGGTTCAAAAGATATATACCCACATGAATGGAATACCAGGAGAGGAGACGACAACAATTTTGTAGGCTGGAAACATGGGTGGGTGGTAATTTTTTAGTGGAATTGAGAAAATACAGTCCTAAACCAGAATCTAGGAGATCTGTGTACTATCCAACTTACGTCATAAAATCTTCAAAAAAACCTTGGAGGTATACAATGTCAGGTACCTTCCTTAAAATTCTGTTTATGACATTTTCGGATCACCAGATCTTCCAAATTGCCTTTACCTCACCCTGACCATGAGGACTGAGGTTTATTCTATGAGGAGACTTGGACAGAGGGTCCGAGGACGAGGGGATGTGGGGCAAACCATGGAAAGGCAGGAAAATTAAGTAAATGTTTGCACATAGGATGCTGAAGCTCTCAGGCCTTTTCCAATATTTAATTCCTGAAATTGTGGCAGCCAGGACTTCACCCTCCAGGCAGCAGATTGTGAGATTCTTTCATGGGAAAACTGACCACTTCAGGCAGAAAGACCTAGAATCACTGGGATTGGGTTAATACTCAAATAAGTAGCTGAAGAGGGAGAGTAGCCCTCTCTGAGGGAGGGATGCAGGCTTGGGTACTTCTTTGCCCCTCTCTGTACTCTTCTGAGAAACAGGGTTGGAGGCAGGGAGGGCATTTGCAGTGTCCGGGTGAGGGGTGCTAAATGGCTAAACAAGGGCAGAGGACTGTGATGGAGAGGAAGAGGCCGGTGAGAACCTACTCGGTGGGACTCTGTGACTGTGTGTGAAGAGGGGCGAGAAGAAGCAAGAACATCCCCAAGTGTCTAAGAGAAGAAGCCAAGTGTTGCTACCACCAGAGAAAGGCGACCAGGGTAAAGGGAAAGAAACAGTGGGGGAAGGAAGAATTATACCTTGGACCGTTGCACTGCTTCTGGAGAGAAACACTGAGTTCCACTACAAGATGCAATAGCAGTCTCTTTATGCTGTCGTGCTGATCAAGGAAGCACGGAGGTGATATGGGCAACATCAGCCTGAGTTCCTGAGTAAAAACAACGTGGAACCAAAGACCCTGCAACCCAAGCAGGGTATGCTGGGAATGAGATTTTAAACCTTGGTTGTGTAAAGTTGCAAAGACTGTGGAGCTATTATCTCAGCCTGTCGTCACTGCTAACCAAAGGGAGAATGAAGTATGAACACTCTTTTCCACACTCCTGAGGTCATTAGTTCTATGACCTAATCCAAGTGTCTTGTGTTCTCTGTGACTCAATTATTTTACCTGTAAAATGGATGCACTACATACCTCATTATTTTGTTTTGAGGTTGAAATTAGCAACAATATGTGTAAAGCATTTAGATTTATAGCGCATGTAAAATATTATGTATGTAAAGCCTTACATACATTTACCATATTTGTAAAGCATTGCAGCATATGCACATGCCCAGAACATATGTAGTGTATGTTATTCTCATTACCAATGTCATTATTACTGGTGTTCTGATGTTTGAGCAAGTATCAAGCCACCTTGCAGTGAAATAGAGTAGAAATAATGTGATAGGAGAGGGAGACCACTGAGTCTTTGGTAGGTGAACTAGACTCTAGTCCAGTTCTACCAAAGGAGTTTGGGGGAAACATTATCTTAGGCTATGCAAGAAGCTAACCTCTCCCTCCACCTGTGCTTGAGGATTTCAGACCACTTTTGCAAGGTCATGGTGAGCACTTCCCTTGGGTCCAGCATGGGATGGTATGACAGGTGTGAATGGGGAGTCCGTGTGATCATGTGCCCATTCTAGGCAGGGATGGATGGTGGGTGGGCCTCACCTGGAGACCGAGTATGGTGTAGGTGTCTCATTAAGGACAAAAGACTGGAGGCTCTGTATTCACATGATGGTGTCACATTTTTGTGATGCTGTGAATGGCTTTGGTTCCAGACACCTTCCCTCCCAGTTCTTCCTGATCACACACAAGAGTGAGGGCAGAGAGAGGAAGCTGAGGCTGATGGCGTCTCACACAGGATGTTCCTTATGAGATCTGGGGGCCTTCCCAGGCCGTGATGAGCCTCTGTGAGCAGCAAGGAAGCAATTATGGTTTTCACCCTATCGGATACATTTAGGCTACAATTGATTGTTGTCCGCGACTCAAAATCTGCTTTTCTTCATCCTCTACCTGCAAGGAAAGATGCCGTAAGCAGGTCTCAGCCACTCCTCCTACTGCCAGGTTTGGCGTCGAAGCATCCTTCACTCTTTATTCAGACCTAGTCCCAGTCCTAAAAGGGCTTTAGTTGAGCAGCCACAACAAAAGCTGCAACCCTAAAAATAACACCCCGAACAGCTCCAGCACCATTACAACTGGTAAAACTGTATATTGAACATTTCTTTTGTGCTAGATTCTCTGCTCAGTCAATTAGGAACATCATCTCATTTATTCCTCTAGAAATCCACAGGACATAGATATCACCAATCCCATTATTTATATGAAAAAACTGAGGCTCAAAGAGACGTGTCAACTAACTCAAGTTCACTGGGCTCAGATCTGATTCTGAGTCCCTTAGCCAGTCGTAGCCTCTCTTCCGCCTCTTTTGGCTCAGCTGCCAGGACATGAGCTAGACTGTGAGCAAGTTGTGTGAGTCTATGCCTCAGTTTCTTTGTCTTTCACATCCATCTCAAAATGTATGGTGAGGATTAAATAAGTTTTAGAAAAATATAAGCTTCTTGACATATATAAACAATAAATATTGACTCTCATCTCTGCCCTTCCTTCCCTTTTCCCCTTGATGTCTTTCTTCTTTCATCAACGTGTACGCAGCCTTTGATGCGCAGCAGGCACAATGACATGCAAGACAGATTTCCCACACTACACAGGCACTCTTTTGCCAGCATTTGCTCTGGGACAGAGAAGCTCTTGTTAGCCAGAGGTCTGAGCAATTCAGCCTCTTCTGCTGGAGAAAAAGCAGAGTTGACTGCATTGAACCTCACATATACAGAACTAGATTTTAAAAATAGTAGTGGCATATTATGACATTTGTTCAATGTGACATTGCCAAGCACACTGTAGAGTCAGGTGATCCTCTGTATTTCCTGCAAACAAATCTGTTGCATGCCTTGGGTAATTTTAGAAGCAGGATTAACTTCCAATGTGTTGCTATTTTATGGAAGAGAAAAAGCAGAGAAAAATGAGACATCAAAATTAAATTAACTCCCAATGCCAATATTTGAACCTTCATATCAAGAGCAGAGAGTCCACACACCCACAGAGCCAGGAGTTAATCAAATTCCCAGTAATGAAATATTTTTATTCAGGTTGAAATGATAGCTCATCAGCAAATGAAACTGGTGCGAGAAATACCCCGTGTTTTAAGTACACACATGCAAATAGACATAACAGCTGCCATTCCCCTTTTGCTTCAGGAAATGTCCCCTTTTGGAGAGCCTGTTCTCTGAAGGCAGAGTCCTTTTTAGGTCTTCATTCCTGTCCACAAGGTCTACACAATGTGGTCCAGTAACAAACACGAGGAAAATTCCATCACTGAGTGAGCATGCTGTAGTGGAAAAGCGTGCCGCTGTAACGGGAGCTCAGAGGAATGAGGGCACATGTGTGTCCTGGACGGGCCGGAAGCCTTTGCAGAGCGGATGCTGCTCCAAGTGCAGGCAGGGAGCAGCGTTAGCTCCGCCCACTTTCCCAAGAACTGAGGTGTGGTGGGGGTGCCGCTTCCCCTTTCTCCCAACACCGGGGAAAGAGACATGGTACTCTTCTTGTCGTCTAGGGAATTTTGGATAACCAAAGAATTTCCTGTCTCAAAGTAAAACCTCTGCTTGCCTTTCTGTGGTCTAATTTTCTAGTTTCCTTGGGTCCTTTTGTTTTGCAGCATTGCCGTCTCCTTAAACTTCAGCTTCCATAGCAAGACCATCTTAGATCTGGATATTTGTATCTCAGGAGGCTTTTCCTCCCGAACCACTTCCTAATATGCCTGCTTCAAGGGGCTGATATCTCCGTTCTTTGGGAATTAAGGGCAAGAATGATGGCTAAGCTTTGAAGATTTAAGCTCAGCTGATATCCTGAAATTCACCATTACCCATCTGAATATAATGCTTTCCTTCTGAAATATCCTACTTTCTGGATTTCTAAATCATCCAGACTCCAACCATGTTCATTCAGGTAAAGACGTTTTGCTTTCTGAACGACATATAGTTTTGTCTTTCATGAAATTGCCTTCCCTGTGCAGCTCAGTCTCACTGTCATATTCTTTGATATTGCAAATTGGGCTATCAGTGAACCTAGGAAACAATAGAACTTACCTTCTGAGTCTTTGGACAATAGTTAGGTTTGACATTAGTCTGATTTCATCTTCCTCTTTGAGTCCTGGATTCTTGACCTTTCAAGGTCAAATCATTCCTGCATTTGGACATATAAGGTATTAATAAGCTAAAGGTCTGGCCACATGGATGGACTGATCACATAAAAAGACTTTAATCAAGTAACTAACTTCTACCAAAATATGTGAAGATTGTTCTGGAAATCCAATTATCATCCTCTAGTTTGGGTCCCAATTCATTGGTCAATCTACTTAGTTAAAACTTATCTACAGAGACCTTCACCTCAATCCCACCCCATCAGATTTAGACATTCTCAGGATGGTTTTTGGGAGCAGGACCACAGTCTGTGAATTAAAATCAGTAGTATGGGAACTCATCAACCTACTGTTGACACATTCATTGTGGGACTAAGAAATGTGTGCCACTATTGCACACTGCCCCACTGATGCCAAATTCTGAACTTCATCATCTCCATTTTATTCACAATTTCAGCTGTATCCACAGGCTCAAAACCACTTACCTGAACTCCTTGGAGCCAGATATATTTTGCAATTCATTTGTTTTAAAATTTGAAAGTAATGTACGTGTATATTATACATCACATATACTCCAAGCAGTCTTGGCAGTGTCTGCCATCAACCACAACAATATTCTTGAGGCAAACGTGTGAAGTTTATAATAAGTAGGTGAGTAAAAATTCTAAAGAGACTCTTGCCAGGCCACTAATGGGCTCAGATCAGGTTAAATTGTTTCCTTAAATAATTTTACCAAAAGCTTCAGGTTTCCGAAATATGGCTAAGGGATTTCTGGATTGTATTTTCATCATTGTTACTACTAAAGCAACTTATATTTTACTGAACTCACTGTAGTTAACCTGTTATTGCATTGACTCCTTCTGAAGTGCCGGTGCTGCCATAGTACTGATGAGTCTACTAAGGTTTAAAGAATGTAAATAATACCCTCACATAAATAATTGGCAGAGCCAAAATTTGAATTCTGGACAACTTGATTCCAAGCCAGTATTCTACTCACTTTACCATATTGTATCATCTACAGTTCTGGAGAGCTCAATTTTGAGTGGGTTCATTTCAGGGGATCTTTGTTCCTAGGATAGAGCAATTTCCTTGGGTAGTGAAGGGAATCATGGTTTCTGTTATGACAAAGAAATGGAAGGTAAAGTCTTCTTTAAATGCTCACTGAAGAACAATGTTTACAAATATGTAATTTACAACTCAAAATCTAACTTCCAAAATCCTATTCAGTCAGTTCCTAATCCAACCTACAGGACCTGTCAGGATGCTCTTTAATACTTACATAGCCTCCTCTGGCTGTCCTTGTGTTCATTCATTCATTCAACAACTATTTATTAAGTACTTAATATATGCCAGGCATCATGTGAGGAACTGGGAATACAGGAGTGAACAAAACAGACAAAATCCCAGCATTCCTGAAATTTATAGCCTAGGGTAGGGAGATAAACAATTATTAAAGTAAAATAAATATGTGTGTGTAATTACATGTTGAAATGTTATGGAAAAGTTAAACTGGGAGGAGAATAAGGGTTTGAGGGGTAATTGTAATATATGCTCACACAGCCTCATTGAGAAAGTAACATTTGAAAGAGGAAAAAGCAGCAGGTGCTGAGACCCTGACACGGAAGTGGACTTGGAGAGTTTAGGAAATAATAAGAAGGCCAATGTGGCTGAACAAAATGAGAGGAAAAGTAAGAGATGCAGTTACAGAGCTGAGGGAGGTAGCACAGCTTCCACAGGACCTGGTTAGCTGTTCTATGGGATGAGAGATGGTAGAAGGTTTGAGGAGAAGGTTATGTAAGGGCCTGCTGTTTACAGGGACCCGGGCACACACGGGCAGAATCAGGAAGGCAGTGGAGTGACCCTGCCTGGACCCACCTGGCTGAGTCTTTTCATCCTGCAGAGGCTTTGAGTCTGGTTCCAGAATGAGTATTTCCTACTTTAGGCTCCCCCAAATATCCAGAGCTAAGAGGTCAGATAAAAAAAAAAGAGAGAAAAGTTATGATTTAAATCACAGGAAAATCATTTATCATAGGAAAATCACTCAGAAACCGCATGTCCCTAGTCTCCAAGTCTTGGTCCATAAATGCAACCAAATCTGGATTTCCAGGTCTTCCCTCAAAGTCATGTCTGAATGAGATGAGAAGAGGGCAGGAACCAGAAGGTGGACATAGATGATGGTGGAGACAAAAGTGATTCTTTGCCGCTGACGCCAGCTGGCACGGGCCTTCTGTTGGGGTAGGATGGCTTAAAGGACCTAACGCAAAGGAGACCCCCTCCTTCATGGCTAGCTGAGGTGCGGCAAGGAGAGTAAGAAAATGAAAAGTATGCCAGAAGGTACCCCAATAAAGTCTCAGATCCTTCGCTGGGTCCTGTCCTGCTTTGTAACCACACCAGAACTAGGCCAGCCACCGGGTAGAAAGCAGAAGGGCATTGTGGGAAAAATCACACACTTGAAGTGAGAAATGTGTGACGTTCTGGACCCACCATCACTCGCTGAGAGACCTAGGGCAAGTCCTTGGACCGTATCCAAGTCTTGATTTCCCCATATATTCAGGGAAATTATCATACCAGTATTTTTTGAACTATAATATTTTATTCCATGTAAATGCCATCACCTGTACTGCTGTTCTGTAATGACTGTTACTTCTGTGACCCCTTCAGCCCAGAAATCTCTATTACAGGGCAAGTCTCATGAAGACATCCCTTTCTTCATCAGAAAGGCTTTAAAGCCTGAGGAGTTCCTTCAAACAGATTTTTTCTTTATCAGTTCTAAATTAAATATATTAAAAATATATAATGTATGTATAGATGCATAAAATCATAAAACTGTAAATCTTTTGACCGTGAACCTTTGAATTCATGGAGTTTTATCGCTGGGAGCTCAGTCTTTCATTCTGTCTAGAGGATATTTGGTCCTGAGATGGGCTTTTCTGGTTCCCAAGGACCAGAGCAGGAGTTTTCTCATTGTGTTAAAGAAGCAGCTAAACTACTTTCTGAGCCTCTCTGGCACCCCAGTCAGTTACACTCCCTGACATCATGAACTTCATGAAAAATTGGTGTCCAAACAGACTACATTTTGCTTTGTAAATGGGTACAACTGCTGTGGAAAGCAGTGTGGAGATTCCTCAGAAAACTAAAGACAAATTCCATTTGACCCAGTCATTCCACTTCTAGGACTCTACCTACAGAAAACAAAATACATGATTTGAAAAGCTATAGGCACCCCTATGTTTATCGCTGCATTATTTACAATAGCCAAGATAGGGAAATAACCTAAGTGTCCATTAAGAGGTGAGTGGATAAGAAGATGGGGTACATATACTCAATGCAATATTATTCATTGCATAAAATATTATTTATTCCATAAAAAGAAAAGAATTCCTGCCATTTGCAATAACATGGATGGATATAGAGGGTATTAAGTTCAGTTAAATAAGCCAGTTGGATAAAGACAAATACCATATGATTTCACTTATTTGTGGAATATGAAAACAAAGTAAAACAGAATGAACCGAACAGCAGTAGACTCATAGACACTGAGAAGTGACTAAGGGTTACCATAGAGGAGGGCTTGGGATGGATGGGTGGGGAGGGTGAGGAGGATAGAGGGATAAAGGGGTACGTAATTCTCCACCATAAGATGGTACGGCACTGAGTGTATAGTCAATGATTCTAGGACATTTTTCTATGTTGACAGAAAGTAACCACACTCGAGGGGGTGAGGATTTGACACTGATAACTGTTGAACCACCATGCTGTATATTTGAAACCAGTATAAGATTACATATCAATTATAATTAAATTTTAAAAATTCTTAAAAAATAAAGCAGCATATATAGTCACATAGAGTCTATACAGTACCATGGAGGCTTCTATATGGTATAAAAGGATGTAGCACTGAGGTTGGATAGACTGGGTTGAAATTGTCTAACTTTCCAGCATGTGAATTTTGTTGTGATTCAGTTACTTCCTGTCATTGGAGTTAATTTTCCTCAAGGGATTGCAATCTCCGCATCTGTAAAACCAGAATAATAATGTGTACAGAAACAAACGTTGTGAGGATTAAATGAAAATAAATAACATGCATAAAGAGAAATCCCCAAATTTATAAAAGTATAGTCATAGGAGTCATTTTATATTAGCTGGGTAAATACAGATTTTTCAATAACTGGTATTGGAACTGAGACAGGGACCATGGGCTTAGACAGAATAGGATGAAGGTCTCTGGAAAAAAAGCAAAGCAGGTTAATTTTAGTCAGAATAATGTAACAATGTACAAAGAAACCCCTACCAAAAGACCCTGTTAAACATTAAGCAAAGTCAGAGTCATATTAATTCTTGATGGTAAAAATATCAAACTGGGAATATAGGCAATCTTTAGAGATTAGTTAAAACTAAAAAGCCAGGAGCAACTTTGCTTAGAAGTTTGAATACTCCCCAAATAAAGAAAAGTATCTCAGCAGAGCCCATGCTTTCATTGTGTCAATTAGCACATACCATTGTAAGATTTACTTTAGCACCTGCTAAAATGGCCCAGCTTATTCAGGAAGAATTCTATCTTAAAGCTAAGATTGCATTTTAATCAAACGGACAGTGGCTCAGCCCACCTTGGAGGCAGGACAGACAGTCTTAATTAATATGCTCCCAGACCAAGAAATTGCTATCCTGAGAAGGAATCAGAGCAATAAATTTCTTCTATTACCTGAAGAACTGATAAAGGTAAAAAGACTTGGTGTCTCATCAAAAATAAACATCCTGAGACCATCTGGCATGTCTGTAACCCTAGCCCTTTAGCACATTTATCCCCAATGACCTATAAACCCCCTAGACAATGCACCACCCAGACTGTCTTGTCCCCTCCCAGCATGAGCCAGGAACCCTTTCCTCTCACTTTCTCTCTAAATAAAAGCCTCTTCCTTGTTCTCCTGCCTTGAGTGTTTGCCAAGTTCATTCTTCGACTCTGCCATCAAGAGCCCCCGCATCAGAACAGTTGGTTATCAAATAAAACTGCAAAAATGGTCTGTAACTTATACTATAGACTGGGATAAAATTAGGAAGGATTAAACATTTAAATATAAAAACAAAACCATGAACATACTAGAAGAAAAGTTTTATTCATTCAATAAATATTTAGAGTGCCTATCATATCAGGACTTAGAAGGAGTGCTGGGGGCTTGGTATTTATCAAAAGAAACAAAATTCCTGCTCCTTTTAGGCCTACATAGTGGAGAAGACAGATAATGACAATAAATCAATGCATAAAATGAATTAATAAATAAAAGTACGAATGTAATAGATGAACAAGTGCCATGGAGAGAATTAAAGGAAGCAAGTCAGTAGGGACAGCTTGGGGGTGGGGGGGCTGCACTTCTACCTACGATTCTTACAGACGTCTTTGAGGTAAACGCCGGATTTGAGCCAATAACCGGAAAGTGCGGAACTGAGCCCGATGGCGATCTGGGATGGGAGAAAGAGCAAACGCCAAAGTCCTAAGGTGGGAGAAGTAGTTTGTAACCTGGGAGTGCGGAAGAAGTCTCTAAGCATAATTAAATATCCAGAAAACATCATTAATAAAAAATTTACATCCTTTGTATTGTTAAAAAAATACTAACTAGAAACTAAGGGGAACATCTTCAATACATCCTATAGAATAAGCGGAAAGATCCTTAATACACGAAGGATAGAAACAGAGAGCACACAGAGAAGATTCGTGAGCATGTGAACAGATGCTCAGCATCACTCACAAGGAGACATAAGAAAGTTAAAACTACCCTGAGCTGCTGTTTTTACCTGTTGCATTGTGAAAGGTTGAAAAGTTAGTTAATAAACTCTTTGGCAAAACTATAGGGGAACATACTCCTTTTCACACATTATTTGCTGTAATGTAGAGCCCTGTATGAGAGGCAATGTCTGTCCAAATTATAAGTTCATACGCTTTTTGTTTCAGAAATTCTACATCTGGGAATTTGCCTTATAGTGTTAATTGCTCAAATGTAAGATGATTTATATATATGATTATTCACTACAGCATTGTTGTAGTAACACAAGATGAGAAACCACATAAATGACCATTAATAAGGTGTTTGTTAAATTAATTATATGTCATGTAACCAAATTCTAAGGTGCTATAAAGGAGAATGAGAAAACATCCATATGGAAATATATAATACAGTAAATTTAAGAAAGCAAGTTATATAGCATGACGTCTTTTGTGTAAAAATGAAGAAAACAAGAATCTATGCTTTAATTTGTTTTTTTATGCATAGAGAAACTTCAGAGAGATACATAAGAAGGAACATTAATAGAGGTCACTTATGGGGGAGAGAGGGGTGGAAGGGAGAGACACTTTTCACTGTAGTACTTTTATACTTTTGATTTTGGACCAACTTAATGGATTACTTATTCAAAATTAATTAAACCATATGATTAAGTTTAAAATGCAGCACTCCATTTATATCTGCTATTATAATTATTAATATTAAAATTGATATTAATATTAGATATCCTGAGTTCTAGTCAGACTCTGATAAAATCTGTTTGGACTCTGGAAAATTCTCTTAATTATTCTAAACTTTCCTATTTGATAAAATGTTAACTTTTGAGGGCACTTTCTCCTTTCACACCATTGGTAAGAAATGAAGGAGCATTTGAAGAACAATGCGTTGTGTGCTGGGGCTTTTAAAATGAGCACTACAGTGATGTGGAGTATTTCTTTTCTCCCTTTTAGAGATGAGGAAATCACAACATAGATTATTTAAATAACTTGCTCAGAGTCCTAAATCCAGTGGGTGTGAGAACTGGATCAGGGACCCACACCCTCTGCGTTCCAAAGCTTCCGGTGTCGCCACGGGCTGAGGGTTACTTTCTACCCTAAAAGAGGCTCGTCAAGAATCAGAGGCCAGTATCAGAAGACTGTAAACCAGCAGCTGTCGGGATTAGGCCTCTTGGGTTTCTGGGCCACTTTATTGAGCAGGCCAATTTATTGACATTGTTATTATCCAGGGCAGGAGGGCCGTGCTCACCACGCAATAGAGTGTGGGTCTGGTTTTTTTTTTCTCTTGAATCAAGGGCCTCCTGCTGCCAGAGCCCTAGAACTGACCCTGTATCGGTTAGAGGTTTGCCATGTCCTTTGGATATTCTTTGCATCTTGCTTATGGGGCTATAACAGATTGGCTGGAACTCCTGACACTAAAGACCTCTATCCAGCTAGACTCTGATGGGGTGGGCTGGACAAGCCGCTGATCTGGAGACACCCTGGTCAAAGTACAATGGATGGATATGAAGTGTAGTCAAAAAGGAGAAAATGACTTCAGAGCTGGAAAATTAGCTGCATATACTGGGTTTGAAGAAGCACACAGATTATGATGGAAGATGAAAGTCAGAAGTTGGGGTCAGAAACCCAGGAGAAAGACCAGGAATGAGGAGAGCCGGTTTAGATCTGCGCCCCCTTGGTACCGCTCACACGTCACGCCCTGAGATGGCTGGTCCTAGGGTGACGGTTCAGACCGCCGAAGACTTCCCAGCGCCTCTGGGTCCTGGACTCCTCCCTCCCTTCCTTTCCTTCTATGTGTACTGAGACATATCACTATTGTAAGTTTAAGATGTATATGATGATTTTGTACACATACATACTGTGAAATGATTACCACCATCAGGCTAGTTCACACATCCATCACCTCCCATAACTGCAATGTTTTTGGTGTGAGAACATTGCAGATCTACTCTCTTAGCAGCTGTCAAGTACATGATGCAGTCCTGTTGACTAGAGTGGCCATGCTGAATATCAGACCTCCAGAGCTCGTTGGCCTCTAATGAGAAAGTGGTATCTTTTGACCAACATCTCCACCTTTCCCTCAGCCCCTGGCAGCTATGATTCTACTGTTTCTTAGTCAGAACAGATCCGGTGTGCTCCCACAACTCGAAAGAAGTAGCTTTTCCTATTCCTTTTTCCATTTCTTGTCCCTGGTTCTATAATATGCAAGTTGTCCCTGACGCTTGGTAGCAAGAATCAGATTCACAGTTTTGCAGACGTGAGGCCCGTGTGATAGTTGGTGAAGTCTAAAATCTCAGGAAATCTGAGTGGTGGCTGGGTCCTGGCACTTCTCTGACTATAGCCCACACTAAAGATTTTCCTTATGGCTGATATGACTCATGAGATACGTGTCTGATGCACACACACACACACACACACACAGAGAGAGAGAGAGAGAGAGAAATTTTCCAGAGTGGGACAGAGTTTGAGATGAATTTGGTAAGAAAAATCTTTACACTTCTATCATGAGTCTGAACAAGACCCATGTTCTAAGTGGCTCCCTATTTCAGAATCAGACAAAACATTCCTAGAGCTTAAATGACACCTTGATTGTGCAGGACAATTTAGATGTGCTTAGAAGTGACAACACCTGTATGTCCAAACATTGGTGAAAGTATCGCTTATCAAAATGGCTTCCAAACTGCTCTGTTTTGCGTCAGCACAGCCTGCAGGTGCTCATCTATGTCTAGGCTGAGTGGTGTGAGGAATATTTATGAGAGCTGCCAGGAGGAAAAGGGCTTGCTAAGCTTTCACTTGAAACTCCAGAACAATTTTCTGGGGCTAAGCGGAGGCCCGATATGCTGTGGTCCTTTGAAGGGGCGTGCAGGCTGATATATGTAAATCCCAGCCTCCAGTATGCTTTGGAAACTGACGATTAATTTCCCGTTTGCTGCAAGGTTGTTTTAGGATTTTGTTTTTTTCCATCTTTACTTTTAAAGCTGGGACATTGCCTGCCTCTGTAAACAACATAATCGATCAATGGCTATCAGCAATTCTTGGGTGAGGGCAGAATAACTTGATGGATTCCAAACAACAGGGAAAAAAATAGTGCAAACACGTTGAATGAATTAATGGACATTAATTATCAGTGGAAATGGAGGTTCCCTCAGGTGTTCTTAAAAGAGCATATTCATTCTTGCTCTGGGGCTGCTAAGTCTCTGACGGGCCGCGTGGAGTTGATAATGTGTAGCAGTTTCTCATTTACAGCCTCAAGTCCATTCTCAAATCTTCTTGCATTTGGAATGAGTCTCACCCTCTGGATTACAGGTGGTAGACGTTTAAAATGGCTCCTTGTCTATTTTTAATTTTTGTCAAGCTGCTGAATGTTAGTGCTGGAAGAAGATACTTCTGTTTTCTTGTACCCCGACTCCCTTCCATGAGAAATAGACTCTGCATCCCAGAAACAAGAAGTAATTCACTCAACAACTACTTATTGCCAGAGCTAAATGTAAGTTCCAATTTTCTGCCTTCAGGTTCGATGCTCTGTACCTCGCATGTCCTCCCTCGCCTCTCCGGTTTGATTGAGATGGCCGTAGTGGGAACCGCGGTACAGCTGGGACCTCTTCCTGCCGCCCCTGCTTCCACCTGCTGCCCTCGCTCACCCCTTTCATTCGGCCTCCTGTTTAAATTCCCCTCAACACAATCTTTGTTGTTAACAGCACCAGACAGTCTTAACCAGGGATTAGCATTCTTTGCTATTTATCCAGTGTTGACTGTTTGAACACTACCTGTACTCTGACATTTAAGTGGCTGCGTACCCCTGCCTGGGCATCCCAATCTGCTGCCACTCGTCACATATTCTCTGTGCTCCAGCCGGAGTGTCCTTCTCCCACGCAGAGGTGGCTTATGCTCTTCCCTTAGCTGTTGTCTTCTACCCACATCTTTTATTAAAAATCTTACCTGGTTTTCAAGATGCTTGTTAGATGGCATGTCCTTTATGAAGCTGTGACAATTCTCCACACCCCGCCAATCCCCTGCACAATTCTCTGTGCTTGTCCTGCTCGTGGGATGGCCTTGGAATCCACATATGGAAGATGATAGAGTCACAACACAGAAAGAACTGTGGCACCTGATTAAACACTTAGAGGAGAATTGCCCCTATTTGGACATTACTGTATGAGCAAGAAATAAGGTTCTACTTTGATTGAACCTTTGAGTGCTGGACTTGCACAGGAAAAGAAAGAAGGAAGGAGGCAAGAAACAGGACTCGTGGACCTTACTGTTCTGTGCTCCCTCCCCAAGCCCATGTGCTCAGCGATAGTACCGCTCCATGGAGTCCCGGAGGACAGTGTGAGGTGATGCATAGAAGATGGTCATGCACACTCAAGAAATATTTACTAGTAACATTACATGGAAGCAAAAGAAGAAAAATCACCTAATTTATAGCAGATGTGTTCCAAATCATGCACAGGTCTTCCTTGACTCACTTCGCAGTTCCTCCTGATAAACCCATTGTAGACTGAAAATATCCTAACTTGAAAAATGCATTTAATACAGCAAAGCTAACACACCTTACAGCTTAGCTTAGCCTACCTTCCTTAAACCTGCTCAGAGTACTTCCATTAGCCTATAGTTGGGCAAAACCATCTAACACAAAGCCCATTTTATGTTAAGGGTTGAGTCTTCCATGAAATGTGCTGAACACTGTACCGAAATGAAAATCAGGGCGGCTGCACCGGGGCAGGATGGTTGTCAGTGTGCCGGCTGTTGAACCCTGAGGTCATGCGGCTCACAGGGAGCCACGCTGGCTGCCCTGCCGAGCATCAGAGAGGATCTGAAGGCAAAGCGCTAGCCCAGGAAGAGATCCACATTCAAATTTTTAAGTGTGTTTTCTACTGAATGTGTATTGCTTTCGCATCATTGTAAAGTTGAAAAATCCTAAGTGAAACCATTGAAGGTTGGGGACTATCATCTATATTCATTTTAAATTATTCACTTTGACAGCCAAATGGGTTAGAAATACAGGTGGAAGAGGACTTAGAGAGGCAGATGATAGAGACTTCAGTATTTTCTTTCTTTCTTAAGTAGTCTCTCGAATGAGCTTTACTTCTGTGCTGGTTAAATAGCACCTACTATTCTTAGTGACATATACTGATGATGTGTAGAGCATGCTTTTTAAACTGGTAAACTATTCTCAATATACCTGTGTACGTCTGCTCCCAAGGGGAGAGTTCCTAAAACCTTTATCTTTGCATCAGCTGTACTTGTTACTGTATTTATAGATTGAAGTCACCTTCGGCTGCTCTTTCTCTTATCCCTGACATCCGATCTTTTCAGCCGACCCTTCCACTCGTCTCCCTTCACAATTGGTCCAGATCTGGCTACTCTCACGCTGGCACTGGTGCCACAGTGGCCCAAGACCCCTTCCTCTCTCACCAGGATCATTGCAAGTAGCCTCTTAACTGGTCCCTCTGCTCTTACCTTGTCTTTTTAATGCAACAATCAGAATCACGATTTTGAAATATGTTAGAACATGTCATTCAAAGTACTTCAGTAGCTCCCCAGATTATTCGCAGTAAAAGATGATCAGTATTTTTAAGTGAATGAATAATAGTTATTATTATAGGTGCAGTAGTAATTCCTATAGTAATAAAAATAACAGCACTGTGAAAACTGTCATAGCCCAAGTCCATTGTGGCTATGTATGGGTCATGAAGGTGTCATTTCATTGTACAGAGCATGGGAGGGAGAGGTGACATAGAGGTGGCCATGTGTGGGTCATGAAGGTGTCATTTCATTGTACAGAGCATGGGAAGGAGATGTGATATAGAGGTCAAGTGTCAAGGGCTTTGGATGCCACGTTGGAAGTTGGGTTTTATTTCATGACTGATGACAATATCACCAAGTCCCAAACCATGACTGATTAAGGCTGAGGAATCAAATCATCTTGCTCTTCAAAGGCCATGAATGGTTTTAACAAACCTGACAGGTATTGGTTAAATGTACGTATGTATGTGTGCACGAATGAATGAATGACGAATAAGTCATCTGATTGTTTGATGGGAAGAGGACTAGAATTTATTTACCACCTAGTAAGTTTCAGCCACTTTGCTAGCTGATATATGCCATTTAATCTCCACTGGGTTTAAGTATGCCCAGTTTTCACAGCTTGGGACTGAGTGTAAGAGACACGATGTAGTCACTGCACAGTTTGGTGGAAGGGCATGGGTGTGGAGAGAAGCCAGTGTCCACACGTGGGCTCGGGCTCATCTGTTTCTGGGAAGTGTACTTAATCCTTCTGAGTTTCACTTAGTTCCTCTGCAAAATTATGGTATTGATACTTCTCTTACTGCGTTGTTGTGGGGATTGAATGAATTAAGATGAAAGGATTCCTACAGCATGAATCACACAATGAAGGGTCAGGATTGTTATCGTTTTTCGGGTTCACTCAACATGATAAAATTGGGTTTTGAACACTTGTTTGTCCCCTTTCAAATCCTGCATCAGGCTTTGTGATGGTTAATCTCCAATGTGCAGAGTGTTTTTGGATGAGATAAATGTTTAAATCAACAAACTTCTTTAATGCAGGTGGTCCTCCTCAATTCAGTTGAAGGTTTGAATAAAATAAGACGGGCCTCCTCAAGCGAGAGAGAATTCTCTAGCAGACTTTCCAGACTTCACCTGCATGACTGGCTCCCCTGGGGCTCCAGGTTGCCAGCCCACGCTGCGGAGTTTGGACTTGGCAACTTCCAGAATCCCACACCTTCTATGATATTTGGGAATTATCTCCCATTTGCCCCTTCTTTCCCAACCAGTGAGCTCCAATGCATCTTGGGATGCCTGATCCAGCTTCCATCACCTCGCCAAGCCTTGTGAAATGCCCCCTTTGTCTCTTGCCTCTTGCTGTTTCCCCCTTGACTCATGCACTTTTGACTTCTTTTTAAAAAGTCATTCTATCTTGTTCACCTTTTATAAATTTCTGTCTTTTCTACACTATTACCACCTTGAGGACTGTGCCAGGTCCATGTAGGTGCTGACTTAATGTCAGTGAGTCAGTGAGTTAGCAGAAGCTGGAACGTCAACCTCTCTGAGCCGCACAGGAGCCTGCCTGGTAACCAGCCGATCTCTGTGGGATGCCTGGAGGGCATCTCTCTCACTGCCTCTGTTTGAAGCAGACATAGTGAGTTGTAAGTTGCATCACTACCTTGAAACCTGTCTTCCTCTAATGCCCTTCCTCTCAGGAAATGGCACCACCGACCACCTAGTCTTCTGTGGTCTGCACCCCTCCTTTCCTCTCATGACTCACAGCCCGACTGGGCAGCAAATCTGCACCCAGTCATCCTGGCCACCATCATCTCTGGCTCAGGTTATTGTCCAGGTTAAGGGTGTCTGACTGTCCTCTTTGGGTTAATTCTCTTTTCTGTATATCAGCCAGTCTGATCATTTCAAGTGTAAATGTGCTTCCTCAACATCTTCTATGTTTCCTCTTAAATCTAATCCATTAATCTTCAGATGAAAATCAGACTTTCTAACCATGGCCTAACAGGAGCTAGGGGACCTGCCCTCTGTCCTTTCTCTAGGGTTACCCCACCGTGTTGCTTTTGCCCATTTTTGCCCAATGCGATGGATTGCTGTTTAGCAAAGACCCTCAATACATTCTGTCCCTCCCAGAATTCTTCCTCTGGCTGGTGTCCTGACATCAAGTTGCAACTAAAATACCACCCCTGCAGAGAAGTCTCTCCTGACCTTTCTGTCTTAGGAAGCACCCACTTCCTACTGGTCTTTACCATCAAGCCTGTTTTGTTTAAGGAATGGCTTTATGTATTTGCTGAAATGCTTTGTCTTGTTTGGTTGTGTTTCTCTCCCACTCAAGTGGGGGCTCCATGGGAGCAGCAACTGTAAACAAATCTGTTTTCTTTGTGCCTAGAACTTGCCCAGCACATAGTAGGTAGACAATGATTATTTTCTGAATGAATGAATTGAAGGAATATTGTTTATTAGGTTTGGATGCCTTGGTTTGAGTACTATTTTTTCCTCTTTAAATGTATTCAACATATTCTTGGCAACAGAACACAGAAGAGTGACTATAAGTCAGATGATATATGGGGAAATGAGAAAATAAAAAGGAAAAACTGCTGAGCTGCTGAATAAAGAATCTTAAGGGGAACTTTCTTATTTTCAATATCTTTATTTCCTGGAATAGAAATAGAATGTCTTCGTTTGGAAAGGAAATCCCAGTGGAACTTGAAAAACATGAAAGAGAATGGCTTTGCCTTTTTTGGGTTTTGTTTTGCCTTGAATTGCTTCAGTGTATGAAAAGAGGTTTCTCTGCATCTTTATTAGGTCAATGTTTGCAATAATGTTATCCTCAGGGCAGTGGGGAGAGACTGGAAATATTAGAAAAGAACAAGGGGAAGAAAAAGCTGCCAATTTTTCAGCCCTACTCTGTGCTCATTGCTTACAGCAGTGATTAGAGTAGATGACATTTACGGAGGAATTCCTCAGTGTCCTGTGTCACATGAATCATCTGGTTTGGTCCTGTGTAATCTTTATGGCTCCTGGATAATTAGCACCATTATTATCACAATTTTGTCAATGAGAAAACTGAGACTCAAAGATACTTAACTTTCCAAACACACAGGCTGCAAGCCCTTGCCGGGTACCCCTGTGGTTGGTGCCCAGGTGAGGCTTCCCTTCCTCTCTGGGGCTCTGTAACCACTCCTTCAGCTGAATGGCTTGCCTCCAGACTTCATTTATTCCAACCTGTTCTCAAGACTGCAGACTGTCAGCATGTCACTCCATGATCGGGTGTGTTCCCTGGTTCCTTCTGGCTGACTGGCTTCAGGACACAGGATCCTGTTGGTGTTCAAGGCCCTCCAGGGCCTCTGCAGTGTAGAGGAGAAGGTTTGAAGCTCTAATTAGAGTGATGGGTGGGAACCTGGAGAAGCTGGAGAACAGCGCTTGGACCTTGTTCCCCTCTGGAACTCCAACCAGGGTGCCAAGACACAGAACACGTTCTGTAATTATTAGCTTTCCCATTAACATGTTAGTTTACTTTTCTCCCTGAAAGTGTCTTATAATTCTTGCAGATTTGTCTGTGAGGCAAATAGTGGCCCTTTGGAATAAGCGAGCAAGGGTGCACATGGTGGCTACAAATAGTGTGTCATCCCTATAAAGCACTTTATAGACTACGAACAACAGGATTACACTCCTTAGTTTCCTCATCTAACAAAATGGAGATAAATGATCATACCTCATGAGATTTCTATGGAGTTCAGTGAATTAATGTGTAAAAATATTTAACATAGTGGCTAGTTTATAATAAGCACCTAATAAATATTAGTAAAATTTATTACAGTTCTTACAAAAACCTTGTGAGCTGCTCATTATGCATATGCCCATTTCACAGATACTGTCACTGGGCCTCGAGGTTAAGAGACTTCTTCAAGGCCTCACAGCCAGGAAGCAGAAGCCCTTGGGTCTGGACAGGCATCTGTTTGCCTCTAAGTCTCTAGTTCTCAACTGGGAACAGTTTCATCCTCCAGGGGACATTTGACAATGCCTGGGGACAATTTTGATTGTCACAGCTGGAGGGTGGTGCTACTGACATACAGCATAGCATATAGAGGCCTTAGATGTCCTTAGTATCTTTCTGCACAACAAAGAACCATATACCCAAGTGGCACTAGACCTGAGGTTGAGGAACTGTGTTTGAACCAGTGATCAACTGGAACTGATTCACCACCAGGCTGTCACCCACATTATACAACAATGATGAGATGACCGCAGAGCAGATACCCATCGACATCTTTACCTTTATGCCCAAGAGATCAGGTCAGCCCAGCTGCTTAGAATCTGGTATTCTTAGCAAAGGTGATCCAATCAGTCAGTCAGGGGTGCCAGCTTGTCTTTCTAAGTAGTAGTGAAACTCCTGTTAACAGTGGTAACAGTGTCATTATGTGTGGAAAACAGTTCTCTTCAGATGTCAACCCCAAGATTACCTTTTGAGATTTTTATTCTAACTATAATTCATTAAGATGCTGCCTGTCATTCTACAATGCAAACTATGAAACAGGGACCACCCTGGGCTTGTCCACTACTTTTCCTTAGCACCTGGCGAAGCGTCTGGACCATATGTGCTGGAGATGCACTTGTGTGAATGAATGAATAAATAAATGGTCCTGGTCAGCATTCGGAAACATTAAAATGGTCTAGAGCCCAGGACAGAAGTTTCAGATATTTAAGTTATTAGGCAGCCTACAAGGTTTAAAGGATTTGAAATCCAGTGTTTATCCATTCATTCATGCATTGACCAGATATGTATTGAGCACCTGTATGGCACTAGTCATGGTGAGACTGGAGGGATGCACCTGAGAATCTGCACATGGGCCTGGCTTTGAGTCTTGGATTTATCACTTCCTATCTCTGTCAAGTTATCTAACTGCTCTGCACCTCAATTCTCTATATGGGTCAATAGTCTTTGCAATGATAGTCTTTGCAATGAGATTTCTAGAAGGGCTAAAAAAGACCACTATATGGTTAGCTGCAGCATCTGGACACAGAAGGCACTCAATAAATGGGAAACCCTATGTGGTGACCTCAAAACATGTCCACACATTCTCTGACACACCTACCATTGAGAGGCAGGATCTGTGTCCCTTCACTTGAGCAGAGGCAGGTTTTGGGATTTTCTTAATGAACAGAATGTGGCAAAAATGCTACCATGTGACTTCTGAGGCCAGACCACCTGACCACCAGGTGGAGGGATGAGAGAGGAGGAGAGAGGAACCACGTGGTCCAGTCCAGGTGAGCGAGTGAAGATACCTGAGAGCTCAGACATCACCTGGCTGCTGACACGTTTCCTGCTCTGAGGATGTTAAACAGGGAAGACTGTGGGGATGGGGAAGTATTTTAGATGAGTCTAGAATGTTACATTGAAGTCAGATTTTTAAAAACGTCTTGTATGTTATATTCTGGAGGTTGTTCTAGAATGGACAATGGACTGTTGGAATTTTGTCCAGGATGGTGAAAATACAGTAAAAATTTGAGAAGATTCAAGATGCTCTGAACCATGAGATGAGATCTTTGTCATACAGGATTCAGCATCACTACAGATTCTAAGAAGTAAACTATCATTACATCATCTGTGCTAAGGATGGTCGGATGCCAGTCAAAACCAGGTACACGCTGTTGTTTTATGTGGATTATTCTAGAACTATGCTATGTCATGACCCTGATGTTTTGCCTCGCTCTGTTCTTCCAACAAAAATTTTTAAGATGTAATCAAACATTTCAAAAATGTACTTTTTATCAATAGTGAAAGCAGCTATTTTAACCAATACCCAAAGATTAGATTCACAGGAAAATAGAACCTATTTCCCATTTTTACTGTTATAATAGAGAATAAGAAAAAACAATGTCAAGAGATGAAGCCAATGGAGATTTTCCTCAGGCCATGATTTTCCCTACAGTAATCAAGCGTTTGGTAGCATATTGGGGATCAGAGGGGACAGATGGCCACGTCAGAAAAGCAATCTTTCCTCCAGCATTTGACATCCGCCTCCACCTTCTGACCTTTGGATAATGTTACAGTGTGATCTGATGTCATTTTCCACTGGGTGTGTTTATTTTTACTTATTTCTTGGAGGAGAGAAAATGCCATTCCTGGTTTTGTCTGCCTCCCACCTGACAAGGAAGCAGTTGCCTCAACAAGACCGCAGAGGGTTGAAGAGCTGTAGCAGCAAAACAGTGTTTTTGCAAAACAGCAGACACTCAGCGTCTCCGGCTACTTGAATTATTGATAGCAGATTCGGCACATGGCTAATGATGCCTGATGTTATTGTGGCTCTTGGTTAGAGGAGCCGGAGGAGCTATTTCCAGAGCCACGCCCCCAGCTTACTGGAGACTTAGCAGGAGGTGCTCCTGCCTTGCTGCAAACCCGTGGAGGATGGGGGGAGGGTCGTCTGTCCAAGGAACCCTTACAAGATGCGTGCTGCTGTGGTGGGGCTCTGATAACCCGAGAGCTCTGTATGTGCCCGCTGCTTCACAGACTCATTAAGTGCCTGGGACACGGGGCTCAACTCTCAACGGTCACTGAAGTGTCATGTGACTGGTTGGGGGTCCTTGGACCTCTCTAAATATAGAAGGGACTTGAAACTTATGGAGTCACTGTTACATGTCTAGTGTTGGCATTGGGAGGGCAGTAAACGCAATGCCCCTCTTCTCTGAGCTCTAAACCAGCTGTGCAATGAGAAAAAGCAGCCCAGATTGGGGTGGGAGTGTTGAAATAAGTCCCTTACCACTCATGAGTGGAGGGAGGCTGCAGAACTCGGCTTGCAGTGCCAGACAGCGAGGCTTCTCACCAGATCCTGGGGAGGAGCCAGACCCTCTGCGTCGCCACCAGGTTCCGGAGCGGGCAGCCTTCCCTCAGCCTCCATTGCCAAGTTTTCTGCATGGCCAAGAGGAATCGAGGCCTCCAGCTCTGTTGGCAGCCAGCGTCCCTGAAAAGAAGAGAAAATGCAGGTGCCAGTCAGGCCTGGGTTTCTCCTTGTATGCCAGCCAGTCATGTGTCTCTAGGCTTCCCCAGAAGGAGACACCAGGAGGGAAACCAGAGCTGTGACTCTGGGGGCAGTTTCAGGCGTGGTGAAAGGCATCCCCTTCTGCCCACCCACATCCAGCCCTGTCGAGTCATCGTTTCTCATCCGTTATTTCATTGGCTTGTGGAGAGATTAACGTGGTAGCGGGCACATAGAGAAGCGCAGCGCTGACTGGGGCACCACTGTGGCTCTGAGATGGCATTCAGCCTCCAGTGTCTAGGAAGCCCTGGGCACTAGGTCTTTGGGGAGTAAACAAATGGAAAACTACACCCAAACAGATTTGTATCAGATTATTTCATCGGTTTTGTCTTCACTAAGAGGGTAGTTACTGAAGTCACATTTCAAAGGCGTGGATTTCACCTCTACCTATAAGCTGTGTGACTTTGGGCAAATTTATGAACCTTTCCGTATTCAGACAATAATACATTCTCAGAATAATAGAGTCTATGAACCATGAGACTATTATATTCTTATAACACTTCAGAGTGAGTGTTTTAAGTTAATATAAGCTTAAAACCGTACCTGACATACAGTAGGTGTGCAGTAAATTCAGTGATCATGCTATTATTTGAACAGTGTGTTAGAGGCCGAGTGGTAAACATTAACCAGATTACAGCACTCTGATGCTTAAATCCCTGCAAGTGCTTTCTGTTGCTCTTCGAAAAAAAAGTCCTCATGCGTCCCTGCGTGTCTTAGCACCTCGGGGCGTACTATTCTGGCTGAGTGCACGCAGGTGAGTGGCTAGCGTGCATGTTCCTCCGCCAGCCCACGCCTGCTCCCGTCGCCGGGCCTGCCTTGCTGAGCCTTCTGTCTGGAGCTCTCCGTCTCTGACTTCTGCCTGCCTCCTTTTCAACCGTGGTCTCTCCGCTCTAGAGCCCTGCCCTGGGAGAGGCCTGCGCTGGGTGAGGAGGCCCCTGCTCACCAGGGACTGTGTGCTAGTGCCCCGTCAGCCCTTCTTCAAAGAACTTGCCGGAATCTGCAATTTTGTTTACCAATTTCTTGTCTGTTTCCCTCACTAGGATGTAAACAGGAAGGGGAAGGAATTAATGCACTAGTGTTTTATAGACAAATAAAGGAAAAATGAAAAATAAGAAAAACACAAAGAGGGAAAAGCACTCTGTCTTACCGAAAAAATAGAACTGGGGCAATGAAAAACCTCCTGGGAACCCTCTGAGCCTAGACAGGTAAATCTGTGGGCTATGCAAGGTGGGGAGTGGGGGGAGTGTTGGATTTGAGAGCAGGAGAGCGAGGCAGTGAGAGCTGGGCTGTCAAAACCATTACTAAAACAATGGAGTATAAACTTACAGTTAAATGCATGTTATCAGAAACAAATGAAATGAATACAAAATTGAGGGACTTTGATCCCGTTTAGTACCTTCTCTACGTATACAAAGCAATATGTTTTAGCTTATTCTCCATTTCAGCTCTTTGCAGAGGAAACTGTAGAGGTCACTTGGCCTAGTTCCGTCGCTGCAGGAAAACTCTACACTGCATTTTGGTTTAACTTCAGGGAAGATAGCCCAACACTTGTTCCTATGCATTGTCATTTCTCCAGTTCAATAACTGCTCTGTCCCCCTGCTACATATTGGAGGGTCTTTTTAAATTTTTGCTTTGGTAATAATATTTATAATGCAACTGTGGTGAAGCTGTAGTCTTGGCCATACTATCTGACACTCAAATGCCACCTTATTTATTTGCAGCAGTGACCGGAGCTGTCTGGTCACTATCCCTACATCACTGGCCATTTCTTTGCCCTGGGGTCATTCTTCGCATGTACCTGGGCTTCTTTATCTGAAGCCTTCACTGACCAGAACATGATTCACGAGCAGGGCCGAGGCAGTCAGAATGCTGGGGAGCAACTTCCCTGGGGTGAACCCCAACCAACGATGGACAGGAGTGTGGATACATATTCCCCCTTCCTTGCCTTCGGGTGAGAGAACTCCCGAAGTTCTGTACAGTGGGTTCTGTACAGTCTTCCTAGGTCCCCAAAGGTATGGACGCCCTCTTGCCTGCAGCAGTGACCTGCTTGTCGATGCATGTTGGATCCTTTCATCCTTGCCTCAATTCCCCATCCATTTATGGTGCTTCTTGGGAACTTTTCCCATGCAAATGAAATGCACTCAAGTCTCTGTCTCAACTGTGTTCTTGGGACCACCCACCTGCACATTTTATCCAGTCAAAGGATTTCTGACCTTTGCAATATCTTTGGAATATTGCTTTTCTATGGCAGGTACTGTTGGGGTCTTTAACCTGACTGGCATGAGGTTGGTGACTACGGATGATCTGGTTCAGACGGACCTACTCCCTCCCAAAATATCAATTCTCTTAGAATCCCTGTCTGACTATCAAATCAAAGGTGAGAACAGTGAAAATGCTACCTTCATTTCTCCTCTTGTCTTCACATGGCTGAATTTATCTTGTTCTTTACATAGAAGTTTGTGCAGATAATACAGGTGCTAGTTGCAAAGACCTGAATCCTCAGCAAAAAGAGAGAAAGTACATATTGTGGGCCAGGGACACTGTTTGATGACTTAAGACTTAATTATTGTTCTGTTATTTTCACTTGCTGGAAGATGTAGTTGTGCTGTGTGATAGTTGATTTTGTGTGTCAACTTGGCTGGGCTAAGGGATGTCCCATCAGCTGGTGAAATGTTATTTTTGGGTGTGTCCATGAGGGTGTTTCTTGAAGAGAGTAGCCTTTGAATCTGAACTGGTGGACTGAGTGAAGGAATGGCCCTCACCAGTGCAGGCAGGTGTCATCCAACATGTTGAAAACTCAAGTAGGAAAAAAAGACCGAGGAAAGGCAAATTCATTCCCACCCTTCTTGAGCTGGACTTCCATCTTCTACCCTTGGACATTTGAGGTCCTGTTGCTTAGACCTTTGGTCTCAGACTGAATTAGCCACTGGTTTTCCTGGTTCTCCTGGTTGCAGAGAGTAGATGATGGGACTTTGCAACCTCCATAATTACATGAGCCAATTCCCATAATACACCTCTCTTTACCTCTTAACCTATGTATATCTCTCTTCCCTTTTGGTTCTTTTTCTCTGGAGAATCCTGACTAATAGACCTAATTTTACAGGAGAAGGAACTGAGAATAAGTGTGTACCTTAATGCCTCAGTATGTTCATCTGTAAAATGGAGATGATACTACCTACTTCACTGCCTGGCCATGGGAATCACAGGAGGTAACATAGGGAAGGTGCTTAGAATAATTCCCAGTGCATGCCATCAGCACATCTGCACCACTGACTTTCTGATCGCTGTGACATGACTGGTAAGTGACAAGGACAGGGGTCCATCCTGGGTCTGCCCAGGATCCATGCCTGCTCTCATCAGTATCCTGAGGCACTGAAATGCTAAGCTTTGGGGTGAGAATGATACTATTGAAGGAAAATTAAGCGAAGTGTCACTAAGTTTCACAAATGATGAGTTCGAGAACTGTGTGTTCCAGAGACTCCCTGTTCGTAGGGTACAGCAGCGTCTGTACCTCAGGGAAGGCATCCTGTAAGTGCATTTCTGTGTGTGTCTGAGTATGCACACACATATGATAATCACTTACACTGCTGTGTGATACGTCTCAGAATGAACTGTTTGATTTTTGTCATTTTCTCTATGTTTTTAATTTTTGAGAAAGAACGGTTACTTTTCTAATAGTATATTTGTTGAAAGAGTTCACAACATGAAGTTTGCATTAGAGACTAATTAACTATTCTTTGGATTCCATGGCCATGCTGGCATTGAGACCCTCTCCTTCAGAGCATCTGCAAATAGATGCTGTATAGGGAAGATCCAAGTACCACTTTTATTAACACCAAGAAACATGCATTTCCCATAACTATAACTATAAGCAGGACACAGTGATGTTTAATATGATGTTGAAGTTCCCCAAAAAATAATGCATTGGAGACCTATGACTTATTTCTAGAGTCTATCAAATAATGGGTCTCAGCCACAAAGCAGACCCCTTGTTGATCAGGTAAAGCTAGATCTTGGAACAGAATTGCATACACCCATCAGGTTCAGCCATGTGTCCATCCCTTGCACAGGTCTATCAACAAACATAAACCTAGGCCTGTGTGTGTGTGTGCAGCTACTCTGTAAATCCACTTTTTCCACAGAGCTGATTATCAGTGAACAAGATGGCAGTTCTGAAGTTTAAGAAAAAAATAGTTAACCAAGAAAAAGTTGCATTAAAATGACAATGAGATAACATTTTATAACCCCCAAATTAGCAAGAGAGAGAAAGAGAGAGAGAGAGAGAGAGGGAGAGAGAGAAGAATCCATAAATATTAACTTGTTTTGGCCAGGACATGGGGAAAACTAGTTCTCCTAAGTAGCTGTGGAAGAATAAAATGGTGTAGATAGTAAGGAAAACAACTTGTCATTACCTAGTAATACTGACAAAATGTGTAATACTTCAATGCACACACGCGTGCGCACGCACACACACACATTTGCACCAATTGATATTTGCAAAAGAGTTAATTCTTTATGTCCTCAGTTATCTCTTCACCCAATGTTATTACTCAATCTACCATTATAATCACTCCCTTCCAGATCCCGCTAGGCCTGGGGCTGGTCGCCTGGTCTGCAAGTAAAGGCTTATTGGAACAAAGCCACGCCCTTTTGTTTACATGCTGTCTATGGTGACTTTCACGCGACGATGGCAGAGTTCAGTAGTCAACAACAGAGGCTACCTGGCACACTAGGCTTAAAATATTTACTGTATCTCCTTTCACAGAAAGTATTTGCTGACTCCTGACACTCTCTCTTCCTTTTTCAAAAACAAAACAAAAATAAGCCTGGCTAACTCTAAGCCTCTAACTCCTTTACGCCTATCTTGTGCAGCTCGATATGTTTGAAGAAAAACACACAAGCATATTGTCTTGTCTCCTTTTACATTTTTAAGCATTAGTACCAGGTGGGATCCCAGTTACCCCACTGGATTCTCTTATGTTTATTTGTTCTCCCACTTTCTTAAATGGAAATTTTATACCTTTGTCTCACTCAAAAACCTCCTCCTCCAGAGCCTGGTATTTTCTGATCCTCATTCTTGGTCACTGGACTTATTTTTTATTTCTATGAATAGCTAGAAGTAAACAGAAAATAATTGTCAGATTCCCACCAACACATGTACTTCTTTGTTCTGCCTTCATACTATGTACATCAGTCAGCTAATGCTGTGTAACAAACTACTTCAGAACTTAACACAGTAATCATTCACTATTTTCCACAACCCTGCAGGTCACAAGAGCAGTTCTGATGGCTTGGATCCGGCTTGTTTATTTCATCTCTGCTTCCTCATGTGCTTGTGACCAGCTGGTGGCCGCTGGCACTGGTGGCTTTGCCTTGAATGGCACAGTTCTCCTCCATGTCTCTCACATTCCTTAAGCAGTCTAGCCCAGCCATGTTGATATTATGGTGACAAGACACATCCTGTTTACATCAATTTGCTAGTATCTTATTGGCTGAAATAAATCACATGTCAAGAACAAAGTCAGTATCAGCAGGGAAATATGAAAACTCAAACCCATTAATACATCAATATTCTACTATATGTATATAATTGGATTACTTCTCCAAACAATAAAGTCACCATCATCCCTGAACTTGACTTTCATAATAAAATCCCAGCCAGTCTCCTGGATTCATCCCTAGCTGTTTTAATGTCCACACTCAGCATAGCAGCCAGAGTGATTCTAGTAAACAGTAATTCATATCATATCACTCTTCTGATCAAATCTCCCTAAGACTTCCCTCCCTGTTTGGAGCACAGACCTGTATCTTGCTTAATCAGCTGCTGCTTGAGTTAGCTTCCCAGTTAGCATTTCTGGGACATCAGAGCAGCCCTTCTACACTTTCCCTCAGCCACTCTGATCCAGGCACTGTGGACCACCCCCTGTGCCTTGAACATTGCTAAATCCTACTCACTTAAGGCCTTTGCATTCTGTTTGGATTGATTTTTCTCCAGAGGGCATGGATTTGGATTTTTACACAAATGGTCACCTTATCAATGAAGGTTCCCTGACTATGCCACATAAAAGATCTAGAGTCTCCAGTGCCAACAATCCTTATCCCCCTCACCTGGCTTTATTTTTCTCCATCTCTGACATACTGTGTATTCACATTGATTTTTGTTTACTTCTTTACTCGAGAATGTAAGCCCCAGGAGGGTACTCGTCTGTTTACTGTTGTTTCTAAACACTTCTAAAGTGATTCTAACAGTGCAAAAGTGCTATTGAAGTTCCCCACCCAAAGAATTAGGTTGGATTGACTGAAGTCAGGGACCATAGACGAGTGTGCTATTCTCGGAGTGTAACCCAGCCATGGATTCCTTCTTGACTGTCCCAGAGAGGGGGCAGCGGAGTCACAATAGTTGTGCTACAGCATCAGGGGTGGGAGCCCTCAGGGAGAGGGGAGCCCCTGACTGAGCAGGGCTGGGACCTTCTTTCAGCTGACGGTTAACCATAGCATGTTGTGTATGAGTGGCATAGTTTTAGGTAGTAGCTTTTCTTATCCCTTTTGCATTAAAGGGAAAGTCAACAAGCAAGGTTTGTAGAGGAGACACAAAGTCAAGATGTAAGGCCAGGGCATACTTTCCAGACTCTACCAGGCCTTTGGGCAAGATGTCTGTGTTCCTGTGAGTCATCTAATGGAAAAGAAATGAACAATATATCTAATTACCTACTTAAATAATAACTTCAATAATGTGCTACAACATGATCAAAACAAAGCGAAAAGACAATATGTTCCCCAAATACTGCAAGTGTCCACAAAAAGTGGACTTTTGGGTCAGAAAGACCTAGGTTAACTCTGCAGGTTATTAGCTGTACATCCTTAAACAAGTTGTCTAAACTTCCTGAGGCTACTTTTCACTGTTTGTTCTGGAAAAATGGAGACATGAATAAGTATGCTAAAGGTTTTTGCAATGATTGATTGAGAACGTGTATGAAAATACTTATTATAAAGCCTGGTATTAAAAGCTGAATAATTGCATGAATGATCACATAAATAAATAACTGAATGAATGAATGAATGAGTAGAACTCTACATTCAAGTAGGGAAGACATGCAATTAATTTTAAGTTCACTTGTGAATGTGATAGAGGCACCTGAATCGTTCTTCTGGAGAATAGTGCAGATTAATATACTGGGGACATAGGGAAGGCATCACGGGAGGGTGAATTCAGGATTTGCATGAAGTGAGATTTTTTGTCTGTAAGGAACAGAGCGGCCTTCTGTGTTGATGGGGAGGAGAGGAGAGGTTGCATAGACAGCAAAGGCAGGGTTGGGGTTTTACCAGCTTGGCAGGTGGTTATCAATTTGCCAAATGAACATAAGGGTTAATACTGATGAAAAATACATGTCTTCAATGGGAAACATGTCTCACAGTTTCACAATCATATACCCAGGAGCCTTTAGGGCCTGACGTGCTTCTTTCTTTCCTTCCTCCCTTCTTTCCTCCCATTTCCTCCTTCCCTTCCTTCCTCCTTCCTTCTTTCTTTCATTCCGTCTTACAAAGGCTGTGTCCTCAGTGAGGTTGGACACAGAAAAATCAATGAATGTATCTGCAGTAAACCGCAAACCCATTCATGTTTATGAAAAACATAAAGACCTTAAAGAGCCTCATGTCAAGTCAGGTAAAGTTCTATTGCAAAATAATGGTAAAAACTTTCAGCTTTCAGAATTCTGGATTTCAAAATTTCAGAGAAGACACAGCCTGCACAGGCCTCAAGGACACTGACCAGACGTGGACACGCTTCGCGGTGGCTAAGATAAACATCTTGTGAAACGCTTAGGACAAGAGGTTCGCCCAAGGAAATGTGAGGCCCGTAACCCACTTACTGTTCAGTAGATTCGTTTCTCCCTGTTTTAAATAAGCCACAAGAATTAGGAGGCTCTCTGGAGAAATCTGAGCTGTCACATACTAATTAACACAAATAGCAATCCTCACGTGGCTGGATTATGTCTGAAAAATCATTCTTGACAGTGCACATCTAAGAATCATAAGAAAGTGATGACAAATAACTGTTTTCTCTCTATAATGGCTTGGATTGCAAGCTATTTTAAAAACAAGATCAACAGAATACCAATTTGTCTGACAAGGGAGAGAAAATGTAAGGCATGTTTTTCTGACTTTCTTTTCTTTCTTGAGGTATCAAAGATTTAACCCAAATCTGCATCTCTTCAGCTTATTACTAGTTTATTCCAGAGATATAGCTTACTGCTCTGGGCTCTAATGTGGTTAACAGGATGAGAGAGGGAAGCTCTATCCCGTCGCACTCATTTCAAGATCTCTTAATTTCGGCTGAAGAATCTTTGCAAGGGAATCGGCAAGCAGAGTCCTGCCAGGCACCGCCTCTGAGGGACACCCCACCAAGACATGGAATTGTCTGAACTTCAACCTTTGGCAATAAAATTAAGACAGCAGGTAATCCGTGTAGACAACCAAAGATCCTGTGTGGACACTGTGGGCCCCTCAGTGGGGTTGTCTTAATCGCTTGATCTGACCACGCCAGTTATACAAACCTATGCTCATGTCTCCCCACTTGGAATGAAAGTTGGAGTGGGTTTGGTTTTAGGGCTTCGTGAGAAGAGTCGTGAGGACTCCGTCCAGGGCGACCAAGAGCACAGGTGTCAGACGTCAATCCCAGCCACAGTCCCTGCAGAAGGAAAGAGTGGGGTAAATTGAGTCTAAAAAAATCCGAAGGGTGGTGATGCGCTGAGGCCCAGGAGAGGTGCATGAGACAAGAGGATTGGGAATAAAATGGGGGAGCAGGACCACTTTGTGGGAAGCCTTGCATTTGGGTTCAATCAGACCTAGGCTTGAAACCCATTCCCCCACATCTCAGCTAGGTGATTTTCTGAGCACAGAGCTGCTATCTCTCCATCTGAAAAGTAACAAAAACGGTGTCAACCTGCACTCATCATGAAGATTAAATAAGAAAGCAGCAGGAAGTCTGGCGCGTGGATGTGTTTGCTGGAGGCAGCTGTTACAGGGTGCTGATGGTGGCTGGGCTGGTGGAGACAGACGGTGATGGTGGTGATGGACAGATGAGTTCAGACCCAGGAGGGCCTGGGGTCTGGCATGAGCATAGCCTCATTGTCTAGCAGTCTTGTGCTTCATGGAGGTTTAAGATGAGCATAAAGCTGAACAATATGCCCTGGGAACCTAGGTGCTGATGTGAAGAATTGGGAGATATCCCCATTCAGCTGGCAACCAAAACAAAATGTCCTCTCCGATTGTGCTGTAAATCCTTCTGTGTGCTGAGGACGCAGTGTCGATGAGACAAAAAATTCCTACCAACAGAATTTACCTTCTGGAAAGAGAGGAAGGACAAACAACGAGCATGGACAAAAAGCACAGGAGACACGTGTGGGTACTGATACGATCTCTGAGGCTTATACCATGAAATACAGATAAAAAGCAAGAATTTTTATTTTCTGGGGATGGGCAACACTGAGCTGTTTTACCTGGAGTTCCCAGGAAAAGTCTCCTTGAGAAGTGGGGTTTTGGATCGAAATAGAAATGATTTAAAAAGGAATTCAGTTTATGTAGGACTATGTAGAACATGGTAAGGATTTGGGATTTATTTTCTACGTAAAAAGAAAAATAATTGTATGTTTTAAGCAGGGGATGACATAATGCAATTTGGCTTTTGAGAGGTGATTCTAGTGGCTGGGTTTGGAGTATTCAACTGCCGGGGGTCAGGGACGGTGTGAAGGAAAGCAGGAGTCTCACCTAGGAGGCTGCCGGAGGATCCAGACAGAAGGAGACACTGCTTTGCGCTGGGTTCAAGGTCATGGAGAAATGGGTTAAGGCAGAATTCAGGGCTATGTGTTGGAGATTTGGTGACACTGATTACTAAGAGAATGCCCAAAAGACAAAACTCTCCAAAAACTCTCCAAACCAGGAATAAGCAGCCTCCTTACTTTGGAAAACTTCATAGCAGATGCCAAATGGGTAAAGCAAGTCTACAGCCCTTTAGGGACGTGTGGTTAGGGTGCATTCTGATGTCCACGACCAAGCTTCAAATGCCTTTCATGACCTTGTGCCTACCTGCCACTCCACAAAGTCTGTATGCTTCTGCCACACTGGCGTACTGCCATTTGCACCAATATTTTGATGCTTAAAGTTGCTGTTTGTGCCAGTCCTACTTGAGTGCTCAGGAAGCATGTCTAGAACGCTTCACCTGGCTAATCCCTACCTTTCCTCCAGATGGTACTTAAAAAGCCATTTGCTTGGGAGCCTCTCCTGACTGCACAAACGGGGTTTATCCCATGGAATACTCTAGCGCAGTGCCCTGCACTTCTTGGTAATAATAATGACATGACTGATAGGCACCACTTCCTGAGGGCTTACTATGTAGTAGCCACTTTGAGGCAGTTTACATGAATTATCTACTGCAATCCTCACCACAGCATTGTGAAGCAGAGGCTGCGTTATCAGCATTATACCTACAAAAAATAACCCAAGGCTCAGAGTGCTTGGGCAGCACAGCTAATGGGAGGTGAGCCTGTGGTTTGAGCAAGACAGGCTGACTCAAAAACCTTAATTCTGAGCTATCAGTTCTGACTCCCTCAGCCTGGTGACTTTCCTATTGTTTGTAACTATTGCTCAGTGTCTCTTTTCTCTGAGATTAAAGCCTCATCTAGGTCAGGGGTGTATCTGTCTTGTCTTGAGGTGTTGGTCATCCTTGAGGCTAAGTCCTATCATAGAGCCTGGAGCAGGCGGATCACTTGACAAATGTTTGTTAGATGATCATTTATTATTTCAAATCAATGACATGTGGAAAACATGCAAAAATTTCTTGGGCACCCAGGGGCCACACCTGTCCATTGAAGTTGGCTCATTCTGTGTGAGAGGTTTTGGGTCGTAGGACACCTGCTAGTCAGACTGGGGCACAACTGCAGGTGGGCCCCCTCTTGGTGCCATTCACTGACTTCCAGCTGAGGCCTCGGCTGAGTTCCCCAGTCAGGTGCCTTCATGGAGCCCCAGGGACACCTGCCTCTGCACTTGAGGATCTTCTGTTGAGGACTTGAGGCCCTGGTCACTGGGGCATGGGTAGGCCGTGGGGGTAAGCCACTTTCACGTGCCAGGCTCAGCTACCCTCTACCTGCTAAGCAGTTGGGCCACTTTGATCTGGGAGCTCTCTTCATGGGTGAGCTTCCCTTGCCGTGCGCAAAGCTGACCCTCCGGATGACCCAAGGCAATGGCAGAGCCATGTAGACCTCCTCTTAGGGAGAAGAGCTGGGCATCCCCCTGGGCTTCACACAGGCGGTGGTGGGGTGGGAGTCCAGGCCCCACTACCTAGCTAGTTGCATGAGTGTGGCTTTGGACAAGACTCCAAAGCTCTGAAGCTCAAACTCCTCACCCACATGCAGAGATGATGGCATCTAAAGTTGGCTGAGTATTAAAATAGACAAGTGTATAAAAAATTAGCGGTTGAATTCATAAAATAAGTTCTTCAATTTTGCACAGCAGTTTCCAGCTTGTGAAGCTAAATTATATTCATTTATTCATTTGTCTTTAACATGCAATTGATATTTTAATTTTAGAAGTTAAGCAGTCATTTATGAAACAGTTATTTTGACCCACCTGCATTAAAAAAGATAAGCTAGACTATGGGGTAGTAATGGTAACGACAGCAATAACCAAGAAGAAGCTTAAAACCTCAGCGATTTGACACCACAAAGGTTCATTTTGTTCTCATCTCAGCCTAACCCAGGTTGGGTGAGGCAGAGACCAGACCACTTCTATGTGTAACCATTACCTTGGGGCCCTTCAGTTCCAATCTCACAAATGAGGGGGTGGAAAAGGCCAACTGGATCTGAGCCGCCTCCTCCCAGTGGGGCACATCACTGCTCCTGTGGCACCTGCTCTAAGCCAAAGCCCCCGGTCTGTAATCAGGTGCACAAGCCCACATGTGCGTGTCACCTTTCTCTGCTCCTCCTCACCCACATGTGGGCCTGTGCCATGCCAGCTGGAGGCCTTTCTGTTCTCTGTCTCTTCCAGTGTCTCTGGTGAGAGCTGACACAGTTCTCTGCATCTACATCGCATGCCATGCACACCTCTGTGATCAGGCGCACACTGGACACTCACTGGTCTTGATAGAACTGTCTTCACCGACAGGCTGTTGGGATGCAAAGTGAAGGGTGAGTTCCCTTTCCCTCAATACTCCAACACACAGTGAGGTTCATGGAATAGACGTAGCTTTCACTAAATTAAAACAAGGCCAAACCATGAAAGAAGGAAGGAAGGAGGGAAGAAATGCAGCATTATGGCTCCACAGTGTTTAGAAAGACACCCCATTCCCATCTCCTCTTCCATTAGGACACCTAAGTGACTACACGTTGGCCCAGGGACCCTGAAAGAAAATGCTCACAACACTAAGATAGGTGAGTTTCTAGCTGCTGCCAACACAAGTTCTTCTGACCCAGGGTGAGATTCCATTCTGAGGCCAAGTGGAAACCACACAGAATGCAAAAATTAAAGTGCAGTAAATGAAGTGCGAGGAAGCAGGGCCAGGCCCCCAGCGCCGCGTGTGAGAAGAACGGTGCCGTTCTCAGGGCCCAGCCTACCTGGCCTGCCTGGAGGCACACTGTGGGGCCCTGGGAAGGCTTCTCATCGCTCATGGGAAGAGCTGAGGTTGCCAGCCACATGTCTTCTGTGCCCACCCAGACGTTGGGGTGCAGACGGAGCAGTAGATTCTACACAGTCAACTAAGGAATCTGCAGCATGTCCTATGAGGCCAGCTCTCACTGAGGCCTAGACACCCCTCTCCACACCCTTGCCCAAGTATTCGGTATCAGAATATCTAAACACAGGACAGCAGGGCTGACATAATTGCAACATACTATTGCTTGCATAAATTGACCTTTTGGCTAAAAACAACATAATCAATTTAGCCCCTGGCTCTGCCACTTTAAAACTCTGTGATCTTGGAAAATGCCCATCTCCTCTCTGAGCCCCTGAAAAAAAAAAACCAATTAAAAAATATGCTCTTGCTCTATGCTACTGATCTCCTAAGATTGTGGTGAGGTCAAGATAACAGATAATGTGATTTTTTTGGTGAACCGCAGAGGGCTATTCAAAATGAAGTTTTATTACTTGGTCTCTGCTGCTATGTTTACTTTGCATGTTCAAATTCACACATCAAACCCATCAGTTCTGGCTTCTCCCAAGCATCCTAAGGGATGGGGGAGATGACTGGGCACTCATTCTGCTCCAGGGGCTTTTATCATAACTACCATTTGCTGACCACCAGCTCCAGGCTGGCCCTGAGCTAATTCTCTGCTGCAAATTGTTGTAGATGCTCACATGAAGCCCTCAGGGCACATTGTTTTCATTTCATTTAACAGATGAAGCTGAGACCCAGAAACGTAAATTAACTTTTTCAAAGTGATACAGCTGTAGACGGCAAGGTTGAGAGCTAAACTCAAACTCTCTATCTCTAAAGTGGTTCTCATTTCTCAGATTATGCAAGGATTCATTCCATTACTGTCTTCTTCTCCCACATGAAAAGCTTTGTCTAAAATGCTAAAAATAAACTCAAAACAGATTAAAGAATTAATATAAGACCTGTAGACATAAAACCAGAAGAAACATAGGCAGGAAACTCTTGAACATCAACATTAAAAATTTTTTCCTGGTTTTGTCTCCCCAGGCAATGGAAACAAAAGCAAAAATGAACAAATGGGACCACATCAAATTAAAAAGCTTCTGCAAAACAAAAGAAACCCTCAACAAAATGAAAAAAGCAACCTACAGTATGGGAGAATATATTTGCAAATGATAAATCTGATAAGGGGCTAATATCCAAAATATATAAAGAACTCATACTACTCAACACCAGAAAAATGAATAATCCAATTAAAAAATGGGCTGAGATCCTGAATAGACATTTTTCCAAAGAATACTGATGGCCAATGGCTCATGAAAAGATGCTCCACATCACTAATCGTCAGGAAAATGCAAACAAATCCACAATGAGATGTCACCTCACACCAGTCAGAATGGCTTGTAACGACAAAACAAGAAATACCAAATGTGGGAGAGGATGTGGAGAAAAGGGAGCCCTAGTTCACCGTTGGTGGGAATGTACATTGGTGCAACCGCTGTGAAAGCAGTATGCAGGTCTCTCAAAAAGAACAAAAATAGAAATTCCATATGACCCAGCAATTCCACTTCTGCGAATTTACCTGAAGAAAACACAATCACTAATTTGAAAAGATATATCACCCCTATGTTTACTGCAGCATTATTAAAATAACCAGGATATGGGAGCAGCCCAAGGGTCCATCGATAGATAAATGGATAAAGAAGATGTACATATATACACAATGGAATATCACTCGGCCATAAAAAAGAAGGAAATCTTGCCATTTGCAATGTGGATGGACCTAGGGGGTATTATGCTAAATGAAATAAGTCAGACATGAAAGTAAACTAAAATGCTATAGGTGCTCATATATTTCACTTATATGTGGAATCTAAAAAAACAAACAGAAAAGAAACAAACTCACAGATACTGACAACAGGCTGTTGGTTACCATAGAGAGTGGGTGAGGAGATGGGTAAAATAGGTAAGCAGGAGAAAGATACAAACTTCAAATTCTAAAATAAGTGAGTCACAGGAATAGAAGTACCGCATAGAGAATATAACCCATAATATTGTAATATCTTGGTATAGCAATGGGGTAACTACAGTTATGGTGAACATTTAGAAATGTATTTAATTGACAAATCACTATGTTGTACATCTAAAACGATATCACATTGTGTATCACTATATTTCAATAAAAATAAAATAAAATGCTGTTGGTACTCAGAAAATACTGGATAATTCACAAGAATTGACCTTCGCCTGGCAAATTTAGTCACAGGACTACAATGAAACAGTTTTACAGCGATAACACCTTATCTCCTAGAGAGGTTTTACAAGGATAGAAATTGAAAATGTGACCTTTCTGCATCGCTTCCTGCATGCCCTTCTCCTTACCACTGTCACCCTCATCTGCTCATAAATCTTATTTCGTTAATCACCATCAATGCACCTTTCTACTCTGTGAATCGACCCTTGAACTCAGAGAACTGTCTTTGGTCAAGTGGGACTTCTTAGACACCTCTTGGCTGCTGTAAGATTCCTCTGTGAAAAGCACTTAGTCCTCTTCCGGATGCAGCATAAATGACCAATGAATTGAAGGCAGTGGTGGCTACTGATCCACTCTGCCATTTCTAGGGTTGCCTTCATGTGCAATGATGCCAGAATACACAGACCAATCATTATGGATCCACAAAATGATACATTTTGTTTGCTGGCTAGACAAAAGTCACAAATAGAAGCTTGCAGAGAGGGAAGGCGCCAGGTGGGAAGACACACCGTGAGACCTGACTCATGAAGGTTTACACGGCGGGTAAGGTAAGAGAATACATCTCTTTTGTCACTGGCCATGAGGCAAAGAAGTGAGAGAGACCTAAATGGGGGGCTTTGTTTTATTTTTGGAAGCAGCCACTGGTAACTTGATTCAATGTATTAGACCCTCTTTGTCTTATGGGGGACTGAGGGGAATGGGAATGGAGAGAAAATAGATGCATCCTCCCCAGAACTCTGTCGTCTTCCCTAGTGCCTCTGAGAACATGCAAAGGTTATGGAAGATTCTTTTGTTATTAGCCAAGGTAGGACTGTGCAGAAGGGAAGAACAGGAGACCCCCCAGGTGAAAAACAAGTTTGATTTCTGAAACAAATGCCAAATGAAAAATACCAAGTGTACGGTAGTTCACTGTCCAATAAATTGCAGCTCTTATTATCTATTTCAACTTTACATTCCAGTGATTTATATCTCTTATCTCCCCTGCTTGACTTTAAGTGCCTGACAGTAAGATGCATACCTGATTAAGCTTTTTATTGCCTAAAGCACTTCATATACGGAAGGAGCTAAGTAAATATTTGTGTACTACTCCATATATGTGTATGTGTGTGTGTGGTCATAGGAAACCAACCACTGTTTTGTTATTCATCTCAAAATGTGAACTAAAAACTCTGAGTCCTACATGCCGGGGTACTGGTGGTCGGCATGAACAAATTCAAAATGATGAATGTGGAAGCAACATTGTAAATGACCAGAAATCCCAAATCTTAAGATTTGCCACCAAGAGTTTGTCTCAATCACCTAAGATTTATTGAATAACTCTATGAGTTAAACATTATGCTAAGAGATTCCATATGGCATTCACAGTTAGAAAAACTCTGAAAAGGAATTGTCACCACCTCCATTCCACAGATAAGAAAACGGAGGCCTAGGGAGGTGAGGCCATTTGTCCAAGGTCACGTACCTGCTACCGCGTCAAGCTGAGATGCTGAGTTCAGGCACCTGTGTTTTCTGGAAAAGATGATGGATTTGACAACTGTAGGGAATTATGTTAGTTGTCATTTTTTAAAATCAGAAAATAAGTGGATGCTCAAATACTATATGTCAACTGATTTTTCCATGAAAAGCAGAATTTCTTAATTTTCCTGAAATAATTTTTAGAGCTCCAGGACTGCTTCACTAATTTGTATCATGAATTTGGGTATCAAACCTTCATAGAGTCCTATTGATTGAAATGAAGGGGTCCATTGATCTAAGTCCAGAAAACTTTTGAAGAAATTATGAAATAGAACATATTCTATAAGATGATGAAGAAAAACTTTAAGACAAAGTTCTGCTCAGAAGATCCTACTGGCCACAGCCTCTTTATGCTCTGGGTTCCATCGTGGACATTGTGGACGCATCTTCTTATCTACATGGGAGACCATCTTCTTGCATCAGTTCCTGATTCAGTTCTCCTCTCCTCCCTCCATCACATTTTCTGTTTCTGTAATAACCTCTTGCTGGCTCCTGGCTTTCTGTATGCGAGTAAAACAGGATGCTTACTAGACACACAATTTCCTTAGGGAACATGAAGGCAGTACACAGGAAACAGGCAAATCAGGTCATCAAGATTAAATCTAAATTATGGAAAACAAATATATGTGAATCTTCAGGGCTATGTACTGAGAATCAAGGATACAAGTTTCGATGCTGGACAAAGGCAGACAGATGTACTCCCCGCCCTACTGTACTTCGGTGACCTGGGGAACTTGCTGAAGCATCTATGTTATGGTAATGTAAGAGCCTTGTGAAAAGACCTAGCACAGAGTTGGGCTCAAAATAGGCACTAAAAAGCACAAAACTCCCTCGCTACTCTGTACTCTTCTGTTCCCATTTTGAAAAATAGTGGTCAAAGAGGTTTCTTGAAGGGAGTCTTAGAGAAGGAAGGTGGAATAGATAGGAAAGATTCAAGTTGAAATTGAGAGAAATTGGGTATTTTGAGCATCTAGCTAACTTAAGAACACTTGCAATTTATTCAAAGCTACCTGTAATCTATTTTAGAAGCAATTAAAAATGCTTTGAACTGTGTCATGTTCGATTCAGTGTAAGTATGCAATAGAGTATAATGTCTGCCTTTCTTTATTCTGATGACTAGTCTCACTGTCCCAGGCCTCGTAAATATTTGATTATGTGCTCCATCCAGTTCCTGCTCCTACAACTGTAGGAATGCAAGTGAGAGGGAAGCATGTTCTTAGGGGATTAACTAGAGACAGCGGTGGGTAGATCCTGGATGTGGAGGTGAAACCCCAAAGGCAGTAACGTGAGAGGGAGAGGACGCCTGAGTCCCTTTCCCTGAGGAATAGCTGCTGAGCTGTATCCACGAAGCTGCAGGCGTAACTCCAGTCCCCTGGTCATCAGTGAAGAGCTTGCTCTATCAGCAGAGGGTGGACATTTTGCAAACTGAGAAACCTGGAGACAATTCAGTCAGATGTGGAGTGTGTCTGTTGAAAAACCTGTGGGCCTTGGGGGCAAGAAGGAGGCGAACAAACTGACACTGCTCTGTATTCCCCCAGGTGCCACCACGGGGTAGGAACGGTCTGGCATTTGTCCTTCACAGCAATTAGGGAATAATAAACTTTAGAGCCGGAAGGGGCACCAAGAACCCCCAATTTTAGTGTTACTCCCTCCGGAATCCTACGCTGGCATTCTTGACTATATCAGTCCCACTTGTACTATTAGGATACTGCACATTTTTCTTCCAAAGTTATTATTTTCCTCACTAGGGGCTGAATTCGTTTTAATCGTTCACTCTATTCCCAGCACCCAGAAAACTGGTACATAGTAAGTGTTATGTGTGTATCTGTAATAACAAATATAGTGTATACTCCTTGAGGGAGCATATGAGGCAGGGCTTTTGAAAAATCATACCCAGTACCACTATTTTTAAAACGAACAACAGAGTAAAAGGATGGCAGAGTAGAACGGCAAAGCAAAAGCCCCACCCACTTAGGCACTAAGAAGCCACTGCAGCACATGCAGCCGACCCTGAAAGTGACCTGAGGACTGTGCAGTAGGTCATCTGTCCCTGGTGGAGCAGAGGAGGCCACACTGAGAAGAGCACAGGGCAGAGCTGTGGCAGGTGAGGACCCAAGCCCTTCTCCTACCCCTCTGCACAAGTGGGAGGGAGAAGAACGGAGTGGGAAGGGGACAAATGCTCAGGAATCTGGCACGCCTGGCCCTGGACATCTGTGCTGGGAACATGCGTCCACACTGAGCTGGGCTTTGGTAATGAATGGGCTGGTCACAGGGAGAGGTGGAGCACTGTGGGAGGCTGAGACTCCCACTGCTTGTGGAGGACAGATGTACTGTGTTGGGTCTCCTGAGTCCCAGTGCAGAAGTGGCAGTCTGCAGATTTACCAGCAGCGGGAAGTGTGCCAGAGGAGTGGGGGTCAGAGGGAGCTCAAGAAAGGGCAGGTGGACGGTGCTTTCCCAGCCCTTCCTCATCCCAGCGGGTCAGCCGCTCGTGGGAGTCAGCTCCGAAGCCTTCTGTCTCCCTTGCTGGTGGCTGAGCCCTGCGGCTGCGCTTGCCTGCTTACCAGCCCCAGCACACAGGCCAGCAGCAGTCTGACTGGTGATTGGCAGGCAGAGGGCAGATGACGCCCTCCCGGACCTCCTTCAGCCCAGCTGGTCAGGGGCTTGTGCCAGCTAGTTCTAAACGCTCCTTCCGCTCCCCTGGCTCAATCCCAGGGCTCCACAGCATAGCTGCTCCTCCCAGGACTCTTGCCCTGCAGTGGTCTGACCCCCAGGCAGAGGACAGCCCCGGCCACAATGAATCCTGAGAGAAGCACCTCACATCACACAAAGGCACGCAAAGGTGAGCTGTGGGGATCTGCCTCTGGGGTCCACAGCAGAAAGGCAGGCCCCACCCACAGCCCACCAACTGCAACCGCAGCTCCATGGCAGAGGAGAACCAGGCACCAGTAAGCAAAGACTCTTGAGCTTTGGGGTGCTTGCAGGACACCCACTTCATAAAGCCCTTCCTTTGCAGACCAGGAGGCATAGCTGATCTGTCCAATACAAAAGAAGAAATACAGAAACCCAGACAAAATGAAGAGGCAGAGAAATATGTGCCAAACAAAAGAACAAGATAACACACCCAAAAGAGGGCTAAATGAAATGGAGATTATCAGTCTTCCTGTTAAAGTGTTCAAAGTAACAATCATAAAGACATTTACTGAAATGGGGAAATAACTTCAGGAGCTCAAAGAGAATTTCCACAAAGAGATAGAAAATATGAAAAAGAGCCATTCAGAGCTGAAGAATACAATAACTGAAGTGAAAAAAAAATACAATAGAGAGAATGAATAGCAGACGGCAAGAAGCAGAGGAAAGAATCAGTGTGATGGAAGATAGAGAACTTCAGAAAAACCAAACTGAGGAGCAGAGAGAAAAAAGAATTTCTAAAAATGAGAAGATGCTAAGATAGCTGTGTGAGTTCTCCAAATAAAACAATAATCACATAATGGTGGTCCCAGGAGAGAAGCAAGACAAAGGTTTAGAAAGTCAGTTTGAAAAAATAATAGCTGAAAACTTCTCCAGTTTGGGGAAGGTAATAGGCATCTAGGTCCTGGGAGTGCAAAGAGCCCTTAGTAAAATGAACCCCAAGAAGACAACACCAAGTCACATGCTAATTAAAATGGCAAAGATTAAAGATAAAAGCAGCAAGAAAAGGCAGACAATTAGCTATAAGGAAAACTCTCTAAGGCTATTAGTAGATTTTTCAGAGAAACTTTGTAGGCTAGGAGAGAGAGAAATTCAAAGTATTGAAAGGGAAAAACCTTCCACAAAGAATTCTCTACCCAGAAAGGCTACCATTCAGAATTGAAGGAGAGATTAAAAGTTCCTCAGATAAATGAAGTTTAAAAGAATTTATCACCAATAAAGTGGCCTTACAGGATATGTCAAAAGGACTCCTTTCAATGAAATTGTTCTTAAGTCTAAATATTTTTCATCAGTGAAAATAAACCCACAGTAAAGGTAGAAGACCAATTACTTACAAAGCAACTGTGAAGTTAAAAAAATAAAAGTAGTAAAATCAACTGTACACACCATTATTTAAGAGATAACGCAAAGATGTAGATTATAACATCTTATACATAAAGTATGGACAAAGAAGAAGAAGAAAAATGTAGTACCTTTAGAATGTGTTTGAAATCAAGTGACCATCAACTTAATATAGTCTGTTAATATATTTAGGGTTCATGCTATATGTGAACCCTACAGTAACCACCAACCTAAAGCATATAGCAGATACACAAAAATATTTTTAAAAATCCAAGCCTAAGTCTAAAGAAAACCATCAACTCACAAGAGAAGAATATAAGAGAGGAAGAAAGGAGCAGAGAGAAACTATAAAAACAACCAGAAAACAATTAATAAAATGGCAATAAGTACATACCTATCAATAATACCTTAAATTTAAATGGATTGAATGAACCAATCAAAAGACAGAGTGGCAAAATGGATAAAGAAACAAGACCCACTTATATGCTACCTACAAGAGACTCATTTCAGAACTAAAGACATGCATATACTGAAAGTGAAGAGATGGAAAAAGATATTTCTTGCAAAGAAAAGGAAGAAAAAAAGCAAGAATAGCAGTACTTACACCAGACAAAATAGACCTCAGGACAAATAAAAAAACAAAGAAACAAAGAAGGACATTAAATAATGATAAAGGGATCAGTCCAACAAAAGGATACCACCATTGTAAGTATCTGTGCATCCAACATACAAGCACCTAAATATGTAAAAAGAAAACAGAAACACAATGGTTAAAAACATGTGGAATGCAGCAAAAACAGTTCTAAGATGGAAGGACATCAATACAGCCCTACCTCAAGAAGCAAGAACAATTCCAAATAAACAATCTAAATTAAAAACTAAAGGATGATTCTACAACACTTTGCTATGCTGATGGACAGTGACTGTAAAGGGGTTTATAGGGGGGACCTGCTATAGGGGAGAGCCTAGTAAACATAATATTCATCATGTAAGTGTAGATTAATGATAACAAACAAACAAACAAATAAAAAGCAGTTCCTGTGTGGTGATCTCCAGTGAGTTCTACACAATGGTATAAAGTGCATATCAAAGTGTGGGCAAAGGGTCTGTTTGTGTTTATACAGAAGATCAAAGCCTAATTTGGCTACCCTGAAAATGAACTAAGATACGATATGAAAAAGAACTTCCAACATCAGCACTCTCGGGAAGACTCATGCCAGAAGATGATCATCAAAAAACCCCAACAAAGATCCACACACTGCTACAGGTGTAGATGCACTCATCCCACCAGTACCTGGACTTGCCATGGGAATGAAGAAGGAGATATCTAAGCTGGCCTGTGCATACAGTAAAACAACAAATTTGACTGGATCTATACTGTTGGAACTCAACCAAGAATTAGGAGAAGTGCAAATTGTAGTGCTCCAAAATCTTACAACTACAGACTATTTACTGTTAAAAGAACATATGGGATGTGAACAGTCCCCAGGAATGGGCTGTCTTAATTTGTCTGATTTCTCTCAGACGGTTCAAGTTCAGTTGGACAATATCCACCGTATCACAGATAAGTTTTCACAAATGCCTAAGGTGCCTAACTGGTTTTCTTGGTTTCACTGGAGATGGCTGGTAATTATAGGTATGCTTTGGTTATGTAACTTTACTCCTATTATGTTAATGTGTGTGCACAATTTAATTAGTAGTTTAAAACCTATACATGCTGAAGTTACTCTACAAGAAGATATGTCAAAGAAATAATCAATCTTCCCATGTTTTCTTCCGCCTGCTACTTCTATAGCTTTTCTTCTTCCTTCCTAATTACAACCCCTAAATAGAATTCGTGCCTCATATCGAATTTACCATGTATCACAATTCTTCCAAGTGGTAAAGATACCTCAAGACAAATGCTGGGCATAGAAGCCACAGGGCATAAATATCCAAAGAAGTAAAAAACTAACCTTTTCAAACAATAAGGCTTCTCTCTCACTTACCAACTTTACATTTCCCTGTATGGCCCAGGAAGATGACTAGTTAGCCAGAGACGGGTAAGATTCCTCAAGGGAGGAACAACCTAAGACAGGCACAGTCGCAGGGGAGCCATCAGGTGAGAACTTGGGGATCAACAGAGGTGAGGCTTAGAACCTCTCCCACCCTGTTCTGAGAGAAATCTGCATCCGTGGATGTTTTATTGCCCTTGTCTAGCCTGGATTAACACAGTCTACAGGCACACACCTGATCATCTACATCTGCTCTCTTACAAGACTAAACTATGTTTTCTACCTTTATCTCGCATCTACCTACCACTTCAGCATTTTACTAAAAATAATAATAATAAAGAGAGAAATGTGCTATCCACATATAAATCAAGTATAAAAATCAAACGAATATTCATATTTGAACTGACTGTTTATAGTTCATAATGCATGATCAAAACCGAAAGTTTCTGTGATGACTGCCCTTGTAATGTTCACCATGTAACTTATTCACTATGTAAGAATTTGTTCTCCATGTAAGAACTTGTTCGTTATGCTTCAGAAGATTGGAGACTGACGAGAATTAGGGTTGGGGTGGATTAATGATTATACATTGAGCATTGAGTCCCCTATACAGAATTTTATTGTTGTTAACAACCATTTGATCAATAAATAGGAGAGATGCCCTCACAACAATAACAAAAAAAGTACACACTTCCAATTGTAAAATAAATAAGTAACCGGGATGTAATGTATAGCATAAGGAATATAGTCAAAATATTGTAACAACTTGGTATGGTGATAGCTGGTACCTAGAATTATCATGTATATAAAAGTTGAATCACTGTGTCGTACACCTGAAACTAATGTAATACTGTGTGTCAACTACCCTTCAATAAAAAATAATATCTATAAAATAAAAACTAAAGGAACTAGAAACAGAAGAACAAAGCCCAAACTTAATAGAAAGAGGGACATAATAAAGATGAGAGCAAAAGTAAATAAAGTGGAGAGAAAGAAAACAATGGAACAAAATCAAAAACAAGAGGCAATTCTTTGAGAAATGAAACAAAAAAGGCAAACTCCTAGCCAGACTTATCAAGAAAAAAAGAAAGGACACAAACAAAATCAGAAATGAAAAAGGAGAAGTTACAACTGCTACCACAGAAATAGGAAGAATTATAGGATAATTCTACAAAAAATTATATGCCAGAAAATTGGGCAACCTAGAAGAAATGGACAAATTTCTAGAAATGAAAAATCTTCCAAGACTGACCCAAGAAGAAACAGAAACAGACCAATTACCAGTAACAAAATTGAACTGGTAATCAGAAAATTACCAACAAAAAAAGTCCAGGACCAGATGGCTTCACAGGTAAATTATACCAAACAGTTTAAGAAGAGCTAATATCCATTCTTCTTAAAGTATCACAAAAAATAGAAGAGGAGGGAATACTTCCAAAGTCATTCTATGAGGCCAGCATCACTCTAATACCAAAACCAGACAAAGACAATACAAAAAAAGAAAATTACAGAACACTATCCCTGATGAACATAGATGCAAAATTCCTCAACAAAATATTAGTAAGCCAAATTCAATAATACATCAAAGGGATCATACATCATGACCAAGTGGGTTTTATTCCAGGGAGGCAATGATGGTAAAATATTCATTAAATCAATGTGATATACCACAATGACAAAAGAAAGGATAAAAACCATCTGATTATCTCAGTAGATGCTGAAAAAGGATTTGACAAAATACAACATCCATTCATGATAAAAACTCCCAACAAAATAGGTATGGAGAGTATGTGCCTCAACAAAATAAAGGCCATATATGACAAACCCACAGCTAACATTACACTCAATGGTGAAAAGCTTAAAGTTTTCCCCCAAAGATCAGGAACAAGACAAGGATGCCCACTCTTACCAGTTTTATTCAACACAGTACTGGAGGTCCTCGCCACAGCAATCAGACAAGATAAAGAGATAAAAGGCATCCAAACTGGTAAGAAGAAGTAAAACTGTCACTATTTGCAGAGGATATGATATTATATATAGAAAACTCTAAAGACTCCAGCAAAAACTATTAGAACTAATGACTGGATTCAGCAAAGTCACAGGATATTAAATCAATATACAGAAATCTGTTGTGTTTCTATGTATTAAGAACAAACTAGAAGAAATAGAAATCAAGAAAACCATTCATTCAAAATGAATAAAATACCTAGGAATAAAGCTAACCAAGGAGATGAAAGACATGTACTATGAAAACTGTTAGACACTGATGAAGTAAATTAAAGACACAAATAAATGAAAATCTAGCCTGTGCTCATGGATAGGAAGAGCTAATATATTTTCAAAATGGCCATCCTGCCCAAAACAATTTAAAGATTTAGTGCAATCTCTATCAAAATAGAAATGGCATTTTTCAGTGAACTAGAGCAAATAATCCTAAAATTCATATGGAACTACACAAGATCCCAAGTAGTCAAAACAATCCTGAAAAGGAAGAACAAAGCTGGGAGCATTATGTTCCATGACTTCAAGCTCTACTATGAATCTATATTGATTAAAATAATATGGTACTGGTACAAGAACAGACCATAGTTCAATGGAGCACAATGGAGAGCTCAGAAATAAACATGCATATATGGTCAATTAACATCTGACAAGGGAGACGAGAATATACACTAGGGAAAAGAGAGTCTCTTCAATAAATGGTGTTGGGAAAACTGGACAGAAACAGGCAAGAGAATGAAAATACATGACTGTCTAACACCAAACTCAAAGGAAACTCAAAATGGATTATAGACATAGACATAAGACATGAAACCATAAAACTCTTAGAAGAAAACATATGCAAAAATCTCTTGAACATAAACATGAGCAACTTTTTCCTAAACACATCTCCTCGGGCAAGGGAAACAAAATAAAAAATGAACACATGGGACTACATCAAACTACAAGGCTTCTGTACAGCAAAGTTTACCATCAACAAAACAAAAAGGCAGCCTACAGTAGGGAGAATATACTAGTAAATGATATATCTGATAAGGGGTTAACATCCAAAATATACAAGGAACTCATATGACTCAACACCCAAAAAGCAAATAACCTGATTAAAAAATGGGCAGAGGATCTGAACAGACCCTTCTCCAGAGAAGAAATTCAGGTGGTCAACAGTCACATGGAAGATGCTCCACATCACTAATCATCAGGGAAATGCAAATGAAATGCCATCTCACACAGGTCAGAACGGCCACTATCCAATAGACAAGAAAGAACAAGAGTTGGTGAGGATGTGGAGTAAAGGGAACCCTCCCACACTGTTGGTAGGAATGTAAGTTGGTGCCGCCACAAAAAAAGCAGTATGGAGGTTCCTCGAAAAGCTGAAAATAGAAATACTGTATGACCCAGTAATTCATTTCTAGGAATTTACCCAGAGGAAACAAAATCTCTGATTGGAAAAGACATATGCACCCCTATGTATATTCCTGCATTATTTACAATAGCCAGGATATGGAAGCGAACAAAGTGTCCATCAATAGTTGAATAAATAAAGAAGATGTGGTACATATACACAATAGTAAGTTACTTAGTTATTAAAAGGAAAGAAATCCTGCCATTTGTGACAACATGGATGGACCTAGAGGGCATTATGCTGAGGGAAATAAGCCAGGCAGAGGAAGACAAGTACCATATGATTTCACTTCATGTGGAATCTAAAACAAAACAAAACAAATGAACAAAGCAACAATAACCTCAGAGACACTGAGAAGTGACTGGGGATTGGTTGGGTGGGTGAAATAAGTGAAGGGGATAAAGAGGTACGAAATCTCAGTCATAGCATAAATTAACCATGGGGATGAAAATACAGCATGGAGAATCTGGTCTCAGCAGTTCTGTAACATCTTTCTGTGTGGACAGATAGTACCTGCACTAGTTGGGGTGAGCATTTAGTGACCACAGACAACTGCTGAAATATGTTGTATACCTGATATCAATGTAATATGTATATCAACCATACTTCAATAAAAAATAAAGAAAAAATAAATGGCAGAAAGCAAAATAAAAATATCTCAGGCACAGTGTAATTATTTTTGATCAATTAATTAAAATCTGGAAAGCAGTGATTCAGCTGAGTGCTGCAAGTAAGCTAGAGACCCAGGGGCGGCAGCCCTGTGCCTTCCTCCAACACGGTCTTCCTGCAGATGAACCACTGTCAGCCTCCCTCTGAAAACGGGACAGGAAACTCGGGCGCCTTCTAGGAGGAGTTACGGCTGCCTTCGCTTAGTTCCATTCCAAAAGATTGCAGGGAAATGCTCTGATCAGGAAGCGCTGGGTCCTGAGCCAACACGTGTGCGAGGCTTAGCACCCCCTTAATGTTTTCTGCTACGACCCACGAGGAAGGAGGAACAGGATCTCTCGTCCTCAAGAAAAGGCTGCGGCTGGTCAGGAGGCAAAGGAAACTGGGCAGAAACAAAGCAAAATAAAACAGTATGACTACTAAGTGAACCTTAGCCCCTTAGGCGTGTGTGTGTGTGTGTGTGTGTGTGTGTGTGTGTGTGTGTGTGTGTGTGTGTGTGTGTGTGTGTGTGTGTGGCGGGGAGGAGTGGGTAGGGGGTTTTTGGGCAGGGGTGGGGTTCTTTCCTTAAAAGAAAGGAGCAAAACTGTTTACCTTCCCAGAATACCTTTTTCTATTTCTTTTAAGTGCTTAGAACGGTGTACTTTTTCCTAGGTGCTGACCTTTGGACTTGGCAGATTATACCAGTGTATCTCCATACATAAATGTATGTAAAACACATACGTATATATGTATCCCCCTTCACTTTCCATGTGCTCTCCATTCCTGCAGCCGGTTGCTTTGCAGCAGCTCTCCTGCGGACAGGCTGTCATGACATAACAAGTCCTGCCCTACGGGAGTGACGCCACTACATGGATAAGGTAACAAAGACTCCCCCGGAACTACAGAGTTACGTGTCTGGTGCCATTGTATGTATGACACAAGAATCATCTCTCCAATTGATGGGAATTCCTTCAGTACAAAGATGGTGAGTTTCTGTCTCTGTATTCTGCACAGCCCTGAACATGGAATTTAGAATGTAGTAGATAGTTCATTAGCATGTGGATTGAATGAGTGGGCAAAATACATACAGCTAAAAGCCACATGCTAACTAGTTTTACTTAGTTAAGGCTTTAAAAATTTATCCATATCTGATTTTTTATTTTTCTTGTCAAATTTGGTCATGTTTTGTTTTAATTAACCTTCTTAGTTTCATTATCAACAAACTTTATTTAAAATTTAGTAAACCTAATTCTTTTAATAAACTTACTATATCTGCCATTCAATTTGCTTATTGAATTAAAAAGGCAACATGTCTGGCTTTTCTACAATATGATATTTAGAAGCAGTATGTAGTCCATAGAAATTAGTTTCTTATGAGAACCCCCATGATAAAGAATAAAGGTTGATCAAAATAAACTCAAATTTAGAATTTATATTGAATCTTCCACAAAACATGAACTTGTTAATATCCTTTTCCTACAATTGATAGTTGCTGGAATTTGGACTTTAGCATATGTATTTCAGCTTCAAATGACCAAACTTCAGTTAAACTGATTTGGTCAAAATTTCAGGCAATTTTGGTTAGAGGAGATAGTGCAGCTTCCCTTGGGATTTACTTTTCAGGATAGATGAGCTTTTTGTTGGCATTTGTCATTATTAATGAATTGACAGAAATGTGTGAAAGGGATTGGCTGATTCTGAAGCCTTTAGAGAGGAGTTCTTCACCATGCAGGCACCTGACTCAGAACGAAGGGGTAGCAAACATTCTCAGATATTGGTTTTCTGTCTACTTCCTCTTTTTTCTTTATAAGAAAAAGAAAACTAGACGGGCAGACAGGCAGACAGAAAAGCAAATCAAAACAAAACAAAAAACAAGAATAAGAACACAAAGCAAACTAGCAACTTAAACTATGGTATTTGCTGCTAAAAACCTGTGAGTTTTGCATGGAAGTGAGCAGGGAGGGGTCCTAGCCAGCGACAGGATGAGGGCCCTTGCATTGCCATCCAGGCCTGAGGAAAGCTCATGCGATAGAAATCTGTAAGAGGTCATCCACGCATGCAAATTGCATATACTTGATTTCTTTGAATACAAGAAGTAGTGTTTTATTCCTTAGGATCCCCACAGGCTAGTCCCAAACTCCTTGGATGGTTTCTTTTTTGTGCAAATGGAGTGACTTTTCTTCCAAAGAGCTAGTGCCAGGATGCCACATCCTGGAAGGGATGAGGAAAGGCACAGTTGTTTTTCTTGGTAGCCAGGGACAGGCATCATCACAGACACAGTGGGAGATGAGAATCAAGAAAAGAATTCAAGGCAGAGAAAAGTAGAAGTGCAAAAAGCCTTAGGCTTGTCGGAAGCAATACAGAGGGCACAAGGACACCCCTCAGAGAGCAGAGGAGAGAAGGATGAGTGATGGGTAAACCAGGAAGCTCCTTTTTCTTGGGGTGGGTGGCATGAACAGGGAGCCACTTAGTCTAATATTAAGACCAAGTCCCACGCTGTCACCATCTGATGGAGTGTGCCTTCACTATTTGCTGAATTGAAATAAACTTCAGGGGGCAAGGAGGAAAATAATAATAGCTCAGTTTGCAAACTACATACTTCATACTCGGAATACTTCTGTTTAAAACTTATTTTCCCTATTAATGGATGAGGAAAATAAGACCGAGAGATATCACCTTCAAAGTCCCACAGTGAACCAGCTTTCAGCCATGGTCAGAGCCCCCTTTCATCTGATGCCACAACCCAAGCCCCACCCTGTGCCATGTGCCTTCCTAGATAAGGTCAGGAGGGGGCACGGGTCAGGGTCGACAGATAATGGATGGAAAGTGGGAGGGAAGGGAAAGGAAGGAAATATCAAGATCAGAGCTAAGGGAGATTGTGTGTGTATGTGTGTGTTTTGATAAGGGGGTGGGGGCAGCAGCTTTCCATTCCAGTTTCTGGGAAATGGCTGCTTTACTAGGAGACTGAATTCTCTGACCTGAATGAAGAATGAAAGATGGAAATTAGTTTCAGGTTGTATCTATTCACTGTCTGGAAAAGGCAAGCTCCTCTCCTTGGCCTTCAGTTATCAGACCTCAAGGTGCTCCATGAGGCTGCGAGTGGCTCCACAATTAGCAGGTAATGGAGCCCAAACGGAGAATCTGGGATTTGGGGAGAAAGTCTTGGATCTGCTGCTTATTGCTCGGAAACAGGACAAATTAAAAATTCTGTAAGCTATTCCATGAGTTGTGAAATAAATTTAAAAACATAATTTATTCCTCAAAAAGTTATCATGACAATTCAATTCAATAATGTCCATCAGTGAGCCTAGTACATTGCCTGATACAGTGCAAGCCCTTCAGATATTAACCCCAGTCTTTCAGCAGTTATGGAGCCCCTCTTCCAGGGCATTTCACACGATGCTCAGACCTTCGACATGACCTTCCGCAGCACTCATATGCCAGCTGTTTGGCTGACCGCATGATAGAGATTACCATCCTCCGGAGCTTGATGAAGTTGGAGAATGGGTAAAGATGGACTTCACTAGAGCAGAATGCCTTTCATGAATTATATATTTTTTTCAAAAACACTCCGTCCAACACCTCATTTGAAAAAAATTATTTCTATCAGGCTCTGTCTGCTCTTCCACCTGTCCAGAACCACTGAAAAGGAAGGGTTTACTTAGTCCTCTGCACTTCAGTTTTTATTGTTAGTGTAAGTGGTGGTTGCTTCTAGAAGTATCATCTCCTTCACTCTTCTTTATCTCTATGGAAAGTGGTGGTTGCTTCTAGAAGTATCATCTCCTTCACTCTTCTTTATCTCTATGGAAAGTGGTGGTTGCTTCTAGAAGTATCATCTCCTTCACTCTTCTTTATCTCTATGGAAAGAGAAACTTAGCATTTTAAAATCTCTTCTAGAAATGAGGGGGACTCTCACCGGGAACGGGCAGAACCCCTCCTGGTGGCTTTATGCGGATGACATGCAAGAGATACCCAGGCGGCGGTCCTCGGAGCCGACCCACTCTAAGTGAAAGGACTTGCTTTCGGCACTGCTCTCTGTACCATATTTGGCCTGAAAGTGTGGAAAACCTTGAGAATGAGAATTGAGGGCTGTGGTGATAACACTTTGGACATTCCACTCCAATGAAAAGAACACATTTCCTCCTGTTTAACTGAGGACAATAACATCTTCCATGCTTCTTTCACAAACTGGTATCAAATAATGCATGTGATAGCGCTTTGCACAATCCGATACATTGTAAAACCTGTAAGCAATAGGCTCCTTCTGGGTGGTGCTAGTGCTCTTTTCTCTGCCCCATTTCTAGCTCTTGGGCATCTGATGAACAATGGCCTCCCTGTGCATCTGTTGGAAGGGGTAGAGGTCAGGTATCCTCATATGTCTAGTTAATCTTAGCATTATTTTATAAACCAGCTGTTTGATTTTGCATTAGAAGTCTCAGCAATACTGCATTGCTTCACGGGAATTTTTAAAACCTGGAGGGCCAAATAACTCATTTGTAAAAGCATATCGAAAATACATTTTACTTTTATAAAGTAACCAGAATTCAGTAAGACTTCACAGGACCTTCCTGAGAGGTTTGAGTGCAAAATAGAGAGGGCTAAAGCGCGGTCGAGGGTTGAGATGACATTACTGCAGTACTCTTTTAAAAACACTGTGTTAATTCTTGGAACCCATGATGGCTTTTATTCATTTATTCATTCATTAAACAAATAATTTATGAGCTTTTACTATACCCCAGTTGCTGTGCACTGATATTGTATGGCTCTATATCAAATTCATTTGTTTAGTTTAAACCTGATTTCCCTCCTTGTCATCCTAGGGTTCATGTGGAGCAAGTATTTTGTCCTTTGTGCAGAGATGACTTGTTCTCAGGAAGATTGTGGCCTCCAGGGCTGTGTCCGAGCCCATCCTGATGCAATCAGAGTGGCTGAGTGATTGACATGTTCTATAAATAGAACATTGAAAACACAATATGGGAATAGGAAGAAACAAATGTCAAAAAAGAATTCCCTGAAAATAACCTTTCAAATGTATGCAAATTGCTTAATTAATTGACCTCATTTGTGCATGCAGATATCCTTTGCCTTTCCCTGTGTGAACTGGTTATTTTTCACTGTGCTCCAAAACAATATTCCAAGGCTAATTAAACCCTTTCAAGCTATAGGTTAATATTCAATTCATATGTAAACACGTTTATAAACATTAATCAAATTCAAATTACTCATTTCATAAATACTGTTTTATTCATTTCTAGCTAATAGATGTGTTCTTTGCATTTATTCAGTGTTGGTCTGGAGGACTTCGTGTTTAGGGAGATGATAGTTATTTAAATGGCAACCTAGTGTTTACTTTCAAGTTGATTAAGACTTTTCCTAGTTTCCAGTTGTTTCTATGAAGATTTAGCACAAAGGCTTCATTTGGAGTGTTGGGTGGGGTGCATAAAACAGAGCAATGATTAGCAGAGAACTATTTCATCCCTGCGCATTGCTAAAGGCGCATCCCAGGGAAGCCTTGCTACCTGTTCAGGCCAGACCCCTGGAAGGGCAGAATGAATCTCAGTGGGGTCAGCACAACCTCAGATCTAACCTTAGCCTGGCAATGTACTTATTTGTCCACTCATTAATTCAATGGCTGAGTGATGTGTTAATTCATTTTCATGTATCTATGCATCCATCCAAACATTAATTCACTCAAATATCTGCAAACTGTCCTTCTGCATCTAAATTTGAAAAAAGCTTGATCCAAGGTAAATCCCTAAGCCCCAATTAGAGATCCCCTGAATCTGACATATCTACATTTTTAATAAAATTCCAGAGTAATTATTACATGTATCAAATGTAATTGCTTCAGTCTTACATAAATACATATTGTGCACATGCTCAGGGCCAAGCACTAAAATAGGTATTGGACACTGGGGTGCAATCATGAAGGAGGCAGACAGGCTCCTCCTTAGGACATTGGTTCTTATAATTAAACACAATGAGTGCCATGGGATGGGGCACGTAAGGAGTTATGAGCATATATAACCAGGGATCCTTAAGTTGGGTAAAGTCAGGAAAGGGCTCCCTGAGAATGTCACGTGTAAGGGAACTTGAAGGGTGAATGGGATTTAGCCACATGAAAAAAGATAAAGCAGGTTGCATGGCTCTGTGCTGGTGTTTTCGGTGTGGGATGGATAATGCAAATCAAAAGGTGATGTAGAGCTGGAAGTCTGCCATCTACTGTGGAAGACTGACAAAGTGAGGAATGATTATATCATGGTTATAAGCACTAAGTCATGATTAATTGAACAGCTTCTGGGGTCAAAGTTTGAAGCCAACTCACCACTGTATGACTCTAAGAGTGTCAATATGTTTGCATCTCAGTTTTCCTACTTTTGAAAGAAGGTACACAATATCCCTTTCTCACAAGAATGCTCTGACGGTTGAGTGACATCATCATGTGTGACAAATCCTAGATGAGCACAGAGAAAGCTGGTGGTTTGTGTGAGGGCTTCTCAGAGGTGGGTAGTGCCTGCTTCACAGGGACACTTCTGGGAACGGTCATTAGCAACTTTTCGAAGTCTTGCTCATCTCTTACCCTCCAAATGCCAGCTGGGGAGCAAACCTCAAGGAGATGGAGCCCTGGAAGTGATTGGAAGTGGTTTCACAGGGATTGGGTAGAGCCATCTGAGGCTATGGCTCCATGATGGTGGACTCGGAGACATCAGAGCGGGCAGTAGAGGAAGGACAGCCATGGAAGCAGGTGTGAGAGGGATAGAGGGTGCCACTCAGTCCCTGAGAGGCCCAGGACAGAGTATAGGTGAAATACGTTCAAGGGAAACCCCAGCGACGTGAGACAGGCGAGAACGTGGAAGCGAGGTCAGAGTCACACAAGAATTCCATTTAGGAGTTGTTATTGTGACACCGACTTTACTCAGAGTCTGGTGTGGTCTGGTGACATAGGAAAGCATGTCTTGCACTTGGACATGGTGATGGTTCATAACTTCAGTGGCGCAGTCCCTGATTTGGTGGTTGTATCACTGAGCTGAGCGAGAACAGCAAAAAGCCAACGCATTTTATCACCATACAGAGAGATTTTTTTTTTTAATGTATACTTGGTCATGATTTCATCCCCAAATCATTTAAAAATATTACACTTTTCACTTTAGCTTCTTCTTCTCTCTTTGGACTCTCTTTTCCTCTATTTTCCCTTTTTCCTGTCTTACTCATTCCCTACCCAGAGATCTGATTCTAGACCTTCCGTCAGCTCCTTCAGGTCTGTGCCTGAGTGGACCCCTCAGTGAATCTGACTAAGGGGTAAAGAGGAAGGGGTGTCTGCTACCAAGACAGATTTCTTTACTTTACTGAAGCCTTTCCATTTATTTATTTCACTTCCTTCTCAATTGTACAGAGAAGGAACACAGAGGTGAACAATTTCTGGAGGAAGCCACCTGCTATAATTCTAGTGTTGAGATTTCTAAAAGTTAAAGCTTTCCAACCCTGGCACACTTCAGTGTGTCACCAATAAACAATTGTATGTTTGTGTGTCAGACACAGAGGAAGGCCCAGTAGGGATCAAGAAGGAAGAAAACACAGATCCTTTGTGAGAAGAGCTTGGCAGCTGAGGACGGGGAGAGAAAAAGAGCTGGGAGGACAGACGCTCCGTACACAGGAGAGAAGCCTGACGTGGGTGCGGGGGATGTGTCTGCATGTGTCCGCATGGGTGTGCATGTGCACAGGTGAGTATGTATTTGTGTGCACACATTTGTCACTATGTGTTTGCATGTGTGGGCACGCAGGTGTGGGAGAGTGTACTTCTGAGTATGTTGTGTGTGTGGGAGTGTATGTGTCTGTAGAATGACTCTAGCAGTTGGTGTGTGTCCTAAAAATGTAGGGCTCTTAGGTAAGTTGCATTTTAGGGCAGGAGAGGACACTTTACAAGTATGTTTTTCAAAATAAAATATTGATTATAATATATATCAAGAATAGTGCACAAATAATTAGGGTGAATTTTCACAAATTCAACACATCTGTATAACCAACACCAAGATCAAGAAACAGAACTTTACCAAAATGCCAGAAGGCCTCCTGCCTCCTCCATTCACACCTTTTCCCAAGGCAACTATTACCCTGGCTTTTAACACCACATGTGTTTCACCCGCTTTTTTTTTTAACTTTCTATAAGTACGTGTGTATAATATATATATATATATCCTGTACTTTTTTTTCATGTCTGGTATCTCCCAATTAATATGCCTTTTGATTCATCAATGGTGTTGAGGGAATTCACAGGTTTGCTTTGAATTCTCATCCTTGTAGAGGACTCTACCATGTGAATGTACCACAATTTATCCATCCTTCTATAGCTAAACATATGGGCAGCTGACAGTTCTTGGCTAATATGAATAGTTCTGCTATGGATGTTCTTGTCCATTGGTTTGGTCAATAGAAGTACATATTTGTCAGTCATAAGTCTGGGAGTGGAATTGTTGGTTCATAGTGTTTGCACATCCCCATACTAAATAGATAACTGCCAGACAGATCGCCAAAGTTGTTTTTCCAATTTATATTTCTACCAAGAATGTACAGGCGTTCAAGTTGCATGACATACTGAATGACATTTTTTTTTTTTTTTTTTTTTTTCTCTTTGGTTCTTTATTAAAATTTCTATAAATTTTTCATAAAGGATTTGAAACATTTGGCCAGATACACATTTTGACACAGAATCTAGCATTTTCAAGTTGACATATACACTGGACAACCTCCCCAGTTAGACATTTAGGATATAAGATTCTCCCAAGGTAGAGCTAAAAATGCCATAATTTTTTCTGTGTTTATGTGTGGGAGAGGGAGGTGGGAGGGATGATTCTTATTTTATTTCTAATTGAAAAAATTTTCCAGCTTTATTGAGCTATAATTGCCATATAATATTGTGTAAGTTTTAAGGTGTACAAAGTGCTGATTTGATATATATATATATATATATATATATATATAATGAAATGATTACCACAATAAGTTTAGTTACACATCTATCACCTCACATATTACACTTTGTGTGCTCATATATTGAGAAATTGAAGATCTACTCTTAGCAACTTTCAAACATACAATTCAGTATTTTTTTTTTTTTTTTTTTTTTTTTTTTTTTTTGAGAGGGCATCTCTCATATTTATTGATCAAATGGTTGTTAACAACAATAAAATTCAGTATAGGGGGGTCAATGCTCAATGTACAATCATTAATCCATCTCAAGCCTAATTCTCGTCAGTCTCCAATCTTCTGAAGCATAACGAACAAGTTCTTACATGGTGAACGAATTCTTACAGAGTGAATAAATTCTTACATGGTGAACAGTACAAGGGCAGTCATCACAGAAACTTTCGGTTTTGATCATGCAATATGACCTATAAACCATCAGGTCAAATATGAATATTCATTTGATTTTTGTACTTGATTTATATGTTGATCCCACATTTCTCCTATTATTATTATTATTTTTATTTTTAATAAAATGCTGAAGTGGTAGGTAGATGCAAGATAAAGGTAGAAAACATAGTTTAGTGCTGTAAGAAGGCAAATGTAGATGATCAGATGATCAGGTGTGTGCCTATGGACTAAGTATTAATCCAGGCTAGACAAGGGCAGCAAAACATCCACGGATGCAGAAGATTTCTCTCAAAGCAGGGGGGGTGAGGTTCTGAGCCTCACCTCTGTTGATCCCCAAATTCTCACCTGATGGCCCCCCTGCGACTGTGCCTGTCTTAGGTTGTTCCTCCCTTGAGGAATCTTACCCGTCTCTGGCTAACCAGTCATCTTCCGGGGCCATACAGGGAAATGTAAAGTTGGTAAGTGAGAGAGAAGCCATATTGTTTGCAAAGGTTAGCTTTTTACTTCTTTGCAGATTTATGCCCTGTGGCTTCTATGCCCAGCACTTGTCTCGAGGTATCTTTACCACCTGGAGGAATTATGATACTCGGTAAATTCGATATGAGGCACGAATTCTATTTAAAGTTTGTAATTAGGAAGGAAGAAGAAAAGCTATAGATGTAGCATATGAAGGAAACTTGGGAGGATTGATTATTTCTTTGACATATCTTCTTGTATAGTACCTTAAGTATGTATAGGTTTTAAACTACTAACTAATTTGCACACACATATTGACATAATAGGAATATGGTGACATAAACAAAGCAAATCTATAATTACCAACCATCTCCAGTGAAGCCAAGAAAACCATTTAGGCACCCTAGGCATTTGTGAAAATTTATCTATGATATGATGGATATTTTCCAACTGTACTTGAACCATCAGACAAATTAAAGCAGCCCATTTCTGGGATCTGTTCACATCCCATATGTTCTTTTAACCATAGATAGTCTATAGTCATGAGATTTTGGGGTGCTACAACTTGCACCCCTCCCAACTCCTGGTTGAGTTCCAACAGTACAGATCCAGTCAAATTCGTTGTCTCACTGTATGCACATGCCAGCCTAGACATCTCCCTCCTCCTTCTTATGGCAAGTCCAGGAGACGGTGGGCTGGATGCAGCCACAACCGCAGCATCGTCCGGATCCCTGTGGAGGCTTTTTGATGATCATCCCCCGGCACGAGTCCTCCAGAGAGTGCTGATGCCGGAAGCTCCTCCTCATATCGTATCTTAGTTCATTTTCTGGGTATCCAAGCTAGGCCTTGATCTTCTGCGTAGAAACAAACAGACCCTTTGCCCACACTTTGACATGCCCTCTATACCACTGTGCAGAACTCATTGGAGGTCAGCACACAGTAACTGCTTTTTTTTTTTTTTTTTTTAATTAAGAGAAAGGAATATTATCAGAAAAGAGTACCTCCATAGCTGATCATCTGACACCCTTTAAGTGATCAACATTAAGGATATTTAAAGCATGCGTTGATCTTTGATTTACCAATAGTTTTATCCTGTTAAGGAGTAATCCCCCTTTTCTTTCTTTCTTTCTTTTTTTTTTTTTTTTAAATTTTTAATCTACACTTACCTGAAGAATACTATGTTTACTATGCTCTCCCCTATATCAGGTCCCCCCTAACAACCACATTACGGTTACTGTCCATCAGCTTAGCAAAATGTTGTAGAGTCACTACTTGTCCTCTCTGTGTTGTGCAGCCCACCCTCCCCTTTCTCCCTCCCCCCCATGCATGCTAATCTTAATACCCCCCTTCTTCTTCCCCCCCCTTATCCCTCCCTGCCCACCCATCCTCCCCAGTTCCTTTCCCTTTGGTACCTGTTAGTCCATTTTTGGGTTCTGTAATTCTGCTGCTGTTTTGTTCCTTCAGTTTTTCCTTTGTTCCTATACTCCTCAGATGAGTGAAATCATTTGGTATTTCTCTTTCTCCGCTTGGCTTATTTCACTGAGCATAATACTCTCCAGCTCCATCCATGTTGCTGCAAATGGTTGGATTTTTCCACTTCTTATGGCTGAGTAGTATTCCATTGTGTATATGTACCACATCTTCTTTATCCATTCATCTACAGATGGACATTTAGGTTGCTTCCAATTCTTGGCTATTGTAAATAGTGCTGCGATAAACATAGGAGTGCATCTGTCTTTCTCAAACTTGATTGCTGCGTTCTTAGGGTAAATTCCTAGGAGTGGAATTCCTGGGTCAAATGGTAGGTCTGTTTTGAGCATTTTGATGCACCTCCATACTGCTTTCCACAATGGTTGAACTAATTTACATTCCCACCAGCAGTGTAGGAGGGTTCCCCTTTCTCCACAGCCTCGCCAACATTTGTGGTTGTTTGTCTTTTGGATGGCAGCTATCCTTACTGGTGTGAGGTGATACCTCATTGTAGTTTTAATTTGCATTTCTCTGATAATTAGCGATGTGGAGCATCTTTTCATGTGTCTCTTGGCCATCTGTATTTCTTTTTTGGAGAACTGTCTGTTCAGTTCCTCTGCCCATTTTTTAATTGGGTTATTTGTTTTTTGTTTGTTGAGGCGTGTGAGCTCTTTATATATTCTGGACGTCAAGCCTTTATCAGATCTGTCATTTTCAAATATATTCTCCCATACTGTAGGGTTCCTTTTTGTTCTATTGATGGTGTCTTTCGCTGTACAGAAGCTTTTCAGCTTAATGTAGTCCCACTTGCTCATTTTTGCTGTTGTTTTCCTTGCCCGGGGAGATATGTTCAAGAAGAGATCACTCATGTTTATGTCTAAGAGGTTTTTGCCTATGTTTTTTTCCAAGAGTTTAATGGTTTCGTGACTTACATTCAGGTCTTTGATCCATTTTGAGTTTACCTTTGTATATGGGGTTAGACAATGGTCCAGTTTCATTCTCCTACATGTAGCTGTCCAGTTTTGCCAGCACCATCTGTTGAAGAGACTGTCATTTTGCCATTGTATGTCCATGGCTCCTTTATCAAATATTAATTGACCATATATGTTTGGGTTAATTTCTGGGGTCTCTAATCTGTTCCACTGGTCTGTGGCTCTGTTCTTGTGCCAGTACCAAATTGTCTTGATTACTATGGCTTTGTAGTAGAGCTTGAAGTTGGGGAGTGAGATCCCCCCTACTTTATTCTTCTTTTTCAGGATTGCTTTGGCTATTCGGGGTCTTTGGTGTTTCCATATGAATTTTTGAATTATTTGTTCCAATTCATTGAAGAATGTTGCTGGTAATTTGAGAGGGATTGCATCAAATTTGTATATTGCTTTTGGCAGGATGGCCATTTTGACGATATTAATTCTTCCTAGCCATGAGCATGGGATGAGTTTCCATTTATTAGTGTCCCCTTTAATTTCTCTTAAGAGTGACTTGTAGTTTTCAGAGTATAAGTCTTTCACTTCCTTGGTTAGGTTTATTCCTAGGTATTTTATTCTTTTTGATGCAATGGTGAATGGAATTGTTTTCCTGATTTCTCTTTCTATTGATTCGTTGTTAGTGTATAGGAAAGCTACAGATTTCTGTGTGTTGATTTTGTATCCTGCAACTTTGCTGTATTCCGATATCAGTTCTAGTAGTTTTGGAGTGGAGTCTTTAGGGTTTTTTATGTACAGTATCATATCATCTGCAAATAGTGACAGTTTAACTTCTTCTTTACCAATCTGGATTCCTTGTATTTCTTTGTTTTGTCTGATTGCCGTGGCTAGGACCTCCAGTACTATGTTAAATAACAGTGGGGAGAGTGGGCATCCCTGTCTGGTTCCCGATCTCAGTGGAAATGCTTTCAGCTTCTCGCTGTTCAGTATAATGCTGGCTGTGGGTTTATCATATATGGCCTTTATTATGTTGAGGTACTTGCCCTCTATTCCCATTTTGCTGAGAGTTTTTATCATGAATGGATGTTGAATTTTGTCAAATGCTTTTTCAGCATCTATGGAGATGATCATGTGGTTTTTGTCTTTCTTTTTGTTGATGTGGTGGATGATGTTGATGGATTTTCGAATGTTGTACCATCCTTGCATCCCTGGGATGAACCCCACTTGGTCATGGTGTATGATCCTTTTGATATACTGTTGAATTCTGTTTGCTAATATTTTATTGAGTATTTTTGCATCTACGTTCATCAGGGATATTGGTCTGTAATTTTCTTTTTTGGTGGGGTCTTTGCCTGGTTTTGGTATTAGGGTGATGTTGGCTTCATAGAATGAGTTTGGGAGTATTCCCTCTTCTTCTATTTTGTGGAACACTTTAAGGAGAATGGGTATTATGTCTTCTCTGTGTGTCTGATAAAATTCCGAGGTAAATCCGTCCGGCCCCGGGGTTTTGTTCTTGGGTAGTTTTTTGATTACTGTTTCAATTTCTTTGCTTGTAATTGGTTTGTTTAACTTTTGTGTTTCTTCCTTGGTCAGTCTTGGGAGGTTGTATTTTTCTAGGAAGTTGTCCATTTCTTCTAGGTTTTCCAGCTTGTTGGCATATAGGTTTTCATAGTAGTCTTTAATAATTCTTTGTATTTCTGTGGAGTCTGTCGTGATTTTTCCATTCTCATTTCTGATTATGTTGATTTGTGTTGACTCTCTTTTTCTCTTAATAAGTTGGGCTAGAGGCTTATCTATTTTGTTTATTTTCTCAAAGAACCAGCTCTTGGTTTCGTTGATTTTTGCTATTGTTTTATTCTTCTCAATTTTGTTTATTTCTTCTCTGATCTTTATTATGTCCCTCCTTCTGCTGACTTTAGGCCTCATTTGTTCTTCTTTTTCCAGTTTTAATAATTGTGATGTTAGACTATTCATTTGGGATTGTTCTTCCTTCTTCAAGTGTGCCTGGATTGCTATATACTTTCCTCTTAAGACTGCTTTCGCTGCATCCCACAGAAGTTGGGGCTTAGTGTTGTTGTTGTCATTTGTTTCTATATATTCCTTGATCTCTATTTTGATTTGTTCATTGATCCATTGATTATTTAGTAGCATGTTGTTAAGCCTCCATGTGTTTGTGAGCCTTTTTGTTTTCTTTGTAGAATTTATTTCTACTTTCATACCTTTGTGGTCTGAAAAATTGGTTGGTAGAATTTCAATATTGTGGAATTTACTGAGGCTCTTTTTGTGAGCTAGTATGTGGTCTATTCTAGAGAATGTTCCATGTGCACTTGAGAAGAATGTATATCCTGTTGCTTTTGGATGTAAAGTTCTATAGATGTCTATTAGGTCCATCTGTTCTAGTGTGTTGTTCAGTGCCTGTGTGTCTTTACTTATTTTCTGCCCGGTGGATCTATCCTTTGGGGTGAGTGGTGTGTTGAAGTCTCCTACAATGAATGCATTGCAGTCTATTTCCCTCTTTAGTTCTGTTAGTATTTGCTTCACATATGCTGGTGCTCCTGTATTGGGTGCATATATATTTAGAATGGTTATATCCTCTTGTTGGACTAAGCCCTTTATCATTATGTAGTGGCCTTCTTTATCTCTTGTTACTTTCTTTGTTTTGAAGTCTATTTTGTCTGATATTAGTACTGCAACCCCTGCTTTCTTCTCACTGTTGTTTGCCTGAAATATGTTTTTCCATCCCTTGACTTTTAGTCTATGCTTATCTTTGGGTTTAAGGTGAGTTTCTTGTAAGCAGCATATAGATGGGTCTTGCTTTTTTATCCATTCTATTACTCTATGTCTTTTGATTGGTGCATTAAGTCCATTTACATTTAGGGTGACTATTGAAAGATATGTACTTATTGCCATTGCAGGCTTTAGATTCATGGTTACCAAAGGTTCAAGGTTAGCTTCTTTAGTATCTTACTGCCTAACTTAGCTCGCTTATTGAGCTGTTATATACACTGTCTGGAGAGTCTTTTCTTCTCTCCCTTCTTATTCCTCCTCCTCCCTTCTTCATATGTTGTGTGTTTTGTTCTGTGCTCTTTTTAGGGGTGCTCCCATCTAGAGCAGTCCCTGTAGGATGCCCTGTAGAGGTGGTTTGTGGGAAGCAAATTCCCTCAGCTTTTGCTTGTCTGGGAATTGTTTGATCCCACCATCATATTTAAATGATAGTCGTGCTGGATACAGTATCCTTGGTTCAAGGCCCTTCTGTTTCATTGCATTAAGTATATCATGCCATTCTCTTCTGGCCTGTAGGGTTTCTGTTGAGAAGTCTGATGTTAGCCTGATTGGTTTTCCTTTATAGGTGACCTTTTTCTCTCTAGCTGCCTTTAAAACTCTTTCCTTGTCCTTGATCCTTGCCATTTTAATTATTATGTGTCTTGGTGTTGTCCTCCTTGGATCCTTTCTGTTGGGGGTTCTGTATAATTCCATGGTCTGTTCGATTATTTCCTCCCCCAGTTTGGGGAAGTTTTCAGCAATTATTTCTTCAAAGACCCTTTCTATCCCTTTTCCTCTTTCTTCCTCTTCTGGTATCCCTATAATACGAATGTTTTTCCTTTTGTATTGGTCACATATTTCTCTTAGTGTTGTTTCATTCCTGGAGATCCTTTTATCTCTCTCTATGTCAGCTTCTATACGTTCCTGTTCTCTGGCTTCTATTCCTTCAATGGCCTCTTGCATCTTATCCATTCTGCTTATAAATCCTTCCAGGGATTGTTTCACTTCTGTGATCTCTTTCCTGACATCTGTGATCTCCTTCCGGACTTCATCCCACTGCTCTTGCATTTTTCTCTGCATCTCATCCCACTGCTCTTGCATTTTTCTCTGCATCTCATCCCATTGCTCTTGCATTTTTTTCTGCATCTCTGTCAGCATGTTCATGATTTTTATTTTGAATTCTTTTTCAGGAGGACTAGTTAGGTCTGTCTCCTTCTCAGGTGTTGTCTCTGTGATCTTTGTCTGCCTGTAGTTTTGCCTTTTCATGGTGATAGAGATAGTCTGCAGAGCTGGTACAAGTGACCGCTGGAAGAGCTTCCCTTCTTGTTGGTTTGTAGCCTTTTCCTGGGAGAATAGCGACCTCTAGTGGCTTGTGCTGGGCAGCTGTGCGCAGACAGGGCTTCTGCTTCCTGCCCAGTTGCTTTGGGGTTTATCTCCACTGTTGCTGTGGGCTTGGCCTGGCTGGGGCTGTTCCTCCAAAATGGTGGAGCCCCGTTAGAGGGGGAGCAGCCAGGAGACTATTTATCTCCGTAAGGGGCCTCTGTGCTCCCTGCTGCCCAGGGGGTTAGAGTGCCCAGAGATCCCCAGATTCCCTGCTTCTGGTCTAAGTGACCTGTCCTGCCCCTTTAAGATTTCCAAAAAGCACTCTCCAAACCAAAACAACAACAGCAACAATGAGAGAGGGAACAGAAAGGAAAAAAAAAAGAAAAAACACGCGATTTTTTTTTTTTTTTTTCCTCAGGTGCCGGTCCCAGGCACCCGCGCACTGGTCCTGCTGCCCTGTCTCCCTAGCACCAGGGTCCCTGTCCTTTCAAGGCTTCCAAAAAGCACCCACCCACCGGTCCCGCAGGGAAGGAACGCTCAATATTCTTTGTCCTCAGGCACTGGTCCCACGCACCCGCTCACCAGTCCTGCCGCCCTGCCTCCCTAGCACCGGGGTCCCTGTCCCTTCAAGGCTTCCAAAAAGCACTTGGCAAAAAGAGAGAAAAAAAAGGGGAAAAACGCGCGATTTCTTCCGTCCTCAGGTGCTGGTCTCAGGCACCCACCCACCGGTCCCACAGGGAAAAATGCGGGATATTCTTTGTCCTCAGGTGCCGGTCCCAGGCACCCGCTCACCAGTCCCGCCGCCCTGCCTCCCTAGCACCGGGGTCCCTGTCCCTTTTAGGCTTCCAAAAAGCACTCGCAGAAAAGAGAAAAAAAAAAGGGGAAAAACGCGCGATTTCCTCTGTCCTCAAGTGCCGGTCTCAGGCACCCGCCCACCGGTCCCGCAGGGAAAAACGGGGGATATTCTTTGCCCTCAGGCGCCGGTCCCAGCCACCCGCTCACCAGTCCCGCCACCGTGCCTCCCTAGCACTGGGGTCCCCGTCCCTTCAAGGCTTCCAAAAAGCGCTTGCCATAAAGAGAAAAAAAAAAAAGGGGAAAAACGCGCGACCTCCTCCGTCCTCAGGCACCGGTCTCAGGCACCCGCCCCCAGGTCTCGCAGGGAGAAACGCGGGATATTCTTTGTCCTCCGGCGCTGTTCCCAGGCACCTCCTCACCGGTCCCGCCACCCTGCCTCCCCAGCAACGGGGGCCCGTCCCTCTAAGGCTTCCAAAAAGCGCTCGCCAAAAAAAAAAAAAACTGCTCCGGTTTCTCTCCACCCGCCGGGAGCCGGGGGGAGGGGCGCTCGGGTCCCGCCGGGCTGGGGCTTGTATCTTACCCCCTTCACAAGGCGCTGGGTTCTTGCAGGTGTGGATGTGGTCTGGATGTTGTCCTGTGTCCTGTGGTCTCTATTTTAGGAAGATTTTTCTTTGTTATATTTTCATAGCTCTATGTGTTTTTGGGAGGAGATTTCCACTGCTCTACTCACGCCGCCATCTTGGCTCCCGCCTCTGAATGACATTTTAAAATCTAGTCTCAGCATAGTAGTGGTTGACAGGCGAATCCCATGCCTTAGTTTAAAACCATGCTTCCAGGACTATCACTCTAGCGTTACTTTGGACTAATCACTTAACAGCTCCGTGACTCAGTTTCCTTGTCTGTAAATTGGAGGTAACATAGACCACGAAGGGTGCCCTGAGAATTAAAAGGCTATAAATATATAAATCGCTTAGAACAGTGTCTGCTCTAAAACTTATTTAGAACTATTCAATATAAACTAGAGCCCTGGTAAATAATTCTTCTCTTCGTTTTACAGATGAGGAATCTGTGGCTCAGAGCGGTTAAGGAATAGCCTCAGGGTAGGAAAGCTGACTAAAGGTGATGAAATTCCAAATCAGATCATATTCTCTTTACATTTAAGTCACTATGTTTCGAAGGTTAACTCACTGAATCATTCCTCTTGGCACCAGGATTGTAACTTGCACCAATCTGTTTGATTAATCATGCATAATTTGTTAATAGCTTTTTAGTTCCTTCTAAATTCAAGTTATTAAATATATTCATTTATATCACATGTTATTTTTTGACTATGTGTCTAATGAAAAGTTGACATGCATATATATATGTTCCAAAGCATTCTGGAATGTAGTTTTAAATCATTGCCAATACTAGATAATAATGGGTGTGTTCTTTGCATATTTGTGCATGTGTGGATATTTATCATCTTAGAAAGTTTCTGCAGGGTCTAAATCATTTCATACAGGATTATGCTGAGTGAAAAAGTAGTTAAATATATTCTGAGGTTCTGCAAAACATAAAATGCTTAATTTTTCAGCCCTTGTTTTATTTTCTGGTTTGGGGTTTACAGTGCCATGTTAGAGGTGTGATTCTCATTAATAGATGGATGTTAGGGGCAGGTTGGTGTGTCTGGATTCTTATGGGCTTGGCCATGAGATTCTAGAACCCTATCCAAACTCATGAAGATACAGGAGATCAAGTAAAACAAGATCACTTGGGGATTTTACTCGCCTTTAAGATTCACTTCCAACGCAGGTGTATCCTCATGTCAGAAATCCCATGATTCAGATCCCATGATCCTGGCTGAGTCTGAAATACTCAACTGCTGACATTTTTTGTTGGGGAAGTGTGGCCAGGGGAATATGGAAGGAAAAATGTGGTGAACTTGGCAGGTGGAGGCAGCACGGATTTCTTACATAATCTTTTCCAGGCACACAGATGTCACATCTTTTCTCCAGTAACACACAGTGTTAATTGCTATAGCTTTACTGAAGGTCTTGAAATCACGTAGAGTGAGTCCTCCAAATGTGTTCATTTTCAAAATATTTTGGCTCTTTTTATCCCTTTGTTTCCCATACAGATTTTAGAAACATCTTGTCAATATGAGATTGTAACTGGGATGACATTAACTCTATAGATGGATTTGAGGACTCCAGATCTTAACGCCTCGGAATCTTACAACCCATGAAATAGTTTCTCCATTTATTTAGATCATATTGGATTTATCTCATTACTGATTTGTAGTTTTCAGCATACAGATCCTGCGCATATTTAGTAAGATATACATCTAGATATTCCCTCTTTGGATGTTGCAGTAATGGTACTTTAAAAATTTTGATCTCTAATTGTTTGTTACTACTATATAGAAATACAATTGTTACTTCATGTTAACCTTGTAAACTGTGACCTTACAAAACTCAATCATTAGTTCTAGGAGCTTTTTGTAGATTCCTTGGGATTTTCCTGTGTAGACAATCATCCCATATGTGAGCAAAGACAATTTGACTTCTGTTTCTCCCCCAATGTGTATGATTTTTCTTTTTCCTGCCTAAGAATACTGGGTAGATTATACACTATAATACTGAATAAGACATCCTTACCTAATTACTACAGATCTTTACCTTATCAAGGACACATCTAGTGTCGCTCGCTCCTAAGGCACATAAGAATGCCTGGTCTTTAGCCGTGAGGAACGGTTTCCTTGATCTAGTCTATTCCCTCATTCTCCTGGGATCTTTTTTACTTTAATGTTATTTCTTTCTTTAAATGTCTGCAATTTTCTCCTACTTTATATGATGCAAACAATCACTGACCTAGGCTTTAACCATTCTCTGTTAAATGGTTAAGTGATTTTTGTTTATTTTGAGTACTGATAACAGCTGTTTCCATAGATACCTATTCATAATAGCTAATTAGGCAAGCATGTTTTCTGAAGCTATTTGAATGACATTTTTATAATAATAAACATCCAGCTTTTACTCAATTAGTACATTTTTCTTATTTCTCTTTGGCAGCATTCATAAATGCTACATGATGGTTTGATAGGTAAAATGTGGTAGAATTCAGGTAACTTTTTGATCCTTATGTGGAAGCCATTTCTAGTCATGGCTCTACCTGGAAGTCCTCTTTCTCTGTTTACTGAACTCCTGAGCAGAAAATATCAACAGAAATGCACACTTGAAAACCACTTTTTGGTTTTAAAAGGTGCTTTTGCATATGCTGTTTCACCTGAACTTCACACGGAGCTTAGGGTTATCAGTATAGCCATCATCCTCATTTTATAGATGGGAGTTGGAGTACCACCATGCAGAAGTGTGGGACGTTACCTTGAAATCCTTGATTGGCAGGTGAATTGTGGGTGCTCAGCAAGCCTTGATTTGAACTGAGCAATTTATTCAAGGTTGTGCAGGTGAGGTAAATGGCAGAGAGGGTTACAAACGTCCCCCCGCCCCCACCCGCTGTCCATCACACTTCCGGGATTATTCCACTCTCTTCGCTTGTATCAAACCCAGAGCTGTTACCACTTTCTACGTTGCATTATCATTATTGCACACCTGTTTTCTATAAATTATAAGAGTCAAACTGAAACTTTTTCTAACACATTTAAAGCATTTTTATTGATCATCTATTATCTGACATAAGAATGGACAAACATAATCCCTACTGTGAAAGCATCAATTCACCCTTGTGTTCCCCCAAACATTTGTTAATGTAGAGACTCCAAAGCTCTCAAAACGCTACTTTTGGCAGAATGTGTCACTTAAGTCACCTTAGGAGCAGTTCTCCATCCCCTACTGTTCATCAAATACATTCCAGTTGGAATTAGCAAGCTCACCTCTGGTGGAAGCTGCCTTCACTGTTTGATGGTGAGGGTTTCCTCTAATTTTCCAAAGACTAACCACACTGAACTCGCTCTAAGGACAACTTCCCAAAATTGAGATGAATGTTTATATAAGAAAAACGATTAGCAAAAGTGCTCCTCAGTGTGCATGCTCAGGTTTAATTCTCTCACTGTGTGTAGAGACAGCACCCATTCTGCAGATGAAGCAACTGAGGACCAGGAAGGTTAAATAGGCTGGCCAAGTTCACACAGTGATAGGCAGGGCCAGACCGTGACCTTCTCTTTTGCTGACACCTCCACCTGTGTTCTTAAACCTCAGCCACGGCCACACCTGTGCCAGGACCCTGTGCCTCATCTCTCTTGTTCTGATAAACTTTCTTATTCTCTTAAAGGTGGGAGCAAAATACCAAAGGAGACACCCTCACACACACTCCTTCTGTGTAACCACCTGGTCTGGAGGCCGGAGAGATGATGGTTTCCCTGAGCCAGGAGGTCCTAACGGCGCATTGCTTCACCTCTTCTTCTTTCCCATTGAAATCACTGCCAAGCAAATGTGTGCTGAGTGAATGGATGTACTCACGTACTACTAGAAGACACAACTGGGGGATGCTCCAGTGGGTGAGTTAAAATGTTAGAAAAAAAATGAAAGCAGGGGGAAAACAAGAACAGCAACAGAAAACATAATGAGCATGATGAGTCCTGAAATGCAAAAATAAATCAGGAACAATTGTTTAAAATTCGGGGGTTTTCTGCAATGTGGGGTTGAGAGAGGGCAGCTCCAGTGAAGATCTGCCTCTGGGGGCAGGGGCTCTGGTTACACAGAGAAAAGTGATCGGCATCATGTGTTCAGGATCGACTGGCTGCCGCGGAGCAAGTGTGCTGAGAGCAGAGTCCCGAAGCCCTCTGTTCGGTCCAGAGAGCACGGCCCACAAGCTTATCAGTCTGATTTTCTGATGATTCTGGGCAATTTAATGATAATCTTGGATTGCTTCTTCCGGGGTCCTGACCCCTTGGCCTATGCCTGTGTGAGCAGTACGCTTCTTAAATACTTGTACTTACCTGTGTGCAGTGTTTTGAAATCAGATACCTCTAGAGGGGAGGCCATGTCTGACCACTAACAAACAGGTAAATGACCCAGACAAGTGCCCCTACCAGGTGCTGGAGAGGATGTCAGTGGCCACGCTCTGCTGTCAGACCTGTGAGGACACTGGACATGTTTCTGTTAAACCAGCAGCCCTCCCACTCCAAACAGTGCAGATAAAGCTGCGGGCTTTGGGGGGTTACCTGAGCCACGCTAGCCCTGAGCTCCTTTTGGCTGCTCTGGGTCCCTAAGGGACCCTGGAAGCCCGTGGCTTCATGGAGCACAGTTTGGAAACCATCTGTGTGGCCTCTTTATTTTCCTCTGTCTCTGGCCCTGCATATGGCCCCATGGATTTGACTGGAAAGCAAGCTCTAGCTGAAACCCAAGACATATTGAGTTCAGCCGCTCATGGCTTGGGTCCTTTCCATTTAACTGTTCTTTCTCTGATGATTTCATTGTTCAGTAGACTGCATTTTTTACATGTGAAATAGTACAAGCAAGCCACATGCTACAATAACCTAGTACACATATCACAAAATAGGCCAAAACAGAGAGGAAACAGGATGCAGGAAAAATCCCTTTGAAACTGGACTTTTCAAACATAGTACAATGATCTAGTTCTTGTGGAAGTGCTCATTGGCGGAATCTTTGCATTAACGGCGAGTTAGAGAAGCAGGCAGTGTTCTGGAAAGAGCTCAGGCTTTAAAATTGGTCCACATTTTGAAATTTTTGCTCTGCCCACAAATTTATCAGTCAGATTGTCTGCTGATTCTGGACAATTTAATGATAATCTTGATTTCCTTCTTCCGGGGTCCTGACCCCTTGGCCTATGCCTGTGTGAGCATAGGTTGATCAGCTGTGTGATTGAGGTGAGATCGTGTTTGTTTGCTGATTTCTGTATTTATATATCTGAGCCTCAGTTTTCTCATATGCAAATTAAGAAGCCAATCTAGTATAGAGTATGCATCTTATTTAACTTCCTTCCTCTGACAATGCTGCTGCCATCTCCATTTTGGTCCTGGTGGTGCTGTCAGTCATGGGCCTTTCTCACCATCCTTGACACCACTATAGGGTAGACATTCAACTTCATCACCTTGATCATGAGAAAGTGTTAAAATGACATCACCTGTTCCAAACAGGGCCAGTGAGTGTCCTCCCTAAGATTGGTCTATGGACATGGCGAACGTTCTTTAATTTTGGATCATGAATCATAGGATCTTGGGTATCCAGTGATGATGTTTCTGCTCCTGTAATGAGCTTGTCTGCTGACAAAGCCAACACAGAAGGATGGAAGGTGGAGGATTGAAAGAGAAAGCTAAAGCTGAAGCCAAATTCAAAATCGAGCTTCTGAGCCATGCCTGGTGCTGGTCCCAGCCTTGTGCTTCACAAAATCATCTTTTTTGTGAGTTAGAGTTGGGATTCCAAATTTTTCAATGGCTGGAGTGACAATAGAAAAACAAATAACTTTCAGGGTCGTTTTAAGGATTAGAGATATAACATATGAAGCTCAAGACACTTAATAATTACTCCAAATGTATCTTTAGATAAATGAGGTGGGATGCTAACTTGACCCATCTGCCCTGGACTGGCCTTGATGTTTTAGTGCTTTTTCTTCTCTATCTTCTCCCCTGGAGTTGTCATTATCAATCCTCAAGTCCCATGGAAATGGGTATATTTTAGCAGACTGCTCACATGTTGAGATGTATTTTTAAATTTTCTCATTTAAATATATTTACTGGAACAAATAAATATTATGATGTTCAAATTTCTATTCAGATTCTATTATACTCATGAAAAGCCTTTCCCTTAAATGGAAGCAAAAGGCTTATGAAATTAATAGCTCTAATAGTGCTCTTGTTTATATTAGTCTTAAACCTCTTTAATGAAGAAGGGGAGGAGCTAATATTTATAAAATACACATTATGTGTCAGGAAATTTACTAAGTATTAAGGAATGCTCTGTCTCAGGTGGGTCTCCCTTCAAGTATCTGAAGTCAAGCTTTTCATTCTTAATACACCGGCGAGGAAATTGACACTGAGAGATTTTTAATACTTTGATTAAGTTAATGGAAACAGATGAAATTGATGACTTCCTCCAAAGCTTGTGTTACTTCTAATGCACCATACTGTTTCTTTAACGAATAAAAAACAGGCATCTCCTGGAAAATTAAGAAGCAATAATGTTCTTCCAGGACAGAATTCTGGAAACAAACTTGAGCTCCTATCTCGATGTCCAAGAAATATCTGCTGTGGGGCCTCTGCACTGAGCTAAGCTTCGCCTTGTCTTGCCGTGTCTGCTCCCACTGCCTCCTGCTCGGAGAGACCTCCCTAACCACCCTCCCCAAATTAGCACCCCTTCCCTCTCTTTATCCTATTTTATTTTCTACCTAGAACTTACAACCAAAGCTTTTCTTTTATTTGCTCATATCCATCTCTCCTCCACCGACATCTTATCTTCATGGCCAGAAAGAAGCCTTCTCTCCCTTTTCTGCCCTCTGAAGCGCCAATTCCTTAGCAGTACCTGGTACATAGTATGGGGAAGATAAATACTTGTTGCGTGTTAGAAGAAAAATGCATTTTTTGTGAGTATTCCACCTTCTGGAGCCTCACCCACTGGGTACAGATACACATTATGAGCAGCCCTTCACCCTTCACGGGCCGGGAAGATGAGTACGTCTAGTGCAGTGGGGGATTGCAGGGTGTGCCAGGCAGCTCAGCAGATCTGGTCCTTAAATCTTCCCTCTGAACTATGCAGTCTCAGGGAGAAATGGTCACCCCACATTCCTCAGGGGGTACGTAGCAAAGCGCAAGGCCATCTGGAGCACTGACTCTACACAGCTCTGGCCTGAGTCACTCAATTGAAACTGGGAGGCTTGCTGGGGGGCTGGGGCCAGGCACGCCTTGGCCCTGCATGCTGGCAAGGTTGGACATCTTAGCCAAGACAGTTGGCAGCAGGTTGAAGGGACAGGCCATCCCACCTGGGTTGGGCCACTCTGAATTCTGAACAAGGGAGCTTCATTAATTCGGTTTCATTGTGTTGTTAGCTGAGCCATGCTGCCTGAAGGGCTTGTCCGCCAGTCTCTCGTGATGGGAACACACATTTGTGCTAGCATGCACGGCAGTGTCCCACCTCCCTCATGGACACAGCCTTGTTTCAAGAACACCACCACGGAAATGAACGGTATGCTCTGTGACAGTTGATTGCTCTCATAAACAAGCCCCTTATCTCCCTGCGGAATGGAAACACACAGTTTGGGGCTAGCAGAGGCCTTTGGACCACACTTCTAGAATCCTCTGACAGGGTGTTGTAGACCTGGAGGCGGGACCTTAGGAGGGGCCGACGTGCACCTCATGTGACAGCTCAGCACAAAACAGAAGACCGTCATTTGTTTACTTATTCTTTCCATGGCCCAGATTAATATGTACCTCCAGCTTTCAAAAAGGAAGAAGGGCCATGTCTAAAAATAAAACAACCAAACATGTCAGCCAGCTTTGCCCTTCCCTGTCTTTGTGACCTTGGCCAAATGACATCCTCTCCTATTTACATGAAAAGAACCCATTAATCCCTGTCCTGTGTTCTTTGCTGGCATTTGTGAAGATTAAATGCGATAATGGTTGGAAAAGAGCTTGGAGTACTGTAAATTGATGTACAAATGGAAGGGATTAAGGGATTAGCTTCAATTCGGTAAAGAGTTTCTCTTTTATAGAACAACCTGCTAAACACCAGTCCCTATGACACCCCCACCCATAACACTCACCCCAGACGTGTGCCCTTCTGCTCTCCCCTCTCCCTCAGCACATCAAGACCTCTCTCCACCATGACCGTGGGGAAACTGCTTATGTTAAAGGCTTCTCATGCTTGAGGACACTATGTGTGATGAAAAGAGTGTGTGTGTGTGTGTGTGTGTGTATTTGTTGGTTGTTTGAATTGTTCAATGGGAGAAGAAACCCCGAAATGCACAAGAAAAGTGTCTTTTTTTTTCTTACTGAGATTGTATGAACAGAAGACTGCTAACAAAATAATGTCCCCATCCTAAGCTAATTTTTCATTTTCCTCTCCTCTTTCTTAAAGAATAGTTATTATCTGAGTCTTCTTTAAAATTTTAACAATCCCCCTGCCCACGCATTTGCGTTTATCTCTCTTGAGAGGGATGTTGCTGAACGTGAAGTGACTGGCTCACTGATCAGCTGTTTGACCTCAGACTAGTCACATGAGCTGGTCCAGCACTGCAGACACTCCGGCAAAGGAGACTTATGCAGTACCCTGTGTATTTGCAGACGACGGAGATAACTATTAAATTAGCTTACATCTTGTAGGCAACCAGTTGTGTGTCTGTCTCCCCTTCCTAAAGTGAGCTCCTTGAGGGCGGGGACGATGCAGATTCATCTGTAGATGGACACCTCGCTCCTGCCTAGCACATATGCGCCCTTATTTATTGAGTGCTTGACAGTGTGTGTACCTGCATTTTATCCTGGTTCTCTTTTTGAGTGCATATGCTATATTACACATGAATTTATTGTAGTAAATAATTCTATCATTATCTTTCTATATAAATGTATACTAAATATATAATTTAGAAAATATTCCTACTTCTCATGTATATATCTTTGAATTTTCAAAGCAAAATATGCATTCGTTACAGAAAAGAACAACAGAAACAATGCAATTTCATTCTCCAGCGCTTCAGTTGAGCTCCCCTGGAGCAGACATGAATGGGCTGAGAAGCAGACCCCGAGGAAGAACGCATTCTGTGATAGTGTGGGACTTTAGAGCCTCTCTGTGCAGTCGGGCTGGGCCGGATGGCAGGGCTGGAGGCGGAAGATGACGTGGGAGGAGGGACAATCTTTGAAGGCAGTAGATAGGAGATCGACAGGAGGAGAAGGTGCATCGGCTGCAGGGTGAGCTTTCCAGGAGTAGGCAGCCAGGAAAATGGCTTCTTTTCTTGAAAACTGAGGCGGGGGGTGGTAATTCAACTCCTCCCACAACACTACATCGCATTTTACAGAGGCTATTGTGATGTGTTTACATTCAAGGAGAGACACACTTGTTGATTTTGTCATTTTCATGGATTTACAAAACACCTATGTGGGCAAAAGGAAAAACCTAGGTAGAGTGTTTACAGATGCAGGGTAATTAACAAAGAATTCCTCCGTATTATGAAGTCTGATGTTTGAGAAAAGGCACCCCAGAAATGAACATTTTATTTTACGTTAGGCCCAACTAATATGCACCTGTCAATAAATAGAATACTGGAACCAGAATTACATGGATCCTGTCTTTATTGCTCAAAGGCCGCAGCCTGTGTCATAGTGAGGAGAAGCTCGTAAATAGTGTGTGACCCCCATCTAGGTGATTCTTACATAAAACTTTTAAACAAAGATATGATCCAAACTGTATTAAAGCCTGGACAGATGAGCACTTACTACATAAAAATTTATGTGTATGCAGACAATATTCATATCCAATATATGTTTAAGTGATGTGTGGAAGGTACCAGAAAGATATTTGTTGAAAATCCATGAATCGCAAGTTTGTGAGATTTTATTAAGCAGAATATGGTTCATCCTGTAGACTAGGTTCAGTGTTTATTTTTAACTCTGCTTATCTTTTAAGCTTCCAGTAAGCAACTGTCGAATGTCAGCAAGCCAACTCACAAGACTGCCTGAGCTTTTATTTTCTTACGGGTGTAAAGAGTAAAACAAATCCCTCAGAAAGTTGGGAGGATTACATGAAGGACTACTTTTAAAGTGCTTTGTCATTTTCTATAAACATGACAGAATCTATTGATTTTCAAGTCCAACACATCGGACACCATACTGTCTTCTATGCCAGCAAGTGCTTTATACGAACTATCACATTCGGTCCTCACACCCTCAGAAGTAGTGTTATTTGGCTCATATGTAAGAGAAATTAATGATTAAAAAGGTTAAGTAATTTATCTAAGCCTATATAGCTACTAAGGGGGCATTACTGAGATTTGCATTTGCACTGATGTCTTTGGGGAACAGAGGGTACTTAGAAATTTGCCATAAAATTTGCCCATGATTTTTACCTTCTCCATTTTCCTGGGTGGTGCATAGAATTGTCATGTCACCTCTGAAGGATCTTCCTGAAGGACAAACACAAGCTGTGTGCACTTGTGATGGCCCACTGGGCGTGAGTCAGCTCTGCGGAGAAGCGTGAGTCCTCACCCTGCCCCGTGTCGCCTCACAGGAAAGCTTGACTAGAGCCCCGGAGTGGCCGTGTCTGCTGCCACCTCCCAGGGAGGCTTCCCTTCTCTCATTAGTGTCATAAGCAGGTGGCAGCCTCGGTCACATCATTTATGTGTTTCAGGTCAGAGCAGCAAATAGAAACAAGAACAGGAACACAAATATGACAAGTCATGGATTTTATATATATCTATATACATACATGTGTGTGTATATATATATATATATATATATATATATATATATATATTTTAAGCCCTAACAGTTGTTCATTAATAATGTGCAAACCACCACTCCGCACTTTCCCAGAGCTATTCTGCTTTGCACATGGACAACCTCAGTCAATTCTGTTTTTAGGCACATCGCCACTCTCCTCCTAGTATGACTTAGTGGTTGGTGTAGGCAATTAATCCCAAGCATCATTTATTGCAAGCATAAAGTGGAAGCAGAATTATGTAAGTTTTACTGTTTTCAAACTGTGCAGTTATTTCCATGTCCAGAAATTAAGATGGAGAAATGGGCCACCAGAGATAGGCTCTGGAAAGGCCCCATCGCTCGGGTCCATTTTACCTGGGGCAAGACTCTTTCTTGGAACTAAAGGAGTCAGATTCTAGACTAGCAGGTGGTATTTAAATTCCTAACTCAGGCAAGTTCTGAGTAATTTTATAAACAGTCTAAGTTTACTATGTCTTGAATGAATCATCCCTAAATTTTTAATACTACCTACAACTTGAACTGAGGTAAGGTTTTTATGGCTGTATGTCCTCTCACAATATATCCTGGGATGTTTTCATGCCTTCCTCTGTAGGGGAACTTTCTGACTTTCTCCACACTGAGAAGGGAAATGCAATTAAAATGAATATCAGAATCAGAGAAGTGTACTATGATATTGAGCATTCAGAATCTGACACCGCCACAAATGCCATATTGTAGAATATTTAACCATATTGTGTACAATGCAGTGTGAAGTACAAAGTGTTATAAGATTCGAACATGTATAAATTATATAGATTACATTTGAAAACCTTCATGCATAGAGGAGACAAATGAACAGGTAGTTAAATACTGGGAAGGTGGGAAGGTATCAGTGGCTGTCTCTTGGTTCCTTTTCCTGCATACGAGCAGCAAGCCCCTAGCTATAAGGATTAGGACAGTGCATTTCCATGTCTTACATAGCCCATCTCTTGTCTGCTAGATGTTTCTCATGTTTCTGGGACCATCCAACCTGAAAAGTCCGTGGTTGCAGGGATGGGAGCACAAATATCCTCTGGGGGTTGCTGGGAGTCCTGGGTATACCCCTAGCTTCCCTGAGCACATGAGCTTCCTATTGGGAGCACAGAGTCATATCACGGTTCTTGATTCAAAGCATAGACTGCTGGGTCCTGGAGGAGGGCACCCCAGGCTGCTAAGGCATTGTCTCCAAGCTGTTGTGTTCAGCTGTGCTTCAGCAGAGCAGCTTAACCTTCCATCAAGCCAGAAGCTTTTGGTGGCTTCCAGAGTCATGGACCCACGCTCTCAACATCTTTTATGTGAAGTGTACTGTGTTTTGTGCAAAGTCAATTCCATGACTCACATGATACTATAGGGACCCTTTCAGCTGAGGATCGCATGCTCCATAATCCATCAGGTAGTGGTGCTGGCCAAGGCCCTGTGGTTAGGGGAAGCAAATCCACACCCACAGTGTGTGTCAATGGAAAACGAACCGCTGGTCCTCTCAGAATAGAAGGGGCCTGTGAGTCCAGTGTTCACCAAGTGGCTTCAGGGAGGAATCCTGCCCACTGAGAGCTCAGCATTGTTTCTGCTGCTGTAGGTCTGACATTTGGGAGCAGAAGCATATCAGCCTTGGTGAATGAGTCTTTGATCTGGGCTCATGCATAGCATCGTCTCCACCGCTGTGGACACCCCATCCCTGTGCCTGTCGTGGCAGTATGCGGGTGGCCAGTGATCGAAGCTAGCTGGCATCAGCTGGATGGGCCCTTGTGGTACTTGGCTGGGCCTTGCACCACGGTACATGCTCTCCCGTAGATCTTAATGCATGATAACTTCATGACCCTCCCAGGCATCTCTCTAGACGCCTTATTATCAATATTCCATCCTTTTCTCTCGAAGCCCCTGAACAGGCGCCAGACCATTCACTACTGCCCATGGCTCCTTATTTGTTCTAATTTTGGGTTACTTCTTTTTCTACACAAATTTGTTACCATTAGGAGGATTTTCCCTCACCATTATCTTTATCTCTGAGATGATGTCTGAAGAAGGCTATTGTGACACCGCTTTCCATTTTCAGCCTGCATTTATGTCATAAGCCTGGCCTCCTGCAAGCTGAGCTGAGGTTTTTTCTCCTGAGTCAGCTGTTCACCCAAAATCTCCCATAAGACCATAGGAAGTATCTGATATATCTCCCATGTTTTCTTGGATACCTGTGTGATAGTTTTATTTCCTGTTAATTTCCCTAAAAAGAAAATTGCTGGATTGAACTTAATTAATTTTGTTTGAATACTATCCCAAATTGTTCCACCAATTTAGACTCTCATTTGCAGAGTTACAATGTTTCTGTTTTCCTACATCAAAATCAATACTTACAATTAAATTTCTAACTTTTTTCCTTAGTTGAGAAGTGATATATTCATGTTATTTTATTTCACATTTCCTTAACTATTAGTGAAGTTAAGAATCTTCTCATTTTTTATTGCAAATTCTAATGTTTTTGCATTCCTGAATTGCGTATTCATTCTTTTCCTATTTCCTAGCAGGTTGTTTACTTTTGGTAGGTGTTGATTTTCAGAACTTCTACATATAGTCTACATACTAATCCGATATGTATGTGCATGTATATATGTACATATATACAAATGTAATCTGCTATCAGACTGAATTATCTTTTAGTTTTGTTTATTTAAATAAGATTTCTGTCACATGGAATTATTTAATTTTAATGCATCAAGTTTATTAAACTGTTCTATAAAATTTTATCTTTTTGTTTTTATTTCACAAATTCTATCAATGACTAAAAGGTATTTTTTATATTTAAAACTGTTTAAAATGCATTTCTTCTATTTTGTCTTTGTCTGCTTCATATCTATATCTGTATCTATCTATAATGATAACTCTAGCCATATCCATTTATGTGTGATGCATGTATTTGAGTTTAATATCAGATAAGGATTGAGTTTGATTTTTCATATATAGATGTCTCTGCTCCATTGCAGTGTCATCTTTGTTAAATATCATATATCAAATATATATCCAGCATACAACCTTTTTTTCTGTGTTCTTTACTATGTTTCTTATTGGGTTTCTTTGATTTATTTGTCCTATCCCTACTCCAGTCTCATGCTATTTGTTCTTTCTGTATCTTTACAATGCACTTAAATTGCAGTAAGGTGAGTCCTACCCTCCCACTTCATCTTAAAATTTGATGTGGCAATTCTTGGATTTGTATCTTTCCACAGAAATTCAAGTATCAGCTTGTCATCTTACATAAAAAGCATACTGGTTTTGATTAAAGGCTAATTTGTGGTAGTCTCAACACCTTTACAATATTGAATGTCCTCTTTCAAAGTGAGAAAAATGTTTTAATGATTTAGATCCTTTTGTGTGCCTGTCCTGGTCACCAGGGTCATTTATTTTAACTGCTATTTTGTGGCTATCCTATCTCTAGCAACCTTGATGTTTTTCATTCTAATAGTTTGTAGATTATCATTTGCCTATATATTGTCATTTTGTTTGTCAACTTATTAGTGTCAATTCGATTTCTTCCATTTGGTCCTTATATTATTTCTTCTTCCTTTTTCTGGTCTGGCTGTGCCAACAGGTATCTCAGTACCCTGCTGAGTAACAGGTGTGAGGGCAAACACGGTGTGCTGCTCCCTGACTTTAAAGAAAAGACTTCAGCTTTCTTAAGAAGACATTATTAATGTAACTAATTAATTTATTTATTTGGATTTTACTTCCATTCTAATGTATGCATCAAGGCTGCTCATTTTCATCTATAAAATAGTATTCCCATGGTCTCTCAATCTGAAATATGGGGAAATGTCTATTTGACTTATCTTTCAACCTGGGTCTTAAGTTTCATTTCAAAATTGCTAAATGCTTGCACATGTGTGCTTGCTTTTATAGTAATTTTTAATACTATTGTGTTATGCTATAAGATTGTGCCTTTTTATGATACTGGCTCTTATTTATATTGATTGAGTCTTGCTTTATGGCTTGTAATGTTATCAGCCATTATAAATTTTCCATGTTTGCTCAAAAAGAAAGAATGAATGGTAACCTACAAACTATTAGGATATTTTACTTGTTTGGTGCAGGATTTAATGACTATCCATTAGATTAAGCTTGTTACCTGTGCTCTTATTCTCTAGATAAGGGTTAACAAACTATAGCCCCCTGGCTGGATCCAGCCCACAGCTTGGGCTTGTTTTGTGTGGCCAGGGGGCTATAGTTTGGGTTAAGAACAGTCTTTATACCCTTAAGAATTATTTATATAAAAGAAAGAAAGAGGAAGAAACAGCGAATATATTTTAGAGAGTGTATGTGGCCTGTAAACTGTATAATATTTACAGAAATATTTTTATAGGAAACATTTACCAATCTTTATTTTATATAGTTTGTATTTTTTGTTTCCTTGATTTATAATTCTTTCCAAAGATGTGTTAAAATCTTTCACAGAGTATTCTTTAGTTAATCAAGTGCCATTTTGCTTTTACTTTTCATGTCTATGTTTCTAAGTAGTCATAGGTCCAAGATGGTGATATCTTTCTGGTGAATTATTCATTTTATCATTTATAAAGGTCACCTTTATCCATATTAATGCTTTCTGCATTCACTTAATTAGTATCTGCCTTGCCTCTATTAAAAGAAAGCTAGTGTCCAAATATTGATATCAGAAATAATATTTTCATAAGGGGTACTTTTATTTTGGGTGTTAATGGGAGAACCTTAGATTTTGGAAATGTTGCCTCAAAAAACTTGTGTTTTCTTCCCCTGGAGGTCCTTGGGTTGCTCCAAGTTTGAGATACATTAATCTTTTAATATACTGATGTGCAGAGATTACTGAGAAATCCCGATAGAGTAAAACCAGCACTCCATGCAGGTTTGGGTCTTGAATGGTTTCTCATTCTTAGTGACCTTCTTTGTATTTTCCTCCAACCCAGAGGTCTGGCTGGAGATGAACCCCACTCCAGGATGGCTTTCCTAGGCTGGTGAAGAGTGTTTCTCTGGTTCTTCTTTCACTTAGATATTTCATTTTATCAGGTGCTGGATTTACATATGGAACTCTATTCAAAATCTTTGGATACCCTGGTCAAATAACAAATCTGTCCTATAGGGTTACCATCCCTTCATCCAGCCCCTGGGACTTCCATTTTATGTATCTCTGGGCTCAGAAGACCTCAAGGTCAGCTCATGAGCTTAGAGCATTGGTTTCTGTCACCTGGGGATTCCTCCTTTCCCTTTTGGATCTAGTGTTCACCTATATATGTAACTTAAAAAAAAATTTACTTAATCCATTATTTCTAAGTAAGATGTAAGAGGGGCATCTATGCTACAGTGTTCACTCTTTCCACCACACATGAGAACTGGAATTCAGCAATCTCATTGCTTTATACCAGAAACCCTGTGTGCCATTATATTTTTATCCACACATTTAATAATAGGACACTTTTAAGTAATGGATCCATGGTCACACATCTATTAAATGACAAAGTAAAAAAAGCAACTGTGTTCTTTCCACCTTACCATGTTGTAACTCTGACTGTATGTAAGAAAAGAAATTGTATTATAAGGGTTTGTGTCTAAACATAGAACATTAGATAAGATTATTTTCACCAGAATTCTCCAGGTTGCATGTAACAGAAATAACTCCAACCATTTTACGGGAAAGTAATGGCTTATATACCTGAAATATGCATTTTGTAGCGGTTGGCTCTACTTATCTCTCAGCCCTGATTTTCTGTGCATTCATTGGCTCTCTTCTTGGGCAAGCTGGTCCAATGCGGTAGAAAGATGGCCATAAACCAATCTCAGTCTGCATCCTACAGGTGAATGGCTAGAAAGGAAAGAAACTGCCTCGTTCTCAGGACTTCTGGCAAATGCCAAAGAATGTCACACCCAGCACCAACTGTGGCCGTGGGCCTCTTACTGGATCATGCCAAGGGGCACTTCTGTTGGTGATGGTGGCAATGGTAGCTTGTTTCATGGATTTATTCAGAAATCCAGACGAGGGAAGAATCTGACATTTTTAAAGTTTGTTTTTCAAGATTACACTGATTGTCAACATACATCCAGCAAACATGAGGAAGTGGGAGAACAGCAGATTATCCAGGAAGGAGTCAAGTCGGTTCAAGCCAAGAAGTGATATAAATCGCCCCCACTGCTGGCCAGACCTCAACTATAAGTTCCTCCCTACAATAGCAGTTAGCAGCCGTAGTTCCTGGCTGATCAGCTGTGTCCCGGAAACACCTGTACATCATGGGTGAAAACTGCTCATTGTCACAATAAGGTTTGTTGAGTGAACACATAATCTCAGCACAATTCATTCCAAGTAAGATTGGGATATGAGAAGCTCTCCAGGACATCCTATTTCCTAGTTTTCTTTTTGTTCTTACTCTCAGAAAGAAAAGTTGGGTGGTAGTCTTGGATTTGGAGGAAGCTGGGACTCTCAGGAAATGTCAGGAAGAACAGGGCCCCATCAGGAGTCCTGTGAAGCATCTGGAGACTGTCTCAGGGTTGCTATCACAGCCAGGACCTTTCCAGAATGTTCTGAGGTGGCTGGGAATGGTTCCCTGGGCCAGGCAATTCTTTCCTTCTCTCTGTTTTTGACATATCTTTCTACCTTCTGGAAGATGTCAGAGACAAGGGGAAGAAAACAGAAACAACTTTTATCGAGTTTGTACAATGTGTCTGCTTTTTACTGAGCTTCTACAATGTGTCTGGCTCTGTAGTTGCTACAATACATAGATTATCTGGATCAATGACCTCAATAACCCAATGGAAGTAAATTAGAAAATTGCTTTATATATAAAAGTAAATAAAACAAAAACTGCAATGAGAGTTAACATTAAAAGAGTCCTTCCCACGTACCAGTGTTCCACATAGATCTTGATAACCCCACGAATTTGGCGCCTCCAGGAAGTTAAGAGACGTGTTCAAGATCATTCAGGTGGTAAAAAGTAGACAGCAGGCATGAATGTAGGCAAGTCGTTTAGATAGTTGAAAATCTAGACTTTGAATTTAGCCAATTCCTGTCCTCCCCAACCAGGCTGGCATTCCTAGTCTTCAACAGCCACTTACTGTTACTTGTATGCCCCCAAGTGGAGGAAAATCAAAGGTCACATGGCGCCTGAGTAGAATTAGCTGCATTAATATGGAAGGACTAGAAGGAAGGAGGCAGGAACAACATATAGGGCAGTGAGCTGGCAGGTAGGGTTTCTGAGATCTGAGGGGGCAGGAAGAGGCTGCCAGCTGTGAGATGCCAGGACCGAGAGCTTTTGCTCCGAGTGCAGTGGGCAGGGGGCAGTGGGCAGTGGGCAGTGTGGTGCAGGCACTCTCAGGGGACACATGCCTTGGTTTGCTCTAATTCCACAATGTCTGTTAGAACTTGGTTCCCTGCTTTCAGGGTGATAAAGGCAGACAACTCACTAGGCGAGTAGCTTCTCTGTATTTAAAGGAAAAACACGCATCCTTAGGCGATGCAACATATTCACTCTCTAGTTTGGCTTCAGGGTCACAAGTATACACATGCATCTATGTATGTGTGTTTACACACATATATATGTACATATGTGTATGAGTGTGAATGTAGAAATCTTGGACCTCTCTCAGCATCTTCTCAGCTAGAAAACAATGCTTTTATATTATCAGTATTAATATTATTTCTGAGGATTGAGAGGTTTGAGTGGCCACTTGGCTCAACCTTATTTTTTGCCTAAAAAAGAAAAATATCAGGTGATAGCTTTTTACAATACTTGAAGGGGACAACAGTAACCTTACATTCTTCCAGGTTTTCCACTGCAGTAGTATTGCCCTTGTGAGTATCAACATATTGTATTAATCAGGGTTCTTCACAGACACAGGACTGATAAGATAGATGGATGGATAGATAGATAGACAGACAGACAGACAGACATGGTGACATAAACAGATACATAGGTAGATGGATAAAAAGAGATTTATTATAGGGATTGGCTCATGCAGTTATAGAGACTGAGAAGTCCTGCCACCTGCCGTCTGCAAGCTGGAGAACCAGGAAAGCCAGGGGTGCCCTTCAGGCAGAGGCTGAAGGCCCGAGAGTCAGGGGCCAATGGACGAAGTCCCTGTCGGCGTCGGGAAGTCTGAGGATCAGAAGGTCAGTGGTGATGACTGAGGGCAGAAGGTGGATGTCTCAGGTCAAGCAGAGGGTGGATTTTCCCTTCCTTTGCCTTTTTGTTCTATGTGGACCTTCTAAAGATCAAATGACATCTACCCACTTTGGGGAGGATCTTCTGCTTTACTCAATTCACCAATTCAAGTGCTAATCTCTTCTGGAAACAACCTTGCAGACCTACCCAGGTATTTTATCCCTTACCCAAGTCAAGCAGCCACAATAAAATTAACCATTAAACATATCTAGTCCTCATCTGAAGCCAAATTCAACTAACCAGGGAGAAAATGTAAATTTTTTGAGTGCTTAGCACGTACCAAACACCAGATATTTTACCTCTATTAATCTTAATTGATCCTGCCAGTCACTTGAGATGGTGATTGGATTCTTCCCATTTATATATTTGGGGAATGAGACTTAGACTACTTAAGTGACATGTGTCATATCATACAACCAGTATATGATAAAGTGAGATTGTACCTGGCTCTCCCTGACCCAAAGGCTATGTTCTTTTCATAACTCTATGGATTTCAGGTTTCACGCAAGGCTGAGTTCTCATTTGAAGTCTTGATTTGGAGAGCATCCAATTCCAAGCTCACTTACACGACTGCTTGCGGCATCAGTCCCTCCCCGTATGGGCTGCCCCACAGGACTCCCCCGAGGCATGGTAGCTGGCCTCCGCAGACGAAGAGATCTTTGAGAGTGAAGGAGGAGCCTAAGGGGGAAGCCCCAGTCTTTAAAACCCAACCTGTTACCTCAGTTGCATTTTACTTGTTAGAAGTGAGTCAACAATCCAGTCCCTGGTTAAGGAAGGAGGTTATTATGCAAGGTCACACGTTCATGGACGATTGAGGTCCATCTGGAGGCTGCCGGCCACAGCACATCTCTGGGCTTCCTGTGCGGGGCAGACAGAGGAAGGATGGAGGTGGGGAGTATTTTGAACATTTCTAGAGATTAGGGTGTGACCAATAAACATTTGGATAAAAAGAATGTCTAATCCAAAATGTTTCCCTTTTGCAAAAGCAGACTTGCAGCAGAAAGTTGACAGTTTTTGCTCAATATATTAAAATAATATTGAAATAATGACTGCTAACTGTCTACATGCTACGTTCTAAACTCTTCAGAGGAACACTAAAGCTGTTACAATGATGTGTTTATAATTCCTTTTATGACGCTGTCTTTCATTATTGCCCCACCCACCTTTCTTTTTTGCTGTTGGTAGAATGGCAAAAAGTATCAGATTTGGGGAGGAAAACGTCTTGCTTTGGCTTTGCCAGTTTTGGCTCATTGGCCTAAGCCTCAAGTGTAAAAGGACATAAAAGGAGAATAAAATCCCTTGCTCTACCCACCTTGCAAGATTGTAAAGAGGATAGTATGTAAGATGAATTGCATGAAAATGTTTTGTGAATAATTTATCAGAGTCGAGATGTGAACAGTGGCGTGGTAACAGAATCCGAGATCATCTCTGCTCTGACAGAAATGTCCCTGAGATGCATATACCCCTCTCTCTCCAGGAGTTTTCATGCTGGACTTACGAGTCCCACCCCTTTGTTTTGCTCCTTGTTGAAGGGCTGTTTAACTTAACAGGCTGGTTGGAAAGGGATTCCGCAACCACATCCTATCTCTTTGGTTTAGAACGAATGTCGTCACTGACTTTACTTTGTTTACAAGTCTCCCGCGGCTTTTATCTGACAGATTTTTATCTGGAGTGGAGTGTTAGGGTTCTGCTGGGCTGTACGGTTCTCCAGTGCAGGGCCTGTGTGTGCCGGACTCATCTCAGCATATTCACAGTCCCTAAGGGAATTAGTTCACATGTACTCTACTGCATTTCAACAAGCTTTGGGGGCAGATAGTAACAATTCATACAGTGAATTAGGTTAAAGTAGTCATATTCAATTCTGAATTTTCTAGTGTCTAACAAAGGTGTGCACGCAGAAGGCACACAATTATTTGTTGTCTTGTGCCAACTCAGCCATGGTCACGATGGTGGCCCTTCGGGGACTCCCGCGTCGCCCTCTGTTCTTCACGGACACTGTCTGCTCACTCTGCCAGATGCCCCGACCCCTCACGAAGTGATCCTAGCAAGCGCCTGCCGGTGGTCTCTAGATGCGAATATATTCTGGGGGCCTTGGACTCCAGCACAGACCACTGAGCTTGCTTCTTCAGTTCATTCTTTCTTTAGGTTCTAGATGTTTTACTTGAGTTTGTCTTTGGAAATGCAGTCTCTGTTAATTCGCCTTTGATTTTGCATTTCCCAGTCTTCAGCCTGAGGCTCCCCCTTACCCGATCCACCCAATTTCTCCACCACATCAGGTCCCAGCCCATGGAGGAAGGGATCAAACTACCGGGTGTAGATTTTATAGAGGTGTTTCTTGCCAATTTGTTCTCCTGCCTCTCAATTCAGCCCTAGGAGTGGACGAAACTATTAGACTGTGAATGTTTTGAATTAACTTACCAAATTATGAAGAATCCCTTAAACTTTCCCTTTAAATCTAATTCCTGCTTCTCCTCCCAGACCGATTCAATTAAGATTCATTTTAACTGCAGAACCCTGTCTTCGTAATTGTTCTTTTTAAGTCCTTTAAAAGACATGTATCAAATTCCCAAGTGCTGTCTGGCTTCTCAGCTTTACCTCCAATTCCCTACTTAATGAAGCTGAGAAGAGTGGGTGATTACATTGTTCCTTTATTTTTATTGGACCTGCTCAGGAGAATTTGTCCAATTCTGCCGACATACAATGACTGTGGTTTGAAATTTTCACAAGGATTTCAAAGGCATTCTGTATATGTATAGAATGTGGGAGAGTGATTTGCAATGAATTTTTATTTAAAATATATTGATTAAGTGCCTATGATATCCTAGCCACTCTTTAATATGCTGTTGTCTCTGTGGTAGAGAAGATAGTTGCAGTCATTGTCCTTGGCCCTCCTAGCAGTCCAGTGAGAAAACCGGGGGGAGGCTGTGATTGTATGGGGTGATGGGTATTCTGGCAGAGATGTGCCCACATTGTGTTGGCAAACAGATGGGTTGTTTATTTCTGCTTAGGAAAGGGGTATCACAAAATGCTGCCTAGATGAGGTGACACTTAAGCTTTGTCCAAAAAGATGAATGTGGTTATAAAATACCTAGAAGATGTAATTGGAAATCATTCCTTTTGCTATGTACAGAGACGAAAAGCAACAGGCTTAAGCACAACCATGGATTTATCAGCTGCCGTAAATGAGGGGTTCAAGGGACTGTCCAGCACAGAAGGGTTCTCTTGCTTTCACACAAATCCTTCATTTTCTTGTTTATTTTCTCCAAAAGTCCTTCCTATTCAGGCAAGTGGGAGACCCTAAGCAGATTCAGACTTGCATCGTCCTTGTGTGAATGATTTACTCATCAGAACCCACGTGAATTCCCCAGAAAAGGATGGGAATTCCTTTCTGGGTCCTGTTTGGACCACGTCCCTATTCTCCCACTCACTCATGGATTCACTAATCCACACTGTCAGTTAGAAGCACTGTTCTCGTGATAATCTCTGGACTCTGTGATGTGCACCCAGGCCAGCCTGACCCACCCCACCCCTGCGACATGGGGGAGACCAGCCACACAGTCAATATTTCCACCATTCCCACCATCTTACAGAGAGGAGTTGCTTTATAAAGAAAAACTGTTCCTGTGAAAATTAAAAATCGTGCCATCTGTGTTACACGGTTCAGAGATAAGGAGGTACCACCGTGAGAAGTCCCAGAGCTAGAGGAGGCGAGGTGCCCTAGGGCAGTGCGTCTCACACTTTGGCGGGTACAGGAATCATCTGGGGATTTTTGTTCCATGTGGCCTTGGGCTCTGCAGGTCTAGGGTGGAGCCTGGGACTGCATTTCTGGGTGCCCTGGTGACGCTGACGCAGCTGGGCCATGGACCATACCTTAGCAGCAAGGCCTCAGCGCTACAAGCCATCTAATACGGCTGGAGTTCAGGGTACAGGAAGGGGTTCGGCGCCGAGGGAGACAGGAGCGGTGAGAAGCCCTGCAAGGCAGACGGTGAGGGCTGAGCCCGAGGGGGCCGGGGCACCAGCTCGGCTCTGTGACCTCCCGTCCTGGTCAGCTCACTTCTTCCCCTTGGCGTCTATGTCTACAAAACAAGTAATGGGTATGAAAGAGCTGCCCCCAGGGGAATATATCTGGGGAAGAGTCCAGCTTTGGGAGCCTCTGCTGACCAGCTGGCTCTACCTCTGACCAACTCCGACCTCAGCCATTTACTCAGGCACCTCACATCTCTGTGCACTTACTCTCCATCTGCCTGGCAGGTCCGCATCTCCATCCACCCGCACCCTGCTGGGTGCCCCTTGAGGACTCTCAGCAGGGAGAGCCTGCTGCTTTCTGCCTGCTCGGGGAGGCAGCCGCGGCAGGCCGAGTCAGAGGCTGGAGTACTTGTTCTCGCGGCTCTGTCCCTGTCAGGCCAGAGCTTGGGCAGCTGCCGAGGGCTTCTACGGCCGCAGCTCCCACGCGGAATGACTCTGCAGCAGCTGCTACCAGGGGCGGGAGTGCCGCCCCTCACCCTGCCCCCCGGATCCGGGGCTGGCTGGATGCCCCCGTGGCCGGTTCTGGGGCGGCAGGTTCCTCCACGCCTCTCCCCTGGCCGCTGGACGGTGCCGTCTGTTCTTGGCAGGGGCTCAGGCTGAAGCGCCTCGTTCCTCATCTGTAAAATGGGAATAATGGTGATGGTTCTTGTGAGAATCGGTGAACAGCTGATTGAATGGGCTGCACAGCTCAGCCCTGGAAACTCTCGCTGCTTCTGGCTCTTCCCACGGTGCTAGGGGGCCATCACTTACCCCCTCTCTCAAGAATGTGCTGTCAGGCCCCCTAGATGCTGACTCGCAGGCCACAGTGGGTCCGGCCACCGGTGACTCGGTATCCCAGGCTGGGCCAGACGGCTTCTGCCTGCAGGGAATCTGAAGTCAGGACTCAGAGGCTTCTTGGTCTGTTGTGCCCCTTATCAGTGGGAGGGCGTGTAGAGACAGGGACACGGGGACCACGTTTGGGCCACGTGCTTGTTTCCAGAGCAGGTAAGGAAACTGGGCAGAATAAGGAGGAGAGACTGAAAGGTGAGGAGAGAAGGAGGCGCCTCGGTGCCTGACGGATTGCTCATTCCTACTTCTGTGCCCTCACCTCAGTGTCCGATGCACTGCTCATTCCGACTCTGTCCCCTCCTGGGACCCTGCGGGGTTACAGCACATGCGACATCAGGAACATCCTCCCCAGTCTTTATGAGTCACCATCTTTACAGAAACGTTGGCAGTGTGGTTGGTCATCAAACCCTGAACGCCATGCAAAGGAGCAGACACCCCAGCAAAAGCTCTGTTCAGTTAGGAAGGGATTACAGGGACATGGGTGGAGGGGAGGGGCTGTCCAAGCAGAGACCGAGGCCAGTCAAGGGAACCAAGCACTTAATCCAGTGTAACTCCTACTAGAGTAGAAAGCCCCCCAGGAGCAGTAACTCCCTCTGAAATGTAGTTAGGGTGCTTGCCGGGCCCAGCATCAGATTGGGGAAGTCCTGCGGGAGCAAGTTTGCCGACTCAGAGGGCCAGGCTGTCATGCATCTGGTCATTTCTTGGCATTCCTGTGATTCCATGTTTAGCCAGCTCCTGTTGAAGATGATTGACAGAATCTGTTTGCAATAAGCTACTGCTCCTGCTTTGTAGCAATTACATAATTTTCTCAGTTCTCGACTCTGCCGTTGGATATGAAAGTTCAGCTCAAAGTTCACCAGTGTGAAGAGCTGTTCACGAGGGTCGCTGCACACTCTTTAGTGTCCGTGTTCTGGTAATGTGTCGAGAGCCCCCCTTGAGTACTCACAACGCCTCTCGTTTCCCCAACCTCACTGAAGACTCCCACGGTGGGAGAAGGGCCCGCATCCTGCCTTCTGCTCACTCTCTGAAGATTGGCGTTTCCCTCGATCTTGCCACCCCTCTGCTTCCCATCGTGCCTTCATAAACCCCCGCCCACCCTCTGCCTTATTTTTTTCCCAAGAGGAGAATGTTCACGTGACTTAGACTTCCTCAAATCACTAACGTGAGTTCGTTGTATAAACACCCTTTTCCTGAGCACTGGAGGCAGAGGAGGAGGCTATGGCTCGGAACAGGGCAAGTGAGAAACTACTACACGACGGGCCAGGCCCTAAATGCCCGCGAGCTGGCTGCCCTGGCTGGCCGTTTCCCGACCGGGCTGGTCATCCTGCCACGGGGCCAGCCTGTCTGATTGAGCTTTGAGTCGTTTTGTCCAGCTGCCTTGGAGATCTGCAAAATCCTGTTTGGAGACCTGACAGAAACCCTACTCACTTGTCATGCAGAAAAAAACTCCCTCCCGATTTCCTCCTCTCATCGGCTTCTGCGTCTCCCTTCGTATTTTTGAGGAGACCTATTCATGAGTTTTCTTAAACCAAAGAACACTTGTCTTCCTAAGATCATTCTTTTATCTTTCTAAAACAGCCAGCTTTAAAGAAAGATCACAAACACACACACACACACATACACACACACACACACACACACACACACACACACACACACAGGCACAGGCTGTGTATATCCCGAGTTCAATTCATGCAGTGTGAGTGGGTTTCAGTCATTTCCTTTCTAGCTTCAGTTTCTGATGAATTGCTGTATGTGAAACCCACGCAGCTGCCTGCAACTTGTAGCTATGCTCCTTCCACCAGTAAGATGGAATAGTGTGTCATCAATCAATTAATTTTCTTATGTCCTGACTAGACCACATCACAACCTGGGTCCCCCATATTTAAGGGCCATTAAACATCGCTAAGCTGGTGAAGTCTTCCCCAGGAAGGAAGAAAGGTTGTATCATTGCTGGGCTTGGTTAACTTGCTTACTTATTTTGTTTTATTGTCAGACCCTAAAATCTTTTTGCAGGTTCTTGCATCCAGATATAATCATGTCTTCATCTTAAGACAATTACAAACCAATCGACTGGATGGAATAAGGTGCACAATGCACGAACGACTTTAGCCACAATATGCAGAGGGCCAGGGGATGGGTCCTGAGTGACCTGCAGGCCTTTACCTGTAATTCCAGGGGTTGTCCTCACAAGGAGGTGGTTCTTGCTCTGGCTTTTTCTGCATCCTCCACTCTGCAGTTCCCTCCTTAGGATTCAGCCGCCTCTGCCTCTCTTTTCCTCTAGTTCCTTACTAAGACTGCACTTCTCTTCTGAATTGTAGAATGGAGCCCAGGGACCAGGCTCTCTGCTTTCTAGGTTCTGCTATAGGATTCTGCCAATCTTTATGCTGCCCTCTTATCAGCACATAACATACCGAGGACCATACAGAAGGTAATGCATGTCTTTCTCTCCATATTAACTCTCACTTTGGGTGAGTCAGCTTTGACTTTCTCCTCATCCTGATTCTCACTCTCCACCTCCCGTCTTCATTTTTCACTTTAGTTTAGATCACGAGTGCTGTTACATATTCTAGTTACAGCCTTGACTCTTCCTCCCTGAGTTGGGTTCGCCTCACCCCAGGACCTACAGTAGAGTTTGACTGGTCCCAAGCATCCACCTAGCTTGGAAATTCTCCTTTGAACATAGATTTCTCCATCCAGAGAGTCAGAGCTGGATATCTGCTTTCTGAACTTGCCAGATATACTGAACTACCCAGAGAATACTTTGCCCCACATGGAGAGATGATTAGGGTAGCATGTCAGCTTTCCTTTTGACTTCAGGTGCTGCTTGTCACCTGGCTGCCTGTCACTACCCCTCTAGGTCTGCCCAAGAGTCTTTCCTGGTTTTAACCTTTGTATATGCCTTCCATCGAATTGTATACTAATGTCACACATGTGAATGTGGTTGTAGTTACTACAGTTTATGGTATTTATTGCAACTCAAAACTCTATCTGGCTTTCTTCTTTTGAGTACTGGTAGGATTTACACTTCCCTTCTCCCCTTGAAGTTAAACATGTGACTTATTTTAGCCAAAGAATGAGGCAGAAGTGATAAGCAAAGTTTCTTTTCGTGGGAGAAACTTTAAGACCCTGGGGACAAATTACACTGTGCCTGTCCCCCTGAGATGGCAGTGTGAGCACGCGTGGGCCGAGTATTCATGGCCTGCACACCCGCTAACTATGGATGGGATCAGGCAGCATGAGACAGAAACTTTTTTTTAAGCACTGAAATGTGAGATTCCTTCTTGCTGCAATATAACATTACCTTATCCCAACACAGAAACCTTGAATGGATCACATCTTCTCTCCGGGCTATAGTTTATTTCTTTGTAAACAGAGGTAGTTGGACTAAATTGTCACTTACGTTTTTTTCGTCTCTGACATTCAAAGGCCCTTCATCTTGTCTGACAGCATCCAGGCAAGGACTATGCCCCAGTTATTCTTTCTCTTGGACTATTTCCTCAAAGCTCACGCCTGATTAAGATATGTGCGTAGTAACACCCAGTGGCAATGGAATGACACAGCTGGCCAAACTACTATAAACTCTAATCGGGGGGTGTACTTCCAGATGTTCAATATTACTGTCAAATGTCCAAATAACTGCCCATCACAGTTTGGAAGCTGAGAGTTTTCTTTTTCTTAACATGATTTTTACTACCTGTCACACTAATGTATGGGGAACCCATAATGTAAGTGCCACATTGTTTTATTAGGGACATGTGAGCATTGCAGAAAGTGTTTGTGAGACCAGGGGTGCAGGATAGATAAATAATACACCGCGAAAACATCAGAATCACGAGGGCAATTTTTCAAGTGGAAGCAGCTTATTATTAAAGCCTATTTTTTTATAATATTTACAAATATGATTGAATATGTTTACTTTGCACTTATTATCTTCTTTTTTTGACTGAAGAAGAGTAACATGGAGAAATCTATTTACAGACTTCCTTGATTTGATTATTTTACAGTATATTCCACACAGAAATTTCGGAATCAGACTGACTGAGTTGGTTTTCCCAATTGCTAATATATGCGACTTAACCTCTCCAGGTCTTGGTTTCTTGAATTGTAAAATGAAGGTACTCTTAGTTATATTTCAAACTAGTTTATGAATAAGATTAGAGTGTGCATATATAGTTATTAGCACAGCAGCATGTCATCAATGCCATCTTTGCCCCCATGGAAAAGGCATACAGATTTGCCTCTGATGACTTCACGGGGCTCTAGAGACACATCTTAGCACATCAGGTTCTACTGACACCGACCAGCCACGAGGTAAGATTAACTGCCTCAGAGACGCACTCTGTCATTTCCAGCATGACTTCACCCACAGATATCCCGGGAGCTTTCTCATAAAACCCAGCTTAGTGAGTTAATCAACCTTCGGGAGGTATTAAAGGACGGAATGGATGTACATTTCAAAGGAGCTTTATCCCTAAATCGTTCCAAATCGCATGTCTGAACAATTTTCTTCTCCACCACAGTAACTTGTTGGTCAAAATTTATTGAACAGTGTTTACTTGCTGTGGCTCTGGGGTGATCCTTGCTCTCCCTCGTCCATTTAACAAATCCATTCCTCTCTTTTTAACGTTGTCTGGCAAAGAGAGGAATGCGTTTCCCCAGAGTTGTAAAGGTGCAGGCGGCTGAGTGGTGGTACCTCCCAGAATTAGAAAAGAATCCCATCCTTTGAATGAAGAGTCAGGAAGCACCAATACTTATCAAGAGTAAATTCTGTCTGGCCTCAAAATGGAATAATAATAGTTAATAATCATTGATCACTTAGTGTATTCCAAGCACTGCTAAGTGCTGTATGTATACAGACAACTGCCTCATGAGTTGCAGTCTATTGATACCCTCTTTTTAAAATGGTGGACATAATGCGGTGGGTTTAGGCAACCTGCTAAGGTCCTTCAGCTAGTAAGTGAAGATTCAAACCCAGATTAGCTGTTCTTGCAGCTTGGACTTTAATCCCTGTGTATACTTCTGTCCCAAATATAAGAGATGTTTAATGATGGAAGTGCAGGAAATAACCAAATTTAAATCCAAGTGCCTGCATTGCATCATCAGAACTGAACTATAACTGAATGATAAGTATTACTATGTTATAACATTTTCCTCTTTAGAAATGAAGACAAGACACTGAAGAATCAGTGTAGCTTTAAATTTTTGATTCCAAGGTGATTTCCTCGGCTTTTTAGAGGAAGCATATAATTTATAGGTAATTCTTTAGCTGTAAGTTCTTACTTGGATGCTTAATTTCAAGTACCTTTCTTAGTGCAATATAAATTTCAGGAGGGCAACGACTTCTGTGTGTTATTTGCTCATGTATCCCTATGCCTAAAATAGTGTTTTGCCTGTAGTAGGCACTCAATAAATATGTGGTGACTAAATAACTATGTTATCTCTAGCCCTTCCTGTTCGTAGCTGTCCCTCCTGGTGCTTGCTGTCCTGATGTAGTTTATAACTGCCAACCATGAGCTTGCTTGCTGTGGCTGTTACGTCTGCTGGAGAATTCTCTGGGCCACCAATCGTGAAGCACCCATTTACATTTGGGTCTATATCTGCTTCAGAGAGTTGGGAGGATATGGGTTTCATTGATCCTAGAGAAGTTTAAAAATATTAATTTATTTAATATGCAAGCCATAGAGTCTTACAGGACAGGCCTGGCTGTGTGCTTCCTTCCTTTCTTGGGCTAGTGGGTAGGGTTTTCTTCCCCTATTTCACATAAAGACCAGGCATTTGTGCTTTGGGTCCTGCGGCAGATGGCTCTGTGCACACAGGCGCCATGGCCTGGACCTCATAAACTTTCCTCTGTCAGACACCTACTTCCAGGCATGGAATTTCACATTTGGTCCTGATTCTTCCCTAAGTACTTTGGTTTGGTCATTTCCTTACAAATGTGTTTGCTCCTCGTTCCTTTATTGGATTAGCCTTACTTTATGTATGAAAAAAATAGTACATTTTGCTTAGGTTTTATCCAGCATTCTATTTGTTTTAGCTTGGAGAAAGAGAATTCTCAAGTAAATTCAGTGAACTATATTGACTAGAAACCTTAAACAGTATTGCTCAAAATAGAAATCTTGCTGGAGATAATAATATGAAAATTGTCAGTTTTCTTATTAGTTACCACTTCAACTGTTCTCACGATGGCTGGGGCTGTATTACGCCACTAGAATCCAGCCTTGTCCTCTGCATATTACAGGTCACAGGGAACATTCGCCATTTGGTGACTGGGCATTCATCCATCCATTTCCATTCATTCCTCACCCCTTTGTGGACTCCCTGTCTCCTGCTCCCATTACGGCTCTACTATCTGTAGCCCCTTCCCCCATCCCAACAGGCTCAAGGATATGTCCCAAGGCCTTGATTCTTTTTGCTCAACTTTTTCTATTTTCCCCCAAACTAACTTTCAAAATATCTTTTACCCCGATCTGTCATCCTTATAGCCTCCCTAACTGTTCCTGACCCATCACTTTTGTTCTTTTCTAGAATAACCCATGGCTTTGAGTGACCTACTGTTTTCAGTGCTGTATCTTCAGATATCGCTGCGCAGGGCCCGGTGGCCTCTGGATGAGTTGAGGTAAAGTGGATTCGGAAGTCGAGCAGGGCACAGAGACCACAGCTCCTAGGTTGTGCTGAACACTAGGGGTGAATGGCAAGGGGTGAGTTCAGAATACAGCGGATGCCTGCAGAAATATTTAGGGAAAGGTAAGTAATGCGGGCACAAGGGACCTGGGGATTTGAGCACAGAGAAGGAGACTGCACCCTAGTTATTAGAACTAGCGCATATAGTTGAGTCTAATGTCCAGAAAATGAGTTGACAACTGAGGTAACAATTTTTTTTTACTTCTTCTTGCCTAAAGCAAGATATATATATACACACAATACACACACACACACACACACACACACACACACACACACACACACACACATTTTCTTTTGAGATTTTGATGGTAGGCCTTCCTTCAGGTGATGGTGCCTCAGCCCAGTAGTGTTAGTAGAGGGGCATAGAACCTGGGACCTAGGGGCCCTCTTTGCAGTACGTGCCACAGAGAATTCAGCAACACAAAGACAAGGTCCCTTCCCCTATTACCTACAATCAAAGATGGTTAGAACCCCTCGTGTGGGACTAGGGAAGGCCCTACTTGGAAGCAAGGGGTCATTGCCTTTCTATGTGGGCTGCAAAGGAGAAATTGAGGATGACTTTATCCTTCCTGCCTGCCCTGTTTTTGCTGGGGAACCTTATTAGGTTGTTACAATCTCAGCAGAAAAATCTGAGAATTCATTTTTATTTATATGTTGTTTTCTCAGCATTTCCTGTGATAGACTTTGGTTGTAAAGAGAGTTATAAATGGTGTTTCTGCAGGCTGTTTTTACTGCACTGTATCTGTGTTATTTCAGAAGGGCCCACTGAGACCTGATTCCAAAAGGTCTTGTTGCTGAATAGAGGTATGCTCCTTGTTAGCTGCAGCCCGGAGAATTCTTGATTGACGTTCTGGAGCTGTTCCAATTACTCACAGTGGTCAGGCAGGGAAACACTGTGGAGAGAGTCCAGCTGGTTCCCCGCTACAAGCTCAGAGTCTGGGAGCCATTCATTAGTTTGCTTGTTTAATAGGAGTATGAATACACATCTAAATCCAAATATATTTATACAAAATATACATATATGTACATATCTCTCATATACATGATATAAGGAATACAAAGGATGCATAAATAAGGGATATATATATATCCTTATTTTGATATAAACTCCTTTAAGCATGTGGGACATAATCTAGAACAAAGACAGACAGACTGCCCCCTGGAGCTGACCTACTCGCGGTGTTTGGCGGTAGAAGGTGTGCACTTCTATAAACTCTTCTATCAGTTGATTAGGGAGTACTGTAACTTTGACTAGGGATGATCGCAGTGAACAGTAAAGCTGAGCAGTGCCTTGCGGGGGACAGCGGCGAGGGGAGGTAGGCAGCAGGCGGCTGGTTTAGATGGGGCCAGAGCAGGCTCCTCTGAGGGTCTGACAGTTCCCGGGAGACCTGGGAACTGGGAACAAGACCTGCCAAAGGATGCTCTAAGCAGGAGGGGGTAGGAATAGAAAGGCCCTGGGATGAGAATGGTTTGGCATTTTAAAATCAAACCACGATTACGGCCTGGCAGTAGTGCAGGGGTGAGAGGCGGGGAAGTAGGCGGGGAGGAGGAGAGGTGAGCAGGGCCAGGCTACGTGGGATGATGGAAGACCTGGGCATATGTATGTTATGGATTTTGAATTTTATTCTCATGGTAAGTGTTCTGAGCAGGAAAAAGACATGAAAGCACTTATAATTTTAAAGGAACTTGGCTATAGAAGGGAAAGCGCCAGTAAGGCACAATTCAGAGGCTGCAACCTTGATGCAGGTCAGCGACGGCAGCAGCTTGGGCCAGGACAGCAACAATGGGGCTGTGGGTTATTTTCTTTTTCTTTTTACTGGACATTTTAAAGGCAGAAATGAAAGGTCGTGTTGGTAGTTTGTATGTGGGGTGTAATCAAATACAGGGACCAGGGATAATTCTTTGTTACCTGGACTGCTTGGGGGAAAGGTCACCATATGCAGAGATAGAAATACCAGAAAGTACTAGACTACAGAGAAAAGCTGACTCTCAGCTGTGTAGTTATGGCAGTTAGAGACACAAGATTGAGTAGGATCATCAAGGGAGAGAAGAATACAAGGAGTGAGCTCTTGGGAGAAGCATCCAGAAAAAAAGAGACTGAGACAGAGTGCCCGGCGAGACAGACGACAGCGAGGGGGATCCTCTGTCCTGGAGAGGGCGCTTCCGGGAGTGCGGCAATCAGCTGTGTGCAGGCCGGCTGGTGGGCCAGGGGGAGGGAACAGGGGGACGCAGCCATCGGTCACGACACTGGTGTTCAAAGGCTGTGTCCGTGAATATTGGTGATGAAAACCGGAATTACAAAGGTCAGGTCAGATTGGGCGGTAAGGACGTAGAAATAGCGCAGCAACTCTTTCAAATGTGTACCTATGAGTTCAAAGGAAAGGGAAGGCAAGAGATTGCATTCGGTAGTGTCTGAATCTAACTCTGTAGACCGAGTTATTCTGATTTAGTAGACGATCTTTTTGTTTTTTCTTTTTGGATGAAGAAATTAAGCTTAATAGAAGAGGATGCAAAGCTGGTCTCTCAGGCTTTTATTTCCACTGCAACCAGGAAACCTGTTTCATCTCACAGGGATATACTTACATAGTGAAGACCAATTACCTTGATCAGTTAGGGCTGCTATAGAAAAGTACCATAGACAGGGTGGTTTATAAGCCGCAGAAGGGCATTTTTCACAGTCTGGGGGCTGGAAGTCTGAGATCAGGGTGCCAGCATGGACAGTTCTGAAAAGGGGTCTTCCCCAGGTCGCCAATTGTATCCTTGTGTGGTGGAAAGAGCAGAGAGGTACCCTGGGGTCCCTGGTGTAAGGGCTGTGACCCCATTTATGGGGCTCCTCCCTCATGACCTGATCATGTCCCAAAGGCCACATCTCCTAAGTCCATTCCTCTGAGGGTCAGAATTTCAACCTATGAATTAGGCAGAGGGGCACAAAAACATTCAGTCCCTGCAGCAAGGATGCTGCTCTTTCTACACATCATCCTACATACCTAATGATCAGTCTGGACTGATGGACCCAACTCAGTGACTGAGGTCAGGGTACGTACTTTTGGATTTTTTAATTCCTTTAATACAGTTCGGTCATTTCCTCTATTCTTTCATCTTTCTCTCCTTCTCTCTCTCTCCTTCTCTCTTCTAATATGAACAAATGGTGTAGTGACGTGTCTGAAAACCTGCTTCAGTTTCAGGTTGCGTCTGAGGATGGGAGGCCACAGAGTCGGCAGGCAGAGCCTGAGCCCTGGGAGCTGAGCTCCCCAGACGCTGTGCCAGCTGTTCCTCAGTAGGTCCTCGCAGGGCGCTGTGCCAACAGCTCATGAACCAAGTGCTCCCCGAGCAGCAGTATTCCCTGACGTGATGGATCGTTATAGTTTGATTATAGTCTTTTGAGTCAATGATGTGGGAAGAATGGGCTCTCATTTTTAGCCCCTGGGAAAAGAGCTATTTGGCCTCCCCGATGGAGCCACCTGCCAGTTTATCCATGTCCACCATTTTAGAATTTCTCCCTCCGGCTTTAGTAGCTGCATTGGGCAGTATCACCCCAGGAGCCACATATTTTGATTATTTATTGGTGACATAGCTATTACCTTAGCCCTTTCTAGCGCCTTTATAGTGTGAGGAAAGAGCACTAAACTGATAAATCAGAATAGTTGGCAGTTGGGTGGGAGTCTACAAGCCCTTTGCTTTTTGTTTTTAGAAGTCACTATTTAATACTGCTTGATAGGCAGATAATATGGACATATATGCATAAAAGCATGTATATGTGTGCACATGCAGTCACACACATATACATATGCATACATATATGTATGTCTGATCTATTTTTTTATCATCTGTCTACCTACCTGTTTATCTGAAATTTGCATCCTCAAACCTTTAGTAGCATTATCCTTGGCTCCAAGAGAGAATACGTAGTCTAATGCTTTGCCATATGAAAGTACCAGTCATACTGTCTCTGCCTACTTCACAGTGTCAGTGTGAGACCTGGCAAAGATACCAATGTAAGAGTAAATTTAATGCAAAAGTACGTATGTGTAGGACATTGCTTTATTCACTGGAAATACAGTGACTCAACAGCAATTTCTTCAATAAACATTTCTGATAATCAATTATCTTATTGGAAATACACAGGGCACTAAAGGTAGGGAGCCCTACACTCGAGGTTCTCAAAGTCTAAATGTGTAGTTACTAGAGTTCTTCCACTGGGCATGAGATAAAAGTTGGTTAATTTCCAAGGGTGGACTCAGTTGAAAGATCCAGAAATTCTGGTGGCAGAACATTTTAGTTGCCCTAAGGGGATATTACATAGGTTAGGGTGGCCTTTGAAGTACGCTACACTCATACTTCTTTCTCATCAGATGACTATGTCTTTGAGCTCCCACTTTTAAGAGTACAAGCTCTTCACAATTGTTGAGTGCTTTAAGCTTAATGTAGTGCTTTCACGTAATTAGTTCCTCCAATGCTCATGATGACCCTGAAGTCTTTGCCTTATTTTTCATGGATGCAAAAGCAATCTCGAATTATGAAGAGCCTTATCCAATGTGGCTAAGCTCATACTGAAGCTGGAATGTGAACTCGGATCTATCTGATGCTGTCTTCAAATGACACATATGTTTGAATACCTTCAATTAACAGACTCACTTAGTGGGGTGGTGGTCATGGGGGTGTCACTGGAGCTGAGTCTGGAGTCCCCTGCAGAACCAGGTATTTACTTGTTACTTGCTAGACCCTGAGGAAGTTAGAGTCTCCAGGGAAGTGGGGAGGTTAGGTGAGGAGGGTACAACCTTGATGATGCGGGCATTAAACTCAGCTAAGGGATAAGTAAGTCTGTGTGTATGTGTTTACAGAATTTTGGTAAATTCTTGAGATCAAGCAAATTCTGGAAATAGTGGCATCAGGTTGAGTGTGAACTCTGGAATCAGTCTGGAAGAAGTCCCAGTTATGTAACTTTAGGAAAATGACTTAACCTTTTTAAGTCTCATTTTTCATCTATACATTTGGGATAATTATGGTGAATATCTCACAGGGTCATTCAAAAGATCAAGGTTAAGCAATCTATTGTAAAATGCTAAGTACAGTCACACCTGAATCCCTGTGCCAGAAAATGTTAGCTATAAAGATATAATGTTAGCTATGTAAGTGCCTGTCTCCTAGTGTGGCCTTTGTCCACATTTATAGAGGGCCCTTGAAGCTGAGATTCTCATGTGATGATGGCCTTGCTGTCCTTTAATTATTGTGTAATATCATTTGGATCATTTACCAATGATGGAAGCAGATTTGGAGCAATGGTTCTTAAACTTTCATCAACCCATCTTCAGAGAAAAGTACATGTGTGCCAGTGAAAGAAACTCTATATAATTTTGGGTGGTTCTCAAGTTCCTGAGTCCTTGATTTATTAGCTTTGAAGTCACTTTAGAGGCCAATCATATCCCACATCATTTTAAAGATAAAAAATATGAAGGCTTAAACAACTGGGAGATGGTTAAGTTCTGTGGTCCCAGAATAGTGGCCCCTAAGGATGTTCATGTTTACTCCTTGGAACCTGTGAGTATGTTACTTTACATGGCAAAAGAGACTTTTCAGATATGATTGAGTTAAGGACCTTGAAATGAGAGATTATCTTAGATTATTGGCAGGGGTGGTGGTGTCCAAATTAAAATTAAAGAAGCTCCCCCTGCTGAGCCTAGAATGAGAGGGTGATGTAAACACTGAGGTACCATCAGGGAGATACAGTGTTGCTGGCTTTAAGGATGGAGGAAGAGAATCATAAGCCAAAGAATGTAGGGAGCTTCAAAAAGGCAAGGGAAGAAGGTCCCCCCCTAGTGCCTATAGAAAGGAATGCAACCCAGTCTGACAAGTTGATCTTATTCCAGTAAGTCCTATGACAGATGTCTAGCCTACCAAACTGTAAGAGAATAAATATGTATTGTTTTAAGCCATCAAGTGTGTGGCAATTTGTTACACTAACAGGCCAATAGAAAACAAATAGTTTTCTGGGATAAGGGACCAGAGACTTGAGTGTAATAGAACCAACATGCAGGACAGGAATGGAGAAGAAGCAGGATGGGGCAGAGGAAGATGTCAAACTGCAATTCAGACCCCAACAGAGCCTCATAAATCCTCTGAGAAGATCTGGAGCAAACATTGAGCAACAGAGCTGTCTCACTTCAGGCTGAAATGGCAGAGCCTTCATAGTCCTGACTCCCTTCACATCAGGTCCAGGCTGCTCTAGGAAGGACATGCCCTGGTGTGAAACATCTCTTTTCAGCTGAGCCAGGTCCTGAAGGAGCTGATTGCTGGAAACTGGTAATCCCAATGTCTGCCTATGTTCCCCCAAGCTGGACATAAAGCATTCTCTTGAAGGGTTGATCTTCATGACTACAACTGTCCACCTCCAGTACTACTCAAATCCACTCTCCATATACATTTAGGAGTTGCTCCCCTCGGACCTTCAGGTCCTTCTGTCAGAGGAGAAGCCCAGATAAGGGGAGAATTAGGGAGATGAGGTGCAACCACACTACTCCACGTAGCTGCACAGATATTTATTGTCCTTTCCCACCACCAATTCTAGTTTCCTCTCTCAGCTACCACCTCTATTGGCTCAAAGGACATGTCTGGTAGCATGATCCAGACCCTCATCACTAAGTTATCATGTCCCTTGCAAAGTGCGGTAGCTATGCCTGCCCATTTAGCCACAGTTGGTGAGGGGTAGTGACTACAAAGAAACCACTGGCTCTCCTGGTGCTGCACGGGCTCCTCCCTCTCCCCCAGGAAGCTGCACCCCCACTTCGTTCTGATGACCACTACTGCTGCCAAGAAGATGACTCCTTTGCTCACCTGCACATCGGTGGCCAAAAGGAGTCATGTGACCCAGTGGCAGCCACAACTCTTAATTCAGTGATACTCATGCTGAGACCCTGGTGAAGATGTGCCCCCTTTCAGATTTGAGATCCAGGACCTCTCCCTGCAGCTTGGGATCCCACAGATTCCCTCAGCGGTCACTGGGAGTGATGGAAGGGAGGCTGGACTTGCTTCCAGAACCCATGGATCTTCCCTGTCAGAAACACAGCATCACACAGAGGTCTCTGATGCAGAGCGCGTGCTGCACCTGCGGAATGGCGTCCTGTTTGCACAGGTGTTACTCTGAGTCTGTGCTTTGGCTGCACCGTCAGCAAGCTATTCCAGAGCTCTGGCAGGCCAGCAGCCTCTGCAAGGCCATGTGTCATATTACACTGGGCCCCTTGATCACTGCCTCACACTCTTGCATCTTGCATTAAAATGTGAGCCCCTTGCTCTGACTGTAGGTGAGGCCCAAAGCTGGTGGACTGAACACTCAAGAGCTTGGATAGTAGTAGTGGCTGAAGCTGTGTGGACAGGAAAGACAAATCCATGCACAGAATACACGTGTATTCATTTGAGAATGAATGGATGCCCCTCCAGGATGGCCTGATAGAGTGGACTTGACATCAGGTTGTCATTTAGTCTTTTTGAGAAATTGTGCCTTTTGGGGACTCAGCCTTAGTCTCTATGGGTAACAGGTTAGACGTGGCAGTGGGAAAAGTTAGATCAGCTTTGGAAGTGGAAGTCCATGCTATCAGGCCAATGTGTAGATCCCATTTTTGCTATGGTAGATATTTAATTAATAGCCCCTTCATGCCAACATTGGTTTGGCTATTGACAGAATCTGGCTATTGTCAGCTGGGAAAACTAGTTTGTCTACTTACTCAGGACCTCTATCTCTGGTGGATGTTCTCTGATGAACATTAGTATGTGATATAAGGATGTTCACTCTTTACACACACTCCCGTCTGTCCATCTACGTACACTTACCCATAACTCTTGATCTTCAGTTTTGCAATCCTTTCCATCAAAGACCTTGGCCAGTCATCCGGGACATCCACCACTGCCAAAGCATCCGTATATCTCTAACCTTGGGTTACTTCTTTCACACGCGGTGATGACATAGCACACTGCCTAAAGCCCTGCCCATCGGGAAGACTTTTTATTACTACTATTTTATAAGACCACCTCTGAGTGAGGCTGTAATGTAGCCGGCTTCCGTTTTTGACTTGGAGCTACATATGAAACTATACATCTGTTAATCAAGTTCAGGGTTTTCTTGTACCTTTCCCAGGTCCCACAGGTATTTTTTGGTTTCTTTCTCTTTTATTTATCAGCCTTATAGGCTTTTACCCATTTTATTAATTCTATCAAATAATCAACTTATAAATCCTAATTTTTTCTGTTTATATCTTGATTTTATTTCATAAATTTCCTCTCTTGATTGCTTTCTTTGTTCTATTTTGCATTTAGTTTGCCTTTTTTGTACATGTTTCTTAAGTTATAACCTTAGACCATTTCCTTTACACCATTCTTCTTCCCTATTGCAGGCATTGAAAGTTATTAATACCTCTTTAAATACTGATTTAGCAGAATACCACAAGTTTCGATGATGTTAATATTTTAATGTGTTCTCTCACTTCCTTTCCTCTTGGGTTTCACGTTGGCCAGAACCTACTGACCTGTCTTCAGGTTCAGTGATCTTTCCCTTTGATATGCCCACCTTGCTTTGAAGCCCATGAAATAATACATTTTTCATTCCCTTCATTTAATTGTTTTGTTAGTTTCACCTTTCTGCAGAAATTCTCCATCTGTTCATAGGTGTCAACTTTTCCCACTAGATTTTTTTAAATAAATTTTTTACACTTATTTTGAAGTCATAACCTACTAATTCCAACAGCAGGGCTAACATCAGCCCTGTTTCTATGGACTAATTTCTCTCTTGATCATGAGTTGCATTGTCTTGCTTTTTTCCATAAATTCCTGCTTTTTAACCATATGCCAGACATTCTGTGCAAAAGACAGTGGAGAGTGAAGTAGACAATATGTGTCCCAGGAAAGGTCACACACCTTCTTCCACCAGGTCACTTGTGACTCCGCTTGAGACAGACCCTCTGAAGTCACAGGGAGTCTGGCCGCTGTGTGGGAAATGGATTGAAGGTTGCAGGGTCTCAAGAGCGGCCGCAGGAGGACGGACCACTGGCAGACTTTTCTGCTCTCCAGAAGAAAGACAGTGGTGGCTAAAACGGTGTTGGCAGCAGGCAGGACTGTGGCAGATTTTATGACCGATTTTAGAGGTGAGCTACAGTGGGCAGAAAGGAGGAAACATCGTGAATGAAAAGCTGCTATGCCTTGGGCAGAATGGGCTTGCAAAGTGGAAGGATGGAGGGAGTGAGGCGGGTGCTCACAGAGTTTACCAGCTGGCTCTGCTGCCTCAGGGCTGGTCACATGGCAGACACCACGCTAATGCATCCCACGGGCCCTAACACCCAAAAAAACAGCACATATTAGGTGCACCAAAATGCCTACTGTATTGCACCAATTCAGCCTGATTTGACAAACCTTTCAAGTCCACCCTAGTGTTCCTTTTAGCTCTCTTCAACCAGCCACATCTATCAACAGACTGCTGTAAATAAAAGATGTAAAATTATTTCAGGGGCAGCAGAGATTACCGAGCTACTGATTTTATTATCCTGTCAAAGAAGCCTGCCTCCCAGTGAAACACTATGTCTGGCTTTACTTAATTCTGTGAGAATCAAAGCCACACTGACCTTGATGAATCCTTACCTATAGTTCTGAGACATCTAAATATTTCAAACCCCTTGTGCACACCATAATCCTGCCCAGTAAGTAGCAAATAGTTCTCAGTATTTTCTTTGCTCAAACGGCATTATACATTTCTGAACTTCCAGATCATAACTCTTCAATGACTTGCTACCTATGCATGGCAGGCAGGGAGATTAACACAGAAAGGAACTGGCAAAAATGCTCACAGACAGACATATTCATTCTTAACAAACAGGGCATTTGAGGTGTGATTTTCAGGGTCCTGAGATGAGGGACACACGGTGAAGCTGGCCTGAGTTTCCTGGGTGTGGGATTGTTGAATGGCGTTCCCTTGAATCCTCAGCTCTCCTCCAGCTCCTGGTCCTTGGCAAGCTGGCTGGCTGTGAATCCCTCAGGCCACTCTTCTCATCTTTTCTCCAACTATTAGTGAATTATCCAAGAAGGGGTAGGTACCGGGCTCAGTGAAAACTCATTTAAAAGCAGCAGAGGCACACTCGGCAGGAACTGCTCCTCTCCTACAATTAAATGCGACATCATCAGACTTGTCCCTGGGAGACCTCATCATGCAGGGGCTCTGTCTGGCTGCCTTGCCTTCGCACTGAAATGGTTGCTTCTTTGAGCCTCTGGACAAGGATGGACATTGAGTATCACCATTTATATAACAGAACTTAAATGAGAGTTTAGTAAAGGCTTGGTGTTAACCAAAAAAGGAACACCGAAAGTCACAAACAGCTGGATAATCTGATCTTCATTGCATAGCTTGTTTTCTAGGGTTTATGGGCTAGACTTTTCCCAGCACTCACTGCCTCCTTCTCATGCGGTAGGTGTCATCTTAGCACCTTCTCCCCAGAGCCTAGGTAGTCAAGTCCTGGCATTCTAGGCCTTCAAGAGGCAGGCACAGAGTCACAAAGAGAGGCATGATCTCTGTCCTCCATCTGCTAAAAGTCTCCTTTCTGAGGCCAGGGATTTTTCTTGTGGCTCTGTCCTCATTTGTGGAAACTATTCTCACTCTTCACCAACATGAAGTTCTATCAACATAATTTTATCTAGAAAAGCACAGTATAAACCAAAAATTTATCCTGGAGCTACCACAGATGCTACTTTGATGGGAATTGGTAAATATGCATGCCTGTGAGAGTGCAGTCCAGACCTCTAAGTGTGGCTCCCATTGATGTGACCCAACCCCACGTGACTCCCCACTGTACTGCCCACTAACAGTAAAGCTGTCGGGGTCCTCCGGCTGAAGACTGCAAGGGGCACCCTGTAGCCTAACAATGCTGGGCTCCTCAGTTGCTGAGAAAAGGGGCATTACGCACCTTAGAGAACCACTGGGAGTTCCAGTAAGATAAGGTCAGGAGGGGCTTGTTATAGGTCTTGAGTTTGTGTTATGTGGCTTGAGGTAAGTCCAAGAAAGTGGGCATTCGCTCTGTTTTGTGTTGCAGTCAGGAGTTTGGAGTGATGTTATGATTAGATATCAAACTAGATAACTTCCATCTAGGAGGTGGGAGCGATGAGGTGGTTCAGCCACAGCCTAGTTGTGCCGGGCCAGGGCAGCTGGAAGCTAAGTATTCTCAGAACTCCTTTCTTAAAAATTTTGTTAATTTTTTTATTTCTGTTTTTTTTTATCCCTTCTTTTGCCCAAGGACAGCCTGGGTCAGGCTGCAGATATTTCTTCATAGTATCCAGATCTTTCATTTTCAGGAGTTAGTAGGAGTCAGCAACTCTTGCATTTTGGATGCAGGTATGTGGTTGAATCATCTGGCATAAATGTCTGCATAGTTGCACTGAAGGTTGAACAAGAGGCATCGGCCAACTGTAACACAAACAATTCCCAGAAACAAAATGGATATTAGATTTTATAGGAGACCCTGAAGACAGGAGCTTAGATGACCAACCCCAGGAGCTGGAAATATGCCTCAAAGTCCAGGTAGGTCTGTTCTGGAGAGAACCACAGACTGTTCTACTTGACTGGCCATAATTACGCGGGTGCAGCAGCACATGGTCTAGTGCAAACTCCTCCTTGACTAGCTGAAAGAACATGTGGCTATGTGATTGCTCATCACAACTTTTATTTGTTAAGCTTTTGAAAATTGCTGTGTCATGTGTGACTTGTACTAGGGTCACAAATGACTTTGGAATCCATCCTATTGCATTACTCCTCCTTTGAGAGCTCACACTCCCTGCCGATCGTAGTGCAAGCTGGATCTTTCTTTTTGGACCGTGGTGTGGTGGCTGAAAGGAACAGTTAAGTCAGCTACAGGGCACGGGTGATCTCTTTCAATAAATCTCTCCAGATATTCCAATCTGTGCTTTTATAAACATTTTTCCTTTAAAAACACACACTTAGCACTCATCTCTTCATTTTCCCACTGACTTTATGAGGTTCAAATGCTCAATTTCCAGAAAAAATGTAGGTAGAATGGACTCTGCTCTTTGTGCATGCTCAGTAAATTATGCCTCCATCTTTTGGAAACAACTCAGAATTCACCTGGAGAGATTAACCTTCTCCATGGTCATGGGACTCTTACGGAATTGCTTTCACTCCTTACTGCCAGGTGGGGATGTATGGTCCTTAAGTGATCAACCAGAGAGGCTGGTTTGATATGGCACATGACACCTGAATTGGACTAATCCAAGTGGATCCCAGAAATGACTTTTGAGTGAGTAAGAAAGAGAGAGAACTTTTTCCTTGTGGAATTCTAGGCAAGAGATAATGTCCTTGTGGAGATACCAGAGCCCCCATCTGAGAGGCCCTGTTTGAGTAAAGCAGAGGAAAACCAAGCGGCGATGGAGGAAGTGCGAAACTGGGTCATCTTAATACAGCTGTGCATGAGGCCATTTTACCCTTGACTTCTCAGCTGTGCAACCCAATGACAACTTTGTTTTTCCTTTAGCAGCTTGGGTTGGGTTTTTCTCACTGTGTAACCACAGAGTCATTATAGGGTGTGGTGGAAAGAGCCATCAAGGTGAAATTTCTTGCTTAAAACAAAGCTAGTGTTTGGGTAACGGGGGGGTCCACAGATTAGCTAGACTCTTGGTCCACGTGTGGTGACACAGTACAAGGAAGTGGAGAAAGAGCTCTAAAAGCTCAGGTGAAAGGGAAGATTGATGAAAAGACACGAAGGACTGGTAATGCTCTGATAACCCGGGGTGGGAAGAACGTCTTCTGGCGTTTTCTATTGTGCTGCTCTGTTCCTGACGATCACAATTAAACTTGTCTCTCTTTGTGGCAGGAACACTGTGCTAAGGACAAAGACAAAGACGTGCATTATCAATAACCTTGGAGGCAAAGCCACATTACTCATGTGTTTTGTGATCCCTGGATTCTGAAATGGCTAAACCTATTCAAGTGCTATTCTTAAAAATTGTTTGAATCGTCCCAAGGAGAAACATGGCTTCTATCACCATCAATTATGTTAATGTTACTTTTACATCCCTATTACTCAGCATAATGCCTGACATCTAGACTACTCTCAATAAATGTTTGTTAAATGAGTGCATAGATTAATTAATTCTACCAGGGGTTTAACCTCCAAACACCTGTTTCTCAGATGTTCGCTATCAGTTTCCTGAGTTCAGATAATACCAGTGCCTTACACTGACAAATAGTCTCATTGTTCCTTCGGCTGTCAATCAATGGACATTTTTCCTGAAGGAAAGCAAAGTCCAGTTTCCTAACAGTCCAGGTTTCCATTACAATCACAGAAGCAAGTGTGGATCACTCCCTAAAAGGCTGTGGACAACAGTATGCTCTCCTTCAGAATGCAAAACGGGGCAGCAGACTTTAAATATAAATAATGACCTGGAAGCAAGGTAATTTGGAATTATTTCATAACTGATGAGCCATTAATCCTCCCTATCATCAATGCATCTAAAATAGGCTCCCCTATCACCTTCTTCAACCTCCATCATAAAATTAATTACCTCTGGATAGACCCCATTTAATTGCTCATAAAATGGATCTTACTTTTCAGGTTTTATGGCAACTAGTATGTCATCAACAAAAGTGCCCAGAATAAATGGGATGCTCATTATCTACCTTGAAATAAAGTAAAATAAACCCATGATGGATGCCAGAGCCCTCAGCACCGGTGTCTCTTGTACTGTAATGGGCACTTATAGGCCATTACACAGAACCCCTAAAGATCTCTGCTGGGAAGCAGCTTCATATTAAAAAGGTAGTAGAAAGAGCACGTGTGTCATTCAGCAAATTCAGTGCATTTCATTTCAAACCAGTGCAACTATTTCTCACTCATGTATTTATCCCTCTGCTCATTCATTTACTCAGTACAGAGGCAGTGTTGTGATGGGAATGACATGCAGCTTGGAGTTGGAAGAACCTGAATTCTAATCTTACCCATGTATCTCAGAAAAATCACCTTCTCTCAACTATAGGTTCATCTTAAGCAAATTAAACAGAATATTTACTTCATAGGCTGTTGCTAGGTTTAAATGAGATGACTATGAAACACCTAATAAAGGTCCTGGCACAAAGGAGACATTTAATCGGTGTGAGATGCTATTCTATGACAACTGCTGCTGTTAAACCAGCGAGGAAACAAACGCTCATGGAAGTGGAGCAGCATGACAGGAAGAGGACGGGTTTCGGTAGGCCAGCCTCTGGCTTCTGACTCCGATCTAGAATCCATACACCCTTCGGTGAGTGACTTCATCTCTTTCATCACCCACATCCTCAGGCAGAGTGAGAATTTTAACACTTGCAGGAAGATGAGAGGCAGTGCTGACCAGTGTTTATTGTGGAGATCCTACATTTATGGTAACCCTGCCTCAGCCCCACACAGTCTCCCATTCTGAGCACTGGAGCTGAGGCCCCTAATATGCACTAGTATAAATGCTAGTATGATCTTAACTGGAGGAAGATCTGGGCAGTGGGGCAGGATTCTGACCTGGGGTAAAGGTCATTAATGCTTGTAGCTGAACAGACCTTCTGAATCTGATGATTCCTGGCTGCTCTCAGGTGAGGACTGACCCAAGAGGCTGGCATCCAGCCTTATAGGGGTCCTGGCCCCAGGCATGCCTTTTCTATCATTTCTTCTGAAGCCTCAGGCCCTGTTACTTAGCCCCTCAAATGACACCCACAAGTATAGAATTAGCTTAGAGCCATGAAGGGGTGGGATCTCTGTGGGTTTACCAGGGCCTGTATCTGCCAGCCAGTTTGCTTTTCTCTTAGTGATTCAAAGATAATTTCCTCTTTGGAAAACAAAATGAATTGCTGACATATCTCTTCTCAGAAAAATGAGGCACACACTCACATATACACGGACACACACAAGTTTCTCAAGAAATGCACTCTTGTTCAAATATACCCTTACTTGTTAGAGACACTATCCTTTGTGCGTTCTTGGCACTCTAGTTGAAGATAAATTGATCATATATACATAGATGTATTTCTGGGCTCTCTATTAGGTTCCATTGGTCTACATGACTATTTAAGACAGTCTATACCATTTTATAATATATACTGAAATTAGGAAGTGTAATACCTCAGGTTTTGTTCTTTCTCAAGATCACTTTGGCTATTTAGGGTCTTCTGTGGTTCCATATGGATTTTAGGATTTTTTTTTTCCTGTTGCTGTAAAAAATGTCCTTGGGGTTTCCATAGCAATTGAATTGAGTATGTAGGCTACTTTGCATAGTAGGGACATTTTAACAGTATTCATTCTTCCCCAATCTATGAACATAAGTTGTCTTTCTATTTATTTGTGTCTGCATTTCTTTTATGAGTGTTTTATAATTTTCAGTGTCCAAGTGTTTCACCTTCCTGGCTAAATATACTCCTAAACATTGTATTCCTTTTGGCGTTATTGTAAATTGGATTCTTTTCTTAACTGCCTTTTTATGTAGTTCATTGTTAGTGTATAGAAATGCAACTGATTGTTGTACGTCGATTTTATATCCTGCAACTTTGCTGAGTTCATTTATTAGGGCTATCAAGATTTTTTTTGGTGGGCTCTGTAGTTTCATTATATTTTTAGAAAAATCAAATTGCATATCCACATGCAAAAGAATGGAATAGGGCCCCTATCTACACCATACACAAAAGTCAGCTGAAAGTGGATTAAAGACTGTACTGTAAGACCTAAAGCTATAAAACTCCTCAAATAAAACATAGGAGGAAGCTTCTCAACATTGGTTTTGACAGTGACAACTTGGATTTGACACCCGAAGCAAGGCAACAAAACAGGAAAATAGGCAAGTGAAACGATATCAAACTGAAAAGCTCTGTACAGCAAAGAAAATAATCAACAGAGGGAAAAGACACCTACAGAACATGAGAAAAATGTGCAAAACAGCTGTCTGATACGGGCTCAGAGCCAAAGTACATGAGGATCTCATACAAATCAACAGCGAAAACAAAAGCAAAAAACGAATAACCCAAGTTAAAAAGGGGCAAGAGACTTGAACAGATATGTCTCCAAATAAGATACACAGATGACTGCTATATAAATGAAAAGACCCTCAGCCTCACTCATCATGAGGGAAATGCAAATCAGAACCACAGTAACATATCACTTCGGTTAGGGTGGCTACTATTAAAAACAACAAGAATGAAAGATAAAGATGACAAGCCCTGGAAAGGATACAGGGAAACTGGGACCCTTACACACTGTTGGTGGGAAAGGAGAATGGTGCAGCTACTGAGGAAAACAGCGTGGAGGCTTCTCGAAATATTAAACATAGAACTACATACGATGCAGCAATACCACCTCCTGTCATGCGTCCGAGGAACTGCGTCCCCATATTTCCCGAGGCATCATTCACAACAGCCATGGTATCAGAGCTACCCAAATATCCATGAACAAATGAAGGTTCGAGAAAATGTGCAATATACATACAATGGCATAATATTTAGCCTTAAAAAAAGAAGGAAATTTTTCCATTCATGACAACATGGAGGACCCCAGAGGATGATATGCCAAGTGAAGTAAGCCAGTCACAGAAGGACAAATATTGTATGACTACACTTCCAGGAGATATCTAAAATATTCAAACTCACAGAAGCAAGAATGACGGTTGCTGGGGCTGGGAGAAGGGGGAAATGAATAACTGCTTTAGAATGGATGTAGTTTCTGCTATGCAAGATGAATACATTCAAGAGATCTGTTGTACAACATAGTACCTATAGTTAGCAATATGCTATTATACAGTATAAAATAAAATATGGATATGTTTATAATCTTGGTTATTATGTATCACTGCTGTGTGCATATGTGCAAGCTCATCAAGACATGAAACATATGCAATTTTTTTGTGTATCAATTATATTTCAATAAAGTTAAAAACCCACAAATATACTCATATTTACTGTAATATAAAAATAATGTATTATATTTCTTACTAGCCATGCTACCTACCCACTATTTGAGCAAAAGTACTGACCTGGGAAATTATCACATTGCATATCCCCCACACTCTGCAGATTTCAACATTAACCCCATTGGGCAAATGGAGCCACCCACTGGCATATTGAGGAGAGAAAATGAAAAGAGGTATTAGCAAAGCTTCTGGCATATTGTAGATGCTAAATAAATGGCAAGTGTCACAAAAATGATATAGTGTAGGATATTACTTTCTTCCACATGAGGATTATAAAGGTATTGCAACTTTAGCTGTTCATGGAAAAAGAGAAATGAAGAAGGGCAGCCATACCATGGTACCCAGTATTTGCAGCTCAGAGTGCCTCGTGGCTAATGCAGATTCCCAGCAAGCTGAGCTTGAAGGACTTGCCTAGTCCAGCGACAACTACTTCATGTTTTGCATTTAACTATCTCTCTTTAAACCTGCTTAGTACCAACAATCTCTCTTCAGCCCTTGGATGAAAACTCAGTTTCCCTCATGTTTCTGGTTATGCCTAAAACCTATTAAGTCATTCTCAAAACAGCAATTGAAAATGTCCAGTCCAGTGAGTTATGACTGGGGAAGCTGCAGGTGACTAGTGCCCACTCATACCCAGCTCTCTCCTTCCTGGGCACAGAGGAAGATGGCATTTCCCGGCTACCTGGGAAATTCTGTGTGCTACCATGGTTTTGAATTCTGGCCATTGGGATATGGAGAGAAGCGACTTTTTATCATTTCAGGTCAGTTTAAAAAGACTGCGCAACATTCCAGCTCTCTCTTGCTGTGCTTCAGAAAGCCTGAAAGTCATCTGTTGATACAGTGATGATAAGGTGGTATCTCCGTCAGTGAAATGTAATGTGAAACAGGGGCCCTGCCCGCACATACACATACCCACTGTCACAGTGTAGACACACTAAATGAGAGGAAGTAAAGGTTTGTGACTGACTGGGATTGTGGGCTTACTTGTTACCTCATTATAGTCTGTTCTACCCTAATTTCCTGAACTTTATTTAGTTTTAGATTGTATGCCCTCTACAAGCTGTTATTGGCTTTAAGCTGCTCATGTAAATCAAGACAGGGGGATATGATTCCCCTACTCTTTTTTCTACTTGGATTTCTCCTTCCCCAGACTCACGAAATTATTTTATGACCCCACCAAGCAGAGGATAGGGAGGAGAGGGAAGGGGAACCTGAAAATGCTTACCCGGCATTGTTGTCCTCAGATGCTCACATCTGGCGGACTGGGACGTGTCCTTTCTTGCACAAACGCTCTGGTGAGTTCTTAGATGCCCCCCTGTGGAGCCCCTCTCACTGAGCTGCCCGGGATGAGGTTTCCTTTGGTTTTCTCCAAAATGCCCCTGGGCTTCTGCTCTAGTGGAAAACTCCAGAGCCTGTTTCTGCTGGGCTTTTTACCCTGGAAGGCTGAACTTTGGGGCGGGACTCCTTTGAGAAGGACCCCAGACTCCCCCCCATCCCATTTGCCCCAGAGCTCTCTACATGTGCCGTCAGGAAGAGCACAGTCACTGCCCTGGCGTTGCAGCCCAAAGTTACCGTAACTTTCTCAGGGGTGGTCAGCACCCATCCTTATGTCTCCATCCCAACCTCAGGGGCACATGTCAAGCCAAACTGCTCCTAAATCCTTCTTATCAAGCCCCAGCCCTCCACACTCCCATCGGCCGCATGGCTCTCCCCAAAGCCTGCACTGCAGAATCCCCCAGGGTCACGACTCCACCCATTCCTTCATATGCACATTTCGTGATTGTCATCTAGCCAGTTATTTTTCTGCGGTGTTCGGTTTCCAGCTCACTTTGGAATGTAACATCTGTTGAATTCATGCCCCATGAAGCATGAACAGTACCATTTTTACATCCCGTTACACATACAGTGTCTCATTTTAACTCCATATGTGCCCTGTGAGTTATACTGACTCTTAGTTTATAGGTGACAAACTTGACTTTCAGGCAGGTTAACTGAGTCACGTAGATAATAAGCCAGAACACAGGGGCAATGAGAGAAATGAATCTGTTCACTTTTACGTCATTGAATTTAGAACACTACCTGGCATAAAGTATGCATTTAAGATTTTTCCCCTGTATAAGAACATGATAGCAGGGATTTCCTTTACAAATCAGTTGCACCTTACTTGAGACCAGGTTCTTCAAACTTGGCACTACTGATACTTGGGGATAGTTATGTTTTTGTTCTGAGGGGAGGTATGGCGCTCTCCTGTGTCTGTAGGCTGTCTGGCAGCACCCCTACCCTCTGCCCATGAGATGTCAGCAGCATCTCTCACCCTAATTATGTCTCCAATCACTGCCAAATGGCCCTTGGGCTGTAGTTACCCAGGTTGAGAATCTCTGCTTCACACTGGTGTTTCTCATGTGTGTGCACAGACCATGGGTGGTAGGAGGGTGGTTTGGGGTGGTAGGTAGAGAGAAAAGGGGCAACTGGCCTACTTACCCTGAGAGATATGGGCTACAGTTCAAACTAATGTGTAGTTTTCAATTCATTCGTTATACAGATTTTGAGGAAAATGACCCTCAGAATACTTAGTCAGGAAAAGAGAATATTTAGATCTGCTTTGCTCCATCAAGGGAGAGCTGGGCTTCAGCATTGCAGATGATACCAATTTATTGTATTTATTTTTACTTTAATTTCTATTTATGAAGTAATAAGGTTTTCTGTTTCTGGCATTAATGAAGTTTCCTCTTTGGAGCAGAGAGTGTTAGCTGATAACCAAATCCAGCTTCCTCCCCCTTCAACCCTCCCAACCCCACCCAGTGCTGCCTTCCTGGGCTTCACTCGATTTGTCAGGCTCCTTGCAAGTAAGCAGGTCCTTGGGATCAGCACACGGAGCTGTGGATGGCAGCGACTGGCACTACCTCAAGGCCTAGCACCTAGCGACTTCTCATGCATGATTCTTTATTCCCTTTACCCACAGATGGGCTGATAGAGGGACTAACAGCAGAGCGATTTGGAAAATTGTATGTTGAAGACCACCGAGATACACATTGGGAGAAGTTGGATCCTGAATCAGTGCATGGAGCAAAGTTGCACGGGTCAGTTTCCTGGAGAACATCTGTCTTCGGAATGGCTCACAAGAAGAAATGAACTTCGTTCTAAGCTGCTAAGATTTGAGGATTTGCCCCTTAAAACAGCTGGTGTCACCATAACTAACACATTCTTCACATGGATATAAGTAAATAAAAATATGAGTAGATATAAAAATATTTAATTATATCTCAGACAATCCAGGGATATGAGAAAACTCTCAAAGTTAATACCAATAACGGATCAGTTAGACTCAATAGAGACAAGGGTATGAACAAGAAAACATTAGCTCCCAGGTGCTCTTTTCTATTGAAATTGTCCTGGTTGGTTTCAGAAAATAAGGGAAAATAAGTATAAAACTCTTTGCTTTGACAGGACTCTAGTGATATATTTCTGCCAAAAAATAATTAAGGTGTATGTTATGTAAGGTAATTGCATTCATTTTCTATTGCTGCACAACAAACTACTACAAATTAGCAACTTAATACAACATGCATTCATTACCTCACCGTTTCTGTGGTTTGAAGTTTTGGCACAACCTAACTAAACCCTCTGCTCAAGGTCACCAAAGGCTGAAATCCAGGTATCAGTTGGGCTGTGTCCTCATTGGAGGCTCAACTGGAGAAGGACCTGCTTCCAAGCTCCACGAGGCTGTTGGCAGAGCTCATTTCCGATGGCTGTGGAACTCAGGGCGGCTGATTCCTTCGAAGCCAACAATGAAGAAAGTCTGCTGCCTCAGGGCTCTAACATCTGGACATCTTTATACAATTTCCATGTAAGTAGGTCGTGTCTACCCAGGAAAATATCCCTTTTGATTAATTTAAAGCCTATTGATTAGAGACTTTAATTACATCTGCAAAATTAATAGAAATAGAGAATGGAAAATTATCTATGAGAGATTTATATTTTAATGGGTCAGGCCTAAATGTAGAAGTAAATTACTTCTACTCATGTTCCATTGGCTAACTGCAGGGGCAAGTGGACAATGTGGTCGAGATTTGTCCCTGAGAGGAAGAGGAGGGATGGATGTTGTTTGAGTCCACTCTTCTGGTTGCTGTCAAAGCACCTGTTTCCTTCTCTGTCACACAGAAGAGCTCTCATGCCCTCCCCCCAGTGTTAAGCTGGGTCTCTTCTGTCCACTGCAACCTGCTTGAAGGCCAGTCATCGTGCCCAAGGGCCAGGATCTCCAGGTGATGGTCAGTTCCCCTTCAGGTCTGGATATGTCTCCTCATGGTTCAATTGTTTAATAAATGGAAAGAAAGTTGTTTGTTTCCCCGTCCTCTTCCTTAGCAAAGAAATCCTCTGTTGGAAAACTGAGAATGGGAGGCCATGGCAGGCCCTGGTCTGTGACAGTTCTCAAGCCCTGCTGGGTGGGCTCTATAAAGGTCATCTACCTGGAAATTGGGACAATTCTTCATTAAATGTATTGACTAAATTCTGTTCTTTGGAAGAAGCATTATCGTCCCTTGTTCTTGATGGATCTTCACTCCATCCTCTGGGGGTCCTTTTCTTGTCCATCATCTTCCAGGGTACATGTTACAGGTCTGCAAAGTATCTGTGAACCTGTAAAGCCCACTTCTGCCAGTGCAGGTGTGGGGTCTCAAAAACTGTCTTAGGTCTCAAAGAGTGAGCCCAAGGACTTCTGGGAGTGTTTTGACAATGTGATTTAGACCCTGCCTCAGGAGGTTTCTGATCTTTTGACTCCAGTCAATGACATGTGCTGGTCACCACCAACTAGACATGATCCTGAAGCCTGGCCTATTTTGTCGCTCCCTTTTCTGATGTCTCCTATTCTCCACCTAATGGGTTGACAGTCCACGACACATGGTATAAGCCTTCTCAGGATGTCTTGTGACAGCTGTACACCTGCCACCCACCAGAGCGGCCAATGTTAGACAGCATTTTCCTCCTTCCCTGCATTGCATTCCCAGCCTTTCATTCCGATGCAAGACACAGGAACGTAACATTCTGATTCAGGTCCTCCTTTCAAGACAATGAGGCTGAGACACTACTTTTTGTAAAAAGGCTGAATCTTCATGGTCTGTCAATCCAAACTTCTTCAAGCTCATTTCCTACTGTTGAGAGAGTCATTTTGTCAACTTTTCAAGCTTCCACATTTCTGAACTGTGTCTTGTCTCTTTGTTTTTCCTCTTACAAAGCAACCAATACATCATTTTCTTTCTGCATTCCTAAAGTTAGCCAATAGAAACTGACACGTCCTCATGCTGACCCCTTCTAGGCACTTCCTCTAGAGTTTACAGGCTTGCCCAGCACATGGTCTGTTCCTAATTTACCACTAGTGATATTTTTCCTTGCAAGTTTTGTCCAGATAATTGTGGATTCACATACAATTGGAATAAATACTACACAAATATGCCTTGTGTTCTTTTCTCAGTAGCAAAATTTCTCAAATCTATATTGAATATCACAGGGCACTGGCCCTGATACAATCTTCTGCTCCTATTGTGATGTTCCCTGTTTATTTTATGCATGTGTGTGTGTGTGTGTTAAGTTCTATGCAGTTCTATCGTCTTTGTGGGCTCCTGTGTCCATCACCACAGCCTAGAGGTTGAATAGTTCCCACACCACAAGGATGTCTCCTGTTGTACCTTTATGACTATCCCCATACTAAGGCCACCCCAGTCAGCTCTGTCACTAAATCCTGACCACTGAAACGCTCTCCATTTCTGCATTTATTTTTTCATTTCAAAAATGTTATATAAATGGAATAATACAAAATGTAACCTTTTGGAATTGGCTTTTTCATGCAGCATAATTCTCTGGAGATTCATTCAAGGTGTTTGCTTTATTGACAAGCAGCATTCCGTGATACTTATGTACCACAGATTGTTAACTGTTCACCTGCTGAAGGATACCCAAGTTGATGCCTGTCTTTGGCTACTGCAAATTAGGCTCTATGAATATTCATGTACAGGTTTTTGTGTGATCATAAATTTTCCTTCCTCTGGGATAAATGCCTAGGCATGCAATTGCCTGATCGTATGGTAATTTTATGCTTGTTTTTACAAGAAGCTGCCTAGCTGTTTGAATGAGTGGCTATACTATTTTACATTCCCAGTGGCAACATATGAGTGATTCATTTTCTCTGCATCATCACCAGCATTTGGTGTTTTCAGTATTTTTTTGTTTTTAACTTCATCCATTCTGATAGTTGTGCAGTGATGTCTCATTTGTGGTTTTAATTTGCATTTCTCTGATGGTCAATGATATTAATCTTTTTTTATGTGCTACTTGGTATCTGTGTATTATCAGTGAAATGTCTTTTCATTTTTCTTTTTTTTGTAATGTTGAATTTAGAGAGTCTATTATTCTCTAAATATCAATCCTTTGTTAGCTATAAGGTTTGACAATATTTTCTCCCAGTCTTTAGATTTTCTTTTCTTTCTTTTCATATACATTCTCAAAAAACAAATTTTTAAAAATTTTGACAAGGTCCAATTTATCAATTTGTCCTTTCCTGGAACATACTTTTGGTGTCAAGTCTAAGAACTTTCAAACTAGCTTTAGATCCAAAATATTTGCTCCACTGTTTTTTCTTTATTTTGTCTAAAATTTTGTAGATTCATATAGATATATATTACATATCATATACACATACATAATACATATATATTTGCCTGGAGCACAGGTCATATATATTCTTTTTAGATTGAAGTATTTTTTATATATAATCTTGTATTGTTTTCAAGTATACAACACAAGAGTTCAACAGTTACCCACATTATCAAACCCTCAGCTCCCACCAGCGCAGTTACAATCTGTCAACACAGGAAGATGCTACAGAATCGTTGACTATATTCTCCATGCTGTACTACCAACCCTGCGACCACTTATATTATGGTTGAGAATTTTTGTGCCCTTTATCCCCCTCACCCTCCCTACTGTCCCACCCCAGCCCTTCCTTCATAGTGAACACAAGTCACTTCGCAGCATCTATGCATCTATTGCTATTCTGTATTTAAGTCTATGGTCAATTTTAAGTTAATGTTTATATACTGTGTGAGGTTTAAGGTTATTATTTTATTTTATTATTATTTTTTGCCTATGGATGCACAGATGTTCCAGTGCCATGTAGTTAAAAGGCTGTCTTTCCTCCATTACCTTTTCACTTTTGTGAAAAGTTAGTTGAGCACACACGTATGGGTCTGTTTCCAAGTTCTTTATTTTGTTCCATTGATCTCAGCATCTGTCCGTTCACTAATGCCACACAGTCTTGATTAGTGAGTCATTTCCACTCTACTATGGACCCCACCCAGTGAGGTTTTTTATTTCTGGTATTGTAGTTTTTAGTTTCTTAATTTACATTTGGCTCTTTTTTATGTATAACTTCTATTCCTTGTTGAGGTTTTCTGTTTTCATTGGTTCCAAGAGAATTCATAATTGAATTTTGAAACACTTTTTACAACTACTGCTTTAAAATCTTTGTTATACAATTAAATTCCATCTGCTTCATCCTGGTCTAACATAAGCTGATTGTCTTTTCTCATCGAAGCTGTGATTTTCTTGGTTTTTGGTATTATAGGTGATTTTTAATTGTGTCCTGGAGATTTTGTCTGTTATGTTAGAATACTCTGGGTCCTATTAAATTTTTTTATTTTGTATTTTATTCTATTTTTTATTGAAACAGTTGAAATACAGTATTATATTAATTTTAGGTGTACACCATAGTGATTCAATGATTATATACATTACAAAATGCTCATCACGATAAGTATAGGTCCTTCATACCAGTCAGAAGGGCTAGTATCAAAAAGACAAGAAATAACAAGTATTGGTGAAGATGTGGAGAAAAGGGAACCCTTATGTCCTGTTGGTGGGAATGTAAATTGGTATAGCCACTATGGAAAACAGTATAGGCTGCTCAAAAAGTTAAAACAGAAATACCATACAACTCAGTAATTCTACTTCTAGTTATTTACCCAAAGAAAACAAAAGTACTAATTAAAAAATACATGCAGCCCTATGTTTATTGCAGCATTATTTATAGTAGCTAAAATATAGAAGCAGCCTAAGTGTTCATTAATAGATGAATGGATAAAGAATATGTGGTGCATGTATATACACAATAGAATATTACTCAGTCACAAAAAAGAATGAAATCTTGCCAATCATAACACATGGAGGAACCTAGAGGGCATTATTCTAAGTGAAATAAGTGGGACTGAGAAAGACAAATACCATATGATTTCACTTACATAAAAAAATCTAAAAACAAAACAGATAAAAACAATTAAAGTGAAACAGGCTCATAAACACAGAGAACAAACTAGGGTGGCGGCCATAGGGGAGGGGAGTGAGGGGGTGGGTGAAACAGGCGAGGGGAAAAGGCGGTACAGACTTCCAGTTATAAAGCAGATAAGTCACGGGCATGAAAAGTACAGCACAGGGAAGAGAGCCAATAATATTGTGATGACTTTACATGGTAAAATCTTCCTTTAGCAGACAGTCACCGAGTTAGGTTTTGAAGGCAGGCTTCAGCCTAATTTGTGGGGTAAGGTTCGTGTGGCAGTTTAATTTTGTGGACCTCTGTGGTGCTACTGGCATCTGCTTGGTCTGGTGCTGCCGGGGCCTCACCGGCCTGGTTAGTGCTGACTGGGGTCGGGCAGGTGGCTTCCCCAAGTCTGGCTGTTGGATGTCTCACTGCCAAAGGGGGAGGCAAGACCCATTTACAGGAGCCCCCACTCCCACCCTCCAGCTCTCCTGCTGTGTCCTAGGGAGAGAGGAGGGCCTTAGGCCTGTGGGGACAAAGAGGCTTCCTGGATATGGCACTTGTTTTACTGGCTCTTCCTGCCTTCCACCCACAGACTCTTTCAGCAGCAGGAGTCTCTGGCCCAGTAGGGAAGGAGAGCCCCTGCCTGTCCTCTAGTTATTCATGGGGCTCCCAGCCTGCCCTTTCTGTCCTGGTGTCTGTGTAGGCTGCTGTATTCCTGAGACTCCCCTGGGTCTCGGGGGAAATGAGCCCACCTGTGCTTTCTGCTGTAGGCCGGCCGGGGACTGGCCATGCAGATTGGGGTGACTCTCCTCGGTCAGGGAGAGAGTGCGAGATACCGGCCCCTGCACTGCTCCTGTGGCTCCGGCTCCTGAGCTAGTTACCTTCTTCTTACCAAATCTCACAGTTCCCTGTTTGTTGTCTCTGGGGTGAGTTCCAGGGTTTACAGTGGTTCTCAGTGGGCGGAACAAAGAAAACCATTCTGATGATACTTTGTTCAGACCAGAAGTCCAAGCCACATTTTACCAGGACATTTCACAGTCAGGCCTTCACTTGGTATTTTATCATTAACTCCTCCCACAGTGCACCATATGGACATGACTTACTTGCTAAAATGAACTGACTTTACTGCTCTTATTTGCAATGTTCCCTCAACCTGGAATCTCCCTTCACTTCTGTAGAAGTGCTTGTGGGATTGTACCAAGTGTTTTCATTGACCGAGAGAGTCAGGGCTGACTTAGTGAGGGCAGTGGATGCCAAGGTAAGGTCTTCGGACTTTAGCCTATAGGTAAAACAATTCCCCTGCTGGCCTCAGCCCTCTGAGAACCTTTATCAGTGGTCACTGAGGCCTCACTCTTCTGGGTCACTCGGTCTGGAAAGAGGGACACAGGCCTCACTGCTCTGTTTCTGGAAGTCAGTTGGCATTCAGTGTTCACACAGGAATCCAAACTGTTTTCCCCGAATGCCTCAAGGGGAGGTTTCCCATTCACTTTGGCTACTTAAAAGGAGTTGTCAGAGTAAATTAGGGGCTCAGCTCTTGCTCAGAGAGTGGATCTCTCTAGAAAACACCTTTTGCCCTTTCTTGAGCAGAATACTCTTGTTTGCAGTCTGATCGAGCCATATGGCTATAGAAAGTGGTTCTTTCATAGAGAAGTAACCAGACAACAACAACAAAAAAACAAAAATAAAAAAGAAACACAAAAAACCCACAAAGAAGCTGCCATGCATGTATGTGCCTAATATGTGTAAGACACTAGATTCTAATGGTGTAGGAGAAAGCTCACAATCAAGCTCCTGTGTCCAACAAGTGTAAAATGCTTATTAGTTCATCCAGGTGTTTACTTTTGCATTTATCAATTCAATATTTAGTTATATGCCAGCCATTTTGCAAAATGCTGTTGTTACAGTGAACAAGACAGTGCCTGCCATGGGGAGATAGCCAATCAGAAGACAGGCTCTTAAGCAGATCCTCATGAAACCATGTGAGCAGGGCAGGCTTGCTGCCCCAGGCACCATAAACACACACAGCCCTGTGAGAATGCAGAGGAGACCTCCAACTCAAATGTAGGACAACAGGGCCTCCTGGAGAAGCCCTGGAGCAAGTTTTAAAGAGGCGGCAGGAATTATAGTGCAGAGCAGAGGACTCGGGCCCCAGGAAAACAGTGAAGGTGCTGCAGGCCCCGCGCACTGAGCGGCTCCGGAGGCAGGCCACCAAGAGTTATTCACAAGCCTGCGTGGCTCCGATTTGCACAGTGTTTCACTGTTTACAACTTGCTGTATTTGATTATCACAGAAAAAACCTTGACCATTAATTCAGCTCATGAGACCCGACACCCAAGAGCAGTAAGAAGCTCCATTAGGTTAAGTGCCTACCTGGCTCCTTCCCCCTTTTACCCTTCGTTTCTTCATCAGTCCACTAGTCTGTTCATCCCCTCCTCGTCTCTCCCTCTCTCTCCTCCTCTCCTTCTTCCTTATTTCCTTATCACTTCTGCTGTTTTTACTGAATACCTACTAAGTACCATGAACAATGTTAGGTAATGAGGGACAAACCTGAACAAGGGCAATGAAAAACCCCCAAAATCTGCCATTATAAATTTGCATTCTAGCCTTGAAAAAAAAATGTGTTTAAGCAAATAGGTATATATTTACATATTGAAAATCATTGTGAATTAAAATACATGTTATGAAAAATAGGCTGAAATGGTGAATAAAAGAATGGGTTTTACTTTGTAAAGTCTGGAAGCCTTTCTAAGAAAGTAGCATTTACACTGAGATTCAAAGGAAGAAAAGGAGCCCCCCCCCCATGAGCAGAGCTGCAGAGGGCAGAGTAAGAGGGTCTGGAAAGAGACTGTTGAATACCCAGAAAGAAAGCGATGGCATGAAGACTGCCAATTAGGCGGCCATGCTATTTTAATGTCTACCAACACTGATGTCTCTTGATGGCACGGACCCGTCTCAGGATTATCTCAGGATAATCAGCTGCCACTGAGTCTCTCCTGGATACTCAGAACTCTCTGGCACAGTCACGACCCAACAACTCAACTTATCCAAATGCCAGCTATCATGGAGGCAAAATTCTCTCATACACCTCAGCACGTGCGCATGTGCACACACACACACACAGTTACACACACACACACTCTGAGAGGGGGAAGTGACAGATACAGATACACTTTTGCAGCTAGATTAACAGGCTTTAGCCAAAGTCCTTGGTTAGGGGTAGCCTCCTGCAGATGAAGCACAGGTTAGTACTGGCTCATCTAAACCATTTTGTCAGTGTTGGACAGACAGCTGTTGTGTAAGGGGGTGGATAGCACAAAGGCAGGGGGTGCATTTCTAATAGAAGTCCTAGCCTGGAACAGGCATGAAACAGCATGAGGTGCCGGGAATGCTTGCTTTTCTTGAGCTGAAATTTGCAAAGAGAAGCAGCGAAGGCTTTGGGTTTACATGCACTGCATAGAGCCACAGTTAGTGGCTGATGGGGGACTTGAAATCTGCTCTCTAGACTCCAAGTCCAAGGCTCTCGCCACCACTGATCCTCTCCTTGTCTTCAGTTCTCCTGCGGGAATGAAGCCGTAAGTACTTCCTCCCTCCCTCAGAAATAGGACTTTCTGTCCAGTTGCTTTTGTCTGTTAGAAAGAAGGGCCCGGGGTGAACAGATGTCAAGTGCACTGGGGAACAGGGGAGAAGGGGGTACCCTGCAGAGAGGGAGGGAGCCCTTGGGGGCTGTGGGGGCTACAAGGAAGCTTTGGCATTTCCTGGGTGGTTGCAGGGTGCACACAGAAGGCTAGGAAGACAGGAAAGCATTATGGAATATAAACTTGGCTTCTGACAAAATGTGCTTTTATCCATTACATGTGTGTGAACGAGTGTTTGTATATGCTCGGTGTGTGTCTGCTCACATACAGGTGCAAGCTTTCCTACTACACTGGCCAACACAGAAGTCTCTAGTGACATGTGGCTACTGAGCCCTTGAAATGTGATGATTCTGAAATGACATATTCTAAGCATAAAACACACACCATGTTTGAAGGCTTAGTATATATGAAAAAAATGTAGAATATCTCATTAATACTTATATCATTTGTATTTTGAAATTGTTTGAAAATATTTGAGATGTTATTTTGGACCTATATTGGTCAATCAAATAGAATTAATTTCACCTGCCTACTAAACTTCTGTTAATGAGTCTCCTTGAAAAATTGAAAGTACGTGTATGGCTTGCCTTCTATTTCTATCTCATGGCATTGTCCTAGATTGCCTGCTCTAAGACCGAATCTGTACCCGAAAACCTGTCCTTAGAGAGGCTGTGCTCAAGGGATAGCATGATCAGGGGCACAGGTTCAGTCGTCGGTGCCCAATTCAAGCCCCTGCCAGGCCATCGGATGGTTGCTGGACTCTGGCCTCTGTTTCCTCATCTGTCAAAGTCAGATTGCTGTGAGGATTAATTCAAAAGGCTGGGTAAAATCTGCTAGGCCAGCCCCTGCGGTGGCACGTGTCAGCTCCTGGAGTGAGTGCAGTTCCATCCGTCTGCCACGGCGGCAGAAGGCAGCGTGGGGAGCCTCCCTCTGGGTCAGTGAACCCAAGCTAGTTGTGGGCACCTGTGCAAATTATTTCGTTTCTGTCCTTAGTTCTCTTATCTGAATATGAGGGTGACAGGACCTCAAAGGCATTGTGAGGATTAACTAAGGCATGGCAAGGGTTTATCACAGTACCTGACACCCAGCGATGTATTCGCCTTGAAGTTGGTGATGAGGGTGAGGATGCAGGGCTCAAAAGGGACTTACAAGGAACCCAATTCCACTTGTCCCCACTGTCTCTTGATCACAAACATGGTGCAGCACTGACTCACAGGTGCTCCTGTGAAGCTCAGCCACCAGGCAGGCTCCAGGCAGAGCAGATAGCTGGCTGCCAAGGTCAGGGCTGCCGGTGTGGCCGCCGGTGAATGACAGGGCGTTTGTCAAAGGGGCCGACAGCTGGCGATGGCTCAGGCACTACGTCACCTCCCCACAGCTCTGGGTGCTCTCACCTTGTGGTGGTGCATATGCGGACAACTGTACCGGACAAGCCGAGTGAACTGGGTGGTCAAAGGGGTGCAGAGGCCAGGTCCACAGAGACCCTTCCCTGTCTCTTCCACACCCGCACCCCACACGGCCGAGCATCGCCCCCCTGGACGCCTGCTCTGTCTTGCTGCCTGTCATCGGCACTGTCGTTCTCGGTAAGGTCCCTGCCGTCTCGGTAACTGCTCTGCGTCTGGCCCCCCTGCCCCCTGCCTTTCTCTAGGCCAAGTCCTTGACATGTCAGCGCAATGTCAGTCTCCACTAAAGACCTTCTGCAGCTTCCTATGGCTCAGGAATGCTGACGACCCTGGGACCTTCAAAGTAGTAAGGCTAAAATAGCATTTTGATGAAATTCAGACCAAGAGACGTGAATGATTTACAAGTCCTTATATGATCTATTCTCCCTGTAGCCACCCCTACTAATCTCCCAAATGCACTTGCTATCCCTTTTTTCCTACTGCACCTATGGTAGCCACACTGGCCTTCTTATTTCCCCACCAAGCCAAGCACATCTCTGCCTCAGGGCCTTTGCACTTGGTTTACTGCCGAAAATCCTTGCTCCCCAGGTGTTCTCAGGCTCAGCTCCCTCATTCTGGTCAGTCTTTGCTCCATATTATCTGATCAGCAGGGGCTTAGCTGACCTCCCTATTGTTTGAGGCCCCCAGTGGCATGTCATTTTATTGCTTTCTCTTTACAGCTCATATATGTGAGCATATTTATTTATCCCTGCTTTCTTCTACTAGAATATAACTTTGTGTAGGCAGTGACTTTGAGTTTTTCAATTGCTCTATCTCCAGACCCAGACCAGTATCACAAAATAAGCACCCAGTAAATATTTGTAAAATTAATGGATAGAATGAATGAGGGAGCAGGGAGCAACCTCTAAAGGGTTTCTCTGCCTTTGGTGACCTCTGTATCAAGTCTATTCCTGCTACACTTTTTTTAAAGCATGTCTCACTGTATCAGTCCCCACAAAGATGCCTCAGTGGCCTCCTACTGCTCAGGAATGATGACAAGGTTGACGACGTCAAGTTAGTAGAACTAAAATAATATGATGATACTGTTTGGACCAAGGGGCATGATGTAGGTGTATTCGCACCTTTCCTCACCCCGTCACCCTCCTCACTGTGGGGTCCGGATTGGGTGTTGCGCTTGTAGGAGGTCAGAAGGATGTGACAGAGGCCTGCTTGCCCCCTTTGGCAGCCTTCTGCAAACCTTCCTGTGTCCGAGGTATCCGTAAACCACCTAGACTCACATGACTCCCACAGACCACTACTCAAAAATTCATCACTCATCTCATTTAATAACGTGAATTATCCAAGCTAAGCTTCCCTACAAGGTTAAACCAAGTATATTAGTTTTCCAGGGCTGCTGGGGCAAGTACCACGGACTAGGTGGCTTAAACAACAGAACTTTATTTTTTTATAGTTCTGGACGTAGAAGTCTGAGATCAAGGTGCCAGCAGGGTGGATTTCTTATGAAGCTTCTCCCCTGGCTTATTCCATCTGGCCATCTCCTCCTGACACCATAGCACGGTCTTCCCTTAGGGTGTGTCTGTGCCCTAAACTCCTCTTTTTATAAAGACACAAGGCATATTCAATTAGAGACCATCTCAAGGACCACATGTAATGTTAATCACCACCTGAAAGACCCTACCTCCAAATACATCCACAGTCTGTGGGCCTGGGGGTTCAGGCTTCAACCTATGTCTTTGGAAGGGGGTACAATTCAGCCCATCACACCAGGAAGTTCATGTGGCGGACTGCAAGGCGAACAGTGATTTAGCAGCAGCACAAATCCCTACAATGTGAACAGTGTGCAACCCATAACACACACCCCATTAGTGGTATCTCACAGTATGATCAAACTCTCAAAACAGAAATCCCCCCTCCTTTTCAGAGGAATGAAACTTTCCAAATCTCTTGTCCTTCATCTTTCCTCAGCGGCAGACAGTGGAGTCTGATACCCAGATGCCCACATGGAGCCTGGCCTCCATTCTCAGCACCTGAATCTGGCATCGTTTCTACACAAAGGATGGGCCTGTGGCCACCCCTTTGTCATGACCATGGTCTGCTTCTTCCAACCTCAGGCTTATTTACTCGCACAAGTGACTCACACGGTCGCGTGAGATGGCTGGTGAGGCTTCTCCTTAGCCAGTCATTCCTATTTCTCCAGCTCCCTCCCCTGCCCTTCTCGTTGCTCCTTCTGCTCAAGATTTCACTGCCTCCCACCTGGACCTTTACAGCCATCCAACAGGCGTCCGTGTTGGTAGCCCCTCTGTCCATCTCTCCTACACAGCCAGAGCAGTCTCTCAAAAATATAAATCACACATCCCTGCTTTAGAGACATTCTTTCATTCTGCTTTGCCTTTAGAATAAAGTCCCAACATCTTCGTATGAGATGGTAGGCTTTTTATTCCCTAATGCCTGCCTGTGTCTACACCTCGTCTCTTGCCACGTCCTCCTCAAAACGTATGTGCCAGCAGTTTAGAGCTCCTCGCCTTTTCCCAAATATGCCATATTTCCGTCTTCGTGTTCCCCGTTTCCCGCAGTGCTCCACACCGAGCTCTGGAAGCCGTACTGGGATCCTACTTTCCCTCCTCAACCCCTCAGACAAGCGCTTCTAAGACTTACAGAATTTATCGCAAGGTTGTCTTTAGAGACTGTCCTCGTGTTTTCTGCCCCCTCCTAGTATGCAACCTATTGCCTACTTTTGTGAATTTTTGAAACCAAAGCCAAATCAGACTGTGGGTATTGCCCCCAGAGAAACCAGTTTATAGGTTTTTACTGAGTTAGTCCTATGACTTTTGGTGAGGCACATACCTGCTTCTTTGGTGGGACCTCAAGGTGGGTGGAGGTGGCGTTTCTGTACCTCTAGGCACTCGGGTAGGCAGGTGGAGCTGGCCTGCTGCAGTGCATGAGCCCTCCAAGGCGGAATTCCTGCAGAAAAAGGACACACGATAAAGTGGTTTAGCAAGTCGGCATTTGCCATCAAAAGGAAGGTAGATTCTGAGGCCAGCACGGTGCACAGTCCTTAAATAGACCAGACCTGTACCTCCTCTGCCCGTGTCTCTCACCACGCCCTCAGGCACTGAGATTCACCCACACGCTCACTCAACATCCACGCCCAACACACTGGGAGTCTTTCTGTTATTTAATATTAAGAGATGTAATTCTGTCTCCAAAGTTATATGCAAGAATGCCCTCTGCATGCCCTCTGTCCCCAATTTTCAAACCCAAGCTTGCCACTGAGCCTTCAAAGATTCTGCCTTTACCAGTGAGATGGATGCACCCCATTCTCTGGGGTGAGACAGATGGAGGGTCAGGGAAGGAGGAAGGAACATGCATTGATTACCTGTCATCGTTCAAACTCATTGTCTACATTATTGAATTCAATTCTCAAAAGCATGACATACAACTGTGATTCTTTCTCCCATTTTAAAGGTGATCAAGCTGCGAGTAAGATGCTAAATTGTCAATCTACCTACTGCAGCCAGTAGGTGGAGGAACAGGAATAAAACCCAGGCTTTTCATGCCCACAGCTGATGATGCTTGTTCACACCGTACATCCAGATAAAAGCCGGACAGGAGTTTTCTCTGTGTTCGTGGAAAGCAGTGCAACGGGCAGTGGCGACAGCTAACTCAGCATCTATTCCCCACAGCCTGCACCCTGCATCGTGCTGCTGCTTTCTCTCCGGAGCTCTGCTGTTGCTCTGGCATCTGGCACCCACTCCCACCCCTTCTGGTGGATGGTCACCCCACCCCCAGCTTGAGTTTCAATTCTGTTTGCTCTAAACCAGTCAATACCTGATGTTCCCCTGTGATTGCTAGGATTCAGGGGAATGACTAAGTTAGTCCAGGGAAACTGAAGGACAGAACCCACATTTCAGGCCTTCGTGGGGGGACTCCCTGTGCTGCCCTGAACACGAGCAAGGAGGCATGCATAGAATCTTACTGCCTCCGGAAGCCTGTGGGTGATGACAGGGGATGCGAGGATCGGATCCCGGAGGAAGCAGGAGCCTAGGAGAGGACAGGAGAGGTAGCCTGAGACTGAAGGCATCTGAGCCTTCCTGAATCGTGGGTGGTTGCCCAACCTGGGGTTTCCAGGCATGAGAGAGCACCCTTCGTTATCACTCACACCCTGTTGAATCTGTCCAAGGTTTCTGAGATGTGCCTTTAAATCATAGGACTGATGTGGGTCATCACAGGTCTTACTTGTCTAAGACCCTCTCTACATGCAGCCACCAGGGCTGGGACAGAGGACACAGGCGTTTCTCCTCACCACAGAACCCACCTTATGGCCTGGGTCCCGCAATTCATTCTTCATTCCTTCCCTAAGTGTCATTTCCTTAGGGACGCATCTGCTGACATTCAGACTGGAGGAGGGGCCCTAATTACATATTCTTTCCGCAGTCTTTATTTTTCCTTCTTGATTTATCAGATCTTCACTGGTTATTGCAGTGATCATTTTACTGGGTGGGTCATGCTTCCTCAGGGTAGGACAATGCTGGCTATGTTCTATCTTATTTCTGCAGCACCAAGCATAGTTCTGGGCACACAAAACATTTGTACAGTGAATGATGAATGGATAAATAGATGAAGAGCCAGCCTTTAATAAATGTGTGTTGAATTGGAATTGAGATTCAATACATCTGTATGTAATGTGGACTCAGGTGTGATATTGCCAATTAATATACATTGAGCACCTTGGATGTCTCCTATGAACCTAATATATTGGTTTGACTCTGGTGTCTTTGAAGGTAGTGGCTGGAGTTCATTTGTAATGTTGTATTTGCCAATTTCACTTTATTTCCTCAGCCCAGATTTCAGAGGCAAGCAGCATGCCTTTCATTTGTCCAACTTACCCAGAGCCTCTTCAATGCACTAATCAACTCACAGCATGTTCCACACTTGTTGCTTGTCAAAGCCTCTTATGCTCAAGGAATGTAAGTACCAGGTGCACGGTACTTGGCAACACGTGGACTGAGAGGTTCAGGGTTTAATTGTGTTCTTCCTTTGAGCACAAGCCTCTATCTGGGCCAGCCAGAGCGGCCTTCCCACTTGCATGTGTATGAGATGAGCCGGGAGAGAGGGCACGTGACCGGCCTCCAAGGGCAGCCCTCCCTCTGCATCTCCCACGTGCTCTCCTGTTCCCTTCTACTTCCCATCACAAGACGTTATATTTTTCCTCATCTGCCTGTCCCAAACTGATGGTGACTTATTCAATGATGGGACCTTTGACTTCCTCACCTGCATCTCCAGCGCCCCTGCCAGGGGCTCAGTTCCATGACAAGCCACGGTAGGCATGACGGAAACACAAGCAAGACGTGAGGCCTGCAGCAGTGGTGGTCAGGGAGGCTGTCTGAGGGAGAAGACAATGGTTGGCACCAAGAAAAATCTGTGGCGTGATTCAATAAATGAGTTAGATGGTTAAGGGGCAGGAGACTGATGGGTCCTGAAGTACCTGAACAAAAGTGAGTCATCTCCCAAGTCTCAGCATGTGTCACATTTAAAAGAAACACTAATCTGATTTCTTAAGGAGATATGATAAGTAATTAAAAATGTACCAGTTCTCTTAACATAAAGGAAATGGGAGATTAGACGTAATTTTAAACATAGTCTATCTTGTCAAAACCCTACATACAACAGTTATGTTCCCACTCAAGCCTTCCACAGGAGTGGCTTGATGACCTTTCCCATTAATAAATTTAACCTCTTCATTTAGCTTCTGAAATCTTGATTCTTTAGCTATTTTTCTTTCAGTGTAACAAAAGGCCTCTGTATCTCATGGGCATACTGGATATTCTTTGGAAAGATGAACAGGAGCAGAAGACTTGGTTACCTTTGGTCCCAGTCATAGTAGAGAGAAAACGAGGCTTGGATTCTGAAATGTAGTTTCCCATGTAATTTTATTTGGACCAGTTGTATATTGTATATAGTCTTCACTTTCCTCTCTAAAAAATGGGCCAATGGGAGGAAGAGTAGCTCCAGATTACACCAGAAATGGAAGTAGTCGGGTTAGGCCAGAGCCCTTTACTGCCTGTCATCCTTCCTGGCAAAGGTAAGTCAGGGTCCTGAGGTAACGTTTTCTTTTTTGATGACACTTTTCACAACCAGAAGTCAGGAAAAGACACTCCCCCTAAAAGGAGATTCATAATAAAGAGTTCTGTAACTTAGGTGGAATTTATACCTGCAAATGGTGACGTTAATAGCATCTTTTCAACCCTAATTTGCAGAGGAATTATTTGACTAATAGTCCTCATGTTATTCAAGCAAAGGGGTGCCTCCAGTGCACCAGGTCCCCTTGCTCCAGGAATGGCAGTGACAACAGCACCGCGCTCCCCTGGGGACGGGAGATGAGGCAGCAGGAGTGAGGGGGGAACCTCACAGCCTGTTTCCAGGCAGCCTCTGGGGAAAGCAGTTGGAGGGAAGTGAAGCGACTGCAAGAGTGTTTCCCCTGGAGTCAGGCAGACCTGGTTTCAGTCCCATGTCATCTGGTTACTGGCTGTATATCCTTGGACAAGTTACAGGGCTTCTCTGAGGCCAAATATCCTCTGTAAAATGAAAACAATGCTGCTTGCCCCATGGTATCCTTATAAGGATGAAGCAAGGCGACTTGTGTAAATATCCCAGTGCAATACCTCATTTATGAGTAAGTATTTAAATATTAACAGAATGACAGAGGGTTAAAATAATTTTAGTTCCCATCTCCTATTGGTCCCAGTGTTATAGATGCCACCTTCCAAAAGGAGAAGCGAAAGAGGACAGAGCTGTACCTGGAAAAGAAGGCAGAAAATCACTTGTGTGCCATTGCCTCCAGCCCAGAATTCATCAGTGTTGTCATAAGGAGCAGGAGGGTAAATGGGGTAGGACTGTGGGCCGCATGGTCTCCGTTTTGTTTGTTCAACCCTGCTATTGCCGAGCAGGCACAGCCATAGAAATATATGCACATGATGAGCGTGGCTGTGTTGCCATAAAACTTTATTTATAAAACCAAGTAGTGGGCAGAATTTGACTGGAAGGCCATACTTTACTGACGCTTCTCTAGACAATTAAAGATGTTGGGGCAGCTGATAAAATTGTTGGTGAGTAGAAGATTTTTGGGTACAGCCTCTCATTGACTGTGAGCTCTTTAGTATCCCTTCCCCTCAGGTGACTGGGGCTGTGAGCCAGCTAGGGTCTGACTCACACCTGAGATGGTTAGAGGGTAAGAGACTGGCTGTCTCCAGCTCTAAGGAAGAAGAAAGTGCTGATTTCTGCATTTCTAAAGACAAAGGAAGCATGGTGGCCCACAGGGGCTTCACATCAGAGAGCTGTCTTAGGTCTCGCTTGAGAGGTGTGAGTGGTCATCAGCAGAAAGAAACCAGAGGCATATGGCGGGTGGCTTAGGGCTGAAGAATACAGCCATGGTGAGCCCATACAGCCACGTGTTCTCTCTCACGGGGGCACCACAGAGAGGAGGGGCACAGCCAGAGGGGGCACCTAACGTATCTGAATAATTCACAGACGTGTCCTGAGAGAAGTGTGCTTACGCGCATGCCAGCCCCGAGGAAGGTCTGCGTCCTCTCTTGAGAGTTCAGTGTATAAGGCAGTTCCGACCTTTGTCCTCCTCTCTTTCCCGGTCCCTCCTCCTGGGCCCTGGAGGGTTCTGAAATCATGACCGGGCAGATGAGATGGGACGACAGAAAAGCAACACGGAGAAGAGCAAAAGGAGCCAGTCCCCCGTGCAGGTGGCCCGCTGGTGGCAAGCCACCTCCAGCAAAGGCAAGTAGCTTAGATGCACCTTGGAATACAAAGTTTAAAGTTTTTATTATTTCACTCGAACAGGCAGGTTGCTTCTTGGTTACCTCTATGTTGCTCACTTCTACGTGACCAGAAGGAGTGTAAGACTAACCCTAACTACGATCCAGGAGCACTGAAAACCCAACCCCATAGAATATATGTGAAGGTCCAAGAGGAGGTAACCTACCCGATGACTGTATCCCACATGTCAGGCTTTTTCAATGCAATGCATACTGCTGGTAGCCTCTTTATATCCAAGAATGTGCAATTTAGTCAAAAGTGGGCCAGTAATTCTATATCACATCATAGGTATTAAACTTTCATCTACTGAAAGAAGCATTTCAGTGGAAATCTCCACTCCTCAAAATTGCTACTGGATTATAAAAGCAGATCACCAGACAACTGGGAATCTAAGCTTAAGGATATAGCCAAACCCCTCACCTCAACATAGCAAATTCCCCTGCCCTGAGCACACTGAAGCCAGCAGTGTGCTTTATGACACATTAGCATCTTAGAGTTGCAGTGTTATCTATCATAGAATCATAGAAGTACTGTTTCTCAGGGTAAAATTTATTAGAAACATAACCTCAAGATGCCTTAGAATCTAAGATTAAAGCCTCTTAAAATCTTAGAAGCTTAGAAAAGTAGTCTTAGATTTAAAGTACCTTAGGGTAATAAATAGAATCTTAGAAATTTAGAGTTGTGGTTTCGTAGAATCATAACATTTAAAACCTTTCAGATCTTATAAATAGGCAGCATAGAATTGTTGAAAGTCAGACTCCTAGCATGTTACAAAACTGGAATAATAGATCTTTTGAGAGATGCTGTTGAATGCTTGTGGGATCTCAGATATTACCTGTTTTAACTTCTACACAATATGGAGATTTTTTTCTTAGTGTGTTTCTCAACATCGGTACTATCCACATCTTGGACTCGTTATTCGTCGGAGGCGTGGGAGGGGGTTCTGCCTGGGGCACTGTCACACACCCAGCAGAACCCCTGGCCTGCACTTGTGATGGCAGTCATCTCCAGCCCCCGCAAGTATTCCCAGCACAGCTTTGTAGCATTTCATTTAGGTGACCATCCCTGAGGAAGGAAGTGACCTTCTGAGGATTCCCCCCCTCCACCGCCATGCACTTAAAATGGATGGTGTACTCAGCGGGAGGTCTGATCTCATTTGAGATTCACACTTGTTTTCTTCCCATTTTACAAACAAGAAGGTGAAGGATTAGAGAAGTTGAGTTCCTGGCTCAGATCATACAGCCAGTAAAGGGCTAGGAAGGACCTGAAGTCACATATTTGATGACAAATGACTAAGCTGTTTCTCTAAGTGCCATGGCCACCCTGACTTTAGTGTTGGTGGCTCCAACTGTTAGAAAGTGCTTCTTTTATTGAACAGAATCCTACTTATTCCCCTGGTACTATTCATAATAGAATTATTATATGGCTACAGAATTTCTACTGAAAGTCAGTATGGTTAAGGAGTCAGACTCTAGGGTCAAACTCTCTGGAGTCCAGTCTCAGATCCATTACAGCTCATCAATGTGACCTTGGAAAGTTCTTCTCTTTTTTGCCTGTTTCTTCCACCTGTATTTGGCTTCTTTAGTGCTCTGTGTAATTGTCCAAAATGGAATGTCTTAAATCAACATGTACTTTAATATATTGCATAATTTTGTCGGTCAGAAATTTGGGTCATGCTTGGCTGAGTTATTCTTCTGTTCTACAAGGTGTCCGTGGAGGTCACTTGATGGTATTCAGTTGGCAGGTGGGCTGGGCCAGAGGACTCAGGGTATGTTTGCTCATCTGTGTGTGCCTTGGCAGCAGTCTTACAGGAGTGTAGGCTAAAGGGAAGGCACCGACTCTCCAGCAGACTGGCCTCAGAGTGGTCAGACACCTCACATGGCATTCTCAGCTCCAAGAGTGAGATTTAAAACAATGAAGGTGGATACCGTGTGGTCTTTGATAAGCAAGCTTCAGGAGCCCCTGAGCACTATTTCCTTTATTCTCTGCTGGTCAACCTAGGCAGAGCCCCCCAGATTTAAGGGAAGGAGCCAGAGCCCCAGCTCACCATGGAGGGAGCATCTTAAATTTATGGTCATGTTTTAAAAGCCATCTCACCTATAGAAAGACACAGTAATAACTCTTACCTCATTGAGTTCTGTGGGTCTTAAAAAAGGCTTCACTTGTAAAATGCTTAGCAAATAATGAGTAATCTGAAATACGACCTGTTTTTGCATACACGTGGATTCTAATTCACAGGATTTTGTGCTTGCAAAATCAGTCTTTCTCCTCTTCCCAGAGCAGTGAAAACCTTGAGGGCTGGATAGAAGCCAGGGCACTTGAGGACACAGAGTTAATTTTGACACAGCTCCCACGAGAGAGACTGTAAGATAAAAAACATTTCCATTCTGGAGGGTGGAAGAGCAGCCTCCGTGAGGGTTGGAGGCGGAAGGGCTGCCTGGATTTATTCCTGTCTGTATTGGAAGTGACGGCAGGTGTGTGCTCCCCTTATGTAGCTACTGTGCTGGGCACGGGCGCCAAATACATTTAGGAGGTGAAATAATCAATCATTAACAACTGCGAGCTTCTGCTTGAATGGGACTGGGAGGGGGAGGAGCCCCCGAGCAATTCAAACTCAATTACTTGGCTCACAGGGTGTTTGCGATGGAAACAAATGAGGAAGGCGACCTGCAGAGGCGGGGTGGCATTCATCAGCGCAGCTGAATGGGCGTTGTCCTGGGCCACTGGTTAGACTGTGTTAAATGAAAAGAGGAGCCTAAAGAATAAGAGTGACCCCTCACGTCTGTAGAGCACACCAGTTAGCAAAGTGATTTGCTGTCCATCATCCCCTCGAGTTGTCCTGTGAGACCCCAGCGGCTAACCACATTTCACCAATGAAGTGACTGAAATTTAGACAAATCCATGGCCTTGACATTGACAACAAGCTACCAATTGTCAGGCCTAGAACCTGGTGCTTGGGTCCTTGCCCAGCATATCCCCAGGGCGTGGGTGTGAGTGGATGGTTAGAGAGCAGGCAGGGGGTTCCTCCTGCTCTAGACCCTGTTCTCTTTCATCTGGTTTCCTCCGTTCTGCCGGGCCTCCTGAGGCCCGTGTCTGCCTGGGGGCTCTTCTCCTGCAGGATGCTGCTGGCCTATGGAATCCTGGAGATCATGGCGTTTGCCTCAGTGACAGCAGTGGCATGCTAGAGTTACCATATCAAAGCACCATAGACTGGGGCGCTTAAACAATATGAATTTATGTTTTTAGAATTCTGAAAGCTAAATATCCAAGGTCACGGAGTCAGCAGGTTGGGTCTCTTCTGCAGCCTCGCTCCTTGGCATGTAGATGTCTGTCTTCTCCGTCTCCATGGCCTTCCCTGGGTGGTCTGGGTCCTAACCACCTCTGACAAGAACACCAGACGTGATTAGATCGAGGCGCATCCTAATGACCTCGTTGTAACTCGTTTGCCCCCTTACAGGTCCTCTCCAATACAGGTGCATCCTGGGGCATCATGGGCTTAGGGCTATCATATGCGAATCTGGGGACACCCTTCAGTCTAGACCTTCAGAGTGGACTCACCTGCCTGGCTCCATATTCACCCTAGAGTGCTCATTCATGCGATGGGCACTGATAATACCGCGCATCAGCGTCAGGCCCTGAGGGTACGGCAGGTACTAGCCTACCCTCTCAGATTCGCTGTGAAGACAAGCACCTACGTTACTCCTGTTCGTGACCCAGTGCTAGCATCCGCACATGCAAAAAAGATGAGGTCCTCGTAAAGGTCTGTTCAATATGCATTGAGAGAATGGCTCATTTCCACTCTTTATAGTGAAGAACAATCTAATTATGAGGACAGTCTTGAAGAGCAAAGAGCTCAGGGTTGCTCAGAAAGCAGTCACTCCTTCAGGAAGGCTAGCTCAGAGACGTCAGTTGTCACAACTTCAGACCTACTTGTGACCAGAGGCCACTACCTTGTAACAAGGCCAGTGTGCAGTCCTGATTGCACCGTTAGGTGTCTGAGCTCACCTCCAGCGTGCAGGAGGGCTCCCTTTTATTTGCCTCCTTAAAGGTCCTCTGTCCAAGTACAGGTACATCCTGGGGTATCACGGGCTTAGGACGAGAAATGGAAATTGTGGACCATGGGCATTGATGGGACCACACTTGGGAGAGACTCAGGAAACAGCCAGGGAAGCAGAAAAAAAGCGGGGGCTTGTGAAACCACATCAAAGAAAATGCCTCTATTTCTTGGCTTGAGCAATTTGCTTCCTGAAATGAGAAGATTAGGGAAGAGCTGGTTTGGGGAGGAGTCAAAAATGCTGCTCAGGTCCTCAAGTTGCATGTTAGACGTCCACACAGACATGACTGGTGGACAGTTGGAGAGAGAAGTCTGGACTTCCAGGGAGAGGTGAGAGCTTCAAGCACCGGGTTAGGGAACCTGTGGCGCTAACAGAGTTCCGAGCACAGGGCTGGTGGGCTGATGTAAGGAGAGCATGCAGAGGGAGAGGAGAGGGGCGGGGCCGTCTGGGTCCTGGGCGACCCTCCTGCAGGTAGGGCTAGAACGGAGAAAGGATGAGCCAAGACTCAGGCACCGTGACCGGGAAGAGGGTGTGCAAACAGGAGAGGGTGGCATCCTGGAAGCAAAATCACAACAAAGTGTTTTGAGGCAGAGGAAATCCTTACTATATTTAATGCTGCTGCTGTAATGTCACCTAATGAAAGGACAGAAAAGAGCCATCAGGTTTGGCAGAATAGAGGGTGTTATGTCCTTGACGAGAATAAATTTAGTGGACAGGGGGAGGCAGAAGCCTGACTGAAGCTGTTGAAAGGAGAGTGTGAGGTCAACACCTGGAAACAGTGCCTGCGGTCAGCTCTGCCAGTCATATTTCTGAACAACTGGGACTGTGGCAGCAAATGGCTATGAACGTGGCTGCTGGCAGCATCGAGCTGCCTTCTTACAGCTTCACATGCAGACAAGGGTAGAACTCAAATGTAGTTCACGTTTCTGGTTCCAGTGTGAAACATCCTAGCCAGGACCCCACCTTGGGTCACTTAATCATGGCCAAGGACTCCAAAAAAATGTGCCTGATAGCAATGATTTATAAAATGTAGAAGACTAGGTTATCAAAAAGAACAGTTGGTCGATGTCTGAGCTCACCTCCAGCATTCAGGATAAGTCACAGATAGAATAAGTCACTGGTGGGGGATGGATCAAAGGGTTCTTCTCAGATGCAGGTAGGTACGAGGAAGACAGCTGCTCCTGTGATGGGGGGCGTGGTGCGGACACACAGCACAGAAGGTAAGTTAGTTTTTTAAATCGACACACAGCGACCATGCAAGGGAGGCAGAGGCACAGCCCTTCCAACAAGGCCAGTCAGGCTGCTCTCGTGCCCCCTGCGGAGCGTGCTTCCATAGCCTGCTCCAGCGGGCTCCCGAGAGCTCATGCTCCCTCCAAGTGAGTATGTGACACCGTGCGGGTGAGGTCAACACTTCACTGAGGTACCAACTCACAGGTGCGCTGCAGGCGTCAGTGCGGTTGTTTCTAGGAACCCTCCTGTCCCCTTTCTAATCACGCCCCATAGGCACTATTTACTCTGCCTCCACATAAGGGCCGCCTGAGGGGCCGAAGAGGTGACATTTTTTTCTAGGGATATCAGAAGAGTTGTTTCGGTCCTTCGATTTTCCATACTCCTCTACTAAAAATGCCAAAGCATGAGAAGTACTTTTTGGCTTAAAGAAACTTTTCAACTTCTGTTTTGCCATTTTCCCCTCCTATTAATCTACCAAGCAGCACAAGATAGTAAGCTGTGCCTGACCAAGCCAAGAAGACTTACTATCTTGGGCCACTCTAAGCCTTGAGGGAAAAGTGGAAAGGGGAAAACTTCCGTGGGTAGGCTGCCTGTGAGTGCATGTGTGTGTGGGTACCTGTGTGGGGTGGGGTCTGTTTCCTTAGGTTACAATATTATAATGCAATCCTTTATATCAGAGAATAATCCTATAGTAGTGGCAGTATTGTTAAAAAGAAAAAAGTCATTGACAAAAGTGATTTTATATTATTTGGAGCATGTTTCATATGTAATGTAATCAAACGTGGATTTGATTTTGATAACCTAGTCCTCCACATTTTAGAAATTATGGCTAAAATGTCAGGCCCTCTTTGGTGTTTGTACCACCCTGGTAATTTAAGGCAATGCTAATTTCTATAGGCAGACTTAGAGGGGTGAAATGATTCTATGAGTTAGATTTGTTTCTTATGTAGTGAATGTTCAGCCTCCTGGGCTACATTGTAGTTGAGCTAAATACTCTAACTTGCTGTGAGAGGGAAACTCTTTTCCAATACCAGCTTCTACTTGGATTCTTCAGCAATGGGATTGGCCAGACCAAGAACTGGGCTTTTACAGTGACTGGTCCTGGAGATCTGTGGTCGGTATGGCATGAGGGTGGCTTAGTAGAGCACAGAGTTGGAGTTTGGATTCCAACAATTTGGAGTCAATCAAAGCTGCTGCTGTGACTTACTAGATCTTTGATTTTGAGCAGATTACAGTCAATCTGAGTCAAGTTTTCTTATCTCTAAAGCTGGAATGATAATGTATGGGTTTAATGGTTTTTGTAATCTTTAAATAAATTGTGGTACACAGTTATTCACAACAGCCAAGATACAGAAATGATATAAGTGTCCATCAGTGGATGAATGGATAAAGAAGATATGGAATATATATATTCTGTAGGAATATGTTTTCTGTAGGAATACGGTTCTGAAGGAACTGTAGGGCATTGCAGAGAGCAAAGTAAACCAGACAAAGGGAAATACTAATTGGTATCACATGTATGTGGGATTTAACTAAGAAGTCAAACTCATAGAAACAGAAAGCAGAAAGGGGTTTAGAGAAATATGGGGAGGCTGGTAAGAGGGTGCACTTTCAGCTATAAGATAAATAAGGTCTGAGGATCTTTTTAAAAAAGGAAAAGAAAAACAAAAATTGGATTGGGCACATGGGAGACCCTCGGCAGGACATCCCTTTCTTCCTACGTCGGCTTCTTGACTTTCTGTCTCTGTCAAACAGTGATCATAGAAGCACCACCCCCGTGGGATTATAGTCATGATTATAAGCAAAGCTTTGAGAATTTAAAAGCAACTTGCATTTTAAGGATAAGCACCCAGAAACTGTGAATCTTCACATTAAGAGAGACTGAAGATCTGGGTTAACAGTTTTCAGAGTGAGTTTAAAAGTCAGATGTACATGTCAGCCAAAGTCCTTTATTTCTCTATCTCTTGCTGGTACGGAGAACATGGTGGTCCAGATAATCACATTACCATTTGTTGCATGCCTGGCAAGCAAAGTGGTGAGCAGAAGCTGACCAGGAAAATCTGATGAGAGGACATATCCTGAGGAACGAATGAGTGATGAAGCTTCATTTTTAAAGCGTGCGTCAGTGCCTTGAGGGCCAGTATGAAATGCCTGTTCACAGAATAGATCCACAATCCTGGGAACTCATTCAGTCTTAGTTGAACTGAGTGGGGTGGAGGTTTCTCTGAGTGTCTTGGTTGTGAACATGATTCCAGTAATCCTGAACCATATGAATTGTTTTCCATACTTTGGACCCCTTTGGGGGTCACCCAGAGAGCTTGCCTGGAAAATCTGTTACAGGTCGGGGGGTTTGGTTTCCTGGCCTTGTTCTACACTAGCTACGTGATGCTGGATAAAGTATTTAGACTCTCCAGGCCCCTTGGCCTTTGTGTTCTCAGACATAAATCAGTTTTCAAGTAGAGATCTCAGCAGTCACACCTTCCTTCTATAAATCTGGTACGTGAAGCCCACAGAGCTTGTTCAGTGGCCCAAAGAGCTTCTGAACGGCCCTGCTTCATAGTACTATGTATGAGATTTAAAACTAAGAGAAATGAGTAATACCATTGGCTATATGGCCTTGGCCAATTTATTTAACTTTTCTGATTTCAGTTTTCTTATTTGTATATTGGACGATGTTGCTAGCACCAACCACAGAAATTTGTTATGAGGATAAAATGAAATAACGGCAAAGCATTTAGCATAGTGCCTGGCATGTGACAGCGTGCTCTCCCTCTCTCCCTCTCCCCCTCCTTCTCTCTGTCTCTCTCTGTCCTTCTGTTTCCCTCTTGCATTCTCTTTTTCCTATTTATCCACTCAGAAATATTTTGCCACCACCTACTCTGTGCTCGACCCTGTGCTAGCTGGGGGGTATATTACAGTTGTGAACAGCACAGGTAAGATCCCATCCTCACAGATAATGCAATCGAGTAAGGAAACAAATAATAAAAACACAAATTATTCTAAAATAGTGAGAGAAAATGACAGAGAAACAATATAAATTGGGGGAAGGATGGTGTCAAGAAAAGCCTCTTGAGAAAATGTCATCTTCAGCAGACCCAAAGGAAATCTGAATCCAAGAAATGTCATAAGAAACCTAAATGTCAAAAGAACCTTGAATCCAGGTCAAGAATCAGGGGGTAAGTGTTCCAAGTAGCATGAACAACACATGCTAAAATATGAAAAGTGTGCATGACAGCATGAAAACCAAAGCCGCGGTCACAGGGCCCGTGGGACTGGCCTGGATGCGTCTGCCCCCGGCTCATCTCCCACCGTCTCCCCATCAGCGCTGCACTCCAGCCTCAGACACTGTTGCGACTCCTCTGCCTGCATGAATGCTGTTCTTGCCTGGAATGCTTCCCTTCTCTTCTGCAACCACTTGATTGCTAATTTCCTTTCAAGCTCACCTGAAACACCTCTCTGGAAATGCTTTCTTGACAATTCCAGCTCGGAAGATGCCCCTGCTCCGACTGCCTACACCACCTCCCGTACTTCGTGATTTCACAGAGATCAATGGGATTTACCGTAATCCTTGGTTTATTGGAATGCTCCCTCACTCTTTGAACTAACTGTGAGCCTCTTAAAAGTAGTGTTTATATTGTAACCACTGAATGAGTACATGTGGAATAATGCATGGACACTAACAATTGAGTAAGATTGTTATACTTACTAAAATTATGACTGAGTGGTAATAGCAATCAAAGGACTTGGAAAAACCTTCCCCAAATATCTCCTTTGTGATGTTTTTCTTTGGCAGATGTGACCAAAGATCCTATCAATGGATCATGTTTCACTTCTATAGTGTAACAGTCCTTGCTGGAAACAGGTGCCCAGCCAGGATATCAAACCCTGAACCCTTTTATATCAAGGTGTAGGGACTGAGCTCTGGCCAAGGGAAGGAGGAAATTGTACTACCCACTTGAAGGCCATATCAGGCTATATAACTTTCTTGTACCATCTTTCATACCCTCTCTCTTTCCTCATCTTAGTAGAATTCTAGGGTAAACTTGGAAGCCATGTAGTGAATGAAGAGGTGGAGCCTTCATTACTCTGGTTTCCTGAATGACTTGGTTAGAGTAAATTCTTCCATCCACCAGTCCAATTGCTGGATCTCATTTGAGCAAGAAATAAACTGTGTCAAACCACCATAAATTTGGAGTTTTTCTGTTTTGGCAGTAAGGGTTACCTTAATTAACACACTTTTTGTATCAAATTCTATCCAGTTCCTATGTTAACACTACAAATACTCAAGTGAAACAGTCTCCAATCTTGAAGAAAATATATAGCTGAAAATGCTGCAAAGTGAGGCTGAGTGCCATGAAGGATCTCCAAATACAAGCCTTTCAGAGATAGGAAGGAAGAGGACTGTTATTTCCTGTATTTTGCAAACAATGAACCTGCTTCTTTTCCTTGTTAGGATGTTTCTTTAGACCTTCCATAGCTGAGCTAATATAGCAACAGTCTCCAAATCAGGTGCATCCTTAGAATTTTTTGACAGTGACCTTTGTTCAAAGTGAATATTTTCCAGACCCATTTCCCATAATTGTAAGTGTAATTCCTTAAGTCTGAGTTGGGACCCAAGATGTTTGTAGCACCCTCTCCAGGCGGTATGGATGATTGGTTAAATTTGGGAACTACATTCAAGTGATCTTTAAAATTGTCTACTGGATATGTAGTCCTCAATAGCTATTCCTCAGCTTCCTCCATGTCCAAGCTCCCAATAAACCAAAATATTTTTACTTTCAGCAAAAAATCTTGCCTTTTACTTCACCGAGAGAATTGGATCCATCTAAAAGGAAATTTTCCATCTCCTTCACCAGACCATAGTGTGCGCTGATGTACTCCGCCGTCTGTCCTGTTGCATAGATGCTGCCCCCGTGCTGCCTGCTTTGCCCACTCACATGCTGCATCTGCGATGACCCCCTTCTTCTTTCAAAATAACAAACGGTCTCTTTTTTCTGTATCAGTTCTTCTCACATGCAAATATACTGTGATAAGTTTTGTCTTTTTAAAAAAAAATAAAAATAAAAATGGACCCCTCTCTATTTGTTTTCAATTTGCATGTATAGTGAAACAATGTTTTAAATGCTTGATACTCTGTACCTTCTGTTCTTTCTTAACTCTTCCCAGTCAAGTCCCTGCAGCCTCCTGTCCGTGACTCTGCCCCCAGGACCTCTGAAGGCCCCAAAGGTCCCCATCCTACCCGGGCTCTGGCTCTCAGCCTGAGGCATCTGGGGTCTCAGCGCACTTGAAATTACAGGCTTTCCTTCTGTGGGAGACACTTTTTTCTTACTTAGTTTCTGAGATGTCACATCTTCCTGGGTTTCCTTCCATTTTGTTGGGGGTCCTACTCTCACCACCGATCCCTTCTCTCGTCTCTCCTCCTGGCACACAACTGTAGACACATGGCCCAGCTGCCCAGTGTGGTGCTGTGACCGTCCCTCTAACACTCTTTGTTCTCATGGTTGACACAACTTCTCTTGTGCTCTTCTCAAATCCTGAAGGCCCCCGCCTATCAGATAGACTTTCACATTCCCTGCAATCAGTCTGTAAGGGTGGGCATCGCTGGGTTATGGGCCAAAGTAGGGAGTTTGGGAGATTATAATTCCTCCCAGAAACTTTTATGGATTGACTCTCTGGAACAAATATTCTAAAGTTTTCATTACAGTCATTTTTCCTGATTAAAGGAAACACATGCATGCTTTAGATTGATTTGACATGCACAGTTAGGCCACTCTTCTCCCTTCTAAATGTCTGCTTTTTGACATTGTTTTATGTTGGAGCAAAGGAATTTCCTTGTGGGGGAGGTATAGACAGTGGCAGAAATCTCAACCCATTTCCACAATTGTGATTCAAGTGTAGAGATCTATCTGGCAGACTTGAAGTGGATGGGAAACCCAGTGAAGGGGTTTACTTCATTCGGATTTCTGACTGGCACCAGAGATCTGGAGGGGAAAGCAAGGGCCCAGGGCAGGGTTAATCTGATAACTGAAGTCTCCTCACCAGAGAGGTTGATTGTCCCTAAGAGAAATAAAGAGGAATATGTAAATCAAAGTCATTCACCTATTTATTCACTCAACAAATATATATTAAACATTTATTATTACAAGGTGTTCTTGGAATATCTCAAGGAATAGAATAAATAAAATTATTGCCCTCATGCAGTTTATATTCTAGCAAAGAAGGAAATAAAATAAGTGATTTGCATAATAATTAGGTAAATTATTTACTAGGTAGTGATAAATGATGTGGGAAAAAATAAAAATAGAACAGAATAAGGGGTATGGGGGCTGGTTGCAATTTTTAATAAGATAATCAGACAGGCCTTCATGAGACGGTAATCTCTGGGATTCTGCAGCATCAGTCAGCACTGTGGAATAATCGAGGGTACTTTTTTGCCACAAACACATGCTCTTTCATACAGGCTTTAAGGGAGGATCAAATATCTCTACAACAGTCCCAGACATAGGAGGCTGACTAAAGAGTCATAGGTAGGTATCTTGGAAGCACCACCTTGCTGGGGTCCAGCTGGGAAGACTCTCCCCCAAGGAGAGCCAGGTGCGTTCTCCCTGTGCCCACCTTCTGTTTATTTGTTATGACACCTGAGCAGTGACAGCTCCGGGGGACTACGTTTCATCTGGGAAGGAAGGGGAGGTGTTAGCTAGACAAACAGGCTCCAGCTTTGAGTTCAGCAGCTTCCCCTCTGGCTCGGAAGAGATTTCACTCAGCAAAACGGCTAGCATGGCACCAGTGAACCTGGCTTGGCACACGCTCAGAAGATGACAGCGGCGTCACTGCCATTGGGCACTTGTAAGGAGTGGGCCACGTGTGCTCTCGGCTTTCTAGAAGATACAAAGCAAAGGAAGACGAGACACACGAGGCTCTGTGAGACGGCCTGGGCTTCACGCGGAACAGCGTGACTGACCTGGTTGAAGCATTTAACTGCCAGTACAACATAATTTGTGCTCAGGGTCTAGTGAGGCTTGGTGACACCTTTTTTATTAACATATAAATACACACACAAAACTGCAAGTAGTATGTTTCTTCAAGCTCTGGGTTTAAATATCTTCAAAGAATTCCTGGTGATACGTTATCTAACAACACTATGTTGAGTACCTGTTACAGACCATTTATAAAGCAGGCTGAGGTTGACTATAAACAGTTACCATTTTCAGTGTTCCAGCACCCAATATTCTTCTAGGGTCACCCAGATTTGGTTTTGGACATGGCGTTTCCCCCACTCTGTGTAGTTTAGGTGGGAGAGATGCCTGCCTCCCACACTAAAGTCTTCAGGAGACCACATTAGTTGGGGTGACCTTCTCCTCACACAGGACTGTACAGTGAGTGACCCAGTGTCACCCAAAGCAATGCTCTCTCCAGAATGTCAGGAATTCACGCCACTGCTGGAAGGACATGAGGGATCATTTAGTGGGTGCAGCATTGCGGACACCTTCTGGTTTCCACGACCCCACCCTCTGTGCCCCTGTACTTCTCTATCCTCTCAACATCCTGGGAAGGAGTAAGACCCTGCCCACAAGGGGCTCACCAGCTCTCAGTATGTCTGATTACTTTTCACCATTGAGTATTGTATTCTCAAAATATTTATTCAATACTCATTTTTTATTGAAGTGTAGTTGATATACAATATTATATTGATGTCAAACACACACCAGAGTGACTTGACAGTTATCTACATTATTAGATGCTCACCCCAACTAATGTAGTTACTGTCAACATAGAAAAATGTTACAGAATTATTGACTATATTCTCTATGCTGTACTTTCATCCTCATGACCAATTTATATATGATGAAGATTTTGTGCCTCTTTAAGGACCTACTTACTGTCAAGCAGTGTGCCAGGCCCTACAGGGCACATCAGACTGCTTAGGGCAGCATCCTTCCCCTCAGGATGCTTATAGTCTAAGCAGAGTGATTACACATTTGCAAAAAAACAGAACAAAACAGTCACATGTTGGAAAGGAGGTATTCAGACACAAGGGAAAGTACAATGGAAAACCACATGTAAATAAAATAGGCAGGTGCAAGAATCAGGGCAGCTTTGTTGCAAGTTTTTGAGATGCTTGTGGAGTGATTTAGTCTATGATGATGGGAGAGAACCACAAGCAACAAGAGAAAAGAGGGGAAAATAGGCAGTGTTTTATTAACTTGTATGGCCACACTGTTGGGAGCAGAAACATTGTTCTCTGTGCACACTGACTTTTTTCAATCCAGGGCCTTGAGAATTGCTTTTCTGTAACTTTAACTAGGTCATAATATACATTGTTCTAAAGCCACAAATTCTGTCCCTTATTTTAAAACTTCTCGCAGTACCTTGAAAATAAACCCAAGAGTAACACAAGATTGTAACTTTTACCAGAGCCATAAATTCAGGCAGCCAAAATAAGTGGTTAATTAAAACAATCAGGCAAAATAAAGAAAAGCCCCTGACTCTCTCCATCACCTTTCACAGAGATGACGGGACACCAAGTTAAAGCACCACCGAAGGCCCCTGGGAACCAGTGTTGTTGGAGGGATACTACAGAAAATTGAGTTAAGGTCCCCTTTAAGAACCTGAATTTGGATTTACCTGTGCAAGGCATATAACTTTTTTTCTTCTCTTTACTTTTGGGGAAATCAGAAACAATTCATGTTCTGTGACTGGGGTATTTTTCTTACATAAGTTATATTAAGATATAGGTGCCACTGCCCAGAAGATAAACTATACATTTTGCAACAAGGGAAGGTAACAGGTAAAGTCCGCAGCATGTCCATGAAAATCCTTTTTATGCCTGAAATTAGATTTGTCTGTTTCACTTAGAAGAGATAGAGGAATTCATCTATTAATTTCAAAAAGGTACAATAATTATGCTTAGAGGTGTCTGTGGCACATCATTTCTGTTCCATATAGGAAACCAAAAGATCAGAACATTTTCCATTTTGTAAGAAGTTGCTTACTTGAACCTGTGGAGTTCGGCTGTGGGTTATAGGCAAATTCTTCAATAGTTACCCATTTATACAAGTAGGTTAAGCCAGGACTTAATACTGCCCCCGTGTTTGAAATCATTTCCTCTTTGCCAGAGTGATACAGTGAGTGCAGCAAATACCTGAGCGTTGATAACAGAGTATTGCATCGAGTAGACGGACAGTAAGCACCTTTTGACTGTCTCCTATACCCTAGTATCCCGTGACTCTCTTTCACTGCATTTAAAATAATGAAAATGAGGACTTGCCCAGATCAGGAGGTAAGCTCTGCTTTGCGGCAGGTTGTGTAGTCACAGGTCTTATGTCTGCGGCTGGGACAGGGTTCTGTCGAATTGCCTGGCTGCTGCTTCCATGTCCAGAGCAGTTATTTGTCCTCAGTGACGTTCTCCAGGTACGTCAGGGCTGGTGCAGAGGGTCTGAGCAGCACAGCACCTCTTCCGAAGAGCCAGCGCCCCATCTCCAAGGCGCCTCTCCGGCAGTGAGCCTGTCGGGAACCCACGGCAGCCAGGGTGTCTCCTGAGGCCTTTCTTCCGTGTCGGAATTTAGTCCATTCTGCTCACAAAAGACAAGCCCAATGAGAAGCTGGCCATGCGACCCAGGATCAGCCCTTATTCACCTTCTGGATGAAACAAAGGGTCACTGATTTAGGGCCTGAATAATGCAATAGCTGTTAGCAGCACCTGAGTCAGAAAATGCCCTTTGGGAAATGCTTCTTCAGGATGAACGACAGAGGCCATCCCTTCCCCCTCTTCACCTGTCCTACCGTTAAATTGGGGATACTGGGGAAATTCCCTGATGCCCACTCCCTCTGAGGTCCTTGCCAACCACAGCCAGCCTTCTTTGCCAGACATCAGGGTGCTGTTGCTAATCGTTCCACTGTTAGAAAACAGGCAACTGCAAGTATTTACGATAATCCTTTGCAGTAAATATTGTAAATGTCTCTCTGGTCACAGACTAGAGACCGTAATCTAAGTTTTTGTGTTATAAAGGAGAGGCTTGCTATTCAGAGAGAGGAAAATCAAGCAGAAATAATAGTAATTTACACCTCAACAGGGATTATAGTTCACACTGTGATGTCATATATATTTTTTGATCTTTCTCACCAGTACTGGTAGGACAATCCAGGATTATTGTCTCAATTTTACAGCTACACATCAGAGAGGTTAACAGATTTCTAAAAGGTCACACAGTCAACTGGCAGTGAAACTAGAACAGAACAAAACATCTGGTATCAAACCCTGTGATTTTTCTGCTCCCACTCAAAAATAGCAAGTGAAACAAGCAGAACCCTCTCTTACTGTTACTTTGTTCTGTTTTTATCACAAAGAGAGGTTAGACGTTGTCTAAACCAGTTCAATGTCACTTAAGGCAATTTATAGTCTGGTTAGGTTAAGTGTGACATCAGAATTCTTGGATTTAAATTCCAAATTTTATTATTCATTAGCTATGGGAACTTAAACAATTTTTTAAAAATTCACTAACCCTCATTTACCTTGGCTATAAAATGGGGATAACCACAGTATCTACGTCAGAGGATCATTATACATGAAATGAAATAAAAACCACATAAGACACACACGTCTTTAGTAAAAGATAGCAGTGACAGTGTGATGATGGTGATGGTGGGGGTGACAGTGAGAGTATGACCAGTAGTAAAAGAAGCAATAATTTCAAAGGCGTGGAAATCAATGTATTGAGATAAGACTAATACTACAGATTGAAATAAAATAACTTAAAAATTTAGCAGAATATTGTGACCCCCTAGTTTAAATTTTCCTGCTCTGGGAACCAGAACCTCTAGAAAGAAGGAACTTGAAATCACAGGTCATGAAAAACAAGTCTCCCCTTGTCGCTGGGCCATTACCTTCGTGAAGGGCTATTGTTCTTTATTTTGTTCTTGGCATTAGAGGGTGGAGGTATTTCATGGGTTTGCACCTGGTCTTTCCTCCTGTAGTAATGGCCACATCACTGGGGTGAACAACAGAGTGAGGATCTGCCAACTAACAGTTATGTCCATGCTGGTAACATTTTTGAAAACCAGAGAAATTACTATTGGGAGGGTTTGAGGTCCTAGTGGACTCACTCTGACGGATGTGCGGTCATCCTTCCCCGCACGGCCTCTTCTCGTGGATTCATTTTCCTTCCCCAGCCTATTGGTATCATGATGGCCGCAGATGTGCGTGGACCAGTGAAATGTGAGCAGTAGTGATGTGTGTGCCCTTTGGGCTTACGTCTCCCTTCTCCTCTGCCATGAGAGCAGCCGTATGTCGGCTTTGTCCTCTATGGAAGGCTATACGGGGCAAAGCTGAAGTTGCAAAGCTGAAGTGATGTGTGTGTAGCATAACTGACAAATCAACTTTCACTTTTTTTGAGGTTGTTTGTGCAATATAATTTAGCCTGACAGACACATCCCACTGGATAATGAGCTACTGTGGGAGCAGACCATGTTTTAATTATTATTAGATCGAAATTAACCACTTTAGTACCTAGTATGTACTCAGTAAAAACACTGTTGAATGAGGAGGGGAAAGCAATGTATCTATTAATATTGCTTTAGTTTGAAAACCTACCTGTATGTCTGAAATTTGAGAAATTGCTAGGTTTTATCTCCCAATTATTTACAAATAATGATCATTAAACCAAGATGTTATACACAGTAGACATTTAATACATACTTATTGATTTTCTAGAGCCAGCTATGTTTTAACTTTCCTGCCTCCCATAGCACTTGATTATATATTGCAGTAGACTGGATTCTTCAAAGACAAGAATCTTGTTATATTCATATTTATTTCCCCATAACCTAGAATATCCTTATCACATTTGTCACAACTATACAACCTGGTGCTTTATATATACCTGGTAAATGCCTGACTGAATGAATGATTCTAAGAAGTGTATTTCTGATAGATATATTTCAGGTTGATAGGCATGAAGTTAGCTGGTGGGGAGAGGGGAACTTTCATCCCGAATAGTATCCATTTATTGTCTCTGAGTACTAGCCAATGATCAGATATTGACCTTACAGAGTCAGTCATGTTCATAGTAAGTGTTAGGGGCTGTGCTTTTATTCATTAAAGGTACCATGTAGAATACAGAAGAGTCAGATAATATTGGAAACAGAATTTTGTTTTACTGTGTGTGGTGAGTACATGCATGCATCTAGTTAATTGATAAACACCCCCAACAATGGGGAATTGCAATTAGTATAATTTTGGTCATGAATCTCTGTTAAATTTAATTATACGGAACCCAAGTTGAGAATGAATTTACTCACATTTATAAAATTTGTGGGGTCCATATGGGTGAACAGATTGCTTTATTCACAGGTTGTCCCATGTGGGGGTTATAACCAGAGATAAATCTCCCTACCTCTCTGTCCTTGATGCCAGAAAGAATCAGCTGCAGCAGTCAGTGCTTATGGAAATTCGGAGCTAACTGTATGAACATCAATTACTAAGATGTTCTGGGTCTGGATGATTGGAATCGCCTCCAACCTACCTCCTTGCCTCCTGCCTCCCTAATCGAATTCCTTCTTCATCGTAGTGCCAGATTCAGCTTCCCACATCACCATTTTTATCATGTTATTTGCAGCCTTCAATGGCATCACTTTGTCTACTGAATACAATCCACCTTGGAATGATATTCAAGGCCATCTGCCAATCATGCTTCAACTGGCCTTCCAAGCTTAAGCCTCACCTCCCACCTGCACAAATTCCAAGTTCCAGCTGAACTGAATCATTCAATCTTTCCTTCTGCACCTTTTATGTTTCTGCCTCCTGTGTCATTCCTTCTGTCTAGAAAACACTTTCTATCCTCTTCACAGTCATTTAGTATTTATTAAGTATTGAGATCTGGGTGTGGCCTTGTTTAAACCACCAGGGATAGAGCGCTTGACAAGACAGCCTAGGTCTCTGTTCTTTTACAGCTTATAAAGAAATCTATTCTAATTTCTAAATATCCTCATATCTCCTCATTAGGGCATCTCTTACTGCTTGCTAGCCAGAAGAGTTCTTTCTTCCTACTACAAATTTTTAGCCCTTACTGTATCACCAATTGCAAGTTTACCTTCTCACTACATTTTGGGAAGTAAGCTCTTGGAGCGGGAAATCACAAGCATATCTGTACATTTCCACAAATGTGGTTCCTGGAACATCGCACATCTCAAAAATACTTATTATTATTTGAAGGATGATTAACAAAATGAATCAATAGCAAGCAACATCTTTGAGCATTTACTACCACAGGTATGCAATCCCTCACTTCTACAGAAAGCCGACATGGTACATGTTATTTTTCCAGCTCTCTTAATAAGAAACTGAGACAGGCAGTGTGGAGTTCATTGGGAAGAGCAGAACTTCCCTCTCTCAAATAGGGTTTAGCTCCTCTCCTTAACTATAGACCTAGCCTGTGATCAGACACTGACTTAGAGAGTCAGTTGGGCTCATGATAGGGAATGTGGGTTGACCCTGGTATTACTGATTTATGTTATCATACAGAATCGTGTAAAATGATCCTTTGAAAACAATTTGGCTGCAAAGTTGTTGTGGCCAAACTGGGGTCCAAATTCAGGTTTATTTTATTGCAATGTTCACACATTTCTCCCACATTCGCCCCCATTCTGCTGAATAAAGAAAATCACTGAAAGGACCCAAACACACCCACTGGAGCAGGTTCTGTTGGTGCCTGGCCCACATCTCCTAAGTACTGACCTCTCCATTCCCAGAGTTCTCTGTACTCCACATGCCCGTGAGGCTGTTATCTGGCCATGAAAGTAGTGCCAAACTCCATGCATTGCAAAGTTCATGTCCTCAACCGCCATCAGACAGGGAGAGGCTATAGAAACACCCCAGCCTCCTCTCTCCTTGGCTGGGATAACTCTGTAGCATATTCTACACTGTGTTCCATGTTTCTTCGGTACCATGTCAGGTATTTGTTTGAATATGCGCCTTGTATCGACTTGCTTCCCCTCCCTGTCTCATGTGCCATCAGTGGTTCTTGGAATCACTCCCTCTACCTCCATCCTGCTCCACCCACCGCCACACACACTTACACTCAGGTTCTTGTCTTAGGGTCTGCTGCTGGAAAACCCAAACCAAAACACACCCCTAATGTTTAGTCAGTTGTCCTGCCTCCTGACCTGCCCTCTCGACTGCCAATGACAACCACCTTTGCTCATTTCATCACCCAAAGGCCTGTCATCTGCAAGCTTAGCACTGCTTGGCTGCAGCCTCGGGCTCTCAGCCAGGGTGTGCTTGTGTGCAAAAGCCCTCTTCCCAGTCATGGTCATGACTGTAGAAATGTTTGCTGTTCTTCCCCAGGTTAATTGTGCCAAACCGGCTGTAGTTTCAGGAAATTCGAAGAAACCTGGTGCTGAATTCTTTGGCTGCCTCTCTCATGTGGTCAGCCTCACCCAGGCCTAGGACAATGCTGTCCACTTCCCACTTCTATTCTCTCTAAGGACTATTTGTGGGCCTGGTCCCATGACTTAGTGAGGGGAGGCTTACCCATTACTGGTCCATCCTAGAGCTTTTCTGGGTAATGGGAGCCTGCTTCTGTTTCTCCAAATACCACCTTGGTCAGACTTAGGGAATATATGAGAAGACAAAAATCAATAAAGAAAAAGAAAATAAGGAAAATAAAGAAGGAAAAATCATGTGCAAACTTCACCTACCAACTGGAATCCAAGGATATTTTGTCTGGTTGGAAGAGGTCACTTTGGCCCTTCACTCAGTGCTTCGGTCTGGGGCACTTGTAAGTATGAGCCATTTGCTCTTTCCTGTATTTCCCCTAATCTCCTCTCTGCCCAGGGTCATGTACTTCATCCTAATTGGCACTAATTATCTTGTCTTAAGAGGTATTATGACAAGGTGGTAAAGATACGAGTTTTGAGGTTAGAATGGGGCTGAAATCCTATCAATCGACCTGACCGGCTATTCAACCTTGAGCACATAACTTAGATTTTCTGATCCCCAATTGCTTTATATAAAAACTGAGGTAGCTTCAACAATCCCGAAGTACATTTTAAGGATAACGGATATGTTGGACATGTTTTTGTTAATACATGTTGGACATTAGTAACTGGGGGCTTCTTGTCATATGTCTGATGTTTTTGGAATATCAATCTTGAGTTTCTCTGTTCTTTAAGCATTTCTAGTAACTTAGAGAGACTTGCATCTCTTTTTCATAAGAAGGAGAGTTTAGATTTTAGATCAACATTCATGGACAACATGGCCCTGGTTCAAAGTAGTCTTGAGATGATTTCAGAGGTCAGAAGCACAGTCATGTTCACCTCTGACACAGCTGAGCTGTGAGTAATGGCTGACTTGGGAAGTCTTGCTGGGAGGCCATGAAAAAAATTATGGAGTTGTCACTGGCAGTGATTTGAGTTACATCTTTACATTGGTCATTGTTCATTGTGCTAACCTTGGGTGATCTTCAGATCCAGTCAGTCTGAAGCATCCATCATCTGACATCATCTGACATCACTCTGGGCTATGAAAGGTATAATCTAGTACCCTCAACCCCCACCTGGACATCCAGCCTCAGACGACTCTTCCTCCCCACAAACAAGTTGGATTTTGCACTTTGGGATGTCACTGCATATTTCACTTTTACTATAAGGACTTTCAAAAGATTAAAACCCTGCTTGCAAGATTTATAACCAGTGGATTTGGAAACAAATGCCTTTGCTTTGAATATGTTTTCTGCCTCTCCCTGGCTGTATTAACTTGACTTCCACAACCATAATATTTGCTTACAATATGAAATAGGGTTGTTATGAGTGGTAAGTGGGGCATTTATGATGAAAGTGATTTGTGAGCAATAGTCACAGTTCCTTCCCCACAAGGGATTCATGGGAAGAAGCACAGGTGCAGAACTTCGTTTTATCTCATTTGTCCTGCAGATTCATTATCTGCTCCCAGGTAAAAGTAAGTTGCCCCTAAAGATTGTCTGAGAGAAAAGCAAAGAAACACATTGACAGATGGTTCTACTGGGAATTAATATCACTCTCCTAGGCAGACAGTGATGGATATGGTTAAATGGGTAGAGGCTCTCATTGTAGTCATAATGCCTGGTTATAATTAGATGATGAAGAATGTGCTAGTGGGGGTGAGGATTTAATAATGTGGGTAACTGTTGAACCACTGTGTTTTATACTTGAAACCAATATAAGATTGCATATCAATGATACTTCAATAAAAAAAAAGAATGTGATTTAGCTAAAATGTGTAGGAGTAATCAAGTTGTCTGGGATTTAGGACCCAGACCCTAAGGTAAGTATGAACTTGATTTTGAACCACACTCTATTGGTGATTTAAAATTTATGTCCAAGCCACTAAGAAAAAGGCTCTTTGAAAAGTATGAGGAGTCAGTTTGGGGACTGTTAGGTTAGTGTATCCAGAGAAGTATTTCTCAAAATGTGGTCTTAGAAGGCCCCAAGCATTGGACAAATTGTCCAGGTATTGTGTTAAAACACACATAACAAGACCTAAAGAATCAGATATTTGAGGTGGGACCTTCACATGTGTCTCAAATGCTCTCAGATGCTTTCTATGTCAGGGCTCTGAACAGCATTCTTTGGAGTACACAACTTTGAAGGTATTGATCCTCGTCAGCCTGCTGTCAGTACAGTCGGAATTTGTAAAATGTGCAAAACACCTGAGATCTGAACTTACCATATGTCACACCTTAGACCTACCTGCAGGTGCCACTCTGGTCTCAACCCTGTCTTATTGATTCTGGGTAAAGATGTTTCCTTTGGACCCAGCTGCAATGTCTGTTCATGTATGAACAGTTACTCAACATCCATTCTCTCCAGTTACAGGTTCATCATTCTCGCAGTCAGAATTTTCAGCCTGGAAGGCAGCAGACAAGTAACTTACAAGCCTTTCCTTCTACAGGTAAGTGCGTGCGGGTGTGTGAGGTTGGTGGGGAGGATGCACAGGCCCCTGTCTTGGGACTCAGGACGTGCTCTCCCTGTCTCCTCTGGGCTTCCCATCTGGAGAACTGCTGTGCTGTCCACTCCTGCATCCTCTGCTGCTGCCATGCCAGCTGCGCCTCCCAAGCCCACCTGTGCCATCGTTGCACTGTCAGCCCAGCTCTGCCCCTGCAGCTGCCGCAGATGGAATGCTCTCTCTAAATGTCCTATAAATCTCAGGTAGCTTCCCAGTGTCTGGGGATTTCTGCTTCATAGAACCACAGTGAAGTACCTCCCTCTGTTGATAAATCCTCTTCCTTTCCACCTCAGGGCCTTTGAACAAGCTTCCTCCACCTTCACCTTCTGCCTCCTTTATCTGATTCACTGGTTTTTATCCCGTAGGTCTCAGCCTGAATGATGTCTTCTCAGAGGGTCAGGCCCCCAGGACTACAGAGCCTGGTTCTTTCCTTTCCCGGCATGTGCCTCACCTATAAGGACTCTGATGGAGCTCTGGGTGCTAATGTCTTTGTATTCCACTAGAGTCAGGCCCAGAACTGGAGTCTCTGTGAGGGAAAGTATTCCTCCATCACTACTGTACGCCCACAGTTAGGTGGCACATTAATTGTACCAACAGCTCCTGGGATGATCAAACTTTGCTTGGTTTGTATGTCTGAGCGCTGTGGAAAGTGATGTGGTAGTGGAAGTTTAGATCTTATTATGTAAAATGTATTGAGAACCTAATCATCCCACTGTCAGCTGGCACCTTGTGCAGCACGATCTCGCACAGCCCACACACCCCGCGCTGGCCGTGACCCCACTCGGCATCTGACCTCTGCATTATGGCTGTTTTCTGAACTTTTATTCCAACTACCAAATGGTCCCACAGGGACATTTTTTTTAAAAGTAGCCATTTGTACACTGATTCAGAGGCAGAAAAAATAAAAGAGCGCCTTTCATTTATTTTAGATCGTTGGTCTCAATTTACTCTTGAGGTTCTCCGTTTGCTGAGAGCAAGCAACAGGCGCCTCAGACTCTCCATGTATTTGGGGGAAATTCCAAAACATTTCAAAGTTCAACCTGCACATTAAGGTAATCTCTCCCTTCTCCAGGGGTCTCTCCCCTAAGGTGCAAGGGGGCACTGGGGAGTCTGATGGGGTGGGGGCCGACTGCAGGGCCAGGCGCTGGTCTGCGGGGCTGCGGTTTTCTCCATGAGGACTGGCTGGTCCGTTTGGGGTCTGCTACTTAAGTCCGCTACCCCCAGCATGACCTGCAGGCTCAGTGCCCATCTCTGCAACCTCTCCATATGACCACAGGCTTCTTTGTGATCCATGGAGTCTTGCAGCAATTTTCTGTCCCCAGTGGGACACGCTGGAACACCCAGACCCCATGGACAGCAGACATGCACTCTCTCTTCAAGCATTTCTGAGCTTCTGCCCAGGAAGCAGCATTTGCTCTTGAGCCATCAAGAAAGTGGGGGATCTGTAAGGAGCCTGTCGTTTTCCCAGGCTATATTCTGGAAAGCAAAATAAGCCTTTCTGCACTGGGATTCTCCAGAACTTTCTGTTTAAGTCTAGCAGTTCCAACCTTTGAAGTAAAGAGCCAGAGCTCTCCTGTCTTATGGCGTCTCAACCCCTCACATCCTTCCCTCTGGCCTTTCCCTCCCTTCTCCTCTCTCTGCTCCAGTGCCCCTCCCCTTCCTGTCTGACAGTGACTCCGATTACATCTTATCTTTCTTTTTTCTAGTCCTCCTTCGTGTAGGTAGATTTCTCCCAATCTTTACCTGGAACATGAAATACCTTAGTATGGTTTTAAAGAAGTAAGACATCAAAGTTACACAAGGAAGGAAAAAAAACATTAGGTAAGCAAAGAGAGAAAATATATTAAGAATTTCAGAACAGTCATCTCTACGACTCAAACCAGCTCTCACCCTGGGGTGATTTCACTCTGCAGGGGACATTTGACAACATGTGGAGACAGTCTGGGTTGTCACAACAGGGCAGTGCCACTGGCACCCAGTGGGCAGAAACTAGGGTGCTGCTAAACACCCTACTGTCATAGGAAGCGGTCCCACAACAGGGAATTAGCCAGCTCAAACAGTCAGCAGGGCTGAGGCTGCAAAACTCTAGCTTCTTAATCATAAAAGACACTTTAAAAAACCTTGTGCACATTAAGAACTAGTTATTCTCATGTAGAGACAGCAAAACAAAAGCACAGAGGTTAAGAAACATAGGCAATCTTACACAATTTTAATAATTGGACTTCTTTAAACTCAAAATGTACATCATTTGAATCTAAATGCCTATTATTTCACCAGACTGCTTACACACACACACACACACACACACACACACACACACACACACACACACGTACTTACACACATGTGAATGTACATACACATACTGAGAAGTAGTCTTAGATGGTAGTTAGCTAAAGACTGGGGGTCCAGTGTCTGAGCATGAGTAACAGCATCACCCAACGCCCTCTTCCAGGAGTGGACAAGATGTAATCTGCCTGTGAAGTGTGGTGAATAATCCTACCTGATGCAATGAACCAGGAGGAGAGTTAAATCCAGTATCCCCTACAAAGCAGTTAGCAGAGTGCTTAGTGTATAACTGCACTTAAAGTATTTGTTTGCATTTCCATGACGTATGTCAACCTAACCATATATGGCACCATGCCAGAGCACGGTGTCTAGTCATTGGCCATGTTGGCTTCTGAATTGTCAGGACTAACATATTAATGTGGTGACCACTATCTTTGGAGAAAATGAAGTTCCCAGTTTTGTCCTAATAATAAACATTTGAATCTTACTATGTGCATTAAACCAAGGCTTTTCCAAACCTCTATCATGGGCTATGGAAATAGCAACAGATCAATTGATCAGCTACCACATAAAGAATATTTGTAAACTTGTTCACTGTAAGGTTGGTCCATCTATTATTTTATTCTACAACTTACTGAAATAAAAAGAATCCTGTTGGCTTAGGAGAATGACCTATTTCTCTGCATCCTCAGATTATCCCCTCAAGGCTGCCCTGCACTTTTTGTGCGTCCCTGGGCTTGGACAGCTGTCCAAGGAAGGCTGAAGGGTAGTGTGTGCAAGCCTCCCTAACAGGTACTGCTGCTGCACAACACAGAGAGGACAAGTAGTGACTCTACCACATTTTGCTAAGCTGATGGACAGTAACCGTAATGTGGTTCTCAGGGTAGTTCCCTATTAGTAAGATGGAGATCATATAGTAGCCATCCCTTAGATCCTTGTGTTGACTGGATCTGTACTGTTGGAACTCAACCAGGAGTTGGGAGGGGTGCAAGTTGTAGCACCCCAAAATCTCATGACTATAGACTATCTATGGTTAAAAGAACATATGGGATGTGAACAGATCCCAGAAATGGGCTGCTTTAATTTGTCTGATGGTTCAAGTACAGTTGGAAAATATCCATCATATCATAGATAAATTTTCACAAATGCCTAGGGTGCCTAAATGGTTTTCTTGGCTTCACTGGAGATGGCTGGTAATTATAGATTTGCTTTGTTTATGTCACCGTATTCCTATTATGTTAATATGTGTGTGCAAATTAGTTAGTAGTTTAAAACCTATACATACTTAAGGTACTATACAAGAAGATATGTCAAAGAAATAATCAATCCTCCCAAGTTTCCTTCATATGCTACATCTATAGCTTTTCTTCTTCCTTCCTAATTACAAACCTTAAATAGAATTCGTGCCTCATATCGAATTTACCGAGTATCATAATTCCTAGAATTAAGTAAGGCAATCTCAATTCAGTTACCAGAACAGCATTTACCACCTTGTAAATGCTAAATGAATGGAACCACTATTAAATAAAAGCCTTAAAAATCTGAAAGAGCTATAAGAACAAGAAAGAGACAAGATCAGAGGTGAGGGGCAAGGTTTCTGAAGAGAGGATGTCGGAAAGGACATCACAGCTTGATGACCAAACTTCTGCCTTAAAGCCAGCCCATCGATTATCATTATACATTCAAACCTAAGGCCATTATGACCGGAGTTCCTATCACACATGTAATTAGAATGAGTTGCATTTGTTTGGAAACATGTCAGATGAAAATTTAGAGATGGCAGTAATAAATAACCATGGAAGGACTGATGATATATAGTGAAGTGAAGGGCAAATAACTTGAGGTCAGTTAATGAGAGCATACATAACGCTGAAGTCCCTCCTGCGAGCGCGTCACAGCAGCATGCAGGGACGATGTGTGCGTGATCCTAGGTCATATGCAAGTGGTTCACGATGCTCAGGATCTTCTGTGTGAGAAAAGCCAGGGCTTTGTTCTGTTTTTGACTTTTACAATGACTACTAGAGATGTTTAAAATGTCACCTTTTGGGTTATGTTGTAGTTTTCTTGAAAAAAGCATGTAGTTTATTTTCAATTAGTGCCAGATAGAAGGTAGTTTTTAAAAGATACTTGAATGAGCCACTTAAGTTTTATTTAATGCTAAAGTCAAGTTCAAGAACTACTTCTACGGGAAGAGTAGGGGGTCTGTTCACCACTGATGATGCTTTCTGACACGTAGGGACCGCCCCTTAGCAAAATGGCCCTCTTCTCTCTGCCACCTCGGTGGCTCCTTCCGGGGGAGAATGTGAGGCGATGAGGCAGATCACATGAGTGATTCTGGGATAGGGTGTGCTTGGTTTTATCTGTTCTGTTACCTTTCCCTGTGAGCTCACCGCGCCATCTAAGTCATGTGCTCTCAATTTGTCTCGGCCGTATTGTGCACTGGCTTGTAGAGATCCCAGATAAACTCATTCATTTAATCTTCTATACTCACTCAGATTGGTGCAGAACCCAAAGTGGCCTTCTAAAACCCCAATGTCTGGTGTGTTGCATGAGTAACATTGAGAAAAAGGCAAGAGGCAGAAGTAAGGGTAACATCAAGGTAAAGTAACTGGGAGATACAGAATTCCGTCAGGGCCAAGTCAAACAGTTAAGATCTGGTGCTCAGACCCAGAAATCCCACAACTAGCTATTTACCCAAGAGAAATGTGAACATCTGTCCACACAATCCTATATACTAAAAATGTACAGCAACTTTATTAATAGTAGCCCTAAATTGGAAACAAGCCTAATACATCTGAACAGTAAGTTAATAAACAAATTGTAGTGTTTCTGTAAGTGGGATAAGCTCCTCACCCTCACGACAGCACAGGTAACTTTCAAAAACATTTTGCTCGGTGAAAGAATTCAGACTGAAAAAGCTGCATCTATAAGATGCCGTTCACATGAAGTCCTACAGTGGCAAGACCACAGTGACAGGCAGCTCCGTGATGGGGGTGGCGGTGGTGGATGACTGCGTAGGAAGAGGCAGAGGACAATGCTTTCAAGGGCTACGCGTCTGCTGTACCGAGATCGCGGAGGTGCCACACAGCCGCACACAGTAGTGGAGACTCGTCAAAATGTCACGTTAAGATGGTGAATTCCCTCGCATGTAAATCATATCCACAGAACATTGCTTAATAGAAAATGAAGGTTGGAAAAGAAAAAGAATGAAAGAGGAAGGAATCCACAGGACCGGCTGGGGGAGGGTCAATTATATATCAAGTGCATACCAATCATAAGAAAATGAGTGATTATATTAATGTCAGGAAGTAACTTGAGACTGAGGGGAAGCAGGTCCGCGCTGAAGCACAGCTCGGAGGAAGAAGTGCAGAGGACTGGGCGCAGCAAGCACGGAAGCAAACAGAAGGTGGTGCTGAAGTTCCTGCGGACCAGGGCATGGACTCTCGCCGCTGAGAGGAGCACTGAGAAAGGAGCCTCCCAGGGTCCAGGTGCTTCAGTTTGCTCAAGTCTAAGGGCAAAGCAGAGAAATTGAGAAAATCTCTCCCACACTCCAGACCTTAAGTCTAAGGCACTGGGGATTCAGCACTGGAGCGGTCTGAAGCCTGATTTTAGTACTAAATGTAACTAAAGCGGTAATAACCCGCCCAGTTCACTTATGCACTAGATTGGCTCAGCCCCTTTTATTAACTGACTGATAGAAAAATAGGAATTTTATTTTCTGAGAAGAAATATTTCTCAAGTCTTAGTGTTTTTTACACACAATGTTTAATATTCAAGTTTTTAAAAATCAGACAAAAAAGTTAAGAAAGTAAGGTACATCGTCAAAATATTTTTTAATAATCAAAAGAATCTGGCCCAGAAATAGCACAGAAACTGGAGTTTCCAGTTAAAGAATTTAAAATGACTATAATAAAACATTAATATTATGGAAAAAATATTTGAACATCTGGGGAATTTCAATAGAAAGACACAAACTATTTAAAAAAAGTGAAGTGGAATTGTTATATATGAAGTATATGCTATCTTTGATAAGGAATTATTTTGTTGGATTTCTTAACATCCTGGTTAAAGCAATGTAAAAAAATCTGTCAGCTTGAAGACAATAGAAATTATCCAAAGAGAAACAGAAAGCAAAAAGTAAAAAGAAACACTTATGACAGAATCTTCAAGACCTTTGGGGAAATAGTAAACTTCCCAAAAGATGTGTAACTGCAGTTCTAGAATAAGTTGAGAGAGTCAGTGGGTGGATCAATAGGAAACATAATATATATAGTAGTCAATAGTTTTCTGAAATTAAAGAGACTATTCTACAGACCCAAGAGGCTCAGAGAAGTCCAATAGGAATAAAGAAAAAGAAAAAAACATACCAGGTATGTCACAGTGAGTGAAGAATGAAGAAAATGAAAACAGCCTAAAAGCATTCAGAGAAAAAAGAAACATTTCCCTTTATATAAGAATACATATAGACAAACTAGACAAAAATTAAGTGAAGCTATAGAAAATCTGATTAACACAATCAAGCCACTCGACCTGTTGATATTTACAGAATTTTACATCCAGCAAAAACAGAATGTATGTGATTTTCAAGTGCACATGGAACATTCATCAAGGTAGAACATATAAGACAAATAGAAAACACATACCAAGAACATAGCTTTAAACCGAGTCATGTCAGTATTTATATTAAATATGAATGGTATAAACATCTGAACTGAAAGGCAATACTGGTTTTAAAAATCAAGTTACATGTTTTTGCTGTCTGTAAGAAATATCTTTTAAATATAAGACCCAAATTTAAAAGTAAAATGAGGGAAAACAATTATATATCAAGTGCATACCAATCATAAGAAAATGAGTGATTATATTAATGTCAGGAAGTAACTTGAGACTGCAAACTGAAGTCTGGAGGAGATTTCATAATGATGAAGGGATTCATTCAGCAGGAACAGATAACAAAAGTAAATGTGTTTACATCTAATAACATCTAATTTACATCTCATAGCTTGAAACATAAAGAAAAAAATAACAAAATTGCAAGAAAAAATATACAAATCCAAATGATTCTTGGAAATTTCAACACATTCCTTATCAGGAATTGACAGTAAAAATAGAGGGAAATTCAGTAAGAATAGAGAAATATTTTACACAATGCTCTAATTAAACTCAAGGTCACTGACATTTTACAACATCCATATAATAATAACTAAATGCATAGTCTTTTTAAGTGAACATAGGGTGTTCACTAAGATAAACCAATAGGGTCAATTAAATCTCACTATATATAAAATAATCAAAATAACACAGAGGAAGTTCTCCAGTCACAGTATAATTAAATTGTAAACCGATTTAAATAAAGATTCCTGGAAACTCTCTGAACCTTTGGAACTTAAGCAACATGCTTATTACATCAAAGAAGAAATTCATAGTTTTAAATTTCTATGTTAGAAAAGAATAAGTGTCTAAAATGAATTCTCAACACTTCCACCTAAAGAATCTAGGGAAAAAAGAATAAATTAAACCAAAAGAAGTGTTACTTGTAGTTTTTAGAAAGACCAGATAGCTTTAGTTACAAAAAGGCTAAATATAGAAAACAAGAGCTGAGACTTGCAAGGACAAATTAAGCTAAAGAATATGATTAACTCAAACAATAGAAATGATCATAAATGAATGAACAGATGCATGAATGTGTGGACTGGTAGTGCCTGAGGACCTAGAAGGGGAAAAATGAAGAATTTTGCCGGGTCTGTGCTGGGAAGTTTTACATGGTGCTTTGCACAGACTATTTCTTATTATAACAACCATCCCAGATACAGACAACGGATACTTAAGGGGATGAAATCTTTAAGTTTACCTTGCTGGTAAGTATGTGAGGCATGGAGTGACCCAAATTCATCTGGCTCTGAGTCTGTTCTCTTTTCTATATATCAGTGACCCCAAAGAAACTTTGCTTTAAGCAAGAATGTGAACATGTGTCAGCAGCCTCTTTTATCTCTTATTCATTCATTTGTAGACAAATCCTTCTCCACACAGAAAAGTGACATGGTAAAGTAAGTGGCATCACCTTTGAAATCAGACAACACTCATTCTGAATCCTGATACACAGACAAAAACACTTGGATTCAAATACCACATAACAAACCTTTGACTTCATATCTGATTTTTTCTTTAAATTGTACATACAGAAAATGGTTCACTGAATAAACACTTTGAAGCTCCTTACAAATAAAGAACATTCATTATAGTTGTATTTAAAAGAAAAAAAGGATAACAGTTGAAATCAATTTTAATGCCCAACCATAAATAGTGATTATTTTACATATATAAGACCATGATGAAGACATTAAGGCAATTGTTTTGAGATTTTATTAAAGACCCTAATTAAGATTATGTTTTAATATTAAGAGAGCAGAATTTGGAAGGCATCAGAGTATGATCCAAACCTTATAAAATATTTATAACTATATAATAACCTACATTAATATCATGTCCATCTCAAACTTCTGGTTTGCCAAATCTAAAACTGCCCACCAATTATCAACTATCCCTTTTCTGTTATCCAGTTATGATTATTTATTCTAACTCTAACACTGGCACCAATTTTATAATCCCAGCCTTGTCTGGGGTCTCTGGGCTCAATTTCCCACCTTTCCTCTGAGCTCCAGCCACACGCACTCCGGCCCTGATGCCAGTGTACAGGTGTACAAAGTAAAAACACTGAGTGGTGAGATGCTTTTCCTCCCCGAATAATTATCCCCATTATCTTGGAATAATTGAACAGCCAAGAGTGCCTGGAAAGCCTATCAGAGTTAAAAAACAAAAACAAATAAAAGCAAAAAAAACTTCCTAAGAGAAGATATGAGTGGATAATCTAATGGGCGTTTTCCATTTTTTACTGCACATGTCTGTGATAGAAGCAAATGTAATTTTTGTGTAGTTGTAAGAAGGGAAATTGAAACAGGGATCATTTTGTAGCATTATATTCCTGTGCACTTGTTTCGGTTTCTCCCTGTAATAGCTGCTCACCACTCTGGTGTAATTGCGTAGGTCATTTGTGGAAAAGCATAATTACACCTTAAGGTAATGTTCCCTTGTGCATTATTCAGTCATGAATTTTTCTAAAATAGACAGAGGGAGGGAGCTAGGTGACTGGAGGAGATGTCCTAGAATCTCAGATCGGAAGGGGCCTGGGGACCAGTCTCACCTCTTCGGTGCTACACGCCTGCCGGGACCTCTTCACTGAGCACACTGACCACAGTGCACTGGGATTGCTTTCTGTATAATGGCCTCCTTCATTAGGTTGGAGGCCCCTTCAAGGTGATGACTGGGTACAGTTCATATCATACATATTCCTTCTACACCCAGAACCTTGTCCAGCAGAGTATAAACTCAGAGTTTTCTGCTAAGTGAATGTTGAGGCAATTGCCAAGAAAGAAAAGATGGGGTAGAATTTATTTTTTGACAGATAATGTCTCATTCAAAGACATTTAGGTCAGTAAAAGAGGCAGCTTTACAATCTGATTGAACCTGAGTTTTCACAAAGGAGAAATAAATACAGAATGGAAAAAGTTTGGCATAGAGATGGATCTGGTTTAAATAAGTCTGATGCTCACCAGCTTGTCACCCAACCCTTATGAGTATCAGAATTCTCATAATAAAACATGGCCTGTCTTACCAATTGACACAGTCAGTGTCAAGTTCAAATGAAATTAGGCATCTGCAAGTGGAAAATGCAATGCTAGGTTTGGAGGTGTTTAATAATAATGCAAATGATGATATTTAGCTGCTGTCTTCTAGCCATAGCACAAAATTATTTATATTCAGTGCATCTTTTTTCAGTCAATGGCCATGCACGAATCAGTTACGATGTGCCAAGCAGTGTGCTAGGTTTATGGTGCAACGGTGAGCAAGACACAGTCAGGTAGGGAAGTCAGACAAGTGGAGGAGCTTCTCTCATCACCATCTATTGTAGTTAGCCTAAGCTAAATTCATAAAACAGATGTTTCATCTTTGATTCACTCCTCCCTTTAATGGCTAAGCACCCATATTAGAGCATGGTATATAATCAGTGCTTAGCAAATATTAGCTATCTTATTATAGAGGGGAAATGCCTACAGACTCCAGTTTCCTTCATTATAAAATTAAATTTGTAAAATGTAATTATAAATATGAAACCAAATAAAGCTAAACAATGGGAGAGAGTGGCAGGGAATCCAATTTTTTAAATGATACTCAGAAAAGACCTCTCTGAGGAGGTGACTTTTGAGAAAAGAATGGAATGAGTAAAAGGAGAAAGCAAGGAAAAGTGTAAGTGGGAAGAACATCCCAGACAGAGGGAACAGTACTTGAGAGGACACTGAGCAGAATAGCTAGAGAGCTCAAGGGCCATCCTACAAGTGACAGCAAACTACCTGACGGTGTACCCAGAAACTGGGCATCAACGTAAACCTCACACAGCTGTAGGCTCTCTCTTCCACTGATCAATATATTTCCCTTTGAACAAACACACTCAGGACAAATTTTATCAGAGAAAAAGAGACTTGATTATAGACGTTTCAGTTTTTATCGGAGCAAGGATTTCTTTATCAATTCCTCAGTCACATCCTACTTCTGGCCACCTTCTCCTTCGACCCTCAGTGGGACCACAGTCTGCGAGTCTGTGGCACATGCGATCACAAATAACGGAGGAGGCCGTTGGGCTCCCATTTACGATCCCCACATGTTCACGCTGGTTTATTCTTGGCAAGATGTGGCTCATAAACACACTTCTGAAACAGCTTTGACAGAGAAAAATGCTCATGATGTTTTGGTCCAGATGCTCTCAGGGATCAAAGACTTCCTGGCCATCAGCGGTCCCCTTGGAAGCTGCATGATTGGTTTTGCCGGATTTGATTTTGCCTGAATGTCAGGGACACTATTATCAGAGCATCCTTCTGGATGGAGAGGGGAGGGCTCTCTCTGCATTCTAAGCAAGTCAGAGCGAGTGCAAAAGAAACAGAAATAACTGAGTTTGAATCCAAGCACAGCCCCTTCCTCACTGAATGATTTTGAGGAAGTTATTCAGATACTTTGAGCTTCTGTTCCTATAAATGTAAGTGGACATAAAATATGTATTTTTTTCTTTTTCTGAACGTTTCTAAACTGTTTTAACTTGAAAGTAATGTTTCTGTCTCATCTTTGGTGCATGCGCTCAGGAAGTAATGGAAACATCTCTTCTACCAAGAAGGGGAAAACAGGCCGTCGTGGTTTTCTGCAATCTGAGCCATGCTGTCCTGGAGGGGACCACTGATTTTGACATCCTTGTTGCTGATGATTTTGATACCCAAATTAAAATTTTTTGGAACTATAGATTCAGAAATCACAAAAATAGCACAGAGATCTATGTACCTTTCACCCCATTTCCTTCAATGGTGGCCTTTCATATATCTATGGCAATATCACAACCAGAAAATGGTATTTGCACAATAAAAAAATTCACTTTTAGGGATTCCATGAAACAGTCTGGTGCCCATATTCTACCATTCACTTTTCCTCACTGTAGAATTCTTGTCTGAAGGAGTTACATACAGAGATATTAGTGTCTGGACATACCTAATACAGCAAATGAGAAGATCTTTGTTAAAAAGTGGATTGTAAATCATTGTTGGGCTTGAGGTCTAAGTGAAATTCATTTTTACATCCTGCTCTTTGACACTCATGCAGTTTCACTTCCAAAGAGAATACAACACACATAGAAATGTCAGGCACATGGCTGGGTCTGCCCTGAGGATGGAGCACTGTCTCACCTTGCGGAGTGCTTTCATGTCCAGAACGTGCACACAGAAGCGTCATTCAGGTAGGGGCTCATGATTAGAGCAGGAAATCTAAGAGAAACTGTGATGCTGACATGTGAAAGTCACTAGCCCTACTCTCTGGAAAACACATGGCCTGTTAATTATTCTGAGCTCTAGAAATTAACTGTTCCTCCTTTGGGATGAGCAGCCCAGGAAAGATATGTGGGGAGAAGGCAGAGGGATGGCGAAGGAGAAGAGAACTCCCTTCGTCCCTGGCCTTGCGGAGCACGACAGAGACAAGACACAGGCAAGACATTCAGCACAGTGTTGGGAACATAGTAGTTGCTCAATAAAAAATAATTCCATTCTCCTAACTCATATTCTTTTAAAGAAGCTGACCCACAAATAGTCAAAGAATCCCAATATTGGAAGGTACCTTAGGAAGTAGCTAATCCCACCCACTGAGAAATGCTCTCCAGGTTGTCTGAGTTCCTCTTGGAGACAGACTCATGTTCCCGAAGGGCAATGCTGGGTGGAAGACAGAGTGGGCTGGCTTATCGCGCGTCCATCCCAGGTCATGTAACGTATCTCTCTGCCTTGGAGAGGTTAAAAAGACGAGAGCTACATTTCGGAGACACCTTTGCAGGCATAGTTTCAGAGGTCCTAGATTCTGCAAAACAGATGCACTTTTCAGGGCCCTGGAGGCTGATGTGGGCCGCCTGATCACCTGCTCTGAGGCGGCTGCGGGGACGTTTCTAGCGTCTGGTTCCGGGGTCGTCCTTGCCCAGGATGGACAGTGGTGGCAGCAGTGTTTCCGTGAGACGAGCCTGGGTCGCCCAAGCGGCTGTGCTGGCGGCTCGGCAGTGCCATTCCCAGGAAATCTGAGCCCCGCAGATTCTCTGAGTGCTGTCGTATAATAAATATTTCTTTTCCTGCTGAAGATAGCTAGACTAGTTTTACTTTTAAACAAGGACCCAGATCAATACACCCTTCAAAGGCTCTATATTATCTACACAACAAAATGTGTTGTATTAATGTGACAACCAGGTGTCCACACGATTTACCCTCTGAGGCCTCTCCTGACTCATCTCTCACCCCTTCACCTTTCTTTTTACATTCTGACTCTGATTTTCATGAAGATCCACATTCCATTTTGAGGAAAGTCAGTTAAATAAATTTGACTTTTATTGCGTGGACTCTGTGTCCTCAGACTCTGTCTATTTTCTAGTTCTCTGCATGTTTGTGTGTAAGAAACCATTATTTTCCAGTCATGTATCCAGGCTTTAGGTTTAGAAAATCTCATGGAGCTTGCAATTAGATCAAATATGAATGGGGAAGAGAAAATAAAGATGTACACATGAAATATGTAATTTTAGATAATTATCTCTTTGCAACATAGCATTACAAATGAGTCATTAGGAAAATTTTTCTCTGAGGAGAAAATGTTGGAGTTAGGACCTGAGTTTTGATCAAGAGACAGCCATCAAAAAAAAAAAAAAGACAGAAAGAGGGAAAAGCAACAACGTCTGGAGAAAAAATTCTGAGCACAGGGAACCGCAGAAACAAAGGCTCAGAGGCAGCACAAAGCTCGGCGTCCTGACGGACAGGAAGGTCTGCGCACCTGCACGGGAGTGAAGGCGCGTGGGGTGGGAGAGGTTCAGGGGCGCGGGAAGGCCTAAGCATCAGGGCAGGGTGAGCCACGAGGATTTAAGTGCTCGTCTCCTGAATTAGGCTGAACAAAATAATTTCCCTCTCTCATGAGGATGCCCCAAAATTCTGAAGGTCTCCATCAAAGTGGACTCGGGGCCACCCCCGAAAAGCAGCGTGGTTGGAGGGGATGAAGCCGCTGACTGGGTGGGCATGGTGCAGCCTCGAGAGCAGTGGGAAACTGGGGGCTTACTCCTGGGCGGGGGGGTCCCATTGTCAGAAATGGTTGTTCATCCTACTAGGAGAAATCCATTCAGTTTGTAGCCAAAGCCATTCCAAAGGGTCTTGCAAAGACTTACCACCTTTCTTTGAAACAGACTGGGAAAACCCACCCTGTTATTTTCCTCTTTCTCTGCTTCCTTTCCTTTTTCCTCTGTATTACTAGCTATTTCTGAACTATTTGTTTTACTTGTAGTATATCAAATCTTCACAACAACTTTTCAAGGAATGCATGTTATCCCCCTTTTTCCGTCAGAGATGTTAATGCAAGTTAATGACCTGAGGAAGTCGTAGAAGCAGCCTGTAAACTCAGTCTCAAAGTCTGAGACTTCTTTTTTTCCTATATGCTATCATGACATTTTTTTTTTTACATGAGGAATCTGTGTATGTGACTCTTTCTGATTTAAGTACCTTTAATCTCTCAGTGTATTCCTATTTCTCACCGATCTGTCAGTTCAGTTACTACTGCCTCCAAAAACCCTTTCTGAAGCCCCTTGAAACACTGGGTCTGTTTACGTGTCCTCTCGGCGGCTCTTCAGTTTCTTCTCTAGGTGGAGCCTCAGTCTGTGAACACACATATCACATCTAATTGCATTTATCAGTTTACTCATCTTTCTCTCCTACTAGATGGATTTCTTCAGTGCAGTAATTGTTTTTAATCTTTCTACTCAAAGCCCTAAACTCTCTGTGCTTTCTCAATTAATTTTCCCTGAGTAAATAGGGAACTGGAGACATAAAGGAGGCAGGAGCCACAAGATGTATGGAGAAGTGATTCATCCGGGGCTTTCTAAGGGTATCAGGCATCTGCTACCATGCTGTTGTGTAACAAATGATCTCAAAACAGAACAGATTAAAACAGCACATACTTACTATTTTTCATGAATCTGATGGTTGGGTATGTGTTGGCTGATCTAGGCTGGGCTTGGGTCCAAATCGTAGGATTACTCCAAGTCAGTCCCATGTGTCTCCCACTCCTTTGGGACAGTGAACACCAGGCCACATGCTTTACCTGGAATGTAGGAGCTCTAGAGAATCATATTTTGAGTCTCTAATCACATTGTGTTTTTAACACCTCATCAGCCATCCAGGTTACATGTCCAACCCCAACACCAACAGGAAAGTCGTATGTGCTTATTGACAATGGAAGGAAAAGGGGGGCAAATATTTGCTCATAATGTTGCAAAGTAACTAACTAAAATAATAGGAATGCATGATTTACCATTTATTAAGAGTAGGATCTCGAAGCAAACACACTGCGCTCTTCTCTGGTGAGGACCGCTCTCTGTCTGGTGTGTTGGAGACAAACCTACCTGAAATAGAAGAACGCATAGTGGAGGATAGCTGTGATGTTTTCATTGTGCACCTACTAGGTTGCCGAACCAACACTGTAATTGCAAATACATGGGCTCTGTCTTCAAGACTCTCAGCCAAAAAGGGATGATGGACCTGTAAGTCAACCGTTTCTCTGCTGGACAATGCCTTCCTTCTAAGAAAATGCTCAGGGTTACAAGGAGCAGAGAGAGGAGCAAAACCGACTACATCAGTTCAGGTAGTTCTCCGGAACAAGACAGCATCAATTACCTCTCACCCCCCTGTAATTTATTTAAATGACTTTCCAGATAATTTATTTTTCTCTGCACCTCCAGGTCTCATCTGACCGCCTGGCACAGAATATGTGCTCAGTTCAATAAATGGTTATTCTAAGATTTGGAGGGTGACAAACTACTTTCAGATTGACTGTGGGCACCTGACATAATCCTCATTCCTCCTTCTCCTTTCACAGATGAAGAAACTAACACCCAGATGGCTGATGTAACTTTATAAGGATCACACAAATATTTAATGATGAAGCTGTAAGTGGAATCTGAGGCTTGCGGCTCAGAGCCCGGTGGTTTTGTGCTAAAAATTGCATGAAAATTACCTGACTCTGGTTTTCAATGGAATAAAAAATAAATTATACAGCTGGGAGCTGTCTAGCACAGGGATGGCAACATCGTATAAACTCTGTAAATGTTTGTTGAGTTGAGTTAGAAATTGGAAAGCTTCATAATGTTTCTCTGGTTTAGTCCACACATTGTTTTGCTTGATAAGGAAGAGGGTTCAGGGGCTGGAGAATGGCTTTGCCAAGGTCAGTGGCTCATGGGCCACAGAGAAACAGCAAGAAACCTGAGCCCTGTGCCTCTCCATCCAACACTGCTTTCCTCAAGTTGCCACTGGGGTGTGAATAGGGTCCTGAAACCGCTGCTGTGGGTAAAGAGGCATGACATTGTTTACAGCCATTTCACTGAGAGCTCAGTCGCAAGCAGCTGAGTAGGAAAAGACAGTAATTCAAGAAGTCAGTGTCCTCAGAAACCAGCTCTGGGTGTTGTATTCATAATGGAAAGAACTATAATACTTGCTTGTGTGTATTCCTGGGCCCATTTGGAAACCAAGAGTGCAGATTCTCAGCAGGCTTAATATAGACAATTACTGTTAAACCCAAGCGTCCAGATAAGCTGCCTTTCCAGGAGCTGGTTAATAATCCCACGCTTGCAGCTGGTCTCCTCACGCAGGGGACAGGCCAAGCAACAGCAGACTTTTTGCTCCTATACCATCTTCCCCAGTAAGTCCCCGTCTTCCCGGGTCGCAGGCAAGTTGCAGTGGCACATAGAACGCTCCCCAAAGTCTCTAATAGCGAAGAGCCAGCCTGAGCCACTCACTTTGTTTTCTTGCTCCACAACCTATTTTAGTCCCAAATGACCTTCCAAGGGCAGAGACACTTAGTCGGTACAAGGACCTAATGGGTCCCATTGGCCTTTGCCACCAAGTGGGGGGAAAGAGAGCAAATCACTAATAGGAAGACGCATTTTCTCCTGGTTCTTCAGCCGCGAAGCCGGCCGCATTGCGCCCTTCTCTGCATCTCTGACTTCTTCCTTGATTCCTACGAGTGCATGGATGCTTTTCTTTTCTAGAAAGAGCAGAGAGAAAAAAGCATATATACAGTTGAGCCTTGAACAATATGCGTTTGAACTGCAGGTCCACTTACGTGCAGATTTTTTCAGTGAATATACTGGAAATGTTTTGTTTGGAATAATTTGAAAGAAACATTTCCTTTTCTCTAGTTTACTTGATTGTAACAATACAGTATGTAATACATATAACATACAAAATATGTGTTAATCTACTGTTTATGTTATTGGTAAGACTTCCAGTCAACAATAAGCTGTTAGTTCTTAAGTGTTTGGTGAGTCAAAAGTTATATATGGATTTTTGGCTGTGCAGGAGGTCAGCATCCCTAATCCTCATGTTGTTCAAGGGTCAACTGTATTATAACAACTTTTCAGCAGAGTATAACCTACAGCCTTACAGATCAGTGTATCTGCAAGGATCTGCTGGGCATCCAGCCTGATTTTTTCACTTTCAGCTGAGAAACTGTTGTAAGAATCATAAATGGCTTGGCCATGGTCCTCCCATAAACTTAGTGCAGAGCAATGCTGACATCTCAGTGTTTCTTTATCCTTCAGGGTCCTTTGACCCGCACTTGCTGATGCCCAGTTTCCCTACATTGTTCCAGTGACATGAATAAACTTCTGAGTTTATACACTTTAAAATTCTCTTACAGTAAGGCTTTCAGAGCAAGTCCTTAAGAAACCCTTTCCATCGTATCCATAATGCTTATTTCACCCCAAAAGATGCTAGACCACACGATTTATTCATTAACCACACCTCTGCGAAACGTGCCTTTTTGGTCTTCCAGCAGCAAATGCATCTTCATGATTAAGAGATTCGAGTCCATGCAAGGATGTTCAAGGCCATGGTCCAAAGACTGGACGGAGCTCCTTGGGGGCACTAAGGGAGCAGCACCCTTTGGGATTGTTTCTTGTTCTCTGGATCAGTGTTGCTTTAGGATTAACACGTCCTGGGGAGGAACCTCAGTGCTCTGAGCTTCTACTTGCTAATGCTGGACAAAGTACGACACCGTCTCCCAATTCCCTCATCTGAACAATAGCCCCTCAGTGGGGTCACATGTCAATTATTACAGTATCTGCCCATTCTCCCTTTTTGCTAATCATTAAAGGCAGTGCGTACACTGATTCATTTTTATCACCGTAACAATTAGCACTACCTTACAAAAGGTAAGCATTTGTATTAGTTTACAATTTAGGGCTGTAATTAGTAGAAACTGCCTTCTTCTGGCTTAAGAAACTTGAGGTTTTTGTTATAAACTTCAGGCCTATTTCATGTAACTTAGGGGCAGTACACAGCTGAGCTTCAGGATGCTAAGGGCATCAGACTGTCTGGGAGGATAGCTGTGAAAGGGACCCTTTCTAGTGAGTCTCTGTTCCCTTGGGGGGCCTTGACTTTACTTCTGTTCCTTTGTGACTTTCCCCTATATGACGGTACAGGTACACAAGTCTCTCTTCTTCTTCCTGCCCAGCAACCTTGGTACACATGCCTGCGGCCATTGCAGAGGTCACAGGGTCTTGTCATGCTTCTACTTCCCACCTCAAGGGGACCTGAGTCACAGATCAGGCTAGTCAGATTGTGGGCAGTGTCTGAGCCTTGTTTTCCAGGAGTGTAGGTTACAGGGACGTTAAAAGTTTAATGCACGCTGCTGTGTTCTAGAGTAGACGTGGCCATTTCTCTTCCTCTCCCCTTCATATTGCCTTTCACACAAGCTAGACACACAGACCCTTGGGGGCTGCTCGACCAGCTTTGGCTGGCCCACTTGTGCATGTTCTCTGCTGTTCCCATAGCCTCTCCTTCAAAGCTTGCTCTGGGATAGGCAGAGTGTGAGTGTGAGGAATGCGCCATCAGCTTTCTCCTTAGTAGGTTCGGCTAGTTCTCCTGGACATGGATTTGCTACCATCTGTTGAACTAATGGGAGATAGGCCCTAATAAGACAAAAATCTATCTATTCAAGTGCATTTGTAATACCCTGGTCCTGTGGTGGCTGCATTATACTGGGGCTAGTGGGGTGTGCATGCCCGAGGGACCAGTTTGTCACAGAAAGGGTAAAGAGGTGTCAGCTTCTGGAATGGCTTCATGAGGAGGGCAGGCTCCCAGCCTAGCTCATCCCCTCAGCTCTGCATTACAGAAACTCCATATCTGGGCCCTTCCCTGACACAACCCCACTTGCAGGAGGAAGTAGGAGGTAAAATAGGCTAAAGATACGAGGGTCTGAATGCATCTGCCCCCAATTTGTGGGGTGGAGGCTCCATACCAGGAGGGGCAAGCATAGAAGACCAGGGCCTGACATCCCTCACAGAGCAGGATTGTCCCTCTGGTGGAAGTGGGTCACTGTCTGATGATAGCACAGAGCCTCTTCAGAGGAGAGGTGAGCCTTCAGAACAAGTTGCTGAATGGCTGCGGTAGGCTAATGGCGACCGTCCAAAGAGGCCCATGTCCTAACCTAGAATCTGTGAATATGTTCTTACCCAGAGAAAGGAATTTGGCAGATATGATTAGGATTTTGAGATGGAAATATTATCCTGGATTATCTGGGTGGGCCTGACCACCCGAAAGGGTCTTCATAAGATGCAGGCATAAAGATCAGAGGGAAAGACAGAGGCTGAAGTAATGAGGGAACCAAGAGGCTGGAGCGCCTTGAAGGAGGGCCCCCAGCCGAGGAATGCAGGCACCTCCAGAAGAAGAAAACCAAGCAGGAGGCCTCCAGGAGAACTGCGGCCCTGCCCACACCTCGAGGTTAAACTTCTCATCTCAGGACTGTAACAGGATAGGCTTGTGTTGCTTTAAGCTACTAAACTTGTGGTCATTTGTTACAGGGGCCATAGGAAAGCAGTGCCAACGCCTCTGCCAGAGGGAGCTGACTTTATCTGGAGCAGCTGCAGGGAAGGCCACACCCAAGGGCATTGCCCAAAGCCGTGGAGATCTTAGTGATAAGCTATTAGGAGGATGCTGGGAGCCGCAAGATCTCACAGCGGCAAGAACACGACAGACCCTCTGAAGACAAAGAGGGAAAAGCAGGGAAAGAGACAGCTGAGAAGAGCCGTCCTGAGGTCTGAGCAGCCTCCAGGTCTCGCCAGCTGCCCCTGGTCAGGACCCCTGCTTCATAGGAGCTCCCTTCTGCCCTGTACGGCTTCGGTCAGTTTGGAGTTCGCCTGCTCTTTTATTTTTCGCACCCCATATTCTGAGATTGCTGCTGAGAGAGGAGAGCCTGCCTAGCCGTGAGTCAGGTACTTCATTCAAATGTCATGGTCACTACACCAGGTTCCATTTAATAAATGACTGCTAAGGGTATACAGAATGGCATGAGAGCAGCTTCAAATCCACTAGGAGACAATTTGCTAACTGTATAGGGGGAGGGCTCAGGGTAACAATGACATTACCTTGTGTACCTGGAGCTCAGGACTTATCCTCACATCCATTTCATCCAGTTAAGCCACATAGCTGTCATCCCCATTATACAAATGGGTAAACTGCCCGCTAAGATCAGCACGAGTATGCCAGGTCCTACTAAGAGGCGATTTGCTGCCCAGTGTGGGCTCCAGATGGTCTCAACCTCTGTCTCTGCTCTTACTCTCAGACGCCAGAGGCTGCCCTGCCTGCTCTGTGTACAAATCCAAGAGGAATCTGAACCAATGCCAAACAAAGTGATGCTTGGGATTACACTATTAGACAGTTACCCTAAATATGTGAGGCCTTAAAGTGGGGTATCAGATTAAGAGGAAACAGGAAAACATGTAATAAGAAATATGGAGAACAGTAGAGGAATAATTAAGAACATTTGGTTTAGAAAGAAAAGATGTAATCCCAGAAATAAAACCCATGCAAACAGCACTCTGAAATGTTAAAATCACACAGGACGGTCTCCTCATTTACCCTTCAAAAGAACTTACAGATTAATCAAGTTTTCTATTTTTGTAAATGAGAAATCTGAAGCTTGAGCTCAGGGATGCCCATAAGGCAACACTTGGCTTGAGTTCAGCGGCTCCCACCGGACTCAGTGAAGCCAGTATCTCGAGACAAGGTCCAGCACGTCTAGTGTTAGTCGGCAGGCAGGCCTGTGCCTGTATCAGCACAGCCGGGACGCACCTGCACCCTGGAGTCCCTCTGGGTCAGGCTCTTTTCTTCCCAGGGGCCTCTCTTCTCTCTTCTTCCTCATTCACTACTCTGAGCCGTCAGTTTTATTTCTGTTTCTACAGAGACCAAAGTTATTCATGCCTCAAGGAATCTGCACTTTATTTTTTCTCTTCCTGGAAAATTCTTCCTTGAGATCTTCGCATGAGTGTCTACTTCTTACCATTCTCGGACCTCAGACTACATTCACCTCACTTCCTCAGAGAGGACCTCTTTGTCTGCCTCGTCTGAAGATGTTCCTCATGGAAACTCAGGCATGTTATAGCATCCTTCTTTCTTTTTGATTTTGTTCTTCATCACACAGGTTTCTCTCCTGCTTACTCACTAATTATCTGCCCCCCTCTTCTAGAATCTCATTGCCCACCTTGTTCACTCTTACACCCTCAATATCTAAAACAGTACCCGGTACATAATAAATGGCAAATAAATGTTTACAGGGTAAGTGAAAGAATATGCTGACCTTTAGGGGAAAGAAGGGCAAGATTGTTGTCTTTGTGAAAAATAAGAAAATGAACTTGGCCTCAGGGGTCAGCGACAGGTTCAATGAATGGGGTTCTAGAGGGGCAAATAGAGTGTAGCCCTCCTAAAGGAAAGAACTATATAAAGCATCACGTCTCTGCATGCAGGAAATAGGTACCCCACCCCGCATCAGGATGTGATGGATGAAACGCTCAGGGGAGGCTAGACAGGCATCCTCAGGATACGGCTGTGTCACGCACACAGCTGGACTAAAACAGTCTCTGTCTCGGTCCTGCTTCCTCTCTTCCGGAACCTGTAACTCAAAAGGGACATCTTGTACATAGGATGTTGTTTTATAGGACAAAGGCAGGAAAGTAAGCAGACTTGCTAACTGTACTGCATTAGTTCCCATTAAAGGCATGCAAACCATAAGATGACTCCAGGAATTGAATGGGATCTCATTTGCAAACGCCTTATGCTAAAAGAGAGAACCTTAACAGCATATTAGATTTCAATTCATATTGAATATGCAGTGACCTCCTAAGTAATCAGTGAGGAATGAGTTCAGTTGCAAATAACCAAAAATCTGACTAAAAAAGTGGTTTAAACAAATAGGAGTTTAAAATAGTCACATAAATGGAAGTCTGGGGATGGCCACTTACAGCATTGATCTGGCACTGGACTTTCACACTTAGTTCTGCCCATTTCTCAGTTTTGTAGATTGATAACCCCACCTCTCAAGTAGTTTCACAAATAAGCTGTTAACACTGTTAGAGTCTCACGTGAAAAACATTAAAAATAATGTTCCCTCTTTATTGTGTTATTAGAAGTAAAAAGATAATGTACGGCACGCGCTCCGTCCGGCCTCCCAGGACTTCCTTGCTGACGCCTACGGCCACTCCCTCTTCTCATGTCCGACCTCTCTGACCCTTCTCACCTTTCGTTTACACTCGGCTCCGCTTTACTGTTTAGGTCGGGGCATCCACTTGAGGAAGTTCTCCCTGACAAACCCTCACGGTTCATCCTTCTGGGCCCCTGCCCCACTGACGTGAACAAGCTGTCCTTGCAGCTCTGAATACCCTCAGAGTCTTGGGAAATGTCTGCTTATTTAAAGCACTGAGCTCAAGGCCAGTTCAGTTCGAGTCAGTCAGTGTTGATGGACAAGCAGTGTGTGTCGGGCCCAAGGACGCCTCTGCGGAGCCTTCCTCCGGTCCCAGGGTGTGGTCCTCAGGCGGCAATTCGGCTCCCCTGCCAGCAGGGTATTTCAGTGCTCTCCCAGGCTGGCATCTTCTGGGGGGGACAGTACGTGGTGTGGCTGGTGGTTTCCATTGTCACCTCCCCACTTCCTGCCTTCTTTGCTGTGCAGTGAAGAGCCCAGCAGTGTCCTGTGGGGTTCCATGCTGGCGGGCCGTAAGCCCTCACCCAGAGGGTGCTGACTGAGGTCTTGCCGGAAAAGGAAACTCCTGAGAGCACCTGGAACAGCTGTATACCCTCATGTGGACAAACCACTGGCCCCACCAGGAGACAAAGGGTCCAGTGTGGTCAATTTTCCACCAAGTGGCAAGGTCTCCTAAGGGAATTGTGCCATATTAGGGTAAAATTGTGCCTCCTACTGGCAGGTTGGACAGTCAATGGAGATAGCAGCTAGATGTGCCTTGGGAAGTGGGCCTTCACGGTACTGAACCTGTGTGTAGCCTTGTCCTCAACGATGGTCACTGCCTTCACATGCTCAGAGTGACCACAGTGTGGTGGCTGGTGGCAGACCTGGTGCCAGTGACCATGGAGTCCCTGGGCTCCCTTGCCCGTGCAGTGCCTTGTCAGGGCGGGATGCTCCCTGGCGGGCATTAACGTGACAGAAACTACTGTCTCTCTGGGTTCACCCCACCCACAAGTATCTCCTGCAATCCTCCTTGCCCTTGGCCTTGCGAACTGTCCAGACTGACCGCTGATCAGGACTCAGCATACCTATTCCAATCCCAGGCCATGTGCCTTTCTGCTCGCAGAGAATGATGAGGTGCACTTTGCTCCCTGGGAAGATGGCTCCTCTCCTCGGGTTTTCATTGGAACTCTTGCATGAGGCTGCAGTGAATTTCTCATTCATTTTGGCTTCACCTCCATTTTGCACCCACAAATCCATAAACCACGCTTCGGGATTGTTCCGCCTCCTTTATGGAGCTGATCAGGATTCCGCCCTACAGCCATGGTGTGCGCTGATGGAGGGCTGCTCTTTGCGGGGGACACAGATGCCACGGGTTTCTGGGCTGACTTGTTGCGTCGTGCGCTTGTGCTCTGTGTGCCCCTCAGGCTCAGCCAGAAGGAAGTGTAAGATGAAACACTTCCCTCTTACAGGGGATGGTTGCTGGGCTGGCCTGGCTTTGTTTCTTGGTGTAGCCAACAGAACCAACTTCATGCTGGGCGGCTTTGGTCACAGTGTCATCCCATGAGCTATGGTCAGGTGTGTAGTCTCCACATGGAGTTTCTTCAAAGCTTATAATTATTTGCTCCAGGTGGCTTCAATTTGTTCTTGAATGCCAGTGGCTTGTGTTATATTTTTTCATTGGATTTTGCCAAAAACACCCCAATGGCATTCTTTCCCACGTCTGGTATCTCCAGTACCATTGGGTGTTTCAGATCAAGGGGCCCAAGCAACACGGCTGCAAACAGGACTGCTGGGACCTGCTGTGGCCCTCTTCCCCCTGTAGGTCCCACTTAAAGCCAGCAGCCTGCTGTGTTACCCAAAAGATGGGCCAAATAATATTCCTAGGTGTGGACCATGTCATTTCAAGAACCCACAGAGGTCCAACTGGTATGGAGAATTTTTTCTTTATGATGGGATTTGTGAGACACAATAATTTTCTTTAACTTTGGAGACTGTTTCCAAAATATGACTTCTTGACCTCCTGACAATTTGACTCCTAAAATTGTACAGATACTTCTGTCTTCCGAGTCTCTGTGGCTTTTATTTCCTGCCTCCTGAGGCGTATGTGTCCTACTTGGGCCTCCAGCTCATTAGCTACTCTTTGTTCATTTAGCTTAATCAACCTGGAGTCATGAGGTGATCAGTCGATACATTGTTTGGCAAATATCCAGAAAGCTTAAGGTCACTTTGGACTTTATTATGATAGCAAGTATAAGAGTTAACATAGTCCCAGGGCAAAATTGTGTGCGTGAGTATTGTTTTATGCAGATGCAAACTGTTTTGATATCTTTTCTGATAAGGAAAAGAAAGAACACAATATCAGAATCCACCTGCCAGGTACTTGAGGATGCATCGATCTGCTCTGTCACAGATATGGTCGGTCCCAGTTGGGGCTACTACTCAGTGGACGTGCACCAGACTCCAGTACTCCTCCAGGATTCTCGTCTCCATGCTGTCCATCGTGGTTGATGAAAGGAGGATATCACAGCAATCATCCTGCTCCCACATCTTTTCAATTCTTCCAAGTGGTACTGATCTTTGTTCTCTTTAAGATCTGACACAAATTTTAATTTACTATCTTGAATGGGAGGAAGAGGGTGCTGCTAATTTCAAATGTTTCCTTTTGGTCTTCCACCATGATAGCCCTTGCCACGCAGACCAAGATACCTATATGGAGATTGTGTCAACTGCTGAATAGGTCTATTCAGTTCCAGAGAAATGACCACTGGGTAGTCAGCAGGACGTCATAGGTCACTGTGAACTGGATGTTGGCCAAGACTTCAGGGCACCACCTGACACCTGTATGACCTTTACTCTAAAAAAGAAACCATTACAGTGGTTAGTTTTGTGTGTCCCTTTGGTCCAGCAAGAAGATCCAGTTATTTACACAAACACTAAACTAAGTCTTACTCCAAAGGTGTTTTGTAGTTGATTTGAATATTCAGTTGATAATAAGTAAAGGAGATAGGTACTATTTTCTCCCTATTTCCTCTCTCAAATGCCTAGTACATTGTACTCATTGGTTGATTCCTTTCCCCTATACAACCTGATTCACTGGTAAAAATGTTAACACTTGGACAACAACCTTATGTCAGAGACCCTCTGTACTTCACCTTCTACTAGGGTTGGGCCCTCATTGCCAGTCAGTGAGCAATCCTGCTTCAAAATTGTACCTTACTACCTGCTTTCTCGGTCAGGCCTGGTACAAACAGTCACAGGTTGAGTTTAGTGGAAGCAAATGTTGAGTGTTTGTAATGTAAGATGTTTATTAGAGATCAATACCTGTGAAAGAAATGGGGAGAAAGGAAGCAGGATGAGACAGAAGAAGAAGTCAGACATCAAAGCAGGTTCAACCAACTCTTAGTCAACATGGAGCAGAGCTCTGGAGAGAGTGCTTTCCATCAGGGTTACCCTGGGAGAGAGGCAATTCACTGGGCCTTAACACTCATGTCACTCAGTCACTGGATGTGGGTTGGCCTCAGAAGGGCAAGATCAAGGCCTCACTCTGCAGCTTGAGGGGCTGACAGCTGGAGACACTCTTCAGACCTGATTCTTCACTGTTGAGCAACAAGTCATTTCTCAGAGGGTCTGAGTGGCACATCTCCATGTCTCCCAAAATCACGGTTCACTCTTTCATTGGAATGCTCACCCTACCTTTTCTCTTGACCTATCATGCTTTCCTGGTAGGCCATGATATTTTTTAAGAAAAAAAAACTTATTATTAATTTTTTTAGGCATCTTTGTATCTTCAGACCCACTATGATGTTTGGCTTAGATGCTGCTCAATACATAGTTAGATCACAGGACGATGGCGGCATGAGTAGTTCAGAGGAAATCTCCTCCCCAAAACATATATATTTATGAAAATACAATAAATACAACTATTCCTAAAAGAGACACCAGTGGATGCGGTACAACAGCCAGGATACATCTAGATCTGTGAGAACTCAGCATCACACAAAGGGGGTAAGATACAAGCCGCAGCCAGGTGGGACCCAAATGCTCCCCCACCCCAAAACCCTGCGGGAAGAAAAGAGTTGGAACGGGGAGGGAGTGAAAGCCCAGGACTGCTAAACAACCAGCTCTAGAAATCCACACCCAGAACACAGACACAAGGTGCACGGGGTGCTGAATATTAGAGAAACAGAAAATCAAAACCTGTGGGCAGGTCCCCGCAACTGGCACCCCTGAGACAAAAGAAAAGCGAGCGCTTTCTGCAAGTCTTAAAGGGACAGGGACCCAATGGCTGGACGAAGTTTCCCTGGCACACTCAGCCAGCAGCTAGGAATTCCAGGGAAACCTAGGTACCCTAAACCCCAGGAAGGCAGTGCAGCTCTGAAGACCCTTATTGCAGTAAGCAGCCTGCCAGTCATTCCTCCATCTGACACGGACCGTGACACACCAGCCCAGTAGTGGGAGAGTGGCAGCGTGTGCCGGGAGTGGAGGCACCGGAAGTGACTGGGAGCAGATCTGTGCACCAAAAACGCCAGACAGGACCAGGAGAGGCTTGTGCGAGCCTGCAGCAGCGTGACCGAACAGCCCGGGTGCAGCTCATGTGCACCAGTGGCAGGGGAGCCAGAGGAGCCCAGTAGAGGCCCGTGCACACCTGCATTGAAGCCAGAGGGAGCAGGCGTGCTCCCAGCAGCCGACCAGAATCCCAGCCCAAAGCAAAGTCAACCGGGCCAAACCCAAAGGCCGCTGCTGTCACACAGCTGCCCGGCAGGGGTGCTGCTAGCACAGAGGAGTGCACCTGGCATGCATGCCACCCCCTGTAGGGCTCCATCCTGCTCTGATGGAGACCCTGCCCACAGCAGCTTAGGGGACTAAACCGGTGGCTGCTCCAGGAGTGTGGGTAACCGTCACAGGTGGCGGAGAAGAGCAAGGCATCCAGCAAGTAGAAAAAGAATTTCTCCTGCTCCCAGCTGACACACCCACAACCTGCCTACAGCCACTGCTATCACCATGAAAAGGCAAAAAAATTTAGTCCAGTCCAAGATAGTTACAACTGAGAAAAGATCTTCAGATGCAGACCTAACCAGTCTCCCTGAAAAGGAATTCAAAATAAAAATCATAAACATGCTGACAGAGCTGCAGACAAATATGTAAGAGATTAGGGATGAACTCAGGAGGGAGACTACAGACATCCGGAGGGAGATCACAGATGTCCGGAGGGAGATCACAGAAGTGAAACAAACTCTGGAAGGATTTATAAGCAGAATGGATAAGATGCAAGAGGCCACTGATGGAATAGAAACCAGAGAATAGGAACACATAGAAGCTGATGCAGAGAGAGATAAAAGGATCTCCAGGAATAAAACAATATTAAGAGAACTGTGTGACCAACCCAAAAGGAACAATATCTGCATTATAGAGGTACCAGAGGAAGAAGAGAGAGAAAAAGGGATAGAAAGTGTCTTTGAAGAAATAATTGCTGAGAACTTCCCCAAATTGGGGGAGGAAGGAGGAAATAGTTGCTCAGACTACAGAGTCACACAGAACTCCCGACAGACGGGACCCAAAGAGGACAACAACAAGACACATAACAATTAAAACTGCAAAGATCAAGGACAAGGACAGAGTATTAAAGGCAGCCAGAGAGAGAAAAAGGGTAACCTACAAAGGAAGACCCATCAGACTATCATCAGACTTCTCAACAGAAACCTTACAGGCCAGAAGAGAATGGCATGATATATTTAATGCAATGAAACAGAAGGGCCTTGATCCAAAGATACTGTATCCAGCACGAATATCATTTAAATATGAAGGAGGGATTAAACAATTCCCAGACAAGCAAAAGTTGAGGGAATTTGCCTCCTGTAACCACCTCTACAGGGTATCTCAGAGGGACTGCTCTAGATGGGAGCACTCCTAAAAAGAGCACAGAACAAAACACCCAACATATGAAGAATGGAGGAGGAGGAAAAAGAAGGAAAAGAAATAATTATCAGACTGTCTTTATAACAGCTCAATAAGTGAGTTAAGTCAGATAGTAAGGTAGTAAACAAGCTGACCTTGAACCTTTGGTAACCACAAATCTAAAGCCTGCAATGGCAATAAGTACATATCTTTCAATAATCACCCTAAATGTAAATGCACTGAATGCAACAATCAAAAGACACAGAGTAATAGAATGGATAAAAAAGCAAGACCCATCTATATACTGCTTACAAGAGACTCACCTCAAACCCAAAGACAGGCACAGATTAAAAGTCGAGGGATAGAGAAAGATATTTCACACAAATAACAGAGAGAAAAAAGCAGGTGTTGCAATACTAGTATCAGACAAAATAGACTTCAAAACCAAGAAAGTAACAAGAAATAAAGAAGGACATTACATAATGATAAAGGGCTCAGTCCAACAAGAGGATATAACCATTATAAACATATATGCAGCCAATACAGGAGCACCAATATATATGAAACAAATGCTAACAGAATTAAAAGAGGAAATAGAATGCAATGCATTCATTTTGGGAGACTTTAACACACCACTCACTTCAAAGGACAGATCCACCAGACAGAAAATAAGTAAGGACACAGAGGCACTGAACAACACACTAGAACAGATGGACCTAACAGAAATCTACAGAACTCTACATCCAAAAGCAACAGGATACACATTCTTCTCAAGTGCACATGGAACATTCTCCAGAATAGACTACATACTAGGCCACAAAATGAGCTTCAGTAAATTCCAAAAGATTGAAATCCTACAAACCAACTTTTCAGACCACAAAGGTATAAAACTAGAAATAAATTGTACAAAAAAAGCAAAAAGGCTCACAAACACATGGAGGCTTAACAACATGCTCCTAAATAAACAATGGATCAATGACCAAATTAAAATGTAGATCCAGCAATACATGGAAACAAATGACAACAACAACACAAAGCCCCAACTTCTGTGGGACGCAGCAAAAGCAGTCTTAAGAGGAAAGCATATAGCACCCCAGGCATATTTAAAGAAGGAAGAATAATGAATAGTCTAAGCTCACAATTATCAAAATTGGAAAAAGAAGAGCAAATGAGGCCTAAGGTCAGCAGACAGTGGGACATAATAATGATCAGAGGAGAGATAAGTGCAATTGAGAAGAATAAAACAATAGAAAAACTCAATGAAACCAAGAGCTGGTTCTTCGAGAAAATAAACAAAATAGATAAGCCTCTATCCAGACTTATTAAGAGGAAAAGAAAGTCAACACACATCAACAGAATCAGAAAAGAGAAAGGAGAAATCACAACGGACCCCACAGAAATACAAAGAATTATTAGAGAGTACTATGAAAACCTATATGCTAACAAACTGGAAAACCTAGGAGAAATGGACAACTTCCTAGAAAAATACAGCCTTCCAAGACTGACCCAGAAAGAAACAGAAAATCTAAACAGACCAATTACCAGCAACGAAATTGAATTGGTAATCAAAAAACTACCCAAGAACAAAACCCCCAGACGAGATGGATTTACCTAGGAATTTTATCAGACATAAAGAGAAGACATAACACCCATTATCCTTAAAGTTTTCCAAAAAATAGAAGAGGAGGGAATACTCCCAAACTCATTATATGAAGCCGACGTCCCCCTAATACCAAAACCAAGCAAAGACCCACCAAAAAAGAAAACTACAGACCAATATCCCTGATGAATGTAGATGCAAAAATACTCAACAAAATATTAGCAAACCAAATTCAAAAATACATCAAGAGGATCATACACCATGACCAAGTGGGATTCATCCCAGGCATGCAAGGATGGTACAACATTTGAAAATCCATCAACATCATCCACCACATCAACAAAAAGAAGGACAAAAACCACATGATCATCTCCATAGATGCTGAAAAAGCATTTGACAAAATTCAATATCCATTCATGATAAAAACTCTCAACAAAATGGGCATAGAGGGCAAGTACCTCAACATAATAAAGGCCATATATGATAAACCCACAGCTAACAGCATACCGAACAGCAAGAGGCTAAAAGCTTTTCCTCTGAGATCGGGAACAAGACAGGGATGCCCACTCTCCCCACTGTTATTCAACGTAGTACTGGAGGTCCTAGCCACAGCAATCAGACAAAACAAAGAAATACAAGGAATCCAGATTGGTAAAGAAGAAGTTAAACTGTCACTATTTTCAGGTGACATGATATTGTACATAAAAAACCCTAAAGACTCCACTGAAAAACTACTAGAACTAATACCGGAATTCAGCAAAGTTGCAGGTTACAAAATTAACACACAGAAATCTGTGGCTTTCCTATACACTAACAATGAAATAATAGAAAGAGAAATCAGGAAAACAATTCCATTCACAATAGCATCAAAAAGAATAAAATACCTAGGAATAAACCTGACCAAGGAAGTGAAGGACCTATACCCTGAAAACTACAAGACACTCTGAAGAGAAATTAAAGAGGTCACTAACAAATGGAAACTCATCCCATGCTCCTGGCTGGGAAGAATTAATATCACCAAAATGGCCATCCTGCCAAAAGCAATATATAGATTCAATGCAATCCCTATCAAATTACCAGCAACATTCTTCAATGAACTGGAACAAATAGTTCAAAAATTCATATGGAACCGCCAAAGACCCTGAATAGCCAAAGCAATCCTGAGAAGGAAGAATAAAGTGAGGGGAGATCTCACTCCCCAACTTCAAGTTCTACTACAAAACCACAGTAATCAAGACAATTTGGTACTGGCACAAGAACAGAGCCACAGATCAGTGGAACAGAATAGAGACTCCAGACATTAACCCAAACATATATGGCCAATTAATATACGATAAAGGAGCCATGGACATACAATGGGGAAAGGACAGACTCTTCAACAGATGGTGCTGGCAAAACTGGACAGCTTCATATAAGAGAATGAAACTGGATCACTGTCTAACCCCATACACAAAAGTAAACTCCAAATGGATCAAAGACCTGAATGTAAGTCATGAAACCATAAAACTCTTAGAAAAAAACATAGGCAAAAATCTCATGGACATAAACATGAGTGACTTCTTCATGAACATATCTCCCCGGGCAAGGGAAACAAAGGCAAAAATGAACAAGTGGGACTATATCAAGCTAAAAAGCTTCTGTACAGCAAAGGACACCATCAATAGAACAAAAAGGTATCCTACAGTATGGGAAAATAAATTCATAAATGACAGATCTGATAAAGGATTGACATCCAAGATACATAAAGAGGTCACATATCTCAACTAATAAAAAGCAAATAATCCAATTAAAAAATGGGCAGAGGAGCTAAATAGACAGTTCTCTAAAGAAGAAATCCAGATGGCCAACAGGCACATGAAAAGATGCTCCACATCGCTAATCATCAGAGAAATGCATATTAAAACCACCATGAGATATCCCCTCACACCAGTAAGGATCGCCATCACTGAAAAGACAAACAACAACAAATATTGGCGAGGTTGTGGAGAAAGGGGAACCCTCCTACACTGCTGGTGGGAATGTAAATTAGTTCAACCATTGTGGAAAGCAGTATGGAAGTTCCTCAAAATGCTCAAACAGACTTACCATTTGACCCAGGAATTCCAGTTCTAGGAATTTACCCTAAGAATGCTGCACTCCAGGTTGAAAAGGACAGAGCACCCCTATGTTTATTGCTGCACTATTTACAATAGCCAATATATGGAAGCAACCTAAGTGTCCATCAGTAGATGAATGGATAAAGAAGATGTGGTACATATACACAATGGAATATTATTCAGTTATAAGAAGAAAACAAATCCTACCATTCGCAACAACATGGATGGAGCTATAGGGTATTATGCTCAGTGAAATAAGCCAGGTGGAAAAAGACAAGTACCAAATGATTTCACTCATATGTGGAGTATAAGAACAAAGGAAAACTGAAGGAACAAAACAGCAGCAGAACCACAGAACTCAAGAATGGACTAATAGTTACCAAAGGGAAAGGGACTGGGGACGATGGGTGGCAAGGGAGGAATAAGATTGGGGAAAAAGAAAGAGGGCATTACGATTAGCATGTATAGTGTGTGTGGGGGCGCGGGGAGGGCTGTGAACACAGAGAAGACAAGTAGTGATTTTACAGCATGTTACTACGCAGATGGACAGTGACTGTGAAGGGGTATGTGGGGGGGGACTTGGTGAAAGGGGGAGCCTAATAAACATAATGTTCTTCATGTAATTGTAGATTAATGATACCAAAATACAATATATATATATATATATATATATATATATATATATATATATATATACACACACACACACACACACACACATATATGTAATGATGCAAGTTGCAAGAAGTATACATGCACATTTATCATACATCTATTAAGAATACTACATATATTATAAGAAATGTATATATTTGCTGTGATATAGTTATGCAAAATTTTAACACAAAAACCATTATATATACTGTTTAGGGATACATCCATTTATATTAGCTTGAATGAAATGAAATAGTTTATTTTATACTTTAAAACAGTAAAAAATTATCAAACATTAAAAAAAAATACATAGTTATTGAACACATTAAATTCATTGACTTGTTTCCCAATATCCAGTGGAGAAAATCTTTGTGTCAGATGGAGTACAGGATGTGGAAATCTTGCAGTGATAAATTAAGAAGGCTTTTACCATAGTGGAGCTTATGGTAGGAAGGGATAAGAAGATGAATCTAAGTAAATTATGCCACTGAATTTGGAGCTGAATACCAGTATTTTTTTCAAGTTAAAATACTTCAGACAAGTTATTTAGCCTGACTCTGAGTTTTCTCATCTCTTCAAAAAGGGTCAAAATACTTAATATGCATGTTTATTCTGAGGACTAGAGATACTATAGTAAAACACCAAAGATTTTTCTAAGCATTACAGATAGCATATTTAAAGTAACTGACTCATAATAGATGATTGTCTTATTTTGGATCTTCCAAAGGCTGACTCTGAAATGGGGACTTTTATGCAAGTAGATTTTGGGGAGGTGATCTTAAAAGTAGAGGAAAACAGTACAAGGGAGAAAAGCCAAGGCACACTCGAGAGTAGGATCCCTGGTGGACCTACCAGGATCTGCTACGAAACTTTAAATTGTCCAACTTCAGAGCAGAGAGACTGGAGTTTTTGTCCACTGACTCCCATCCCATATTGATGAAAGGTTGCTGTCTTGCCTGAGGGTTTCAGCCTCGAGCAAGTTCACTATGGATTCAGTGAGGCCAAGAAATGACAACAGAACATTCCTGGGGTACAAGGGTTTACACCAGGCTTTGTTCTCACAGCAGTAGGTTGAGCACTGGAATCACATCTGCATCTAGCAGACCACAGGTCTGTCATCCACCTCCATGTCTGCCTCTGCCCAGAGCACTGGGAAGAGCTCTTTATGAATAACACCAACAATAACTTATTGCCTACAGGTGTGGAAGCACTATCCTAGCAGTAGGCCGATTACATCATCGAGTAGTTTAGGCCAGAGGAACTTCCACTTCCCCTACAGTTGCCCCGAGGCGTCAACTTCTCCCAATTCTTGGTTTGTGACTGCTTGTGGCGGAGCACACTCCAGCTCTCAGGGGCAAGGAGAGATGAAGGATCCAGGTGCTGGAGGGTGAAGTCACTAGCCTGCCAGGCACCAGACCTCTGGTGACTCGAACGAACCAAGTGGTGTGGCCAAGATGCCAGCAGCATCTGCTGCACTGGCCTAAAGGGGAGCATCTCCTGTTACACTGTTGGTGCTCCTGCTATTGTTCTGCTATTGTCATTTTTCAACTATGAGCTCTACTTTATTCCTATTTCACTTTTGAAGAAAGTATTAAGAGGTTAAAGAAAATAGCCCACACCTGCAGAAAAAGGAAGAATGTATCTCATCTTTAACTTGACTAAACAAAAATTAGGCAGTGCCAGTAATGGAGGTTAAGTTCAAATACAAATGTATATTTTCAACATTCATTTTCCAGAAGCAACTAGAAGGTGGTACCCACAGACAAACTGGTCCTAGGGTTTAATTACTGTGGTTTCCCTGTTATCCACCAGGTTTTTTGTAGTTCAGTGTCTTTTCTTCTTTCTTCCCTCCATGTCTGGTTGCCGGAAGCCTGTGGTCTGGGCATTGTGCCCAGTTTGATTTAATTTTGGTTTCCTACTTATGCAGCATCCTAGCTGTGGTTCGGAGATGACATTTTATAAATTGTGTTTAGGCGTTTTTGTTTATTTATGGTGGAACAAGTACAGAAAGCATGAGCCCAGTCTATTTGGATAATCATGTTTAAAACAGGAGAAATAAAACTAACAGCAAATGATAACACATACAAATGTGTGACCACACAGAACACTGATGCATGTGCACATGCCTTCAAATGGAGCCTTGGATATAGAAACAGGACATTGCTGTCTTATTCCTATTTTTTTCCCATCTCTTTCCATAACCTGAGAAATGAGAGGACAGAAGAGAGGCATGTGGTCATGGTATGCCATCGGAAAGGACCGGGTAAGCACATGGCATAACTGGCATTGAGCTGGGAATTTATGGACGGCTTTACAAAGCCCAGAGCCAGGAGTGGAGCTGGATTCCAGCTAAGCTCTCCCATCACTGGATGGTGAGCTGGACTTGCAAGCAGACCAGCTGAATTGCATTGTGCTGTAAAGTTCTGCTGAAGCTGTTCTAGGATGTGGGTGGAATCTAGGCTCAATCCCAGGGCATTTCTGGACATGTTCCTGTATTAAAATGTCCGTTTCCACCTATATCTCTCCTCCAATTTAAAGTTTCCTTCCACCCCCAGCTTGATCTCCCTCACACTACAAAACCTTCCTCTGGGAAGAGGCCGGGAAGGGCTTTTCCCATCCATCACAGTCAGCTTCCCCCACCCTGCCTCCCTCTTCCCTGTGCGCCCTCCGATCCTCCTGGGACAGTGTGGAGAGAGAAGAGAGGTGATGGCAGATATGGAAACGCTGTTTCATGGCCTGTATGGTTGGCTTTTCAGAAATTCACAACCTGGATTATTCCTTCCTGGAGGGACTTTAAGGGTTCTTTGGGGCCTCCCGAGGTGGAAACCTCCTGGAGTGGGGCCTCCCCAGGTGGGAAGCTCTGGTGCATCCTCAGGGGCATAGCGACTCAGTCCGCTCTGTCTTTATTCTTCTCTCTTGGTTACTATCTTGGTCACTCCAGCAGCTACCTTTCGCCTTCAGACTTTTTAAGGCTTCAATCAGGTAGCAATCCTTAAGTCCCCTCATTGTCAAGGAGCACACACGTTACTCTCTGATTAGCTCCCTTGAAGCCCTTCCCTTGCTTCAAGGTGAAAGGGCAGAATGCCTTCCTCTCTCCATGGTGACCAAGAATTCATTGCATATCTACAACCCTCACCAAAGTAGGTCCTCCAGCCTCTAGCCTCTGACCTTCTCTTCTTACATGATGGGCTAATTCTGATATAACTCACTGGTAAGGCCTGCCCTACAGCGATGTGCTTACGATTATTCTCTCTCAGCATCTGTGACTTGCAGGAGCTATGAGACCACAGGAAGACATGGTCTTACCTGAGGGTTTCAACCCCAGGCAAGTTCACTCTGGATTCAGTGAGACTGAAAAATGACAAGGGAACGTTGGGGGTAAAAGCGTTTATGCCCAGTTTTATTCTTGTGGTAGCATTTCAAGCCCTAGAATCCCGTCCAGCTCAGGGCAAGTCTGCATGCAGCAAGCCAAGCTCTGCCTCGGGACCTCTCTGCCACCTCACAGCCCTAAGTGGGGCTCTTTATATAGAGTCAGTAATGACTCATTGCCCACACATGTGCAAGCCTGTGCCTGCGAGCAATGCATGTGCACAGTGGGCAAGCAGACCAGGGCCAGGTGAGAATCCTGGCCATGGGACTTTCATTTTCCCTACGCACACCTGATGTCCTATCATGGACAGACCCACCATAGGAATCAGGAGGCACATAGGGAGCTTCATCCTACTATTCCATCTGGTCTGTTACGTCTGTCACATCTGTATGTTTGCCATGGGGCGTCAAGGGGTGTTTCCCAGAGTCCTGCACCAAGACAAGGTTATTGTCTTACCTCCTGGGAAGCCAGAAAAACAAGTAGTTTACTACTTGTGAGGAGGTGTTTAGCACAGAGAATAAAAGCAGGAAATAGCTGAACCCTAGTTTTGTTAAGTCTTAGTTCTGCAAGCTCATAGCTGTGGACCGAGAAAATTTTTTAATCTATGCCTCAATTTTTTAGTCTATGAAATGGAAATAATAACAGTACTCACCTTACAGGTGGTTATAAGGATTGGCTGAGATAATATATATGAGATACTTAGAACGGCACACATAATAAATGCTAAATAGTTAGCTATGATTGGCTTAATGTTTGATTAACCTCTCCCCAACACACACACACACACACACACACACACACACACACACACACACACACAGAAATCAAGTCATTTCTAGGCAGTTGGTAGCTCATTTCAGCTAATCAGTTCAGCAACTGTGTATGAGCATCTCTGTGCCAGAGTATTGTGCTAAGCACTGGAATAATGGGTGAAAGAAAAACAAAGTGAGCCTCATGATATAACAGGGAATCAGACACATACACAGCTATCATGACTGTCTCTTGATACACTTAAAATCCAGGGTAACTCATATTTAAATAATGCAAAAATGAAACCAGAATGAGATGGCAGTATTCACTACTCAGATTGGCAAAAATGTTAAAGTCTGAGAATATCCATTGCTAGGGAGGGTGTGGAGAAAGGAGGTACTGCCAATAAACATGTGAAGTGGTCAACTCCTGTGGAAGGTGTTTAGAAAGTATTCATAAAAATTAAGGTATGTGTGTCCTCCGATTGAGGCACCTGCTATACATACATGAACACCTGTGTAGACATAGATCTTGGCAAAAGCTAACCAAGGTACATAAGGATGTGTGCTTCATCTTTGCAATAAGGGAAAGAAAACACTCATAAATAAAGTGTCCTCCAAGAGGGGACTGGTTATATAAATTATGGTATATCCAAATAATGAAATGCTGTGTGACATTTAAAGGGATTGAAATAAATATGTATGAGCTGACTTGGAAAGATAACCACAATGTATTATTAAATGGGAAAAAAGCAAGACTTATGACACTGCCTTTTAGTACTGGTATTTGTAAGCATACAAAAAGCATACTCGTGTACATGTACATATGGAGTTGCATAAATACTGAAATATTTTTAGAAGGCATTACAAGAAATGGTAAACAGGGACTATTTTTGAGAAGGTGCCTGAAAGGGTGGAGGAATTTTGTTTGTATTTTGCACAATTCAAGGCCCTTTTAATTTTCCCATGATGCACATGCATTATTTTCATTTTGTCCGATCCTCAGAGCAGCTTTGTATGGTGAGATTATAGACCTTTTTAAAAATGTTTCTTCATTCTCTACGACACTGTAAAATATCTTCTTCATTTTGTATCTCACACACATGCACACGCTTGTGGAAGGGCCAGCTGACCCGTGGACTCCCTGTGGCTTCTGCTGCGTGCTCACTCTTGCCTTACTTGCCTATTCAACCAGCTTCTCTGGCTCATCTCTGTCGGTGACTCACTTCTGTTGATGATGTGTTTGGGAATTTGCTTCTCCTACTGCCCAAAATACTTTTCTCACTTTGGCTGGGCATTAGCACCAGCTGGGGGAAGTATTAAGGAAACAGAAATATCAGAGTCCTACGTCCGACCATTCGGCAGAATCCTAGGGTGTGGGGGTGGGCACCTTTGTTCTGTGACTCTCCCCCCACAATGGTGACATGTCGCCAGGGTTGAGAAGCACAGACCTTCTCATGCGTGCTGCATGACTCCTGCTTTCCATGGAATAGCCACCTGTTAAGATCTTGTTTCCATATTGTGAGCACCTCCCTGTTCATGTGCAGAAGAGGTGGGGGTGCCTGGAATTGCCTCTGAGCTCTCACTCTTGCACCAAACTTTCCTTTCCCTACAGCTCATTCCATCTCTTTCTCAGCATTCTCTTGCTCCAGACCCATCTTCAGCTCAGAAATCTTGCCTAAGCTTCTTATCTTGGCTCTGATGCATGAAGTCATCAACTTTGTTCTAAGTTTGCTCAGTATTTTGACCTCTCTGGTCAGGATTACAGATCCTTTTAGGTGAACTGACCCTGAAGAACAGTCCTAGATAGCAAAACCTTCTATTTCAGAATTCCATTTACTGGCTCTGTCCCTGTAAAATTACCTGTCAGTTACCTGCCAATGGGCTTACCCTGTAATGGTCTTTACACACCACTGGGAAATTGTTTTTGTTTTGTAGTTTTCCCACTGAGTTATGATGTTGCTCCAGCATCTACCATCCCGGCACCTGACTACTAGAGCAGTATTTCTCAAAATTTAATGTCACATGAGTCCCCTAGAGATCTTGTTAAAATGCACATTTAGATTCAATAGGTCTAGGGTGGGGCGCAAGGTTCTTGCTTTCTAACAAGCTCCCAAGATGCAGATGCTGCTGATGCTCCATGGTCCACACTTGGGTGGAAAGCGTTCAAGCTGCTGTCTCCCAGCCTCAGGTTTCCACTCTATTAGCCTCCTTCCAACCCACACTAGTCTATTCTCCACTTGATCAGAGTAGGCAAGTGGATTATGGCAATTAGTAAATGGCATGGTTAGGACTTAACCCTGTGTGGCCTAGACTTTGATGTCCACAGTAAGTGGCAACATTTTCCCAGGCATTAATAACAATCACAGCTCATACTTACGAAGCATTTACAAGCCAAGCAGTGAAAAAGTATTTTACATTTATGATTTAATGAAAGAATTAGATCTCATAACAATTCTATGAAGTAGGTACTGCTATTATCCCAATTTTGTGCTTGAAGACTGAGGTTAACTTGCATGAGGTTTCGTGGTAAGTAATGACATTGAAATTTAAATCCAGAAAGATTATTTTCTCAGAAAATGCTATTAACTATCAGTTGTGTGTGTGTGTGTGTGTTTTCATGATACTTCGCTGAATAAGCAAACATGGTCAGGATCTATGCCAGTTGACTCCAAAGATGTTCATTACCTTTACTACATCCCTATCCTGTCTGACATGAAATGTAAACATATATGTGGCCGACCTGTGAATGACACAGGTTAAACTGCACAGGTCCAATCATATGTGGATGTTTTTTCAACAAATATATTTGGAAAATTTTTGGAGATTTTTCAAAAATTTGAAAAAACATTTTCTCTTCTCTACCTTGCTTTATTTTAGGAATATAGCATTTAATACATACAATGTATAAAATATGTTAATAGACTGTTTATATTATCAGGAATACTTCTAGTCAACAGTAGGTTATTAGTAGTTAAATTTTGGGGGAGTCAAAAGTTATACACGATTTTTGACTGTGGGTCAGGGGGTGGGGTAGACATTCCTCATCCCTGCATTGTTCAAAGGTCATCTGTATATCAAAATTAACCTTTAAGGAAAACCACAGCACAAAAAGACCCGGCCCTTAAATTTTCATCTTGCATTTATTATTTGTTCTGTCTTGACAATTGGCTTCAGCCCCAGGCAGGTTCACTCTTGATTTGATGAGACTAGAAAACGACAATGGAACATTCTTGGGGTAAAAGGTTTTACACCCAACTTTATTCCCATGGTGGCAGGTCAAGCACTAGAATCCTGTCCAACTCAGAGCAAGTCTGTGTGCAGCAAGCCAGTCCCTACCTCTGGGCCTCTCTGCCCCTCAGACATCTCAGTCTCTGTCCTGTGTGCTGCCACCACTCCAGCCTCTGCTCCCCTGCTGCGGAGCTTTTTATATAGAGTCAGTAACAACCTTTGCCCACACGTGTGCAGTGAGCAAGCTGACTAGGGTCAGGTGAGAATTCTGGCTACAGGGACTTTCATTTTCCCTACAGTTCCTTTTTAAATTTGCAAAAAGTCTGAGTTCTAGTCTCAGATTAACCTTTTAGTATGCTAGACATCAGTGTCTGCATTTGTTACAGAGGTGGGGATTCACTCATTTTGAACCACATCAGAATAAATAGGATTTGTATTTACACGAGTCTACACATGTGTCCACACCATGATATTGATACAAAAGCTCTAGGTTGGGGTCCAGGGTCTGTAATCCAAAAGACCCACAAGCGATTCTCGTGTATATCATGGCTGAGAACTCCATAACTAAGTGATCTCGAAGCTGTTTGTTTTCACACTCCAAACAAGCTATGACACTAATCCCCAGTAAATTGTGTTCTTGCTTTCTGTGTGGAGTGGATGGTCTTCCCTGTAGGAGCAGGCAGTGCTTTGAGAAGCTTGTTTTATGTCTGAAATCTTCTCCACTCCAGGTGACCAACTAGTGTGACTGCAGACTCTCCTAGAGCAATGCCAGTGTGGAATGCACTGTTGGTCAGGTGATAGGTAACTTAATTAGCAAAACTCGATGCACAGCTGCCAGCAGTCTGGGGCTCTGCAAGGCTGTCGAGCATCTGTTATGACTTCACAAAAGCTGGAGGGCAGGAAACCATGGGGAGCGCTCTGTTTCTATGGTGTGTGTTTCCGCTGATGACATTGTCTGCATGCAGAATGAGCCCATTGATCTTTATTTGGAAAGTCTTAAGAATCTTCTTTGCTTGAAAGCATGTGACGGGGTTTCAGTGTTTATCAGCAAGCAGAGACGGTACTAGGAGTATTGAGTGGCACATGGTACAGCTATCTTGGGTTAGGCATGAAACTGTACATTCTTATTCCTTATCCAAAGATATTTTCACTTTCTCAATTATAATAATCAAATAGTACAACAAAAAAGGTCCAGGGAGGTAACCTAGTGTGTGATCCCTGAGTGTTGGCCAAGAGACAATTGATTTTTACAGTTTTTATCATTAAATATATATAGATTTCTCACGGTAGGACATTCTGGCAATATATGTTTAAAAATCCCCAAAGGGATTCCTTTACACAGCCCTTCTGGGGATTCCTCATGTTACTGATGGTCAAGTTGAGGCCTAGAGAAGTAAAAACCATTGTTCACATGTAGAAAGTCATAGACGTTAGTCCAGGTTACCGGGCTCCCAGGCCACTCTCCTTTTCCACACTCTGTGTTACTCCGTTTCTCATCACAAATCAATTCCTCCATTAGGACATTGCTAAAGTGTACAGAAAAGTGCACAGAAAAATATCTCCTATTTTTGTCCATCTAGTGCCCCATTTTCTTGGACAACTGCTCATCCCTCAGATGATAATGTGAATTTGTGTGGTGAGCAAGCACATGATCTCATCCTCCGGCCCCAGCTTGGGTGTCACCCAGATCCTTCCGGTCAGTCAGTCCTTTTGTCTCCTCGCCCCCAGGAGTCCAGCCTGGAGTCCAGGGCTATGCCCATAGCCAAGCTCTGCCATGAGACCTCTCCTCTGGGCTCCTCCATTTGGAGGTAGAAAGTACCTCTCATTTAGGTACAGACATGGAAGGATGAGGTGAGGGGATGCATTGGATGTCTTCTCAGAATAAAGACAAGCAGAACTAAGAAGTGGAAATTAAGAAGGAGAAGAAAGGCAGTCAATGTTTTCCACTTAGCCTCTTAATGCCCGAATTCAGTGCTGTCCGAAGCAAGTTCTCTGCTGACTAGGTATTGCATCTCCACTAAGTCTCCTGTCTCATTTCTTCTGAAATAGTTTGAATTGTGTCCCCCCACATTCATATGTTGAACCCGTAGCACCAATTACTTGATGGCTCATACATTATTATTTTTATTATAGCTGATTTTTTTCTTATTATTTTAACTTTTATACTGGTTTTTGAAACAAGAACTAAAGGAGTCAGGACTTAATGTTGTTATGTGCAAGCTGCCAACTTTCCATGTGAATGACTTCGGCCAAGTCATTGTAACCTACCAAAGTCAGTCCTTAGTCTGTAAGACCACATCACAACGCCTGGCCCTCCAGTCTTACAAGGTTTTTGAGAGGTGCAGCTAGATCTTGTCTGTGAGGACATTTTGCAAAGCTGTTCTTTCCGTTTTTGTCTGACCTGGTGTCTGACCAGGTGTCCTATCTCTGTCTGCCCCCAAGTTTTTCCTACCTAAGCATAGTGCTCTCTGTAAATGTCCCTGACCAAAATCAGAAAATAAACCTAAAGATACAGAGCTCAAAATCCGCTAATAAGCAATGGAACCAACAGGAAGGAAACAACAACAACAAAGAAATGAATCCTCTGGCACATTGTGATATAAAAGAAAAAGCAATTACCAGAAATGAATGTGTGTTCAGGATGACTTCCTTCATTCATAAAGAAAATGCCTGGCAGCCAGCCCACCAAACAACGGGACACACATCCAGCTGCTGAATGGCAATAGGATTTTGCCCACACACTACACAGCTGCAATTGATGAGTAACAACATTAGACTTGAAAAAGAAAATGGCTGAAGGTGTGCATCAAATGTTCAGTGAGCCAGGTGGCTTGCATTTGTGTTTGATTACATGCATTTATTTGGTGTGTGGCTGTGGGAGGGTGAAGGCAGAAAGTAATGGTGCCAGGAGAGTCAGACCCAGGGACTAGATGGTCCTAATGTTCCTGCATGAGAGGAAATACAAAGTGAATGCTGTTGGGCCATACCCCTCCGCCTTCCCAACAGGCCTAGGAGCCAGCTGTTTGTTCTATCATTTGTCCTCTTACCTCACAGCAGCATTGGGTAATCAAGCTGTTCTCTTCTTTTGTGGCTGCCATTAGTCATGACCTTTGACAGTTGGCTTATCCGAAAAATGGCAGGTTCCAAAATCAATTTCTCAGGAACTTTGAATTCCAAGGGTACCCAAGCTATAATCAGAAATTTGACCCACTCCTTTCCAAGGCCATTGGAAATCCTTATATTTTTAGATAAGTGGAAATGTTGCTCACTCATGAAATTGCAAAGCAGTCTTTCACGGGAGTAGCAGTAGAAAGAGACCACTTGGTAGAAGGAGGGGCAGAAAGAAGGAAGGAAGAGAGAAAGGAGGGAGGGAAGGAGGGAGGGACGAAGGAACTGCCGAGTTATGTACAGGACACTTTCCTGAAGATTCCAGTCATAAGTGATTTAACCTTATTACTGATACCAAAAGTCTACTGAAGAACCACTCTGTACACTGTGCTATATTCTGGGAATACAGCACTGAATACAGGGGGTGTTTGCCCTCAAGGAGCTCTGCTTTTAGCAAAGGGAGAGATACAAGCACATACGTCCAAAAGCAACTGGTAGAGAGAGGGAGGTTCACAAGAAGGATGTCAGAATGCTTTCTGACTTCCTGACCTGAGTTTTCAAGGAGGAATAGTTTGCCAAGAGGGTAGAAGAAGAAACATATTTCCAAACATCTATTACCTTTTGAATCCTGAGCACTGATAATTCTGGGACCATCTGCAGTCATCTTTGTAAACCCAGGGCCAGTATATATTGTAGACATTTAATCAATGTTTTATAGTTGTTCCTGTAAGTTTGCTTTGTACCCCAATTCTGGAAACTGAATAGACACACACACGGGCGCGCGCACACACACACACACACATTATGGATTGATCTCTCTGAAAGAGGAGAGTTTTCGACATTTATCCATTAATACTAAGGACATGCAAGTTCCCACTTCCCCTCATTTCGAGGCTGTGTTTGAGAGGGCTGTGAACTCGCCGAGTGCAGAAGCCTCAGGGCGTGATGTAAAGAAACAGACTGAGCCATCTTGAGACCCATCAGCTGGAGGGAACCGGAACCACCCACAACCATCGTGACTGAGATCAAAGGTGCCGAGAGGATGCGAGCACCAGAGCGTCGCTGCTGTTCCTGGGTGAAGTTGCAGAGTTTAAATTCAGAAGAAGCATATCTGATGGTTTTTCATGGCTTAGGTTAGGCTTAGAAACAAACACACCATTGATTTAAATATTTGTTTAGTAGGAGTTTAGCTCTACCTTCCTTTGATAAAGCTAGAGGGTTGACAACGTGCTTCCCACTGCCAGCGAGGCTGAAAGGCCAATCCGTTAACCATTACATTTCCCTTTTCTGCACACATTTCACTTCAAAGAATTTGCTGACCTTTTTGTGATAAATATGATTCACTCTTGAAATCCGAGGGTCAAATGAGAAAGAGGAAAATCTGACATTTGGAGCCATCATCCATTAGGCTCAATAAGGCCAGAGATCACCTTCCAGGGCCACATACATCACTGCAAATTGATAGCATTTTGATTCATGGTGACTGGGCAATTTTTTAACGTTCTTCTTCCCAACTCATTTGCATTCAGCATTTTTGAAATGATTCTTTCCTTAATATCCAAATCATACAAAACTTGAACCCTGGTAGCTAAAACTGTGTTTCATGTTAACATAATAATTTTGAGCAGTTAACTGCTCTACAGTTTTCCTCTTTATGAGTTCTATCAGGACTTAGGGGGAAAAATGGATTCTAGACAAGACTTTCATTCATTCTCCAATTGACTCTGAGGTAGTCCCTTAATTTTTTTTCTAAGTTATTTTACCATTAAAATGGAAATTCCAAAAAAAATTAAGTTTGATCAGCTGCTCTGTCTAAGGCTCTGAGGTGGGGACTGAGGCCTCAGCTGTTGAGAGAGACAGAGAAGAGGCTGCAATCTAGTTGGGGAGCTAAAAAATAAATGGTATGATTTTGTGGGATTGAATAGTAACTGTGATACATGTGTGTTTCACTGTGTGAAAACAATAATGTTTCTGTTTGCAAACTGCATAAGTGGGAAAAATACTTCATCTTGTCTAGAAAATGGAAAATCAGACATTAACTCAACAACTATTTATTGAAGGTAAACACTGAATCTGAATTTCTCCTAGATGATGGGAGTAGAATATCGAATAAAGGAGTTGTGACCGCTCCATCGCTGCGCTGCCTATTATGGGTCTCAGTGTTTATTTTGAGGAGCATTTATGAGAATATATATGCAACTGTTTAAAATTATAAACAAATGTAATTATTAATTGGCTAATCAAGCTATTGGACCATGTTCCCTGGAGTTTTTTTTTATGACCTCAGTTTCAGTATGTTATGTTTATATTCTTGCTAAATTTGCATCTTTGCACCCATGTGTGACAATAGTGTACAACAGTGTGACAATCATTTTGCTGCATACAAAATGATTGCTTCTAGTAATCCAGGCCTGCTAGTGAATTACAGTTTCCTCACCTTCTTTTGAAACAGGGAGATTAGGTCTTTGCTGGGAAGAACTTCCCTGAAAGAGGGACCAGTGTTAACTTCCCATTTCTGCAGGACCACACGGCAGGGATGTTTCCTGCCTGTACTTAGTGCCCCTGAGCACCATCAGTTCAGATGGGTCTTCCGAACCTTCCAAAGAGGAAAGGGTGATACAAGTATTTTTGGTGAGTACTAAAGGGAATTTATTTTTTTTTACTTTTGAGATTTAAAAGAATTTCAGTCTGCCTCCCATTGGTGGAAATTTTCTGTAAGTTAATGACTACAGAACCAGGATAAGAGAGAACGGGATGAAAGGGGTTCACGGCACAGTCCTCTAGAATTAGCACAGATGTGGCCCTGCAAGGCCCTTGCAGACGTCACTAGACAATGAGGAGCTTTTCACCACGCAGGAACACTGTCTCTTCATTCTCAACACCATGCCAGGCAGCTGCCCCTAATCCAGTGGGGGTGGAACATGACTTAAAATATAGTTTTTGTCCCTATTCTGGTTTAAGATTAATTTTGTAGTTGAGGAGAGGTGAATTGTCCGAGATCAATGTGTCAGTCGATGACAAGGGAAGTACCTGAACCCAAATCTCATGCCCTTTATCACAGTCTTTCTATTTCTGTTTCTCTCACTAGAACACCTTGTCCCTCAGTCACAACAGACAACAGCTTTTAGTTTATATATATATATATATTGCTATGACATTGGACCGTCCAAGATATATATGTATCATACATCACCTCTTTGGCTTTTTTCGTCCCCTACATCCAATATTAATAACATCAAAACTAGGTCATACTTTTTGGAATCACTGAATAATAGAATACTTTATCTGAGTCATAGAAATTAAGATGATTTACACAAACTTCCTGATAGATAATTAAAACTGATGCCCTCGTTGGTACCTGCCCATAATCTCTCATTATTTTTGTGATGTTGACTAACCTTCAGAGTGCCAGCACCTGCGATTCTCCGTCTGTGGTCATTCCCCTGCCGCAGAGCCTCTGTCCGTGTGAGGGGAGGGCGGGATGTGCTGGGCGGCGAGCGCCTCCTGGGAGAGGCTCTGCCCAGGGGGCTGAGTCCTGCTCTGGCTCTCGCAGTGCCCAGGAGCATGAAGTGCAGATTACCAGCCGTGGGAATGGCTTCCCTGTTAACACCCATCTCCTTGGCTGCTTCCTTTCCTTGCTGCATTTCCCATCCCCCTACTGGGGCTCCCAGGGGTCACTGCTCAAGGGAACTACCGGCATGCAAATCTTCATTTCGGAAACTGCTCCTGCAGACCCTAAACCCAGACAAAAATACACCCACACTGCAAAGCCACGGAATGTATACACAAGCCAGCTCCTGTTCTGAGGCTGGGGCATGACAATAATCAAGACAGAATAAAACCCTTCTTTTCAGTGAGCCAAGGAAATGCTTAGTGCTCTTCCGTCCTTCATGTTTCTCTGCTGCAAAGAGGAGGTAGCAGGAGGCTTAGCTGCACCTTCAGGCTCCGAATGTGTAACGAGACCTTACATTTGTAGAGCAGTGTAATGTGTGCAAACATTTTCAACTACAATATCTCAAAAACAAAACATCAGAAAACCTGAAGAGGTAGTTGGGTAACTACCACTCTTACCATTTCACAGATGAGGAAATCGAGGCTTTAGAGACATGACTTAGCAGATTGATTTCGCAGGTGGGCATCAGGGCCAGGACTGAAGGTCTCTGCAACTTCTCATCCACCTTCCAGTTTGTGAGCTTATGACCTCTATGAAAGGAACAAAAGGACAGTGCTGCATACAAAATGACTGCTTCTGCTAATCCCGGCCTGCTAGTGAATTACAGTTTCCTCACCTTCTTTTGAAACAGGCAGATTAGGTCTCTGCTGGGAAGAGCTGCCTCCATGGCCCATTGATTTGCTTTCGTTGCTTGGCAGGAAAGCATTACTTTCCTTTCTTGGCAGGAAAGTTTGTCAGTGATATTAGGTAGATGCATCTTATGCATTTCAGGAGTTTATAATTCTGGGGAAGTGAGTAAAAAAAGGGGGAAAAACAGTTATTGCTTAAATAAGCGTCCCAGATGTTGGTGTGTTGGGGAGGGAGGAGGTTACCATGGAGACCAAAGCCTGGCAACACAGTTTGCATGATACAGTAGAACAAGCCCTAGGCTGGAGAGGCCCTGATACATTTCTCTGACCATCTAGTGTCCACGTCCTAACAACTGTGTTTACTGACGAGCCAACCCAGGTTCACTCCAGCTCATGGGTAAAGTTTAACCTGGATGAGAAATTACCAGCAGCTCGACTCCATATGGTACCACATGGGAGGTAATATTATTGGCAATATTCCTTGAATCCATTATTCCAAGGATGAGTAAAATAATAAGAATAACAACAGCCATTCACAGAGCATGTCTTCTATGCAAGACATTGGACTGTGCAACTGAATTTATTAATTTTCAAGGCTACATGCTGAGGTTATATGTCTGTTTCTACAGACAAGACAACTGAGGCTTAGGGATATGAAGCAATATGCTCATGGTCACTCAGCACATACGGGAAAGGGCTTGAACTTACATAGTAGCCCATAGTTTTGTCTGAGAATGCTTCATGCATCTGCCTTCTCTTCTTTCTCACCTTATTTACCTAGTTTATGGAGGTAGGTTTCTTCTTCTCTGAATGGCTCCTCGTTGCCTTGTTAGTGTTTCTCCCCCAAGCTTCTCATTTCCCCATTGGCACTGAAGCCTTTCCCCATGGCTGGCCCGGTTGAGAAAGCACCGATACACACCACTGGCTTAGTTTCCCAAACATCAAATCCCTTTATCTCACTTCTATATTTTCTTCTCTATGTTTACTTACCAGGTCACAGCATGCCTTTCCCCTAATGTGACATACTAAAGTCAGGGGACACAGTGGGCTTTGCTCTCTCACTAGTACGTGTGACTCATGCAGCACTTTGGGTCTCTGTTTCTGCACCTTGGCTGATTTCCTCTTATGCACTAAGGTCTGTATGTGCATAACTACATATTGAGCACTTGCCATGCAAATGGACTGTGCTAAAGAGAGGTACAAATTACATGTTAAATAGGTTTTGAAAAAAGAACCAAGTACTGTGAATATAAAATCTGGAAGCACTTACACTTTTAGGAATGGAATTTTGATAGGTGGAGAAGATAGACGTGCAATCCAGCCTGAGAAAATGTAATGGACAAAGGCAGGAAGAACACAGAATAAGCTCAGGTGGCAGAGGGTGTGGAAATGTGGTAAAAGACAGTTTGTTGCTCCAGAATGGATAGAAACAGGTCTCAGTCCAAACACTCTATTTTATAAATGAGAAAACCTGAGAGTCACTGGAATTTAGCCACTCATCCTAGGAACTCCTCATCAGTTTATGTTACAGACATAAGTAAACAGTCCACCCAACTATTTTTGCTGAATTGACAAATTAATTCTTATAAAATGATTAACCCAAAACACTCGTGTAGCTAACATGCACTGTAAAGATCACAAATAATCTAAGAAATAATGACTGCCAGTGAATAAAGGTATACATACAAGCAAACAAAACAAAGGGTGTTCCTGGGCTGCCTTAGTTGGCAAGGTGACTCATAACCTATTGGGTTGTCAAAATTAGATCCTACCTTCCTATATAACCACTTCCCCAAGAAATTTTCTGTCCAGGATTTCTGAGTACAAAGCACACAGAGAAAAATGATTGGCAACCCCAGGAATTCTAAAGAATACTTTGCATGGTCTGCCCTTTCCTCTTGGTTCCCAAAGTAGATGGTCCTGTGATAACCGCTTCAAACCCCTTACATCTCACACTGTTTTGTAGAAGGGAGGTTTAGTTTCCCTTAAGTCAGGAATGCTTTGAGAGTCTATCGAAGGCTACAGAGCCTGCGTGGAGACAGAGCCCAGAGAGAAAATGCACTTAGCTAAATGCACACACTATGTATCATTTGATTAAGATCTTTATATACCCCAAAAGCATATACATCCACAGGGACTACCTCATCCACTTGGGAATTTATAAACTCTGGGTAAAAACTCCTGTTTTATACTTTAGAAAAGGAGCCCAAAAAAATTCATATAAAATTTACATCCTCAGTTGAGAAAACCGAGGTTTGGCGTGGCTTCCCGCATTCATGCCTCTGGAACTTGGACCAGAACTTGGGGTCACATCACATGACACTGTGTTACTATTTCAGTCAATTCCTCGTATAGATTATGGCAGGTAGGCATGAATGGTATATCGTGCAGAGCACATCTTAGATCTCACTGTAGCTGAAGCCAGGATCAATGGGATGAAAGGGCTTCTCCTTAAGGTGCCTTTTCTAAGAGCGGCAGGATGAGTTCTTGAGAGTGTAAACTGGACACACGCAGAGAGCCAGCGAGAACACTCCATCACGGGGAAGCTCACATCTGGTGCGCTTCAGACATTCACTTGCTTCCCTGTGTTGAAGCATCGATTAACCATGAGTCAGCTTCACAATCCCATCACACTGTTGTTCCTTTAGCTGTAGCTTGGCCCGTCCCTTTCAGGAGACAATCAACGAAAGATAGATTTGCCAGGCTTAATCGAATCTTCCATATTCAAGACTTCCTTCTCCATTTGATTAGGAAAGAGATATTTAAACAGACTCTTGTCTCCTTAATGTCAAAATCTCTTCGCAGCACTTACAAAATTGTTCTGACCATTAACTCCTCTCCTGGGCCGCATACCTGCCTCTAACTCATCTCTTCTTCCACGTCTTGAGAACTGTAATGACCCAGAGCATATCTTATTCATCTTTGTATCCTTAAGTCTTAGCATTTTATTATTTATTTAACAATAAATAATTGTTAGTGAAGACTTTGTGCAAGGCCCTGTTACATGTTGGGGAGACAGAGGGGAGCAAAACAAAGCCTTTGCCTGACTGATGCTGGCATTCTAGGGAGAGAGACAGGCCATACCCCAAAAAACCAACAGATACCGTAATGCCAGTGCTCTGCGATCAGGACAGAGCCATGCGGGCGTGGGATTTCATTTCAGATGGGTGCTCATGGGACCCCCCACCCCCATGTGGTCTCACTGGAGCAAAGGCCTGAATGAAAAGGAAGAGGCAGCCTTGAATATCTGAAGGGACAACATCCCAAACCCAGCACAAGAAATACAAGGGCTGAGCACAGAAACATGCCTGGCAGGCTTCACAGAGGTGAGGGGCCTGTGTGTCTGGAGGGCAGTGCCCCTGTGTGGTGTCTGACCCGTGTTGGGCTCTCGGCAGACATGAAGAGAATCATCACCAAAAACAATAGTGGACACACAGTAACCTGCACTAAATAGTTGTTGGATGGATACGTTTGTACCCTCCCCAGCTGAGTATACTTGTCTTAAGTGTTAGCTGTCTTGGGGAGCCAGTGGTCTGTTAAATGTGCCCTGAGATCGCCTGAGGAGGTGCTATGCGCTGAGGCACGGCCATCAGTACTTTATGTTCATTCTCTTTTAATTCCCATGCTAAGTACATCAGATAGATGTGATTATTTCAATTTTGTAGAAAAAACCTAGAGTGAGGATATAACTTGTCTATGCCTGCTTGGTCATCAAACGGTAAAAACTGAGAACTTAAGATTTTGCTCAAAAGCCCTTTATTCACTCACTACATTGCCTTTCCAGAAGTTGAATGGGAGAAACAAATTTTTCTTGATATTAGAGATTTTAAAAAGAGAGTGGATTCAGCTAAGCATAAGATGGATCATGAAAAATTCCGTTTGTGGGTATATTGGTCCCATCCTGGCAGGAGACAGCTCTCACATTCAAAGGGGCATTTGAAAAGAATGGAAGGCAGGGACTTGCCCAGGTGTGGTTTGGTGATGGGAATGATGGGATGGCCAAGCAACCGGACAACAGCCGCTGAGGGAAGCCCCGGCTCCCTTTGGTCGGGAGAGGCAAGGGGAATCTTCCAGAACCCAGGAAGACTCTTAATGATGTAGGAGCAACTGCATCTGTGGGCGAGGTATGAACCTCAGGGTGACAGACTCATCCTGGCTTGCCCAGGACTATCCCAGCTTTGTACTGAAAGTCCTGCATCCCGAATGACTTCTCAGCCCCCAGCAAACCAGATGCCCAGTGAACTTGGCTGCAATCTTACAGAGAAGACTGCAATGATGCCAAGTCATGACCCAGTAGAGACGGAAAGACGGGAGAGAGAGCTCTCACCTGCGGCCTCTCCTCTGTCCCTGATCCCCAGTCAATGCCCTACACGGGCCAAACACAAAGGAAGGCTCAAGTGTGAGGGAATCAGTAGGATTCAGTCTATAAAAAGTCAGCCTGAGGGGCTCAGAGCAAAGCAGAGAGAGACAGTGGATCTGGGCAGTCAAATGACCACCTTCATGTGAGTGGGGTAGGAGGCAGGCTATTCGCTGCAAGTGATGGGACATAGGACACATTCGTTGCCTGTGGAAGATCGTCAGATGTTTACAGAAGACACTTCTTAGCATGACGTTCATGACTCTCTAATGGCCCCAACCTGGCTTTCCAGTTGCCTGGTGGTTTCTCTGCGCATAGTCACGCTACGACAACGCGGCACTACTTGACCTTCACCCTACCTGCACTTGACTATGGTCTTGCTAATTCTACTCTGGCCACTCTAATATCTTACCACTGTCTCTGGCAGTTTACTCACTTCAAAGACTAGTCTAATATCACTGCCTTCAAGTGAAACAATGATTCAGTGTCCCTCCATTCTGCCACCACAGTTCATACCTGCCAAACTCTTACATGCACCTGTCTTGTCATAGGTCTCTTGAGCATCTCTCTGAATCTTCCCTGCCTCGGCCAAGATGGTGAGACCCAGTCGACAGGGACCATATTTTATTTATTTTTCTATCCCAACCCAAACCCAGTGCAGTATATTACGCAATGTGTGCATTCAACCAACATTTGTTCTGTATAAAACTGAATTGGAAAAGAAAGCATGACAGAGAAAATGCCCTGCAGCCTGACACCCCCACAATATCCTACATGGCCTGAGAAATTTAATGAGAAGAATAATATAAGTTTCTCTTAGGACCTCCTTATATATCTATTCTTGTGAAGCAAAATGTTCACTTATCTACCTACTTTTATAGGGAATGGATTCTGCCAAAGAAAGAGAATAATTCTTTGTCTTAAAATTAAAACCCAGAGTGGGACTCGAGGATAAATATCAAATCTTGCCAAAAGCAGGGGTGTTTTTTGTGGAACGGTTGCACAGCTCTTCCATATAGAACAGATATTTATACCATAATCAGCCAAAATCCTGAGAGTTTGAGGAAAACTGCTTGCATGGTTTTTAATAAGGAAGTGTATGTTTTAGATACACTCAGTTAAGTCAGATGTCTCTGATCTGTTCTGAATATTGTAAGAGAACATGAGTTATTTATTTATGTGTTTATTTAAGAATTACTTATTACATCTAATATGCTTCAGGTGATGTATTGAGAAAGAAAAAGAATGTGGAGTCAGGAGGAAGGGTTCAAGTCTGGCATCAGGACTTCTGGGCATCTTCTTTGACCTCCAGAGCCTCTGTCGCCACATCTATGAAGCTGGAATAATAATAAATCTCCTGCTTGTTGGAGCTGTTTGAAGAATCAAATGTTGGAGACTCTAAAGAGTTGCATAAACATTCTACTTTTAATTAACAGTTTAATGACTCTGTCTACCTCTCAAATTCCTTCAGGAAAACAGAGAATGGTGCCAGCTCTGTCTAGCTCATAGTGTGGACCATGGAATTAAAGGAATTGTTGCATATACTGGAACTGTGTGAAGAACAAAGGGAAGACTAACATTGGGAAGTCTTATGGAACAAACAGAATACTGTCTGCTTAGACTTGAGTCCCAGAGTGTTCAGCTCGGCCTCTGCATGTATTCACTGCATGCGCAGGATGGATTTCTTGTTCAGTCTTAGCGTCCTCATTTGTGAAGCGGGGGTGAGAATACCCACATCACCTGGCTGAGATAAAGATCAAATAATATGATGTACATACATAAAGGATGTGGAATATACTTAGCATTTAATAAAGTAGTTATTTTTCCTCAATGGTAGTATTTTCACTTCATTCAACAAAGATCTTCATTATTTGCTATGGACAACACATAGAAATGGCTCAGACACCATTACTTCAGCTAATGTAATAGGGGTGCATCAAAAACAAAGGCATGCAGATGGGTTTGTTCAGGAAACCCAGTCTCCTTTAGGGATGGTATTCCTTGCAGGCAGTTCCCACCTTGTGCTACAACCCCTTACAACATTTTTACAATCAGCAAAACTTACACATACATTATCTTTATGCCATAGAGCAGGGGTTGGCAGACATTTTCTGTAAAGTACCATCTAATAAGTATTTTCAGGCCATACTGTCTCTGTCACAACCACTTGAATTTGCCATATAACATAGAAGTAGCTCCAGACAGTATGTAGGTGAGCAGGTCTGACTGTGTTCCAATATGACTTTATTTACAATAGAAGGTGGGTTGCTGAATCTGACTGGTGGGGCACGGTGGGCCAAGCTGCAGCATGGCTGATATGTGACTTCCTACAGGTCAATAAGGGGGAACATCTCCACATACCAAGCAGACAAAAATTACAAGGAACATACAAAACTATAAAGGATTAGACATTTGAATAACAAACAAGAGTTCCCACTGATGATTAGACCAACCCAGCATTATCTCCAAAGAGGAATTTTTTCCTTTATGACCCAGTAATTCCACTTCTAGGTATTGACCCAAAGTAAACAAAATTGCTTGAAAAGATAAATGCATCCTTATGTTTAATGCAACATCATTTACAATAGCCAAGATAGGGAAGCCACCTACATATCCATTAATTGATGAGTGGATAAGAATAAGAATATGTAGTATATACAAATTATGAAATACATACTAAGCAATAAAAAATAATGAATTCTCATTATTTGTGACAACATGGATGGACCTAAAGTGAAATAAGTTCGACAGAGGAAGACAAATGCCATATGATTTCATTTATATGTGGAATATAGAAAGTAAACAAAGATACAAACAGAACAGAAGTAGACCCATAAATACAGAGAACAAACTGGCAGTTGCCAGAGAGGATGTGAGCGGGGATATAGGTGAAATAAGTGATGGATATAAAGAGGTATAAACTTCTAATTACAAAATAAGTCACAGGGATGAAAAGTACAACACAGGGAATATAGACAATAATACTGTAGTATCTTTGTATGGAGGCAGATGGTAACTACCTTTATCATGGTGAGCATTTAATAATGTATGTAATTATTGAATTACTATGTTATATACCTGAAACCAATATAATATTGTATATCAAGTATACATCAATTTAAAAAAAGGGATTTTTCCTGGTATCATCCACTTGTTATGCATTGCTTGGCTTGTTCCAGTTGGAAGTAAATTATGAAGTAATGAAGATGAGGTGCAGGGTTTACAATGCATTTGCTAAACTCTTTTTTATTTTTTTCTTTGGTGAAGCAGATATTCTCAGAATTCTAAGGACTGACCTCCGAGCAACGCACGACAGGGAATGGAGAGCCTGTGTGAGGGCTATTCTCAGTCTTCAGTTCACATAGACTGGGATGAAGAATCAGATCATATGGGGAAAGGAAAAAGACCATGTGAAATGGCCTGCACTAGGGCAAGGACAGACACAGCCTTTGCCACTTGTGGCCTGCGGTGTGATCGGTATCCAGCACCAAACATAGAGCGTCACACAGACGTGCCCAGTGAAGACTCTGGCACCGAAATGACTGAGTTCATTCAAACCTGTCATTCTGTCACTAATTAGCAATGTCAGTATGCACAAGTTATTCAAATCCTCTGCATCTTAATTTCCTTGTCCATAAAATAAGGATAAAATAGTACTTACTACATAGCTTTGAAGTACGAATTTATTAGTAAAACACATGTAAGGTATTTAACATAGTGCCTGACATATTAAAGCTCTTAATAAATATTTATTATTACTATTAATTGCATTAATGAGTGAATGACTAATTGACTGATTACATAATTTAGTGAATGATTTCATGTTTTAAAGAGGAGAAAATGAACCTACCCCAGGGAACATAGGGCTTGAGTTCCTACACCAGGTCCCAGCCCTGATGTTGAGTGCTCCATGAATAATTTTCACTGGCAAGTTGCAATTTCGATTCTGTTTTGCAAGCTGACGATTCTTTCTCTGCATGTATTGTGAAAGTCTAATTTATTAGATTTATGATAACTTATGTACCATCATATTCATCTCTGCCTCTTTGAAACTATGTTCAGGTCACCTTGATTAGAATTTGGGGTAGTCCTAAATCTCTCAGTCACATGTTACAGTCAACCTCTGCTTTCATTTCCACTGATAATTAATCTGACTCATTAAGTAGTCCTTTTGTGTGTTTTTTTTTGCACATAGTTCCTTCCTCACCTGTTAGGAACCACTTGTCCTGTCCTTGGCTTCTCTGCGTAACACACAGCCCTCCACAGAGGAGAGTGTAAAGAAAGTCTCACTGAACTCACAATAGGGCTTGAAAATACTTGGGTTCAGAGAATCCATCTGGAAAAGTTCTTGGTATAAGAAGACAAGGTTTTAAGACAGAGTGCCTAGAAAAGGTGTATATCGGCAAAGTTTAGGAACAAGAGCATGAAAGCGCTTGTGAAGAAGGGGGCAGGGACACCTCACCTGGTGAAGGAACAGAAGGTGAGAGGGACTGGGTGTGCAGGAAACTAGGTCAGCTGGTTGACTGTGTCTCTGGAATACAGATTGTTTGCCGGAGCAGAGGGGAGAAACGTAAGCCCCTCATTGATTAGGGCTTCCCAGATAACAGTGTGGACATAGTTGGCCCTTTAGCTTCCCGGGCTGCTACCTCTGAGGTAGAAAGGATAATTATTAGACTGAAAAATATATGTCGCTTTAGTTTCCTCCTTTGAGAAGCCCTGCTGCAGGTTGCTTGGAAGGACTTCCTGAGGAATGGATCACAGGGTATTTGAGTGACAGCACTGCGATTTCATCAGAACAGTCCTCTTTCTACTTCTCAATTTTTCCCTCATGGCATTTGTAGCCCACAGGACACAAGAGGGGTGAACAGCCTTGCCAAGGCATGTCAAGCCGGCCCCTCTTGCCCCTTGGCTCCACATGGACCAGGAAATCAGCTGGGCAGCTGGAGTGTCTGTGGTCACACTCGATGCTGCAAACCTTTTGTCTTTGCCCTTGTTTGTGTGCCAAGTATTTCTGAGTCCTTCTGTTCTCCGCACGGAACCCCAGCTCTTAGTACATGCTTATGCTACAGATGCTTTGTCAGACTCAACCATTTCATACCATTTTGGAGCTGGGGTAGGTAATTTCTAGAAGAGCAGGAATACGTATTGTATGGAAACCACAAATATAATGTTGAGGCAAATTCTACATAGTAGGCAGTCTACTTCCTTGACGACAGGGTCCTGCACTTAGGTTTTGGACAATTTTCATATTATAATTCTGTTTTTTCTCTTAGATTATTTTTAAGTCTAAAATGAGTTTTCATTTCCTCCCTGCAAAGATATATAGATTTGGGTCTGAATTATAACAATAATTTATATTAAGCACAATAGAAAAAACTGGTCCTAGGCAGGCAAGGCAAGACTGTCTTGATTTAAGAATTAAAGTATCACTAGATATTTGGATATACATATATATAAGTATGTGTTTACACCTCCTAAAATTCACAAAGCACATACATATGTACTCTATACATATTCAGGGATTATATAATTTAATGGGAATTTTTTAGGGAAACAATGTTCCACCAGAATGATGCTCATTGGATTTTTCTGTGCCTCAGTAAAGTGGGCATAATAATGTCTCATAAGACTGCTGTGATGGTCAATTTTAGATTTATCGATAGTATTCATTTAGGAGTTGTTTTTTCCATTTATTCCTCAATTCAGATTTGGTAACAGAAAGATGCTTATTCCTGCTAAACAAAGTGTTACACTGATGCAGCTAAAAAGCCACTTGAAGGTGGGTGCTCTGTTCGCTGGTTAAATAATTTCTTGAATTTTGTTCTTCTTTCTCCACTCATAGACTCCATTCTAACTGATTCTGGATGAGCTGCCAACTGTAAATTGTTGGGACACTAGGACCGTCACAATACAAGCCAGCAGCGTCTGGCTGGATGACATCCTGAGACCTTGTTGATCCCAACTCCTGTTCCATTCCATGAGGACGTGATACTTTTAGCTTACCTTCACCTGCAAAAACGTCATTTTCATATGGTTCAACTTAACATTTTTTAAACTGAAACCCTGGTATCATTCTTACTGTCATGATTTCCTCCATACCCAACATCCAATAACATCAAACTTTGTGGACTCTGTCTCCCAATTATACCTTAAATGAAATTTCAATCTCCCTAACAAGTCTTATTCTTACGACTCACCTCTCCCCTGGAACACTCATTTCCCTGCTTTCACTCACACCAATCTCTGGTCCATTCTTCACGAAGTATTTATTAGAGCATATCCCTCCAATGGCTTGTCAATTATAGTAAGAATAAAATACATACTGCCTCATGGTCTACAGAACTCTACATGAACTGACGCTGCTCTGAGTCCTCATCCCATATCCTCTCTCTGTCACTCTTGTCTGCTATGTGTGACCATAATGATCTTCTTGACTACACCAAGCGCGATCCACATCTTACATCCTTTGGACTTGGTCTTCCTTCTATCTGGAATGTTCTTTTCTCTTATTGTCACATGACTTTTTCTCTCAAAAGCCTTCTTCAGCACCCTAATGCTTTTCTCTCTACTTTCAGTCATTCCTTACCAGACCCAAATGCATGTCAAGATCCAAGATGGTTTTATGGTTAGCCTCTTCCCACTAAAATGGACTGTGTTTTGTTTAAAATGCCATACCCTCAGTACTAAAAGTAATACTTAGTATAACGTCAGAATGCAGTAAATATTTGTTACATAAATGAAGACAGGACCACCGTAAACTTGGTGGCAGCAGTCACATCTATGTATGGTATTTATGTGTAACTGACTCTTTTTGCAACTTCCTGTTAGACTGGGAGTCATTTATGCTCCTGATGTGAAATGAGAAATTGATTGTCCCAAGGACTCCCAATTGTCTTGACACAGGACTCATTCCTTCTTTGTATTCAACAGATAAAGAAAAATACTTGTATCAAAATCACTTTGAATGTCACTGACATTTCCATGGGAGGGATGTGGGAGTAGATGCCCATTGCACAGCATGCAAATAGTCACAAATTCCCATTAGACACTTATGTTCTTCCTAGAACAGCGGAATGACCACTACTTTTTTATCCATCCCTGTCCAACCTATCCCCTGAGATCGAGAAATTTCCAATGGGTTCTCTAAGTCATCTCAGGTTTTATTATACCCATGAGTTTAATGGTATCTTAGCAGCTCCAGACTTGCACACCCACCTACTATAAACAAAACAAATCAACTGAAAAACTTCAGGTTACTAAGATTCGCACAATAATTTTATATCTCTAGCTTTATTCAATTGCATTGAACAGGAAAGTACTTTTGTACAGCTGCGTTTCCTGTTCAGTCTGCTGAGTCCTCTCTTGGACTATTAGGACCTGTATTCTAAGCCACGGTCTCTGTGACTAGCAATTCAGCAGGAGATTTTAGGGGGAGCCCTGGAGTCACGGTGCCTGCTTCCCACCCCTGAGTCTCTTCCTATTTGGATGAGTTTGGGTAAGTTTAGTCATTCTCAGTCTCTGATTCCTCATCTGTGGAAAAAAAAAAACGGATATGGTAGTAATTCTCACTTCACAAGGCAGCTGGTGGCCTTTAATAGCTTAGTCTCTGCAGAATGCTTATGCCCAGGCCTGGTGCATAGCATGCCGTAATAAATGTAAACTTTGATTCCAGACTGTGTGCTTTTTGGTGACTTCCCCAACCTCTCATCCTTTAGTAAACTGGGTATAAAAATACCTCACAATGTTGTTGCAATGATTGATCAAATAGATCAGGCATTGGAAGATGTTCACTATTTCAGAGAGAAGGTTTTTTGAATTGGGACATTAAAGCAGGGGTGATCCAGGCTTACCCAGCCAAAGTGGTTGCATGGTGCTCTTTACAAAATGAATGTGAAACTTGTGCCATCCAATGTCTAACCACTCTGAAGAGGGACAAACACACCTGAGAAGACACTTTCTCTGATGTTGGCATCTAATTCAGATCAGCCTAGTCCCAAGGTTATTATCTGAGGTACGCTGCAGTTAGGAGCACCTTGCTACAGAGTGGGATGCTTTTGTGTAACCTGCTTAGTCCTGTCCTAGGCTTGGCCCTCATTACACCATTTTCTCCTCCAGTACTTCTCTCCATAGGCTGCTGGGCAGGAAATAGACCCCAGGTAATTGGTCCCATTAAAACATTGAGATGCCAACTGAAAAAGAGATTTTAAAATTAGATTCTGCTTCAATTAGGAGGCTGTGTTCTCTGTTTTTCTCAATCCCCATTCCCTGCAAGGCCAGGTTTGGGTTCTGGAAACAAATGCCCAGGACTCTTCCCTGAAGCCCACTGTGTCAGTCACGGGAGGCGTCTCTGGGCTAGGCTAGCAGGGGCCGAGCCAAGCCTCCTCATTTAATGCAGGGATTCTCTCCCTTTTGTCTCTGCCCTTGAGGAGCTACCTGGGGTCTCCCAGAGTTCTTCAGCTGCTGTGGGACTGAGGGTTAGGAGCAGGCAGAAGTGGGTGGCTGGGAGAGTCTCTAGCACACCCGCCCACCCGCTGAAGGGACCCTATTCCCAGGGGCACAGGTAGCCCTTTCCCCGGCTCGAGCTGGTCATGATACTGTTCCAGCTGCTTCAGTGCATCTTCCCCAAGGGCCCTGTGAAGACTGCTGCTTCTCAGCGATTAGAACGCAGCCAGCTGGCCTCCGGGACCTGTTGCTACCCTTCTCCTAATGATCTTAGAATGGTTGCTGGGCTTATTCAAGCCACCTGACAGATAATGATGTCGATTATTCAAACCCCAAATGATGCCTTCTCATTTGGAAGCACTGCTCTTTTTAGATCTACTTTGTTTAGTAGAGCCAGGCCTTAACAAGACAAATGCTGATCTTAACGTATATTTCTTAAATTTTTCATACCGTTTGTGTTCAAGCTGCAACACAGTCATGAATCACAAAGGGCACAATACCACTAGGTTCTCATAGTGTGTTGACAGAATTGTGTTAAATGAGGTAATCTATGTAATATATAGTTTAATGTATATTAATATATTAATTTAGTATGTTAATATATTTAATATATAATATAATTAAATATAAATACATTTAATATATAACTTGTCTTGCCAATGGGTTTCAGCCCTGGGCAAGTTCACTATGGATTCAATGAGACAGATGAATGACAATGGAACATTCTTGGGGTGAAAGGGTTTATACCCAACTTTATTCCCACGGTGGCGGGTCAGCCACTAGAGTCCCATCCACTCAGAGCGAGTCTGCATGCACAACCTGGTCTCTGCCTCTGGGCCTCTCTGACGGCACAGCCGTCTCGGTCTCTGTCATCGGTGCCTCAGGTCGACCACTCCGGTCTCTGTTCTCCCACAGCCCTGCCACTGTGCCGCCCAGAGGACTGGGTGGAATTCTTTATGTGGAGTCAATGACAACGTATTGCCCACAGGTGTGTAATGACCAAGCCAAGCAGGGCCAGGTGAGAAGAGTGGCTATAGCAACCTTCACTTTATTTATATAATTCTTAGGAGATTATCTTAGAACACTAATTTTGTTAGCTATTGCCATTGTTACCCACAACAAATGGAGTTTTCCCCATCCTGTGTGCAGGGAAGTGAGTCTGCCTACATAGGGCAGGTTATTGGGGGAGGAACACAGGGTGGTAGTAAAAGGTGAATTACTTGCCATTGATTTCATTTTCTTTCTCTTCAGGGTGAAGGCTCTTTAGTAAGGACAGAAGCAGATGACTGACATTTAGCTCATGCTTCTGGAGGCTCAGGGACTTGCCCATAAGGCCCTGAAGCCACAGGCCGAGCACCTGCAGAGGTGGGGTCCCAGAGACACAGGGCCCTGCCCAGGGTCTGAGAGCCTGAGGGTCCTCTCACCTCTTCTCCCCCTGTGCTAGTTCATTCAGTTCCCCCTTCCCTCCCCCAGGTCTCAGGGATGCTTTAGGAGCAGGCTTGCATTCCTGAGAACTCAGGACAGCCCACCAGCTTCGTCATCTGGGTTTTGTCATGTACTTCTCACCATCTATCCCCTCTTTGCTCTTACCAACTTTTGCAGTCATGCAGTGAAGAAAAAGAAATGAACATGGGATATTCTGCATGTTGTCCTCAGAGCAATGACTCTCTCTTTGTCACTAATTGCACATTGCCTGTGTAAAGGCATGTGGTTCATGCATGCTGAGCCTCTAAATTGTCTGAGAGTTGGGTGGAATGTGCTTTCATGTGTTCTAATCTCATCACAATGAGCTCTGATGCCTGCACATGGAACTCCCTTTAACTGTTTTAGGATTTATATTGATCACCATATTTAAAAGTGCAGCCTTCATCACAGCACTTACTTTATTATAAATATCCATGCACCTTTCTCTTTTATCATGTTTAGGTCAGAATGCCCAACTGGGGTGTAAGCGCTGCCAGTGTGAGGGACTCTGCTTCTATTTCACAACTGTTCCCCAAGAACAATACCTGGCATAGAATAAATGCTAAAAATAAATAAATTTTCCCATGCCACCTGCTTTCCATAGGCAGCGTCCCCCAGTTTTGTTACGTAGGTCCCCAGGGATGTATTCAGGTTCTCCTGATCTCCCTCAGTGTGGCCCCATATGAAGGAATGACACCACCGTCCATCCCACTGCCCAAATGAGACACGAGGAGTGGCCGTGTATTTCACTCGATCATTAAATGGTCATTACCTTCCTCTGCTATGCCTGGCATGGTGCCATAAGCCAGGAGAACCTTTGCAACAAAAAATAAACTGTGCTCACCTGGTGAGCCAACAGTCAAGTAGGGGAGAACTAATCAGAAAAGAGGGGAGCACTTGGCGGAGAAAATACTTCAGATACTTTCAGTTTTCCATGGGGGAAGAGCACTTGTTTTTGCCAAAAGATAAAGGATATGGGTAATGATGACAGTGACAATAGTATGACTGACAATATTAGCGAACACCCACATAGCACTTATTTTATGTATTTCACACCAAGTATGCATGTTGGCTCATTGAATCCTCAGAGCAACCCTGTGTGATGGATGTAGCCACCATCCCACTTCTCCAGCGTGGAAGCTGAAGGACCAAGAGGCTGCATAGTTGTTCAGACACAGAGTGAGTGTCAGAGCTGGACTGGAACCCAGACAGTCGGGCCCCAGTGTCCAACTCTTAACCACTGACTACAAGAACACTTTATTCTTGTCCTGCAGTCAGTAGGTTGGAAAATAGCACCAGGCATTTGAAGCTGAGGACACTCTGAATTTGCTTTTCCTTCTTAGCTGTCCCACCAACAGCCCCACGATGTTCCCTCTACTTGTTCCAAATTTCTGGTAATATTCCCTCTTACTTTCCTTTAACTCTGTAGGATGCGATGCTTTCATCAGTCAGTAATTTTAGTTTTTGCTCTATCACCTGTCCAATACTTGCACAATCAATTCAGCACACTTGATCCCCTCTGTTTGAAATATGTGGTGCGGTTTCATGATCCTGCCTGGGCTCGGGCCCAGCTTCATGCATAAACAAACTGTGCCCACCTGGTGAGCCAACAGTCATGTAGGAGAGAACTAGTCAGAAAAGAAGGGAGCACTTGGCGGAGAAAATACTTCAGATACTTTCAGTTTTCCATGGGAGAACAGCAATAATAATGCTGTGCCCTGCACATGACTGTTCCCACATGAGAAAACCAAAGCTCAGATAATTAATCCACTTATTTGTCAAGGTCACAGACAGGCTTCCTCCCAGGACAAATACTCTCAGGTTCTGTGCTGACTTCATGGGATAATGGTTGGAATTTTCAAATTCCACATTCAAGGACTTACTCATTCAAAGCCAGTCGTTACATAAATTGTCTCCCTTCAAAGCTCTATTGTTATCCTCAAAATGTTTCAACATTCCACAACATTTTCTTTTAACTTTCCTCAGTGGCAGAATATCTTTAATCTGTCAATCTTAGGAGTATGTGTGTTTTAGAAAAAAAAGTTGATGGAGTTGGATCATGAGAATAAAATGATCTTATTAAATTTAAAAACATCATTGGAATTAATTAAACACATGATGTAACTACAAAATGACAAAACTACATTTCCTGTGAGATGCATGAATTGGCTCTGAATTCATTTACTGAGCTCCATTTAAGCAGCTAAATATGGGGTAGAAACACTGGATTGTGAAGAGAGAATAGTCCACGTGGTTTGAGTGGATAGTTTTTGTCAGAAAGTCATTTGAAGGAGACAAAATTAATGTTAATGTGTGTCTGTTAAACACTAGTATTGCTCCACACATGTCCCTGGGGGTAGATAAGAATGGAAAGTGGATGGACTTGTTTTGGGTTCTGGGCACAAGTTCCCAGGGTGCCACTGACGGAAAGTGCTGGGAAACAAGAAAACATACAATTAAGTTGTACAGCAGAGAATCCTTTTTATCTCACTCTGCCTGTCAGTCCTCAACAGCCGTGATTCACTCCCACAATCTTACTTTATTAAAATGTCATTCTTCACCCACTTTTCAGGAATTGTGTACTACAATTAATCTTTCTTGGAGATGCAAATTAAAAGGCAAGCAGAGAGAGTGTTTGGCTTGGTGTCGTAAGAAAAAGATGCAGCTCCCAGTCACACTGCCCTGTTTGTGTGCCGGCCCACCTCCTCTCTTCAAAAGCATCAGGAAACCAGTGTCTGTTTCAGGGCTGTTTGAAACTTAGTGTCTCTATTCGACATCACCAGACACAGCCTGTGGAGGGAAGGGAAGGATACCAGCAGATACCTAAGGACAAGAGGGAAGCTGGGAAGTGTCTTATTACAGCAAAGGGGGAGGACGTGGTGAAGGCGGAAAAAGGTGGCAGTGAAAAGTAGAATGAGAGACAAAAGAGAGAATCATTGATGTCTTGGACATGTTTGTCAACCATAAAAAATGGGCAAGGAACATTTCCAATATCCAGATTGGTGAAGCGGGTAAAAGTGGGTAATAAGCGGGAGAAGGGCCGGAAGGAAGACAGCGAGGGAAGAGACGGTCAGTTTTCTGTCTGGAGTGGGAAGTCGGGCTGTTTTGTGGAAGGTGCTGAAAGTATATCCCAGAAGATGTAGTAATGGGATGAAGCCTAGGGTCCCACTTCTGAAAAGCTCAATACGGACACCGGTCCAAGACGGGGAGCAGGCTGGGCTAAGGGTCACATTCGCTACCTTACCACTGGCCGTTTTGAGTCAGGCAGACTAGTGCTCCCCAGCGTGTCTCCCCGTTCTTCTCCATCCAGATGCAGGGCTGCTGCCTGCTTGTTCATGGACTGTCCCCGCTGTGACTGGCCTGCCCCCAGGCCATCCTCATCTGCTGATTTTGTTCTATTATGTAGCTCCCCTGCTAGAACATTTCCTGGGCTAATCTAAAGACTCACCAAAGAGGTGTTAAAATGTAACCGAATTGTTCCTGTGAGGTGCCCCTGGCCCCACATGATATTTTGATACAATAAATTATGTGTATTTTGCCTTCCTTCCTGACTCCTGAAATAGCTCCAGAGGAAGAGGTGAAGGGTGCATATTTTGTTCTTCCCAACCCACCCCTTTCTACTCTGCCTGAGTTTCTGTTGGTGAGGTGGCTTTGGAAGCTCCTGAGCATGAGGGGCTGGTTGCCAGGGTACCAACCCCGTGATTAGAGGTGATGAAAGGGTTGAGACTTTCAGCCCCATCCTCCCTCCGGGACCTACTCTAATCACCAATGACTAATGCTTTGATCAGCCATGCCTAGGTAATGAAGCCTCCATAAAAATTCTTTCCAAAGGGGCTTGGAGAACTTTTGGGCTGGTGAACCCACTGAGGCTGTAGAAAAAGGTTGTACCTGAAGAGGGTGTGTAAGCTCTACACAACTTCACGCACACCTTGTTCTATGTGCCTCCTCCATTGGGCTGTTCCTGAGTTCCACCCTTTGTAACAGTCAATAATAGTAAGTGAAAAGTTTCCCTGGGTGTTGTGAACCATACTAGCAAATTATCAAGCCCAAGGAGGGGGCTGTAGAAGCCCCCAGTTTATAGCCATTAGTTAGATGTGCAGGTGATGACCTGGGTCTTGCAGCTGGTTTCTGAGTCAGGGGCCGTCCTGCAGGACCAAGCCCTTAGCTTCTGTGGGCTGTGCCAACTCCAGGCAGTTAGTGTCAGACTTAAGGCAAGAAAAAAAGCCTTACACGTTTGGTGTGAGTAGAGGATAACCAGCAATTCGTTCTGCTGAGTAAGGCCTTCTTCCCTAAGAAGTCAAAGTGAGTGGGGCACAGCGATACTTTGTTCCATCTCAAAGGCATAGCCAGATTCTGACAGGCTCCACAGAACAGTGCGGGCAGGACCCAGGGCTTCTGCCAGCTATCATAGCTGTCATGCTAATGGGCTTCTCCTAATGGGGAGAGATTGGCTTTGCACTTTGCTCACCAGGCCAGTTTTGCGGAAGCCTATCGCTCCCACTCGGGCCCATGCCTACGGCACGTCGGAGAAGCATACATAGTGAGGGTGTCTGTGTGAATAACCCTTCTAGGGCTCCCTGCACTCCAATTATTGACTGAGGAAGCTCCCTGAGCCTGGATAATTGCCTACAGAAGCATCAATGCTGATAATTAGAACTGGTCAAGAGGCAAATGTGGCCCTGAGAGTGACTGTGGTGGCCTTTGTAACTATTTAGGAAAATGACACTCTGTCTCCATTGCTGCAGCGCAATTTTTCCATCTGCGTGTGGGAAAGTGCACTCATGGCTTCTGCTTTTCCCATTTCCTCCCCTGTGGCCCCATTGTGGAGCATCTCTGAGAGCTGCCCTCTATCACATGCACTTCATTCCCTGGAGAAGGTTCCCTGCTCTTACCTCCATGTTTCCCAGAAGTAGTTGTCCCGTCAGTAGGGAGGCCAGAGTGTAGGTTTTGGAGTCAAACAGAAATGGGCTTGGAGCCCAGCTCTTACACCTACAGGCAGTGTGATGCAGGGAGAGTCACTTCACCTCACTGGGCCTCAATTTTTCTACCTGTAAAATGGGGTGGGGATCATTCCCCTAAATAATAGAGTGTTGTGAGGATGAACTGTGTTACTGTAGGCAAAGTGCTTGGAATAATGTCAGGAACACAGCAAGCCCTCTGCAAATATCAGATACCATTTTCCCCAACGTTGAGCTCTATTTGAAGCCTGTACTCCAGGCTTGTTTTAAAATCCAGGTTTTAATATAATTCAGGTATAGTAAGGCCAACAGATCAGGAGACAACAGTCTTTAAAAGACAGTTTGCTGCTTACAGCTCGTCCCCACAGCACATGGGGGACCCCAAGGGGGACCCACCACAGGGGGTAGAGGGAGGTGGGGAGGTATGTGGGCAGGAGCCTTCATTGTGGCTTGCACGTGAAGGAGTGGGTAAGGGAGGGTAGGAATGTTTGTCTAGTTTGAATAATTTCAGCAGGCTCGGGCCACAGGCACTGTCTCTAGTGTCTGGTGCCTGGCCTTGAGGTAATCTGGGCAGATGAATAGTGGCCCAGAGTATAAGAGCCCGGGAAAGGAGGCAGTTTCCACGTGGCCTCTGGAATGGTCACTTTGCATACAAAAGTCATGCTCACAGGTGAGTCATTTACTGTCTCCAGGAATCCACCAGCCCTGAGAAGGTCAGTCTCTCCATAGTCAGCAGGGACCCAGATGTCAAAGCATCAAAATAATAAAATGAAAAGCATGATTAACACAAATCTTCCTTCATATGTGTCCAGAAATAAAAGGGGAAATCAAGGAGACCAGCCATCATGACGTACCAACACCATGGAATCTAAGAACCTTAGGACAATTGCTTTGTCTCCTATCTAAAGCTCTGTATCCCTCAGTTTGGGGGAGCGCCTCTCCACATTGCTGCTTCACTCCTGGTTAGAATGACAGTAGACTTAGTGTTCGAAATTGTGTGACAAAATAGTAGTGTTGACAAGTATGGAGCAGACCACTAATTTCAAATATGTTGTCTTCAAGGCCCTACTCTTTGTTCCTGTTTTCCAGCCTTGTCTGTGTGGGTTGATTTTGTTCCTCTCCTCTCTGTTTCTACACTACAGCAGGAGTGAGCTCTTAAAAATGCAAACTTAGTCATGTTATTCCCCCACCTAAAATGATCCCCCATGTTGTAAGGAAAAGTCAACATTCCTAACTTGCTCTACAAAGAGCTGGCTGGACCAGGGTCCTGCCAACTGCACCAACCTCAACTCCTACCACCCTCCTTCTGGCCATTGCCTGCCCTACATCCACACTGCCTTCCTTTCATTCTTTCCATGCACCACACTCCTCTCTACCTCAGTAACTTCCTATACATTGTTTTAATCACTTGAAGATATATTCTCTGTGTATTCATATGGCAGATTTTAAAAAATCTTTCAAAATTCAGTGGCGTCTCCAAGGAGATTTTTTTTGCTCACCCCAGACCAGGTCAGAAGCTTAAAAATCACTGCTATGGTACCCCATATTTCTGCTTTATTACTGTGTAAATTAAATAGTTAAATTTAGAAAGTTTTAATATAGTTTCTTAAATGTTTGTCTATTGACATATAAAGTATATGAAGCCAGGGTCTACATCTGTTATTTAATTCCCAATTCCCAGTGCACAATGCCTGGCACATGTTCAGAAAATATCATAGATAATTATCCCAAATCCTATTTTAAAAAATTATAGTGATTATTGTTAAAATTAATTCCTTCTTGTCTTGTGACACCATAACAATTGTCTTGAATATGTCTTGGAGACCTTAAAGGTTTTCTTTTGTAAAATGCTGATATTAAAATGTTGTACTTCAGGAGGTGGAGCCAAGATGGCGGTGTGAGTAGAGCAGCGGAAATCTCCTCCCAAAACCACATATATTTATGAAAATATAACAAAGACAATTCTTCTTAGAATAGAGACCAGAGGACACAGGACAACATCCAGACCACATCCACACCTGCGAGAACCCAGCGCCTCGCGAAGGGGGTCAGATACAAGCCCCGGCCCGGCGGGACCGAGCACCCCTCACCCCAGCTCCCAGCGGGAGGAGAGGAATCAGAGCTGGGAGAGGGAGCCCAGGACTGCTGAACACCCAGCCCCAACCATCCGGACCAGAGCGCAGACACAGGGCGTGCATGGAGTGCTGGAAACTAGGAAAACAGGACAGAAAGACCTGTGAGCGGGTCTCTGAGGCAGGCGCCCGGGGACAAAGAAAAGCAAGCGGCTTTCTTTCTTTTTTTAAAAAAATTATTTATTTAATTTTTTTTTTTTTTTTTTTTGCAAATGCTTTTTGGAAGTCTTAAAGAGACAGGGACCCCATAACCAGACGGAAGTGTGCCGGGACACTTAGTCCAGCAGCAGGGAATCTGGGGATCTCTGGGCACTCTAACCTCCTGGGCAGCAGGGAGCACGGAGGGTCCCCATGGAGATAAATAGCCTCCCAGCCACTCCCCCTCCAATGCGGCTCCACCATATGGGAGCAGCGGCCCAAGGCAAGCCACGCCCACAGCAACAGCAGAGATAAACTCCATAGCAGCCTGGCAGGAATCAGAAGCCCTGTCTGCGCACAGCTGCCCAGCACAAGCCACTAGAAGTCGCTGTTCTCCCAGGAGAGGAAGGCCACAAACCAAGAAGAAGGGAAGTTCTTCCAGCCATCACTCGTCCCAGCTCTGCAAACTATCTCTATCACCATGAAAAGGCAAAATTACAGGCAGACAAAGACCACAGAGTCAAGACCTGAGAAGGAGACAGACCTAACCAGTCTTCCTGAAAAAGAATTCAAAATAAAAATCATAAACATGCTGATGGAGATGCAGAGAAATATACAAGAGCTAAGGGATGAAGTCCAGAGGGAGATCACAGATGCCCGGAAAGAGATTACAGAAGTGAAACAAATTCTGGAAGGATTTATGAGCAGAATGGATAAGATGCAAGAGGCCATTGATGGAATAGAAACCAGAGAACAGGAATGCTGGGGACGGCCTTTGTCTTCTCACATGTTTGTGGGCAGAGTGGGAGAGCACCTTCCCCCATGTCTGAATGCAGCATGGGAAAGCACAAGCTTGAGAACAACAACCAGTGCAATCCTTGGAAGTTATCTGCCCACAGGGACATATCTTGTCCTCGAAGACGAGTCAAGACTCCTCATGTGCTGATGTGGCAGGAATGGAGAATGAAGAACATCCTGTTTACACATTCCATGAGCAGCTGCAGGAGCCTTGCTGTACCTACCTTTGCCCAGCTACCACTGACGTCAATACTGTGCTTGACTGTCTATTGGATAATGCTATATCCTGGAATCATGTAACCCCACTGCATTATATAAACCATGGACATTCAATAAAGTTTTGCTGGGACGCACAGGAGTGTCAGCCCTCCCAGTTCTGTCTGTCTTCTTTTCTTCTCCAGTCTCACCCCCCTCTCGTCAGGTCCGGTTCGACTCAGCGTGGCAGGACCGCTTCAAAGGAATGCATAGAAGCTGACATAGAGAGAGATAAAAGGATCTCAAGGAATAAACAATATTAAGAGAACTGTGTGACCAATCCAAAAGGAACAATATCTGTATTATAGGGGTACCAGAAGAAGAAGAGAGAGGAAAAGGGATAGAAAGTCTCTTTGAAGAAATAATTGCTGAAAACTTCCCCAAACTGGGGAAGGAAATAATCAAACAGACCACGGAAATACACAGAACTCCCAACAGAAAGGACCCAAGGAGGACAACACCAAGACACATAATAATTAAAATGGCAAAGATCAAGGACAAGGAAAGAGTTTTAAAGGCAGCTAGAGAGAAAAAGGTCACCTATAAAGGAAAACCCATCAAGCTATCATATGAATTCTCAACAGAAACCTTACAGGCCAGAAGAGAATGGCATGATATATTTAATACAATGAGACAGAAGGGCCTTGAACCAAGGACACTGTATCCAGCACAATTATTTAAATATGATGGAGGGATTAAACAATTCCCAGACAAGCAAAAATTGAGGGAATTTACCTCCCACAAACCACCTCTACAGGGTATTTTAGAGGGACTATTCTAGACGGGAGCACTTCTAAAATGAAACAGATGTCACCAGAGAAAATATTCACAGCAAAGAAAGCAGACCAACCAAATACTAACTAAAGGCAAAAAAATAAAATCAACTACTCACTAAAAGCAGTTAAAGGAAACACGAAAGAGCACAGAATAAAACAACCAACATATAAAGAATGGAGGAGGAGGAATAAGAAGGGAGAGAAGAAAAGAATCTCCAGACAGTGTACATAACAGCTCAATAAGTGAGCTATGTTAGGCAGTAAGATACTAAAGAAGCTAACTTTGAACCTTTGGTAATGATGAATCTAAAGCCTGCATTGGCAATAAGTACATATATTTCAATAATCACCCTAAATGTAAAGGGACTGAATGCACCAATGAAAAGACACAGAGTAATAGATTGGATAAAAAAGCAAGACCCATCTATATGGTGCTTACAAGAAACTCACCTCAAACCCAAAGACATGCACACACTAAAAGTAAAGGAATGGAAAAACATATTTCAGACAAACAACAGAGAGAAGAAAGCAGGGGTTGAAGTACTAATATCAGACAAAATAGACTTCAAAACAAAGAAAGTAACAAGAGATAAAGAAGGACATTACATAATGATAAAGGGCTCAGTCCAACAAGAGGATATAACCATTCTAAATATATATGCATCCAACACAGGAGCACCAGCATATGTGAAACAAATACTAACAGAACTAAAGGGGGAAATAGACTGCAATGCATTCATTTTAGGAGACTTCAACACACCACTCACCCCAAAGGATAGATCCACCGGGCAGAAAATAAGTAAAGACATGGAGGCACTGAACAACACACTAGAACAGATGGGCCTAATAGACATCTATAGAAACTCTACATCCAAAAGCAACAGGATATACATTCTTCTCAAGGGCACATGGAACATTCCCAGAATAGACCACATACTAGCTCACAAAAAGAGCCTCAGTAAATTCCAAAATGTTGAAATTCTACCAACCAACTTTTCAGACCACAAAGGTATAAAACTAGAAATAAATTCTACAAAGAAAACAAAAATGCTCACAAATACATTGAGACTGAACAACATGCCACTAAATAATCAATGGATCAATGAAAAAATGAAAATAGAGATCAAGGAATATATGGAAACAAATGACAACAACAACACAAAGCCCCATCTTCTGTGGGACGCAGCAAAAGCAGTCTTAAGAGGAAAGTATATAGCGATCCAGGCACACTTGAAGAAGGAAGGACAATCCCAAATGAATAGTCTAACATCACAATTATCGAAACTGGAAAAAGAAGAACAAATGAGGCCTAAAGTCAGCAGGAGGGACATAATAAAGATCAGAGAAGAAATAAACAAAAATGAGAGGAATGAAACAATAGGAAAAATCAATGAAACCAAGAGCTGGTTCTTTGAGAAAATAAACAAAATAGATAAGCCTCTAGCCAAACTTATTAAGAGAAAAAGAGAATCAACACAAATCAACAGCATCAGAAATGAGAAAGGAATAATCACGACAGACTCCACAGAAATACAAAGAATTATTAAAGACTACTATGAAAACCTATACACCAACAAGCTGGAAAACCTAGAAGAAATGGACAACTTCCTAGAAAAATACAACCTTCCAAGACTGACCAAAGAAGAAACACAAAAGTTAAACAAACTAATTACAAGCAAAGAAATTGAAACTGTAATAAAAAACATACCCAAGAACAAAACTCCCGGGCCGCACGGATTTACCTTGGAATTTTATAAGACACACAGAGAAGACATAATACCCATTCTCCTTAAAGTTTTCCAAAAAATAGAAGAGGAGAGAATACTTTCAAACTCATTCTATGAAGCCAACATCACCCTAATACCAAAACCAGGCAAAGATCCCACCAAAAAGGAAAATTACAGACCAATATCCCTGATGAATGTAGATGCAAAAATACTCAATCAAATATTAGCAAACAGAATTCAAAAATATATCAAAAGGATCATACACCATGACCAAGTGGGATTCATCCCAGGGATGCAAGGATGGTACATCATCCACCACATCAACAAAAACAAAGAAAAAAAACGACATGATCATCTCCATAGACGCTGAAAAAGCATTTGACAAAATTCAACATCCATTCATGATAAACACTCTCAACAAAATGGGCATAGAGGGCAAATACCTCAACATAATAAAGGCCATATATGATAAACCCACAGCCAACATTACACTGAACAGCAAGAAGCTGAAAGCTTTTCCTCTGAGATCGGGAACAAGACAGGGATGCCCACTCTCCCCACTGTTATTTAACATAGTACTGGAGGTCCTAGCCACAGCAATCAGACAAAACAAAGAAATACAAGGAATCCAGATTGGTAAAGAAGAAGTTAAACTGTCACTATTCGCAGATGACATGATACGTACATAAAAAACCCTAAAGACTCCACTCCAAAAGTACTAGAACTGACATCGAAATACAGCAAAGTTGCAGGATACAAAATTAACACACAGAAATCTGTGTCTCTCCTATACACTAACAATGAACCAATAGAAAGAGAAATCAGGAAAACAATTCCATTCACAATTGCATCAAAAAGAATAAAATACCTAGGAATAAACCTAACCAAAGAAGTGAAAGACCTATACCCTGAAAACTATGTCAGTCTTAAGATAAATTAAAGGGGACACTAACAAATGGAAACTCATCCCATGCTCGTGGCTAGGAAGAATTAATATCATCAAAATGGCCATCCTGCCCAAAGCAATATACAGATTTGATGCAATTCCTATCAAATTACCAGCAACATTCTTCAATGAACTGGAACAAATAGTTCAAAAATTCATATGAAAACACAAAAGACCCCAAATAGCCAAAGCAATCCTGAGAAAGAAGAATAAAGTAGGGGGGATCTCACTCCCCAACTTCAAGCTCTACTACGAAGCCATAGTAATCAAGACAATTTGGTACTGGCACAAGAACAGAGCCACAGACCAGTGGAACAGAATAGAGACTCCAGACATTAACCCAAACATATATGGTCAATTAATATTTGATAAAGGAGCCATGGACATACAATGGCAAAATGACAGTCTCCTCAACAGATGGTGCTGGCAAAACTGGACAGCTACGTGTAGGAGAATGAAACTGGGCCATTTTCTAACCCCATACAGAAAAGTAAATTCAAAATGGATCAAAGACCTGAATGTCAGTCATGAAACCATAAAACTCTTAGAAAAAAACATAGGCAAAATCCTTTTAGACATAAACATGAGTGACCTGTTCTTGAACATACCTCCCCGGGCAAGGAAAACAACACCAAAAATGAACAAGTGGGACTATAGTAAGCTGAAAAGCTTCTGTACAGCAAAAGACACAATCAGTAGAACAAAAAAGGAACCCTACAGTATGGGAGAATATATTTGTAAATGGCAGATCCGATAAAGGCTAGATGTCCAAAATATATAAGGAGCTCACACACCTCAACAAACAAAAAACAAATAACCCAATTAAAAAATGGGCAGAGGAACTGAACAGACAGTTCTCTAAAAAAGAAATACAGATCGGGAACAGACACATGAAAAGATCCTCCACATCGCCAATTATCAGAGAAATGCAAATTAAAACCACAATGAGGTATCATCTCACACCAGTAAGGATGGCTACCATCCAAAAGACAAACAACAACAAATGTTGGCAAGGTTGTGGAGAAAGGGGAACCCTCCTACACTGCTGGTGGGAATGTAAATTAGTTCAACCATTGTGGAAAGCAGTATGGAGGTTCCTCCAAATGCTCAAAATAGACTTAACCATTTAACCCAGGAATTCCACTCCTAGGAATTTACCCTAAGAATGCAGCACCCAAGTTTGAAAAAGACAGATGCACCCCTATGTTTATTACAGCAGTATTTACAATAGCCAAGAATTGGAAGCAACCTAAGTGTCCATCAGTAGATGAATGGATAAAGAAGATGTGGTACATATACACAATGGAATATTATTCAGCCATAAGAAGAAAACAAATCCTACCATTTGCAACAACATGGATGGAGCTAGAGGGTATTATGCTCAGTGAAATAAGCCAAGCGGAGAAAGAGAAATACCAAGTGATTTCACTCATCTGTGGAGTATAAGAACAAAGGAAAAACTGAAGGAACAAAACAGTGGCAGAATCACAGAACCCAAGAATGGACTAACAGGTACCAAAGGGAAAGGGACTGGGGAGGATCAGTGGGTAGGGAAGGATAAGGGACGGGGGAAGAAAAAAGGGGTATTATGATTAGCATGCATAATGGGGGGGGGGAGAAAGGGGAGGGCTGTACAACACAGAGAAGACAAGTAGTGATTATACAACATTTTGCTATGGTGATGGACTGTGACTGTAAGGGGGTTTGTGGGGGGGACCTGGTATAGGGAAGAGCCTAGTAAATAATGTTCTTCATGTAATTGTAGATTAATGATAATAAAAAAGAGAAAAAAAGATAGAAAAGGGGGATCACTCCCTGATAGGATAAAACTAACTGCAAATCACCGATTAATACACGCTTTAAATATCCTTAATTTTGATCATTTAAAGGGTGTCATATGATCAGCTATGGAAGTACATTTTTCTGATAATATTCCTTTCTCTTAAAAAAAAAAAAGCAGTTCCTGTGTGGTGATCTCCAATAAGTTCTTCACAATGGTATAAAGGGCATATCAAAGTGTGGGCAAAGGGTTTGTTTGTGTTTATACAGAGGATCAAAGCCTAATTTGGCTACCCGGAAAACAAATTAAGATGTGATATGAAGAAGAACTTCCAACATCAACATTCTCTGGAAGAGTCATTCCAGAAGATGAACATCAAAAAACTTCAACAAAGATCCTGGCGCTGCTGCAGTTGTAGCTGCATTCATCCCACCGGTTCCTGGACTTGCCATTGGAATGAAGAAGGAGATATCTAAGCTGGCCTGTGCATACAGTAAAACAACAAATTTGACTGGGTCTATACTGTTGGAATTCAACCAAGAATTAGGAGAAGTGCAAGTTGTAGCGCTCCAAAATCTTGTGACTATAGACTATCTACTGTTAAAAGAACATATGGGAGGTGAACAGTTCCCAGGAATGTGTTGTTTTAATTTGTTTGATTTTTCTCAAAATATTCAAATTCAGTTAGACAATATCCATCATATCATTGATAAGTTTTCACAAATGCCTAGGGTGCCTAACTGGTTTTCTTGGTTTCACTGGAGATGGCTGGTAATTGTAGGTCTGCTTTGGTTATGTAGCTGTATTCCTATTATGTTAATGTGTGCATGCAGTTTAATTAGTAATTTAAAACCTATACACGCTTATGTTACACTGTAAGATATGTCAAAGAAATAATCAATCTTCACATGTTTTCTTTCGTCTGCTACTTCTATAGCTTCTCTTCTTCCTTCCTAATTACAACCCTTAAGTAGAATTCGTGCCTCATATCGAAATTACCGAGTATCATCATTCTTCCAAGTGGTAAAGACACCTCAAGACAAATGCTGGGCATAGAAGCCACAGGGCATAAATCTGCAAAAAAGTAAAAAGCTAACCTTTTCAAACAATATTGCTTCTCTCTCACTTACCAACTTTACATTTCCCTGTATGGCCCCGGAATATGACTGGTTAGCCAGAGACGGGTAAGATTCCTCAAGGGAGGAACAACCTAAGACAGGCACAGTTGCAAGGGGGCCATCAGGTGAGAAATTGGGAATCAACAGAGGTGAGGCTTAGAACCTCAGCCCCCACCCCACTGTTTTGAGAGAAATCTTCTGCATCCGTGGATGTTTTATTGCCCTTGTCTAGCTTGGATTAACACATAGTCTACAGGCACACACCTGATCATCTACATTTTCCCTCTTACAACACTAAACTATGTTTTCTACCTTTATCTTGCATCTACCTACCACTTCAGCATTTTATTAAAAATAAAAATAATAATAATAATAATAAAGGGAGAAATGTGGGATCCACATATAAATCAAGTATAAAAATCAAACAAATATTCATATTTGACCTGATTGTTTATAGTTCATAATGCGTGATCAAAACCAAAAGTTTCTGTGATGACTGCCCTTGTACTGTTCACCATTTAAGAACTTATTAACTATGTAAGAACTTGTTCACCATGTAAAAACTTGTTCATTATGCTTCAGAAGATTGGAGACTGTTGAGAATTAGATTTGGGGTTGATTAATGATTGTGCATTGAGTCCCCTATACAGAATATTATTGTTGTTAACAACCATATGATCAATAAATATGAGAGATGCCCTCTCAAAAAAAAAAGTTGTACTTCACAAGATGATTACAAGAATTCAATAAAAACATATATGTGAAAATGTGCATATATGTGAAAATGTGGTAATGCTTTAAGCCACTGTAATGGGTTTTATAACAAAGAGTTAATTGATGCATTCTTTTAAAAAGTTGGTCTTGTTTCAAGTAGTCAAGTCTATAATTTACATAAATTGTTTATTTCAATATGATTTTTTTCAAGATAACAGCTAATACATGGAAAATGAACTATGACCTTTGGACTTATAATATGAAAAAAATCTGAAATTCTGCCATCCCCTTCTCACTAAGATAACCTGACTAGCAGAATAGTAGTCCCCAGGAGTGAGGTCCTTTAGGCATGGATCTAGGATCTTAAGCACCTATATAAGGTAGCATAGGGCACCAAAACCCAGAGGAGCAGCCTGATTACAATTATTTATTAGAAGACCTAGGCTAGACTATTCGAAGGACCGCATACCCACTGCGTCCATGGGTGAGAAAAGAAGAATGCATGATCCATCTTAGGCTAAGTGACATTCAGCAATGAAGTTTCTCTTCTCATTCCTGTTTATGACCATTGTGGTTTGTTTTTGGCTTTACTCCACATTCTCTTATTCTGGGGGTTGCAGTAAAGGGTAGCTTCCCCTTGGGTTTTGCCATTCCTGTGGCAAATAGGAGAAAAGCAATGGTAGAACCCCATGATGACCACATGCTTCATTTTGGCTCAGTGATACAGGAGCAAAGTGACATTTCTTAAAAAGGAATTTTAAGAACCATCATTTGGGATAGCTGCAGCCCTTCTACAGAAGCCACAAATAGCTTGAACATAAATAACTACAAATGGCAAATGAGAAAGTAGATTTCAGTTGACACATGATTGGATTTGGGATAGGTAGGAGGAAAGTAACACAGGAAAATTTTCTTGCACATCTCAAATTCTTGGTTTGTTTTTGTTTTGTCTTGTTTTTCCTAATAGCATTTAAAGCCAAGTGGTACATAATGAAAGTATTATGACTTAAGAGCCAAGCGCTTGTTGTAAAGCTCCCAGAGAGGGGACACACCATCACAGAACGTGCATCTTCCAGGATAAGAGAAGCCTGCTGCTGGCACAGGTAGTCACTTTGTCTCTCAGTCACCACTCAGACTCACTCCAGGACTCCTTCCCCAGTCTCCCCTAGAATCCTTCCCTGAGATCCCCAGCCTGGGATACAGACCCCCATTCATTGCCCCTAGAGCAGTCATGGTCCTTTCCTGAAGCATGTGTCAGACAACCACTTTCTGAACAATTTTTGTGGCTAGCTTATCCGTTCTCAACAGGGATGATGGCACGTAGGGGTAAAAATTATTTTTTTTAGAGACAAGAAAGGTCTGAGCTATTACAATGTTTTTTGCCCTCCAAAGGGCCATAGTCAGCATGGCGGGCAATTAGGGAAAAATATATAAAAAGGATCATTTCGAAAGTGATATTAGAAAAACAAAAGGCTGAGAAACATTACATTAGATGCTTAGTTCTTTCAAGATAGGTCAACAAGGTGTGACATGCCTCCTTTCACAATGCAAATGTTAGGGACACAATACTTTTGAATAAGTGAAGGAAATAAAGAATAAAACCCAGGCTGGAGGTCTTTGGATAGAGGTCTTTGGGTAAAGGAAGCGTGATCCGAGAAATGGCCTAATGGCCCCACCTAACTCGGACACGTTGGCTCTCTGGAGCATCTTAGACCAAGCCAGCAGGCAACAGAGCTGTGGATTTACCTGTGGGAGATGCAACAGCAGAAGCAAAGGACCGGCAGTAGCCAGTACAGTTTGGGGCGATTTCCTCCTTTTAATCATCTGAGAAGGAAAAACACAGCTGAATTGTTAGAAGTTGCCATATTCTCTTTCTAAGACCTTTTGCACCGACTGTTGCCCTGCCTACTGCCTTGGGCGTGGTGGCAAAAAGGCCGCAGAACAGTAGGAGCTGTAATAAGTTTTGATACACGTAAAATCAGCTTTGGTCAGCATGATTTGAAAGAGCAGTTCGTCTTTTGTGATTAAAAATAATCGTGAGGATTGAAGTGCTGAATACTCTCACCACGGGGAAAACACCTTTGAAGAAGGTGGCAGTTAGTGCAGCGCGCGAAGAAGGGTGTTGGAAAGTCAGTTTTCCTGCTGGCATGGCCACTGTGACCCACGCTGCGGGTTTGGGCGGGTCCCTGACTCCAGTGTCTCAAGTTTCAGGGCCAGTAGAAGCTGATGGCATTCATGCAGCAAATACTGAGCCCTGTCTCTGCCCGGCATGGTGCTGGGAGCTGGATGAGAAAGTGTCTCGTCAAGTATAAAGTGATATCAGTAAGAGGTCTCAGGACACAAAAACATACTCTGTCCTCTTTTCCTGCATCATAAATTCTAGTATCTTCTTGCAATAACCTCCATGTTTTGCTGTCTTCTACTAACAAACATATTTACAAATTAAACTTATTTCCTATTCCTACTTTAATATTTTACTTATAAAACTAATATAAGGGCATTACAAACATTTGAAAAAATGAGGGGAATACATGAACTAATAAAAAAATCCGTACTAATAAAGCAATCGTACTGATCTTCACACTAATTAAAAGCAACAATACTATTGCCACTACCCAAAGAAATAAACCAGTTTCAGATCTGTGTGTATTTTAATATCTACAGTAATTTTTTTGAAAACTATTTCAATTTTTTGTTTCTCTTCCAGTCCATTCTCTATGTGTATTTTGCTTAACTATAAACATAAAGCACATGCAATTTTATTTACTTTTCAATTTTAGAGATTACAACAGAATTAACACTGCAGCAGCGTTGATTTTACCAGTCCTTTCTTGGTCATTCATTTTTTTCATTTATGTTGGTCTTAGGTTTTTGATATCATGCATAGTGCTCCAAAGAAAAAAAACATTCCCAAGTATATGGTCTCCCTTTTCATATTATTTTCTTTATATAGACCCTCAAAAATAGAATTACTGAAACAATATATGACTTTTAAAGTACAAAATAATTTTCTAAAATAAATACACAGTAACAGTATCAGAGTTACCCCACATTTACCAGAACTGAGTTCTCCATTTATTTAAAACAAATGCATGCAATGCAAAAACTATACTCTTTTTAAATAGTTAGCTATGTTTTAATTCCATGTTTTTTTACTTAATCAGACATATTTGCTATATACTAGATCTCTAGATCAGCAGGAGAGGATGGAGGTTATTCTGCCAAGCTGTGATAATTATCACCAAAACAACATACCTTGGCATATCATCAGGTTAAATATGTGATTCCACTTGGCTTTTTAAATTATTGAAAATAACTCCAGGATCCCTCTTAATAATTTCATGACCATCACATATGACCCTGCTCAGAAACCAGTGAAATACAGCTTCACACACGCGGGAAAGGCTACATTCACGTTCCAGCTGGAAGGAGTGCTGGACTCCAATCTGCTTCCTGGCATAGGCAGTGAACCCTAAGAACTGAGGCGGCGAGAGAATCAGGACGCCAGGAACAGAAGTGCTGACTCAGATCCCCGCAGGTCATTAAGTTGCTAAACTATCTTTTTTTTCCTCATCCTGAAAATACCTCTTCTGATGGTGATTTCCGCAGTTTACCAGCAATGCCTCAGCTGTGATCGATGCTAATGACTTGGTGTGTCCTACCCCAAAAGGAGTTGTAGGCTTTCTCCTGGGCCTGTGGTGCGCTCTCCACTCCATTCTGACCCAGCAACAAGTCACAAGTTCAAAACAACTCTTTGGTTATCAAACATGATTTTTAAGTAAGTGTAGGTCTATAGAATTCTTCTAATTCAGCCTATAGCGTGATACCCCTAAATATGTCTCAGTATTTGAAATTTCAACTCCAGAATCAGGGTGTTTTTCCCTGAGTTTTTCTCATCGAACCTACATTCCAAAATAGAACAGCAGAACCCAACTTTCTACTCACCGACTCCACATCTTCCATCTCAACATAGAACTTAAAAGTTGACAAGACAATGGGTTTTGGAGCAAAGAAGCAATAACAGTTTCTCTAAAATCACCTCTGTGTTTTCAAAATGAAAATTTTTTTTGAAATAAAATACTACAATATTGCCTAAAATAAATAACTTTTCTTTTCTCATATTTCTGAGGGCCAGCAGAAAATTTCAGGTAATCTCTGTTGGTTAAGATTGTACCAATTAGCAGATGGCTTAGTGATTAAGATAATGTAATTTGGAGGGATGTATTTGAGTTCACATCTGAACTTCCCTAATGTGTGAATTTAAGTCACTTAACCTCTCTACTCTTTGCCTCTTCATATCAGGGACTTGCAGCAAAATGCTTAGCATCAAGTCTGTCCTAACAACACTAAATGCTCCTGAAATTGTGCTAACAGCAGTAATTGTTGTAGGGACTTTTTATGAAGCAAGTGCACATGCGCGTGCACACACACACACACACACACACACACACACACACACACACATGCATACACACACCTTTCCATTCCAACCCAAATGATTTCCTACTTGCCAGATGAGACAGCACTTTTCTTCTATTGAACCCTACCCCCACCATGATAGCAAGTCAGCAGATTCAGAAATGAATGAAATTGTCCCCATGAAATTTAGATGATATTGTTTGAAAGGTATGACACTCATGTTTAGAATATTCAAAGAAATTTTGAGAATACGTAACTGAGAACAGAACATTATTTTTTAAAAATAGTAAGAACAAAAATGTTTAGAAAAAGAACCAAATAAAAAGACTAAAATTGGAAAACTGTTGTCACTGAAATAAATAAATAAACAAACAAAGAAGTAAGCTTAATTAAAGAGCCGGCTAGGAATACTAATAAGGGGAGGCTGCATATCCCCAGCACTCACTGTGGCAGCAGAATCGAGCATTCAAGCGACTTGAGTTGTGGATCATGGGAAGAAAGGGTCACGAACACCCCTGAACCCTGACTCCGTTTTCTCCTCCTCCTTCTTTGCCATCAGCTACTATCCTATTAAGCACTTTTGATCGATCTTTATAGTTTGTAAAACACTTAAATACGCTCTCACCGGATCTTCACGGCAATTCTTCGAGGTAATTGGGTCTGGAATTATTTTTATCTCCATTTGACAGATGCATTAACTGAGACTCACCAGGAAGACCCCTGCACAAAGCGCTAGGGCCAAAGCCCAAAGCCTGCTTTCAGATTTTCAAAACTGACTTCACTCTCAGCTCTGGAGGAGGCGCCCACATTGTGTGCCGGTCTCCCCCCTGCAGCGGAAACAACGGGGCACGTTTCTCAGCACTGCTTTGGAGATGAAATGTGGTGAACACAGACTGCCAAGATCTGTGTCAGTCTCAGCATGATCCCAATGCCCGTGAGGCTTGCGGAAGTCACTGTTAAGCTCTGAAGTGTTCTGCTGCTGCTGCTGATCCAGGTTGGATAAATTATTTGCTTTACCTGTATCTGAAGCCATAACCCCATGTCCCCAAGTCCCTCACCTCTGTGGCTGCTGAGCCAGCTGCAGACGCATCGTCTTTCTGGGTGCCTTTTAGCGGCAGGGTCTATCCCCAAACAAAAAAAGTCATGCCATATAAAAACAGGGCATGTCTTCACTTTATGTATTCCCTCAAGCCTGAACTGTCTCACCAACAGGGTGTCACGGGTCCTAATAAGATAAGAAAGAACTTCCTGGAATTCTTGGTTTCTGGCTTTGTGACTCATCTGGTCACCATCTGACCTCACTTCTTGGATCCTCAGCATAACTTCTCGGGCCTTGCATGTCGCTTTTTCGCCCAGGTCCTGATTCCTCTTCATTCCTTGGCTTTGCTCCCATCAATCATTTGGAGTAAAGTGCATGCACAGCCATGCAGCTTTATCTAAAAATTTCAGCATTTAAAATGACTATGGAGGTATATGGCCCCTGTCCTTTTCAATATGTCTGTAAGATGGACAAGCAGACTTTGTTTAAACATATCTACACACAGGGAGTTCACTACCACATGAGATGGCCAAGTTCATGTCCACACAGACATACTTGCACAGGTTAGAAATATTTTTCTTTATGTGCCTTCTGTCTGCAATGATCTTCCTTGCTTCTCTGCCTTCTCGAATGTCAACCTTTAAGCTTTAGGTCCCAGTGCCCTTAAGCAGACTTAGGCATTCGTCCCTCTGTGATCTCTGCCCTTGTGAAGGCCCTCATTGGCGCTCAGATTACAGTGTGTGAGGGGACTGTAAAGATCAGTTACAGAAAAGGCCAAGTAGTTGCATCTTGTTTATCTAATAACACCTAAAACAGTGCTGAATACGTAGTCCATGTATCTTTGTTCAATGAACAATAAATGAATGACTAAATTCAATGTATAAATGAATGAAATAAAATGTTTGGCTCTGAATGTGGCTTTCTATAAAAATTAGCCTATGCATTTGGAAAACATGATGTTCTCTCCTGAATAAATTAAACAGGAAAAATATGCCAATGTACATTTCTGAGTATATTCTTTATACATTAAAACATAATGGGTAAAGTGACCTCTAATTTGAAAACGATACTTTAAAAAGTGCAGAATGATGTATTTAAGTTTTGTAGCATTAAAAAATGCCACCATAATCACTGCCTGCCCTGTGAAACTACCGAGCTAGATTAAGCCTGACGACAAGGATTCTAACAAGGCATCACCCAGTGAAATCATGGGCAAGACCCAGGAACTTCAGCTCCTAAAACACCAACACGATAACACAGGTCCTAATAAGATAAGACAAAGCCAGAAATGTATTTTAATTCTGTTGAGTCATAGTTTTTAAAAAGAAATTCAAAGAATGAAAAAGACACGAAAGCAGGGGAACAGTGGGATTCTTTGAGAGATAATGAACAACAGGGTCTAGTCCTCCTGGACTTCTATTTGCAATTCACTGTGAAGAAAAATATCCTCGTCCCAAATCTTGTATTGTTGCTTTTGTGTAACTACCACTGATGCAGTATCAACTCAATGCTGATCCTTTTGGCACTCAGTAGAGAGCCTAGTCTTCACAGTGTGCTGCTTTCTTAGGCTCACTTTATGGATGAGGAACAAGGGACTCAGAAAGGTTGAGTTACTTGCATAGGATCTCGCAGCTACTGAAAGAAATCAAAGCTAATTAGAGAAGGCATTGCTTTTCTGGGCTATGTTGCCTCCATACATGTATTATTGCAAGAAGAATCATATTCTCTCTCTCTCTGAGACTGAGAAATATAGTTCAGGTAGGATTCAGCTGCAAGTATCTGGTGACCTGGATGGAAGGCCATTACAGGACGTGTGTTATGGATTTGACCATGTGCAACCAGCCACATGAAAGATCTAGTCTGTGGACCTCGTCCTCTCTTAGTACATTGTAGATGTGGATCATATGTGTATCACTCAAACCATTCATTCATTCACTAACAATTGCAATGTGTTTTAATCCGAATAAAACAATGGAGCTAAAACCATCTCATTATTTTCTCACACAAGATATCTGAGAGATAGAAATCGTATGCATTTCCATAAGTCAAGAATATAAGTATATAGGAGTTTAAGTAATTTGGTTAGAAACAAATCCATTGGTAGTGGACCTTGGCCAAATCCTCCCCATGTGATTCACTAACCATCCTTTCTCCTTTTCTGTAAAACGACTTAATGCTAGACATACTGGAAGAAAGAGAAAATATTTCAGAATGTCCGCCCTTAAGGAGGATTGTACTGTCTTCTAGTGACATTTTAACTAAGATTTAGGTAGTCTTGAATTTTATCAGCCCAAGTACAGGGAGAGTTTCTAACAAGGGGGGGTAGCCCCAGAGCTAGTACGATGGCCTTGCTGCCTGAGCTGTCCTTCAGGGTCCCATGCTTACAGGAAATTCTTACTTGGCTTAGTACCCTCCTGCTGCAGTCTTGAAATCAGTAATAATATTTGAACAAGGGGCCCTGTATTTTCATTTTGTTCTAGGCCCTACAAATTCTGTAGCTAGTCCTGGAGAGCCCTTAATCTGAGCCTGGAATCCACAGGGAGGCTGAAATCATAGGGGAAGATGCCAGCATTATAGTCAACATAACATTATAATCAGTAGGTGACTGACTGAGAGCCATTTTTGTTCCCTAGCCCTAGACAGAAATTACCAGTTCCACAGCCCCTAAAGTTATTTTATGTAACTTGCATGTTATACATTTAAGTATTCTGTGACAATTTAGTTTGATTATGCAAAATCAATTCTCATGATTTTTTCCAACTATTGTAAAAATTCCTAAACATACAAAAAAATAGAAAGAAATCTACAATATATGTTAAGTATGAATTGAATTGTTATTTATATGGAAATATATGTATTTTGTTGAACCATATGAAAATAAGTTTCCAATATCATGGAACTTAAGTATTTAATCATGCCTCTTCTACAAATAAGAGAAATAATTTTCTAGGTAACCCCATTACTCTTATAACCCCTAAGAAAAGTAACAAGATACATTAATACCACCTAGTATCTAATTGATACTCAAATTTCCCAGTTTCCCCCAAATCTCTTTTATTTTCAAATCAGAAATCTCACAATACCTACACACTGCATTTGGTTTTTAAATGTCACTGTTCTTTGAATTCATAAGAGATTGTAATACTGTTATTTTAAAAATTAATCTATGGTTATAATAGAAGAAGAGAAATAGAAACTGCCGCTCTTGGAGGTAACACATGCACCCTTCCTCAGTCTGGTTAATTAATGGGAAAGAAGTAACACATATTCTGCTTTTTTTAGGAGGAACTGTAGTTCATAACCTATTTGATGAGGGTAAGAACTTCTTTTCAGAAGAATGACAGCCAATAAACACAGAAAGAATTACATAATTACAAGTTAACAATTTTATCACACTCAGTGAAATAGTTCAAGAAAAGATCATTAATAGATGCTTAAAATCAGTAGGTACAAGGCAGTTTGGAAAAGAATATTCACCCGGTGCAAGATCCCCCTGTGGATTACTTACTAGTCATTAAAGGGAAAATGTACCTTCACAAGTAATCTACTTGGTCCTCATCACCTAGCAAAGCCACCAAATGTCGGCACTGCTCTTGGGGCCACCTGCGCTATGTTCCCTCACGTCTGAGGGATAGACGTGAAATAAGTAGTACCACCTGGAAGGATGCTTCCTCCCCACCCACCCACCCCAAAAAGAAGAGCCAATCTAAAATCTAATCAGGGATTACTCTTAACTTCTATTTTATGGGAAATGCAGAAGATAGAGGACTGAGTTTGTAACACCATGAGTAAATAATCAGATAAATCCAGAGGGTAGGACAGTCCACACAGCAACTCAATGATTACTTAAAAAACATCAAAATTATGGAAAAAAAGATGGAAAGATGACATTTAATATTTTAAATGTAAAATATTGAATTGTATGTCTTTTTCATTATTTGTCATTGGTAAAGAACCATACATTTATATATCATATATATTTAGTATATTTGATCATATTTATTAGCAAGCTTTAATGATTAAATGAATATGAAGTTAAGGTTTAGTTTTTAATAGGTTCAGTTGACTAAGGCTTCATTTGGAATCCAAGCTGGGATGTCCATTTCTCAGCCCACTATTGGGTACTGTGATGAAAAGCTCTATTCCTGAATTGGCTCATTTCTTTCCTGAATTTATGAAGGCCACGTAATAGTAACTAAAATTACCATTATTCAATTATACAGTGTCTTAACCTCTCTCATTTAAATGTAGCATATATCTAAATTAAATATTTTACTTAAACTATGAAACCTAGGATTCCAAAAGAACTCAAATGTCCTTTGTGTCAAAAATATCAAGTAAAAGTAAGATTTGGAAAATATGCATGTTCATTAAAGAGTCCTACATGCCAGATTGGTGGAAATATTAAGAAGGATGAGGAGAAGATGAGTCTCTGAGACTGAACTGGGCATGAAGCTTGATTTAGAGAGGTTTCCTTATTTAAATGTGTCTTCCCTCTCCCCCTTCAGTTCATGTTCCTGGTGTTAGGAAGTAGTAGTAAAGAGGAAACACACACCAAATTGTGAAACACCATGAAGGTTGAAGTTATATTTTTAAAATCTTGGTGAAATACACATCTTGGAACAAAATTTAAGATGGCCATTTGTGGATAAAATGAGAGTTCTTGTGGCCAGGGTTCTCACCTGGCCCTGGTTGACTAGCTCACTGCACACCTGTGGGCAATACATGGCTGTTAAAGAGCTATATAAAGAGCTCTGCCCAGTGCTCCGGGTGTGCACAGTGGCAGGGCTGCAAGGCTGCAGGAGAGCAGAGCAGAGGCTGGAGTGGTGGCAGCACCGAGGACAGAGGCCCAGAGGACAGCTGTGTGGGACAGCTGTGCAGAGAGGCCCAGAGGATGGCTGTGTGGAATGGCTGGGCAGAAAGGCCCAGAGGACGACTGTGCAGGCAGAGAGGCCCAGAGGATGGCTGTGCGGACAGAGGGACCCAGAGGCAGAGACCGGCTTGCTGCATGCAGACTCGCTCTGAGTGAATGGGATTCCAGTGACTGACCTGCCACCTGGAAATAAAGCTGGGTGTAACCCTTTCACCCCAAGAACATTCTACTGTCATTTCATTGATCACATTGAATCCATAGTGAACTTGCCCAGGGCTGAAACCCATTGGCAAAACACCATTGTTTTCTCAAGAAATGTATATGAAATATGATAGCTATACAATCCTTCGACAGTCTACAGACTAGATTGGACAAGGTTTGGCCACCTTACATTAGCATCAGATGGGCAATGGTAAAACCACAAAGTTGCTACTTATGACATTTAACAGTAAATTCAATAAAAATAATCATAACTCTGACAGATCTGAGAACTTAACAATTGTGCGAATGGGTTTTTGCTCTCTTGTTTCTATTTTTAAAGTACATGGAACCATTCACATTTTTGTGATTAAAGGTGAAAGTAGTGAAATGAGAGCACATTTTCAATGTTCATCTTAGAAAGGAAAATGAAATGGTATATAGATTTATTTGAACACCTTGATTAAATTAGTCCAGAGAGTAAATATTCTCCATTTCTATGGTTCAGACACAGCAATATTTTCAGACCCTTGGTTGCAACGCTCTGTTATTACATGTAATTGTTACTTTTTGCCATTTCTTTCTCAACATTCTTATAGAACTAATATTAAATACATATATATGTATATACATATAGGGCACAAGTCAAATTAGCTTGAATGTTCTAGTGCTTTTGTGTGTTTTTAATGGTGCTCAGGGCTTATTAGGATTACTTTGAATCATTAGACTCAGGACTGGTTGGAATTTGCTCACTTTTAATGACATTGTCCTGAGAAATTATATATATGTGTACATATAAGGAAACTTCAAATGAAATAAATTTCAAATTATTTGAAATAATTTTCAAATTATTTGTAATTATATTATCAGGATGACACAATCCTGGATAATTAAATTAAAAAAAAACTTTGGAATATAATTTCCTTGTTTCTTTTTACCACCCACAAAGCCATTGTAATGTCTTATTTTTTCATAGAAGAGAATAAAGACACACACCTTAAGTCTTCTTTACAATATTGAAAAGAAAGCTAAGAAATTTATGTTGATGGAGTTCAAAGTAGTCTACAGGGTATGAGCAAGAACATTTCACATAGGTGAGAAGCAATATGACATAGTCTGAATAACCAGATATTAGTATCTAAAGATACAGATTTGAAATAAAATGTTGCCTCTAACCAGCTATGGACCTTTGAAAATTTATTATTCAACTTCTCTAGGGTCATGTGGATAACTTGTAATATGAAAATAACTGTAACATACACTTCAATGGGTATTTTAGAAAATTAAATGAAATAAATGCTAGTTAAGAATTTAGAAGGCTAGGATATAATATTAGAGAGAATAGTTATAGAGATTCAGTAATTCCATTGTCCAACACTCCCCACAAGTCTATGAAGTGAATTCTATCAAACACATTTTCTTTTTTATTCTTTTTTTATTTTGGTATCATTAATCTACAATTAGATGAAGAACATTATGTTTACTAGGCTTACCCCTTCACCAAGTCCCCACCACATACCCCTTCACAGTCACTGTCCATCTGCGTAGTAAGATGCTGTAAAATCACTACTTGTCTTCTCTGTGTTGCACAGCCCTCCCCATGCCCCACACACACTATATATGCTAATCATAATGCCCTCTCTCTTTTTCCCCACCCTTATCCCTCCCTTCCCACCCATCCTCCCCAGTTCCTTTCCCTTTGGTAACTGTTAGTCCATTCTTGGGTTCTGTGGTCCTGCTGCTGTTTTGTTCCTTCAGTTTTCCTTTGTTCTTATACTCCACATATGAGTGAAATAATTTGGTACTTGTCTTTCTCTGCCAGGCTTATTTCACTGAGCATAATACCCTCTAGCTCCATCCATGTTGTTGCAAATGGTAGGATCTGTTTTTTTCTTATGGCTGAGTAATATTCCATTGTGTATATTTACCACATCTTCTTTATCCATTCATCTACCGATGGACATTTAGGTTGCTTCCATATATTGTAAATAGTGCAGCAATAAACATAGGGGTACATCTGTCTTTTTCAAACTGGAGTGCTGCATTCTTAGGGTAAATTCCTAGAAGTGGAATTCCTGGATCAAATGGTATTTCTATTTTGAGCAGTTTGAGGAACCTCCATACTGCTTTCCACAATGGTTGAACTAATTTACATTCCCACCTGCAGTGTAGGAGGGTTCCCCTTTGTCCACACATTCGCCAACATTTGTTGTTTGTCTTTTCGATGATGGCAATCCTTACTGGTGTGAGTTGATATTTGATTGTGGTTTTAATTTGCATTTCTCTGATGACAAGCGATGTAGAGCATCTTTTCATGTGTCGTTGGCCATCTGGATTTCTTCTTTAGAGAACTGTCTATTCAGCTCCTCTGCCCATTTTTTAATTGGATTATTTGCTTTTCGTTTGTTGAGATGTGTGAGCTCTTTATATATTTTGGATGTCAATCCTCTATCGGATCTGTCATTTATGAATATGTTCTCCCATACTGTAGGATACCTTTTTTTTCTATTTATGGTGTCCTTTGCTGTACAGAAGCTTTTTAGCTTGATATAGTCCCACTTGTTCATTTTTGCCTTTGTTTCCCTTGCCCGGGGAGATATGTTCATGAAGAAGACACTCATGTTTATGTCCATGAGGTTTTTACCTATGTTTTTTCTAAGAGTTTTATGGTTTCATGACTTACATTCAGGTCTTTGATGTATTTGGTGTTTACTTCTGTGTATGGGGTTAGACAGTGATCCAGTTTCATTCTCCTACATGTAGCTGTCCAGTTTTGCCAGCACCATCTGTTGAAGAGACTGTCATTTCAGCATTGTATGTCCATGGCTCCTATATCATATATTAATTGGCCATATATGTTTGGGTTAACGTCTGGAGTCTCTAACCTGTTCCACTGGTCTGTGGCTCTGTTCTTGTGCCAGTACCAAATTGTCTTGATTACTGTGGCTTTGTAGTAGAGCTTGAAGTTGGGGAGTGAGATCCCCCCACTTTATTCTTCCTTCTCAGGATTGCTTTGGCTATTTGGGGTCTTTGACAATTCCATATGAATTTTTTAACTATTTGTTCCAGTTCATTGAAGAATGCTGTTGGTAATTTGATAGGGATTGCAACGAATGTATATATTGCTTTGGGCAGGATGGCCATTTTGACGATATTAATTCTTCCTAGCCAAGAGCATGGGATGAGTTTCCATTTGTTAGTGACCTCTTTAATGTCTCTTAAGAGTGTCTTGTAGTTTTCAGGGTATCGGTCTTTCACTTCCTTGGTTAGGTTTATTCCTAGGTATTTTATTCTTTTTGATGCTTTTGTGAATGGAATTGTTTTCCTGATTTCTCTTTCTATTGGTTCATTGTTAGTGTATAGGAAAGCTACAGATTTCTGTGTGTTAATTTTGTATCCTGCAACTTTGCTGTATTCTGATATCAGTTCTAGTAGTTTTGGAGTGGAGTCTTCAGGGTTTTTTATGTACAATATCATGTCATCTGCAAATAGTGACAGTTTAACTTCTTCTTTACCTGTCTGGATTCCTAGTATTTCTTTGTTTTGTCTAATTGCCGTGGCTAGGACCTCCAGTACTATGTTGAATAACCGTGGGGAGAGTGGGCATTCCTGTCTTGTTCCCGATCTCAGAGGAAAAGCTTTCAGTGTCTTGCTGTTCGGTATGTGTTAGCTGTGGGTTAATCATATATGGCCTTTATTATGTTGAGGTACTTGCCCTCTATGCCCATTTTGTTGAGAGTGTTTATCATGAATGGATGTTGAATTTTGTCAAATGCTTTTTCAGCATCTATGGAGATGATCATGTGGTTTTTGTCCTTCTTTTTGTTGATGTGGTGGATGATGTTGATGGATTTTTGAATGTTGTACCATCCTTGCATGCCTGGGATGAATCCCACTTGGTCATGGTGTATGATCCTTTTGATGTATTTTTGAATTCTGTTTGCTAATATTTTATTGAGTATTTTTGCATCTACATTCATCAGGGATAATGGTCTGTAGTTTTCTTTTTTTGGTGGGGTCTTTGCCTGGTTTTGGTATTAGGGTGATGGCTTCATAGAATGAGTTTGGGAGTTTTCCCTCCTCCATTTTTTGGAAAACTTTAAGGAGAATGGGTATTATGTCTTCTCTGTGTGTCTGATAAAATTCCAAGGTAAATCCATCTGGCCCGAAGTTTTTGTTCTTGGGTAGTTTTTTGATTACCGCTTCAATTTCGTTGCTGGGAATTGGTCTGTTTAGATTTTCTGTTTCTTTCTGGGTCAGTCTTGGAAGGTTGTATTTATCTAGGAAGTTGTCCATTTCTCCTAGGTTTTCCAGCTTGTTAGCATATAGGTTTTCATAGTATTCTCTAATAATTCTTTGTACTTCTGTGGGGTCGTGATTTTTCCTTTCTTGTTTCTCATTCTGTTGATGTGTGTTGACTCTCTTTTTCTCTTAATAAGTCTGGATAGAGGCTTACCTATTTTGTTTATTTTCTTGAAGAACCAGCTCTTGGTTTCATTGATTTTTTCTATTGTTTTATTCTTCTCAATTTTATTTATTTCTTCTCTGATCTTTATTATGTCCCTCCATCTGCTGACCTTAGGCCTCATTTGTTCTTCTTTTTCCAATTTCAATAATTATGACATTAGACTATTTATTTGGGATTGTTCTTCCTTCTTTAAATATGCCTGGATTGCTATTTACTTTCCTCTTAAGACTGCTTTTGCTGCGTCCCACAGAAGTTGGGGCTTTGTGTTGTTGTTGTCATTTGTTTCCATATATTGCTGGATCTCCATTTTAATTTGGTCATTGATGCATTGATTATTTAGGAGCATGTTGTTAAGCTTCCATGTGTTTGTGAGCCTTTTTGCTTTCTTTGTACAGTTTATTTCTAGTTTTATGCCTTTGTGGTCTGAAAAGTTGGTTGGTAGGATTTCAATCTTTTGGAATTTACTGAGGCTCTTTTTGTGGCCTAGTATGTAGTCTATTCTGGAGAATGTTCCATATGCTCTTGAGAAGAATGTGTATCCTGTTGCTTTTGGATGTAGAGTTCTATAGTTGTCTATTAGGTCCATCTGTTCTAGTGTGTTGTTCAGTGCCTCTGTGTCCTTACTTATTTTCTGTCTGGTGGATCTGTCCTTTGGAGTGAGTGGTGTGTTAAAGTCTCCCAAAATGAATGCATTGCATTGTATTTCCTCCTTTAATTCTGTTACTATTTGTTTCACATATATTGGTGCTCCTGTATTGGGTGCATATATGTTTATAATGGTTATATCCTCTTGTTGGACTGAGCCCTTTATCATTAGGTAATGTCCTTCTTTATCTCTTGTTACTTTTTTTATTTTAAAGTCTATTTGGTCTGATACTAGTATTGCAACACCTGCTTTTATCTCTCTGTTGTTTGCATGAAATATCTTTCTCCATCCCTTCACTTTTAATCTGTGCATGTCTTTGGGTTTGAGGTGAGTCTCTTGTAGGCAGCATACAAATGGGTCTTGCTTTTCTATCCATTCTATTACTCTGTGTCTTTTGATTGGTGCATTCAGTCCATTTCCATTTAGGGTGATTATTGAAAGATATGTACTTATTGCCATTGCAGGCTTTAGATTTGTGGTTACCAACGTTTCAAGGTTAGCTTGTTTACTACCTTACTGTCTGACCTCACTTGCTTATTGAGCTGTTATAAACACAGTCTGATAATTATTTCTTTCCCTTCTTTTTCCTCCTCCTCCATTCTTCATATGTTGGGTGTTTTGTTCTGTGCTCTTTTTAGGAGTGCTCCCATCTAGAGCAGTCCCTCTAAGATACCCTGTAGAGGTGGTTTGTGGGAGACCAATTCCCTCAACTTTTGCTTGTCTGGGAATTGTTTAATCCCTCCTTCATATTTAAATGATAATCGTGCTGGATACAGTATCCTTGGTTCAAGGCCCTTCTGTTTCATTGCATTAAATATATCATGCCATTCTCTTCTGGCCTGTAAGGTTTCTGTTGAGAAGTCTGATGATAGTCTGATGGGTCTTCCTTTGTAGGTTACCTTTTTTCTCTCTCTGGCTGCCTTTAATACTCTGTCCTTGTCCTTAATCTTTGCCATTTTAATTATTATGTGTCTTGGTGTTGTCTTTTTTGGATCCCGTCTGTCGGGAGTTCTGTGTGCCTCCATAGTCTGAGGACCTATTTCCTCCCCCAATTTGGGGAAGTTCTCAGCAATTATTTCTTCAAAGACACTTTCTATCCCTTTTTCTCTCTCTTCATCCTCTGGTGCCCCTATAATGCAGATATTGTTCCTTTTGGGTTGGTCACACAGTTCTCTTAATATTGTTTCATTCCTGGAGATCCTTTTGTCTCTATCTGCATCAGCTTCTATGAGTTCCCAGTCTCTGGTTTCTATTCCATCAGTGGCCTCTTGCATCTTATCCATTCTGCTTATAAATCCTTCCAGAGTTTGTTTCACTTCTATAATCTCCCTCTGGACGTCTGTAATCTCCCTCCAGACTTCATCCCATTGCTCTTGCATATTTCTCTGCAGCTCTGTCAGCATGTTCAGGATTTTTATTTTGAATTCTATTTCAGGGAGACTGGTTAGGTCTGCCTCTGCAGATCCTTTCTCAGGTGTTGTTTTAAGTATCTTGGACTGGACCAAATTTTTTTGCCTTTTCCTGCTGATAGCAGTGGCTGTAGGCAGGTTGCGGGTCTGTCAGCTGGGAGAAGAAAGTCCTTTCCTGCTTGCTGGATGCCTTGCCTTTCTCCGCTGCCTGTGACGGTTACCCACACTCCTGGAGCAGCCACCAGGTTAGTCCCCTAAGCTGCTGTGGGTGGGCTCTCCATCAGAGCAGCATGGAGCCCTGCGGGGAGTGGCAGTCATGCCAGGTGCGCTCCTCCTTGCTAGCGGTGACCCTGCCAGGGAGCTCTGTGCCAGAAGTGGCCTTTGGGTCTGGCCCAGGCAGCTGTGCCTTGGGCTGGGATTCCGGTCGGCTGATGGGAGAGTGCCTTCTCCCTCTGGCTCTGCTGCAGGTGTGCACGGGCCTCTACCGGGCTCCTCTGGCTCCCCTGCCACCAGTGCGCACAAGCCGCACCAAGGCTGTTCAGTCGCACTGCTGCGGGCTTGCACAAGCCTCTCCTGGTCACCTCTGGTGCCATTGGTGCACTTATCTGCTCTCGGTCCCTTCCAGCGCCACTGGCACTGGCACGTGCTGCCACTCTCCTGCTGCCTGGCCAGTGTGTCAGGGTCCATGCCAGTTGGAGGAATGACTGGCAGGCTGCTTAGTGCCATGAGGGGCTTCAGAGCTGCACTGCCTCCCCAGGGTTTAGGGCGCCTAAGTTTCCCCAAGATTCCCAGCTGCTGGCTATGTGTGCCACGAGAACTTCGTCCAGCTATGGGGTCCCTGTCTCTTTAAGACTTGCAGAAAGCACTCGCTTTTCTTTTGTCTCAGGGATGCTGGTTGTGGGGACCTGCCCACAGGTTTTGCTTTTTTGTTTCTCTAATATCCAGCACCCTGTGCACCTTGTGTCTGCGTTCTGGGTGCAGATTTCTTGAGCTGGTTGTTTAGCAGTCCGGGGCTTTCACTCCCTCCCCTTTCCAACTCCTTTCTTCCCACCGGGTTTTGGGGTGGGGGAGTGTTCAGGTCCCACCTGGCCATGGCTTGTATCTTACCCCCTTCGTGTGATGCTGAATTCTCACGGATGTAGATGTATCCTGGCTATTGTACTGCATCCACTGGTGTCTCTTTGAGGAATAGTTGTATTTATTGTATTTTCATAAACATATGTGTTTTGGGGAGGAGATTTCCTCTGAACTACTCATGCTGCCATCTTCCCATGATTGTTCAAACACATTTTCTTGATAAAAATTCTAGAATTCAAAAATTGTAAAGAACTTGCCAAAATTAACATGCTGTTGTCAATTGCATGGCTCAAGTTAAATCTCAAGGGTTTGTATGCCCAGTCATATTAGAGAAACAGATAGAAAATTTCCCTCCTGCTATAAATAACTAAAAACTAGACAGACTATGTATGGAGAAAGATAGTCAGACATGGGAAACAACTTTCAGACATGGGGAAACAAAGTTTTTGTAAATTTGAAGGCAGTGTGGGACCCTGATTCCTAGAGAAAATAAACATAAGACCCTTGATTGCATCAGCTTCTTTCCAGGAAGAAATTTCTGGAATGCAGAACATGCAGAGTGCAGGGTCTCACTGAGATGAGTTAGAGGTGGCAGTTCTGAGGTCTGATATTCTAAGGGCTGAAAAATAGGAAATCATGAGATTCTTAGAAAAATATGTCAAAATGAATTTTCTCCCTCACTCTCTTTGAGGGCAGAACACAGAGGCTAAACAGCCAAGCATTGTAGATTGGAGAAATTGTATGTGTCACAGCAAAGCTTGTGGGGGCAGATTGTGGTATCTAGAATGTAGTATCTTAGATGTAATATCTTAGAACACATAGCCTCTAAGAGAATTCAGATAATTAACCTCAATCTCTAGCCTCCATTTTACATGCTCAAAAAAGCTGCAGAAGTGAAACACGATTTGCACATAGTCAAACAGATTACTTGTGGTCATGGGTAAAAGTATGGATGTGCACTTATGCATACACAAACAGCAGTCCACATTTTATTGTGCGATATGTCATCTCTTCCCTCAACTTTTAAAAGGCAGGCTGCCATTCCCACATCCAATAAGACAATAACCTCCTAAAAAGCAAGTAGACAAATGTTAGTTGAATTCTTTTTAAAAATGTATTGTAATGTATTTGTGTTCCTTGTTTAAAAAAAATTAATACCAGAAATATGGCTGTGTATTAGTCAACTAATACCACAATAATGCTGTGTAACAAGCCAGCCCCATTCTCAATGGCTGAAAACTGCTGTCCTATAAGCAGCCATGCCAGTGCATATTGGTGGAGTCAGCTGGTCTGGTCTGGGCTATGCAGCTCTGCTGCTCAATAGCATATCTGAGAACTGGTTGGAGCAGCTCTGATCCATGTAATTCTTATTCTTCATCCCTCAATAGTGGGCTATCCCAGGAATGTTTCTCTCATGGGAATGGCAGAAGACAAGAGAGAAAGCAGAAACATGTAAGGTTTCTTGAGGCCTAGACTCAGACCTGGTGCAGTTAACTCTACCTTGTTATATAAGTCAGAGCAAACATTGCTAAAACTAGAGTCACATAGCAGTTACATACATTCTTCCCATTAGAGAGAGCAACTTAAGTCTCACTTACAGCACATACATACAGGGAGGAGTGAAGAATTAGGGTCTACAAAGTGTAATCAATCACAAGTTAAAATCTGCATTGAAGACCTCTTTCTATTTTTGGTTTGGTGCATTCCCTTCCAGACCTGTAATTATACATGTTTTGTACAAACATGAAGTATTTATTGTATGAACCTCTTTACTTCTCCATACATATTTCATATTGTATGTGTTGCTCCACTTATATTCATCACTCAATAATACATGTTAGATGACTTTCTGTATCAGCACCTATAGCTATAACTCATTACTTTTAACTATTTTGGGATATGATAAAGAATGAACACACATATTTACTTGGCTGTTCCTATATTGCTAGACATTCACATGAGTTTGTAATACTCAGTATTATAAACAGTGCTTTAATGAGCATTCTTGTACATGTGTCCTTGTTTTTTGCTAGGGCAGCCAGAAGAAATGAAAACTTTAGAACATGTAGTCTGTGAATTTCTAATTATACTGTAATTTCCACAACTACTTCCAATACAGCTATACAAACTTGTATTTCCTACAGTAGTAAATACGTACCTGTTTGCCTACACAATCACTAACACTTATCAAACAGCTCATATCTTTTTTCTCTCAGATGAGTGAAAAACTTGAATTTCTCAGTCAGTTTTATGAAATCATTTTTATTTAAACAATGGAACCATCATTCTTCACAAAGCACATTATATATATCAGATTAGTGCTGAGACATAAATACACTACTTTAGAGAACCCTTCACCCACTTAGCCCCCCTCTTGTCTTCTACTGTTGTCCCAGAGTACACTACAGTTTTGCTTCATGTCTAAACTTACTTTATTTGATATTATCTCCCTGGATCAATGCCCTGACTTCAACCCCTATTTCTGTCATATCCAGAATGGCTGAGACAATTGTTTTTATTTCTCCAGTTACTATTGTCTCAAATGAGTACTCTGCTCAATAAAAAACCACATTATGCCCCACTCCCAAAGTCAAGAGCATGATTATTCATTCATCCCTTTCATGGCAAATGGAAAAAACAAAAACAAAAACAAAAAACAAGGCTCTAAGAAAATGAATTGATTCCTTATCTTTAATATCATGCCTACAAAAATTAATCATGTCCTAGGTTCCAGGATCTGTGATGAATTATGTGAGGATAAGAGATATAACTATGATGGAAGAATGTGTCTGGTGGAGCATTCTGGGAAAACTTTACCCCACACTCCCTGCTACTCCCACATGCACATGTGTGCTAAGTGTCCTGTAACATGGGGAAAAACATATAAACTGTCTTTCTTATTTCTTTACCTTGAGAATGAAAAATGCTCTGTAAAATTGTGAGTGGGTAGTAACACGTGCATGCAGGTGAATGGTTTCTGAAGGGTACCATATCCTACAAACATACACACAGGGTAAAACCATTACAATTAATTATTTTCATCAACATGGGATGTATTGGTCTTTAGTCATTTGTAAAGGAGGATACTTAGTGCTGGATTTAATATCTGTGGGCCATCACTTTGCAAATATTAGAATCATTCAGGCAAATTAAAGATAAAGGTTGATTTGGTCCAAGAAAGCTTAAGTAAAACACCCCTAAGGGAATTAGAAATTGGATCACATTCATCTTTGCATCATCTAACAGTTTGAGAGGAATGGGAGTCAATTGACTACCTAACAAGAGTCTTCTAGTTGGCTGTGTATATGCCACCTGAGGTGCAAAGGAGAACAATGTACATTAAAAATGAACAGAATTTTCAGAACTGAAACTCATAAAGATGATTGTGGATAGGATGAGACCAGCGTGATTCTTTTTCATTCACCACTTCTCCTGTGCTCTCCCGTCACACAGCTTCTCATATTAATAGGAGGAAAAAGGAACAGCAAGGAAGCCCTAACATTCCAGCCCTTCACCCCCATGGAATCCGTTGGGGGAGAGACGACTCCCCTTAGTGGAACTAAGGGGCTGGTTCCCACTGGGCTGCTGCAATCTTGCTCATCTGAGACACACGCAGTGTTAAATCGCCAAGTCATCCTGAGTAGACAGATGGCAGGAAAGACATCAGAGGTCAAAACTCAGGAGTGTGGGGGAAATGGAGAGAAGCAGTTCTGAAAGTTAGGAATAAAGCAAAGTGTTTGCAAGCTGAGAAAGATTGAAGAAAGAAGTACAATGTAATCATGGTGGTGTGGGTGATGTGCTGAGCAGGTGTTGAATATAGAAGCTGGAATTGTTTGTACAAGTCAGTGAGTGGCATAGGTATTCATAAGTGAATTTCCCTATTTTGAAAACAAAAGAAATAAATAAAATGTGAACGCCAAATCAGAACCTTTATATCTGTCCATAATCTTCGTCATGTTCAGCCCCTGTCACTGTCTGCAGTCGTCCTTCCCAAACCCTCCACGAACCTTCTTAAATTCCATGCAGTTCAGTCCCATCTCACTACCTTATCTAATAAGGCATATGCTTCTGTGCTTTTTCTCCTTTGCATTCTTTGCCCTCTTCATGGAATACCTCGTCTTCCCTTCTTGCTTGTAAAACACCTATTCATGATGCAAGTGTTGGCTCAATGTAACCTCCACTGGGAAGCCATCCATGCCTTTTTCAGGCAAAGCTGGTTCCAGTTGCTTCTGTGTTTCTTCTACAAATTAGGCTGCCTGGCGTGATGGTTCAGAACGCGTGGGCTTTCTTACAGATTCTCATCTAGAAGACTGAAATATATTCTCAAACTTGCCTACAATCTCTCAACCACCAGTGCCTGCCCCTGCCCCAAAGAGAGAGAATTCTGCTAGAATGCTCTTTCTAAAATGTGTCTTCTGTCACATTGCATTTCCATATGTATAATCTCAATAGTTCTGTGAAAATAATAGCCAGTGTTTCATGATACATCTGAGGCTTTTTATGAATGTGAAGCTCAGGGAAGTTAAGTGATCTGACCAAGGTCAGAGACCTAATAAATGGCAGAGAGAATATTTGGACTCAGATCTGTGTGATTCTAAAGGGCTGACTCACACTGCCCCTTTCTGCCACAGGGCAGGACCTCCTTCCTGGGTTGCTTGCCTCCGAACTGGAGGTGCAGGGCTAATTTTGGAAAGAAATCTTATATAACCAACATAACATATTTCTTATACACAATATGTCTTTGCAGGCTGAGCTTATTTTAAATCAGCCATGGGAATGTATATTGGTGAACACATATTTAAGCTAACAGATGGGAGTGGGCCCCTTTGCCACGCATAAATATAGCACTTTGACCAATCGTGGAAGAAACTCAAGTGTTGAAAAGTACAGCTATTCTTTTTCCCATTCCTCTATTTACAACTTTCTGTGCCTCTAACACACACTCTCTCTTCCTCTCAATCTCCCTCTCAAACACACACGCACACACACACACACACACACACACACACACACACACACGTCTTGTCCACAGAAGAGGGATAAATATAGAAACATATTTCTAATTCAGGCACAAGAATACTTCCTGGAGCTAACATGGTACTAACTGGTTTTTCTTTCGATTCTTTTCCACTGAACCCAAATCTGGAGATTCAATCTTCAAGGTAGGCTTCCCTCCAGGGCATTTCTATATGGATTTTTCAGAAGGAATCCATGCCAGGAAATGAAATACATCTATTTCCTCCTTTGGCACTTTGTTTACCTCTTCAGCAGCACCAACTGTAATTCATTCGCATTTTGAAGTGCATCTTGATCATATCCAATTTTTGGGAATTATGAATAATGCTGCTATAAATATTTACCTCAGGTATTTATGTGGACATACCTTTTCAACTCATTTGAGTTAATACTTAGTAATGTGACTGCTGGATTGTATAGTAAAAGTATGTTTACTTTTTAAGAAACTGCCACGCGGTCTTCCACAGTGACTCTATACCATTTGTACTCCCACTAACAAAGAATGAGAGTTCCTGTTTCTCCACATCCTCACCAGCACTGGAGGTTGTCAATGTTTTAGATTTTAGCCATTTTAGTAGGCATGTAGTGATATGTCGTTTTAATTCATAATTCCCTAATAACATATGATATTGAGCATCTTTTTAAATTTATTTAAGAGAAGTTTCAGTCTACAGATAAACTTGGAAAGAAGTGATATCTTGACATTTTAAAAGTGCATGCATAGAGAATGGGAGGAATCTATAGTCCTGTTTTTAGTAATCTACAACACGGATACACATACAGTGTGCTTTCAATAATAATACGTACCTTCTTGTAGTAAAAATAGCTATATGCAGTTTGTATAAAGAAAATTTACCTAATATTTATCATTTCTTAGGTACTAAGGTTCCAGCTTCAAAGCAAAGTAAGTCACAGTTTAAACTGATGTGCTGTTCTGGCACTGATTGCTCTCTTATCCACTCCTGACCCTCTCTCTCTTACGATTCCTGTCTTCAGGCCACATTTCCTAAACAGCTATGTCTGTGATCTTCCAGTTTGGGGCGACAGGAGGCACAAGAAAAATGAGGAAAGGCAGGAGAAAAGGAAAAGGCGTGTCTCTCTTTCCCTTTCTGCCCCCGGCTGTATGTCTGCTGTGTCCTGTGTGAAGTTTCGTCTCCCAGTGGGCTGGCCCACTTCGCTTTCCTCTTTCAGGTCACTGCATAGACTGTGGTAATAATACCCCCTTCCTTTGTCCCACCAAGAGATAACCGAGGGTTCCCCTCCTGCTGACACTTGAGCTGCCTCATCACCACCACTTGGCCCCGTTGCTTCTTTCATTACCTGTGAATCTAATTCCCTGTACAAAATGCATCTACATTATTTATGGCTAATATTTTACTTTCTTTGGTTGGACTCTGATTCACACAGCAGTGTTCCCAAATTTCCATAGATTTTTAGGGATAAAGGAAAAATATAGGCCCAGTTTGAATTCCCAAGTCTCCCATTCCATGCTGCTTCTCATGTGAAATATTTGTTATATAGAATAAAACTTTGAGAAAATAATTGATGTCCCCAGAAAGATTATTAGACAGATACTGACTGTATAAAATGAAAATGGTATCTCACAAAATAGGAATAAAGACTTTAAAAATAATGTAATATATGTACAGCATCTAGCAATGATGAAGTGGTTGGTCAAACTACCTTGCCCACAAGTAACACAAAATTTGCACAAAAGAGGTAACAATAACATACTTTTTGAAAATGACCCAAAGTGGGAAGAAATTGGAGAAAGATGTCAACCATACCAAGAGAAATTTGATATTGTGTGATACTTTTGGAGAGGGAGAAAGGGGATGAGTTATTTCTCAGTGAATGGTAGAAATTGAGTATAAAATCACAATCTCCCAGGTTTGTGGTCTCAAAGTAAAGAGTTAGAGGCTAGAAGAACAGCTGGTGGGAGACGGAAGAGAAGGATGAGCAAAGAACCCCGAAGGTCAACTCTGGCCTCTAAACTATACATCAGGGATCTCAGGGGATGTCAAGGGACCCAGTGAAGAACAGAAGCTTGAAACTCAGAGCTGAGAAGAGATTTCAGCTGATGTTGAAAGAGAGAGGGGGAGACTAGCAAACTAACAACAGTATGCATACAATTTACGGGAATTGCACTGGGTAAAATAAACCTAACTCAGAAGAGTCCAACTTTACGGTTCTATTTGCGTGAAGTTCCAGAACAGGCAAAACTAATTTATGGTGAACAAAAATCAGAGAAATACTTACCTTTCTGCAAGAATGGGAACTGGCTGGGAAGGGACATCACAGACATTTTAGATCTCATTAAGGAGATAGGTTGTAAGGGTGTACACACTTGTGAAGATTATACATTTAATATTTGTGCATTTCAGTGTATGGAAAGTTTACTTTAAGAATTTTATAAGATAATTATATACACAGTAATACTGTATTACATTTGAATAACTAGTCAATATAGACACCATGCTAAGAAAACCTCACAATTACCCAGTTAGAACTTGGAAGTAAAAGACAAAAGAAAATGTGTAAAAGTTAGTTAATCATTAACCCCTCAAATGACCTAGCCTCAAACAGGTTTCTAAGATCAAGTGTTAAAAATATTTGTATCCCACATAAATTTATCACACACAGTTTTCTACAACAGAGAAAAGGATGAAACGTTTCAGTGCCCATTTTGTAAGGCTTGCAAAACTTCAGTGTTCATGCTGGAATTTAATGGCAGAAGGAAAAATACAAGCCAAAGTAATTTATAAATTCATAGTCATAAATTCTTATTAAACATCAGAGGGCTTCATGATCTGAGTCTGTGGAGACTCAGAAATGCTATTAAATTGCTGTAAATTAAAACAATGACCAAAATTTCAGAGATAATCATAAAGAAAGCTTTAGCTTATTTAGGTTTTGCTTTGACAAAATGCAATTAAATTTACGAATATAGTTTAACGTTATTACACTTAATAAAATTAGTGTTATAATTGCTATGATGCAGTTATTAGAAATGGTAAATATTAGAACTCAAAATATATTCATTATTGCTGTCATTACTGTCATTTCCCTAAAGTCATAACTTGCCAGAGCTCCATTGCTTTTTGTTCACTCCATATTTGCCTGCTGAAAATTACCACTGGGGAAAGAGCATTTTAGCAAAAAACTTGTAAGAGTTTCAACATATTCTCCAACAAACTTTACACCATGTGATATTAAAATATGTACCTTCCATTCATTTATTCTCCTTTTTTTTTTTTTTTTTGCTCTGGTTGAAATATGAACATGTTTTTCGGTTGTTTTTGTGTGGTATCCCTGACTACCGTTTCTAAAGTCAGCATTCTCCCTGCCCTCACGCTCTGTTCATTTACTCTGCTTGGTGTTTGCTTTGTAGATCTTTATAACATTCATCACTAACTGGCTGTTTTTTAATTTTTGTTCTATAATTTCTTTATCATCTGTGCCTCCCAATAGAATATAATCTCTGTGAGGTATAGGAATTTTACTCATTTGGCTTCACTAATATATCCTGACAGATAAAATAATATACAGTGTTGTGTATTTATACTGTATTCACCAGATGTCAAGAACTTATCTGGCGATCAGCTGGAGGTAGTTCTACTGTATGGATAACGATAGACACCCAGTGTTAAACAGATTGGAATGTCTGAGTGGGGATTATTTCATCAGCTTATGAAAGGATTTTCCTCTTCTTTTGGATTCTTTCTAGGCAAACACAGATGTTGACTCACATTAAGAATACTTAGATAATGAACATTTCTGCATTAATGACACAACTTGGTCAATATGTTAAAGCAAAATAAAAGACCAGGCTCTAATAAAAATATTGCACTGCAAAACTGTAAGGAAGATTTGACAATAGAAAATGTATCAATGTATTTCATCTCCTTAAAATACTGTGAGAGAAAAACAAAATGTATTCATACAACTAGACAGTTAAAAACACACCTGAGTAAATGAAGAAATCTACGAAGATCAAGAATGGTTAAGAATCAATATTACAAAGACAGTCTTCCTCCCCAAATTCATCTATACATGCAAAGCAATCTAATAAAACCCCAATAGGATTTTTCATGGAATTTGACAAGGTGTTTGTAAAATTCATTTGGAAGAGAAAATGTATAAGGATAGAAGAGGTTAGCTAATATTTCAATCTAAAAAATGGTTATTTGATCAGAAATTAGGCAATTACTTAAAAATTTAAGTAAAGGAAAGTAATATTAAACTGCATACAAAAGAGAGACTACAAATAAATTACTGCGCATTTGGACATTCAGTTAAGAGATGACTTTTAGGAGGAAGAAATCTACAACACAAACCCTGAGATTAAAGAGGTTTGACATCTGTGTGAATGGTGCCCCCTAGCGAGATGGACCATGTTTTACCTCCAAGGTCATGCAAGGAAGATATCCTTAAAAACGGGTAAATTAATCAATGGGTATCTTAGGGTCATTTAGTATACATTTGCAGAACAAATGAAAATGATCAGTATTTCATACATTTAAATACATATTTAATGCTTCATACAAATAAATAAAATGATTAAAGAACACTCTTGAAAAGAACTTCAAAAAATGTTAAAATAAATTATAAGAATATGATCATAATGTGAGTGTAGGGGAACTTTCCTTAAAAAGACTCAAAAAGAAAAATCAATGCAGGAAAAGAGTGAGAAATTCAACTGAATCAACCTGACCCTCATTTACATGACAAATGACCTCATAAACACATTAAAATGCAAATAAAATAGTGAGGAAAAATATATGCTGGAGTTTATCAAATTGTCCAAAATATGGACAGAACTTCTTCAAACAAATTTGAAAAAAAGCATAGAACTTTAAAAACTTCCACAACTTAAACATTCTTCCAAAGAAGAGCAAATATAAATTGTAAATAAAAATAAAAATGATACTTAACCTAAGTACTAATTAAGAAAATGAAAATCATGAGATTTTTTTTTTTTATATAAAATAGACTGGTAACTTTTGAAAAAATTGAATCATATCAGTTATTGGCTAGGTGATGAAATCTATATATATATATTCTCATAAAATGCTACTGGGATTGAAATTTGATGAAGTATCATTTCATATTTCCATTAAGAGTGGGAAGTTTAAATAAACTATTATTAAAGCATATAATAAAAAATATATTGTAGAAGATGGATTATAGTCCTGTGCACTGACCAGAAAGACTTTGAAATCTTAATGCACTTGTAAGAAAAATCCAAAAAAATCATACCACACTGTATCATACAATTAAAATGAAGTGTATAAATCCATTTAACAAACACACATTTATATATTTATATTATATATGTACACATGTACATATATTTACATGTTTAAATATACACATGTATTTTATAATCTCCATTCTCATGTTAGTAGGTGAAGGTATACAAAGGAAGAGGGGCATTCATTATAACTAAATAGTGTAAAGTCATTTTTGTAAAGTTATTCCCAAACAAATAATTTAAAACATATAAAACTGCAAAGTAATGCCAATTAAATTACGTGATTGTGCTAAATACCTTTTAAATTAATTTAATTTACTTTGTACCTACTGAGATTGGAATTTTTCTTGCTTTCTTCAAAGACATCTATTTTAAATCAATTTAATTCTTCCCTAATATTTTCTGTACCTTTCACTAAGCAGAATTTGCCAAAGTACAGACAGGGCATTCGGATTATCTCAGTGATGGCATTTCTATTTAGCCTAGAACTCAGAGGAATGGCCCATATCTCCTTGCCACCCTGATAATGGTGCCTTGGCCCCCATGGCTTTGCATCATGCATAACACAGTTCAGTGCTAAAAAGAAGACTTATGAATTAAGCAGCTACTAGAAGGACTGTGAATTACTTTCTACATTTATTTTGTGAATTTGATTCAAGCTCTTCTGGGTTATGTATATTTTGTGTTTAAAGGAAAATACACATTTACCATTTACATTGAATATCTCACACACCATCTTAAAATAGCTGTGAAACTCAGTGTAGCAACTGCTTTTTACCTACCATGTGGTTCTTGACACAAAATGAAATATTGATGCATTATATTTTATACTGTAAATAATTGATATTGTTGTTCCATGCACTCTAAGTGATATAAACCTTCAACTTATGGTTGTTCTTTAGATCAAGTCATAGCTCTTTTCGGCCTCACATTTGGGAAGATTTCAAAGGAGAGGAAAACAGGAGAGAGAGTGTGATGAAAGGACGGTGTTTCCTTGAATATTAATGTTCAGCTGCACATGAGTCTGCACTGGCTGCTGAGGTGCTTAAAAGTTCCGGGACTGGGTGAGCCCCGTCCAACTCACTCCACAACTTTAATGTCGGTTTTCCTTCCTGGGGTCTCTTGCTTTAGTCACAGAACTTCAGACAGAATGTGCATATCTTTCAGGATGGGCATCCTTGCTGAACCACATCTTTTCTCTAAGATCAAATACACTATCTGAAAACAGTGGCTTATTTTGTTGTTTTTGTGCATTTAATGATTGGCTTATAGTATGGCGGAAGAAAGCAAGAAAGAGGCCAAAGCCTCTCTCAGGTGAGAGGGAACACAGAGCCTACGTGTGCGACAGAACTAATGAAACTCCAAAGCCAGAGGAAATCATTTGTGACATTTTTAGCCAACTCTTCAATCATTTCAAAAGATGAAATGGGAAGATACTAGAACACTCTTTGCTATAGAGTCACTACACCAGCCCACACACCTTCCTATCTCTCTTCAGCATTACACACTCACACACACACAGGCACAGACACATGTTATGCACTTAAATAACACAAACACTCCCAACCACACACAGACAGACGTGCATTCCCTCTTTACTTCCCTCTGCCCCAACCACTTTGCTACTGATTTGTAATAAGAAATATGTATTTGATCTTTGTCTCCATTTCTGACAAAGAGCTCCTAAGACCCTTGGAATTTTTTAAGTTTTGAGAGCAACAAAGGTGTCTCTTATTATGTCAACTAGGTCATTTTCAGCACGCACCTCAGGGTGGGGGCTGGTGCCTGGAGAACCAACCAGATCAGAGGGTTGGAGCTTTCAGCCCCACCGTCTGACTTCCAGGGAGCAGAGAGAGGCTAGAGCTGGAATCAATTGCCACTGCCAGTGATTTAATTAGTAGTGCCTCTGTAATGAAGCCTCCGTAGAAACCTGAAAGTAGGGGGTTCAGAGAGCTTCTGGGTTGGTGAGCACGTGGAGGTGTGTGAGGAGCAGCAGGCTTGGAAAGGGCGTAGAGGCTGAGCTCTTTCCCCACATGTTGCCCTGTGCATCTCGTCTGGCTGTTACTCAGTTACAAGCTTTCACAGGTAAGATACTAAAATGTCTCTGAGTTCTGTGAGTTGCTCTAGCAAATTAATCAAACCCAAGGAAGAGATCATGGAAACTTCTGATTTATAGTCTTGTTTGTCAGGATAACGGGTCATAACCCAGACTTCTAACTGGCATCGTAAATTGGGGGGCAGGTCAGTCTTCTGGGACTGAGCCTTTAACTTGTGCTGTGAAATCTGATGCTATCCCCAGTTAGTTAAGTGTTAGAACTGAGGTGAATTGTCGAATATCCTGCTGATAGATCCCAGATTCAAAAAGACATATGCACCTCTGTGTTTGCTATTAAAGAAATGGAAGCAACCTAAATGTCCATCAGTAGATGAATGGATAAAGAAGATGTGGTACAGCTACACAATGGAATACTATTCAGCCAGGAGAAGAAAACAAATCCTACTATTTGCAACAACATGGATGGAGCTAGAGGGTATCATGCTCAGTGAAATAAGCCAGGCAGAGAAAGACAAGTACCAGATGATTTCCCTCATCTCTGGAGCATAAGAACAAAGAAAAAACTGAAGGAACAAAACAGCAGCAGAACCACAGACTCCAAGAAGGGACTAGCGGTTACCAAAGGGGAGGGGTGGGAGAAGGTGGGTGAGGAGGGAGGGAGAAGGGGATTGAGGGGTATTATGACTGGTACACATGGTTTGGGGGGGATCATGGGGAAGACAGTGTATCACATAGAAGACAAGCAGTGACTCTGTGGCATCTTACTACACTGATGGACAGTGACTTCAATGGGGCATGGGGGGGACTTGATAATATGGGTAAATGTAGTAACCACAATGTTTTTCATGTGAAACCTTCATAAGAGTGTATATCAATGATACCTTAATATAAATAAGCAAATAAATGAATGAACGAATGAATGAATGAATGAATGAATAAAAAGAATACACTGCTGATATTACAGAGAATTACTCCTTGTTGGTGAAGGAAATCCACCATTCCAAAGTGAGAATTGGGTCCAGTAATCCTCCAACCCCAACACATATGCATGTATCTAAAACCCCACCAACACACACACACCCCACCCACTATTTTCAACCAGATGTGACCCTGTAGCAAAAGCATTTCCAAAGTTAAACCAGAATCCAGCAGAAGTTACTAATATCAAAGCGAAGCCAAAAGAAGCCGCCAGCAATGTTATCTTGGCAAAGGATGATAGAACAAAGAGAGTAAAAGAGAAGCTATTCGTGCTTTTAGCTTCTCCTAGATCCTGATCTGCCCCCAACCCACACCTCATGATTGAATGGCGATGCGGGGTGCTCCCATAAGGTGTTTCTCAACTCGCAAGCAAAGGAGTCCTTCTAGGTCCTGCGCTGGTGCTACTCAGCCTCCACCATCTGTAACATCAGAGGACAACTAAGGAACGGCTTTGGATGTGGTTTGCGCTCTTAGCACAGCACTGCACCGCCATCCAGCAAAGCAGCTTCCGTCACACCCTTCTTCCTCAGGTCTTAATTTGACTCAGAATTTAAGTCTCTGGGACTTAGTAAACTTCACTGTTTTTGTGGCAGTCCTAACATGAAGGATGCCTTGCCAAGAAGCCCACCTGCTTCTGTTGGTGAAGGAAACCCTCCCACCAGGAGACTTCCCTTGTGTTGCATTGACCTGTAGTGAATGCCCTCACAGTGAAGAAGGAATAATACAATTTAGAATATAATTATTTTGCAAGTCCTAAAGAATGACTGGATCTAGCCAATAATCCTCAATGGCTATGGACATCACCATGAAAGAGGCTGGCAGACATGGTGTGCCTCCTGCTGGATGAAGGATTCTGGCTAGAAAGATAAATGACCAAGGCTCTAGATCCAATTACAAATTTGCATAAAATATAGAGAACAGGGAAACATGATAAAATACGAAGCAGGGATGTGGTTAGTGAAGTCCACACTCTGGAAGAGCCTACCAGGAAAGGAACCAAATTTGTTCAACAAATGAATTACAAAAATTAAAATTAAAATGAAAGAGAATGGGTAGAGGAATCCACGTTAAAACATTCCTATGAGATATAATAAACTAAAATGGTATATATACATTACTTGATTCTTGATTGAAACAACCAACACGGATTATGAAAAAGATTATTTTCAATTTTAGACTCTATTTTAGGGGGTCATTTCTGCCAGCAAGAAAAATGGGGTGACTGTCAGTGTTTGCCCAGGGTTTAATGAGCCGTCTTACTGAAATGGCTTGAGAAGTGCCTCTGATACTATACACTAGGAAAAGTTATTTCCAAACAGGCATATTTTAAGGTTAATGATATTTTCACAGACACTTTGTTTGTTTGCTTCCGGCCTTCCCTTTCCCACTGGAACTAGTTCAGAAGAGCCAACTGTTATAGAAGTATTTTTGGTCCACAGCTATTCAAGGAAGTGTTTAGAATCTCTTGAGAAAGTCTGTTCTCAAGAGGTAGGCAGCACAAACTTTATGGGGCCCAGAGACACAAAATGTTATAATGCACCCTAACTTTTGGAATTAATTCATGCCCCCTCCATCTTGTCTGAGCTGAGCTATTTTCCTAATTAACAAAGAGATGATCAAGATAGTATTTCACATGTTATTAAGTGTTTCATAAACATCTTTTCACATGAACTCTCCCTGACCACTGTGTAACAGAGGTGGTAGAGGAGAAGAGAAAGTGATAAATGAACACTATCCAGGTGCTCGACACTTTGCTAATATTTATGTCCTCAATCTATAAACAACCCTGGCTAGTACTTTCCACAAATCTAGAATTTTAGAAGGAATGGACTTAGTGCTTAGTGGACAGTGATAGGAAGGAACAAAATAAAGTACATGGTCTTTTCAATGATGAGAAGTAAATTCTAGTTCATCTTGCATTTCAAGCTAGCTCTACACTGTGAGCAAGTCACTTAACCTTGCTGAGCTTTGTTTTCTTCCTTGTAAAGCATGAATGATCATAATTGTCATACAAGACTATGTGTATGCTCTACACCATTGTTTCTACCCCTTGTGCTCCCCAAACCTACTGACATGACCTCATTTCTCTTAGAAGATGGAACTCCCTGGGGAAAAGTGCCACATCATAGCCATTATTGGACTCTTGTTCCTAGTATCAGCTCAGACACACACATAGCAACTGCTCAAAGGTATTTATGTAATGGGACAAAATTCCTATCTACATTATTTTCAATTAAAGCTTCACATACACAAAACAGTGGTTCAACATTCACCCATATTTTCAAGACCTCATGCCCCCCATTGGAGTCCTTGTCTATCAGCCTAGTAAAATGTTACAGAGTTATTCATTGTACTCTCCATTCTGTACTACCATCCCAGTGACCTAACTATGCTGTAATGGTGAATTATAGTGTCGCTTAATCCCCTTCTTCCTTCCCACTTACCCTCCCCAACCCTTTGCCTTTAAAACCACTAGTCCCTTCTCAACGTCTATGATTCTACTGCTTTTTTTCTGTTCCTTCTGTTTGACTTTGTTTTTATACTACACAAAAGAGTGAAATCATGTGATATTTGTCTTTTCTGCCTGACTTATTTCATTAAGCATAATATCCTCTAGATCCATCCATGTTGTTGCAAGTGGCAGGATTTCTTTTCTTTTACAGCTGAATAATATTCCACTGCATATATGTAGCACATCTTCTTTATCCATCTTTGTCCATCTATGGATGGACACTTAGATTGCTTCCATATTTTAGCTATTGTAAATAGTGCTGTAATAAACATAGAGGTGCAAGATCCAAGATGGCGGCTTGAGAGGTGAGACAGATAACTCCCCCCAAAACCACAAAGAGTATGAAAATATAGTTAATTAATGCAACTAACCCTAAAACAGCAACAGGAAAGAAGGCTGAACCAGACTGCATACAGACCTCATGAACAGAGTAGACCTCACAAAACAGGGAAATGTATCAAAGCCTTGATCTGCAGGACCCAGGCCCTTCCCCCACCCCAGCTCACCAGCGGGAGGAAGAGAAATGCAGCAGGGAGGGGCTGTAAGCCTGGGACTGCTGAACACCAGCCCTGGAGGTCTGCTTTGTGAGCAGAAACCTACACTGTGTGGTGCTCTGGATGTTGGGGAGCTTGGACAGGTGGAGTGCCTGAGAGAATGACATTCTGGCCATTTGTGGAGATGGAATCCAGACCCGGCTGCTCTATGACAGGGGAAAGGCAGGCGGTCTGAGAGGCTTTCTAGCAGCAAGAGGGCTGCTGAAGGGACGGGGTTTGCACAGAGCTTGCTGCACAGGGGAGGGGAGAACTAGACAAGATTGTCTGGGCATGCTCTGCCCAGCAGGTTGGGAACTTTGAGGAGCTTCAGGCGATCTATCTCCCTGGCCGCCTACTCAGCTCTGAGGCCCCCAACTCTGACACGCAGCCTGCTGTGCCTTCCTCCTAGCCTGTCAGCACAGGTTCGCAAACCGGAAGTCACTCTGCTGGCATCAGGCCATCCAGAGGGAGGCCCCGCCTACAACAGCTATAGATGCCAAGCACAGAGGCTCACACCTGTGTGCTTGGCCCACTGGCTCTAACACTGGAGACAGGCATAGCAGGCGGGAATCAGGAAACAGATCTTTCCTCCTCCAGGCTCCAGCTCCACTCCCCTATGACCCCCAACCTCACTCTAGGGGCTGAGCAGCTCCAGAGACTGGAGCTTCTGGGCACTAGAGGGCACCACATAGAAATATGAAATGTCAAAGAATCTGGTTCAGACCAAAATCTCACAAATGCCAGAAAAACAGCCAAATTAAACCGAATTCACCAATCTTCCTGAGAGTTCAAAATAAAAATCATAAACATGCTTATGGAGGTACAGAAGAATATTCAAGAACTCAGGAATGAATTTAAGATGGAGATTCAATCATTAAGAAATTCCATATCTGAAACATACAATGGAGGGATTTAAAAGCAGATTAGATGTAGAAGAAGAGACAGTAAATGGAATAGAGATTAGAGAAGAGGAATACAAAGAAGCTGAGAACAGAGAGAAAAAAAGGATCTCTAAGAATGAAAGAATATTGAGAGAACTGTGTGAACAATCCAAATGGAACAATATTCACATTATAGGGGTACCAGAAGAAGAAGAGAGAAAAAGGGATAGAAAGTGTCAATGAGGAGGTAATTGCTGAAAATTTCCTCAATCTGGAGAAGGAGATAGTCTCTCAAGCCATGGAGGTGCATAGATCTCCCAATAGAAGGGTCCCAAGGAAGACAACATCAAGATATATAATAATAAAAATGTCAAAGATCAAGGATAAAGACAGATCTTTAAAGGCAGCTAGAGAGAGAAAAGATCACATACAAAGGAAAACCCATCAGGATATCATCAGACTTCTCAACAGAAACATTACAGGCCAGAAGGGAGTGGCATGATATATTTAATGCAATGAAGCAGAAGGGCTTGAACCAAGAATACTGTATCCATCACAATTATCATTTAAATATGAGGGAGTGATCAAACAATTTTCAAATATGCAAAAGTTGAGAGAATTTACCTCACACAAACCACCTCTACAGTGCATTTTGGAGGGACTCCTATAGATGGAAGTTTCCCTAAGGCTAAATAGATGTCACCCAAGGGATAGACAAAGAGTGCATAATATGATTCACAACATACAAAGAGTGGCAGAGGAAGAAAAAGGCGGGAAAAAAAAGAAGAGAACCTTTAGGTTGTGTTTATAATAGCATATGAAGTGAGATAAATTGGACTGTTAGATAATAAGGGAATGACCCTTGAACCTTTGGTAATGATGAATCTAAAGCCTGCAATAGCAGTAAGTACATACCTATTGATAATCACCCTGAATGTAAATGGTCTGAATGCACCAAGCAAAAGACACAGAATCACTGAATGGATAAAAAAAACAAGACCCATCTATATGCTGCCTATAAGAGACTCACTTCAAACCCAAAGACATACACAGACTGAAAGTAAAGTGATGGGAAAAGATATTTCATGGAACTAATAGGGACAAAAAGGCAGGAGTTACAGTACTTGTCTCAGACAACATAGATTTCAAAACAAAGAAAGTAACAGGAGACAGAAGAAGGACATTACATGATGATAAAAGGGTCAGTCCAACAAGAGGACAGAACTGTTATAAATATCTATGCACCCAATACAGGATCACCTACATATGTGAAAGAAATACTAACAGAATTAAAGGGGGAAATAGAAAGCAATGCATTCATTTTAGGAGACTTTAACACACCACTCACTCTAAAGGAGAGATCAACCAGACAAAAAATAAGAGAAGAGGCACTGAACAATGTATTAGAACAGATGGACCTAACGGACATCCACAGAAGACTCCAACCAAAAGCAACAGGATACACATTCTTCTCAAGTGCACATGGAACATTTTCAAGAATAGGTCATATACTAGGCCACTAAAAGAAACTCAATAAGTTCGAAAAGATTGAAATTGTACCAACCAGCTTCTCAGACCACAAAGGTATGAAACTAGAAACAAACTACACAAAGAAAACAAAAAAGCACACATACACAAGGAGGCTTAATAACATGGTCCTAAATAATCAATGGATCAATGACCAAATAAAAACGGAGATCAAGCAATATATGGAGACAAATAACAACAATAATTCAACACTGCAAAATCTGCAGGATGCAGCAAAGGCAATGCTAAGAGGGAAATATATTGCGATACAGGCCTACCTCAGGAAAGAAGAACAATTCCAAATGAACAGTCTAAACTCACAATTAATGAAACTAGAAAAAGAAGAACAAATGAGGCCCAAAATTGTTCGAAGGTGGGACATAATAAAGATTAAAACAGAAATTTAAAAAATTGAGAAGAATAACAAATAGAAAGAATCAATGAAAGCAGAAGCTGGTTCTTTGAGAAAATAAACAAAATAGATAAACCCCAAGCCAGATGTATCAAGAAAAAAAGAGAGTCTACACACATAAACAGAATCACAAATTAGAAAGGAAAAATCACTACGGACACCACAGAAATACAAATAATTATGTGAGAATACTATGAAAAATTATATGATAACAAACTGGATAACCTAGAAGAAATGGACAACTTTCCAGAAAAATACAATCTTCCAAGGCTGACCCATGAAAAAACAGAAAAACTGAATAGACCAATTACCAACAAAGAAATTGAATTGGTAATAAAAAAAACTACCTAAGAACAAAATCCTGGACTAGATAGTTTCACTGCTGAATTTTATCAAGCATTAAGTGAAGACCTAATACTCATCCTCCTTAAAGTTTTCCAAAACATAGAAGAGGAGGGAAAACTCCCAAACTCATTCTATGAGGCCAACATCACTCTAATAACAAAACCAGGCAAAGACACCACAAAAAAAAAAAGAAAATTACAGATCAATATCCCTGATGAATGTAGATGCAAAAATACTCAACAAAATATTAGCAAACCAAATTCAAAAATACATCAAAAAGATCATCCATCATGATCAAGTGTAATTCATCTGAGGGATGCAAGGATGGCACAACATTTGAAAATCCAACAACATCAACAAAAGAAGAACGAAAACCACATGATCATCTCCATAGATGCTGAAAAGGCATTCGACAAAATTCAACATCCATTCATGATAAAAACTCTCAACAAAATGCGTATAGAGGGCAAGTACCTCAACATAATAAAGGCCATATATGACAAACCCACAGCCAACATTATACTTAACAGTGAGAAGCTGATAGCTTTTCCTTTAAGATTGGGAACAAGACAAGGATGCCCACTCTCCCCACTTTTATTCAACATAATTCTGGAGGTCCTAGCCATGGCAATAAGACAACACAAAGAAATAAAAGGCATCCAGATTGGTAAGGAAGAAGTCAAATTGTCCCTGTTTGCAGATGACATGATATTGTACATAAAAAACCCTAAAGAATCCACTTCAAAACTACTAGATCTAATATGTGAATTCAGCAAAGTTTCAGAATAGAAAATTAATACACAGAAATCTGTTACATTCCTATACACTAATGATGAACTAGCAGAAACAGAAATCAGGAAAACAATTACATTCACAATTGCATCAAAAAGAATAAAATACCTAGGAATAAACGTAACCAAGGAAGTGAAAGACCTATAGTCTGAAAACTACAAGACACTCATGAGAGAAATTAAAGAAGATACCAATAAATGGAAAAACATCCATGCTGAAGGATAGGAAGAATTAATATTGTCAAAATGGCCATCCTGCCTAAAGCAATCTACAGATTCAGTGCAATCCCTATCAAAATATTAACATTCTTCAATGAACTAGAGCAAATAGTTCTAAAATTCGTATGGAACTACAAAAGACCCCGAATAGCCAAAGCAATCCTGAGAAGGAAGAACAAAGCAGGGGAATTTATGCTCCCTGACTTCAAGCTCTTCTACAAAGCCACAGTAATCAATACAATTTGGTACTGGCACAAGAACAGATCCATAGACCAATGGATCAGACTAGAGAGCCCAGATGTAAACCCAACCATATATGGTCAATTAATATAGGATAAAGGAGCCATGGATATACAAAGGGGAAATGACAGCCTTTTCAACAGCTGGTTTTGGCAAAACTGGGCAGCTACATGCAAGTGAATGAAACTGGATTAATGTCTAACCCCATACACAAAAATAAATTCAAAATGGATCAAAGACCTGAATGTAAGTCATGAAACCCTAAAACTCTTAGAAAAATACATAGGCAAAAATCTCTTGGATATAAATAAACATGAGCAATTTCCTCATGAACATATCTCCCCAGGCAAGGGAAACAAAAGCAAAAATGAGCAAGTGGGACTGTATCAAACTAAAATGCTTCTGTACAGTAATGAGCATCATCAGTAGAACAAAAAGACACCCTACAGTATGGGAGAAAATATTCATAAATGACATATCCGATAGAGGGTTGACATCCAAATTATATAAATAGCTCATGCATGTGAACAAACAAAAGGCAAATAAGCCAATTAAAGGTTTGTTGAAGAGGCTTTTTACCCACTGTATATTCATGACTCCTTTAACATGTATTTATTGACCATATATGTGTGGGTTTATATCTGGGGTGTCTATTTTGTTTCATTGATCTATGTGTCTGTTCTTATGCCAGTAACAAATTGTTTTGATTACTGCTTGTCCCACAATTGTAATGATTAATTTCCATGATAAATTACTTGTAAAATAATATACATCTATTTTACTTATCTACATGAATTCTATTGATTCAGTTTTAAGTTCAAAGAATGTTTCCAGAGAAACATAAAGTTAAAGATAAGAATTTGGAATTGATTCTCCCATACTATTATTAAGGCCTCTGATGCCCATGTTGCCAGTTATAAAAAGGGCATTAACAGCCCATAGGATACTGTAACAAAACTGTCACATAAATTATCTCCTCTGAAGTACTCAATCATTCATAAAGGTGAAAACTTCAGGATAATCAAAGATTTGCTACCATAGAACACTTTAGACAGAATAAGTAATTATATGGAGTTGTGGATTGTGTCTTGGTATGCTGAAGAATTTGGGGAAGGACAGGTATTTTAATCCCAATCTCAACACCTGCTTAGGACCAAAAAGTTTATTCAACTGCTCTAAAGGAAATGGCATCTTTTGTAGGCACAGTACTGAGATTTTCTGAACTCAAAATCCAAAGACTCATCCTTTGGGTAGGTGGCACTTGAATTACAGCACAGATTGAATTCACAACTTCTCAGGGTCTCCTTTATTATAGCCAGAGCATAATTTGGGAATAAATAAAACTCTGAAAATCAGTATAGGAACATATGGACAGATTCAGATGATCTGTACAGATTTTAACTTTAAATTTTGCTAGGCTTTTTCACCTATAAACACAAACTTTTTCTCCTGTTTTAGTAGATTACTTTTCCCTTGCCTGAAGAAACTGTCATGGCCTCCTTTGAGATAAGAGTCTGACAGGGAAGCCTCAGAACCTACTCCTTCCACCTTTCATTGTTCTGCATCTATAAGCAGAATCAGTTCTGACTGTCTCCTAGAGGGTTACATACAAAATATACAGAACAATCATACCACAAAAATTATACAATCTTGCCAACTTATACTGAAAGACAGTAGAAATATATATGGGTTTTGGTTCAGAGGGAAGGAATCAAATATTTATTCGGCATGTTTGTTGATATGGATACACTGAGCAGAATCCTGGATTCTATGTGTTTCTGGTCTACACAAAATGTAGTTCAAATGCCAGAACTTTACTGAGCCCTTCATAGGAGGGTGTCCAAAGTCTTAGGAAGATCAATAGACCTATTATGTAAGACCTGTTTTTCCCTGCCTTGACTGTAGAACCAAAGAGGGTGAAGTCAATCGACTTCACCAATTCATCTATGAGAGACCTTCTCCAAAGTCTTTGAGATGTACATGTTGATACGTTTTCATATCTCTATGTATTTCATTCTGGAAGTAAACTGACAGCTTTCTGGGTCAGAATCAGATGCATTATTTAGTTGCAGGATGTTTATCTGATGGATTCTCCGTGCTCTAGTCCTTTGGGATGATGTAATGAGAACAGATGTCACCTGCCTGCCAGAGGGGTTGGTGCTACAGGGAAGGAACCTCAAAATTTTGAAACTTGCAGCTTATACAGGAGATGCTATATGTCTACTGCTCCTTACCTCCAGAGAGAAAGAGAAAAACTTTTGCCCTTTAATAAGTCCCCTTTGTAGAGAGTAAAGACTGTACTTCAAAATGTTTATCTCTGGGGGATGAAAGAAAGGTTTTGTTATCTTTGGAATGAGAGTACATGGTTATACTCAAAAGGGGACAAAGTGGTTCCAGGTCACCCTTACAATGAGAATAGAAAATGGCATTTGGGGGAAAGGGGGGTATTCCATATCTTCATAGCTTCCAATGTTTGTTGTTCAGAAAACCATGACCATGCAAAAACATAAAAGTACTCACTATTTTTTTGACATAATGGTAAGAGCACACACTTTTTGAAGAGCGTTATGGTTGGACTTGCCGGCCTAGTCACGACAGTAGGAAATTCTGCCTTCAACATGGGCATTCTGAATTCAATGGAGATGACTGCATTTTTGGAGGCCAAATAGAGGCCCTTAACAGCAAGAGAAGGGTGGGCATTTTTACTGTAATGGGTAAAATAAATGACATGACATAGGAATTGCAGTGGTTTGACTGGAGAGGTCTTGGTATTGACCAATTGATCTTCATGTCCCTAGACAAAAATTGGTGGGCAGTCTACTAAAGTTTGTGGAACTGGGGTAAGTGGAATAGCTCTTAACCTGGTGGGCAAGCTTCTCATAGAAGAGATGGACAGATGTATGTATCCAAACTGATTCATAGTTAGGGGCTAATGGTTTGGTCAAATGGCAATGACTTGGAAAAAATAAAATTGGAAAATTAATTATATGGAGATATAAGGAAGAAATATTTATAGCCACTTTTCTGGGTATGTTATGTAAAGTAACTCTGTAATAGTTACCATTGACATTAAAATACTTATGTGCCTGTAAATGTTCACCAAAGAGGACTCTCAGAAGAGAAGAATTTTAGTCATCATTAGAAAAAATGACCTATCTTATGGATATATGTCAACCCCTTCCATCAATGGACACTTGTCCTTCCACAATAGGATTATAGAGAGAATAGAAATGGCAAAAGAAATGGAGGTGATGCATGGGCTCAGCAACATAGCTTCTACTCACCAAGGCTGATCTGGCTACAGCTACTGCTGAGTGGCCAGCTGGCTAACATCACAGGCCAACGTCATTCTCCAGAGGGACCAGTCAGTCACCTGAGGGTAGGTTGATCATATCTGACCACATATATCATGGATGGGCCAACAGTTTATTCTACTACCTACTGGAGCACTTACTCTGCCTTACCTGCTGTCAACTCCCCTTCTTTGGGCTTATAGAATTCTATATTGTTATCATTGTATTCCACACAGAATTCTTTATGGCCAATGAACTCATTTTACAGAATATGAAGTGCAACAATGGCCTTTTGCTCATGTAATTCAATTGTCTATTGATGTTCCCCATCACCTGAAAGCAGAAGGCCTGAAAGAAAAATGGGCCTTTCTGGAGGCTCAGTTACAGCACCAGCTGAGAGGCGATGACTTCAGGGTGATGCAGCATCCTTAGAATGCCCATCTGCCCCAAACCAACCAGCAATGGTGCTCCCCTAGTCAGGATCTGTGGGCCTAAAGTCAAGGAGAGAAGACGGGAGTGGCTCCTCTCATTATGACCTCTAAAGATCCATTAGTGAAAGTTTTGCTTCTTTTCTCTACGACTTTGGACTCTGCTGCTTTGAAAATCTTTTCCCTAAGAAAGGAATGTCATCATGAGGGAACACAGCAACAGTCTATTAAACGAGCAAGTGAGGATGTCAGTTAGCCACTTTGTGATCCTCAGGCCAGTGAACCAAATAAGCAGAAAATGAGATTATTGTGCTGGCTGGGTGATTGATCTTGACTAGCAAGGAGAACTGATCTGACTGCACAATAAGGATAAGGAAGATTATGTCTGGAATGCAAGAAATCTCCCTGGACATCTCTTAATATTTCTGTGTCCTGTGTGGAAAATAGAACTCAACACAGTCCAATCCACATAGGAGTGCCAATAGTTCATTCTCTTCAGGAACAAATATTTGGAACTGCTAGTTAAGGAACCATGAAGAGTTATGATGTTTGCTTATGGCAAAGGAAATATGAAATAATAGAGACAGAAGTTAATAAACTATCAGCTACAAACATGCAACCAGTTGCAGAAATAAGCACTATAATAGTTATGCATATTTCTTACTTTTAACATAGATACATTGTGGGTATATTAACATATAGAAATGTTTCCCTGTGTCCCATCTGCTAAGTGTTAATAGTGGTTATGTTAACAGTGGTTAACATTGTATCTCAGTATTTTCGTTAAAGATCTAATAGGTAATGGGACACAGTTCATAAAGGAATAATTATTATCCAAAGATGAATAAAATAACATAAAATTAAATATTCTCCTTTAGGGAGGGGGTTAGCATGTTTTTACTTATAGGAGGAATATTTGAATTTCGTTAGATAGAAGCACGATTTTACTTGTAACTTTACTTGGAAGTTAATTAGGTTAACAGAGGTGTAAACGGATGGCAAGTTGACACTTTTTTTGTACTGTCACTTTGGCTAAGGTATAACTGACTTGCCCAGAATTTGCTTTCCTGTGATCAGCATTTTTATGGCCACAAGAAAAAATTGTGTAGGATTTGGTTGGCAGAAGTACAGCATCACCTTTTAAAATCAAAGTATGTATTTAAAATTGATGAAACTTGGAAGCCACCAAGATGTTTTTCCTTAGTTGAATGATAAATGAGCTGGTACATCCATGCAGTGGACTATTATCCATGAATAACAAGAAATAAGCTCTCAACCTGTGGAAAGACATGGAGGAAACTTTAATGCATATTGCTAAGTAAAAAAAGACAGTTTGGAAAGGTTGTACAATTCTGGAGAAAGTACAGCCTTATACAGAGAGTGAAAAGATCAGAACTTGAGAGGGTGGGGGTCTGCGTTGGGAGGGATAAGCAGGCAGAGCATGGGATTTTTTGGGTGGTGAAACTGTTCTGTAACAGTGCCTGCGGTATACTATGTATCTTTCAAAATCCGTAGAACTATATAGCACAAGCAGTGAGTCCTGATGTAAATAATGCTGTTAAAATTTTTGTTAATATCAGTTTATCACTTGCAGCAAATGGAGCACATTAAGCAAGATGCTAGCATTAGAGGAAACTGTGGGATGGGGAAGAGGGAATATATTGAAACTCCTGAATTTTAAATTTTTCTGCAAACCTGAAACTGATCTACAAAATTAATTCTATCAATTTAAAAAAGCACCCGGAGGTTGTGGTTGTTCAGAAAAACTGAGTGGCAGTTACCCTTGCTGTTCCATGTCCACATCAGCAGTCCTTCCTCAGTTCTGCCCTATTGGTCACGAGCAGCCCCAGGCCCACCTGCAGAGGCTCAGCTGTATGTTCACGGAGGTGAGAGCCATGAACACTGATGCCCACCCATCCTCTTCTCTACCTGCCCCTCATGGTTATATTCCAACAGCTGTAGATGCCCAGCTTCCCAGGAGATGCGGCTCTTCTGCCCATGCCAGGACTGGCTGGGACTCTTTTCTGACTGTTTTCAGAACTTTACTTCCCCAACTCCTATAATTGTGTAAGATCTAATTCCTGATATAAAGTCCTTATTCCACAATACTTCTCTGACTGAACCTTAACTGAACAAGTTTTAAAATACCCTCTATTCTAAAGACTACTCACTGAAAGCAGGGAAATCATGTTCATGATCACAGGTTAAATTCAAAGACCATTGTGAATACGCGGAGGAAATCCCTATTGCCTTTCCCTGGTCATAGGCCTTCTATATTTGTTTCTCATTCATAGGCCTATGAATAAAGACTGTATCTAGAATTGCAATGTATATTTAAAGTCACTTGCTATTAACCTTCTTGCAGAACTGGTAACACTCCTCCACAGGCCACTTACTTTCTAGACCTTATCCAGGCACGCGTTTTGCATAATAAATAAATAGTAACTCACCCTGCTTGATAAGTGACTAGGTACTGTCTATTTTCAGCAAGCAGACCACATCTAATTCAAACTGCTTTTAATAGCTTATAGTTTTCTCCCAACAGCTGTTGTATGTGGTCTAACTCTGAACTAGACCACAAGTGTTTATGTAAAAACTCCAGCACAGGGTGTATTATCTGACATAATTACACCTTTGAAAGATGCAATTGTGAAACCCAAACCTCTGAACATCCTGTGAAATGTATTCTAATTATCTAATTCCCGTGTTTCTTGGCCATTGTAAGAGATCATTTTATGGCTAATCAGCCTATTGTGACTGCATGCTTGTGTGTGTGTGTGTGTGTGTTCACATTGTGATATTTCGCTATTGCGCTATTTCTGCTCACTGACCCTATAGCTATCTCCTAGGAGACAAACACATGTGCCATGCTGCTGTCTTTAGTTCTTCCTGTCCATTTGAAGGAGGAGATTGTTGTCTCTTAGAGAGAAAACTGGGAGTAGAATTTCCAATAGGGTGTTTTCATAGTGTTTGTCCTAACAAGACCCTTAGCACAACATGCAAGGGTCCTTATTATCTAAGCCAGTCTGTCTTTCCAGCCTCATCTATCTATAACCTTTCTTCATACCACATGCTCCAAGAATTCCACATATTTTTGGTTCTCTGAATTTACCATGTTGTACTCACCTTTTGGATTTTGGTTTGTGCTGTAATATACCCCTGAAGTGATTTCTCCAACCCCTCTTTGTTCTTTGTCTAGCTTTTGATTTATTCCCCAATATCAATCACCCAAGTCCTTCTGGAGCTTTTTACATCTAAGTGGTACACAGCAAAGAGCTGTAATTGACTCATGTTGCCAATCACTTTAGAGCTATTTCCATTTTTAATTTTTGTTCTCTTAACACTTCTCAGTATCCATGTATCTCCATACCTTGACTAGATCCTCCCCCAACGTGCAAGTGAATTTGCAAAACAACTGAGAACAGACTGTTCTGCTCAATCTGCCACATTTGGTTCACAATCTGGGCACAATTCTGTTGTCATTCACCTTGGGGCACTCCGATTTAGTGAAAATGACAGACCAAGCCCTCCCTTTACCCCCTCTTCAACTCTTGCTTTGACTTTTGATATAGGATAAAGAAATCAGACACCACCACCAAAAGAGAAATGGTCCAATCGAGCATCATAAGCATAAGTTAGTTCATTGATTTCTTTTCTCAGTCATCTAAAAAACATCCATCCTCATTCTCAGGGAAGATTCAATCAATTTATAAAAGAAATACAGCAGAAGATCTATATTCACTAATAAAAAAACAATAGCAACCACTTCTAACATTTATTGAGCAGTTAAAATAATCTTGATACAGTTCTAAGTGCTTGGTGTGAATTAACTTAAAATCCTCATTAAAAATATAAGAATCAATTTCTATAATTATTCCATTTCATAGGATGAAGAAATCAAGGGACAGGGAAAGTCAGACAAGCTTTATCTTAGCAATCATGCAAATAAAAGTTAACCAAACCAAGGATGTATTTAAGGTGACAGAGGCAGAACTGAATTCATGTTTCATGGTTCCCACAAGAGCTTTCTCTGACTGATCTCACCATACAGGCAAGTAGGTAAATCTTACTGATCTTTCAAGTCTTAGTTTAAATGAGACTTTTTGAGAGATTCTTCCCTAGCAATTCTCCACCCTCTTTATATTACATTCTGTATTTTATACAGAGAGATACTTGTTCTTTTTCATCACAACTCTTACCAAAATCTGTACTAAGATACTTATTTTCATAATTCATTTCACACTTTCTGTCTTCATCCCTGGACCAGGAAGTCTTTAAGAGGAAAGACCAGATGTTTGTCAGTAGACCCCACGTCCTAGTTCAGCATCTGTCAAATATGTGCCATTATTGAATAGTTGTTGAATACATGAAATGATTTTATCCACACATGTATTTCAACTCTATTAGAAAAATATGGGCAGTGTTTCAAATTATCGGTTCTGTAAAAATGTGAGGAATTTTTGTTGATACCAGATGTTGATGGTTGTATCAATTCAGTCCGAAAGTTCTTCAACATGGGCATATATTTAGAATTTTATCATCAAGCCAGTGGTATAGTTTTAGTGCATGAGAGAAGGGTAATAAATTCCAATTATGTATGTTTATTGATGGTGGCCTGACAGGCTTTGCGCTAATTATGAGATATATGAAGAAAATGTGTGGCCTCTGCCGTGAGTGAATTTACAGTGGAACAAGGGAAAAAAACAAATGGTTTTTTTCCTTGGAAGGATCCAAGTCGTCATCTATATCCAGGTGAGCAAAGAGGTAAAATAGGACAGTGCCTTATTTATTGCCTTATACTCCCCACAACATAAAAGATTTCTGTGAATCAGGGCAGAGAAATCAACAGGTTTGTGGAGAAGGGGATGCAGAAGTAATAACAGAGATTTGGGTCTTGTCAGTGCCAGGTCTTAAGATTGGCAACAATTTTGTGACATTCTTGTACTTTTACCAGGGAGTTTTTAAAGGGGCAATAACTCAACAGTGGGATGCATTTGGGTGCCTCATGTACACAGAGACAGAGCTTCTTAGAGAGCATCATCTCTTTAAATGTCAAAAGCTGATCTTCTTGGGCACAGAAGAAACCTCATGGAGAATATATATTCAGGTCTTCTCATTTATTAAACCCTCAGAAGCTGAACATTTTCCTCACTTCAACTCAAGCATTACTGGTTACAGATTTTTATCTGGGTCCCCACTTCTTCTCTTTATGTATACTTCTGTTCAGTCAGCCATTCCTTCTTGTGCTCATTCAATAGCACTCACTGTTTTTAGGTGTCAGGCACACGTTCATGCCCTGGAGATCCAATATTGGACAAAATGGACAATAAAAACTAAGACATTTTGTTGCATAGAGGTTATATTTCAGTGGAATATAATAATATTACAATATATTGTTATATATAACATATGTTATAATTACAGTAATATTTGAATCCCAGAGTAACAGTGAAAGTTAGGCACACAAAGGAGACATCTGCCCCAGATACCTCACTGAATTTTGAAAAGATCAGATAAGAGCATGCAAATGGAAATTCCTGTATAAAAATATTTTCTATGCAACCAAGTTATTAGTGGTCACCTCCTATCCTTTAAGATTCAGATAAAATTACTTCCCTTCTTTTCACATTTCATGGGAATCTATATTACCCTCATAATATCTACAAGGATTTTTTTCTTTGGTGGGGAATGGGGGACAACTGTCCCTGGATTCATCTGGCACTAATTTTCAGCTTTCATTGAATTCTCTCACGAAGCTGTTTCAGGGCCACTGAGTAATGACCTAAATATGGGGCCCAGCCCCTTTACCTTCAATTCCACAAAATACTACTCATAACAGCCTGTTATGTAAAGTAGACTTTTACAAAAATTCATAGTAATGGAAGGTTGTTACAGTACAGCAGAGTGTAACAAAGTGTGGGAATGGAATGGACTTACCACTACTTTTTAGCCCTATTCTTCAGTCTTTCAGTAATCTCATCCTAGTACCAGCCTGCTACTCCCACCCCTCCACAGTGTCATGTGCAAATGCACTCACAGATGAATCTGGTTGCTTATCATGCTCTGGTTGGGTTCTAGCCCCTTCCTACTTTGCTTAGCATTCTCTGTGTTTGACCTATTTCTTCCCTAGCTCACTTACTCCCAGTAGAATGTAAACTCCAAAAGGACAAGGACATTTTGTTATGATTAATTCTGTGTTAAATCTCTAGGGCTTCAGGCAGGGGTCAACGAAGTGTAGCCTCTGAACCAAATCTGGCCTTCCACATACTTCTGTATGACCTGTGAGCTAAGAATTGTTTTTATATTTTAAGTGGTTGAAATACTAATTCAAAAGAATAAAACATAGTGGCACATGAAAACTACATAAAACTAAAATTGTCATTGTCCATGAACAAAGTCTGGTGTGTGTGTGTGTGTGTGTGTGTTATTTACATAGCCATGCTCATTCCTTTACAGATTGTTTACGGGCTACTCTTACACTACAGTGGTGGAACAACTGTGTCAGAGACCATGTATTTACCAGCCTTCCCCTTTACAGAAAGCATTCACCAACCTCTACATTAGAGCATTGCCTATTATATGCAAGCATTCAAATTATATTTTCTGAATATTAAGTCTGAAAGAGAGTTTCACTACTGAATTGAATTTCTCTCCCTATGTCCATGAATAACCACATAATATTTACTAAGTCTCAGCATCTTCAACTGAATTGTACAGGAAGAGTTTGATCAATCTTGTCAGCCTCAAGAAGCCCTGAGGATCAAATGAAATGTAAAAATACTTTGAAATCTGACTACATTTACATGGTAAATGAAAGTGGAGAGAGAGGAGGTAAGATGACTTATTAGAGAACACAGAAAGGTTTACCTATTTCCAAATAGCTTTATAATTCAATGAAAATGGACAAGGAATTAAATCACACATCTGAACTTCTCTCTGGCCTCTTCCTTTGTAACTATTATTAATTTAATAATAATTATACAACCATTAATAAACAAAAACAGAAGGAAAGGCCTAGGTTTTCATAGAGCAGTGGGCCCTAATCATCTAATGGGCTGCCTTGAGACCCAGAGAGTGCAGAAGACAGACAATAGAAACATATTTACTGTATTTGGACTGATTGATAAACCTCTCTGAGGCTCAGTTTTCTCACCTGCTAAATGACAAATTATAATTTTCCTTTCTTCATCACAACATTGTTTTCAGGTTTAGGTGAGAGATTATCCTGTCAAGGTCTACCTATGTTCCCTCATTATCTAGCACATAGTAGGTACATATTCATTAAATAAAGTGTGCTGATTCTGAAAGGAGTTTTAATTGAGGACCTAATTTGCCAAAAAACATGCTGATGACATGTGTTGCTTAGATCTAGCCCCAAATGTCTCAAACTCATTTGTAGAAGGTGAAGTTCAAAATGTGTATGATTAAATTTCACAAAAATAAAACAACTCAAAACCCCCAAAACAGATGAAAGTGTCATTGTGATTAACCAACAGAACACATTTTAGTGCTTTTATAATAAACTAGAGTCAGTACATTGCATTCCCATCAGCAGAGTGAGTGGTCAGAATATTGCACATTAATGTGAGTTACAGTGTCTGAGAGCTATTATTTCCAAAGGTATATTAATAATTCTCACTCTGTCTTGAGGGAGAGTGCTATGGAACTCCTCCTAGGTGCTTATTTCAGCCATCTGGGGTCTAGAGCAGGTCTACATGAACAAAATAAAGTGGACAAAGAAGGCAAGCTTTCAGATAATTAAGCCATCCACCTCATAAACAATTGCAAAGATGTATGTCAGTCAAGGCCTCTCAGTGTTGGGTTTATGTCAGAAGTATTTGGGAAAACTTAGTAACAATAAAAATGCCTTACACAGGCCATTGAAGGGGGATGCGATTTTGTGCTGCCTTCCTGAAAATGTTCTTGCTCTCTGACTGTTCCTTCTCTCTTTCACTGGTTTACTTTTGCTTCACTTGTTAATTAATTCATTGTCTCATTCATATCTTGATTCAAAAAATTTTTTCCATGATCAATACTAGATTCTGAGTTTTATTTTTAAATAAAACAAGCATGATCATTGTCCCTAAATTTTGTGTAGTACTTTGGGCCCACTTCTTCAGTTTTGAGTTTGCTTGTACTAATGGTTATCCTCTGGTGCCCAGTCTCAGCTTCCTAGGGCCTGTCTCCCCGTGGGGAGAAAGGAAGTCAGAGAGCTCACGGTCTCCTTGGGGCCCTTTCAACATACTTTCCTTTATTTTTCTATGAATTAATGTATTATTTATTGCTTTCGTTCTCAACTATTCATTACGTACTCTTGTGTGAACTTACACTCTCCTCGTTGATAAAGATAACACACTGAATATATCCTCAAGTAATTGAAGTTCTGATGAGAAAGATCAAAAACAAATAATACTGATACAGAGTGAAACTATCCATACAAAAGACAGTACATAATTAAATGTTTATTCAAATGAGGGAATGGCTCACTAATCATATACTCGAAATTAAATCCTAGAAAATTTCTTTAAAAAAGAGAAATATTAGAAGTAGCATGCTCTTTTCCACATACAGAGTGTTACTGGCTGAAATGTGTTCCTCCAAATCCATATATTGAAGTCCTAATGTCCAGGACCTCAACACATGACTATTTGGAGACAGGGCCTTTAAAGAGATGATTAGGTGAAAATGAAACCTTGCATGGGTCCCATCTGACTGCTATTATTATAAAAGAAGAAATTTGGACAGTGACACACATAGAGGGAAGGCCATGTGAGGAGACAGTGAGAAAATGGGCATCTATAAGCCAACCGGAGAGGCCTCGAAAGAAACCAGCCCTACTGACACCTTGATCTCAGACTTCTCGCCTACAGAATTGTGAAAAACTACAATTTCTGTTGCTAAAACCACCCAGTTTATAGTACTTTGTTACTGGCAGCCCTAGCAGACTAATATAGGGATGGAATAAACAGGGACTCATATCCTTCTGTCACTTGCACACTCATTGCTTGTGCTATAAAACTGAATTTTTTAAAAAAAATTATTCTGTGTGGGATTACACTGTTCTTTTCTGCCTGAAAAGCTTCAGATTTACTATGTTAGTATATAACTGTGTTTTGGAATTATTGGTGGAGTAGGGGAAAGAAGCTACATCTCAGGACCCCATAAAATTCTGATTATGTCTGTTACTCAGTGACCCTAAATAAATCCATTCACAATTTTGAGTGCCACTGTCTAGACTAGTACATGGAGAGAGAGTGCTTAACTTACTAGATGGTTATTAGGGATAAATGTAAGCCTACAAACTTAAGTGCCTAGGAGAGAAGACACATAATATAATTATATTTTAGTATGTATTGAATCTGAATATTTTGATGCAGTTTATTTTTGTTTAATGAAACTGAATTATGGAAGAAAATATTGAACCTAAACTTTACTCAGGTACCTTCTACATTTCAAGTTCTGTTCTCAGAACCAAAGTACAGTAATCTCAAGAGTCAGGAGAGTAAACTAAATATATGTGTGTATGTGTGTGTGTGTATATATATATATATATATATATATATATATGCATGCATATATGTGTGTGTGTGTATTTTTTTATTTTTTGGTGCTCAATTTCTATAATTTTCTCATGGTTGTTCAGTTTGATGCTCCACTGATTGGTAGAGAGACCAAGTCAGTTTCACTGGCTCATGGTGGACAAAGAAAGGAGAGCGGGAATGACCAGGATTTGTCATACAGCGTTATTCTACTGAAACTGCATTTTTTAAAATCTAGGAGCATCTGTGGAGAAAATCAATAGCCTTGTATAGGCCCAAATGGAATCTGGAGTCGAGGAAAGTGAGGGAGAGCAGGTGAAGCCACAAAGAAGGATGGATGGATAAAATTCTTGAGATGTTTATCAACATCACCACTGACTTTTTTCCTTTAAATGCTCAAATAAAAAGGAAAACATTTTTTTATTCCAGAAGTAGTATCCATTGAAAATATATAACAGGCTGATTTAAATAAACTAAGTAAAAATTACCTGTAATCCTATCATTCAAAATAAATTATAGCTTTCTTGTAGTCTTTTTAGCCTGTATATATAAATGTTTGGTTTAATTCACAAAATGCTGTTGTATTCTGTATTTTCATTTGTAACCTACATGTTTATACTTCATAACTGAAAAAAATTAAGTATCTTTACATGCACATTGCTGATTTGTATGGGATGTAGGAATTGGTGTATATTATTGGTGCCCCTGTAAATGATACAATCTTTCTAGAAGGTAATCTATTAATGTATCAAGTGCTTGAAGCAAATTAGCCCTTTGATATCAGTGTGGTATTACTGATATTTTAATTTGTATTTCTTTGATGAGAATTTAAAATATGTTTTCCATATTTTAATGGCAATTTCCATTTATTTCTTGAAGGAAATATTCATATCTATTTTCTCATTTTTCTATTATATATTTATGATTCCTCATTTATTGGTAAGAGAATTTTTACATATGAAATATATTAACCCAGTGTCTGTCATATAGTATGGCAATTTATAATTTACCTTTTTATTTTATAAGGCTAGGAAATTATAGATTACAATTCTTACTTATATTGATGGGTTAAGCTAGACTTGTCCTGTTACCAAATAATCTGGGTTTGCTTGATTTTAAAAACTAAACAAGAAGAAGGAAGAAAGGACAGGAAGAGGGAGGAAGGAAGACAATCTAACAAGGAATAAATTCCAAAATAGTGACCAATTATATTTTGTATTATCATTTCTTGAAGCTTGCACATAAAATTTTGTAATCTAGACAGCATTCATCAAAAGACAAGGAAAAGAAATTCCAGTTCAATTTCTTCCTAAAACCCAATATACACTTGAATGGCTTGACTAACCCTTGAATTCACTAAGTGGACTAATTGAATTATGTGGTTTCATCCAACGGAAGTTTCTATTCATTTGCCTCTAGAGAAGTTTGAACGTATTGAGCCCTTTTACCAGAGGTCAAACGGTGGTAGCTTCTGGAATCAATTAGTGAACCACCTAATTAGACTTGATTAGTCAGCCCAGAATCATGACTTACTCCTGTGTTTGCGATGCCTCTTCAGCATATGGGAAGATGGGCTGGCTTAGTGGAGACTCAGGTATGGTTTCAGCGTGGTGACAGCATTCTAAAAGGATTGAGCTGTATTGCAGAGTACAGCATGCGCTTTAAAACAAATCAGCGTTATATGGTGCTTTCTTACACCTTAAATTGATAGGAGTGAAAAATGAGTGATTTGGAATGGCTCCTCTCATTATTATATGCAATAGTCCATTCACATAATTTTTAATTACCATCCTGGCAGCTATGAGATCTACTGGCCTGGAGGCTTTAGCTCCCAAGGGGAATATGCTTCCATTTGAAGACACAATAATGATCCCAAAATGAAGGGGAAGTTGAGATTGACATGCGATGACTGGGGGTCCTTATGCCAGTGAACCAAGAGACAGAAAGAAAAGGAGCGTTGTTATCACTGTTGTTACGGACTGGAGTGGTTTATCCCAGTTACCGCCATCAAGAGGAAACAAGGTAGCTGCTGCACAATGACACAAGCAGAGTCAGTCTGGAGCCCAGAGCGTATTCTTGGGTGATTAACATTTCCACTGTCAGTAGTAGAGGCCAGTGGAAAGCTGCAATAACCAAAATTAGATACGACCATAAAATATTCAGACCTTCCAGAAATGAAGTTTTGGGTCATTCCCCTAGTGAAGAACTTTGATCAGATGAGTTCCTGGTTGAAGATAGTGGTGATATGGAATGTGTCATAGAAAGAAGGAAGCCATAGATAACAGCCATGACCTCAGGGGCAATTGTAGAAACAACAACTATAGGCAGTTTGCATATTTTTCCCTTGCTTGATTTTGTATATATTTGTTTCTACATATTAACTATTTTTCTGCTTTCTCCCCTTCTTCTTACAATTTCATACAGATTTGTTTTAGGTTAAATTTCACGTTATTACTTAATACCACAATATTTAATATTTAATTTCGTATTTCATGTAATATTTAATTAATCTGAGCAGTGAATTAATACAAGGAATGTTGAGATTACGTATCTGGATATTAGGGTCAGCCAATGGCAAGTTCTAGAAAGACACGACGAGGCTTGAAGGAGGTGTCTTGTTATCTCTGTAGCAGAAGGGCACTTATGTGTGGGGGTCCCGGCATCCTTCACCACGTCAGCGGTTTGCTCTTAAAGGTCAGCCGATGGGGCTCTTCAGGAAGTCTCTTCATCATGACATTTGGCAGCAGCTTTTGGGCCTCCCAGATCAGTGGCTGATAATCTATATCCAGCTTCTTTGTCACCCCAGGAGTGGGCAGTATGCTCCTCTGGCATCCATGGCCTCTTGCTGTGTGGGTGAATATCAGCCTTGCATGGCCTCCTCTGACTTCCAATCTTCTTTCTTGGTTACTTTTAATACAACCCTAGAGGTAGGGGCTCCTTTCTGTAATTATTAATTCTTTACATCTTAGAATTCTCTTCTATCTTTTTCAATGGTTAACTACTATTATGAACTGAACAATATATGCCCTACCACAATTCTCATGTTGAAGTCATAAACCAAAATATGACTGTATTTTGAGTAAAGAAGTAATTAACATTAAATAAGGTCATCAGGGTGGGGCTCTGATCCAATAGGATTATTTTCTTTAGGCTAACAGACATGGGAGAGACATTACCACATGTGATGAGATAGTGAGAAGGTGGCTGTTTAAAGTCCAGAAAAAGAGTCCTCACTGGAATTCAAATCAGCGGGTACCTAGATCTTAGATTTCCAGCATCTAGAACTCTAAGAACATTAACTTCTATTGCTTAAGCCATGCAATCTGTAGTATTTTGTTATGGTAGCCCAAGCAGACAAATACAATTTGATAAAATTAGATAAAAATTAATTAGATAAAAATCACTTTTCATCTAATTAAGAAATCATTATGACAATTTTTTTTCTACTAAAATTACAGGTAGGGTTTCAGCCTCCTGAAAAACTCCAGCCAGATACAGCAGAAGGTGGTTGTGGGAAGACAGAGGGGAAATTTATCTGAGTCCCCTTCTTTCTCCCAATTTTCATTGTTCAAAGTGTTTAAGGTACAGCCTGTGAGGCATTTTTTATTTCTACAGGAGGCTTTGGGGAAGCGACATTACTCTCATCTGGTATTGGTGGGAAAAGATAGAAGCCCATAGTTATCTCAGGAGGCAGACCTGTGCCCCTGTTTCCGCTGGGGTAAGTCTCCTTAGTCTTGGTAGCTTTGTGAGGATTGGGTGGAGTGCCTGGCGGATTGGTTATCACGGTGACAGAGACTTAGCAAGAATCCAGATGGGACCTTGGTCAGAAAAAGACAAGAAAATGCATTCTGATTTGTATGAATGGCACACAGTGATACCACACAGTGTATCTGAAACTTTCAGGAGAAAGAATAAATGCTAATCATTTTTTCCTCCTGAGAGTCTGCTATTTGATAGCATCTGATTATTGCCTGTGTCTGTCCCAATTTCTTCTTTTCATCAGACAGTACTGTGATATCAGTTATGCAGTTTTTCTCTGGGCCAGGTGACCCTAAACCCTATTTGAAAGATCATCCAAAATTAGGATAGTGGACCTAAGCACATGCAGCTGGAAATGGATGCATAGAACAGACTTCTCTAGGCCTTAAATATTTTGTCTTTTATCTGCTGCCACCTCAAGAAGCTCAAATTCTGTCTTCCTATTCAAGATTGAGATGTAGGTCTAGTGGAATAAGCCCAAAGGACCAGGCTACTTAACATGATTCTTGTCAGGGCAAAGGGACAACACTCTTGGGATATAAAACAAATTGAAATAAATAGTTCCATCTAAAGACAATAAAATTCAAGAAAAATAGGAATCATGCATATGTCCTTTCTGAATTTAACAGCCTAGGAAAGAATCAGAGATTGAAGCCCCTAACAAAATCTGTTTAAAAAGAAGATGTAACAAAGATCTACTTAATTGTCATGCACAGTTCTAGGGACACTGATATGACAAGACATAATTCATTTTCCTTGTGCTCAAGAAAATGATAGAACAGTGTATAAGTCAGAATAAAGCACATGATTACAACAGCATGAAAAGGGATATAATAGCATGTTGCAGAAACACAGCTGCAGAATGTATCATTTGTTGTAGACATCTGTTATTTTCTGCCTGTCCAGTCTCTGTTTCCTCTGCTTTTGGTAATAGCGCTCTGACTTCCTTTTGGGAATCCAGTACTTTCTCCATTCTTAGTCCACATGTGATGAATGTGCTCATCCAAAGTCCTGGGTGGGCATGTGATCCAAGATGTGCCCAGAGGAATTCACAATAGGATCTGTCTAAGTTTTGGAAAGAGAATCTTCTCGGTCTCTTGCTTTCCCCTGTGGAGCTGATAAAGTTCTAAGGACATGCAAAATGCTGGCGGCCAGTTTCCCCACCATATAGAACGTGGCTCCCAGAAGAAAGCCGAGGGAAGAGTTAGTTGTAAGGAAAAAGACAGACTGCGTCTTTGGAGCCCTTGGATCTGGCTATGACAGAAATGCCATTTATTCCTGAAATTTTCAGCTGTGAGAGCTAATAAAGAAATGCTTTGTTTATTTGTTTGTTTACTTTCTGTTTGGTTTATTTACAATATTTTAATATAAAGTACTTTTATAATTACATAATTCAAATAGTAAAGACTTTGTTTTCACCTACTCGTGTAGCATAGTTAGCTAGAAAAGAAAAATAATAACAAAATGCATATGTCTGGTGTTTCGTCAGTATTTATGCACACTGACTGGAACATGAAACGCCGCTGTCTCTCAGTTCCAAGCCTGTGCTTCAAAGACCGTAGCACATCTTTTCTCTCTGCCGTTTTCTGCCTTCACTGTAAAGACGTGCACAAATTAGCCTCGAGGAAGCAGGGAACTCTGGAGCAGACCTGAGGCAGTCCAGTTATTCCAGCTGAGGCCTCAGATGCTTGAGAAAGCCGGAGCCAAACCACAGTTAGGAACTAAGCTGAGTTGTACTATAATTGGTCAAAGGTGAATGAGTGAGCTTTGCTAAGCTTAACTTAGATCTGTAGAATTGCAGTGCTGCCCATACATTCCTTAGAAATTTAAAAAAAAAAAGGCTATTATTTTAAGCCACTAAGTTCCGAGATACTTTGTTATGCAGCAGTAGCTTACTGATATACTCACATATGGCTCCACAATTTGTACATGTGATGCACCTTGGACTCGCCATCTAGTTCTTTGTTACCAGAGCTTGGGGTCTGCTCCAACTCACTACTGCCTTGCTTTTCTGCTAAGCCTTTTTATTCATGGATTTTATAAATCTAATGGATTTATAAAATCCTAAGAGTTACCCTCATTTTCAATGATGATTACCTAATTTCATTCCAAATCATTTTCTTACCCTGCTTAGGATATCAAATGGTTCTGAATTACTTTTTCAATTCAACTATACAGACCAGGGACTAGTTTCCCTGAAATAAGTACATTTCCAGGAGAGTTTGTCTGTCTGGAGAGGTTTGCTGCAAGTTTCTGAAGTAGAAGGAGAGACCCCTATGTAAAACAACAGGTACACTGCATGTCTATGCTCAAGAAACCCTTGGTTGACTCAGGGTGCTGTTGTGGCAACATACTAATCTTTGTAACTATTTGTGATTCAGATGGAAGAAAATGGGGGGAAGAAAAGGGAATTGAATGTTTTGGAGCTCTCCTACTGTGCTAGAAATATTACATAGATGATCTCTTTAATCCTCACAAAAATCTTAAGAGATTTGCATTTTTCATACATCTCAGATAAAGGAAAGTTAACAATTAGTTTAAAAGAAGTTAAATAACTCATGCAAAATGCTCAGCTTTGACACAGTAAAGTTGGAATTTGAACCACAGTACTTTTCATTGCACAGCAGATTAGTAATCCAGTTTCTGATATGATTAAGTCTAAGAACAATGACTCCCACTTAGAGGAGATGTATATTCCTTCCTTGTCCTATCTGCACACTAACTGTTTTGTGACCTTGGAACAGCACAATCTAAACATTTTTCTCATTTGTTAAGTGGAGAAGGAACTGAGATCAAAGTGTTAGGCTCAGAACTGGATTATCTCAGTGATCTCAGCAGTAACTTCAAAAGATATGGTTTACAACCTCCAAGAGTACAAATCTGAACTTTATATAATTTATTTATTCCCATAAAATGTCAGTCTTCAGTAGTGTCTCCTAATGATATTTCAGCATGTTCATAACAATGTGGAATGGTCGATCACTATTTCCCCTAACAGATATGATCAGAAGACCTGCACTGAGGCAAAACATCTCTCTTTAAATGCATTTATTATCCAAAGTGTGATCTTTTTCTCCAAGGGGTGGGAAATACCTGACACTAACTAAAAGGCAAATAGCTGATGTTAAGAGTGCTTTTGAGGAATTTTTGTTCTGGTATAATGAGATATTTTCCCAGGTTTTATTATTACTTAACATTACAAAATGTCATGATATGGGATAAGAATTACCATTTTTATCCATGTTTATCTAGATGTTGGTAGATGGCTTTGACTGTGGTTTTTGTTTTTGTTTTTAGGAGAGCAAGGCAGAGGCTTTTACTCAGAGAGAAAGCAGGAGGACAGAGCTCCTGGCTTAGGCCAGGAGGGGACAAGAGAGCCCCCTCACTGTGTTTTTAGCAGTGATTTTTCTTCACTTTCTGTATTTGATCTGCACTGTACTTGGAGAATGGGCTTAGGATTCCAACACTGAGCTTTAGACCCAAGTTTCCCTCATATCTACTTTTGTGACCTTGGGCAAACTGCTTCTTGATATTGGGATAGGGACTAATAATAACACTTACTTGGAGGTCTCGCAGCTGATGAGGCAAATAAATATAAAGGATTTGGTGTAGAGCAGATAGTATATGCTCAATTAGGTCTGCTTGTTTGTCTTTTTGGGAGACAAAGTCAAGTAGAAATAATTTTTTAATCCAAATTGTACTTTTTACTTCCCATGGCACTCCATCTCATGTCTCTGCTTTGAGGTTGTGTCTTCACTTGTAAGATGTGTGTGAAATTCTCCTCTGCAATTTTTCTGGGGATTAGCATTAGCATTCTGAGTTTTAGTATTTGGCTGGCCCAAGAATGTGCTAAAAAGAAAAACATGTAGCTGTTATAACTAGATCTCCTACTGTGGCCAGACCTTAATTTCTGAGTCTTGAGGCTATAAACGTAGAAGTTCTTCCTGTAGAGAAACTTCACAGGGCCAATCTGTGGAGCATTCGCTTTTCAATATAACAAAAAGCAGCATGCAGAGCTGACTGCACTGCATTAGGCTTCAGAACAATTAAGCATGAAGCTAAATCAGGGTAAACTACATTTCTGAATTTATCTACAGTATAATGAATAACATCTGCCTCTCCAGGGGAACAATTCATAGTTTTCTGTAAAGTGCAACATGATCATGATTGGATTCTCTTCCTCTCCTTATCTAATATTTTTTTGTTATTTGGCAAGTCTTTCTTCTTTAGAATCATGCCAGTGTTGGCAGGAATCTTTGCCATCCTACTGCCTAAAAGCTTCATTTCGTAAAGGAAGATCTGAGGAGTGTGGAGGCCAAGTTATTGTCCCATGATTCCCACAAAGAATGTAGCAGAATTCAGCTCGGAATGTGGGAAGTGTGACTCTGAGTAATGTCCCTCCCATTATATAACAGGTTTCATGGAAAACTGGAATCTTATGTTTGGAGGGAATCCAAGAAACTATGAGGTGCCTTGAATGCACACAGTGGTCAGTAAACTTTTTCTCAACTATTTTCAGAGGCTAGAAATATGCTAAGTGTGAGAACTAGACTTCCAGGATTAAGAGAAATGAGTATGTGTTGGGATCAGAATGTCAACAAGGATAGGAATAAAGAAATCTAGGTTCCTCAGAATTAACTTCAGATGTCTAGATTCTAATTTTCCAACTGTTGTCATACATAAATGTGATAAAGAATCTTAAACTAAGTAATTTTAGGGATGCAACATTTCTCAATTAGTTGAAGCCATGAAAACTTCTATTAAGAAAACAAATTGAGAATCAAAGACATAATTTCATTATAAATTCTAAAGAAAGCTTTTTTTAAATTTTAATTTAAGTATATTAAAATGTCTTTGGTGGAGTGTGGTTTACTGTTTGAATTATTAGGTTCATCATATTTCAATTAGAACCATTGAGAACCTAATATATACCTGGTGCTCTGCTAGGGACTTTATAAATGGTGTCCCATTAAAAATTTTAATCTCATCCAAATGTGGAAGAAAAACATTTTTTTCTAATTTGTCCTTTTCATATATAGGAAGATAAAATAAGCCAGTGGTTCTCAAACTTGATCATGTATTGGAATCACCTGGAGGGTTGCCAAAACAGATTTGGGGGCCTTACCCCCCGAGTCTCTGATTAGGTGGGATATGCGTGGGGCAAAAAATAGACATTTCTGACAGGTTCCCAGGTGATGCCCATCCTGCCGGTCCTGGGTCCACACTTTCAGAACCACCACCATAAGCCATGAGCAGCTAACACTGAAAAAACAGTAAGAAAAGTTCACAGGATTTCACCTACCAGCTACATAATGTCAAGCTGATTAATCTCAGATCCTCACTTTCCTCATCTGTAAAATAAAAATAATACTTCACTTGGAATTTTTTCTAGGTGGTTAACAAAGTATTGTCACTGAGAAGACAAGTATTAAACATTTGTTATCTTCTCCTCTCATTTTCTAAAATGAGAAAAGACACACTTGTGCCATGGAACTCAGATGGAAAAACACTTATTTTCATATCCTAGCCGTATTACGTACTAGATAAAACAAGGACTTGGAATCAGGTTTAGGTTCAAATACTGTTGCTACCTTTAACATTATGCACTGTCCTTAAGTGTAGCTTCCCCACCTGTGATGTAGGGAAAAGTTAGCATTTCTTTTTCTTTTTTTTATTTTGGTATCATTAATATACACTTAGATGAGCAACACTGTGATTCTTAGACTCCCCCCATCATCAAGTCCCCACCACATACCTCATTAGAGTCACTGTCCATCATTGTAGTAAGATGCTATAGAGTCACTACTTGTTTTCTCTGTGTTATACTCCTTCCCCGTGCCCACCCCCCAAGTTATGTCTGCTAATCGTAATGCACCTTTTCCCCCTTATCCCTCCCTTCCCACCCATCCTCCTCAGTCCCTTTCCCTTTGGTAACTGTGAGTCCATTCTTGGGTTCTGTGAGTCTGCTGCTGTTTTGTTCCTTCAGTTTTTGCTTTGTTCTTATACTCCACAGATGAGTGAAATCATTTGATACTTGTCTTTCTCCACCTGGCTTATTTCACTGAGCATAATACCCTCCAGCTCCATCCATGTTGTTGTAAATGGTAGTATTTGTTTTTTTCTTATGGCTGAATAATATTCCATTGTGTATATGTACCACACCTTCTTTATCCATTCATCTACTTATGGACACTTAGGTTACTTCCATTTCTTTTTGGCTATTTTAAATAGTGCTGTGATAAACATAGGGGTGCATATGTCTTTTTCAAACTGGGCTCCTGAATTCTTAGTGTAAATTCATAGGAGTAGAATTCCTGGTTCAAATGGTATTTCTATTTTGAGCTTTTTGAGGAACCTCCATACTGTTTTCCACAATGGTTGAACTAATTTACATTCCCACCAGCAGTGTAGGAGGGTTCCCCTTTGTCCACAACCTCACCAACATTTGTTGTTGTTTGTCTTTTGGATGGTGGCCACCCTAACTGGTGTGAGGTAATATCTCATTGTGGTTTTAATTTGCGTTTCTCTGATGACTAGTGATGTGGAGCATCTTTTCATGTGTCTGTTGGCCATCTGAATTTCTTCTTTGGAGAAGTGTCTGTTCAGACCCTCTGTCCATTTTTTAATTGGATTATTTGCTTTTTGTTTGTTGAAGTTCATGGGCTCTTTGTATATTTTGGATGTCAGCCCCTTATCAGACATGTCATTGATGAATATATTCTCCCATACTGTAGGATGCCTTTTTGTTCTACTGATGGTGCCCTTTTCTGTACAGAAGCTTTTCAGTTTGATATAGTCCCACTTGTTCATTTTTGCTTTTGTATCCCTTGCCTGGGGAGATATGTTCATGAAGAAGTTGCTCATGTTTATGTCCAAGAGAGGTTTGCCTGTATATTTTTCTAAGAGTTTGATGGTTTCATGACTTACATTCAGGTCTTTGATCCATTTTGAATTTATTTTTGTGTATGGGGTTAGACAATAATCCAGTTTCATTCTCTTGCATGTAGTTGTCCAGTTTTGCCAACATCAGCTGTTGAAGAGGCTGTCATTTCCCCCATTGTATATCCATGGTTCCTTTATCATATTAATTGACCATATATGCTTGGGTTAATATCTGGGCTCTGTAGAGTGTCCCACTGGTCTGTGGCTCTGTTCTTGTGCCAGTACCAAATTGTCTTGATTACTGTGGCTTTGTAGTAGAGCTTGAAGTTGGGGAGCAAGATCCCCTCTGCTTTATTCTTCCTTCTCAGGATTGCTTTGGCTACTTTGGGTCTTTGGTGGTTCCATATGAATTTTAGAACTATTTGTTCCAGTTTGTTGAAGAATGCTGTCAGTATTTTGATAGGGATTGCATTGAATCTGTAGATTGATTAGGCAGGTGGCCATTTTGACAATATTAATTCTTCCTACCCAAGAGCATGGGATGAATTTCCATTTATTAATGTCCTCTTTAATTTCTCTTAGGAGTGTCTTGTAGTTTTCAGGGAATAGAAGTTAGCATTTCTGCCAGCTTCAGCTAAATGGGCCCTTCTGCCTGAATGCCCCAGAGGCATCTGGAACTCAATGGAAACTAACCTTGTTACCTTTCTCTCCATACGCTGTTTCTCCTAAAGTCTTGATTTTAGTAGGTGCAGCAAATCCATCCATTTACTTAGATACCTTGGGGTGATGACCAGTTCTTTGTCGTTGGCCCCAGATATCCAGCTGACCTTACAAATTTCCTTCTAAATATTTATTGAACAACTTATATCTTTTCTGAGCTTTCGCTCAACTTTTCACCATCTCTCTCTGAGTCCATTGCAAGATCCACTGGAGCTGAAACTTGTCATTCTTTTGGGGAAATGCAACATTTGGTCCTCTTTTAGTGTTCAAAGAATCCTCTTACTCTCAAACTGGAAGATCCACTAAGCTCTTTTCCATCTCCCTTTGCTGATAGGTGCCAGGATCTACTAATACGGAGCACGCACCTGACCAGGAAGCAGGAACACTAGGAGGCAGGGACCCTGCTACCCTGATCTTGATAACGGTGGTGATTATCTGTGGTTCTAGTAGCAGATCTTATGCCCAGTACCAGAGGTGGTGCAGTGTGCAACTTGTGCCCACTGTTCTAGGCAGTGCTGTATTTACAGGCCGGTTCATCCATGAGAGTAGGGAACTGACTCTCTGGGTCTGCTTGTGTTTGAGAGGGAGCCTAGGACAAGGGACTCAGCTTTAACACTGGGACAGTCAAGGGCAAATGAAGATGAGAGTCTGGGCCATTTAAGATATACTTTGTTCCTGGCTGCACAGACTCAAGCCTAACTCTCTGAACCTCCCAGAAATGTGTTAGATACCTTTGTACCTATGTTTCCTTTAATAAGTAATTTCTTGCTTAAATTTGCCAGATAGTTTATGTTGTTTTCAACTAACACTAGCTAATACCACTGCCTCCCCTCCTGCAGACGCACCTGGCTGAAGTCCTCTCTGCATGCTGCTGTCAGAACACACACACTCGTCCAGGTTGTCCTGATGCCAAATCCGTCGGATGACATCTTCTCCCTTACCGATTCTCATCAATATCTCACAGCATTGCCCAGGTGGAGATGTGTAGACATGCGTTGCCTTTACACCCTCGCCTCTGAGCATGGAGTGCCACTCATTTGTGTGTGTCTTAAGTCCTGTGGATTGAGGCTTAGCAAGATTTTCTATTAAAAAGTGGAAGTTGTTGCAACCAGATGTTTTTTGCTTCCATTGATTCATGGACTTTTCTCTTTTCCTGAATTTTACTAGTTATGTCTTCAAGCCTATTAAACTTTACACTTTTTCTATCCCAGCAATTTTAGAGGTAAACTTTCTTATTTTTACACCTGGAATCCCACATCTTATAGCACAGCACGAGTTGGCAGCATCTAAGCAATAAACAAATAAGTAAAGTGTCCATCCTGGATTTCTACTGTTAATAGCAGGTTCATTGAGCTGTTTATTCCTTGTGGGGTGCACTCCTCTACTGAAGACATGCATTGGAAGAAATAGGACAGGAGATTAAAGCCTTTTTGAAACTATGAGGAAACAGGATACCTGAAAAAATGGAAACCAGAGGAAGAATGGCCCCTGGAGTCCAGTGATTCTCCGGGCACAAAGCAGTGCTCTCATGGAAGGTTATGGGGCTCACACTTGTACTCCGGGGCTCTGAGAGGTTTGAAAGCATTACCATTTGGAACATGGTGACTCCATAGTCACACATACAGTTCATACATTCCTAAGACCAGGGTGACAATAAATTAAGCAACAGCAACATTTCTGGACAGACCAAGCCCTCCTTTGTGCATTCATCTCCAAGTTAATGGGTTTGCTCTGCAGTTTCTTGATTATCAGTTGGTTAATCAATAAAATTACTTACTAAAGTAGATGGTCATATTATATCTCTGTTGAATATACTTAAAGTGCTTGTGATAAATTTTATATCTTTAATTTTCACTTTTATTTAGAGAAGACTTATGGTTCTCCATATATAAACTGTAATATTATAGAAAGAAATCATATTTTGGAGTCTAGACCTGGATTCAGTTATATGTCTGTAACCCACAGAGGATATGTTCCTGAACAAATTACTTAGTTTCTATGAGCTTCATTTTTCCCATCTATAAATTGCTGACTATAGAGAAGCTTCAATGAAACTATCTCATTTAGATAGCTTATGCAGTGGTACAGAATCTAGTATATGCATAATGACCATCTTTTCAACATTTCTTAGAGGTTAAAAATAAGTAAAGGGTTAAAAGGGCCTTTAATGAGCAGTTACTACTCAATTTGATTCCTGCATTTATCACTTTATTCAACCATCTGATGGAATCACATGGTTGGAGGTACAGAGATGAATAATTCTGAGTAGGGGCACACAGTCTATTGGAAGAATTAGACAGTTGCAATGCCTTGGGATTAGTGTGAGATGTAAGAATATGGTACCAACCTTGAAGTCATAAGAAACTTAATGGCAAAGGGCCAGTTAAGTGTGGTTATTGACAAGAGAGGAAAGGGATCTCACAAGCAGAAGTTGGGAGGATAGCACTCTGGGAAGAAGGCAGGCCTTGTGAATGGCTATGACCAGTGGCTTGAATGTGTAAAGAGAGCACAGCAAAGGATGCTGGAGCGAGCAGGGGGAGGAATCAAGGTAGAGGAGACTGTGGAGGGCCTTGTAGAATGCATTCAGTGTGCGGAGCTTACAGTGGATACTTCCTGGTTTTCCGTCCAGGACATTCTTTTCTTTCACGGACAACCCCTCCTTCCTTTAGGAAATGCTTCTTCCTTCCTGCCCGACATGTGCTCTAAATGAAAGCTAACCTCTACTTAATAATATCGGCCACTCGATCAGGGATTGGTTTAAGAGGTAGGATTGCACATGAGCAAAATCTGACCAATTAAGGCCCTTAAGAAATAGTATAGTGGGGTGGTTAGGAACATGTAAGGGTGGTTAGGAATACAAGAGCCCAGTTGTTAGCAATTTCAGCAAGTCATTTAACCTCTATATGCCTCAGTTTCCCTATTAGTAAAATGAGCATATTGTCTTTCTTCTAAGATTGTTAAGCATTAAAAGACAAAGCATAAATTAAAAAAACAACTTAAAACAGTGACGAGTACTTAAATAGTGCTATTCAAGTTTGATATTATTTACAGGGATGTTTATAATCATAACTGAAAAAATAAGGTAAAAGGTCCCTTCTCTCTGCATCTGGAGCAGTGTTTCCAGTGCTTCTGGGGGTCAAGTTCGCTTGCCCTAAGGAAAAGGCCAGACTCCAGTACGACAGACTGAAGGATGAACAGAGAAAGCATCTGGGTCAGTCCATAGATAAGCACAGGCTCCAAGACTACTTACCTTCCTTTTCTAGACCCTGAGGTCCTATTTTCCAGTTTTTGATGCTTAATTATTCAGCAATTATTTTTCTTGAGTGGAGAAAAATACTTTCTTTTTCTCCTTTTTTTGAGTAAGAGAGATCTGCTTAAATTAGTATCTTCTTTTTTGGAGTAAGGGAGATCTGCTTAAATTAGTATCACTTGTCACCAGAACTCTGCTACCCAGGTAATGCAGAAGATACAGAGACATGTCATGGAAACGCAATCATGCTGGGAAATTTACTTTGGATGCAGGGAAGCAGCAACTGAAGGCAGGAAAACAAGACAGTAAGTTACTGCAGTGATCAGTGAGACACATGATGAAGGACTGACCTACAGTGTTGGGTGGGATGAGGACAGAAAGGGAGGGTGTTGACAGAATGTGGCAAATATTTGAAGGAAGAGAGCTGGGAGGATTTAGTAAAATCCATCATTTTTAGATACACATGTTTTGAACCCCCTTTCCATGTTTTGGTTGTGCCAGCCTTGTGAATTCTACTCCTAATGTGCACAGACATACCTACAGTCATCACTGTGGATGGTAGTGTGTTAATGGAAACACATGCATATGAGCCATGTCCTCAGTGTGCCCACTTCCATGGAGCAATCAGTGAACTGCATAATGTGAGATACAGTTCTGACATATACAAGTTTCAGTGAACACAGTCATGCAAAGTGAGAACTGCTTCTGTGTGTGTTATATTCCTCAGTGTCATGTGCTATAAGGTGCAGACATGAGACTTAGGTTGTCCTAGTTCAATCTTCTCCATGAGTCTTTTATTTGGAAATGATCTCTATGAGGGTATAGACTGGGCAAGAGCGTATCTGGTGGTGGGAGCATTGGACACTTTCCTGTTATAACGGAGGTAACAAACTTCTTTACTGGGGTTTGACAATAATAACGCTCTGACACGTCAGATCATGGAGGGTACCGTCCTTGGAAGCTCAGATTCAGTACATCCCTGTGGTCATGGAGATATTCCGTGACCTATAAGATATCCTGTAATAGCAGCACACCAAACCTGTGTGGAGAGGGGGGAGCAGTCTGCCCCAGGCTTAGGCCAACAGGAAGTACATTCTTTGAAGAGAATTTAAAATCAGTAATAAAATTAACAAAAAGTTAGTCTGCTTTTTACCACCATGTGCCAGTAATTCTAAACGATCTCAGTGATAAAATACTCCTCATCCCCAGGGCAGACATTCCCACACACTTTCCTGCTCCATTATGTCACTGTTGTCTGCAACTAAGGACTTTGACCAATAGAGAGCAAGTGTTAACAAATATTAGTTGTCAAGTCTGAGCAGCAGGGAAAATGATTATAGCATTAGCCAGTTGGGAGAAGCTGGTTTGGCATAATGATGATGAGTGTAGTTTTGGACATGTTAAATTTGAGGTAATTGTGAACTATGCAGAAAAATGTGTGCTGGGAGGTTAGAGAAAGAATAGTGCAGTGATACTGCTATGGGAATTCGCAGCTCTTTAGTCACGTTAGCAGTGGATTCCAACTTGTTGCTTGCATGCCCACTCTGTGATGGGCATCATACTGTTAGGAACATTATACACTTTTAAACATTTTTATTTCTTAGATGATATAGGCATATCTTTTCTTCTTTTACTCTTTTTCTTTCTTATTTGTTTCCAATTTAGGATACTGAAGACAGGGAGAGAAGGTTGAGAATCTTTGTCTAAGGCTACTTAGCAAAAATAGGACACATCAGATTTAAATTACTATCTCTTGGCTCCAAAGCCTGTATTTATGGAGATAAACTGTAGACTTAATTTCTAAGAAATGGTTGGGCTTTGAAATGAAAAGGGGAGATGAAATAGAGGGGATGTGTGATAGCCATGTAGACTAAAGAGTTAGCTTGGGAAAAGATATAGATGAAGCAAATAAGCTTGGGAGACTAGGTGGTCAATTTGTTTTGAAATATGATTCATGTATTTATTCAACATTTATAGATGAGAAACTGCAATATGCCCACCCAGGACCAGTCTCTGGAATTGTGAAGGTGGCAAAACTGTATTTCTGCCCTTGGAGAGACGATGGTCTAGGAGCTGGCCCAGACCCTTGGAGAGGACATTTCACAACTATCTCGCCAATGGGTTTTAGCCCCAGGCAAGTTCAGTATGGAATCAATGAGATTGAAGAATGACAATGGAACATTCTTGGGGTGAAAGGGTTTATGCCCAACTTTTTCTCCAGGTGGCAGGTCAATCAGTAGAATCCCATCCACTCAGAGCGAGTCTGCCTGCAGCAAGCCGGTCTCTGCCTCTGGGCCTCTCTGCTCCCACAGCTGCCTCCGTCTCTGTCCTTGGCACTGCCACCACTCCAGCCTCTGCTCTTCTGCAGCTGTGCAGCAGCCATGCCACCATGTCACTCAGAGCACTGGGCAGAGCTCTTTATACAGAGTCAATAGCAATGTATCGCCCACATGTGTGTAGTGAGCTAGCCAACCAGGGCCAGGTGAGAATCCTTCACTTGCTCTACACTCCACCCCTCCAGGATTCTCACCTCTTAATCTATGTGCCCTCAATCTTCTGCAATAATCCCTGTGTGAGAAAGCTGGAGCATTGTAACCAAATTCCATAATAACATAATAACAACAGAGGCTACGAAAATATACAAATAACAAAAATTAGGACAAATTATAATAACTCTCAAGCCCGAGGAGATCCATTGCCACCAAGTGGACATCCTGGCTGTATTCAAACCAGTTCTACTTAATAAAGTTCACCAAAAGGACCCTGGGTGGGCCTTACAACACCCGCCTTCTCCAGCCTTTCCAGCAGAAAGTCTTGCAGACACACAGGCTGGTCTTGTCGCTTTGTCTCTGCTTCTGCTTTGTCCTCAGTGGCTGGAACCACTGCTCTGGTTTCAGTTGTTGCTGCAGCTTCAGTAAGAGTCGACTTGATTTTCCATACAATTTCTGTTTGTCTCCTCCTGCCTTTAACACATCAGCCCCCATCTGGGTCCTCATGACCTTTATGGGGCTCTTTAAATTCTTCCTTTGAGAAGCAGACTGTATTTCCTCTTGTGCTTTCATTGCTTTTCCCTGAGTATAGGGGCAGAGCGTGGAGTGCTCCACGACCTGGGGAGGGGCAGGAATGCATGGTTACCAAGTCTTTATTTTCTTTTGGGCTTTCCACCAGCTTCCAACCAGGTGGGGTCTCCACCGAGGAGGGGTCGATGCCTCTGGCACTGGCAGGGCCTCCACCTGCACCTGTTCGTCAGACCTCCGCTCCTCCATTTCTGGGGCTGACGGCTCCACTACATCCTTCACCTGCCCCACGGCACCTGGCAGCCCGTGTGCTGCTTCTCGGGCCTCTGCTTCTCTGGCTACCATGACATCCTTTACCATTTCCACAGCACCTTGTAGTGACGCCATTTCAGTCACCAACAAATTTTTTACTACCTCAACGGCACCTCTCAGCTCACTTTCTCATGCTGTCTCTTCTTGTGCTTCCTGGAGGAGGATGTGTCTTTCTTCCTTATGGCCTTTCTCGGTATGGTGAGAAAAAACTTCCCACTGTTCCCGCCACCTCATGGGCACTCTGTTTCTTTAAGGAATTCCCTATTTTGCTGAGGGCCAACTTTACTGCCTCAAGTGTTGCCTCCACCCCGTCCCAGTCTTGGGGTGGGGCCCAGTCCTCTAGGAGGCCAGCCACATCAGACCACACATCCACTGGGGGACACTCGGATGTCTCCCCGTCCATAGGTGCAGCCCGCGGAAACACCCCTCCCAGGAGGGCAGTCTGTTCTGTTCCTCAGTCAACAGTGAATCCTGCTGATGTCGCCAATTGTCTTCCAATGGCTTCAGTCCCGGGCAAGTTCACTATGGATTCACTGAGACCAAGGCATGAGGAATGACAATGGAACATTCTTGGAGTGAAAGCGTTTATACCCAACTTTATTCCCACGGTGGCAGGTCAGTCACTAGAATCCCGTCCACTGAGAGTGAGTCTGCATACAGCAACCCTGTCTCTGCCCCTGCACCTACCTTAGTCTCAGCCCTTGGCGCTGCCACCATGCCAGTCACTGCTCTCCTGCAGCCGTGCAGCAGCCATGACACCGTGGGAAACTTCACTTGCTCCACAACAACGTATGGTAAGTGTCACGGAAGTAGTGCTGTCCAAGGGCTTTGGGAACCTCAAGGAGGACCGCCTGACAGTTGGCTGGAAGATGCTCCCACTGTCTTAAGAGCCACGGGCAGGAGCTTAACCTCGAGACAAGGGAGCATGAGAAGCACTAAGGAGACAGGAGAGAATAAGCAAAGGCACTGAAGGAAGAAGCAGCATAAGATGATTTTGTGTCCCTGCAGTGTTAAATGCAAGGTGCAGACAGCCAGGAAAATTGGTGCTTAAAACCAAGGAAATGAAATTGGCATTCAAGAAGCTCCTATTTATATACCTGTCAGAGAAAACTTCCCCTGTCTGATTTAAGTAGTAATAACAGTTAACACTTTCTGAACACTTCAGTATTTTCCATTTTGTGTCCAGACGTGTACTGTACTTCATCTGGTATTGCATCCATGTATTCTCTTAACCTGTAGAATTCCTGAGGTATAATTTGAAATTATATTCCATTGAATAAGGGTGTATTTGCTAGCATAACAACCATTTATTGAGTGTTCACCATATTTCAGGTGCTAAATAATTCATCTAGATTTGCTCCTTTAATATTTGTAAAAGATCTGTGACATAGGTTTTATTATTCCTCTTTCGCAGGTAAGGGTGCTTTGACAAAGACGTAAAGTCACTTGCCTATGGTCACTTAGCTAAATAGAGTCCATGTTTATCATGGTTCTGTTTACCTCTGCCTCTAAAATGCCTTAAGTGACCTCTCCACACTCTCTTACAACAGTTTTCACTGAGAACAGGTGCCCTGATGTTCCTACGGCACTACGGGTACCTTGTACAGGGCTGCACACCAGATAAATGTTCCCAGGAGTTTGCATAAAGATCTTTGAAAGACAAAATCATAAAGACAAAGCCTGTGTCCACAGAACTCCCAGCCCCATAGTCCTTCCTGTACCCCCTTGTGGCACCCACCAGCACGCCTATGACCTGCAAGAATGGCCAGGCCCAAGGCCATCCCTCACCCTCCTCCACCCTTAACCAAGCAGAACTTCACTCCTGGAATCCTCCCCAGTGTGGAAGTCACTACCTCATTTTCTTCTCCATCTAATGTTTTGCTTCCAACTCCAGAGATTTGATGAAACTTGCTTCTTAAGTGACCCTTTCTCCCTTGACTGAACAATGAACTCAGCTTTGTTTCTAGGTGAGTTCTTTGTTTTATTCTTTAACAGGAGAAAGATGTAAAAAATAATGAGTGTGGTATCATTTAATCCTCAACACAACCATTTGGGACTACTTTTACACTTGAAAATATTGAAAAACAAAAAATACATAACTAATTTGTTCAAAGCCCCACAGCTACCCGTATGTGGCAAGGCCAGGAACAGAATTCCAATCATAAAGTCAGGGTTTGTCAAGGATGAAAAGTGGCTTGATTACCTCACACTTGCCTGGGTGTTTGTTGAAATGCAGAGTGCTGGGTCCACTCCAGATGTGTTAATTCAGTATCTTTGCATTTGAGGTTGAGGGATTATACTTTAAGAAAGCTCCCCCTGTATTTATCATGCAGTCTAAAATTCTAAAATCAGGTCTTAGTCTGACATGATTTCTAGGAACTCTGGTTCTTTGACTGCTAGAGAGCTTAAACTCTCCTTGGATCAAATTCTATGCCTCTCACACCCTGAAGTACAAAACAAATTTCTTGTTAAACTGCAGAGCCTGGTGCAGAATGTCTCCACTGGGGCTCAAGATTCTGCATTTCTGAAGAGCTCCCAGGTGCTGAGGCTGCTGGGCCACTGTGGCAGAGGCGGAGGCACGCTGCTCGGGTCCTCCTACGAGAAGGGACCCCCTCCTCAGCTGCGAGGAATGCAGCGATCTGGAATTCTCTAGCGTCAGCTCCTGCAGGCCCACCTCCACTGTTAACTGTGGCCACGTCCTCACGAGCACCCCTTTCTTGCCAACGATCAAGCATGGTTTCAGTCTGAGCATCTGGCCATTTCCACTGACAGCGAGACTCTTGTAACAGTCAATCTTTGCTCTGGACTCCCACTAGGCTGCAGAAATGTTGCTACGTGTGCATTTACTCTGAAGGCTCCTCAGACCCTGACTTTTCCTTCCATCCAAAGCTGTTACTCTTTTACACTTTGAACTCCATGTCAGCAGCTGCCTTCTGGAGAGTCCAGAAAATACATGTATGGTCCACACTTTGAATAGCAGGGAGGTAAAAACATTTCTGCTTACATCTTGGCTTCCAAACTCTGTAGAAGCCTATAGCAGTTGTTCTACTCAAAGTAGATTCCACTTTGACCTTACCCCTGAACTTAGGGCACAAACCAAGATGAGCTTGAAACAGCTCAAGCAGGGTCCCTTGTTTACACCACTCTCATCTGTCAGGGTCCCCTGGAAGCCTGCTCTGACCTTGGTCTGACCCGGCAGTCCTGGAATACAGTCTCTTTTTTCATGCCTTTTGCAGGGGGCTCACTTTAGCTTTTTATAAACAAAAATCTCATGATGAAGCGCACAAACACAAAACAGTCATACAGAGAAGCTTGGGCTAAAATGGCAACAGCCACAGAGCCTATCCTACTGTCTACTCCTCATCCTTAAGTTTGTCCTCAGGACCTCAGTCTCAATTGGGTACCATTTAAAAAATAACCCTTTTCTCATGCTAGCGCCAGCATAACAGGCTATAACTATTTTTCACAGCTTCCTAATAGATACCTTGCTTGAAACTGCTGTTTAAGTCAAAACCACCAGTTTCCTCTCAATGAATTGGAAGGTAATGTAGTTTTAATTTTAAGTCCAATTATATCTTGAGAGATGAATGGTACAGGGCAAATCCTTGTTCAGGGCCACACGGGAGTGATAAATCATTCACTTACATGATCAGATTGCTTCCAAGCTCCTCTGGGCCTCCCAGAAAACAGAAAAGAATAGTTAAATCAAACCCCTTTGGTGAAAAATAAAATGGAAGGGAAGGTCAAGGTAGATGTTGCCTGTATCAGTCAGGATATTTAAGTGATGCTGTAGTTAAAATAATCTCAGTGGCTTGTCACAGCAAAAGCCTTGATCGTGCTCATGCCTCATGTCACCCGCTACCCCAGGCTCAGAGGAGAACCGGAAATAGGGCTCCAGTGGCAACTGTACTGCCTTTATGTCTGTGCTCATCACATCCAAGTGAAAATGAAGCTGAGAGTAGAAATAACAAATATTAACTACCCACTATATACCGAATTTTGGTAGGTACTCTGGGATTTATTATTCTCAACAATATGGGCTGGGTATGATTCCCTGTTTTACATTTGCTGTAACCCAGAGAAGTCCGACTCTTTTCCTAAGATCAGACAGCTGGGGAATAGAGTCAAAATTGAAATTGTCTGACCTCTTTCGTTATTCAGTTTCACACACTCCACTCAGAGTTGTCCACGCTACATTAAATAAATCATAGTTCTGATAGTGCAGGGCCTAGAGAGACAGAGAAGGAAATAACCAGGCAGGGTAAGTAAGATAATCATTTCAGAAGAATAGATCAACCTAAAGTAGCTTGAATGGGCACACATACAATAATGATAATGGCCAGTGTTTGAGCTCCTACTATGTGTCTAGCTAAAATATGGTTTGCATGCACTATCTCAGTTAATCCTCTCCATAAGCCCATGATGTACATTCAAATTTATTTTTGCTATCTGCTAGTGCTACCACTGGGAGTCTGTAGTCATAGAGGCAGAGTGCTCATCAGCTGCAAGGTCCTTCGCAACCTTAGCTTTCTGAAAAGGGACTCCCCGGTGAGTGGGAAAAGGAAAGGAGCAGGGAAGGCCACAGTCAGGTGCAGTGGTGGAGGGAAAAAGTAGTGGCCAGGTCTTGGTCAATTCCAGAGCCCAGCATGAAGGCTGACTACCCGGAAGAGGCAGCCCAGGCAGGAAAGACCACAGTGGGGTGTAAATCAAAAGACGGCAGGAGGAAGTTTGCAGTGACCAAGTCCTTCCTGTGGAAATAAGCTTCTGGGGGTCCAAGAGGTCATGGAGTGTGAGGGGCTGTTGCCTTGCAGGGATTACCCACAGGCAAATCTGTGTCATTCTTCCCAAGAGGGACTCCATTAGAACACAGTATTAAGAAAGGATGGAGAACAGAACTTCCAGAGAACTTTCTGGTGACAGAAGACATGGGTTCTTGTCTTTCAGTGATTTATCCACTCTACCCACAGGGCAAGCTCCAATATCTGGTGGCTCACCATGTGATATCAATGATTTGTGCCAGTACACAATTCATACATTGATATACTTCTCTACGAATCAATTAACATGCTTGTCTTGACAGACACATTTGGTAGAAATAGCAAATCCATATGCTAATATGTGATCTCACGCACATGGGACTTGGCTTATCTCCAAAAAAGGGAAATCATCCTACTGTTTTTTAACTTAAAAGCTGTGAAAGTTTTTTCCTATTTGCCTTAACCTATGACTTTCTGTATAACAAGCATGTGCTGAACTTATGAGTTTATGTCAAGTGCTTTTCTCAGATACACTCTTCACTGGAATGTACATATACCAGGACAGGAACCAGGTCTCTCTTGTGCACCACTGTACCCCACACCTACATTCCACTGGCACATCAGTGATGCTTAACTGCTTTCTTTGTTGATTGACTATAAGGCTGACTTACTGAATTAATAAGTGATGAATGAATGAATGAATAAATGAATGAATGAGTATAGGAGGATGGCAGGTCTAGGAAAGAAATAATCTAGACTTTTTTAAAAATGTAAAACTTTGAAGACTAGTAGTCCATTGTATCATCAACACCCTTCAAAACAAAATCTGATGTAGTCTAGCAAGTGAAAGCCAAGGCTGTCCCCCACTCTCAGCCCCTGGAATCCACAGGAGTGCCTCCTTTCAGCCACCATATTTGACTTTCTCACTCACTAGGTGACAAGGACAGCAATCCCATCACCCTGCCATCCCCTCTCATGTGAGCTGGCTCCCCACCCTTGAGGTACGTGTACTGATCAGCAACACAGAAGCCCAGTGCAGATGTCCGGCATGAACACAGCAGGACTGAGATGGAATATAAGTCAGAGGATGGGGCATTGGAACTGAATAATTGAGGATCTGTGGTAATAAAACTGCCAGTGGCCTTTTCATTTCTTTTTCTGGATCCTGGTTCATTTTTCCCTCCAAGAAATGGAACAAGGCAATTGCCACGTGTCCCCAGGTATTTGGAGGCCGAAGATATAGGTATTTCCTCAGTGTGATACTGTATCACGCAGTGGTAATCTGTATCAGATTACCAGAAGCTGGAGCGAGCTGCATCAGAGTTGGAGTCTGATGGACATGTGATATGATTTATGTAGAGATGGAATAATAGGCAGGGATTTTAAAATGTGATGAGAGCTGAGGAAATTCAATAAAAATGGGTTTATTCAATAAAAAGAAAAATTCTATAAAAAGCAAGTTTTACTGTGTGTGAATGTTTTCATAAACACCTCTGAAGAGATAATACTATACAGGTGAGCTTAATAAAAAAGGATTTTCCTTTTCATTCTTGCCAGTCTGGCCCTTTCACAAACTCTCCGTGAGAGAGAATATGTGCTTTTGGGGACTGTTCTTCCTCAGTTAGTTAGTTTCCTTTTACAACCTTTCTAATCTTGCCCCCCTGCCTTTCAGCTTTTATTGAATTTTTGCAAGAGGAGAGAATTTTCCTAGAAAGGATTTTACTAGAAAGAGCAAGTTAATCTGAATTGCTGACAAATTCATGGCACTCAAATGCCTAACAAGTTACCTAAAGCTAAAGGTGCAGTATCCTAATGAACCCACGTATCCCTGGGAGGGAGGTAGAGAAAAGCTGCATACATTAGAAGAAGCAATTATCCTGCAGAAGTCTTTCAGTACAGGGACTTGGTAAATGTACTGGCTTTGGAACCTGGAATACCTGATTTTAAGTCCTACTCAGCTTCTTATAATCTCTGCATCCCTAACAATTTGCTTCATTCGTATGAGTCTGAATTTCATCCCTTTGGAAGATGAGGTAATTTTTCTTCCCAGGATGGCTGGAAGAATAAATCACATGATACATACAAACTACTACACCCAGAGCTTGGGTGCAAGAGTTCCTTCTTCAAAAAGAGGAAAGTTCAAAAAGCCCGAATTCCTTCCCTGTTCTGCAGAACCAGAAAGGACGCTACAAGGAAGAGGGAGGGATACATCCTTTGACTCCACTCTTGCGTTGGGATGAGAGGAGAACCACGAACATGTAAGTGAACTGAAAGCATGCTGGGATTAGGAACTGGAACTACTTCCTTTTCATTCATGGGTCATTTGGCCCCGGAAGCATAATCCAAGGCAAAGGAGTTTGTTTCCCAGTCCTGGTCTTTGCTTGAGGCTGTACGAGGGAATGACAAGGAGCTGCTAAGGTGGAGAGAAGAAAGAAGAAAAGTTTAGGAAGACTGAGGCTCCTAAAGGGGGCGAGCATAGGTGCTGATGCCCTTAGCCAACTGGGGACCCAGGGGAAGAGCAAGATGATGAGTTTCGGTTCAGTCAGGTTGAGTACCCATTCTGCTTAATTCACATTTGTTTGACTGTCAACTTTATCTGGTGCATTTTTTTCCAATGTCAAGGCCAATCCACACTTCAGCAAAGAAGTGTAGTCACATCGTTTATAAAAACAGTTCCTCAGATGCATCTGGTGGAACCATGCCTCAGTATCAGTCTTTGTGCTCCTCATTCACATTCCCTTATCTGCTCAGAAGAATGTCTACTTGGCCTCAAAGTCAGTGACTGAAAGATCTCTTGTCTCATCCCCGAGTTCACTCTCTTCTCTTCACTTCAGTGTCAATCCATTGCCTTTTATGCCAGACAGAACATTTACTCAGTGGATTATCCAAGAACAAATTCACTCATCAACAGTATCCTATGTCATAGAAAAATGGCACCAGACAAGTTGAACAGACAAAAGGGACACTTTTTCAAGACTATTGCAATAGGGGGAGAGAGATTGAACTCAGCCCCAAGGAAACAAAAGGCAGAAGGGTTCCTAAGTACTGGTTTGAACCAGTGGAAAGGCAGCAAGGAATTAGGGAGAGGTTGGTATATGATCAAGTCATCTGTGCTTGCTAACTGACCCTCATCAGAGTTAATCTATCTTTCCACAGAACTGACACAGGATCTCTCCTTCAATGATTACATTTCAAAGGGATGGATCCCAGGCCATTGAGGAAGACATTACTCAACATAGTAGACTGGGAGAAGATTTGCATCCCACAGATCAGAAAAATAATTTACAACTAAAAGTTTTCTAAATTAAATGCTCCTAGAAAAGAGAGGTAAGGAGCCTCGGGTCAGGAAGAAGCCTGTGTAAAGTTCTGTCAAACCGAGAGGAATGCTGGGGCGGTTTTAATTCCCTGATCACTGACTGGGAACTGCCCCCACAAAAGCCCCTGTACTTGGAGCCCTGCATCTTCCCAACTCTCTGGCCCAGAACAGGGGAACACAGTACTACTGAACAGAATTGAAAATACAAATACACATGGCAAAACCAAATGATTACCATACTCCACTTTCCCTTGTTGGAATATTACCACTCATCATGACATGCTATTTTGGCATCCTTTCTGTTCAACCAGAAGGCCCCTAATTCCTAGCATCACTCTTGCTTCCCTCATTAGATACTCCTCATTACCACCTGAAGGCATACCCCTGGCTCACATCCCCAGTTGCAGCTAAAAATAAGTAAACAAAGAGATTACATGTAAAAATATTTAGGATAGATGATTTAAAAAATACATATCATAACTTCTTTTTTTTTTTACTACATTTCATTAATCTACAGTTATATGAAGAACACTATGTTTACCAGGCTTCCCCCCTCCCAAGTCCCCCCCACACACCCCACTACAGTCACTGTCCATCAGCATAGTAAGATGCTGTATAATCACCACCTGTCTTCTCTGTGTTGTACAGCCCTCCCCGAACCCCCACAACAACACTATACATGCTAATCATAATGCCCCCTTTCTTTTTCCCCACCCTTATCCCTCCCTTCCCATCCATCATCTCCAGTCCCTTTCCTTTTCATGACTTCTTGGTCATGAAGTACAGGGGAGAGGAAATGCCAGCTAGAATTCTCAGGCTTCCATTCAGGACTACTTCTACTAACCTCTAGCCTCTTACCAGGACTTAAAGAACACAGGAAATGACGTTAAATTTTAGATGGAGAATACAGGGGTTCACTTTACAACAAAATGAATTTGAATTTTTGTATTACACATTTTTTACTTTGTCTCCCTGCCCAGACAACTGTTTATTGTTAAATCTTGCCTTATAATCCAACTATAGTTGGTAAAATCTAGGGAAGGTCCTGCCTTCCTCCATGTTCTTAATGATATTTCTCCCACATTGCTATGCTCAGTGACATGATAGTCCACATTCTCTCCTCTGGCTTCTCATGGGCATAGCCTACTAACCCACCATGTCTATGTTTCTTCCATCTTCCATAAAAGTTTAAACAGCATAGTACTGGATCATTAAAAGAAAATGCAATGCACTGTGAGTGTTGTAGGAACTTAGATTTCTGAGGGCATTAATTGACTTTTAATAGTTTCCAGGTCTCTTGTCAGCAAATCAGAAGGGGTTTAATTTTTCTTTATGAAGTTTTCATTTAACATTGTACAATCTACTTTTGATGTTTCTGATTATACATCTAATATATTATTCCCATCCCTTCTTATACTAGTCAATCTCACTGGAGGTTTTTCTTTATTTTATTACTAATCAGCTGGAAAAAAATATATTGTTCAGTTGTAACCAATAATGTTGCTTATTAGCCACTTTAAAAGAAAAGATGCTTAGAAAAGTGTTGAAACTGCTTTGTAAATTCGTTTTTATTCATTTTCTCTGCATATATGTATGTCAAACACTAGAGCTACAATAGTAAGGCTCACTTTCTGCCCTTAATGAAATTCTAATTAAGAGGTAGTCAAAGTTTTACTTAATTCATTAATCTACTCACTTTTCTATCAGGTTAAAAATGATAGCATTTAAATTTATATGGTGCTTAATTTTAATAAAGGGGTACGGTTTAGGCATTATTAAATAGCCTAACTACTGGTAACTAATAATACCTGAGTCCCACCTGTGGTGAATTGTTTTAGTGCTTCCACTACTTCAGCCTCCCAATATGCTGGCTTTTTGCCATATGACTTTGCAAAAGTACCCGAGGTGACCTCATGCTGGGTTTGCATGGATTTTTGGTCAGAAGTTCTAAGACTAGGCCCAAAGGAGCTCCTTGTGTTTCTCGTTCACTTGTGCTATTACCGTGAGAGCACGTGCAGGGTGGCTGCTGGCCCAAGGAGGACAGAAGACATGTGGAGTGGGGCTGGGCTGTGTGAAGCTGGGCACCAAGCTGACCAGAAGATAGGTGATCAAGAAAAAATACTTTTAGTTCTATGCCATTGAGTTTGGTCTATTGTGTCATAGATCATTATTGCAGCAACAGTTACTAATAATGTACCTTCTTCCAGAGTTTGTGAGGCAGCTAGTGATGCAAGATGGAAATCAAAGGATTGTTATAACATAGAGGAATGTATACCCTGTACCTCCATGCAGAGTTCTGGGGAGGCTGGGCTGGCACCTATGGCTTGGTCTTAAAATCCAAGAAGAGCTTCCTACCTCCCCTGAATCTAATTCTTTAAACCTCACCAATTTTGTTTAGTATGGATTGAAGAAGAAACTAATGGAAGAGAGTAAGAGGGGCAGCAGCGGGACCAGCTTCGGAGGCAAGCACTGCCCATGTCTGTGACAGCTGCGTGAAGGCGTGAGCTGATCCGATCACCAGGAAGCAGGCTGGGGTGACCACAGTAAACATCCTGTTTCTTGCCTCCCCGTCTCTCTCTCCCTCTTTCGTTGGCAGCTTCCATGGCAGAATTAACAAGAACCAAACAGAAAATTATCCAGTTATAAGTGTCCACATCTTAGAAAGCAGTTTAAGAGTCTTCGGACACAAGCCATCCTCGAGTTCTGTTCTCACTAGCAACTGATTTCGTCCTCAGAGGAGGAGGTGGGTGCTCCATCCCTCCAGCTAGAACAGGGTCAGTGCTACAATCGTTGGTGGAGACAGCTGTGCTCAGAAGAGCAGTCTCCATGAGGGGTCTTAGCTGGAACAGCAACAGCACAGAAACAAGATAAGAAGACATATGTGCCTAAGACTTTGGTTTTTTCTTCCAGAAAACATGAGGCTGTGCCCTGGGAAACTCTCAGGGAAGTAGGAAGCATTCCAGTGCATTGAATGACAATTAAGTTTGGCCAAGCGTCTCAAAGAAGGTGTGTACCTGAATAATAGGAGAATACCAAGAAAACACCATTTATTTTGTAAGCAGAGGATGGTAACATTATACAATGATATAAAATATGTTTTGCTTCCAACCTCTAAGCTGTTGTTGGAAATCTATTTGGACTGGTCAGATGACAAAGCTATTCTCTCATCTACAAGATCTTCACATACATAAAGAAATCTTTTCTTATCTTGGCTCCAAATAAAAATTCTATTTTTTTAAATAGACATTTTACCAAATGTCCCATGAATACCTGTGCTTCCAACTCTTTAAAAGATCACTAATGCCTGAGAACACCATGGCACAACAATATTCCATGCTTCGTTTTGTATTACTGAAATGATGGAATGGGGATGGCTTGGCTGATGGACTTTCTGTCCAGGGTCTGTTTCTTCCTGACCTTTGTAATGGGTTTACTTAAGCACATGATGATCATCTCTGCCAATATACATGGGGTCAAGGGTCAAAAGGTTTTCTGCCTGTGATGAGGTGCGCACCACCTCATGAGTGGAGCTAGCCCAGCTTCTTTCTCATCTGGGGCTAACGGTAAAGAACAAGCCTTTGTGATTGACAATGTGAATATCTGTCACTCACGACCTTCCCACTTCTTCTTAGGCACAGACACAGTATCCTTTGCCTCCAGTTTCAGGTCTCAGCTTTTGAATCAGTTTTAACAAGAACAATAATCTAAATTGGACACAGCCTCTATTTAGAGTCTTTTTGCCATAACACTGGCATTCGATTTTCCCAGCATAAGTCCATTCTACTCAAAAGGGCCTGCTCCCATTCTTACCAAGGCTTCTGACTATATCTTTGTCAGCACTGACTGGTGGGTACTCAATAAATATGTATTGAGTGTTGAGAAATGGAAAGATATCCCCATTTTAATAATCACTGAAGGGGTATATCCCAGGACAGAAACTAAGGCTCAGGGGAAGCATGCTTGGAGGAGGTGAGAGTGCTGACAGGGTCCATGCAGGGTGGATAGGTGGAATTCAGGTAGAGAAGCAGGAGGGGGTTGCTCAAGGGAAGACCATGGTGGGAAAGTGACGTGAGCCTAGGCCAGGAGCTGGTAGGAACGTGACCCTGGCTGCTCCCTGAGAATGGTCCTCTGCTTGTGACTACGTGTTCTGAGCAAGTAGCCCCCATGCAGCCAGTTGCTGGGCAGCATCCAGAGTGGTTCAGGCCCAGAGCCATGTGGACCCACGTTCCTCCATGTGAGTCGCAGTGACTCCCTGTGCTCTGAGGTGGTCCACTGTCACACTGTAACTTTAACTCTTCAGCAACACAGCCTCTCAACTTCATTTTTCTTCCTGTGCAGTGGAGATAAGGCCCATTTTACAGGATTTGTTGGTGAAGACTCAGTGAAAAATAAATTTTGTAAAGCTCCAGCACCCTGGTTGCCACATTCTGATCACATGCAGCAAGTGGCTTATATCATTAAGTTTCTTGGTTGAAAGCAACAGAAAGCAACTCTGACTGAGTAGAAAAGCTATTTAATTGAAAGATTTCCAGTAATTGATAAAAACTGTGGGAAGGCCAAAAACCAGACTTCTCAAACAAGCAGGAACCAGAGGAATTTGGGATCATGAAGGGTAGCGGAGGATGGCATACCTGAGAAATACTCCTTTAGGAAGCTGATAGAGATGCCATCATCACTGTTTCTCCAAAACACGGCCATGGCCCGAAACCACTGCCAGACTTTAAGAGCACGGCTGCTCCTTGCCCTGCTCTCCCTGTTCCAGCTGCTCTACATGAGTCTTCAGCATGAAGCATGATTTTCAAGCTCAGAGCCTGTAGCCATATACTCACTTTGAGGAGGAGAGGGGAATATATTTTCCCATTTGTCTTCCATAGAAAGGGTCACAGATTTTTTTCCCCACCAAGACCTAAATGATGAAGATTCCACGAAAAAATCTACATTTGCTGACTCACCAAAAATAAAGGCAAATGCCCATTACACAATGATATTGCCATTTAGAAGGTCATAATCTGCTGCTGTGCTGGCCCCCAAGAAAGCCTTTCTCTCTGCCATTCTTGGTAAACTGCCTCTACAGCATTTCACTGACAGCAAGCACGTATGTCCAGCCACTAAGGACTTGAGATCACAGTGCCCAGAGATCATGTGTTAACTCTCAGTTTCCCCACTGAACTAGAAATACCTTGGAAGCAAGAATCATCTCCAATTTTTTCTGTTTGCAGTAAACACCCAGTGCTTAGCTCATAGTCAGCACCAAATATTTATCACACTAAACTGAATGTCAGGAATAAGACAGGACATTTTTAGTTCTTTGTTTTTAATTTTTACAGAAGTGTCCTAATCTGCCACAAAGATAGTACTAGGTTTAGCTATATGATGATACCAATATTTGACTGTTTTGACCTACACAAACAGCAATTTTATATGGCTCAACTATATATTTAATATTCAGACAGTAAGTCACCCTGAGAAGCTAACATTGAATCTCGACAATTACAAGACTGTCAAGAGGTATCTCCTTAGTTTGCCTCTTTGGGCTGAAGCAATGGGGTCCAGGTTAAGTCCACTGCTAGGTTTGTATAAATGGGGCCATTTTGGTTTAATTAAGATGGAGATTTGCAGTCTTAGAGACTCTGGCAATTTTCTGTTCTATGTGCAGTGTGTGCAGCTCTGTTGTTTCTGTTCTCCAGTCACACAGGGTGAAGTCACTGATATTCTATTGGCTACATTTAAGGAAGGGGGTGCGACCAGAGCCAGGTGTGGACAGCATATCCAGTGTGCTGGATACGTGACCTCAGCCCTGCACCAGCCCAGTGAAGCCTTACTGCGTAGGAAGGGCATGGCAGACAAGGAAGCAGAGCCAGAACTGAGGCTGTTCCACCAGATTCCAGGAGCCATTCCGGGTGTGTAAGTACTGGCCGAAGTCAACAACACCATGCTTTACCAAGCACCTGGCATCTCCCGGTGGGCATCCCTACTAGAAAGAACTCCGGGAAAGTTCCAAGTGCTGAGAAGCCTTGAAAATTGGGCTGGGCCACCATCAGCATAATCCATAGCTAGTGGTCTGTTACTGCTGGCAGTCAAAGCAGTGAGAGTTTACCAAACAGGTCAAAGCCAGCCACAGTATGCTTCTTGTTACTGAAAACTTCCAACAGCCACTTGACTACCCTGCCTTAGCCGCACTCTAGATTCTACCACCTCTTTCACCTGGGTCACCTCAAAAGCTTGCTATACTCACCCACTGTAGCCCTGGATGCACTTTGTCACTAGTGTAATCTTACAAAATTCGAAGCCAGAAAGAGAGAGAGAGAGAGAGAAGGCCCTTATTGGTCCTGTTTCTCTGGAGAACTTTTACTGACAGAGTGTATATCTGTGTAGACATCTATCCATCTCTCTACCTACCTATCTCTTTCTGTCTCCTCCTGTACCTATCATTATATATCTATATGTACTTACAGATCTATAGTTATCTGTGTAAGCAGATAGATGGGTAAATGTATCTATAGATCTATATTATAGATATAGATATATATCTGTGTATGTCTTTCTATATCCATACCCATATTTGTATCCCTTTAGGGAAAAGAAGGCATTTTAACAATTACTATCTTTTTTCTATAAAAATCATATTCAATAAAAACAGCATATTGTGTGTGATGTTTTGAAATATTTCCATCATGGTGTGATATTTTTGCTAAAAATAATGAAAGTTGTGTCATCTATAAAAAGTCTCATATCCTCACATTTTAACCCATTTAAAATATACATTCTATAAAGTGAAATTGCACGTATTAAAGTATTCCATGTCCTTTGACTTCTCCTTTGGAACCAGCTTGGTGTCTCTGGTACCACCTGGCCCTTCATTCTCTCCTGGGCGGTTCAGGCTCTCTTGTGTGACCACATAAACCCCAACAGGCTGCCCTGCCTCTCTCCCAGGATTTATATGCTCTTGTATCACTCAACCCTTTGTGACCTCCTATCTCCATAACTTATATTGTTTCATGCTCAAATATTGTTTTTTATCTGACTTAGTCATAAATTCAACTTAATGGTAAACTGATATATTTTCTCCACTGTCAAGCTTTTCTGCCTCCCTCAGGTGAATTGGGGGGAATTCTTTCTCTAAGCCCATTATCTTTGTATTACAAAGAGTATATTATATTGCAATTGTTCATGTATCTACTTATCAGTCATATCAAGTATTATCCTTACAGGGACCTTATCTTTGTCATATTTTAATCTGTCCCTTAGGAAAGTTCTTTTTAGAAAGATGCTGGGGCTCTGCTATTAAAAATAACTGAGAAATTTTCCTTTTTAGTTCTGAATCTCTACCCCATTTTCCCCCATTCTCCCCTGAAGCTACTGCATTTTTATATGGCATTCCTTGAGTACTTCATTCTTGGCACCCCTTTTAGAGTTTCACTATAGACCACACCTATGCTCCATGTATGTTTAACTGTGTTCACTTAGAGTCATGCATTCCTAGAGGCATGGCTTTCCCACTGAGGCTCTGACAAAAATCTATTATGAAATAGCAGTGTCCCCTGGAGTAGTCAAGAGCTATGACAGGAGGAGCATGCTAAGTATTCTTAATATTGATTATTGATCTTCTCACCAGAGAGTTTTCATACTAGGAGCAGTAGGGAATGTTCCAGACCCCCCGTTGCCTCATACCTCTCAGACCCTTTAAGGCCTAACATTGACCTTAATGCACGGTTCAATTTTCCATATTTGCAATAATTTCTCTGCCAGACCTACATAATATATTTGTGTTCCTACGTGCTGTTTCCACTAAGTGGAGCAGCAATGTCAAAAAATTGTACTACATTATTCAATTTTTATTGAATAGCTAATGTCTGTTCTGTGGCAAGGATTATTGCAACTGGCAGTGTTATCATAATAATTAAATCAGTGAGGTCTGTGTTTCAACCGGGCCACTTGACATTTCGCACGTGTCTATCTCTTTAGCAGCACTGTAGAAAAGATGACTCAGTCTGTTCTGGTACCAAACCAAGGGTTTAAAATCAACCTGGATCTTTCAAGGAGTGGTAATAGTTGCTCAGGACTAAGTTAAGAAGATAGGGATTTCCAGTGTGGGCAGGGGAAGTTCATTCTCTGTGATATGTACCAAGTGTCTGGTTTTCTCTGAACCTCTGTTTAAATCAGTAATTTAGTTCAGTAATTCTCACTTCTACTTGGAGCTCCCAGGGTGATCAGTTTTCCTGGCTTTTTGCTCGTCTACATATCTGAATGGAGCTCACTGCATTTCCTTCTCTTTGATCACTTGATTATATTTCAGTGTACGCTTGGGAAGTCTGATGACCTCAGTTCTCAGAGACACCCAGTAACAAAGCTGAGCCTTGGGCAAGGAAGTTCATTTGATAGGAAGAATGTGGACTTTGGTACTCTGCCGTTTCCAAAAAGATTTCACATCTGGAAAACAGTGACAATAATGGTTTCTATTGTGTGTGCTGAGGAGGCAGCTATTTCATTGTATTCAAAGGCACAGGCTCTTAAGACAGATAGCCTTGGTTCAGATCTCCCCTCCACCACTTACTGCAGAAGTCTTCTTAGACAAGTGACTTTACCTCCCTGCACTTCAGCTTCCTCATGTCTGAAACAAGATAATAATAATAGCGCCTTTTACAGAGGACTCCGGGGTGAATCAATAGTGACTTTAAATAGTACTTAATGGCATGACCATAGTGCTGAGTTCATGAAAACATGATATGAACAACCAATATTAACATAGTCTTTATAACTTGAAACATCTCAATTTCATATTCCCCCTATACCTATGTATTGAATATTTTTATTTTTTATGTATTTTTGTAATGAGTATTTTTTAATGTTCACTTAATTAGTAAAATTTGAGGTTATGAATTAAGCCATAAATTCTACTCCTGAGAAGCTGAATTCTAGCAAGAGAAGTAAAGCATCATGAATTCCAGGCCTTTTAGGGGAGCTGCTGATAAAAAATGATGCAGACATCCTGAAGATACCTTCCAGTGGGAGGAGCGGGGGTTTGGTGGTGTGTGTGGAGGCAAGCTCAGGCTGCACCGTGACAGGCAGTGCACGGAGGGCTCCAGCTTGTGGTTAGGTAGGCAGGAAGGAATGATGTGGCTTCATTTCTTAAAAACAACAAAAAATGAGCTTTTGTTTATTTTTATATTGTTTAAAGTATTCATTACTCTCTCTTTACATAAATATTTATTTAACACCCACAAAATACCAGGCATTGTGCTAGTTTTGCAATATTCACAAATCACTTACAGTAATTTAGCTTACATTCAATGCAGCAGATAGAATGTAAATGAGTAAATAAATAAACGGATATAAATTGTGGTAAGAACTATGGAAGAACCAAAAAGGGACTATGATATATGTCGTATGGGAGGCAGGTTGCAGTACAAATAAGGGGGATCAGGACTGGCTTTGCTGAGGATGTTCAGCTCCGAAAAAGAAGCGACGTTAGAAGAATCTGGAAAATAGAAGTAGGGGTGACTGGGGACCTCTGTGGGGAGGTCACATGGGTAGTGTGTGGGATTGTTCCCACTGTGGCTCAAATTTTACTTCAGTTGCTTCCTGAACATCACTCCTTTGACATGTCGTCCCTCAGATCCTTTGTGTGCTTATCATTAAGGTCTGCATCTTAGTGAGTTTGGGCTTCTATAACAAAAATACCATAGATTGAGCAGCTCAAACAACACAGCTTTATTTCCCTCAGTTATGAAGGCTGGCAGTACAAGATAAATATGTTTCCAGTTCAGTTCTTGGTGAAGGCCCACTTCCTGGTTTGTAGATGGCTACCTTCTCACTGTCTCCTCATTTAGCAGAGAGAGCTGAGCTCTGGTCCCTCGGGCTTCTTATAAGGGCACTAATACCATCATGGGAGCCCCACCCTCATGATCACATCTAACCCTAATTCCCTTCCACATACCTGACCTCCTAATCCTCCACTGGGGATTAGATCTTGACACATGAATCTTGGGACACACAGACTTTCAGTAAATAGCACAATGGCACCAATGAGTTTTCATTATAAAATGTCAGTCAGCTCACATCAGTTCTTTACTCAAAAACCTTTAGTAGATCCTCATTTTACTGAATAAGTGCTAGATTTCATATGTCCTACAGGAAGCCTCCATCTGGTCACAGTGGCCTCCTAGCAGATTCTCAGACATTCTCAGCCTTTGTCCTTGGTCTTCCTCTACCAGAAGTGCTCTTTCCAGCTTTCTGCTGGCCTAAACTCCCTCTCTGTTCCCTCCAAGTCTTTGCTTAAGCCCAACTTTCAATTAAGCTCACATGGCCACTCGGCTGACTACTGGCAGCTGCTCACCCCACCACTTCATGCCTCTTGCCCAACATGGTACATAACCTACAGTTTGTCATGATATTTGATAATAGAGTCTCTACCTCCTCTAATAGAATATATATCCCGAAAGAAAAGGGTTATGTCTATTTAGCTCACTGATTTATCCTGAGCACCTAAAATAGTGCATGGCACAATAGGTAGTCAGGATTTATTTACTGACTAGATGAACAAATGACTGAGTAGATGGCAAGTTATTAAAGTTACTATTGTTGAATTATTATTTTAACTTCTCAATTGGACAGTATTTCAAAGAGACTATCAAGAATATAGATATCACCTAGGTGCCTGAACTAGATAGTCCAAAGAGGTAATTTAATATTATTTTGGAAAGTAAGGATTTTTTTCTCTGTTTCCCTTTCTTGGTCCCCTTTACACCAGCAACTACATAAATTCCAAATATAAACTATATATTAAAAATAATCAATTACATTTAACAGATTGAACTTGGCTTATGGGAAGATGAACTGTAGCTGTCTAATTAAAGAATTATTGTAGAAGGTAAATGTTGTAGGAAAGACCCTTTTAGGCCTTCACTTACTATACTATTTCATCATGCTTTAATTACTCCAGGTGATTTGTGGTCCCAGACAGAGTCCATGCATTATGGGGGCTTTAATTGCTGTGATTTTCCATTATGCAGAAAAGTTTTGTGCAGGATAGAGAAAAGAATTGGGCAAGGAGGATCATTTCTACAACTAGAAGGGGGATGGGGCCCCAATTCCAAGGAGGGAGACACCCATTTTAGAGAAGATGAATCTTTTATGTGGTGCTCACATTGTCACCTGATATAAATTAAAGGAAATGGACTGTTCAAAGGTTAGAGGAAGTCAAATGCAGAGAAAGTGCTTTCAGGATGAAGAAAGGGAATAGTGAGACACTGGGAACTTTTGGAAGATGACAGTATGATAGGTGAGACAGAGGCCTCCTCCCTAAACACATATAATATGAAAATACAGTTAATACAATTAATCCTAAAAGGGGAACAGCAAAGAAGGCTGTGCCAGACTGCATACACCTGGAGAAAAGAGCAGAACTGACAGAACAGGGTAATGTACCGAAGCCATGATCTGGCGGGACCCAAGGCTTCCCCCACCCAAGCTCACTGGTGGGAGGAAAAGAAACAGAGTGGGGAGGGGGTGGAAGCCTAGTAATGCTGAACACACAACCCTGGAGATATGCTCTGACAGCACGAACTTACATTGCATGGTGCTTTGGAGATTAGTGGGGTTGGAAAGCTAAGACAGGCAAAACACTTGGAAAGACTGTGACTTCAGCTGTTTGTGGAAAACAGGGATCCACATACAGCTGCTCTGGTACAAAAGAAATGTAGGCAGTCTGAGAGACTTCCTAACAGAGAGAGTGCAGCTAAGTGGGCAAGGATTGCACAGAGCTTGCTGCTCAAGAGAAAGGACAGGTGAACAAAACTGTCCAGGCACACTCTGTACAGCAGATTGGGAACATTCAGGAGCTTCAAGTGCTCCATCTCACTGGATATCTATGCAGCTCTGAGGACCCCCACTGTGATACACAGCCTGCTGCACCTTTCTCCCACTCCCAGCTGGTGGGTACCAGCTCACAAACATGCAGATCAAGCCCTAGCATCAGGCCAGCCAGAGGGAAGCCCCACCTATGACATTTACAAAAACAAAGCATAGAGGCTTACATCTATGTGCCTGTTCCACTGGTTCTTGCAGTGTGACAGGCATAGCAGCTGGGAAGCAAGAAACAGCTCTTTCATATCCCCAGGTACCAGCACCACTCCCCTGTGACCCCTGACATCACTCCAGGGACTGAGCACCTCCAGACAGTAGAGCTTCTGTACACTAGAGGGTGCCACATACAGAAATGAAACATCAAAGGAACTTGTATCAAACCAAAATACCACAAAAATGAGAAAAAGAACCTAATGAAACTGAACTAATGAATCCTCTTGAAAGATATTTCAAAATAAAAATCATAACCATGTTGATGCAGGTACAGAAAAATATTCAAGAACTGAGCAATGAACTCAGGATGCAGATTCAATCATTAAGAAATTCAATATCTGAAATGAAACATACACTGAAGGGATTTAAACATAGATTAGATGTGATAGAAGAGACAGTTAATGGAATAGAAATTAAAGAAAAGGAATAAAAGGAAGGTGAGGCACAGAGAAAAAAGGATCTCTAAGAAGGAAAGAATACTGAGAGAACTGTGTGACCAATCCAAACAGAACAATATTTGCATTATAGGGGCACCGGAAGAAGAAAAGAGAGGAAAAGGGAAAGAAAGTGTTTTTGAGGAGGTAATTGCTGAAAACTTCTCCAATCTGGGGAAGGAAATACCCTCTCAGGCCATGGAGGTGCACAGATATCTCAACACAAGAGACCCAAGAAAGACAATACCAACACATATAATAATTAAAATGGCAAAGATCATGGATAAGGACAGAATTTTAAAAGCAGCCAGAGAAAGAAAAAAGATCACATATGAAGGAAAACCCATCAGGATTCCCTCAGACTTCTCAACAGAAATCTTACAGGCCAGAAGGGAGTGGCATGATATATTTAATGCAATGAAACAGAAGGGCCTTGAGCCAAGAATGCTCTACCCAGAAAGATTATCATTTAAATTTGAAGGAGGGATTAAACAATTTCCAGATAAGCAAAAGCTGAAACAATTTACCTCCCATAAAGCACCTCTATAATGGATTTTGGAGGGACTGCTTTAGATGGAAGTGTTCCTAAAGCTGAATAGCTGTAACCAGAGGCAATAAAACCAAAGAAATGAAAGTAGAAAAATTAATTACTAAGCAGATGTAAAATCAAACCAACTAACCTCCAAGTCAGACAAGGGATAGACAAAGAGTACAGACTATGACAACTAATATATAAAGAATGGATAAGGATGAAAAAGGAGTGAAAAAAAAGAACCTTTAGATTTTGTTCGTAATAGCATAGTGAGCGAGTTAAATTTGACTTTTAGATAGTAAGTTCCCCTTCAACCTTTGATAAACACAGATCTAAAGACTGCAATGGCAATAAGTATATACCTATTGAAAATTACCCTAAATGTAAATGGTCTGAATGCATCAATCAAAAGACATAGGGTCACTTAATGGATTAAAAAACAGGACCCATATATATGCTGCCTACAAGAGACTCACTTCAAACCCAAAGACATACACAGACTAAAAGTGAAGGGATAGAAAAAGATATTTCATGCAACTAATAAGAAGAAAAGTGCAGTAGTTACAGTACTTGTATCTGACAAAATAGACTTCAAAACAAAGAAAGTCACAAGAGAAAAAGAAGGACTTCACATAATGATAAAGGGGTCAGTCCAACAAGAGGATATAACTATAAAAAAAACCTATGCACATAACACAGGAGCACCTACATACGTGAAACAAATACTAACAGAATTAAAGGGGAAATAGAATGCAATGCAGTCATTTTAGGATACTTAAACACTCCACTCACTCCAAAGGACAGATCAACCACACAGGAAATAAGTAAGGAGACAAAGGCACTGAACAACACATTAGAACAGTTGGACCGAACAGACGTCTACAGAACACTTCACCCAAAGGCAGCAGAGTACACATTCTCAAGTGTACATGGAACATATTCAACAATAGATCATATATTAGGCCACAAAAGGAGCCTCAGTAAATTCAATAAGATTGAAATTGTACCCACCAGCTTCTCAGAACACAAAAGTATGAAACTACAAATCAATACACAAAGAAAATGAAAAATACCATAAACACATGGAGGCTTAACAACATGCTCCTAAATAATCAATGGATCAATGACCAAATAATAGAAACAGAGATCAAGCAGTGTATGGAGAAAAATGACAACAATAATTCAACAATGCAAAATTTGTGGGATGCAGTGAAGGCCATGCTAAGAGGGAAGTATATTGCAATACAAGCCTACCTCAGGAAAGAAGAAAATCCTATATTAATGGTCTAAACTCACAATTAACAGAACAAGAAAAAGAAGAACAAATGAGCCCAAAGTCAGTACAAGGAGGGACATAATAAAGATTAGAGCAGAAATAAATAAAATCAAGAAGAATAAACAATAGAAAAAATCAATGAAACCAGGATATAGTTCTTTGACAAAATAAACAAAATGATTAATCATCTAGCAAGACTTATCAAGAAAAAAAGAGAGTCTACACACATAAACAGAATCAGAAATGAGACAGGAAAAGTCACTGTGGACACTACAGAAACACAAAGAATTATTAGAGAATACCATGAAAAATTATATGCTAACAAACTGGACAACCTAGAAGAAATGGACAACTTTCCAGAAAAATACAATCTTTCAAGGCTGACTCAGGAAGAAACAGAATATTTGAACAGATCAATTAGCAGCAACGAAATTGAATTGGTAATCAAAACACTACCTAAAAATAAAACTCCTGCACCAGATGGCTTCACCACTGAATTTCATCAAACATTTAGTGAAGACCTAATATGCATCCTCCTTAAAGTGTTCCAAAAGGTAGAAGAGGAGGGAACACTCCCAAACTCATTCTATTAGACCAATGTCACTCTACTACCAAAACCAGGCAAAGACACCACAAAAAAAGAAAATTACAGACCAATATCCCTGATGAACATAGATGCAAAAATACTCAACAAAATATTAGCAAACCAAATTCAAAAATACATCAAAAAGATCATCCATCATGATAAAGTAGGATTTATTCCAGGGATTCAAGGATGGTACAATATTTGAAAATCCATCAACGTCATCCACCATATAAACAAAAAGGACAAAAAACACTTGATCATCTCCATAGATGCTGAAAAAGCATTCAACAAAATTCAATGTCCATTCATAATAAAAACTCTCAACAAAATGGGTATAGAGGACAAGTACCTCAACCTAATAAAGGCTATATGTGACAAACCCACAGCCAACATCATACTTAACAGTGAGAAGCTGAAAGCTTTTCCTTTAAGATTGGGAACAAGACAAGGATGCCCACTCTCCCCACTTCTATTCAACATAGTTCTGGAGGTCCCAGCCCTGGCAATCAGACAGCACAAAGAAATAAAAGGCATCAAGATTGGTAAAGAAGAAGTTAAACTGTCCCTGTTTGCAGATAACATGATATTGTACATAAAAAATTTTAAAGAATCCACTGAAAAACTACTAGATCTAATATATAAATTCAGCAGAGATACAGGATACAAAATTAATACACAGAAATATGTTGCATTCCTATACAGTAAGGATGAACTAGCAGAAAGAGAAATCAGGAAAATAATTTCATTCACAATTGCATCAAATGAATAAAATATGTAGCAATAAACCTAACCAAGTGAAAGACTTATACACTGAAAACTACAAGACATTCATGAGAGAAATTCAAAAAGATACCAGTAAGTCAAAACACATCTGTGCTCATGGATAGGAAGAATTAATATTGTCAAAAGGGCAATCCTGCCTAATTCAAGGCAATCCCTATCAAAATACCAACAGCATTCTTCAACAAACTCAAGAAAATAGTTCTAAAATTCATATGGAACCACAAAAGACCCTGAATAGCCAAAGCAATCCTGAGAAGGAAGAATAAAGCAATAAAGCATCCAGGGGTTGGGGGAATTTAGCTCCCTGACTTCAAGCTCTACTGCAGAGGCACAGTAATCAAGACAATTTGGTACTGGTACTCTTACGCAAACTGATTCATAGATCAATGGAAGAGACTAGAGAGCCCAGATATTAACCCAAGCATATATAGTCAATTATTATACAATAAAGGAGCCATGGATATACAATGGGGAAATGACAGCCTCTTCAACAACTGGTGTTGGCAAAACTGGACAGCTACATGTAAGAGAATGAAACTGGATCACTGTCTAACCCCATACACAAAAGTAAACTCAAAACAGATCAAAGATCTGAATGTAAGTCATGAAACCATAAAATTCTTAGAAGAAAACATACGCAAAAATCCCTTGAATATAAACATGAGTAACTTTTTCCTGAACATATCTCCTCAGGGTAGGGAAACAAAAGCAAAAATGAACAAATGGGACTACATCAAGCTAAAAAGCTTCTGTACAGCATATGACAGCATCAGCAGAATAAAAAGGCTTCCTGATGTATGGGAGAATATATTTGTAAATGACATATCTGACAAGGGGTCAACATCCAAAATATATAAAGAACTCACATGGCTCAACTCCCAAAAAGCAAATAACCCTATTAAAAATTCAGCAGAGGATATGAACAGACAATTCTCTAAAGAAGAAGTTCACATGGCATACAGGCACATGAAAAGATGCTCCACATCGCTAATTATCAGGGAAATGCAAATTAAAATCACAATGAGATATCACCTCACACCTGTTAGGATGGCCAACGTCAAAAAGACTAGGAACATCAAATGCTGGCAAGGCTGCAGAGAAAGGGAAACCATTTCTACTCTGCTGGTGGGAATGTAAACTAGTTCAACCATTGTGGAAAGCAATATGGAGGTTCCTCAAAGAACTAAAAATATAAATATCATTTGACCCAGGAATTCCACTCCTAGGAATTTACCCACAGAAAGCAAGTTCTCAGGTTCAAAAAGACATATGCACCCCTATGTTTATTGTAGCTCTATTTACAATAGCCAAGAAATGGAAGCAACCTAAGTGTCCATCAGTAGATGAATGGATAAAGAAAAGGTGGTACATATACACATTGGAATACTATTCAGCCATAAGAAAGAAACAAATCCTACCATTTGCAACAACATGGATGGAGCTAGAAGGTATTATGCTTAGTGAAATAAGTGAGGCAGAGAAAGACAAATACCAAATGATTTCCCTCATTTGTGGAGTATAAGAACAAAGCAAAACTGAAAGAACAAAAGAGCAACAGACTCACAGACTCCAAGAAGGGACTAGCGGTTACCAAAGGGGAGGGGTGGGGGAAGGTGGGTGGGGAAGGAGAGAGAAGGGGATTGAGAGGCATTATGATTGTTGTGGAGGATCATGGGGAAGACAGTGTAGCATAGAGAAGACAAGTAGTGACTCTGTGGCATCCTACTACACTGATGGACAGTGACTGCAGTGGGGTATGAGGGAGGACTTGATAATATGGTTGAATGTATCAACCAAATTGTTTTTCTTGTGAAATCTTCATAGGAATATATATCAATGACACCTTAATAAAATAAAATAGTGAGCACTGGCTTCGGGTAGTGTCTGGGCCTTCTAGGGAGGGATTGGCTTCAAGTACTGACTGACTTATATATTACATGCATGAACAACAGCAGTGATTTAGTCCCTCTGAGCCTCAATCACCCCATCTCTATATGAAAATATTTCACATAGTGTTATGAGACTTAGCTGACATAGATATACAATGCTCTTAGCATGTGTAAAAACAAATGTTAAGGTTTACTTTCCTTCTTTATCAGCAAAATGAGAGACTTGTACAGTCTCTTTTTTTGACGAGCATTTGCCATGCCACTATAACCTCCTCTATGCTTTACAAAACATGCTAATTTCCATATCTTATAAAATTTTCACAATTCATGGGAAACCTGGTATTGCGCCCATTTTCCAAAGTATTAAATTAAGATACAGATAGGTAAAGGGATGTCTCCAAGTTTATCTGCTAGAACTTTGGTAGAACCTGCTTTGCAACCCTTTATACTATATCATACCTCCATTTAATAAATAGTGATTTTCCTAAAATGTATATATTCAGATGTCACCTCATAGTTGATAATTAACAGTCAGATTCACAAGGATCTAGCATTTAAATAGATGGTAAAAGGAACATAAATAGTGGATAAGTATAGTCATTTCTAATATTCGTATTTTTGTCTCAGAGAAAAAACACATCTAAGACATATTAGAGAAAAACTAATTCCCACCCTTTGTTCCTGATTACAGCCAAGAGCAATTAGAGATAAAACTCTGAGAAATCCTATGATTTATCTTTTGCACATCTAGAGGCTTACTAAAATAGGAATCGGTTAATCAATTAATTTATGCTTCAAACTCAATACACTGTAAGAGCATGGCTTCTATTGATAGAATGCCTGGCTTAAATTCCATCTATGTCTGTGGTTATGTGACTTTCAGAAGGCACTCAACTTCTCTGAGCTACAAGTTCTTCATTCATAAACCAGAAAAAAACACTACTTACTGTGAGAATTAAATTTGGAAAATATATTTAATATATACAGATTTATTTATCAGTATGGTGCCTGCATGTAATAAACACTCTGTACAAACAGCTACTATTGGTATTATTAGCAAGAAAAATTACATCAGTAAAATTTCTGTTCCATGAATCAGCAATCACAATTTATCCAACAGAAGCAATACCTAACAGGAAAAACAAAAACAAAAACAGGAATGAGAGTAAAAAGCCCTTTAAAGGTAGAAGACTGATCGTGTAAACTATAGAGTCAAGAGTTATTGTTTCCCCTACAATTGATGTAGAAAGTTTAAGAGTTATAGGATTAAAGTAGGAAACCTAATAAACTCAACTAAATTGAAAGAGATATTTTTCCAAACCTGAATATATCTTTGTTAATTATAATATTTCACCTTTGTGGTGAAATAATCCAGAAACATGAGTTGAGGAATATTATATAATGTTATAAGTTTCTAAGCTTGACTTTTCCAGTATGAAATTATTTTTTCCTTGATGGTATAAGGGGAAGGTACAGAACAACACAGAGGTTTTGGAAAGCAGGTTGGCAAAACTAAAGTTATTGAATAAAATTAACTTGTCAGTTATAAATTGTTATTTATAATAGTAAATAAATTAAATTCCTCATAGTAGTCTTAGGAAGTATATTTTATTAGCTTATTTTTTATTTTTTTAAATTTAAAAACAGATTAGTAATACTCATATGTTCCAATAGGATATTCTGGAGATATTAAAATGAAATAACATAGAAAGTGTTCTTAATGACATTTCAAGATGTTCGTATTTTAATACTAAAGAGGAACAAAACCACATTACTACGTGGGTTATGTAAAATCTCAATGATATAAAACTATTCATAGGAAAAATCTATGGCAGTACTTAATTCCAAGAATCAATTATGAATGAGAGTTTATTTTATTTTGCTTCATTATTTAATTTAATTTGAACTACTACAAAGAAAGCATTTGCCATTTACAAACAGAAAATAACATAGTATTTTTAAATAAGTCATCTCTAGAGGAGGGAAAATAAGAGGTCATATATTTTTCTCCACATGGAGTTAAAAGTAACCTCAGTTTCACTGGTTATGTGCTTTGTACTCAAACTTTACCAACCCCGAAACACCATGACAGCAAAATCTCCCCCTGTCCCTGTCTGACTCCTACATGAAAAAAGAAACAAGCTTTGTTTGCATCTGTCTTATCTTTTAATAATTGTATTTCAAATTATAGCTGTTTGTCAAAAACTTTTAAACTTATAGCTGTGGATCTATAAGTTCCATGACCTGTCTCCCTTGGAAAGGGCTGATGTGATTAGAAACACTCCATTATCAATCATTCAACTCCAGCTCATGCGTTCTCTCCCTCTCATCAATTACTCTGAATATTTTAGACAAAAGATAGACCAACCCTACCTGCTCTCAACGACATTGCTGTCCTTGTGAAATCTTAAGTCTTCCCTTAGAAGGAAGTTTCCTGAAGAGATTTCTTTGCATCTGCCAGTTAAAGGGAAGCTAATTCTTATACTCTCCATGGAATTAGCAATAGATTGTGACAACTGTGGATAAAAGCATCCTATTTGGAATAGTGACTTCTCTGACATTTAATGAGGTCTGTAGTTGTTTTTTCTTTCTGAGGTCAGGAGAATAGTACATTCCAAAGTGTTCCATGTGAAAGTGGTCTGCAAGGGAGCAGCTCTCCCTGTCTCCTTTCCCTAGGAGAGACCTCTGTAGGCAATGGAGTGTAGGCAATTGGCAAGAGTGAAAAAATGTTTCCATGTATTTCTATTTATTTTCTCATGCATAAAGATGGTGTTTGGCGGCTGCTCCTTATCTCTCCATCTAGCATCCTTGCCTGATTTCAGAGGAATCATTTGTCCCAGGGATTACCATGGGAGAGAATTTCAGGGCTGCTCTGCTCACCTTTCTGTCTGGAAACTTATAATTAGATAGTTCCTTACTTAGCTCTCCCCATATCCTTTAGCCATTGATGAATCTTATTTCACCTTCTGATGTGGTAATTGACTGCATATGTGTCATTATTCCAAATTTTTCTCTAAGAATATTTGTGGTCCAGAAAAAACATCTTACTTTTCTTTGAGTAGATGATGACAATTCAGCTTAATAATGTTTAGATCCATGGAAACTTAGTCTAATTGTTTTAAATCAAATTAAATCTGAGGACCCACTGACCAAAGCAGTAGCTAATTCAATCTACTACTGTATTATGGGGACTACCTGTCTTCCTTGGGAACTAAGGCCACACGTCCAAAATACAAAAGGGTTGTGATTTTTAGTCATTGGTGGGCACCACCCTTACCTTGTTCCTTTTTCCACAGTGCTGTCAGAGTGTTGGTGCAGAGACCCTCAGCAAAGTGCTCAGAGGTTTCAGTCTTCATATCAAGTCCTGGCTGATATTCTCAAGCCATTCTGTACCTAAGGAGCACAGATTTCTACAGTTCCTACACCTCTCCCCTGCGGTTACCTTCCATTATCTCACCTCTGTCTCTCCTAGGATGGGGCTCCTGAATGATGTTCTCTCATCCTCCTTGAAGAGCTGTCACCTCCCAAATATGCCCTGACTAGGTAGTATGTTTTAGGCCCTGCCACATCTCTTTACAGACTTGAAACACAAAAGCATTAAGAACCCACTGGATGAAAGCATTTTCACAGAGATGATGTTGTATTTAATTTTCACAACCCATGAATTGGGTAAAAGGGATCTACACTTCATGGATAAGGAAACTGAGAGTCAGAGAGTCTTATCATGGAAGTCTTAGACTAGATCTGATTGCAGGGTACAAGCATCCCATTTATCTTTCAGCCTTCCTGTGCTACATAGGCTGACCAACTATCGAAGTTTGCACAGGATTGCATAATTTCCTAGGACATAAGGTTTAACCTGAAACAGTCCCAGTTAAAGCAGGGTAAGTTGGTCAACCTGCTACTATGCACACCATGGCTCCTATCCTGGAGGCCCCAAACAGGGTCATTGAGCTTGTACAATATTTGAAGTGTTTCAAAAGCTTAACAAAATCATTTTTATTCACATTTTACTCATTAATTTTGTGTCTGAGTCATTATTTCTACTTTTCCCCATTTTCTTTTACTTTCTTCCACTGTTTTTTAAATATTATATTTGATTTGACATCATACCTGCTGCCCACCAAAAGGCACGCACATTCCTTATCAAGCAGTCCTCAGCAAGAATGGCCTCTCTCTTTCTGATTCCAGTCCCTTTTAGCATATCTTTAAGAGACATCTGGGGATCATGGAAGTTTAAGTTAGATTTGGTTTCAGATTCAAGCTCTGTCACTTTTGAATAATGTCGCGACTAGTAAATCATTTAAATTCTTGTATTTTAGTTTCATTAGATAACAACATTCTACATTCCATCCATGTCATACCTTTCTGAGGTTCAAATTTGGTGTTCTACACAAAAGTGATTAAAAACTTTAGGTAAGAATATACCAACCATGAAGTAATTTTTTTCTGCCTACAGAGAGGATAATGGCCCTATTTTTTATGAGATCTTGCTAAGAAGAATAACCATATCTTGTAAAAATGCATGTCTGAATTAGCATTATTTTGATCAATCAATCATTGACTTATAATAGATAGTGCAGGGGACCTTTCAATCTACAGTGCATTTCCACTTAGTTTCCTGGGAGATACCCTATTGTGATCATTGGGCCCTTGGTACAAATTTACTATTGACTTCATCTGTCCTGCAGAATCATCAAACACTTGTCTGAGTGACTTTGCTGGTCATCATGGTCTCTTGCCTCAGCTTAGACTGGTAGGCCTGGATCACCCTCGGAATTGTTCATTGATAAATCATCCACATCAGGCTCTACCACTGTTGAACAGAGTGAAAAAAGCCTTTTGCACAATGGCAGAAAACAAAATATTTGAACATAGGACGTATATCTGGATAGACCATACCCTGGGGCATAAAACAAATTCTGACAAATTTAAAAGAAGTGACATCATACTGAATGTATTCTCTAACCATACTGCAATTAAACTATAAATTAATCATAAAAAGATGAAAGGAAAATTCCAAACAGTTGGAGACTAAAAAACACACTTCTAAATATTTCAAGAGTTGAAAAGGAAGTTTCAGTGGAAGTTTTACAAATGCAATGAACTGAATAAACATGAAAATGCAAAGCTTTGACAACTTAGATGAAATGGACTAATTTATTGAAAGACAGAGACTACCATAATTCACCCATTATGAAATAGAAAGCTTGACTACCTTATAGTTATTAAGGATATATTTGTAATTATAAATTCCTCAAAAAGAAATGTCCAGAGTCACATGATTTCATTAGCAAATTTTACCTAACATTTATGAACAGTAACAGCAATTTTATACAATCTCGGACAGAAATAGATGAATTGGACTTCATGAAACTTTTAAATGTTTGCTCAATGAAAGACCCTATAAAGAACAGAGGATGATGAGCTACAGTGTGGGAGAAAATATTTGCAAGCCACATATCTGAAGAAGACTAGTATCTAGAATATATAAAGAAATCTCAAATCTCAACAATTACAACTTTAAAAGTATAAATGAAAAAAAACATTGATCCAAGTAGACAGTGGATATAGAGAGGAGAAATAAGCACATGAAAAGATTTTCAATGTTGTTAGTCACGAGGGAAATGCAAATCAAAACCACAATCAGATATCATAACATACCTATCAGAAAGGCCAAAAAAAAATTAGTGGCCACATAAAATGCTGGGAAGAATGTGAAAAAATTCAATCACTTATACATGGCTAGTGGGAATATAACAAAGTACAGCCTCTCTGGAAAACATTTTGGTGGTTTCTTCAATAACTAAGCATGTAAACACCATGATCCATCAGCTATGTTCATGGGCACTTATCCCAGATAAATAAAAACTATATACCAATATTTTTAACAATGTAATTTGTAATAGCCCCAAACTGGGAACAAACCTGATACCTTTACACAATTGATCAAATTGCAGTACATACATACCATGGAGTACTATTCAGCAATAAAAAGGAATACAGTATGAATAAATGCAGTAACACGCATCCAGAGTATTAGGCTAAGTGAAAAAATCCAATCTTAAAAGGTTATATTCTATATAACCTTATAAGGTCATGATTCAATTTGTAGAACATTATTCAAATGAAGGAATTACAGAAATGGATAACAGATTAATGGTTGCCAGGGTTAAAGATGGGGATGGGAAGGAAGGAAGTATGCTAAATAGGTGACACTAGGGACTGCTGTGGGGATGCAAATATTCGTTCTAGGTCTTGACTCTAAAGGTATCAGGAACTGGTTGTAATATTGTACTACAGTTTGACAAAATGTTACCATTGAATAAAATTGGGTACAAGGTACAAGGGATCTCTCTGCATCATTTATTAGAGATGAAGGTGAATTTGGAAATTATCTCAAAATAGAAAATAATTTAAAAATGCATACCCAATTGTTTCTGATTGAGGTGATATCTAAGCAAACAAATAAAGGAGAAAAGAAAAAAGAGAAAAAAGGAAGGAAGTTAGAGAGAGGTGGGGAGGGAGGACAGGAGAGAGAAAGAACGCAAGAAAGAAAAGGGAGGAAGGGAGGAAAGAAGGAAAGAAGGAAAACCAATGTTCACTGCTTTAAAGGCACAATTCATATCAGTTGTTTAAACAGGATGTGGTTAAAATTAAAGCAGATTGAAGGATCAGTCTTCATGCAAATTCAGGTAGAGATCGTCTATATTAAAAAGCCATGAAATACACATAAATCATAAAGGTATTTATGTCCAATACTGTATTAACACAATGGTGAGACTATTGATGGGGATGTCTGAATTCGATATTGCACTTTACTTTTACAATGAACTTTCAGGAATTTATTGCTAAGATCCCACATTCATTTACTTATTCATTTATTCAATACTGATTCATTGATTATGATGTGAGCAATTGTTATGATTGGCTAAGGGAGGAAGTGAAAAGACACAGTTTCAATAGTTTGTATTTTTATAGTCAGACTTGTCCCACCACATAAACAGAAAATAAAAAGGTCGGGTAGAATTTAGAGCCAACAGAGTGAAAGTCTTTCTGAAGCTTGAGAACCAAAAGGTAGAAATAGGAGACTCCCTTTTTTCCTAGTATGTAAGTACATTTTGAAATAGGTTCGGATTAAGGAATATTTCAGTTATGTCTTTCTGTGCAACCCGCCACCTCAAAACTTAGTCTAAAACAATCATTTTACTATCTGTCATATGTTCTCTGGGCCAGAAACTCAGACAAGGTACAGCACATATGGCTTATATCTCTTCCATAATATCTAGAATTGCACCTGGAAAGACTCAAAATCTGGAGATAAATCATCTGAATGCATCTTCACTCACATGCCTGTTGGTTGATTTTGACTATCTGCTCAAATGTCAGCTGGGGCAGTTGGCTGGAATGCCTACTTTTTGGCCCCTCCATGTGGCCTTCCGATGTGTTAGTTTGGACTCCCTCACAGCATGGATTCTGAGTTCTCAGAGTAAAGAATTCCCAGAGACTGAGGTGCCAAATAAAGAAAGCCATGACCACTACTGTATTCTGTTGGTCAATCAGTCACAGAGCCCAGATTCAAAGAGACAGGAACCATAACCCATTTGTTTAGAGAGAATCATCAAAGACTTTTGAGGCCACATTTTAAAATCATCACAGTCATGCCCCTGGTCACACATTACTTACATTGTTACCAAATGCAAAATAAACTCTCTACATACCATGAACCCCAAAAGCCCCATCTTATAAAAGCATCAGGCTTAAGTTCAGGGCAGGATCTCATCCTATAAGCCAAGTTCAGGACACATAAATTTCTTCAGGTGCTGATTATCAAAGGATTTTAGGACCATATTTAAAACCACCACAGGGAAGAATCAGATAAGAAACTCCATGTGTCAAGGAACAGAAACGTAGGGTTGAAATAATGTGGATGTGATGTAGACCATTACATCACTGTGGAAGGTATTTCACGACAACAGCTTTAATTATGTGAAGAATGTAGATAAATATGACAGTGCTCATTGGAAACAGGATTCACAGAATATGCCAAATTTTTTGGAACTTTTTAGTTGAAACATTTGCATTTTTGAAATAAGTTGTACTGAAAGGAGTTATTTAATATTTAAAGGAGCTATTATATCTTTGTTACTCCAGAAAGGGTTTTTTTTAATCTCCAAAATAAGAATGGGTTTTATGAGTGATACAGAACTAAAGTTTTTTTGTTGTTGAATCAGTGGCCCATCAAATATGGCTTGACTAATCCTCTCAGAGAATCACTTTTAAAAATATCCATGTCACCAGAGATTACACAGGCTACATAACAGGGTAAACTTGGTGTCAATGAAGCAGGACCACATGCATTTTTAACCCGTGGACCAGCTGTTTTACAGAACCTGTCCTCCACACATAAATACTTAGACCCAAGTTCCCCATATGAAGACACGTCTCTGACAGCACTAACACAAAAGGAAAGCCATAATTTCATCATATCATTGTGACATTGATAATAGAAATGACATAATAACTGTAATATACCAGTGTACTTTCATTATACATTCCTGGACGTTATACTGGGCATTAATGTAGAAGAAGTCTAGGAACATGGAATCTAGATTGTAAAGTATCTTGCTGGGATATGGTATGAAGCAAATACAGTGAATCTCTTGGTGCATCTGTAGCCCAGCAAGGGAATCTGCTTGTTGATCTCTTTGAATGAGGGCCCAAAATCCCCTTAGGAAGGCAAGTGACTAAATAGTGAGGGCTGCATCTAGACCAGGCTTTAATGCAAGCAGCCATCAGCAATCTTTCTTATGTCTTATCAGTCAGAAGAGGATAAGTAAGAATATTACCTGACAAGAGAGGACTTTAAAAGACTGAAACCTCATCTAAGTAGGGTCAAAGATTAAGACAATGTGTATAATATTTGTGGCACCTACACTGTCCATCTGTAAAATGCAAAAAAAAAAAAAAATCTGTCCCAGGTTCCTAGAGAGTGATGGGCACTCACATAGAATCCAGCGAGTCACAGGTAATCATGAGTTCAGTATATTCGGGACGGTACCAGCTCCAGTCTGCGTTCCTACTGTGGTCATCATGTCTCTTTTCTTTCTGAAAAGTCCAGTTTGGATGATATTGTGCACTGAATGTTTGTGCCCCCCCTAAATTTATATATTTAAATCTGAGCCCCCAAAGTGATGGTATTAAGGGGTGGGGTCTTTAGGAGTTCATGAGAGCAGACCCCTCATGAACGGAATGAGTGCCTTCTGATGAAGAGGCAAGAGAGAGTTCCCTTCCTGTCTCTGCTCTCTGTCCTCTGAGGATGTAATGAAAAGGCAGCCAGTCTGCAAGGCAGGAAGGGGACCTCATGAAAACCTGACAAGGCTGGCACCCTGAGTTCTAGCCACCAGAAATGTGAAAAGTAAAGCTCCATTTTTGAGAACCCCCTAACCCGTTTATAGTATTTTGTTATAGCAGCCCAAGGTAAGACAGATGATAGATGCCATGGTCATCCCATTGAGTAGGACCCCCTGGGGTCATATTTTAAAATTTTGACAGATATCTTCTTCTCAGAGGGAATTGTAAAAGCATATCAGAGTCCACATCCCATTCTTCCTTGGTTTTCTAAAATATCCTTACTCTTTATGGTATTAAATATTTTATTATTTACTATTTTACTATTAAATGCTTTTTATTTACTAAAATTAAATATTTTTTTAAATTTACTAAATTTAAAGAGGTTCAGAGTCTACATGACCATTGCACCTGAGACAGGGGTTGTGTTTTGTTCACTCTGTATACACAGCACTAGTTACTGTGTTTGAGCCAAAAATCAATAAATGGTTTTTCAGTGAAAGGATTTTGCTCTTCACTCTTTTTGAGGATACAATTAAGGCTCAGGAAATAAATGGCCGTGCTGTGTGTAGTCATTTGATCAGGTTCTAAATGTGCTTCTTTGGACCAGAACATTCACAGCCAGAAGTAATAAGCTCTCTCTATGGAAAGGATATAGTTTCTCTGAGAAATTTGAATCCAGCTTTTTACCACTTCGAGGCAAAGGCAGTCCTTGCCTGAGATTTCCTTTTAAATGATTTATTAATGCAGTCACATCTGACAGTTTGAACATTTTAATTTTGCTTGATCCAAATGCTGCTTTTGACGCTGTTGATTAGAACATTCGCTTGGATCACTGAATATTGTCAGCTTAGTCGCATTGACTTAGAGTGGGTTTCACTCATGTTTGCTCAACAGCAATCACTTTTCCCAATGAGGGGCCTCTTTCCTTCTCCTGCTCTGACATAATATGTGGGGTCTTCTTATTGGAGAGGCCTGGCTTCATGCATCTCTCCATGCGGCATCTCCAGATAAGGCTGCAGCCCTCTGAGGTAGAAGAAAATTTGGTGGAGTGGAAAGCAACCTTTGATGTCAGGCTTAAGGCACTCAGGTTCTGCCACCAGGTAGCAAGTTACTCGAACCTTCATCTCCTTTAGTTCCCCGTCTCTAAGTAGAGTAGAGATAATTACGCCTGCCTCACACTATGTCTGTGAGAATTCTCAGAGTATATACTAAATCCTGTCAATCCCTACTGAAGGCCATCCTCCTGGAATGGCAATTAATAAGAAGCCTTTGTGAAAATTGTCTTCAACTAAACCAGTATTGCAGTAGCATTGGCCATGGAGCCATGATAGGATTTAAAAGCGGCTCTTAACTTTGGAATCTTGACACTTTTTATCCTATTATTCTTCATTCTGGTAACATTTTTCAAAAATTTTATTCAAACATGTCTGCCTCCTACACTAGATGATAAATTCCTACTGAGGCTGAGAGTTTTCAGTTCTTTAGCTGTGTATTTCCTTAACTTAGGAAGCATATAATTATGATGTGAACTAGAATTTTAGGGAAGAAAAGGAGGTGATGTTTGTAATTACTCCAGGATGATGAGTCAAAAACCAGCCCTGCCCTAAACAAATGGTTACCCTACACATAAACCTTTGCACAAACATATCCACAGGAGAAACAGTTAATGAATTACAAATTAAAATAAGGAATTTACAGATTAATGCCTCACAAATTCAAAGTAGCATTTCCAAATTCAGACTTGAGTATCACTGACCTATCGCTAATCTTGTATTCCCTATATACCTGACTGGCATACAGATTCTATCTTCCCAAATAGGCACATCAGCTGGTGCATTTTGGGCTTTCTACCTCTCTTAATCACCATATCTTCAGGGCTGCTAAGTTTGACGGACCCTCTGTCCCAAATGCACTTTAAATCGGCTTCCTTTCTATCTTTCTTAGTGATGCAGCCTTAGCCTAGCTCCAATTATAGATATCATAAAAACTTGGAGAGTGATATTCTTAATTCTTCTCTTCCAAAATTAAAACTGAAAATTATTATTTAATTAATTATTATAAATTAATTAAAATTAATAATTAAGGAATTAAATAAACTGATATATGATCATTTGGGTTCCATATTTTTAAAAACCCTTGATATTCTCCCATCGATTTCATTATAAAAATGAATCCCAAAAACATTACAATTGCCAATCTGACCTCAATATGCAATTGAATCCCCACAGCCTGTTTCCTACTCCCTCTACTGCTTCAGATCCTCCTAATATCTCATGCTTTTCTGAACAGTGATTTTTTAAAATATCATAATCTCTTCTGTCTTCCTGAAATCACCTTCCTGTCCCCTTTACTTGAAGAATTTCTAATTTTTATTCCAACTGCAATTTATATGGTACCTATTCTGTGAAAACATTCTGCCCCCCTTAGGAAGAACTGAAAATAACTTCTTCAGATTCCAAAACCCTTTATTCATATCTCTATTAGATCAGGGTAATTGTCTTTAGTGCTGTAGAGTTCCTGCAGTCTGAGTTTTATGGACGAAGACTCTGCTTTATTAACTTCTGTATTTCCTGCTTCTGGAAAACACCTCATGGATACTAAATATCTGTGTGTGGAGAAAAATAAAATCAAGAAAAATAAAGCAAAATATAGTACAGTTCTTGGTTTCTGCACATCTTTTTAAAACCCTGACACTCCCGATTGTTAAATGTTGCTGCTGCTGGATAATCGTATTATTATTATCTGTTTATTAGCAGCAGTGTTAGTAGGCAGCCAGCCAGACCTGAGCAAGGAAGGATCATGGGGACTTCGGCTGGTGTCTACATTTGGCTGGATGCCTATGTTCTACACATTTCATGTAGGCTGTTTTCACGGGACGTGGGGAATAAGAACATAGATAACAGAGTGGCCACAACAGGCTGGTTTCAACAGGGAGGAGAAGTTGATGCAAATTCACCTCAAAGTACATTCATTAGCATAGCACGCCTTCCCATGTATGACAATGCTGATGAGAACCAAATATAGCCAAACTCCCCACCCAATGAGGATGAAGCAAGCTGGAACTCCAAGAAGACCCCACCTGTGCCCTTTGGAAGCTATCCCCACGTAGTGAATATTCATCTCCCTTCACATAAAAAGGCTTCCTATTGTTTCTTTGAGGCTGCCACCCCTGGGTCTATCCATGCTCAACTCTCTGGCATGTCCCCTTGCTTTTCCTTAAATTCTTATTCTCCAAATAAACTCTTAATGTTCAACTGCTTTTTCATCCATTCTTGAATTCTTTCTGATATTGAGACCAAGGACCCATCTCCAGTAATAGTAGTAGTATTGACAGCAACATGAATAAATTCCATTTGTTTAATGCTGACTGTGGTCCAAGCACTATGCTAGTGCTTATTTGCTAGGTACCTTCTGTGTACCTAAGGATAATAGTAACAATTATACTATTTATGGAGAGTTTACTATGCACTACACACTGTACTAAATTAGGCACCTTATAATTAATTGATTTTTTAGAGAAGAGAAATAGGTTAAACAAATTACCTAGAGCCATACAACAATTATGAGGTGAAATCAGTCCTGGGAAGTCTAATTCTAGTGTCTGTGTTCTTAACACCTCTGCTTTCCCAGAACAAGCCAAAATTTCTTTTCACATGAAGCTGACATTCATGTGAGGGAAAAATAAATAGATGATATAAACAAACAAGTACATAATAAGCAAATAAATAAGATAGGCATTACAGAGAACTTTACAGTTCAAAGAGTGAGAAGCTTTTGCAAAGAATAATACAAGGTGTTAGAACAGAGAGTGATGGGTAGTGAGAGCTGGACATGTAGGGTTCAGTGGAGGTGAGCCCTAAAATGTGGTGGCCTACCTTCCTACTGGTGGAATTAACAAAGCTCTGTGTCTCTGAGCCTCTCAAGATGTGAGTCTCAAGGACCAGGAAGAAAGCATGTATGTCTCAAACAGAGAGAGCAAGGTGGGGAGCCTCAGAAACTAGGCTGGAGCAGAGGCAAGAAGAAGGAGCGCTGTCCTGATGAGTGTTTGTTCTTTATTCTAAGTGCAACGGAAAGCCAGGAGAGGATTTAAAGAGTGGTAACCTGACCAACATTTTAAAGCATTGCAGCTGGAGAGACTGGTTAGGATTCCATTGCAGAGGTTCAGCATTTTGTCAATGGTTGCTTGAACTAGGGTTGTAGCAATATGAATGGATATAAATATTTGCATTCTTCACATCTTGTGCTCACTATAACTTTGTGAGATCATGATTTTTCTCCATACTAGCTATGAGGGAACTGAGACTCAGAGTGATTTAGCATTTTGATCTGGGAAGATTCCCAATCAATATCGGTTACATAACTTCTGTAGGCATTTGAACCTAGATCAGCTGTCTGGTTTCAAAGCCCCTCCTTTGATAGACTGACATTTCTTTGAAAAGTCAAAAAATCTCCCAGGGATTCAGAAGACACTGAGGTTGCTAAAGCTGATGATAACACTGATTATGGAAACAGGTTACAAAGCAGTGGGCAAAGAGGGTAAAAAATGTAGAAACAGAGTTCATGTGGTGATAATTGTGTGGTCCTAAATATGACAGTGAGTCCAGGTCTCATGTGGTGTTTTCCTGTACCTGGCCTCCCTGGGATGGAACTGGAATGGCCTCAGTGATGGCAGATACAGGTGGGGTTTTATGGTGCAAACATGCACATGAAAATCCAGACATCAGACCTGGCAGAAATTAGAAAATGTGGTCTTAAAAGAAGACAATCTCCAGGGTAAAAAAAGGGCTTTGGGAACATTTTTGGAATACAGGATAATGGGCCCAGTGGTCATCAGGGAACTCAGTGTTGAAATTCAGCTACTAGACTCCCGGTTTGAAACTACCATTAACCAGTATCTGTAGTGATGTCCTACAGATACCATGGTAGCAGTATTATTTTGGGTACCTGGACTCAAATTCACCATGGGAGGCAGGATTTCCTCCATACCACCAAGCAATTCTTGGACACCTGCTGTTATGTCCTATAATTTAACTTAATTCTGATACTATCTACTTGGAGACAGTACCAGATTTCAGAGGTTAGGGGCTTAATTTTGCAAGATGGCCTTCCCACATCCACATCCCCCTACCCCCACTACCACTTCAGATACCAGTTGCAAGCCTGGGCTGTCACCTGTGCTCTGACTGACTGGCTATAGATTGGGAGTTAGGACAATCCCTTCCTTGGGCTTCAAATACCATCACTGGGCAGTGGGTTGTGGAATCCCTCAATTCTTGTCTTCTCTAAGGAAAGAATACAGTCAAGAGATTTGATAGGAAATTAAAACCACAAAGGGTTTTTATTTAGCTAAGTGGAAGCACAAGTACACTCCAGAGAGAGAGAGGGAGTGAGCTGACCCTGAGGGTTAATAGCAACCTGCCAAGTTTTGTATGGTTCTTTTTATGGGGGTTTATTTGGTTTCCTCCTTCCATTTTGTCCTTATCACACCACCCGTTGGATCTGCCTTGGTTCCTCCCGTCCAACTTGGTGCATGTATGTGTTGGTTATCTTCCCATGAGTGCCTAAGTGAAACCCATGGGGTGGGGTGGGGAATGCAAAACTGCAATGTAAATGATATTATAATAACCTTGGGGTTACTCATGGACTAGGTTTTCTTTAAGTGCACATACTCAAAAATTAGGAAGGCCCTGTGAACCATATAATTTGCTTATCAGATTGTGCTAAACTGCAAAAGAGTTTTGTCTACGGGAGACAAGATGGTCTCTAGGTAGAGACTGTGTGGTCTGCAGTCCTCCTTTCTTCCTTCCTGCTCTGATCTGTCTAACTGCTTACTCTAACTACACCAGTTTCGAGCACAGGTGTTACCTGTATTTCTGACCAAGTGGTTATAAATCAAGGATTCCCACGACCCACTCCTTAGGCTTTATTAATTTGCAAGAGCAGCTCACAGAACTCAGAAAACATTTTATTTACTACAGCACTGATTTATTTTATTATTATAAAAGGATATAATTCAGGAACAGCCAAATGGAAGAGATGCCTAGGGCAAAGCACAGGGAAAGGGTACAGAGCTTTCAAGGGTACAGAGGTCTCAGAATGCACCACTCTCCCCAGAAGTTTCCATGTGTTCACCAACCTAGAAGCTCTCCAAACCTTACCGTTTTGCTAAGAAAACAACTTATTCATCTTTTTCTTCAGTCATTAGAACTGTTTGGCACATACTAGGCTCATAAAAATGTTTTGAATAAATGAGTTACTGAATTCATGTTCTTCTCATCAATAAAGAATGTCCATGAGAAAGACAAGCACCAAATAATTTCACTCATATGTGAAGTATAAGAACAAAAGAAAACTGAAGGAACAAAACAGCAGCAGAAGCACAGAACCCAAGAATGGACTAATAGTTACCAAAGGGAAAGGGACTGGGGAGGACGGGTGAGAAGGGAGGGATAAGGGCGGGAAAAAAAGAAAGGGGGCATTACGATTAGTATGTATAGTATTGAGGGGGCACGGGGAGGGCTGTGCAACACAGAGAAGACAAGTAGTGATTTCACAGCATCTTACTATGTTGATGGACAGTGACTGTGAACTTGGTAACAAGTAGTGATTTTACAGCATCTCACTATGTTGATGGACAGTGACTGTGAACGGGAATGTGGGGGGGACTTGGTGAATGGGGGAGCCTAGTAAACATAATGTCCTTCATGTAATTATAGATTAATGATACCAAAATAAAATTTAAAAAAAAGAATGTCCATGAAGTATATTTAAGTAATAATAGTTTATTAGTTCAAATTGCAATATGCACATGAAAACTTTGGTGACAAATAATGTGTTATCTATTTTGTTATCCAAAATGTGCACAATTCTAGCAGATATTCTCTCTAGTTACATCTGAATGAATATGATAATTCTGTGCTTGTATAACTGCCTCACAGGAAGACATTGTATTCATGAAGTCAAAGATGTCCTAGTAAATAATGGGCCTGCAGAAACAAATAATTTAGGTTTCAGTTAGTTGTGAAATGGAAAAAAAGTCATAATATTTATGATAACCAAATAATTTTACAAATATTGTACAAATCTTCCAACTATAATTATCACTCTTACCTGTTTTATTGTGTATAAAAATGCTCATTTAAACACCTGGATTGTGAAAATACCACTCCTGGCTATAAAAACTACTGCCTGGAGTTTAGTTAGTTCTCTCATATTTCCATTTTATTCTTTAAATTATTTTAGTCATCAAGCCAATCAATGTCAACAGATTGAAAAAGATGCCATTTAATTTCATGAGCAATCACAACATTTTTATCTATGCAAAGTAAGACAGTAAGGATAATTAGGTCTTATGCCTGAAGGCTCAAAGCAATTCTGTGAGTGGCAGGAAAGAGCTTCTATGCTTCATCTCTACCTAGATGTACAGTGTAATATAGAAGGTGTGAAGCATTCCAAGAAGAAGGGGACTCCAAACTCATTCTGTAGTAAAATGGGAATATGGATATCAATGTGTCCACTTCAAATGTTTTGGGTCTATTTTTTTAATTTTGTAAGATATTCTCTTTAAATTATAATACAAGAAGAGAGAAGAACAAAATTAATGGACACTTCTCTGTAAGTACTATATAAATGTTTTAATCCACACAATTTTATGTGGTGGCTACTAACTATTTCTATTACTCAATGAAGAAATGACTCCTTGAGAAGTTACCTAAGTACCTTTTCTCCCTTTTTTTATAATTTTCAAGAAAACTGGATATAATACTAACCTTTCCATGTAAAAGATTTGTTGTTGTTACGCTTATTATTTTCCTCCTCACCCCCAGTGTTTAATTTTACGTCTTATCAGGTGTGACAAAGACTGGCTCAGGACAGAAGTATCACACATAGGTATTTAGGGACATGAAGTTGAAATGCATCAAACTTGTGGTTTTATTTTTAAAGAAATATTTATTAATGAATAATATAGCAGATATTGGACTGTATGAACAAGGTACATGGTTTCTTTATCCTCAAAGGGAAGCTAGTACACATGTGGTATAATACCTGCCAGGGAAAAAACCCTCCAACCAAGAATATTCTACCCAGCAAGGTTATCATTCAAAATTAAAGGAGAGATAAATAGCTTCACAGATAAACATAAATTAAAAGAGTTCACTGCTACTAAACCAGCCTTACAAGAAATGTTAAAGACTTCTTTAAGAGGAAAAGAAAATGCTCTAAATGGAAGCAAGAAATTTAAGAAAGGGAAACATTTCCACTGGTAAAGCAAATATATAGCAGAAGTAGTAGATCATTTACTTAGAAGCTAGTATGATGGTCTAAAATACAAAAGTAGCAAAAAGAAAGTATATCTAAAATTTAGTTTAGGGGATCACTTAATAAAAAGGAATAACAGAAGATAATATACATAAAACATGCATGGGGTAAGAAATTTGCTTAGAATGTGTTCATATTGAAGTGACCATCAACTTATTATATATTGTTATATTCATAGGATGTAATTTAAGAACCCCATGATAATCACAAACCAAAACTTATAACAGATAGACAAAAAAGAAAGAAGGAAATCATAACACTAAAGAAAGTCATAAAACACAAGAGAAGAGAGCAAGAGAGGAAGAAATGATCAGTGAAGAACAACAAAAACAACCAGGAAACATTTAACAAAATTATATTAAGTATATATATATATATTATATATATATAATTACTTCAAGTGTAAATGACCTAAATGCTCCAATCAAAAGATATATACAATTAATGAATAGATAAAAACATAAGACCCATCTATTCGCTGCCTTCAAGAGACTCCAGACCAAAATACATACACAGACTGAAACAGAAGGGATGAGAAGAGATATACCATGCAAACAGGTATAAAAAAAAGATGGAGTTGCAATACTTATAGAAGACAAAATAGACTTAAAAACAAAGAAAATAACAAAAGACAAGGAAGTACATTACACAATGATAGTGTGATCAGTCCAACAAGAAGATATAACAATAGTAAACATCTGTGCAGCCAACATGGGAGCACCTAAATATTTAAACTAAATACTATCAGATCTAAAGGGAGAAATTTAAAACAACAAAATATAGTAGGGGACTTTAACACCTACTATAACACTTACACTGATGGATAGAGCCTCCAAAAATAAAATAAAAAGGAAATAGAAGCATTGAATGACACATTAGACCAATTGGACTTAACAGGTAAGTATAGAATATTCTACCCAAGAGCAAGAGAATATGCATTTTTCTCAAGCATACATGGAAAATTCTCCAATATAGATCACATATTAGGACACAAAACAAGTCACAACAAATTTGAGAAGATTGAAATTGTGTTAAGCATTTTCTCAGACTTCATGGTATGAAACTAGAAATCAATTACAAAAAAGTACTGCAAAAAAAACCCACAAACACTTGGAGGCTAATTAACATGTTTCTACATAATTTAGGAATCAAGGAAAAGATCAAAGAGGAAATCACACAATATATTGAGACAAGTGTAAACAGAAACACAAAATGTGTTTCAAAATACATGGGATGCTTGCATCTACCTACCACTTCAGCATTTTATTAAAAATAATAATAATAATAATAATAATAATAATAAAGGGAGAAATGTGGGATCCACATATAAATCAAGTATAAAAATCAAACAAATATTCATATTTGACCTGATTGTTTATAGTTCATAATGCATGATCAAAACCGAAAGTTTCTGTGATGAATGCCCTTGTACTGTTCACCATGTAAGAACTTATTCACTATGTAAGAATTCGTTCACCATGTAAGAACTTGTTCGTTATGCTTCAGAAGATTGGAGACTGATGAGAATTAGGCTTGAGATGGATTAATGATTGTGCATTGAGCATTGACCCCCCCTATACAGAATTTTATTGTTGTTAACAACCATTTGATCAATAAATATGAGAGATGCCCTCTCAAAAAAAAAAATACATGGGATGCATCAAAAGTGATTCTAAGAGGAAAGTTCATAACAATAGAGGCCCACTTTAAGAAACAAGAACAGTTTCCCATAAACAATCTAACCCTACAAATAAGGACCTAGAATTAAAAAAAGAAATATTAGTAGAAGGTGAAATATAATAAAGATCAGAATGGAAATAAAATAGAGCCAAGAAAACAGTAGAAGAAAATCAATGAAATCAATATCTGGTTTACTGGGAATACAAACAAGAAACAAACCCTTAGCCACACTTACCAAGAAAAAGAGAGAGTACACAACTACACAAAATCATAGGTTATAACCAACACCACAGAAATTGTAAATTAAAAGAGAATTCTACAAAAAATTATATGCCAATCAATTGGACAACCTAGAAGAAATGGATGAATTCCTAGAAACATGCAATCTTAAAAGACTGACCCAGAAAGAAACAGAAAACATGAACAGACCAATTACTAGTAATGAAATTTAACTGGTAATCAAAAGCTCCCAACATAGAAAATTCCAGAACCAGACAGCTTCATGGTTGAATTCTACCAAATATCCAAAGAAAGCTAATACCTACCCTTCTTAAAGTAGTTCAGAGAACAGAAGTGGAGAAAATACTTCTAAACTCATTCTATGATACAAGTATTAGTCTACAACAAAAACCAACTATGCTGATGGACAGTGACTGTAACGGGGCATGTGGTGGGGACTTGATTAAAGGGAGGTATGTAGTAACCACAACCTTGTGCATGTGAAACCTGAGCGAGCATAAGATTGTACATCAAGGATACCTTAATAAAAATAAATAAATAAATAAAACCAAAACCAGACAAAGCACTCAAAAAAAAACACAACTATAGACCAATATCCTTGATGAACAGAGATTCAAAAACCTTCAGCAAAATACAAGAAATTCAAAATTACATTAAAAGGATCATTCATCATAACTAAGTGGGGTTTATTCCCCCCACTTAGTTATGATGGGGGGATGCAAGGATGATATAATATTTGCTAATCTATCAATGCAATGTGATATACATCATTAACAAAGGGAGGATAAAAACATGAACAGACCAATCACTAGTAATGAAATTTAACTGGTAATCAAAAGCTCCCAACATAGAAAATTCCCATCAAAAGCTCCCAACATAGAAAAAAGAGATTTTTAATGTCAACAAAATGGTTATTGATGGAACATACCTCAACATAATAAAGGCTATATATGACAAACCCACAGCTGACATCATACTCAATGGCAAAAACGGAAAGCTTTTCCCCTAAGATCAGGAACAAAACAAGGATGCCCACTTTCACCACTTTTATTCAACAGTACTGGAAGTCCTAGCCATGGCAATGAGACAAGAAAAATAAATAAAAGGCATCCACATTAAATATAAAACTGTCATTATTTGCAAATGACATTATATGAAATATAGAAAACCTTAAAGACTCCAGCAAAAAAATATTAGAATTAATTAATTGATTCAGCAAAGTTGCAGAATACCAAAACAATATACAGAAATCTGTTGCATTCCTGTCTTATAAGATCATTGTCTTACACCATATACAAAAGGAAACTCTAAGTGTATTAAATACCTATATGCAAGACAAAACCATAAAACTCCTAGAAGAAAACACAGGTAAGAATCTCATGAACTTCGATGTAAAGACCAACCATCAGAAAGAGAAATCAATGAAATAATTCCATTTAAAATTGCATCAAAAACAATAAAATACCTAGGAATAAACCTAACCAAGGAGGTAACTGCCTGTACTCTGAAAACTATGACACTGATGAAAGAAATTGAAGAAGACACAAATAAGTGGAAATCTATCCCATGCTCATGGATAGGAAGAATTAATATTGTCAAAATGGCCATCATACCCAAAACAATTTACAGATTCAATGCAATCCCTACCAAAATACCACTAGCATTTTTCAATGAACTAGAGTAAATAATCTTAAAATCTATATGGATCCATGAAAGACCCTGTATAGCCAAAGCAATCTTGAGAAAGAAGAACAAAACCAGGAGTATAAAGCTCCCTGATTTCAAGCTATACTATAAAGCTAGAGTGTTTAGAACAGTATGGTACTGGCACAAGTACAGACCTACAGATTAATGGAACAGAATAGAGAGCCCAGAAATAAACCCATACATATGTGGTCAATTCATATACGACAAAGGAGCCATGAATATACAATGAGGAAAAAACAGTCTTTTCAATAAATGGTATTGGGAAAACTGGACATACATGTAAGAGAATGAAAATAGATCACTGTCTTATACCATATACAAAAGGAAACTCTAAGTGTATTAAATACCTATATGCAAGACAAAACCAAAACCATAAAACTCTTAGAAGAAAACACAGGTAAGAATCTCATGAACTTCGATGTAAGAAACTTTTTTTATGTATACGTATCTATCTCCATGTTCAAGGGAAACAAACAAAAAAATTAACAAGTGGGACTACATTAAACTAAAAAGCTTCTTCACAGCAAAGGAAATCCTCAACACTGAAAAACCACCATCTACAATGTGGAAGAATATATTTGCAAACAATATATCTGATAAGGGGTTAATATCCAAAATATATAAAGAACTTTTACCATCCAACAACAAAAATTAAATAATCCAATTGAAATATGGGAAGAGGACCTGAATAGACATTGTTCTAAAGGAGACATATAGATGTCCAACAGACACATGAAAAGATGTTTAACATCACTAATCATCAGGGAAATCAAAATCAAAATCACAGTAAGGTATCACCTCAAGCCAGTCAGGATAGTACTATATTTCATATAATGCACCATCCAAAAGACAAAATAACAAGTGTGGTGAGGATATGGAGAAAAGAGATCCTTCCTACACTATAGATGGGAATGTAAATTGGTCCACCCACTGTGAAAAACAATATAGAGGTTCTCCTCAAAAAACTAAAAACAGAAATACTATAGGACCCAGCAATTCTGCTTCTGGGAATGTACCCAAAGAAAACAAAATCACTAATTAGGAAAGATTATACACACCTACATCATTGCGACATTATTTACAGCATTTTTCAGTGAACTAGAGTAAATAATCTAGAATGTAGTTTCAATGAACCAGAGTAAATATAGACTTTATTATGTTGAAGTATGTTCCATCAATAGCCATTTTGTTGAGATTTTTAATCATGAATGGATATTGAATTTTGTTAAATATTTTTCAACATTAAAAGCAACCAAAATGTCCATCATTAGATGAATGGATACAAAAGATGGGGCAAATATACACAATGGAATATTACTCAGCCATAACAAATAAATGAATCTTGACATTTGCGACAACATGAATGGACCTAGAGGGTATTATGCTAAGTGAAATTAACCAGGCAGAGAAAGACAAATACCATATGAGTTCACTTACATGTAGATCTCAAAAACAATACAAATAAACAAACAAAAAAGAAATAGACCCATAAATATGGGCAGCAGACTACTGGTTACCACAGGGAGGAGAATGAGAGGATGGGTGAAATAGGTAAAGAGAATAAAGAGGTTAAAACTGCAAATTATACAATGAGTTAGTCATACAAATATAAAAAATAAAAAAAGAAGAGGTAGGGCTGCATTGGGGGCAGAATTTCCAGTGGGCTTTAGATGTACAGGATAAATGGGGATGAGGGCTCCATGGTGATTCTAAACCTGCCATCAACATAATTTTTTAAAATCAACCAAAATAGTACCCAAGTTTAGCAGGCCAAGTGATTATTTCCTGATGAAATTGACTATAAGTAAGTAACTACTACCTGTGGACCCAGTAGAAATTGGCTCAGGCAGGTACAACGGAGGACCTGGTGTTCTTCACTGGCCATGGCCAGAAAGGCACTGTGATCCCAGGAAAATGAACAAGTTGAAAATTCAGACACTTGCAACTCCACAGCTCCAATGGAAGAGTGCTGATCTGATTTTCTGTGATGTCAGTACACTTCATTAACTATGAAACAGTTTAGTTTTTAAGACATCTTCATTAAGATAAGTCAAGGTGTTAATATAGCATAATGCAAATTGCTAGGATATTTTTCAAGTCCCCAAGAGATAAGACAGTATTTGCATGGGGTGATAATTTGGCAGGGTGCCGACATACTACAGCAAGGGCTCTGTTAGCATTTCTTCTTGAAACCATGTTTTCTGCATTGACTATCTGGCAGTTTGGATTGCCTCAGGCTGATAATTGGCAACTAAGCTGTTAGGCCAGATGGCATTTATTTATTTATTTTGTAAAGCAAAAGGAGGAAAGAAGCATGATGCAAATTGGAAAGTCCATTTTTAGTTATAGAACAGAAAAATAAAGGAGAAAAGAAATTGATTTTAAGCAGTTCCAGATGTTACATCCTTTTTTATTTGCAAAGTCACATTTAAAAGGAGAGTGCCGTTAAAAAATAAAACAAAAAAAGTAAAAGGAGAGAGAAGAAAATTTAAAAAAGGATCTACAGAATAATGTTCAGTTGGTTTCATTTGTTAGAATTTGTATTTAGAGTGAATAAGACCATTTTTTTAAGGATAGAGAGAAAAATTACACAATTTACATATGAATAATTACTTTCATAATACATCTACATGAGGAACAAAGCAGCTTCAGCTACTAAAAGTTCCACAGTGTTGTGTCTTAATCACCAAGCCCTCTCCATCCCCCCTTGCTTGCTCCAGGAGCCATCTGTGAGTTTTATTATGTTATGCCTTCTTCAGCTGTTTTCTTTTGTCCAAGCAAGACGTTAATTAGCATCCATCAGTAGAGTGCGAAGAGCATCTTCCATCAGTCTTTTATCACACTTTTAGTGGAGAAGAAATGAAAGGAAATTATAATTCCTGTGATTGTGTCTTGTCCTGAAACTATATGCCAAGATTTGCTAAACCTTAAATTTAAGTCTCTTCACTGGGCCTCTGAAGTTTAGATTAGTACCTAAAGAATCAGCACAACTGATGATAGTGAATAGGTTTTGGGCAGGTGTGTTAACTTGGGACTCTTGTCGTATATGACCTGGGTTGCCCGTCATGTTCCTCTGGATCAATATCATCCATTTAGTTATTGAGAGACAAATTACCAGGAAAATTCCTAAGGTGGGGCCACAGACATGGTATATCCAGTAAGTTAGTAGATACTGCGAATGCTGACGGTTTGGCACAGTCTGAGGAACAGGGCTGAAGCCTATCATTAATGGTCTTTTTAAGAAGTCAATCTTGAATTACAAACCAACTATGTGACTCTGGAGAAGTCATTTCTCCTCTCCTGGCCTTAGTTTCTTTTTCAGCAAACTGACATATGCTGTGGTAGGGTTGTTATGTTGACCAAATTAGAAAATCAGTATGAAAAACTGATTTATAAATCAGAGAAAATGATTTTGTATTCTGACTCTATTCTGCCATTTAAAATCAATGAGATGTTGGAACAATTACCTAACATAACTATGAAATAAGCTAATGTTTTCTTATTTCTAAATATGATTACTCTGTGTGCAGTTGTGAGAATTAAATTATACATTATATAGATAAATATAACATGTCTAACACAGTGCCTGAAATTTAAGGGGCATAATTCTATGGATTCTTTTGCCATTTTGTTTTCCTTCTCCGGGCAAATTAACTTTCTCCATGCTCATGGTTAGGAAACATAAATATAATTGCTTTATATAAATAGAGTTAAAAATATACTTATTCATTATTAAATGGTTTCTCTATGATGGGCACTACTGTAGACATAGGGAATATAAAAACAAAACAGATGGAGGTCTGCATTCATGGGGGAAAAAAGATAAAATGCGTGAATGTACAAATGACAAAACTAAAACAAGATATTTGATCTTGACCTTCTCTGGCCCAAAACAAATTCTGCATCACAAAATTTGGAAATCTGTAGAGCATAGAAACAGACTACTTGTATAAGAAAAGAAAATGTAGGAAAACAAGCTGGTAATTAGAAGGTTTTCTTTGTTAAATCATAAAGTGCTAGCATCTATGAATGCTACCACAGGAAAGGTAGAAAATAAATTATTTTCATCTGCTCTAGGAAATGTTAATGTGGTGGAAATGACTAAGATACCTTCATCCCTCTGTTACACATGAGCCAATGAGAAAACACCTACTTCATTATTCAGAGAAGTCAGCCTTCTTCCGTTCCTGCACTCAAACTCAACTCAAACCCAAATCTGGCCATTTTTTTTTTTTCAGTTCGTGGTAGGAAGCATGAAGAGAAGACAATCACAAAGAATGACAGTCCAGCAGGAGGAAAGGGAAGCTTTGAAACTGCATACATTTTTGTTAGAACATTAAACCTTATACACAGTATGGAATGGCGTTTCAGCTGATCTCATCTAGAGCTTAAATGACAGGAAGCACAGATGATATATGGGTTAGACAGAGTAATTTGATAATTACCATGCATAATGGTGCTACTGAGGTATCATGAAAAGGTTACAGGATGTGCAGTTTATTTTATTAAGAATACCCAGAACTGCTTGATATGTTTCTGGAATAGTTACATCACAAATGTTTAAAATGAGGGGAAAAAAATCTGTCTTATTAAGTAATTGACTTTTAGTAATTAGATAATAGCCACTAAAAAAGAATGCTTTCTCTGTTGATTATTGATCATAATTACAGTCTTCTGAAAAATACTTGAGATGGATATGTCCCCCAGCCCACATACAAAACCATGAAACATTTTGGAAGACAGAGAGATATTTAGCTTTTAGTACAGCCACTTTGTGTGTGGCGGTTGAACTTCCTGACTATACTAATGATGTTTATTACATTACGCTGTTGTTCAATTGAACAGGAAAATGTTCTAGAAAGATGTCTCCCCAAATAAAATGAATAAAATGTTTTGAAAAATATTATATTTATACATATTAAATATTCCACTGGCAAACAAGGTATCTACATGCAAAGAAATTCCTGAGCAGAAAAGAAAATATAAGAACTGGATACTACTAAATTCTTTGTATTTTTTGTATTTTTTGGATACCTACATTTATTTGTAGGTTAGAAAAGTTTATATTAAGAAAAGAAGAGAGGCAGTCTAAATGAAAAATTCATATCCATTAAGACTAGTGCATCACTAAAAGAAATAAAGTTTTTAAGCTCTTCACTTGAGAAAATAGAAATTGGAGTATGCATAGTAAAACCAGCCAATAAGAAGATGGATTACTGAATGGGGAAATGAACCAAGCTGCATACAGAATGCTTTTTAAAATTAGGTATTAAATTAAGAAAAATGAAAATAAAGCAATCTGGTTTAATTAGAGAACACTAAAGATGTGACAAAAACAGCCAACTCCAAAACTGGCTTGAGGTCATGTGGTCCTTGAAAGATAACACTACATCCAGATGATCATGAACAAATGAAAAGACAGCACTTTATGGACTAATTAAGGAAAATGGTAAATTTTATTTTCATTTACTTTTAAAGAATCACAGTACAATCATTGCATAGTTAAAAAAAAAAGAAGAGAAAGAAAGTTAAATCTTAACTCAAAATGTGCATTGAATAAAACCCCATCTTGAACACTTTTATTTAGTTTTAATCAAGGTTCTGACATTAAGATGCTGTGTGATGTTGGCAAAATCACCTGACCATTCTGGACCTGGAAACATTTGAGGTTAAGGGTGTTAAGATGGAAACATCCACCTAAATATAATGGAAATGGACTTTAATGTCTTTTTAGCTTTAACATATTATACTACACAAACCTTTGGTAATTTGGAATCTTCACAAAATAGTTTTTCAAATGGCTGAAAATGTACACATTTCAGTGCTAAAACTCATCATGAAGCCAAGTTTAACTAGATTTGTTTTTTGCAGTTATACTGGTTGAACTTGTTTCTGCTTTCTTAGGCAAATGATACTAAATGCCAGTTCACTCTTCTTAATGAATCTGGGTTTCCCTGAGGAATTCATGCTGTCCAATTGTGATTCCAGGTCTGAGACCTAAATTTTCCTTTCCACCTTTGCTCAGATTTCACCTCTAGCTTCCAGTAGCCTGTAGGTAACTAATGATCATTCTCTCCTAATCACCAAGCATTTATTAAGCCTGTGAAAACATAGCCTTATGGAAGACTGGAAAGGGTGTATTTTAAGTAAAATGCACATGTTTTCACATAGTGATTTATATAACACTGCTTGGACTCCTCAAAAAAGTTTTTTATTTTTCCTTTTTGGGAAAGTGGATGATAACAGAGGTGGTTGGGTAACTGTGTAACAAGCTCCAAGAGATGATGCATGTTCCTACTGTTATACGTATATAGCCTCGAAAACTTGTTCTTTCAAATAGCACCAACAGGTCCACAACTGAGGAGACAAAGTCTTTGCTTATTTATATGGAACACTATTGCTAACTTTTTGAAAAGTGAAAAGATTTTCTTTCCATCTTAGCTCTCTCAGATCAAGAAAAAATAAAGTGTGACTGATCTCAGTGTATTGCTCCTCTTTACAAAATGTGCATCAAACAGGCACCTGGAAGGCCAAGCTTATATCCAAAATCAAAACCAAAACACACACACACACACACACACACACACACACACACACACACACACACGACAGTTAATGGAGGTGGTTTTTGCTGGACTCTTTTTAGAAGTGGGAACTTAATTCCAGGAAAATCAGTTAGGTATAAATAAGGTCCAATCAAACCCATTTAAATATCCATGAGAATGGTGGTCCTATCATGGGGGGAAGAATGTAAAAGAGATTGCAGAGGAGAATCAGAATAAAGAGGTAACTTTGTTTTATTAAATGGTCTAAAACACACACACACACAAACAGTGGCTTAATAATTTGTTTACATGTAAATTGAATCAATGAGATGTGGTCTTTAACACTCCATCTGGACGACATAGTGTTAGAGATCTTTTCCATATTCCTCCACATAAAATTTTGAGAAAAGAAACAGCTTCTACTGGATTGGATTAAAGAGGATGGGGTGAGAGGTGAGAGAGGGACTTCCTCCTAAAACCACATTTATTATGAAAATATAATAAATATAACTAATCCTGAAAGAGCAACAGGAAAGAAGACTGCACCAGACAGCATATACCTGGAGAAAAGAGCAGACCTCACAGAACAGGGTAATGAACCAGAGCCGTGACCCACAGGACGCAAGCCCTTGCCCCACCCCAGCTCACCAGTGGGAGAAAGAGAAACAGAACAGGGAGGGAGTGGAGGCCTGGGACTGCTGAACACCTAGCCCCAGAGATCTGCTCTGGAAGCACGAACCTACATTGCATGGTGCTCTGGTGATTAGTGGGGTTCTAAAGCTAAGATAGGAGGAATACCTGAGGAGACAGGGATTCCAGCTGCTTGTGGAAAATAGGAATTCATATTGGGGGAGCTGGGCAGGCACTCTGAGAGGCTTCCTAAAAGCAAGAGGGCTGCTAAAGGGGCAAGGATTGCACAGAGCTCACTGCTCAGGAGAAAGGACAGGTAGACAAAATTGTCCAGGTGCACTCTGCCCAGCAGGTTGGGAATTTAAAAGATCTTCAGGCACTCTATACCCCTGGCAGGCTATGCAGCTTCATGGCCCACCACTGTGATATGCAGCCTGCTGTCTTTCTCCTGGCTAGCTTGCACATGGTTCAAAAAATGGAAGGCCCTTCCCTGGCATCAGGTCAGCCAGAGGGAAGCTCCATCTATGGCAGCTACAAACACAAAGCATAGAGGCTTAAACCTGTGTGTTCATCCCACTGGTTCTGGCAGTGGACACAGGCATAACAGCAGGGAAACAGGAAACAGCTCTTTCCTACCCCCCATGCACCAGCACCACTCCCGTGCAACCCCTGACATTACTCCAGGGGCCGAGCAGCTCCAGAGAGCAGAGCTTCTGGACACTAGAGGGTACCACATACAAATATGAAATGTCAAAGGAACCTGGTTCAAATGAAAATCTCAACACCAGAGAAAGGACTGAATGAGATTGAATTAATAAATATTCCTGAAAGATATTTCAAAATAAAAATCACAAACATGCTCATGGAGGTACAAAAAAATATTCAAGAACTCAGAAACGAATTTAGGATGGAGATCCAATCATTGCAGAGCACAAGGGAGTGTATTAAAAGCAGATTAGATACAGTGGAGGAGATGATAAATGAAATAGAAACTAGGGAAGAGGAATACAAAGAAGATTAGGCACAGAGAGAAAAAAGGATCTCTAGGAAGGAAAGAATACTGAGAGAACTGTGTGACCAATCCAAATGGAACAATATTGTATTATAGGGGTACCAGAAGAAGAAGAGAAAGAAAAAGGGATAAAAGTGTCTTTGAGGAAGTAATTGCTGAAAACTCCCCAAATCTGGGGAAGGAGATAGTTTCTCAGGCCATGGAGGTGCACAGCTCTCCCAACACAAGGGACCCAAAAAGAACAACACCAAGACATATAATAATTAAAATCGCAAAGATCAAGGATAAGGACAGACTATTAAAAGCAACCAGAGAGAGAAATAAGATCATATACAAAGGAAAACCCATCAGGTTATCATCAGACTTCTCAGCAGAAACCTTAAAAGCAAGAAGGGAGTGGCATAATATATTTAATGCAATGAAGCAGAAGGGCCTCGAAGCTAGAATATTTTATCTGGCAAGATTATCATTTAAATTTGAAGGAGGGTTTAAACAATTTCCAGATAAGCAAAAGCTGAGAGAATTTGGCTGACACAACCAACTCTAAAGTGTATTTTGGAGGGACTGCTAGAGATGGAAGTGTTCCTAAGTGTCACCAGACATAATAAAAAGGGATAGACAAAGAGTAGAGAACATGATACCTGATATGTAAAGAATAGAAGAAGAAAAAAAGGAGGGGAAAAAAAACAAGAACCTTTAGATTGTGTTTGTAATAGCATACTAAGTGAGTTAAGTTAGACTATTAGATAATAAGGAACTTACCCTTGAGCCTTTGGTAACCATGAATCTAAAGCCTACAATGGCAATAAGTACATACCTATCAATAATCACCCTAAATGGAAATAGTCTGAATGCACCAATCAAAAGACATATTCACTGAATGGATAAAAAACAAGACCCAACTATATGGTGCCTACAAGAGACTCACTTAAACCCAAAGACATACACAGACTAAAAGGGAATGGATGGAAAAAGATATTTCATGCAACTAATAGGGACAAAAAAGCAGGTGTTGCAGTACTTGTATCAGACAAAATAGACTTTAAAACAAATAAAATCAGAAGAGACAAAGACAGAAATTACATAATAATAAAGGGGTCAAACCAGCAAGAGGATATAACCATTATAAATAGCAATGCACCCAACATAGGAGTACATACATATGTGAAACAAATACTAACATAATTAAAAGGGGAAATAGAATGCAATGCATTCATTCTGGGAGACTTCAACACTCCACTCACTCCAAAGGACAGATCAACCAGACAGAAAATAAGTAAGGAGACAGAGGCATTGAACAACACATTAGAACAGACGTACCTAACAGACATCTACAAAACTCTCCACCCAAAAGCAAAAGGATATATGTTCTTCTCAAGTACAAATGGAACATTTTCAAGAACAGATCATATACAAGGCCACAAAAGAGCCTCAGTAAACTAAAAAAGGTTGAAATTGCAGAAACAAGCTTCTCAGACTACAAGGGTATGAAACTAGAAATAAATTATGCAAAGAAAATGAAAAAGCCTACAAACACATGGAGGCTTAACAATATGCTCCTAAATAACCAATGGATAAATGACCAAATAAAAACAGAGAAAAAGCAATACATTGAGACAAATGAGAACAATAGTTTAACAATCCAAAATCTGTTGGGATGCAGCGAAGGTGGTGATAAGAGGGAAGTATATTGCAATACAGGACTACCTCAGGAGAGAAGGAATAACCTATATGAACAGTCTAAACTTACAATTAATGAAACTAGATAAAGAAGAACAAATGAGGCCCAAAGTCAGTAGAAGGAGGGACATAATAAAGATTAGAGCATAAATAAATAAAATTGAGAAGAATAAAACAATAGAAAAAATCAATGAAAACTGGTTCTTTGAGAAAATAAACAAAATATATAACCCCCTAGGCAGACATACAAGAAACAAAGAGAGTGTAGACACATAAACAGAATCAGAAATGAGGAAGGAAAAATCACTACAGACACCACAGAAATACAAAGAGTTATGAGAGAACACTATGAAAAATTTTATGCTAACAAACTAGCTAACCTAGAAGAAATGGACTACTTCCTAGAAAAATACAACCTTCCAAGGCTGACCTAGAAAGAAACAGAAAATCTGAACAGACTAATTACTTGGAGCGAAATTGAATTGGTAATCAAAAAACTATCTAAGAACAAAACTCCTGGACCAGATGGCTTCACCACTGAATTTTATCAAACATTTAGTGAAGACCTAATATCGAACCTCCTTACAGTTTTCCAAAAAGTAGAAGAGGCAGGAATACTTCCAAAATCATTCTCTGGTGCCAGCAGCACCCTAACACCAAAACCAGGCAAAGATACCACAAAAAAGAAAATTACAGACCAATATCCCTGATGAACATAGATGCAAAAATACTTAGCAAAGCAAATTCAAAAATACATAAAAACAATAATCCATCATTATCAAATAGGATTTATTCCAGGGATACAAGGATGGTACAATATTAGAAAATCCACCAACATCATCCACCACATCAACAAAAAGGACAAAAACCACATGATTATCTCCATAGATGCCGAAAAAGCATTCAACAAAATTCAACATCCATTCACCATAAAAACTCTCAACAATATGGGTATAGAGGGCAAGCACCTCAACCTAATAAAGGCCATATATGACAAACCCAGAGCCAACATCATACTTAACAGAGAAAAGCTGAAAACCTTTCCTTTAAGATCGGGAACCATACAGAGATGCCAACTCTCCGCACTTTTATTCAACATAGTTCTGGAGGTCCTAGCCACACAATCATACAACACCAAGAAATAAAAGGCATCCAGATTGGTAAAGAAGAAGCTAAACTGTTTTTGTTTGCAGATGACATGATATTGTACATAAAAAACCCTAAAGAATCCATTCCAAAACTACTAGATCTATTATCTGAATTCAGCAATGTTGCAGGATACAAAATCAATGCACAGAACTCTCTTGCACTCCTATACACTAATGATGAACTAACAGAAGAAATCAGGAAAACAATTCCATTCACAATTGCATCAAAAAGAATAAAATATCCAGGAGTAAACCTAATGAAGGAAGTGAAAAACCTATACACTAAAAACTACAAGACACTCATGAGAGAAATTAAAGAAGATACCAATAAATGGAAACTCATCCCATGCTCATGGATAGGAAGAATTAATATTGTCAAAATGGCCATCCTGCCTAAAGCAATCTACAGATTCGATGCAATCCCTATCAAAATACCAACAACATTCTTCAGTGAACTAGAGAAAATAATTCTAAAATTCATATGGAACCACAAAAGAAACCGCATAGCCAAAGCAATCCTGAGAAGGAAGAATAAAGATGGTGGAATTACACTCTCCAACTTCAAGCTCTACTATAAAGCCACAGTAATCAAGACAATTTGGTACTGGCACAAGAACAGACCCATAGACCAATGGAGCAGACTAGAGAGCCCAGATATAAACCCAAGCATATATGGTCAATTAATATACAATACAGGAACCATGGATATGGATAATGACAGCCTCTTCAACAACTGGTGTTGGCAAAACTGGACAGCTAAATTCAAGAGAATGAAACAGGATTATTGTCTATCCCCATAAACAAAAGTAAACTCAGAAAGGATCAAAGACCTGAATGAAGTCATGAAACCATAAAACTCTTAGAAGACAACATAGGAAAAATTTCCTGAATAGAAACATGAGCAACTTTTTTCTAAATGCATCTCTTGAGCCAGGGAAACAAAAGCAAAAATGAACACATGGAACTACATCAAGCTAAAAAGCTTCTGTACAGCAAAGGACACCATCAACAGAACAAAAAGGCATCCTACAGTATGGGAGAATATATTTGTAAATGACATATCTGATAAGGGGTTAACATCCAAAATATATAAAGAACTCACATGCCTCAACAACAAGAAAGCAAATAACCTGATTAAAAAATGGGCGGAGGATATGAACAGAGAATTCTCCAAAGAAGAAATTCAGATGGCCAGCAGGCACATGAAAAGATGCTTCACATCTCTAATCATCTGGGAAATGCAAATTAAAACCACAAAGATAGATATTTCACCTCACACCAGCTGGGATGGCCAGTATCAAAAATACTAAGAACAAATGCTGGTGAGAATGTGGAGCAAGAGGAACCCTCCTGCACTGCTGGTGGGAGTGTAAGCTAATTCACTTTCTGGAAAGCAATATGGAGGTTCTGCAAAAAACTAAAAATAAAAATACCATTTGACCTGGAAATTCCAGGCCTAGGAATTTACCCAAATTTACCCAAAGTCCAAAGAATAAGTGACCCAAAGAATATAATTTCTTAGATTCAAAAATGCATTGGCGCGGGAGCCAAGATGGCGGCGTGAGTAGAGCAGTGGAAATCTCCTCCCAAAAACACATAGAGCTATGAAAATATAACAAAGAAAAATCTTCCTAAAATAGAGACCACAGGACACAGGACAACATCCAGACCACATCCACACCTGCAAGAACCCAGCGCCTTGTGAAGGGGGTAAGATACAAGCCCCAGCCCGGCGGGACCCGAGCGCCCCTCCCCCCGGCTCCCGGCGGGTGGAGAGAAACCGGAGCAGTTTTTTTTTTTGGCGAGCGCTTTTTGGAAGCCTTAGAGGGACGGGCCCCCGTTGCTGGGGAGGCAGGGTGGCGGGACCGGTGAGGAGGTGCCTGGGAACAGCGCCGGAGGACAAAGAATATCCCGCGTTTCTCCCTGCGAGACCTGGGGGCGGGTGCCTGAGACCGGTGCCTGAGGACGGAGGAGGTCGCGCGTTTTTCCCCTTTTTTTTTTTCTCTTTATGGCAAGCGCTTTTTGGAAGCCTTGAAGGGACGGGGACCCCAGTGCTAGGGAGGCACGGTGGCGGGACTGGTGAGCGGGTGGCTGGGACCGGCGCCTGAGGACAAAGAATATCCCCCGTTTTTCCCTGCGGGACCGGTGGGCGGGTGCCTGAGACCGGCACTTGAGGACAGAGGAAATCGCGCGTTTTTCCCCTTTTTTTTTTCTCTTTTCTGCGAGTGCTTTTTGGAAGCCTAAAAGGGACAGGGACCCCGGTGCTAGGGAGGCAGGGCGGCGGGACTGGTGAGCGGGTGCCTGGGACCGGCACCTGAGGACAAAGAATATCCCGCATTTTTCCCTGTGGGACCGGTGGGTGGGTGCCTGAGACCGGCACTTGAGGACGGAAGAAATCGCGCGTTTTTCCCCTTTTTTTTCTCTCTTTTTGCCAAGTGCTTTTTGGAAGCCTTGAAGGGACAGGGACCCCGGTGCTAGGGAGGCAGGGCGGCGGGACTGGTGAGCGGGTGCGTGGGACCAGTGCCTGAGGACCAAGAATATTGAGCGTTCCTTCCCTGCGGGACCGGTGGGTGGGTGCTTTTTGGAAGCCTTGAAAGGACAGGGACCCTGGTGCTAGGGAGACAGGGCAGCAGGACCAGTGCGCGGGTGCCTGGGACCGGCACCTGAGGAAAAAAAAAAAAAAATCGCGTGTTTTTTCTTTTTTTTTTCCTTTCTGTTCCCTCTCTCATTGTTGCTGTTGTTGTTTTGGTTTGGAGAGTGCTTTTTGGAAATCTTAAAGGGGCAGGACAGGTCACTTAGACCAGAAGCAGGGAATCTGGGGATCTCTGGGCACTCTAACCCCCTGGGCAGCAGGGAGCACAGAGGCCCCTTACGGAGATAAATAGTCTCCTGGCTGCTCCCCCTCTAACGGGGCTCCACCATTTTGGAGGAACAGCCCCAGCCAGGCCAAGCCCACAGCAACAGTGGAGATAAACCCCAAAGCAACTGGGCAGGAAGCAGAAGCCCTGTCTGCGCACAGCTGCCCAGCACAAGCCACTAGAGGTCGCTATTCTCCCAGGAAAAGGCTACAAACCAACAAGAAGGGAAGCTCTTCCAGCGGTCACTTGTACCAGCTCTGCAGACTATCTCTATCACCATGAAAAGGCAAAACTACAGGCAGACAAAGATCACAGAGACAACACCTGAGAAGGAGACAGACCTAACTAGTCCTCCTGAAAAAGAATTCAAAATAAAAATCATGAACATGCTGACAGAGATGCAGAAAAAAATGCAAGAGCAATGGGATGAGATGCAGAGAAAAATGCAAGAGCAGTGGGATGAGATGCAGAGAAAAATGCAAGAGCAGTGGGATGAAGTCCGGAAGGAGATCACAGATGTCAGGAAAGAGATCACAGAAGTGAAACAATCCCTGGAAGGATTTATAAGCAGAATGGATAAGATGCAAGAGGCCATTGAAGGAATAGAAGCCAGAGAACAGGAACGTATAGAAGCTGACATAGAGAGAGATAAAAGGATCTCCAGGAATGAAACAACACTAAGAGAAATATGTGACCAATACAAAAGGAAAAACATTCGTATTATAGGGATACCAGAAGAGGAAGAAAGAGGAAAAGGGATAGAAAGGGTCTTTGAAGAAATAATTGCTGAAAACTTCCCCAAACTGGGGGAGGAAATAATCGAACAGACCATGGAATTATACAGAACCCCCAACAGAAAGGATCCAAGGAGGACAACACCAAGACACATAATAATTAAAATGGCAAGGATCAAGGACAAGGAAAGAGTTTTAAAGGCAGCTAGAGAGAAAAAGGTCACCTATAAAGGAAAACCAATCAGGCTAACATCAGACTTCTCAACAGAAACCCTACAGGCCAGAAGAGAATGGCATGATATACTTAATGCAATGAAACAGAAGGGCCTTGAACCAAGGATACTGTATCCAGCACGACTATCATTTAAATATGATGGTGGGATCAAACAATTCCCAGACAAGCAAAAGCTGAGGGAATTTGCTTCCCACAAACCACCTCTACAGGGCATCCTACAGGGACTGCTCTAGATGGGAGCACCCCTAAAAAGAGCACAGAACAAAACACACAACATATGAAGAAGGCGGGAGGAGGAATAAGAAGGGAGAGAAGAAAAGACTCTCCAGACAGTGTATATAACAGCTCAATAAGCGAGCTAAGTTAGGCAGTAAGATACTAAAGAAGCTAACCTTGAACCTTTGGTAACCACGAATCTAAAGCCTGCAATGGCAATAAGTACATATCTTTCAATAGTCACCCTAAATGTAAATGGACTTAATGCACCAATCAAAAGACATAGAGTAATAGAATGGATAAAAAAGCAAGACCCATCTATATGCTGCTTACAAGAAACTCACCTTAAACCCAAAGATAAGCATAGACTAAAAGTCAAGGGATGGAAAAACATATTTCAGGCAAACAACAGTGAGAAGAAAGCAGGGGTTGCAGTACTAATATCAGACAAAATAGACTTCAAAACAAAGAAAGTAACAAGAGATAAAGAAGGCCACTACATAATGATAAAGGGCTTAGTCCAACAAGAGGATATAACCATTCTAAATATATATGCACCCAATACAGGAGCACCAGCATATGTGAAGCAAATACTAACAGAACTAAAGAGGGAAATAGACTGCAATGCATTCATTGTAGGAGACTTCAACACACCACTCACCCCAAAGGATAGATCCACCGGGCAGAAAATAAGTAAAGACACACAGGCACTGAACAACACACTAGAACAGATGGACCTAATAGACATCTATAGAACTTTACATCCAAAAGCAACAGGATATACATTCTTCTCAAGTGCACATGGAACATTCTCTAGAATAGACCACATACTAGCTCACAAAAAGAGCCTCAGTAAATTCCACAATATTGAAATTCTACCAACCAATTTTTCAGACCACAAAGGTATGAAAGTAGAAATAAATTCTACAAAGAAAACAAAAAGGCTCACAAACACATGGAGGCTTAACAACATGCTACTAAATAATCAATGGATCAATGAACAAATCAAAATAGAGATCAAGGAATATATAGAAACAAATGACAACAACAACACTAAGCCCCAACTTCTGTGGGATGCAGCGAAAGCAGTCTTAAGAGGAAAGTATATAGCAATCCAGGCACACTTGAAGAAGGAAGAACAATCCCAAATGAATAGTCTAACATCACAATTATTAAAACTGGAAAAAGAAGAACAAATGAGGCCTAAAGTCAGCAGAAGGAGGGACATAATAAAGATCAGAGAAGAAATAAACAAAATTGAGAAGAATAAAACAATAGCAAAAATCAACGAAACCAAGAGCTGGTTCTTTGAGAAAATAAACAAAATAGATAAGCCTCTAGCCCAACTTATTAAGAGAAAAAGAGAGTCAACACAAATCAACATAATCAGAAATGAGAATGGAAAAATCACGACAGACTCCACAGAAATACAAAGAATTATTAAAGACTACTATGAAAACCTATATGCCAACAAGCTGGAAAACCTAGAAGAAATGGACAACTTCCTAGAAAAATACAACCTCCCAAGACTGACCAAGGAAGAAACACAAAAGTTAAACAAACCAATTACAAGCAAAGAAATTGAAACAGTAATCAAAAAACTACCCAAGAACAAAACCCCGGGGCCGGACGGATTTACCTCGGAATTTTATCAGACACACAGAGAAGACATAATACCCATTCTCCTTAAAGTGTTCCACAAAATAGAAGAAGAGGGAATACTCCCAAACTCATTCTATGAAGCCAACATCACCCTAATACCAAAACCAGGCAAAGACCCCACCAAAAAAGAAAATTACAGACCAATATCCCTGATGAACGTAGATGCAAAAATACTCAATAAAATATTAGCAAACAGAATTCAACAGTATATCAAAAGGATCATACACCATGACCAAGTGGGGTTCATCCCAGGGATGCAAGGATGGTACAACATTCGAAAATCCATCAACATCATCCACCACATCAACAAAAAGAAAGACAAAAACCACATGATCATCTCCATAGATGCTGAAAAAGCATTTGACAAAATTCAACATCCATTCATGATAAAAACTCTCAGCAAAATGGGAATAGAGGGCAAGTACCTCAACATAATAAAGGCCATATATGATAAACCCACAGCCAGCATTATACTGAACAGCGAGAAGCTGAAAGCATTTCCACTGAGATCGGGAACCAGACAGGGATGCCCACTCTCCCCACTGTTATTTAACATAGTACTGGAGGTCCTAGCCACGGCAATCAGACAAAACAAAGAAATACAAGGAATCCAGATTGGTAAAGAAGAAGTTAAACTGTCACTATTTGCAGATGATATGATACTGTACATAAAAAACCCTAAAGACTCCACTCCAAAACTACTAGAACTGATATCGGAATACAGCAAAGTTGCAGGATACAAAATCAACACACAGAAATCTGTAGCTTTCCTATACACTAACAACGAATCAATAGAAAGAGAAATCAGGAAAACAATTCCATTCACCATTGCATCAAAAAGAATAAAATACCTAGGAATAAACCTAACCAAGGAAGTGAAAGACTTATACTCTGAAAACTACAAGTCACTCTTAAGAGAAATTAAAGGGGACACTAATAAATGGAAACTCATCCCATGCTCATGGCTAGGAAGAATTAATATCGTCAAAATGGCCATCCTGCCAAAAGCAATATACAAATTTGATGCAATCCCTCTCAAATTACCAGCAACATTCTTCAATGAATTGGAACAAATAATTCAAAAATTCATATGGAAACACCAAAGACCCCGAATAGCCAAAGCAATCCTGAAAAAGAAGAATAAAGTAGGGGGGATCTCACTCCCCAACTTCAAGCTCTACTACAAAGCCATAGTAATCAAGACAATTTGGTACTGGCACAAGAACAGAGCCACAGACCAGTGGAACAGATTAGAGACCCCAGAAATTAACCCAAACATATATGGTCAATTAATATTTGATAAAGGAGCCATGGACATACAATGGCAAAATGACAGTCTCTTCAACAGATGGTGCTGGCAAAACTGGACAGCTACATGTAGGAGAATGAAACTGGACCATTGTCTAACCCCATATACAAAGGTAAACTCAAAATGGATCAAAGACCTGAATGTAAGTCACGAAACCATTAAACTCTTGGAAAAAAACATAGGCAAAAACCTCTTAGACATAAACATGAGTGATCTCTTCTTGAACATATCTCCCCGGGCAAGGAAAACAACAGCAAAAATGAGCAAGTGGGACTACATTAAGCTGAAAAGCTTCTGTACAGCGAAAGACACCATCAATAGAACAAAAAGGAACCCTACAGTATGGGAGAATATATTTGAAAATGACAGATCTGATAAAGGCTTGACGTCCAGAATATATAAAGAGCTCACACGCCTCAACAAACAAAAAACAAATAACCCAATTAAAAAATGGGCAGAGGAACTGAACAGACAGTTCTCCAAAAAAGAAATACAGATGGCCAAGAGACACATGAAAAGATGCTCCACATCGCTAATTATCAGAGAAATGCAAATTAAAACTACAATGAGGTATCACCTCACACCAGTAAGGATAGCTGCCATCCAAAAGACAAACAACAACAAATGTTGGCGAGGCTGTGGAGAAAGGGGAACCCTCCTACACTGCTGGTGGGAATGTAAATTAGTTCAACCATTGTGGAAAGCAGTATGGAGGTGCATCAAAATGCTCAAAACAGACCTACCATTTGACCCAGGAATTCCACTCCTAGGAATTTACCCTAAGAACGCAGCAATCAAGTTTGAGAAAGACAGATGCACTCCTATGTTTATCGCAGCACTATTTACAATAGCCAAGAATTGGAAGCAACCTAAATGTCCATCTGTAGATGAATGGATAAAGAAGATGTGGTACATATACACAATGGAATACTACTCAGCCATAAGAAGTGGAAAAATCCAACCATTTGCAGCAACATGGATGGAGCTGGAGAGTATTATGCTCAGTGAAATAAGCCAAGCGGAGAAAGAGAAATACCAAATGATTTCACTCATCTGAGGAGTATAGGAACAAAGGAAAAACTGAAGGAACAAAACAGCAGCAGAATTACAGAACCCAAAAATGGACTAACAGGTACCAAAGGGAAAGGAACTGGGGAGGATGGGTGGGCAGGGAGGGATAAGGGGGGGGAAGAAGAAGGGGGGTATTAAGATTAGCATGCATGGGGGGGAGGGAGAAAGGGGAGGGTGGGCTGCACAACACAGAGAGGACAAGTAGTGACTCTACAACATTTTGCTAAGCTGATGGACAGTAACCGTAATGTGGTTGTTAGGGGGGACCTGATATAGGGGAGAGCATAGTAAACATAGTATTCTTCAGGTAAGTGTAGATTAAAAATTTAAAAAAAAAAAAAAAAGAAAGAAAGAAAGAAAAGGGGGATTACTCCTTAACAGGATAAAACTATTGGTAAATCAAAGATCAACGCATGCTTTAAATATCCTTAATGTTGATCACTTAAAGGGTGTCAGATGATCAGCTATGGAGGTACTCTTTTCTGATAATATTCCTTTCTCTTAATTAAAAAAAAAAAAAAAAAAGCAGTTACTGTGTGCTGACCTCCAATGAGTTCTGCACAGTGGTATAGAGGGCATGTCAAAGTGTGGGCAAAGGGTCTGTTTGTTTCTACGCAGAAGATCAAGGCCTAGCTTGGATACCCAGAAAATGAACTAAGATACAATATGAGGAGGAGCTTCCGGCATCAGCACTCTCTGGAGGACTCGTGCCGGGGGATGATCATCAAAAAGCCTCCACAGGGATCCGGACGATGCTGCGGTTGTGGCTGCATCCAGCCCACCATCTCCTGGACTTGCCATGAGAAGGAGGAGGGAGATGTCTAGGCTGGCATGTGCATACAGTGAGACAACGAATTTGACTGGATCTGTACTGTTGGAACTCAACCAGGAGTTGGGAGGGGTGCAAGTTGTAGCACCCCAAAATCTCATGACTATAGACTATCTATGGTTAAAAGAACATATGGGATGTGAACAGATCCCAGAAATGGGCTGCTTTAATTTGTCTGATGGTTCAAGTACAGTTGGAAAATATCCATCATATCATAGATAAATTTTCACAAATGCCTAGGGTGCCTAAATGGTTTTCTTGGCTTCACTGGAGATGGCTGGTAATTATAGATTTGCTTTGTTTATGTCACCGTATTCCTATTATGTCAATATGTGTGTGCAAATTAGTTAGTAGTTTAAAACCTATACATACTTAAGGTACTATACAAGAAGATATGTCAAAGAAATAATCAATCCTCCCAAGTTTCCTTCATATGCTACATCTATAGCTTTTCTTCTTCCTTCCTAATTACAAACTTTAAATAGAATTCGTGCCTCATATCGAATTTACCGAGTATCATAATTCCTCCAGGTGGTAAAGATACCTCGAGACAAGTGCTGGGCATAGAAGCCACAGGGCATAAATCTGCAAAGAAGTAAAAAGCTAACCTTTGCAAACAATATGGCTTCTCTCTCACTTACCAACTTTACATTTCCCTGTATGGCCCCGGAAGATGACTGGTTAGCCAGAGACGGGTAAGATTCCTCAAGGGAGGAACAACCTAAGACAGGCACAGTCGCAGGGGGGCCATCAGGTGAGAATTTGGGGATCAACAGAGGTGAGGCTCAGAACCTCACCCCCCCTGCTTTGAGAGAAATCTTCTGCATCCGTGGATGTTTTGCTGCCCTTGTCTAGCCTGGATTAATACTTAGTCCATAGGCACACACCTGATCATCTGATCATCTACATTTGCCTTCTTACAGCACTAAACTATGTTTTCTACCTTTATCTTGCATCTACCTACCACTTCAGCATTTTATTAAAAATAAAAATAATAATAATAATAGGAGAAATGTGGGATCAACATATAAATCAAGTACAAAAATCAAATGAATATTCATATTTGACCTGATGGTTTATAGGTCATATTGCATGATCAAAACCGAAAGTTTCTGTGATGACTGCCCTTGTACTGTTCACCATGTAAGAATTTATTCACTCTGTAAGAATTCGTTCACCATGTAAGAACTTGTTCGTTATGCTTCAGAAGATTGGAGACTGACGAGAATTAGGCTTGAGATGGATTAATGATTGTACATTGAGCATTGACCCCCCTATACTGAATTTTATTGTTGTTAACAACCATTTGATCAATAAATATGAGAGATGCCCTCTCAAAAAAAAAAAAAAAAAAAAAAAATGCATATACAAAACCCTCTATGTTTATTGCAGCACTATTACAATAGCTAAGATATGGAAGTAACTTAAGTGTCCATCAGTAGATGAATGGATAAAAAAGAAGTGGTACATATATGCAATGGAATACTACTTACCCATAAGAAAGAAGCGAATTCTACAGTTTGCAACAACATAGATGGAGCTGACAGATATTATACTCAGTGAAATAAGCCAGGCAGAGAAAGACAAGTGGCAAATAATTTCCCTCATTTGTGGAGTATAACAACAAAGCAAAACTGAAGAAACAAAACAGCGGCAGACTCATAGGCTCCAAGAAGGGACTAGTGGTTACCAAAGGGGGGGTGCAGTGGGAAGGTGGGCGGGGATGGAAGGCGAAGTGAATTGAGGGGTATTATGTTTAGTACACATGGTGTGAGGGGTCACGGGGAAGACAGTGTAGTACAGAAAAGGCAAATAGTGAATCTGTGGCATCTTACTACAGTGACGGGCAGTGACTACAAAGGGTTATGGGGGGGACATGGTAACAGGGGTAACAGGGGTGTATATAGTCACCACATTGTTTTTTCATGTGAAACCTTCATAAGAGTGTATATCAATAATACCTTAATAAAATAAATAGCTAAATAAATAAATAAGAAATTACCCCTACTATTAGAGGTTCTCAATTTCATATATCATGAAAATTATTGATTAATATGTGATACTGATTCACTTGGTAAATAGGTAATCCAAAGTGTACATAGTTCAGAAACTTTTGGTCCAGGCTCATAGATCTAATCTCCTACTTGACATCTCCACATTATGTTCAATACAGATCCTAAACTTAACATGCTCTACCCATGGACTTCCAGCTTTCTTTTCTCCTAAGGTCTTCTCCATCTTATATTGCCAGTGGCTCAGGACAAATATCTTGAGGTCATACTTCACTTTTACCTTTAGTCTATTAGCAAATTCTTTGGGTCTCCTTTCTAATATACCTAGAATTTGACCAATTCTCACCACCTCTATTGTTTCCACCCTGATTAAAACAACCATTGCCATTCCCCTGGAATACTGCTGAAATTCTCTGATCTGTCTTCCAGTTTTACTCTTCCACTCCACACTCCACACATACACTCGCATCTCAGTATAGCAGGTAGAGGCCCCCTGCTAAATGTGGTATTACACCATGTCACATCATGACAGTCCTACTCAGTGCACCGCACAGCATTTCCTTCTCATTAAGAATAAGTGACTAGGAAGGTCCCCGTAGCCTGGACCCCTTTCCCTCTCTGACTTCATTTCTCCCTCTTTTCTCTTGGCCAACCCTGCTCCAGCTGTTCCTCTACATTCTGGCCACATGAACTTCTGGGTTACTTCACATTTTCTATTCCCTCTGCCTAGAACACTTCTGCCCAGATATTCACAAGGCAAATTTGTTAATTTCCTCCAGGTGTTTGCCCAATTATTACCTTTCATAGGAGTCTTTTCCTGACTATGCTATTTAAAAGTGTCAACCTAGTAGTTCAGGAACTCACTATCCCATATCCTTTTCTCTATGGTGATCTTCTGAAATCTCACGTGATTTAATTATTTGTTTTCTGTTATTCTCTTGGCTCTTGCACTTTCTTTGTATATATTTCATGAAGTTGGCATATTGGTCTGCTTTTCCCCGTGTTTTAGACTCAGTATCTTCAATGGTGCTTGGCACAGAGTAGGTGCTAAAATTTATCACATGAATTGGTGCTTAAATGAGTAGTTTAACCACAGGAAATGATAGAATTAATTATGAATATGAAGAAGCAAATTATAACTCATGGTGTTAATATTTTCATGTTAAGTTTGGAAATAACCTGAGCTTGTTTGACATTTTAATCACTTATAACTTAGGAGGATTTGGCATATTAAAGTATAATTTGACATTGTAGAGTATCTAACAGATTAAATTGATTCTAATTTAAAATGTGGAATTGAAAATTTGATTTTGCTTGTCATTCTAAGTTGAATAGTGTGAAAAAATTTTACTGCATCTGTGAAAAGTATTAGAAAAGCTTGTAATTTTGATTTATTAGATTTATGGGAGTTGGTTAGGTGCTTGGGAAGCTTAGCTTATTAGAGAATTGAAGTACTTAAAATAAAAATGAACACATTAAAGTTACAAATAAAGTTTAAAAGATGTAATGGAGTTAAATTAAGTCATAAAAATTGGCAGAAGTTTTGTTAGTATTTTCTGGATTTATAAATAGAAAATAAAATGATTTGTAAATTAAATTCAAAAGCACAAAAGAATGGGTTTTTGATTTTGTAATATTACTACATTAAATATTAATTTTTGAAGCCAAAGTAACCTTTCAATTTTGTTTCTATGCCTAAAATATACTTCCAAGGACAACAGAAACATGTACTGGTGATGAAAATACAGAAACATGTACTGGTGATGAAAATTCAAACAACAGTAGAATGGTTATTTTGTTTTTAGAGAATGATGTGCTGGAAGAAAAGCATAAGTTTATTCTTATGTCAAAACCAGTTATCCAAGAATACTAATAATTATGATAGCAATATCTGTACCTATATCTTAACCAGAACCTGCCCCCACCAATCATCCTCATCTACTTTTCAGCCCCAATTTAAATACCAGATTTGCTCAAATATATTGAGAAATACAGGTGCTCCATAGAAACTGTTTTCTTGAGGTTCACACCCCTTATTAGAAATACAATTGTTACGTCTGTTACATGAATATCAAAACTGATTTATGAATAACTTTTTCCTTTCTAATTGCCACATGTCACCGAGGAGAGGCATAAAGATGTTTGTCCAATCTCCTCTCATCTCTTTCAGCGAGGTACCTAAAGTAGGGATCCTGCAGATTCCATTCATTCTTATTTTGACCAGCTCACAAAGAGTAGTATGAAAATATTAACAATGGCTAACATTGATGCTCTTGTTACTCTTCTTAAAGCTTTCTATTTATTGTCTCATTTAGAATTAAGGGCAGAAGCCTGGGTTGCTTCAGAGAACGTGCATAACTTCAGATGTTTCAGAGACTTTCAAGTGGTGGTAGTAGAAGGGTAGCTGGTGGGTTATTTTATCAGGAAAGAATAGAATTGGATAAAGGAAGTATGCTCAACCAATTTCTTACATTTTTTAAAGATTTTTTATACTTTGAGGATGCAGTGTACTTTCACATACAGTATTTCACGATATCCAGACAAAACTCCGGCCAAGAGGTATGCCATCCAAGATTCAGCGAGAATATGTTTAAAACGTCTAATAATTTGTCCAAGGCCAATGAACTTGAATTGTTTGCCTTCATTTCTTATTTCTTGGCACAATCCCTCTTCCATATTCTGCTCCAGCCACACCAGTTTTTTTTTATTTTCTTCACAAGCACCATGTTCTTGTCAGCCAAGGCTTTTACACTGGAATTTTACTTTCTTGGGCTGGAATTTTGTACTGGCTTTTACTTTCTTGGAATGTTTTTACTTCAGACCCAAGGTTCCTTCTTGCACATCATTGCTTTATTTAGCTTTATTTTCCTCCAAGGTACATATTGTTCTGATTGTAGAAAATATTTAGTATATTCCTTTGGTTTCTGTTTCTCATGAAGACAAGAACTTTTTCTAATTTGTACATGGTATCCCCAGCACCAAAAATAATTCATAGTATTTGATAAATTAAGTGACTGAGTAATGCAGCAGTAAATAGCCAAAAAGAAAAAAAAAAAGCCTTCGCTGGATGTGGGTCTACTGACACTGATTGATGTCAGAACTCCAGAGTTCCCCACAGGGCATGGGCTACTGCGGGTACCTTCCCTTCCTCCCAACAGAGTGTTGTTCCTGGACCTCTATAAAATAAATCAATTGTTGGGGCTTTAGAAGAACTTTTTTGTTTTTTTCCCCTCCACATCAGGCTTTTAAGATAAGAGTTCCTATTAATACAATTTACCAGCTTTTACCACCCAAGTTCAGAGAGGCTATGTGATTTGGACAAGGTCACACAGGCTTATCAGTGCAGGGCCACTTCTGACCCAGGTCGGTGATAATCTCCACTGATGGATGGCCTGTGTGGAATCTCTGCTGTGTTTCTCCTGCCTATGGGAAGCTAATTCAGTTTAAACAACAGAGTTTGGCAAGAATACATCTCAGTGGCATTGCTGCAGCTCTTAATCTGTAGCATGATCACTGATCATGTTACCTTAATGTCACTAGCACACCTTAACAAACAGTGGCTGTGAACTGAGCATATGGCCAAGCCTGGGAAGATGGAAATTCCATCACGGAAACACATGAGGTTCTGAAACATTAATAACAGTCAGTCTTTTTATTTTCATAGCTTTCGTACAGGGTGTGAAACAATTTTTAGAAGATGACCTTTTTTGTTTTTTAGTTCCTCCCTAAAATCCTATAACAAAGGTGGGTAGAAAGTCTTATGTCCATCTTATAGATGAAGAAACAAACTCAGAGAAGGGGAGGGATATACATTAATCATATTAGTTAACTTAGGCTGATGTATCAAAATAACAGACTGGGTTGTTCAAACAACAAGAATTGGTTTCTCATAGTTCCCAGTGATGGCTGGGAAGTACAAGACAGTAGGTTCATTTTCTGGTGAGGCTGTCTTCTTAACTTGGAGATGGTCCACCATGTTATTACGTCCTCACATGGTAGAGACTGACAAAGAGAGATACAGCCACCAAGCTCTCTGGTATCCCCTTCCCTGCCTTATAAGGGCACTAATCCCATCATGAGGACTCCATCCTTGTGTCTTCATCTAAACCTAATTATCTCTTAAAGGTCCCATCTCCAAATGCCAGCATATTTGGGTGGCTTTCAACATAGGAATTTGGGAGGACACAATTTAGTCCACAGCATACTCCTTTACAACCACTGAGCAGGAGTCAAAGGTAGGAAGGTAGATTTTCTCCTAAGTCTAAACTCAAAGTTTTTTTCTACTAGCCATCACCCCATTATCTCAAATGAAGATCACTCAGGAAATATCAATTCACTCACTTGCTACTTGATGTATTCTGAATGGAAGGGGGACCTAGTGTGGACCCAACCCAAGTCTTTCTTCTGTTACTTCATACAAACACCTCAAGCCATTCACTTAAGGGATAACAGGTATTAGAACATGATTCCCCCTTTGTCACTTGTGCAATTCAATACGTGTGCCAAGTTTGTGCATTTTGGACACACTTTAGGATAAACTTCTCATTTCCTTAATACTGGTTATAGCCATATGACTTTCTCTGGACAATGCTGTTTGAGCATAAGTGGTGCTTGTTACTTCCAAGCAGAAGCCTTAAGAGCTAGTGGGCAGAATGATTTCCCTGCTGCGGATGGTAAAGCACCCAGGCCAGGCCCACTCGTCACCCTCCCAGATTGCTGTAGCACATGTAGGATGCAGCATGACTAGAAATAAATGTGAACTATAATTCTCTGAGATGGCAGGGTAGTGCAAACTCTCCTTTCCCCTGTCAGTTTGAGAACACTGCACTAGATGAATCAGGATGGTGCTGATGCCCTGGGCAGAGAACAGTTTGAGCAATAACGCAAAGGAAAATATTGGAGCAATTGGAAACTATCTAAAATTGCTAGACCATGAAGTAGTAGAGGGCAATTCAGGCAATTATTGGTGATGTGGTAAGAATGTTTATACCTTGCTTACATTTCCACCAAGAGCAGGGACTTCTACTTTTGGAAAGAAAAGTGTGCTTCTTCTGCAAGGTGAGACTGGGATGAGAGCTAGGCATTGATGCTTAGTCCCTGCGGTGTTCTCTCTCCTTTTACAGACAGCTCAGGGCGAGGACCCTGACCTCTGCCATGCAGTGAGCAGTCTGCTCCCACTTGGCCTATAGGCGAAGCTCCATCTGAGACTGGGGGGAGGAGGTCAGAGGATTTGGTCCCCTAATAAGGAAAACTGTACTAAAAGTAATAAAGCTGATTTTAGATCTCCAGCTATCTAATTTCTTCCTTAGTTGCTTTCAAATTTAGGAGGGAAAAGAAATATATTATATGTTTGGGCCCACAAATCTGATTATTTAGTAAAAGGAGATTCAATCAAATGGTCCAGGCATGGAAGTAAATGATTGCAGGGTGCTTTTAGAAAATAACCATGAGAGAAGGAATAATGTTCCTACAAGCAATATAGTTTGTGCGGGAGACATTTCTCCCAAACTGATTGTGCTATCACGCACCATAACTCACAACAATAATAGTAATAACAATGACAATAATAACAATGGAAATAATAACACTGTCTTCTTTTAAATAACTTATAATGAAATACTAGTATATAAGGTTTAGTGCAAAAGGATAGGTAGTGTTGGGGAGATTACCAGAATATTGCTAGATGGTATGCCTTAGTCCAATATCGCAGCCTTCAAGGGTTCTATGGCTGGTTTGGAAGTTTCTGTGGGATCTATGAATATATTTCAATAGTAGTTGCTGGAGACACAAAGGAAGGAGAAAGAAAGGCAGCAGGGGCTAAAATTATGTATGATCTTTATTTTTTAAATTTTCTCCTTCAACTGGTCATTAGATTTCTGAATCATTGTGTTTGCTGGGATAGGATTCAAAGAGAATAATATTATTTATATTGGTGACTTCTGAATCTAGGCTTGCATTAACATTTGACTGGAATACAGTCTCTCACTGTTCATACAGGAGCTTGGAAATGCATTCCCAGTTATGCTCACCTAGTTATTATTAAAGTGGGAGAAAAAAATCTAATTCTTAACTCGAGAATAAGTGGGAAAATGACATAAGAATACATGGGAAAGTAACATAGTTTTGTTTATCACTATGGAAAAATAATTAGCTCTTCTTTATATTAGAACTGCTGTATTGCTTCATATAATTTCAAATTTCTAGAGCTGTGCTGTCCAATCTAGTAGAAACATATAGCCATTGAGTGCTTGAAATATGGTCAGTCTGAATGGAGAGGTATTTTAAGTGCAAAACACATTGGGTTTCAAAGACTTATTATGATTAAATATTTAAATATTTGAACCATTTAATATTTATGGCAATCTGAATGAAGTTGAAGGTAGGTAAGTATTGTGACTTTTTCCCTGAGCTCCCATGGTAACCAGAAATTGTACTTGTTTCTTGTTTTTTTCTTCTCACTGCAACGTTTTTCAGCACAGACTTATGAACTCATGAAAGGCAGTGGTAATGTCTTTTATCTTTATTTCCCCAGTAACTGACAGGTAGCCTAGAACATATTTAGTGCTTAATAAAGTTTTCTTGATTATTTTCTGGGTTCAAAAAACCCAGGCTTAATTCCTATAGATCTACCTGGTACCCAAATTAAAACCCAAATGTTTTTCTATAAAATTTGCAGTCATATATCATAAAATTCTAATGTCTAAAGGGATTCTAAATTATTTCAATTCATAAGTCAGGACATGAAATTCCACAGAAATAGCAGAAGAAAGTGGAAATGGTTTATAGATAATCAATAGTATTAGTCTGATTAAATATATCCTACTATTGGAAAGATACAGTTGACCCTTGTTCAACATGGGGGTTAGGGGTGCTAACCCTGTGCAGTTGCAATCCATGTACAACTTTGACTCCCCCAAAGTGTAACTATTAATAGTCTATTTTTTACTGGAAGCCTTACTAATAACAAAAATAGTTGATTAACATATTTTGTATGTTTTATACATATATATATTACATAGTATATTCTTACAATAAAGCAAGCTAAAAAAATGAAAATGTCACTAAGAAAATCATAAGGAAGAGATACATTTACAGTACCATACTCCATTTATTAATACCATAAGTTCACATTGTCTGTTTACAACATGAATCATCAGTACTTACATCAGCATTGCCTTATATGATACAAAAAATTGTAGTTGTTACACATATTAGTAACTCTAGACATCAAAAATGAAAAAATAGGCGGGAGCCAAGATGGCGGCGTGAGTAGAGCAGTGGAAATCTCCTCCCAAAAACACATAGAGCTATGAAAATATAACAAAGAAAAATCTTCCTAAAATAGAGACCACAGGACACAGGACAACATCCAGACCACATCCACACCTGCAAGAACCCAGCGCCTTGTGAAGGGGGTAAGATACAAGCCCAGCCCGGCGGGACCCGAGCGCCCCTCCCCCCGGCTCCCGGCGGGTGGAGAGAAACCGGAGCAGTTTTTTTTTTTGGCGAGCGCTTTTTGGAAGCCTTAGAGGGACGGGCCCCCGTTGCTGGGGAGGCAGGGTGGCGGGACCGGTGAGGAGGTGCCTGGGAACGGCGCCGGAGGACAAAGAATATCCCGCGTTTCTCCCTGCGAGACCTGGGGGCGGGTGCCTGAGACCGGTGCCTGAGGACGGAAGAGGTCGCGCGTTTTTCCCCTTTTTTTTTTTTCTCTTTTTGGCGAGCGCTTTTTGGAAGCCTTGAAGGGACGGGGACCCCAGTGCTAGGGAGGCACGGTGGCAGGACTGGTGAGCGGGTGGCTGGGACCGGCGCCTGAGGACAAAGAATATCCCCCATTTTTCCCTGCGGGACCGGTGGGCGGGTGCCTGAGACCGGCACTTGAGGACAGAGGAAATCGCGCGTTTTTCCCCTTTTTTTTTCTCTTTTCTGCGAGTGCTTTTTGGAAGCCTAAAAGGGACAGGGACCCCGGTGCTAGGGAGGCAGGGCGGCGGGACTGGTGAGCGGGTGCCTGGGACCGGCACCTGAGGACAAAGAATATCCCGCATTTTTCCCTGTGGGACCGGTGGGTGGGTGCCTGAGACCAGCACCTGAGGACGGAAGAAATCGCGCGTTTTTCCCCTTTTTTTTCTCTCTTTTTGCCAAGTGCTTTTTGGAAGCCTTGAAGGGACAGGGACCCCGGTGCTAGGGAGGCAGGGCGGCGGGACTGGTGAGCGGGTGCGTGGGACCAGTGCCTGAGGACCAAGAATATTGAGCGTTCCTTCCCTGCGGGACCGGTGGGTGGGTGCTTTTTGGAAGCCTTGAAAGGACAGGGACCCTGGTGCTAGGGAGACAGGGCAGCAGGACCAGTGCGCGGGTGCCTGGGACCGGCACCTGAGGAAAAAAAAAAAAAAAAATCGCGTGTTTTTTCTTTTTTTTTTCCTTTCTGTTCCCTCTCTCATTGTTGCTGTTGTTGTTTTGGTTTGGAGAGTGCTTTTTGGAAATCTTAAAGGGGCAGGACAGGTCACTTAGACCAGAAGCAGGGAATCTGGGGATCTCTGGGCACTCTAACCCCCTGGGCAGCAGGGAGCACAGAGGCCCCTTACGGAGATAAATAGTCTCCTGGCTGCTCCCCCTCCAACGGGGCTCCACCATTTTGGAGGAACAGCCCCAGCCAGGCCAAGCCCACAGCAACAGTGGAGATAAACCCCAAAGCAACTGGGCAGGAAGCAGAAGCCCTGTCTGCGCACAGCTGCCCAGCACAAGCCACTAGAGGTCGCTATTCTCCCAGGAAAAGGCTACAAACCAACAAGAAGGGAAGCTCTTCCAGCGGTCACTTGTACCAGCTCTGCAGACTATCTCTATCACCATGAAAAGGCAAAACTACAGGCAGACAAAGATCACAGAGACAACACCTGAGAAGGAGACAGACCTAACTAGTCCTCCTGAAAAAGAATTCAAAATAAAAATCATGAACATGCTGACAGAGATGCAGAAAAAAATGCAAGAGCAATGGGATGAGATGCAGAGAAAAATGCAAGAGCAGTGGGATGAGATGCAGAGAAAAATGCAAGAGCAGTGGGATGAAGTCCGGAAGGAGATCACAGATGTCAGGAAAGAGATCACAGAAGTGAAACAATCCCTGGAAGGATTTATAAGCAGAATGGATAAGATGCAAGAGGCCATTGAAGGAATAGAAGCCAGAGAACAGGAACGTATAGAAGCTGACATAGAGAGAGATAAAAGGATCTCCAGGAATGAAACAACACTAAGAGAAATATGTGACCAATACAAAAGGAAAAACATTCGTATTATAGGGATACCAGAAGAGGAAGAAAGAGGAAAAGGGATAGAAAGTGTCTTTGAAGAAATAATTGCTGAAAACTTCCCCAAACTGGGGGAGGAAATAATCGAACAGACCATGGAATTATACAGAACCCCCAACAGAAAGGATCCAAGGAGGACAACACCAAGACACATAATAATTAAAATGGCAAGGATCAAGGACAAGGAAAGAGTTTTAAAGGCAGCTAGAGAGAAAAAGGTCACCTATAAAGGAAAACCAATCAGGCTAACATCAGACTTCTCAACAGAAACCCTACAGGCCAGAAGAGAATGGCATGATATACTTAATGCAATGAAACAGAAGGGCCTTGAACCAAGGATACTGTATCCAGCACGACTATCATTTAAATATGATGGTGGGATCAAACAATTCCCAGACAAGCAAAAGCTGAGGGAATTTGCTTCCCACAAACCACCTCTACAGGGCATCCTACAGGGACTGCTCTAGATGGGAGCACCCCTAAAAAGAGCACAGAACAAAACACACAACATATGAAGAATGGAGGAGGAGGAATAAGAAGGGAGAGAAGAAAAGACTCTCCAGACAGTGTATATAACAGCTCAATAAGCGAGCTAAGTTAGGCAGTAAGATACTAAAGAAGCTAACCTTGAACCTTTGGTAACCACGAATCTAAAGCCTGCAATGGCAATAAGTACATATCTTTCAATAGTCACCCTAAATGTAAATGGACTTAATGCACCAATCAAAAGACATAGAGTAATAGAATGGATAAAAAAGCAAGACCCATCTATATGCTGCTTACAAGAAACTCACCTTAAACCCAAAGATAAGCATAGACTAAAAGTCAAGGGATGGAAAAACATATTTCAGGCAAACAACAGTGAGAAGAAAGCAGGGGTTGCAGTACTAATATCAGACAAAATAGACTTCAAAACAAAGAAAGTAACAAGAGATAAAGAAGGCCACTACATAATGATAAAGGGCTTAGTCCAACAAGAGGATATAACCATTCTAAATATATATGCACCCAATACAGGAGCACCAGCATATGTGAAGCAAATACTAACAGAACTAAAGAGGGAAATAGACTGCAATGCATTCATTGTAGGAGACTTCAACACACCACTCACCCCAAAGGATAGATCCACCGGGCAGAAAATAAGTAAAGACACACAGGCACTGAACAACACACTAGAACAGATGGACCTAATAGACATCTATAGAACTTTACATCCAAAAGCAACAGGATATACATTCTTCTCAAGTGCACATGGAACATTCTCCAGAATAGACCACATACTAGCTCACAAAAAGAGCCTCAGTAAATTCCACAATATTGAAATTCTACCAACCAATTTTTCAGACCACAAAGGTATGAAAGTAGAAATAAATTCTACAAAGAAAACAAAAAGGCTCACAAACACATGGAGGCTTAACAACATGCTACTAAATAATCAATGGATCAATGAACAAATCAAAATAGAGATCAAGGAATATATAGAAACAAATGACAACAACAACACTAAGCCCCAACTTCTGTGGGATGCAGCGAAAGCAGTCTTAAGAGGAAAGTATATAGCAATCCAGGCACACTTGAAGAAGGAAGAACAATCCCAAATGAATAGTCTAACATCACAATTATTAAAACTGGAAAAAGAAGAACAAATGAGGCCTAAAGTCAGCAGAAGGAGGGACATAATAAAGATCAGAGAAGAAATAAACAAAATTGAGAAGAATAAAACAATAGCAAAAATCAACGAAACCAAGAGCTGGTTCTTTGAGAAAATAAACAAAATAGATAAGCCTCTAGCCCAACTTATTAAGAGAATAAGAGAGTCAACACAAATCAACATAATCAGAAATGAGAATGGAAAAATCACGACAGACTCCACAGAAATACAAAGAATTATTAAAGACTACTATGAAAACCTATATGCCAACAAGCTGGAAAACCTAGAAGAAATGGACAACTTCCTAGAAAAATACAACCTCCCAAGACTGACCAAGGAAGAAACACAAAAGTTAAACAAACCAATTACAAGCAAAGAAATTGAAACAGTAATCAAAAAACTACCCAAGAACAAAACCCCGGGGCCGGACGGATTTACCTCGGAATTTTATCAGACACACAGAGAAGACATAATACCCATTCTCCTTAAAGTGTTCCACAAAATAGAAGAAGAGGGAATACTCCCAAACTCATTCTATGAAGCCAACATCACCCTAATACCAAAACCAGGCAAAGACCCCACCAAAAAAGAAAATTACAGACCAATATCCCTGATGAACGTAGATGCAAAAATACTCAATAAAATATTAGCAAACAGAATTCAACAGTATATCAAAAGGATCATACACCATGACCAAGTGGGGTTCATCCCAGGGATGCAAGGATGGTACAACATTCGAAAATCCATCAACATCATCCACCACATCAACAAAAAGAAAGACAAAAACCACATGATCATCTCCATAGATGCTGAAAAAGCATTTGACAAAATTCAACATCCATTCATGATAAAAACTCTCAGCAAAATGGGAATAGAGGGCAAGTACCTCAACATAATAAAGGCCATATATGATAAACCCACAGCCAGCATTATACTGAACAGCGAGAAGCTGAAAGCATTTCCACTGAGATCGGGAACCAGACAGGGATGCCCACTCTCCCCACTGTTATTTAACATAGTACTGGAGGTCCTAGCCACGGCAATCAGACAAAACAAAGAAATACAAGGAATCCAGATTGGTAAAGAAGAAGTTAAACTGTCACTATTTGCAGATGATATGATACTGTACATAAAAAACCCTAAAGACTCCACTCCAAAACTACTAGAACTGATATCGGAATACAGCAAAGTTGCAGGATACAAAATCAACACACAGAAATCTGTAGCTTTCCTATACACTAACAACGAATCAATAGAAAGAGAAATCAGGAAAACAATTCCATTCACCATTGCATCAAAAAGAATAAAATACCTAGGAATAAACCTAACCAAGGAAGTGAAAGACTTATACTCTGAAAACTACAAGTCACTCTTAAGAGAAATTAAAGGGGACACTAATAAATGGAAACTCATCCCATGCTCATGGCTAGGAAGAATTAATATCGTCAAAATGGCCATCCTGCCGAAAGCAATATACAAATTTGATGCAATCCCTCTCAAATTACCAGCAACATTCTTCAATGAATTGGAACAAATAATTCAAAAATTCATATGGAAACACCAAAGACCCCGAATAGCCAAAGCAATCCTGAAAAAGAAGAATAAAGTAGGGGGGATCTCACTCCCCAACTTCAAGCTCTACTACAAAGCCATAGTAATCAAGACAATTTGGTACTGGCACAAGAACAGAGCCACAGACCAGTGGAACAGATTAGAGACCCCAGAAATTAACCCAAACATATATGGTCAATTAATATTTGATAAAGGAGCCATGGACATACAATGGCAAAATGACAGTCTCTTCAACAGATGGTGCTGGCAAAACTGGACAGCTACATGTAGGAGAATGAAACTGGACCATTGTCTAACCCCATATACAAAGGTAAACTCAAAATGGATCAAAGACCTGAATGTAAGTCACGAAACCATTAAACTCTTGGAAAAAAACATAGGCAAAAACCTCTTAGACATAAACATGAGTGATCTCTTCTTGAACATATCTCCCCGGGCAAGGAAAACAACAGCAAAAATGAGCAAGTGGGACTACATTAAGCTGAAAAGCTTCTGTACAGCGAAAGACACCATCAATAGAACAAAAAGGAACCCTACAGTATGGGAGAATATATTTGAAAATGACAGATCTGATAAAGGCTTGACGTCCAGAATATATAAAGAGCTCACACGCCTCAACAAACAAAAAACAAATAACCCAATTAAAAAATGGGCAGAGGAACTGAACAGACAGTTCTCCAAAAAAGAAATACAGATGGCCAAGAGACACATGAAAAGATGCTCCACATCGCTAATTATCAGAGAAATGCAAATTAAAACTACAATGAGGTATCACCTCACACCAGTAAGGATAGCTGCCATCCAAAAGACAAACAACAACAAATGTTGGCGAGGCTGTGGAGAAAGGGGAACCCTCCTACACTGCTGGTGGGAATGTAAATTAGTTCAACCATTGTGGAAAGCAGTATGGAGGTGCATCAAAATGCTCAAAACAGACCTACCATTTGACCCAGGAATTCCACTCCTAGGAATTTACCCTAAGAACGCAGCAATCAAGTTTGAGAAAGACAGATGCACTCCTATGTTTATCGCAGCACTATTTACAATAGCCAAGAATTGGAAGCAACCTAAATGTCCATCTGTAGATGAATGGATAAAGAAGATGTGGTACATATACACAATGGAATACTACTCAGCCATAAGAAGTGGAAAAATCCAACCATTTGTAGCAACATGGATGGAGCTGGAGAGTATTATGCTCAGTGAAATAAGCCAAGCGGAGAAAGAGAAATACCAAATGATTTCACTCATCTGAGGAGTATAGGAACAAAGGAAAAACTGAAGGAACAAAACAGCAGCAGAATTACAGAACCCAAAAATGGACTAACAGGTACCAAAGGGAAAGGAACTGGGGAGGATGGGTGGGCAGGGAGGGATAAGGGGGGGGAAGAAGAAGGGGGGTATTAAGATTAGCATGCATGGGGGGGAGGGAGATAGGGGAGGGTGGGCTGCACAACACAGAGAGGACAAGTAGTGACTCTACAACATTTTGCTAAGCTGATGGACAGTAACCGTAATGTGGTTGTTAGGGGGGACCTGATATAGGGGAGAGCATAGTAAACATAGTATTCTTCAGGTAAGTGTAGATTAAAAATTTAAAAAAAAAAAAAGAAAGAAAGAAAGAAAAGGGGGATTACTCCTTAACAGGATAAAACTATTGGTAAATCAAAGATCAACGCATGCTTTAAATATCCTTAATGTTGATCACTTAAAGGGTGTCAGATGATCAGCTATGGAGGTACTCTTTTCTGATAATATTCCTTTCTCTTAATTAAAAAAAAAAAAAAAAAGCAGTTACTGTGTGCTGACCTCCAATGAGTTCTGCACAGTGGTATAGAGGGCATGTCAAAGTGTGGGCAAAGGGTCTGTTTGTTTCTACGCAGAAGATCAAGGCCTAGCTTGGATACCCAGAAAATGAACTAAGATACGATATGAGGAGGAGCTTCCGGCATCAGCACTCTCTGGAGGACTCGTGCCGGGGGATGATCATCAAAAAGCCTCCACAGGGATCCGGACGATGCTGCGGTTGTGGCTGCATCCAGCCCACCATCTCCTGGACTTGCCATGAGAAGGAGGAGGGAGATGTCTAGGCTGGCATGTGCATACAGTGAGACAACGAATTTGACTGGATCTGTACTGTTGGAACTCAACCAGGAGTTGGGAGGGGTGCAAGTTGTAGCACCCCAAAATCTCATGACTATAGACTATCTATGGTTAAAAGAACATATGGGATGTGAACAGATCCCAGAAATGGGCTGCTTTAATTTGTCTGATGGTTCAAGTACAGTTGGAAAATATCCATCATATCATAGATAAATTTTCACAAATGCCTAGGGTGCCTAAATGGTTTTCTTGGCTTCACTGGAGATGGCTGGTAATTATAGATTTGCTTTGTTTATGTCACCGTATTCCTATTATGTTAATATGTGTGTGCAAATTAGTTAGTAGTTTAAAACCTATACATACTTAAGGTACTATACAAGAAGATATGTCAAAGAAATAATCAATCCTCCCAAGTTTCCTTCATATGCTACATCTATAGCTTTTCTTCTTCCTTCCTAATTACAAACTTTAAATAGAATTCGTGCCTCATATCGAATTTACCGAGTATCATAATTCCTCCAGGTGGTAAAGATACCTCGAGACAAGTGCTGGGCATAGAAGCCACAGGGCATAAATCTGCAAAGAAGTAAAAAGCTAACCTTTGCAAACAATATGGCTTCTCTCTCACTTACCAACTTTACATTTCCCTGTATGGCCCCGGAAGATGACTGGTTAGCCAGAGACGGGTAAGATTCCTCAAGGGAGGAACAACCTAAGACAGGCACAGTCGCAGGGGGGCCATCAGGTGAGAATTTGGGGATCAACAGAGGTGAGGCTCAGAACCTCACCCCCCCTGCTTTGAGAGAAATCTTCTGCATCCGTGGATGTCTTGCTGCCCTTGTCTAGCCTGGATTAATACTTAGTCCATAGGCACACACCTGATTATCTGATCATCTACATTTGCCTTCTTACAGCACTAAACTATGTTTTCTACCTTTATCTTGCATCTACCTACCACTTCAGCATTTTATTAAAAATAAAAATAATAATAATAATAGGAGAAATGTGGGATCAACATATAAATCAAGTACAAAAATCAAATGAATATTCATATTTGACCTGATGGTTTATAGGTCATATTGCATGATCAAAACCGAAAGTTTCTGTGATGACTGCCCTTGTACTGTTCACCATGTAAGAATTTATTCACTCTGTAAGAATTCGTTCACCATGTAAGAACTTGTTCGTTATGCTTCAGAAGATTGGAGACTGACGAGAATTAGGCTTGAGATGGATTAATGATTGTACATTGAGCATTGACCCCCCTATACTGAATTTTATTGTTGTTAACAACCATTTGATCAATAAATATGAGAGATGCCCTCTCAAAAAAAATCAAAAAAAAAAAAAAAAAAAAAAAAAAAATGAAAAAATAATATGAAAAAGAAATTCATACTTACAGGTATAATGAGTTTTTTCAAATTGTCACAATTCTACAAAAAGTTTTCCAATATGTTTGCTGAACAAAATCTGTGTATAAGTGGATCTGTATAGTTGAAACCCATGTTATTCAAGGGTCAACTGTAATGTTCATAATCAACTGTAATGCTCATAATAAAGCAAGGGCTCATTCGATTTTGCTAAAAACAGGCTGATAAGGTGGACTCAAAATGTCATATCTGCTTTCAAATTTTGACTATCACTATTACTGTATGTGATGATGGGCTTACATCTCTGAAATAGTTTTATTCCTCTGTAAAATGAGAGTGACAATATTCAAATCATCAATCCTTTATTGAGCTATGCTACACAAACAAAAAAATATATAGAACGTTGAGAAAATCTGGCTTGAGTCATGTTTCAACAATATAATGAATCCTGCACCCTCGTCCACTCTTCTGTTCTCATGTTTTCTTCTGTGTCTCTCATTCTTTCCCTTTATTTGACTTACTGACCTTTGCCACACTAACAAAAAGTCACCATATATGATGTGTTGAAATTATAAAAGGGAAACAAAATCTCTAATAACAATGTCACATGCTAGTAACTTATTGAACAGATGCGGGGATTCAAGCTCAGAAAAATATTCCATTTTATAAATGTAAAGAAAGGAAATTAAATATTGACATCAATAAATTCGCTTTAAAAATGAAAAGCTAAATTAAAAAATTCATTTAATTTTAGCTAATCATGTTTTAAAAAGATTCAAATTCTTCCACACAATAATTGAGGCTACCCTGATTTCAAATTTTGATAAGGCAAAAATATAAGAAAATTCATAGAATAAGGGAAAAACTGTTGCTACCATTTCTGAATTTGATCGTCAAGTGATACTTACCATCAACCTGGAGACTATATAAAGTACAAATACGATCTGAAGGCATTCACGGTCTTACAGAGAACTAAGGAAAGAAGAATGCGAGTGAGTGTGTGTGTGTGTGTGTGTGTGTGTGTGTGTGTGTGTGTGTGTGTGTGAGTGTACATGTATATGTACATGCATATGTTCAGTATACTCATACTTAATCTTTTTTCTGTTATGGGCATTGTATTGCCATAGAACACACTTCCCACGTAGCTTTAAATGAATATAATTTAATTAACCGGGTCTCTCATTTACACTGCTGGGTATACTTGCCTGAATATGTGCTCATTTTTTCAAGAACACACTGCTTAATTCAATTTTTTTTAATTTTCATATCATTAATCTACCATTACAGAAAGAGCATTATGTTTACTACATTCCCCCCTTCATCATGTCCCCCCTACATACCCCTTCACAGTCACTGTCCATATGCGTAGTAAGATGCTGTAAAATCACTCTTGTCTTCTCTGTGTTGCAAAACCCTCCCTGTGCACCCCACGCACTATACATGCTAATTGTAATGCCGTCTTTCTTTTTCCCCACGCTTATCCCTCCCTTTCCACCCATCGTCCCCACTCCCTTTCCCTTTGGTAACTATTAGTCCATTCTTGGGTTCTGTGATTCTGCTGAAGTGTTGTTCCTTCAGTTTTCCTTTGTTCTTATACTGCTCAGATGAGTGAAATCATTTGGAACTTGTCTTTCTCGGCCTGGCTTATTTCACTGAGCATAATACCCTCTAGCTCCATCCATGTTGTTGTGAATGGTAGGACCTGTTTTTTCTTATAGCTGAGTAATATTCCATTGTGTATATGTACCACATCTTCTTTATCCATTCATCTACTGATGGACATTTAGGTTGCTTCCATATTTTGGCTATTGTAAATACTGCAGTGATAAACATAGGGGTGCATCTGTCTTTTTCAACCTGGAGTGATGCATTCTTAGGGTAAATTCCTAGAAGTGGAATTCCTGGGTCAAATGATATTTCTATTTTGAGGATTCTGAGGAACCTCCATACTGCTTTCCACAATGGTTGAACTAGCTTACATTCCCACCAGCAGTGTAGGAGGGTTCCCCTTTCTCAACAACCTCACCAACATTTGTTGTTTGTCTTTTCAATGATGGCGATCCTTACTGGTGTGAGATGATATCTCATTGTGGTTTTAATTTGCATTTCTCTGATGATTAGTGATGTGGAGCATCTTTTCATGTGCCTGTTGGCCACCTGGATTTCTTCTTTAGAGAACTGTCCATTCAGCTCCTCTGCCCACTTTTTAATTGGGTTATTTGCTTTTTGTTTGTTGAGGTATGTGAGCTCTTTATATATTTTGGATGTCAATTCTTTATCGGATCTGTCATTTATGAATATGTTCTCCCATACTGTAGGATACCTTTTTGTTCTATTGATGGTGTCCTTTGCTGTACAGAAGCTTTTTAGCTTGATATAGTCCCACTTGTTCATTTTGCCTTTGTTTCCCTTGCCTGGGGAGATAGGTTCATGAAGAAGTCACTCATGTTTATGTCCATCAGATTTTGGCCTATATTTTTATCTAAGAGTTTTATGGTTTCATGACTTGCATTCAGGACTTTGATCCATTTTGAATTTACTTTTGTGTATGGGGTTAGACAGTGATCCAGTTTCATTCTCTTACATGTAGCTGTCCAGTTTTCCCAGCACCATCTGTTGAAGAGACTGTCATTTCCCCATTGTATGTCCATGGCTCCTTTATCGAATATTAATAGGCCATATATGTTTGAGTTAATGTCTGGAGTCTCTATTCTGTTCCACTGATCTGTGGCTCTGTTGTTGTGCCAATACCAAATTGTCCTGATTACTGTGGCGTTGTAATAGAGCTTGAAGTTGGGGAGCGAGATCCCCCCACTTTATTCTTCCTTCTCAGGATTGCTTTGGCTATTTAGGGTCTTTGGCAGTTCCATATGAATTTTTGAACTATTTGTTCCAGCTTATTGAAGAATGCTGTTGGTGATTTGATAGGGATTGCATCGAATGTGTATATTGCTTTGGGCAGGATGGCCATTTTGACCATATTAATTCTTCCCAGCCAGGAGCATGGGATGAGTTTCCATTTATTAGTGACCTCTTTAATTTCTCTTAAGAGCATCTTATAGTTTTCAGGGTATAGGTCTTTCACCTCATTGATTAGATTTATTCCTAGGTATTTTATTCTTTTTGATGTAATTGTGAATGGAATTGTTTTCCTGATTCTCTTTCTATTATTTCATTGTTAGTGTATAGGAAAGCCACAAATTTCTGTGTGTTAATTTTCTATCCTGCAATTTTGCTGAATTCTGATATTAGTTCTAGTAGTTTTGCAGTGGAGTCCTTAGGGTTTTTTATGTACAATATCATGTCATCTGCAAATAGTGACAGTTTGACTTCTTCTTTACCAATCTGGATTCCTTGTATTTCTTTGTTTTGTCTGATTGCCGTGGCTAGGACCTCCAGTACTATGTTGAATAACAGTGGGGAGAGTGGGCATCCCTGTCTTGTTCCCAATATCAGAGGAAAAGCTTTCAGCCTCTCGCTGTTCAGTATGTTAGCTGTGGGTTTATCATATATGGCCTTTATTATGTTGAGGTACTTTCCCTCTATACCCATTTTGTTGAGAGTTTTTATCATGAATGAATGTTGAATTTTGTTGAATGCTTTTTCAGCATCTATGGAGATGATCATGTGGTTTTTGTCTTTCTTTTTGTTGATGTGGTGGATGATGTTGGTGGATTTTCGAATGTTGTACCATCCTTGCATCCCTAGGATGAATCCCACTTGGTCATGGTGTATGATCCTCTTGATGTATTTTTGAATTCGATTTGCTAATATTTTGTTGAGTATTTTTGCATCTATGTTTATCAGGGATATTGGTCTGTAGTTTCATTTTTTGGTGGGGTCTTTGCCTGGTTTTGGTATTAGGGTGATGTCAGCTTCATACAACGAGTTTGGGAGTATTCCCTCCTCTTCCATTTTTTTGGAAAACTTTAAGGAGAATGGGTATTATGTCTTCACTGTATGTCTGATAAAATTCTGAGGTAAATGCATAAGGCCCGGGGGTTTTGTTCTTGGGTAGGTTTTTGATTATCAATTCAATTTCGTTGCTGGTAATTGGTCTGTTTAGATTTTCTGTTTCTTTCTGGGTCAGTCTTGGAAGGTTGTATTTTTCTAGGAAGTTGTCCATTTCTCATAGGTTTTCCAACTTGTTAGTATATAGGTTTTCATAGTATTCTCCAGTAATTCTTTGTATTTCTGTGGGGTCCGTCGTGATTTTCATTTCTCGTTTCTGATTCTGTTGATATGTGTTGACACTCTTTTTCTCTTAATAAGTCTGGCTACAGGCTTGTCTATTTTGTTTATTTTCTCGAAGAACCAGCTCTTGGTTTCATTGATTTTTGCTATTGTTTTATTCTTCTCAATTTTATTTATTTCTTCTCTGATCCTTATTACGTCCCTCCTTCTGCTGACCTTAGGCCTCATTTGTTCTTCTTTTTCCAATTTCGATAATTGTAACATTATACTGTTCATTTGGGATTGTTCTTCCTTCTTCAAGTGTGCCTAGATTGCTATATACTTTCCTCTTAAGACTGCTTTTGCTGCGTCCCACAGAAGTTGGGGCTTTGTGTTGTTATCATTTGTTTCCATATATTGCTGGATCTCCATTTTAATTTGGTCATTGATCCATTGATTATTTAGGAGCATGTTGGTAAGCCTCCATGTGTTTGTGAGTCTTTTTGCTTTCTTTGTACAATTTATTTCTAGTTTTATGCCTTTTTGGTCTGAAAAGTTGGTTGGTAGTATTTCAATCTTTAGGAATTTGCTGAGGCTCTTTTGTGGCCTAGCATGTGGTCTATTCTGGAGAATGTTCCATGTGCACTTGAGAAGAATGTATATCCTGTTGCTTTTGGGTGTAGTGTTCTATAGATGCCTATTAGGTTCATCTGTTCTAGTGTGTTGTTCAGTATCTCTGTGTCCTTACTTATTTTCTGTCTGGTGGATCTGTCCTTTGGAGTGAGTGGTGTGTTAAAGTCTCCCAAAATGAATTCATTGCATTCTATTTCCTCCTTTAATTCTGTTAATATTTGTTTCACATATGTTGGTGCTCCTGTATTGGGTGCATATATGTTTATAATGGTTATATCCTCTTGTTGCACTGAACTCTTTATCATTATGTAATGTTCTTCTTTATCTCTTATTAGTTTCTTTATTTTGAAGTCTATTTTGTCTGATACTAGTATTGCAACACCTGCTTTTTTCCTTCTGTTGTTTGCGTGAAATATCTTTTTCCATCCCTTGACTTTTAATCTGTGCATGTCTTTGGGTTTCAGGTGTGTCTCTTGTAAGCAGCATATAGATGAGTCTTGCTTTTTAATCCATTCTATTACTCTGTCTTTTGATTGGTGCATTCATTACTATTTACATTTAGGGTGATTATTGAAAGATATGTATTTATTGCCACTGTAGGTATTAGATTCATGGTTACCAAAGGTTCAAGGTTAGCTTGTTTACTACCTTACTGTCTGACTTAACTCTCTTATTGAGCTGTTATAAACACAGTCTGATGATTATTTCTTTCCCTTCTTTTTCCTCCTCCTCCATTCTTCATATGTTGGGTGTTTTGTTCTGTGCTCTTTTTAGGAGTGCCCCCATCTAGAGCAGTCCCTCTCAGATACCCTGTAGAGGTGGCTTGTGGGAGGCATATTCCCTCAACTTTTGCTAGTCTGGGAATTGTTTAATCCCTCTTTCATATTTAAATGATAATAGTGCTGGATACAGTATCCTTGGTTCAAGGCCCTTCTGTTTCATTGAATTAAATATATCATGCCATTCTCTTCTGGCCTGTAAGGTTCCTGTTGAGAAGTCTGATGATAGCCTGATGGGTTTTACTTTGTAGGTGACCTTTTTTCTCTTTCTGGCTGCCTTTAATTCTCTGTCCTTGTCCTTAATCTTTGCCATTTTATTTATTATGTATCTTGGTGTTGTCCTCTTTGGGTCCCATCTCTTGGGAGTTCTGTGTGCCTCTGTAGTCTGAGCGACTATTTCCTTCCCTAGTTTGGGGAAGTTCTCAGCAATTATTTCTTCAAAGACACTTTCTATCCCTTTTTCTCTCTCTTCTTCCTCTCTTATCCCTATAATGCGGATATTGTTCCTTTTGGATTGGTTGCAGAGTTCTCTTAATTTTGTTTCATTTCTGGAGATCCTTTTATCTCTCTCTGCGTCAGCTTCTCTGCGTTCCTGTTCTCTGGTTTCTATTCCATCAATGGCCTCTTGCATCTTATCCATTCTGCTTATAAATCCTTCCAGGGTTTGTTTTACTTCTGTGATCTCCCTCCAGACATCTGTAATCTCCCTCTGGACTTCGTCCCTTAACTCCTGCATATTTCTCTGCAGTTCTGTCAGCATGTTCATGATTTTTATTTTGAATTCTTTTTCAGGGAGACTGGTTAGGTCTGCCTCTGCAGATCCTTTTTCAGGTGTTGTTTGAGCTATCTTGGACTGGACTAAATTTTTTTGCCTTTTAATGGTGATCAGTGGCTGTAGGCAGGTTGCCAGTGTGTCAGCTGGGAGAAGAAAGTCCTTTCCTGCTTACTGGATGCCTTGCCCTTCTCCTCTACCTGTGTCGGTTACCTGCACTCCTGGAGCAGCCACCGGGTTAGTCCCCTAAGCTACTGTGGGCGGGGTCTCCATCATAGCAGCACGGAGCCCTGCAGGGTGTGGCACGCCAGGTGCACTCCTCCGTGCTAGCAGAACCCCTGCTGGGCAGCTGTGTGGCGGCAGAGGCCTTTGGGTTTGGCCCAGGTGGCTGTGAGTTGGGCTGGGATTCCGGTTGGCTGCTGGGAGCACACCTGCTCCCTCTGGTTCCACTGCAGGCACGTGCAGGGCTCTCCCGCGTGGGCCTCAACCAGGCTCCTCTGGCATCACTGCCGTTGGTGTGCGTGAGTCACTCCTGGACTGTTCGTTCCCACTTCTGTGGGCTCTCACAAGGTCTCTCTTCATCTTGTCTAGCGCTGCTGGTGCATGGATCTGTTCCCGGTCCCTTCCAGCGCTGCAGTCCCCGGCACGCGCTGCCACTCTCCCACTACTGGGCTGGTGTGTCAGGGTCTGCACCACTTGGAGGAATGACTGGCAGGCTGCTTAGTGCCATGAGGGGCTTCAGCACTGCACTGCCTCCCCGGGGTTTAGGGTGCGTAAGTTTCCCCAGGATTCCCAGATGCTGGCTATGTGTGCCGGGATGACTTCGTCTATCTATGGTGTCCCTGTCTCTTTAAGACTTGCAGAAAGCACTCGATTTTCTTTTGTCTCAGGGGCACCTGTTGCAGGGACCTGCCCACAGGTTTTGCTTTTCCGTTCCTCTAATATCCAGCATCCCATGCACATTATGTCTGCTTTCTGGGTGCAGATTTCTAGAGCAGGTTGTTTAGCAGTCCTGGGCTTTCACTCCCTCCCCGTTCCGACTTCTTTCTTCCCACTGGGGTTTGGGGTGGGGTGGGGGGAGCGTTCGGGTCCCACCTGGCTGTCGCTTGTATCTTACCCCCTTTGTGTGATGTTGAGTTCTCACAGATGTAGATGTATCCTGGCTGTTGTACTGCATCCACTGGTGTCTCTTTTAGGAATAGTTGTATTTATTGTATTTTCATAAATATATATGTTTTGGGGAGGAGATTTCCTCTGAACTACTCACACTGCCATCTTCCTGTGATCTTGACTGGTTTTGTTTAATCACAGCAAGATGTAGATGAGTTTTCAAGGCTTGTCTTCGGCATCCTCAAGAGGAGTAGGTCTCCACCCTTAATCTAATTTTTGACACAGCTATTTTAGGAAGGTCCTCATCGCTCTGTACTTAACCATATTTATTTACTCTTTGTTTTTTCTCTCCATACCTCTTGCTCATAAGATCCCATGAAGGGAGAAAAAGGAAGCTTTGTAAGTCCTGCCAAATAAGTTCTGCAAACCAGTGTCTTCCTAGAGACTCCCAGTCCTCTCTCCTCTTCTCTGGGTCACATTCTTCAAGGCTACCTTTCAAGTTTCTTTCCTTTCTCAAGAAGCTTCTTCTTTTTTTTTTTTTTAATACTAAAAACTGGTATTGTATATATATTTTGAAAGCTCAGCAAATTTGTTACTGAAAAATTTAAACATACACAGATTAGAGTTATCATGTAGTTCATCCAGATTCAATAGCTACCAATTAGTGACCAGCACTGTTTTATCTCTCTCTCTTCTTATTTCCTGTATTACTTAGAAGCAAATTGAAGATATATTATTTTATCCTTAGGTATCTTAAGAGATATTTCTAAAAGATAATTATTTATTCTTTATTTATTAGACTACTATACTGAGTTATGACTGACATAAAAAGTTGTACATATTTAATATATAAACTTAGTGAGGATGGGGATAAGGATACACACATGAATCTGTCATCAACATCAAGGCCATATTCATACCAATCACTTCTCAAAGCTGGTGAAGTGAGAGAGCACAGGTCTAAGGAAGGGAAGAGAAGGAGGAGAAGGAGAAAGAGGAGGAGAAGGATCACCATCTCAGCAGAAATTATGTTTCTCTTAGAAAGGAAAAATTCTAACAAGACAAATGTTTAACATCTTGTTCCAAAAGAAAACCAAGAGATTAAGAAATATGTAGCACTTCTGGTGGCATGAGGCATGAGGCCAGTTTTAATCCACTTTCTCAAGCTTGCTAAAATATTTGCATTTTCATTGTTTTTTTTTAATTGATAACATTAATTGGTCCATTAACAGCTGTTTTCTCTTTTTTTGGACATGCAAAAAAAATAGAAAAGCAAAGAAAGAAAGTGAAAACAGTCTTTTTGACATCAAAATTGGGTTGCCTGAAGTTCTAAGGATCAAGGAAATGTGCATGATAACCAGTATGGATCTCAATACAGAGGAGTGGACTCACAGAGTCATATCTCAGTGTGTGCTTATATCTATAGGAAACTGAGCAGTTTCCAGAGCAGTTGCACTGTACTTTTTTACTCAATAAAAAGCAGTTTGCAGAAGTTGCAATTGTTCTCCGTCTTCATCAACACAAGTATTGTCAATATTTTAAAACCTTAGCCATTCTGGTAGATTCATGTGGCTTTTCATTATGGTTTCAGTTTACATTTCTCTGACAACCAATAATGCTAAGAATTTTTTTTTCATAAATTTTCAGTGAGTATTGGTCATTAGTATAGTTATCAGTGATTATTGGTGATTAGTATATATTCTGGTGAAGTCTGGAAGTTTTGCTCACTTTTTATTTCTTTATTTCATATAAAGTGAATACAATATTAGTGGCTATATTTCCTATGTTGTACTTTAAATCCCCATGATTTATTTATTTTATAAGTTCCCACTTCTTAATTGGAGTATTTATCTCCTGCTTGAGCTGAAAGAGTTCTTTATTCATGGGTACTAACCCTTTGCTAGATCTATGGGCTGAGAACGTATTCTTGCATTCTGCAGAGTGTCTTTCACCTCCCAATCATGGCTTAAGAAGGGCTGAAGTTTTCAATTTTGGCGTAATCCAATTCATCTATTTTTATACGACTTATGCTTTCATTACTCTATCTAAGAAAGTGTTGCTTGCCACAGGATTGTGAAGATTTTCTCTTTTGTTTGCATCCAGAAGTTTTATAATTGTCTCTTTTTTGTTTAGGTATATGATGCCTTTAAAAATAGTGCTTTTCTATATGTAGTGAATTAAGAGTTGAAAAATTTCTTTCTCTTATGGATATAACGTTGCTGAAGAAACACTTATTTAATAGATTATTGTTTTCTCTATTGAATTAACATGGCACTTTAATTTAAAAAATCAATTGGTCATGCTTGCACTGGCCTGTTTCTAGAATTTCTATTCTATTCCATTGAACTATATGTATAAAAGATTAAAGTGAAAACTATAAAACATTGCTAAAAGTAAGTAAGTCCCAAGGATGTGGGAAATATTTATCTTGTTTTTGGACAAGGATTCTCAAAGTGGTTAAAATGTTAATTCTCCTTAACTAAATATTTAGATTCAATGGAATACCAATCAAGATTATCAAGATGTTCTATAAAATCAACATGCTGATTTAAAAATTCGTGTAGAAATGTGGAGAACATATACTAATAAATCAGTTTTGAAAAAGAACTAAAAGTTGGAGATCTCTACCTAGTTTGAAGATTTACTATACAGTTAAGTTAAAATCTTAGTGTTGTATTGTCAGTAATACAATTTACCACAATGTGTATGATGTCATAGTAGAAAAGAATCAGAGTTTAACTCTTCCAATGTATTTGCTTCCAGTATTGCAAATACTAGGTCTCAAAATTCCCCCATTCTCCCAAAGGATGTGAGAAAAAACTTACTGTATTGTGGAAGGAAAAATCATCTTAATAATAATATTTTATTTATTTTCAAGCAGTTAACTTTTTTATAATGAAGACATAGAACAGTGCCCAGCACATAGTAAAAAATAAAGGATGAATAGACATATAGGAAGATAATGAGATAATTAAAAATACATGTTTGTGACTTTTCCTCAATATTAAACCAGAATTGTTGTAAATAGTCTGTCTTCAGAATTATTTGGATCTGTCCTAAAATAAAAATTATAAAAATTCTGTTGGGAGTGATATTTCTCACAAGATTATGAAGACCCAGCTTCATAATCTCAATAGCTAAAAATGTGCTCTAGATGAAATTCTAGAGGTTTTCCAGAAGGAACCTAGTTTCAGAGCCAGGATTAACTAATACAAAAGCTGAAGAAAAGGAAAAAGAAAAAAAATGCGTCCCACCCAGACAGTTTCTGCAATCAATTGACAGAGAATGAGACTGAATTGAGGCAGGCCTTGTTCAGAGAAATGTGAATGGTTGAAAAAGAAACAATTTGCGTCTGGCAGGACTGTGGTAATCCCAGAGGCTGGGGTCATAGTTGCAAAGGGGCAGAGGTATGTTGTGCTCCTGCAGTTTATTGGAGCAGACAAGAACTAATATTCTGAGAGACAGCTGCTGTAGTAATCCTTATGCCATCTCCTATCCCACACCCTTACCATTGTAGAGGAGAGCAGGACAGCATTCATATGATAGCATACATCAAACACAGACAGCAATTGTCGTGTAACAAGCTATCAATGTATGTTAAATATCGTTTTTAAAGTTTTAGGTGCTGTTATTATCAGAACCATTTCAATACTCCTGGAAGGGTTTTTAGCAATTATGTGCTGATACATCTTTAATAACTTGTTCACTGTATTGATTTGCAAGCACTGCCATAACAAAGACTTGGGGTTAACAAAAGAAATTTATCAAAATTCTAGAGGCTAGGATTCTGAGCTCCAGAGCCCAGCAGGGTTAGTTTCTTTTGAGGCCTCTTTCTTTAGTTTGTCAGTGGCTGACTTCTTGCTGTGTCTTTATGTGATCTTTCCTTTGTATGTGTCTATGTCCTAATCTCCTCTTCTTATAAGGACACTAGTTATATTGAATAGGGCCCACCTCGTGACCATTTTAACTTAATTACCTCTTTACAGGCTCTATCTCCAAATTCGGTAACATTTGGGTTTAAGACTTCAACCTATATATTTTGAGGTGTTCAGAACTCAGCCCATATAACACACACTCTCTCTATCTCTCTCTCTCACATACACACACACATACATATATATAAGGTATGATTTGTTGCATTTTCTGATTTCTGTAGGGGTAAATGTTACCTCTGTGATCTACTTTAACCTACTAACATGACATGACGAAACAGTAAGATAAGCACCTGACTTCCCAGCTAGTGTGAGCTGGCTCCAGCACCGCGTCACTGCTGCCCAATCCTTTTGCCCTCAAACTACACCCTACTTTCTGACTGATCTCCCATTACTATAAAAGCAACATTTTTAAATGAATCACATTTCCAAGTTTTGTATGAGCTGAAAAAGGCATCACTCAAGGGGTCTCTATTAAGTTGAGTGATCCTAAAAACTAGCTTAAATTGAAAGGTGATGTTCTCACGGGGCGGGGGGGGGGGGGGGGCTAGGGCAAACAGATCCATAAATACAAATAAAAATTGTGATTATACTGGGTGGTGCAGATTGAACCAAGAAGCCAGAGTCAGGGAATGTATCTAGTCTGAAGGGACAGGTCATGCATCTAATGTGAATCCCTTCATTTTTGGAACACTGTATTTTATTTCATGCCACTGGGCTCTGCTAGTTTTACTCCTGAAGCTCTGATTTCAACTTCTGAGAACTTTAAATGTTGGAATTCCCAGACACTTAGACCCCTGGTTCTCATTATACGTCACACTCCTTTCTTAGAATTGCATCCCTACTATGGCTTATAATGTCATCTGTGCCCCCACAGTTATGTCTCCAGCCCAAAGCTCTCTTCTATACTTAAGATAGTATCTAAATTAAGTTGCCTCATATTTACCTCCAACTATATATATCCAAAACTAGGCACATGACTTAAATCTAATTATTCCACTATTGAGATTTGTCTTAGAAAATGGTTTCATAATATCCCTAACTACTCATTGAAGACAGAGAAATTGAAACTATCTGGTTGGGAAAAAAAGATGGAAAAAGGATTTAAATAAAAATATGAACAGAGACTCAGAGTCCTTTGGGATGATATCAAATGTCTTATCTTTGTGTCGGGAAGAAAAGAGATTATGATATTTTCTGATAAGGTTTTTAATACACGCAGATGAAATGTACATAACTATAAGAGAGTAAAGGTATCTATGTGATAATAAATTTTCTATTCTGTTGAAGTAAATAAACCTAAAAAATAAATATATAATAAAAATCCTAGAAATCCCACTAAAAATTCCAAAGACATAGCAAAAAACTCAATAAATAGCTTAGAATACTAATAATCATCCAATAGGAGAGGGGACACTGAGAAATTAAAATCAGAGAGAATATATAGAAAGCAAATAATAAAATAGAATGAATGCAAACACGTAAATACCTACACTAAATGTGAATGGTTAGATAGTTAAGTTCTATATGAAGATAAAAAAGATGTGAAAGATATGCTATGCAAACACTAATTATAAAAATGCTGAAGTCTATATTAATATCAGACAATGGAGATTTTAGAGGAAGAAGAATTTTCAGTTTAAAAGATAAATGTCATGTTATGATAAAAGGGTCATTTCAATATGAATATATAACAAAGCCTAAATATATATGCACAAAACAACAGGGTCTCAAAATATATGAAGGAACAACTGATAAAACTGAAAGGAGAAACAGAAAAATCCACAATTATAGTTAGAAACCTCAGCCTATCTACCTCAGTAATCAATACAACACAAAGAAAACCAAAGATGGAAAATTGAAACATCAGTCAACTGGATGTAATAAACATGAATAAGGCATCCCACCAAACAGCAATGTACATATTATTTTTAAGTGCAAATGGAAAATTTACCAAGATAGATTATATCCTAAAACATAAAACAAAACCTGAAAAATAAAATAATTGAAATCATACAAGTATTTTTCTTAGCATAATGGAATTAAAGTAGAAATCAATAGCAGAAAGAGAATAATAAAATCTCTCAGAGCTTAGAAGTTAAATGAGACATATCTAAATAATCCATTTTCCATGAAAGAAAATATTGATTAAATTGGACTTCATCACACACAAAAAAATTGTGTTGTTAAAGCCAATGTTAGTAGAATGAGAACATAAGCTACAGACTTAGAGACAAATATTTACAAATCACAAGTCCATCAAAGGATGTATATTCAGAATTTGTAATGAACCCTCCAGATCCAACAATAGGAAAACAGAGCACTCAATCAAAATAAAAATCAGTAAAATATTTGAGCAAACGATCAAGGAGGACATAGAGATGGCAAATAAGCACAACAAAACATGTTCACTTTCATTAGGTATTAGAAAAATGCAATTTAAAACTCAGATAAAACAACCACTGAGAAAGAGAGTGAGAATGGCAAGCAAAGTTAAACAAAATTAAAACTACAATTTTAAAATAATGGTACCAAGTTCTGGTAAGGATGTGAAGCAACTGGAACTCCCATACATGACTGGAAGGAATTCAAGTGACAGTTTTACTCTGGGAAATAGTTAGGCAGTTTCTCATAAGCATGTGCATTCCATATGACCAGCAATTCCATGTCAAGGTATTTACCCATGACAAATATGAATTTATGTTCACACAAAAGCTTCTACATTTTTTTTGGTATCATTAATGTACAATTACTTGAACATTATGGTTACTAGACTCGCCCTATTATCAAGTCCCCACCACATACCCCATTACAGTCACTGTCCATCAGTGCAGTAAGATGCTATAGAATCACTACTTGTTTTCTCTGTGCATATTGCCTTTCCCATGTCCCCCGTTCTACATTATGTGTGCTAATTGTAATGCCCCTTTTTCCCCCTTATCCCTCACTTTCTACCCATCCTCCCCAGTCCCTTTCCCTTTGGTAACTGTGAGTCCATTCTTGGGTTCTGTGAGTCTGCTGCTGTTTTGTTCCTTCAGTTTTTGCTTTGTTCTTATACTCCACAGATGAGTGAAATCATTTGATACTTGTCTTTCTCTGCCTGGCTTATTTCACTGAGCATAATACCCTCTAGCTCCATCCATGTTGTTGCAAATGGTAGGATTTGTTTTCTTCTTATGGCTGAATAATATTCCATTGTGTATATGTGCCACACCTTCTTTATTCATTCATCAGCTGATGGACACTTAGGTTGCTTCCATTTCTTGGCTATTGTAAATAGTGTGCGATAAACATAGGGGTGCATATGTCTTTTTCAAACTGGGCTCCTGCATTCTTAGGGTAAATTCCTAGAAGTGGAGTTCTTGGGTCAAATGGTATTTCTATTTTTAGTTTTTTGAGGAACCTCCATAGTGCTTTCCAGAATGGTTGAACTAGTTTACATTCCCACCAGCAGTGCAGGAGGGCTCCCCTTTCTCCACATCCTTGCCAGCATTTGTTGTTGTTCCTACAATATTTTTATAGCAGCTGTGTCCTTTAGTGAATCAGTGGGTAAATTAACCAAGATATACAACTGAATACTAAATAAGGATAAAAAGGAATAAGCTATTGATGCATAGATGAATCTCAAAGATGTTAAAGAAATCAGTATCAAAGATTACATAGCATCTGATTCTTTTTAAATGATGTTATGGGAAAAGCAATCTCTAGTGAAAGGGAACATATCTGTGTTTTCCAGGGGTTGAGGACGAGGGGGAGGGATGCAATGTGGGAGGATTTGCAGCATGATGTGCAGCATGCAGGGATTTATTGGGAGTAATAAAACCATTCTGGAATCTCACTGTGGTTGTGGTTACACAAATCTATAAATATTTTAAGACTCATACAACTGCATGTAAAAAATGTCAATTTCACTGTGTGAAAATTTGGAAAATAATCATAAATTTAACTAAGAGAAGAATAAAAGAAAACATGATTGGGGAGTTGAGTTGTATAGGTGGAAGAGTGAGATTAATTTTGGATACTTACTTGGAGTACTTGTAGGAATACACATGGAGATTTATAGTAATATGTCAGATAAATAAGTCTGTGGCATTTAGAATGATTCTGAGCTATAAAGATTTGTAAGTAATGGAATGAAAATGGTCAGAGAAATCATGAGTAAGAATGTAGTTATACATTAAAATATTAAGATACCAATATTTAAGAATTTTGTCGGAGTTGTGTATATCAGAAACATACCAAGATAGTCAAGGTAGAGAACAGTATGAAAGTATAAGTCTGGTCACCTCTGTCAAATGCAAGTAGAAAAATGATCTGGCGCTGATATTTGTGTGTGGTCCTGGAATTCCAGTATCATGATAACTCCCAAGAATGTCCATCAAGAGGAAAAATGATGGATTTATCCTCGCATAAAGTCTCAGGGTGTCTCAAATCCAGCCAGATGAGCCAGACACTATACTGGATTACATGGGGTAATGGAAGAGTACATGGCATGCGCTGATTTTTTTTGTATATCATATTTTTTTCCTGTTGTACTTTACCTTTAGGACAAAAACATACAATTTTGTAATTCTATAGAAATGAATTTCAATTAGCTTCCCAAAAAGGTTTTCTTTTTTAAGTCAAAGTGTAGAAATTTTTACGAATTTGTATGTGTTACCTAGAATGTTAGAGAAGTTTATTCAATTTACAAAATATTCTCTCAGTGTGATGGAGTTAGCATTTATTGAGAATTTACTATGTGAATGTCACTTTATTTATAGACATCATTTATTTAGTCATCCTGTTATTTACTCAGAAATAATTTAGCAATCATACATTGAGCTCATGCTTGGAGCTGAAGATGCAGTGAGAAAGAACAAATAGGTTTTAAATTAAATTAAATGGGCTTTTGTTTTTTGCAACCAAGATGGACTATTTATGTACCATAACAGTAGGCACTGACTATCCTAGTCATGTTTGTATATTGAAGCTAAGATCCTCATCCATACGTTTAAGGGGAAACGTTCCAGGAAAGCATGATTTAGTAAAGGGAGAAGCTGAACTAAAAAAAATCAGTCATAACAGTGGTATGATCTCACATGGAGCTTTAGAGCTGGGATGCCCCTTCAGAACAGTCTTACCTTAAGGCAGAGAAGCTGAGCTTTTGTGTCCATGCATCTGCCAGCCACTGCACATGGGCAGCCTCTTAGCCCATCAAAGGGGCCATGAATTGAACAAGCCAACTCCTACTGGCTTAAGCCAACTTTTCAGGAGGAATTCAGCTGAGACTTGGTGTCTTTCAATGTTCTCAGCAGGTAAAGGGATGAATGTCTCAATTCTGAAACAGTGGCTGTCTGCATAGAGCGTTAAGCATCCACTACAAGCACCATTTTATATTTCCAGTATTTATCAGAATATATTGCACACATAGGTACTTAATAAATAATAAAAATGACGTAGTTTCTGCCACTAAATCTCTGTTGAAAGGGTGGAGGGTTGAGAGGGTGGAAGGTTCTAGGGTAGCAAATACTGGAAAGTTGTGTAATAAAATTTGTAATAAATATCTGAAGGGGACATTATCCATATATTCCTCACAAAACCCTAAGGATAAGATTACTAGATTTAGCAATTAAAATACAGGACACCCAGTCAAAACTTGAATATTAGATGAACAATGAATGCTTTTTAGTATAAATGTATCCTGAAAAATTTGGATCTTATATGTGTGTGTGTGTGTGTCACACACACACACACACATATATATAGTACATGTGTATGTATGTGTGTATATGTACATGTATATGCCATGGAAATCACTTATATTAAAACATTATTCATTTTCCACATGAAATCAAAACTTAATGATTTTTACCTTGCAAACCTAGGATGGAAAACTGAGGTTCCCAATATTATTAAAAAAGTATTAATAATACCAAAGGTTACCAATAGTGCAAAGAATTCAACGTTAATGACTATAATGTTTATTAGCCTGGGGCCTTTAGCTCCATTTGCATCTTTTCAGAATTTCTGAATTTCAGAGAGCTAGATGCCTTTAAATATGTTTCCCAGATCCTGCTCAGTAAGGAGCTGGCAGGGAGGTGGAGGGCAGAGAGGATGTTTGCTCCCCTGCGGTCTGCTGAGCCTTGGGCATTAGTAGTGACAACCTCAGGGGGCTCTGGGCTCTCACAGCAACTTCGGCCTCAGCCACAGCATCAGTGATGGTGGTTTCTGTTGCACCAACCTCAGCTTCCTGGGGTTCATGCAGCAGGAGGGTTTGGGTACCAGCAGTGCCACTTGGCAGACTGGCCTGACATGTGAATTCAAGGGTTCAGCAGTGGATATTCCGAGACAGGGCTCTGGAACTGGTTATTTGAACCAGATTAGAGATCTTTATTTTTAAATGAGGTGAGCAGCAGGGATGGAGTGAAAGATAACTCTTTCTTTAAATTAGAAGCATCTGAGTCATAAGAAAAGCCCAATGACAATCTCTGGCAGAAAGTAAGACACCTCATTCCTGAGGCCTCGTGTGGCGGTACCAGGGCGTCGCCAACAATGGCATCAGTACCTACATTCCCAGGTTTAGTGCAGGTCTGTTTTACAAGTCCTAATGATATCCTAGGACTTGAACTCTCTCTCTCACCTCTTAAACTGTATTTACTCCAATACCAATCACTCCCTGGCTGCACACTGTCTCCATGGATCTAAAGTCAATCTGTATATTAGCCTGTCTACTGATGTATTATTTGTATATGCCCACTCAGCCATGTAGGTGCCACCTCTACCATCATATATTGGCATATTTCAAATTTTCTTTAATCCTTTTTTTGTCCTTTTAAATCTCCAGAGTTGAGAATTCTCAGATGAGAAACAATAACTTCACATAATCCCAAGCTAAGAACTTTGAGATTGCAAATGTTGACTGTGCTATATCTGTGTGATTTGATCAAACAATGAGGATCTTGACATTCTCACTTACAGAAAAAAATAAAAAATTTAATCTGACTTCATTAGTGCTCCATGAGTACTGAGTGAAAAAGAATAAGTAAGATATATGTAGCTTGGCTCTTGGGACATAACAGAGTCTCAATAAATATTTTTTGAAGAATTTTAGTAAAAATGAGTCCAATTTTAGATGACCTAATTTATAATCTCTAAAAGACAAAATGAAAAATTTTGCCAGTGGGTAGGAAAGTTTAATGAGATAATAAATACAAAACGCCCTGGAAATTAAATAATGAATATTGGGGTCATCTGACTACTTCTTTTTAGACTATTTTGCTATTTTTGTCACTTCCTATTGAAATGACATTGACAAACATCCACTCACTTTTTACAATTGCATGCTTTTTTTCCAGTTCCATTTGCCAAGTAAGGCAGAGAAGGAATCAGGGAAAGGGAAAAATAGTAAAGACATAAATGTCTAGAAAATATGAACTAAATTTTAATGAAAAAAAGCTGCTCAGTGGTTTCATGAGAACAGCAGGGGAAGCGCTAACCAAGGGGCAGGAGTCAGCTTCTAGGAGTGACGGAAGTGTTCATTATTTTGATTGTCCTAATGTTTTCAGGGGTATATACACAGGTAAATACTTTTCAAAATATCTGCCTTATAGATGTGCAGTTTGTTGTGTGTAAATGGAAATGTAAAGAAAAAAATGGGATCTAGAAAGTTAGATATATATGGAAATATCAAGAAAAAAATGGGATCTAGAAAGTTAGATAATCCAGATTGTTACATAGTAAGATATTTTTTTAAAGTATGCCTTATTCTATGTTCTATAGAGGATATGGGCTTTGGAAAGATTTTTAAGTAGGGAAATAACATAGTCCTATTACCTTGCTAAAAAGACCACCAAACAGCAGTGTGGAGGCAGGGTTAAAGAAGGTTGAATCAAGGACCCACACATCAGTCCCATTTACTCAGCTTAGCTATTTGGTCCTTGTTACCAGGAGTTCCCAGAAAGGAAAATGTAAAGCTTTCCAGCAGACTTGAATTATGAATATGAATGTGTGCTCCACAGGCTAGTTCTTTGTTGCATGTCTAATGAGCAGATCAAGCTTCCTGCAGGGGAAGAAAGGGCACCAGGTGCAGTTGGAAAGCTGGTGTGGTGAGGAGTTCTGCACCACATCCTTGCCTAAGTAAATGCCTTCTCTCACTAAGTACTGGACCTGGAAATGCTGTACCATCTCTTGTTTCATAAAACATTGATTCCTTAACTCTAAAAAGGAAAAAACACACACTCAAACACTACACATTTAACTTTGGAGAGAAGGTTTTTGGAAATATTTTTAGCTTCAGATCTATCTATGATCGATTATGATGACTTGGAATAAATACACATTTCACAAGTTAAAATTTAAAGAACCTTACTTCGCTCACTAATCTTAGTTTTTTTCAAATCTTTCCTAATATGAACTACATTTCATCCCTGCACAAGCCATTCATGGGCTCATATTTTTGTACCTACTCTACTCTTTGCCAGAAAGCCTTTTTGTTACTTAACCTACATTTATTCTATAGAATGTCACCTCAATTACCAGAATCAATAAGATGGACTTGTCTTCATTTTCTATCATTAGTAAATTTAACATTGTTCTATTACTAAATTAACAAATACTTATTGGTCATCTATTACTTGCCTAACACTTTTCCAGCCACTAAGAGTAAGACAATGAAAAAGATATAAAAATTCCTGTCCTCAGTATTCTTTTAGGGAAAGATAAAATAAAATGATAACGACTAGCTTATGTAGTATGTTGGATGGTGCTAAGTGCACACAGAATAAAACAGGAAGGGACAAAGGACTGCTGATCTGAAGACCAAGAAAGTCCAAAAAGCAAGATTAGGCAACTAGAAGTGGCTGAGATGGAAAATTGTATTGTAACTCAATGTTAAACTCACATTTTATGTAAGCTCTGCCATTTCATAGCTTTGTGAATTCAAGTAAGTCATTCCCCTTCTTTTTATCTGATTTTCCTTAGCATTAAATATAAATATTTAAATTTGTTGATAATAAAAACAGTGAAAATAGATAACACTTACTGAGTCCTGATTTTGTACATCAGACAAGTATAATCCCCAAGAAAACACTGATATGCATGTAATTTTACTCACTCCTTTCTTGGGTAAAAAAACTATAGCTCAAAAAGGGTTATGGATCCTTCAATGGCATGTAGCCAGCAAGTCGCAGAGGTGAATGATGCACATACTGTACAGCATTCACCCAGTCAAGGCACCTCTACAGGACTTGCATTTCACCAAGATCCTTCTTCTACTTCTGTCCCTGAATTGTGTATTTTTGCCTCTGACCAGCTGCCCACAGTGCATTTGTTGCCTTCCAGCTACATAAGCTTCTCTATTACAGTGCCCTCTTCTAGACCTGATCCCTCATTAATATGGTCATGCTATACAGATACAAACGTAGCAGGACACAGGGAGAAAGTTCAGTAGCATCTGGGTGAAAAGAATCCAGGTGAGCCCTCCCTATGGCTATTCTATTCACCATACTAGCTAATTCACCAGACATCCTTCACAGAATGTAACAACACTGAAATATCCTCATATACTTGTTGCAGTGATACATCATTCTTAGGAGAAAGGAGGCATGGAAACCAGTGAGTAAAATTAAGAAACCATCTAATATTATTTCTGTAGCAATAACGGAAATTGTTAAAGGTGGCAAAAAGTTAAAAATAAGCACTGTCACAAAGGAATATAAGTACACACATACTACACGTTTGTGCACATGTACTTATTAGCTTGAGAAGCTAAGACACTCTTAAACGTTAACCCCATCTCCTAAATATTTGTCTTGAGAAACACCTGTTCTCTCTGAGGCTTGATACCCATATGTGCCAAATTAGGGTCAGTAATGCCTATTTTCCAGACTAGGATCATTTTAATGACAGCATATATGTTCAAAGAATTATTATACTTGCTAGGTGTTACATGAGTGTTCTTTCTTTTTCATGCCAAAAAAGGCATATTTAATTTTAATTTTAATGAGGTAGTTTTCACATTATGCACAATATACATATTCCACCATTGTGTTGGAATATGTAAAATGAATTAATTATAGTGTGAATTAATAAATCAAAATTCCTCTCTTTACTGACAAGACATTTCACCTTCACATTCGCTCATGTTCACAAACTGCCACAGTTGCTGGTTAAAAGCAATAAGTCCTTAAAGTAGTTAGTAGGGAACAGAAGATAAAGGCTGCTGGTATCAGTGAACACTAACTATGCCTCTGGTGTTTCCTAACCATTTCATATTACATCTCCATGAAAGTTTCATCAGACACAGTGATTCACCAAATGTTGCAAAGCTGGCTAAGTGATAGAGGTCCAATAGAGCCCATTACTGGACCTACAGATCTGCCGTGCACCAGCCCTGAAACCTCTGTCTGCTTCCAGCATGCACTCACTTACTAATTAACTCATGTGTCCCCCAGACAATTTCCTGTTTGAGAATTCATATACAAATACTATATGACCTCCTTTCTCAACTAGTCCACAGTCTATTTGGAACAGAATATAATTCCTTCATCTGGAAAGTGTGGAAAAATATATCCTCCCAATCTTACAAGGCTGTTGAATATGCATATTTGAATGTCTTTGTGGGCTGCAAATTACTCAACTAGCAAGAAACACTGCTGTGGCTGAAATTCCTGACATTGAGATCTGTGCATTTGCCATGGAAAAAAAAACAACAGAAAACAATGTCTTTCCCAAAGCCCAAAGGAGCTCAGAATATCCAAAAAAAAAGAAAGGAAGTCATGAATCATCTCCTCACCACAGGAAGACGTCACTCAGAAGCCAACATTGCATAGATCTGTCAGCTTTGCCCATGAGTTTTTTAGTTACTCTGCTAATTGGTAGGCAAACTAAAATTAGAGGCAGCTCCACTTTTTCCCTTTTTCATATTTTCCACTTTTCATTTTTTGCATTTGAATTGCAACCTGCTGCTGCCAGACATCTCCTGCAGGGAACTAGAGGTGCTCCACAGTTCTAGGACCAGGGCTGGGTTTGAGGGCCTTGCAGGTTGGAAGGTGAAAGAAAGTGAGTCACAGACTGAGGAATAAGTCATAGAAAAAGGTGGGCAAGTTATGCAGTGAAATAGAGAAAATGAATATTATTTGAATGGGCATGCGTCCTTCTTCGATAACATTTACTGAGCACATACTATGTAACAGAACATTATAATGTGCTAACTCCTGTCATTCCCACAACAACCTATGAGGTAGAATTTATTATAATGCCCAGTTTTTTGATGGGAAAACTAATGAAAGAAGTAATTTGCCCAGGTTGTCTTAATATTTATAGCTATAAAGTTACAAAAAAGAATGTCGATTCCAGTGAATCTAATTCCATAGCTCATGCCCTTAAGTCATTAACTACATCACACACAGTCAGGCAATTGGCTTGGTACTCCTGGCTTAGAGGAGGAAACAAGTCTCAAGTTCACATGTCTCTCATGGTCACTCTACATATTAATGAGCTTGGCTGCTATAACAAAATACTAAAGATAGAGTGGGAAAATAACAGAAATTTATTTCTCATAGTTTGGAGTCTGGGAATCCCCAGATCAATGCTGTGGTAAACCAGTTCTATTCTGAGGCCTCCTCTCTCAGTTTGCAGGCGGCTGCATCTAGCTGTGTACTCACACGGCGTCTTTCTCGTTTGTGTGCAGGGAGAATATAACAGCAAGCTCTTTGGTGTCCCTTCTTTAAGGGCACTAATCTCATCCTGCGAACCCCGCCCTCATGATTTCATCTAACCCTAACTATCTCCCAAAGACTTCATCTCCAAGTATCATCACACTTGGGATAAGGGCTTTAACGTATGAATTTTGAGGGACACACACATTCAATTCATAACATTCTGCTTCTGGCCTTCCAAAATGCATGCGCCTCTTCACTTACATTCATTTCATGCCAACAGACTCCAAAGTCTTAGCTCATTTCAGCATCAACTCTAAAGTCTAACGTCCAAATTCTCATCTAATTATCATTCTAGATCAGAAATAGGTGAGACAGGAGGTAGAATTTATCCTAAGTCATTAGAGGGACCATCCTTCCTTGTGTTTGATCTTAGTGGAAAAGCTTTGACTTTTTCACTGTTCAGTATTTAGGTTTTTTGTAGATATCCTTATCCAGTATATGAAGTTCCCTTCTATTCCTAGTTTAATTTTTAGAGAATAAAAATTCCTAGAGAATTAAAGTGTGAGAATTTTTATTATGAATGGGTGTTGGATTTGGTCAAATTATTTTTGTTCATCTATTGATATAGCCATGGTTTTTTTTAGTCTGTTAAGGTGGTGGATTACATTAACTGATTTTTTAATGTTGAGCAAGTTTCATACATGGGATAAATCCTACCTGTTGTGGAGTGCAATTCTTTTTATGCATTGTTGGATTCCATTTACTAATATTTTGCTGAGGATTTTTGCATCTTTGTTCATGAAAGATATTAATCTGTAGTTTTCGTGCATCATCTTTGTCTCATTTTGGTATTGAGCAAGGCTGGCCTTATATAATGAGTTAGGAATTGTTTCCTCTGTTTCTTTCCCCTGAAAGTGACTGTACAGAATAATTTCTTCATTACATGTTTGTTAGAATTAATCAGTGAATGCATCTGGACCTGGAGTTTTCTGTTTTGGAAGGTTATTAATTATTGATTCAATCTCTTTAATAGAAATAGGCCTATTCAGATAGTCCGCTTCTTGTAATGTGAATTTTGGCAGATTGTGTCTTTCAAATAATTGGTGTATTCATTTAGGTTATCACATTTGTGGGCATTGAGCTGTTCACAGTATTCCTTTACTATTCTTTAATTTCCATGGGATCTGTAGTAATTTTACCTCTTTCATTTCTGATACTAGTAATTTATTTTCTATTTTTTAGTTTAGCTAGAATTTTATTGATTTTACTGACCTTTTCAAAGAACCCCAGCTTTTGTTTTCATTAATTTTCTATATTGATTTCCTGTTTCCAGTTTCATTGATTTCTGCCTTCATATTATCTCATTTATTATGATTCAGATTTAACTTGTTCTTCCTTTTTCTAGTCCTATGATGTGAATTTAAATTACTAATTTTAGATTTTTTTTGTGTAATATATGCATTCAATGTTATAAATTTCCCTTCAAGAACTGCTGTCACTGAATCCCATAAATTTTGATAAGTTTTGTATTTCAAAATATTTTTTAAAATTTCTCTTGAGATTTTTTCCTTGGCCCATGTACTATTTAATCTTCATGTATTTTGGGATTTTCCATTTGTCTTTCTGTTATTGATTTCTTTTTTAATTCCACAGTGGTCTGAGAGAAGTCATGTATTTTTAAGAGAATGTATGATTTGGATAGCTAACATTTATTTACAATTCCTGATTGTGCATTAATCTGTGAACTGAGCCAATAATTTTGTTTTCATGCATTTTCTTTTTTTGGTTTTGAATAAAGTAATAGTAACTTCATTAAATCATAAACCAAGTGTTCTTCCATTTTCTTGAAAAATTTAATTCTTTCTAGCAAGTATAGCAAATATATTGTGAACATCTATTGATGGTATTATCTGGAGTCTGGGCAGGAGAGGTCTTTGACCATTATTTCAATTTATTAAATACATATTAGTTTATGAGTTTTCTATTTGTTTTCTGAGTACATTTGGCATTTGGTATCTATGAAGTTACAAATTTTCTCTAGTTCTAAAATGTATTAGTGTATGCTTGTTTGTAATATTATTTTTAAATCTCATATGTACTTGCTTTTCTCAATTCATATTCCCAGACCAGAGCTCTAACATACTTTTCAAAGTAACATTTACTTTTTATAACTATGTACTATAGTTTTGTTGCTATGTTCTCTGCTTCATTCATCATACTCCTTTCCTTATTCCTTTATGTCTCTTTTCCTTTGGGTTCAACTAGTTGATTCTTTCCCAATATTTGAATTTAACATTAATTCATCTTATGCTTTTTTGTTTTCTGACACATGTATTTAAAACTATACATGTCTCCATAAGCACTGTTTTAGCTTCATCTGCTCTCACATTTAACACCTTTCATATCAAAATACACTTCAGAAATGTCATTTTTCTGCCTGAAGAATATTCAGTTATTAATACTCTCAGATACATATTATTTCCAGCATGTTATTATTAGAAATGATATTAAGATGAATATATTTGAAATTACAATTTTTTAGAATTGCTTAAGTTTTAATCACTTCCAAGTCTTACTTTGATCATTTTGGAATCTTACAACTGAGATTATTGGATCAAAGGTATGAATGCTTTAAAGCCTTCTTGACACTGAATTTTTATAAAACTATTACAACAATTTTATTATAATTTGAAAATATGAGATATGGAATTTTACCACATTTATTATTTTTTCTAATTTAGAAAAATACATTTCTGGGAAAATGGGCCAATCTGACGACACTTTGCCTGACTCCCCTGACACTTTAACTTTGGACAAAATAGTAACACCTTTTTGTCCTCAGCCTTTTAATCCATTAAGTAAGAAAGAAGCAAAAGCAGAAAAATATTCCTTTCTGTTTTAATCTTCTTGGCTTTAATGATTTTTATCAGTAGTTACATATTCATAGGGAAAAAAGGAAAGATCATATTTTTCAAGGTGTAATTATTTGCCTTATTGAATGATGTTCCTCAAATATTTTTATCTCAAGATTGTTCTATTGAACGCTCAAGAAAGTTTATGCTCATATGGGCTTTACTTGTTGATAATTAGCAAATTAGAAAATTTAAATTAAGAAATAATTAAACATTTATGTATTCATTTTAATAAAACTAATTTATTATTCATTCATTCATCATTATTTAATTCATTATTTATTCATTTAAAATAAATAAATCTCATTACCGAGTCACGTGAATAGCATGTTATGTTTATATTTTTTCAAAAACCAAAGTATTTAGAAATAATTTTTTTCTAGAATATTGTAATGTCTGGGTTAATAATAGGCAGCTTGACTCACATATTTGTTGGTGCATTCTATCTGTTGTGAACTTTTATTTTGTTTTATACTTTAAGTATTGCAAAGAATATCTGGCAGTTAAGTTAGTTGGGAAAGAAAAGTACTTTCATAATCGTTTAAGTTGGTTATGGATATTTTGGTACTATGCCAAGCTTGATTAGTGCTAAGTTTCTTAAAGATGAATTTCAATAGGAAATCTAAAATCTGTATCACACTCTTTGTATTGTGTTACATAAACATCCATTGGTGTTTATAGAGCTTGTTCTTTGAGTGGGTATTTTACCAATATACAATTTTGCCACATTGCACACTAGTCATTTGAAAATTTAGTCCACTGATTTTGGAGATCTAAATATGCCAGTTGCTGGCATATTTAATTATAAAATTTGAAAAAATAATTTGTTAATATTACCAATATTTTCATAAGAAAATTCCTAAATTTTTGAGAAACAGCCAACCTCATGGTTGGAGACACAAATTTTCCAAAATGCTCTGTTCATTCATAAACTCAGTATTACCCCTGGAAACACATGATGTCAATTGTCTTATCTGAAGTGATATACTCACTTATTATTGGTCACACACCCAAGTCTGAACACAGGTAATTTGTCTCTAAGTCATTTTTTTCAAGTAAAAATGGTGTGTTATGAAAAGAGCAGCTCGTGTAGTTGGCAATTCAAAAGCACACAAATTTTTGAGCACACATTGTACTTATACATGTATGAACATATTTTATATGCACATTCTTTTTTTATCCAGAATATTATAAAAATATGTACTTAAGCCTCAAATTTTGATAGAATTAGTATTTGTATTGTTTTATCAAGGACATTTAAAATGAAAGGTTTTTTTTCTTCTTTTTTTAAGTGTATGGCAACAAAGACACAAGTGTTTATTAATATAGATAGTTACACTGCCCAGATCTGTACTCAGATGCCAACAGTTTCAGCCACCATTTCTTTTATATCATTACTAAAAGTGTCCACACAATGAAAACAGGCAAGTGATATTCTGGTATTATTATGAAAATGATACAGGTTTCATAACCCCTCTGGAAGACTCTTGGAGATCTTTGTGTCCATAGGCCCACTTTGAAAATTGCTTTCCTAGAATGGAATGATAACATCAAATTATTCTCCTTGTGTTGAAATATGTAAACATCTTTGTGTAAGCCAATGTTCATTAGACATTTTATTAAACATAAGCAAACTCAATAATTACTTGATATAGAATTTTGGTATAAAAATAGAATGCAATTGACTATGGAAAAAGATGGTGGCATGAGAGGAGAGACAGAGGCTTCCTCCTAAAACAGGATACAATTAGAAAATTTAACTGGCGCAACTAATCCTGAGAGAGCAACAGGAAAGACAACACATCAGACTGCACACACATGGAGAAAAGAGCAGACCTCAGCAAACGGGGTAACGTACCAGAGCTGTGGCTCCGCAGGACCCGAGACTCTCCCCCACCCCAGCTCACCAGCGGGAGGAAGACAAACAGAGCAGGGAGGGAGTGGAAGGTTTGGGACTGCTGAATACCTAGCTCCGGAGATCTGTGCTGGGAGCACAAACCTACATTTCATGGTGCTTTCATGAGACTTGCATGACTACCGGGTTGGAAAGTTAATACAGGCAGAGTTCCTGGGGAGACTGGGATTCCAGCTGCTAGTGGAAAGCAGGGATCCATATCTGGCTGCTCTGGGACAAAAACTTATATCTGTGTGCCTGGCCCACTGGCTCAGGCAATGGAGACAGGCACAGGAGCCAGGAGGCGGGGAACAGCTCTTTCTATCCCCAGTACCACTCCCCTGCGACCCCTGACATTGCTTGAGGGGCTCAGCAGCTCCAGAATAGAGCTTCTGAACACTAGAGGGAGCCATATACAAACATGAAATGCCAAAGGAACTTGTCCAGAGTAAAATTGTAAATACAACTCCCGAGAAAGATTTAAATGATATGGACCTCATGACTCTTCCTGAAAGGGAGTTCAAAATAAAAATAATCAGCATCCTAATGGAGGTACGGAAAAACATCCAAGAACTCAGGAATGAATTCAGGTCAGAGATCAATCGTTAAAGAACACGATGGAGGGTATTAAAAGCAGGTTGGATACTGTGGAGGAGACAATAAATGAAATAGAAACTAGAGAAGACGAATACAAAGAAGCTGAGGCACAGAGAGAGAAAAGGATCTCTAAAAATGAAAGAATATTGAGAGAACTGTGTGACAAATCGAAGCGGAACAATATTCATTTTATAGGGATACCAGAAGAACAGAGAGAAAAGGGGATAGAAAGTGTCTTTGAGGAGGTAGTTGCTGGAAACTTCCCTAATCTGGGGAAAGAGATAGTCTCTCAGGCCATGGAGATCCACAGATCCCCCTACACAAGGGACCCAAGGAAGACAACAGCAAGACACATAGTAATTAAAATGGGAAAGATCAAGAATAAGGACAGACTGTTAGAAGCAGCCAGAGGCAGAAATAAGATTACATACAAAGGAAAGCCCATCAGACTAACAAAAGACTTCTCAGCAAAAACCTTACAGGCCAGAAGGGAGTGGCATGACATATTTAATGCCATGAAGCAGAAGGGCCTGGAACCAAGATTACTTTATCCTGTGAGATTATCATTTAAATTTGAAGGAGGGATTAAACAGTTTCCAGATAAGCAAAAGCTCAGAGAGTTTACCTCCCACAAACCAACTCTGTAGTCTATTTTGTAGGGACTGCTATGGATGGATGTTTTCCTAGGGTTGGATAGCTGTCACCAGAGGTAGTAAAATTATGGTAGGGAGGGTGGAGCACCTAATTGCGAGGCAAATGCAAAATTAAAATGACTATCCCAAAAGCCAATCAAGGGATAGAGAAAAAGTATAGAATCTGATACCTAATATATAAAGAATGAAGGAGGAAGAAAAAGGAGGAGAAATAGAAAAGAACCTTTAGATTGTGTTTGTAACAGCATACTAAGTGAGTTAAGATAGACTCTTAGATAGTAAGGAAAGTAACCTGGAACCTTTGGTAACCATGAATCTAAAGCCTGTAATGGCAATAAGTACATACCTATCGATAATCACCCTAAATGTAAATGGACTGAATGTACCAATCAAAAGACATAAAGTCACTGAATGGAAAAAAAAACAAGACCAATCTATATGCTGCTTACAAGAGACTCACCTCAAACCCAAAGACATGCACAGACTAAAAGTCAAGGGATGGAAAAATATATTTCATGCAAACAATAGGGAGAAAAAAGCAGGAGTTGCAGTACTAGTACTAGACAAAATTCACTTCAAAACAAAGAAAGTAACAAGAGATAAAGAAGGACATGAGGACATTACATAATAATAAAGGGCTCAGTCCAACAAGAGGATATAACCATTATAAATATATATGCACCCAACATAGGAGCACCAGCATATGTGAAACAAATACTAACAGAACTAAAGGAGGAAATAGACTGCAATGCATTCATTTTAGGAGACTTCAGCACACCATTCACTCCAAAGGACAGATCCATCAGACAGAAAATAAGGACACAGAGGCACTGAACAACAGAGTAGAACAGATGGACCTAATAGACATCTACAGAACTCTAAACCCAAAAGCAACAAGATACACATTCTTCTCAAGTGCACATGGAACATTCTCCAGAATAGACCACATACTAGGCCACAAAAAGAGCCTCAGTAAATTCAAAAAGACTGAAATCCTACCAAACAACTCTTCAGACCACAAAGGTATAAAACTAGAAATAAATTGTACAAAGAAAGTAAAAAGGCTCACAAACACATGGAGGCTTAACAACACCCTTCTAAATAGTCAATGGATCAATGACCAAATTAAAATGGAGATCCAGCAATATAGGGAAATAAATGACAACAACAACACAAAGCCCCAACTTCTATGGGACGCAGAGAAAGCAGTCTTAAGAGAAGAGTGTATAGCAATCCCAGCATATTTAAAAAAGGAAGAACAAACCCAAATGAATAGTCTAACATCACAGTTATCAAAGTTGGAAAAAGAAGAACAAATGAGGCCTAAAGTTAGAAGAAGGGGGACATAATAAAGATCAGAGAAGAAATAAACAAAATTGAGAAAAATAAAACAATAGAAAAAATCAATGAAACCAAGAGCTGGTTCTTTGAGAAAATAAACAAAATAGACAAGCCTCTAGCCAGACTTATTAAGAGAAAAAGAAAATCAACACACATCAACAGAATCAGAAATGAGAAAGGAAACATCACGACAGACCCAACAGAAATACAAAGAATTATTAGTGCCTACAATGAAAACCTATATGCGAAGAAGCTGGAAAACCTAGAAGAAATGGACAACTTCCTAGAAAAATAAAACCTTCCAAGACTGACCAAGGAAGAAACACAAAATCTAAATAAACCAATTACCAGCAAAGAAATTGAAGTGGTAATCAAAATCTACCCAAGAAAAAAACCCCTGGGCCAGATGGATTAACCTCAGAATTTTATCAGACATACAGAGAAGATATAACACCCATTCTCCTTAAAGTTTTCCAAAAAATGGAAGAGGAGGGAATACTCCCAAACTCATTCTATGAAGCCAACATCACCGAATACCAAAACCAGGCAAAGACCCCACCAAAAAAGAATATTACAGACCAATATCCCTGATGAACATAGATGCAAAAATGCTCAATAAAATATTAGCAAACCGATTTCATAAATATATCAAAAGGATCATACACCATGACCAAGTGGGATTCATCCCAGGGATGCAAGGATGGTACAACATTTGAAAATCCATCAACATCATCCACCACATCAACAAAAAGAAAGACAAAAACCACATGATCATCTCCATAGATGCTGAAAAAGCATTCAACAAAATTCAACATCCATTCATAATAAAAACTCTCAACAAAATGGGTATAGAGGGCAAGTACCTCAACATAATAAGGGCCATATATGATAAACCCACAGCCAACATCATACTGAACAGCGAGAAGCTGAAAGCTTTTCCTCTGAGATAGGGAACAAGACAGGGATGCCCACTCTCCCCACTGTTATTTAACATAGTACTGGAGGTCCTAGCCACAGCAATTAGACAAAACAAAGAAATACAAGGAATCCAGATTGGTAAAGAAGAAGTCAAACTGTCACTATTTGCAGATGACATGATATTGTACATAAAAAACCCTAAAGACTCCACTGCAAAACTACTAGAACTAATATCGGAATACAGCAAAGTTGCAGGATACAAAATTAACACACAGAAATCTGTGGCTTTCCTATACACTAACAATGAACCAATAGAAAGAGAAATCAGGAAAACAACTCCATTAACAATTTCATCAAAAAGAATAAAAGACCTAGGAATAAACCTAACCAAAGAAGTGAAAGACCTATACCCTGAAAACTATAAGACACTACATTAAGAGAATAAAACTGGATCACTGTCTAACCCCATACACAAAAGTAAATTCAAAATGAATCAAAGACCTAAATGTAAGTCATGAAACCATAAAACTCTTAGAAAAAAACACAGGCAAAAATCTCTTGGATGTGAACATTAGCGACTTCTTCATGAATATATCTCCCCGTGCAAGGAAAACAGAAGCAAAAATGAACAAGTGGGACTATATCAAGCTGAAAAGCTTCTGTACAGCAATGGACACCATCAGTAGAACAAAAAGGTATCCTAGAGTATGGGAGAGTATTTTTGTAAATGACAGATCCAATAAAGGCTTGACATCCAAAATATATAAAGAGCTCACGCTCCTCAACAAAAAAAAGCAAATAATCCTATTAAAAAATGGGTAGAGGAGCCGAACAGACAGTTCTCTAAAGAAGAAATTCAGATGGCCAACAGACACACAAAACATGCTCCACATCGCTAGTTATCAGAGAAATGCAAATGAAAACCACAATGAGATATCACCTCACACCATCCAAAAGACAAACAACAACAAATGTTGTCAAGGTTGTGGAGAAAGGGGAACCCTCCTACACTGCTGGTGGGAATGTAAATTAGTTCAACCATTGTGGAAAGCAATATGGAGGTTCCTCAAAATGCTCAAAATAGAATTACCATTTGACCCAGGAATTCCACTCCTAGGAATTTACCCTAGGAACGCAGCACTCAAGTTTGAAAAAGACAGATGCACCCCTATGTTTTTCGCAGCACTATTTACAATAGCCAAGAATTGGAAGCAACCTAAGTGTCCATCAGTAGATGAATGGATAAAGAAGATGTGGTACATATACACAATGGAATATTATTCAACCATAAGAAGAAAACAAATCCTACCATTTGCAACAACATGGATGGAGCTAGAGGGTATTATGCTCAGTGAAATAAGCCAAGCGGAGTAAAAAAAATACCAAATGATTTCACTCATCTGTGGAGTATAAGAACAAAAGAAAAACTGAAGGAACAACACTTCAGCAGAATCACAGAACCCAAGAATACACTAATAGTTACCAAAGGGAAAGAGACTGGGGAGAATGGAAGGGTAGGGAAGGATAAGGGCAGAGAAGAAGAAAGGGGGTATTATGATTAGCATGTATAATATGGGGGGTGGGGGAAAGGGGAGGGCTTTGCAACACAGAGAAGACAAGTAGTGATTCTACAACATCTTACTATACTGATGGACAGTGACTGTAATGGGGTTTGTGGGGGGGGACATGGGGTAGGGGAGAGCCTAGTAAACATAATGTACTTCAAAAATTCAAAAAAATAAAATAAAATTAGAAAAAATAGAATGAGATTGCTATGAGAATCTAAAATGTGGCACTAACCTAATGGAAAGGGTTTAGCAGCAGGCAGGAGGGGCTGTCTACCCTTTGCAGTCTGGAAAGCTTGTTACCACTGCTAAGCAGGAGCAAACTATTTTGCTGTTGTTTGCTTCATCTCTAGGCTCAGACCATGCAATGTCTGAGCCTGGAATCTTAGATGAATTTTAGAAAACATTTAATGATGGTATGTGTAGTTCCTTCTTGATCCACTTAGTGAAGTCTGACAAGAGAAAGATAAATATAATTTATTTTCCAATCTCAGTCTCTTTCGTAGTAAAAGGGAGAACTGTTAATGCATTTGCTGGACAAGAAGTGTAAGTCATGATTACACCAAATGAAACAGAATATACGTTCACTTTTGACAAGATGGTGATAAACTCATATCATGCCACCCTGCAGAATAAATAGGAATAAATATCACAGAGTTAAGGGATGTGCTATGTGTGCATAGCTTGTATTCTAAAGTCATTTAGAGTCTTATGTATAGCATTGCAGAGTTAGAGAAAATTGTTTTTGTATAGACATTCAAGCAATCATAAGGGGTCACTGTAACAGCAACCATAGAAGCCCAAAATCTTTATTAAAATCCCACCATTCTTCAAGAGTTCCTCCTAGATTTTTGGAGGAGCAGCACTGAGTCAGTTTCCCATATAAGCTTATTGTTTCAAATGAGCTTAAGCCATTAAAGTAAGAGAGGAATGGACCAGACAGAAAGGTTCATGGCTGAGGCAAACATTACCATGTTTCAAATGCATGTTGAGACAACATCTCCGGCTGTGGTTATTTGCACAAAAAATTAAAATAGACAAACATACTAGCAGTCCACTAAATTCTTGAAGAATCAGTGTCTCTAAATAAATGTCAAACTCATGTCTATCTATCAGAGGTCTATGCTGAAGTCGTTCTTCTCTGGAAGATTAAGTATCTGGCAAGGACTCAGATTCTGACTTCTCAGAGGTTCCCATGACATCCAGAGATCCTGGAGTTTGAGGTTTTTGCAGCGAGTCTGATGTGAGACTGGGTTGGAATTTGGACTAAGTAGAGGGTGCCCTTATCTTTAATGCACTGCTATTTTATTTTTGTCACATGCAGTCAAAATCAGACCCAATACACAGCCTTCTAGCTAAATTAACCCTCTAAAATTTGGCAAACAGAACTCTGACCCACCTATATCTCTTTATACTGTTTTGTTGTCTACTGGTTTTTATGCTGAAATCTACAGCCTGCGTACTATAGCTTCTAAACAAGCAAGTGGCTGTGCCTTTATCTTTTATAAGGCTGCCTAATTTGCTTCTCAAAATAACTGTCACTCTTTTGATTAAAAAACCCGTAATTTATAAGAGTGCACTTGTCAAATTTTGTGAAAACTGACACTACCTTAGCAGGACCCCTAATCTAACACTATGTGGCTGAACAAATGAGTGAATGCACACTCAATGAACTGTCTATATTTAGTTTTTTCTTCAGATTTTAGCCTTTTAGAATTCTCTCTCTTCTTTACTTATCCCCTCACTTCTCTCTTCTCTCTCTCTTCTATTTCTTGTTCTCCCCTTCTCCTCCCCCATCCCTTTCCTTCCTCTCTCCCCCTCCTCCTCTTTCTTCTCCTTTCCCTTCTCTTTTTCCCTAAGATCCAGTGTGAGGATCTTAGAAAGGATCATGATTTTGGTGTCAAGTATAATTACCTTTTGTTTTATTCTACATCCTGAGATTTTCTCCTATGTGTTTTCCTTAATTTTTATTTCATGTTTCAATTTTCACTCTGTGATCAATTTTGAGTTAATTGTTGTATAGGTTCTCATGTTGGGGCTGGTGCTCAGTTTTGCCTGGTGAACTCAGCCGTCTCAGCGCCCCACTGGGCCCTCGCCACCACGAGTGAGGGGGAGGCACAGGGTTTCCAGAGGCGGCTGGATGAAGCGGGGAGATGATTAGGGGAGGTTTCCTCCCCTTGAGGCTGCCCCTTCCTTCAGCTGGGAAGATTAAACGCCCTCTTCTCCTTCCTTCCTTTCCCCTCCCCTTCCTCCCTTTCTTCTTCCTTCTCCTTCTCCCTCCCCCTGCCCCTCCCCCTCCCTCTCCTTCTCTCTCTCCCCCCTGTGCCTTTTGCTGTTTCCAAGTTGCCAGCTTCTTCAGCTCCAAATCTGGGATTCACAGGTTAAAAAGCAAGTTCACGGAACTCTCCACTGTGTCATTCCTTGGGTCCTAATATCCTTTGGTTACTGTGTCTATTTCTGTCCACATTTCAGAGCTTTTAATGTTTGTTTCATACATAATATCCAGAGTTTTTAGTTATACTTAGCAAGAACTGTACAGACCAGTGAATCTCCTCCAACTTTTCAGAAGGAAAGAAGTCTTACCCACTTTTTTGTGTGTGTATTCTTCAAATTCTCTTCAAACTTTCTTCTTTTTAAAGGGTATAATAAAATGTACACCAGTTAAAATTGTGGCCATGATTCGTTGAGTGATGTAATGCTTCTCTAATTTTCAGTTACCTGGTTGCATATCTTAGGGTAAGATGGGCAATTGGAAGAGTTGGGAGAATATTTCCATTAAAGGACACACAGGTTATTTTCATTCTCTAATTTAACATTCTGTTTAATTGCAGTCTCCCTTTCTATCTTCCCACAGCCCCACAACCTCTGAATATTTTCACTTGATGTGATTCTCCCAGATTTCATTCTGTGTCCATGAATGCAGATAACATTTTTTCGTATTTTGTTATGAGAGTATTTTCAATCATTCTTTTGTGTATGACCCTGTTCTATATTGTTCAAAAGGAGGTAATCAACGTGCCTGAGAAGACAAGAGAAAGGTGAGACAGGCGAACACAAATTTTAAGTGTAAAGATGATGCATTTTCCAAAATAAAAGTACCTGTGTAGCCACCCACCCAACAGATAAAGAAACAGAATATTACCAGCAACTCAGAAATGTCTCTAATGCTCCTAGTCACTATCCCACTACTTACCCAAAGACAACTATATCTTAACTTATAACATAGATTAGTTTTTTCTTATATATATATATACAAACAAATAAGGTTTGTACTTTTTCATGTTATAGTGACTGGCTTTTAGTGTTATATTCACTGATGCTGTTGCATAGAACACTATTTCATTTATTTATATTTACTGTATAATGTTTCACAGTATTAACTTGTTTTTAATTGAAGTATAGTTGATACACAATCTTATATTAGTTTCAAATATACAACACAGTGGTTCACCAGTTACCCACATTATTAAATCCCCATCCCCACTAGTACAGTTATTATCTGTCAACATAGGAAGATGTTACAGAATCATTGGCTATATTCCCCATGACCACTTATATGATGATTGAGTTTTTATGTCCCTTTATCTCTCTCCCCCTCCCTATTCACCCATTTCAACCCCTCCCTCATGGTAACCACTAGTCACTACTCAGTGTCTATGAGTTTATTGCTATTTTATTCATTTTGTTTTCTTTCCTTTTTAGATTCCACAAATAAGTGAAGTCATATGGTATTTGTTTTCTCCACCTGGATTATTTCTAGAAGTAGAATTACTGGGTCATATGGTATTTCTATTTTTAGTTTTTTGAGGAACTTCCACAATACTTTCCACAGTGGCTGCACCAATTTACCTTCCCACCAACAGTGTGGGAAAGATCCCTTTTCTCCATTGCCTTGCCAACACTCCTTATTTCTTGTCTTTTGGATAGTGACCATTCTAACCACTGTGAGATGACATCTCATTGCGGTTTTGATTTTCATCTCTCTGATGAGTAATGTTCTGGAGGATCTTTTTATTTAGGCCATATGTGTTCTTTGAAAAAATGTTTTCTATAGAGCAATTGTTTTCTTAATAAAATGGAAAATGAAACTGCAGCATGTATTTCCTTTTTTGAAGGGACCACTAGTAAGGTCAGAATGAAGTTTCTTGCCAAACAATACCAAGCTTGTGGGAAACCTTGAAAATATTTTGAGGAGTGGACTGCCTCTGGTTTCATTTTTCTACTATCATTTGTCATAATTTCTTCAATTATTTGTAAGATTTCTGTTGAATTATAGAGGGATCATTTTGTTTGTTAATTTTGTTTGTTAGGTCCCTTTTTCTGGGGGGAATAGACATTTAAAAAACCTTTTAAAATGTTGATAAAGCAGTATAAAAGTGATGAACTATTGAAAAAGGAAGAATTTTTTATTTCCAATAAGTCAGTTGTCAATGTTCAAAGAATGAAGCATTGCCTCATATATTTTGAATAAAGCTAGGCAAGAAGAAAATGCTCTAAGCAAAATATGTGCTGAATACAGAATTCTCTCTTATACTTTTGTATATTATTTTCTACATAGTAACTCTGGGATTTTACATATTACGTGTTTGAAAAACGTTAAGTAAGTTAATCACTATTTACTGAGTTTTAATATATAAATAGAGTAAGGAGGAAGTGAAACTAGACACACCAAATTCACTACCACTTTAGGATACAGAGACAAAAAAACATAATTTTCCTCTAATTGATAGGAATTTATTAGCTTTTCAGTACTGATACATGTAGAAATCCAAAGGGCTAAAATGTTTACTTTATTCTTATAAAGACACATTCTGTTGGGCCATTTCCTCAAGAATGCACATTTATTCACGACTCCAGAGCACTCCTTATTCTCAGTCATGCAGTAAAGTAGAACAAGGAGACTTTGTATGCACACAGACCTGAATTTTAGTGCTTAAAATAAATCATTTCTTTGGCCTTGAAAAGTTATTTAACTTACCTGAGATTCAGATTCCTCAATGACAAATTTTTGAAACTAAACTCATAATTTAACTTTTAGAAGGTAAATGGCTCATAGGCAATGAGAGTTTGCAAGGGGAGGGCAAGGATGAGGTAGGTGATCTGGCATTTGATTTTTAGTAATGTGCAGTTTTCCCTGGTGAGAGACTGGGAGCAGAGTTGTGGACCCAGACACACATGAAGCAATGTTTAAACAGGCTGTGAACAGAGTGAAGAGTCACACTGGTCAGAAACACGGGGTGTAGGAGTTTCTGACTTAGCACAAGTCTCTTCATTAACTGGTTGGTAAAACGATGGTAACCAGACACTCTTCTGCTTTATTTAATTTTATTTATTTATTTTTTGATAATTTTTATTAAGGTATTATTGATATACACACTTAAGAAGGTTTCACATGAAAAAACAATGTGGTTACTACATTTACCCATGTTATCAAGTCCCCACCCACACCCCATTGCAGTCACTGTCCATTAATGTAGTAAGATGCCACAGATCAATATTTACCTTCTCTGTGCTATACTGTTTTCCCTGTGACCCCTCATACCGTGTGTACTAAACATAATACGCCTCAATCCCCATCTGCCTCACTCCTGACCCACCTTCCGACACCCTCGCCTTTGGTAACCACTAGTCCCTTCTTGGAGGCTGTGAGTCTGCTACTGTTTGGTTCCTTCAGTTTTGCTTCATTGTTTTACTCCACAAATGAGGGAAATCATTTGGCATTTGCCTTTCTCTGCCTGGCTTATATCACTGAGCATAATGTCCTCCAGCTCCATCCATGTTGTTGCAAATGGTAGGATTTGTTTCTTTCTTAGGACTGAATAGTGTTCCATTGTGTATATGTACCACTTCTTTTTTATCCATTCATCTACAGATTGACACTCGGGTTGCTTCTATTTCTTGGCTATTGTAAATAGTGCTGTGATAAACATAGGGGTGCATATGTCTTTTTGAATCTGAGAACTTGTATTCTTTGGGTAAATTCCTAGGAGTGAGATTTCTACATCAAATGGTATTTCTATCTTTAGTTTTTTAAGGAACCTCCATATTGCTTTCCACAATGGTTGAACTAGCTTACATTCCACCAACAGTGTAGGAGGGTTTCCCTTTCTCCGCATACACGCCAGCATTTGTTGTTCTTACAGTCTTTTCAATCTGGCATCTTTACTGGTGTGAGGTGATATCTCATTGTGGTTTTCATTTGCATTTCCCTGATGATTAGTGATGTGAAATAACTTTTCATGTGTCTCTTGGCCATCTGAGTTTCTTTTTTGAAGAACTGTCTCTTCATATCCTCTGCCCATTTTTTTAATCGGGTATTTGCTTTTTGGGTGTTGAGGCACATGAGTTATTTATATATTTTGGATGTTAACCCCTTGTCAGATATGTCATTTACAAATATATTCTCCCATACTGTATGATATCTTTTTGTTCTGTTGATGGTGTCCTTTGCTGTACAGAAGCTTTTAAGTTTGATGTAGTCCCATGTGTTCATTTTTGCTTTTGTTTCTCTTGCTGGAGGAGATGCATTCAGGAAGAAGTTGCTCATGTTTATATTGAGGAGATTTTTGCCTATGTTGTCTTCTAAGAGTTTAATGGTTTCATGACTTACATTCAGGTATTTGATCAATTTCAAGTTTACATTTGTGTATGGTCTTAAACAATAATCCAGTTTCATTCTTGTATGTAGCTGTCCAGTTTTGCTAACACCAGTTGTTGAAGAGGCTGTCATTTCTCCATTGTATATCCATGGCTCCTTTATCATACATTAATTGACCTTATATGGTTGGGTTTATACCTGGGCTCTCTAGTCTGTTCCATTGATCTACACTTCTGTTCTTCTGCCAGTACCACATTGCCTTGATTACTATGGCTTTGTAGTAGACTGTGAAGTTGGGGAGCGTAATTTCCCCAGCTTTGTTCTTCCTTCTCAGGATTGCTTTAGCTATTTGGGGTCTTTTGTGGTTCCATATGAATTTTAGAATGATTTGCTCTAGTTCATTGAAGAATTCTGTTGGTATTTTGATAGGAATTGCAATGAATCTGTTGATGACTTTAGGCATGATGGCCATTTTGACAATATTAATTCTCCTATCCATGAGCATGGGATGTGTTTCCATTTATTGGTATCTTCATTAATTTCTCTCATGAGTGTCTTGTAGTTTTCAGAGTATAGGTCTTTCACTTACTTGGTCAGGCTCATTCCTAGGTATTTTATTCTTTTTCATGCAATTGTGAATGGAATTGTTTTCCTGGTTTCTCCTTCTGCTAGTTCATCGTTAGTGTATAGGAATGCAACAGATTTCTGTGTATTAATTTTGTATCCCACAACTTTGCTGAATTCAGATATTAGATCTAGTAGTTTTAGAGTGGATTCTTTAGGGTTTTTTATATACAATACCATGTCATCTGCAAACAGGGACAGTTTAACTTCTTCCCTGCCAATCTGGATGCCTTTTATTGCTTTGTGTTGTCTGATTGCCGTGGCTAGGACCTCCAGTAGTATGTTGAATAGAAGTGGGGAGACTGGGCATCCTTGTCTTGTTCCTGATGTTAAAGGAAAAGCTTTCAGCTTCTCGCTGTTAAGTATAATGTTGGCTGTGGGTTTGTCATATATGGCCTTTATTATGTTGAGGTACTTGCCCTCCATACCCATTTTGTTGAGAGGTTTTATCATGAATGGATGTTGAATCTTGTCAAATGCTTTTTCAGCATCTATGGAGCTGATCATGTGGTTTTTGTCCTTCTTTTTGTTGATGTGGTGGATGATGTTGATGGATTTTTTAATGTTGTACCAGCCTTGTATCCCTGGAGTAAATCCTACTTGATCATGATGGATGATCTTTTTGATGTATTTTTGAATTCAGTTTGCTAATATTTTGTTGAGTATTTTTGCATCTATGTTCATCAGGGATATCGGTCTGTAATTTTCTTTTTTTGTGATGTCTTTGCCTAGTTTTAGTATTAGTATGATGCTGGCCTCATAGAATGAATTTGGGAGTATTCCCTCTTCTACCTTTTGGAAAACTTTAAGGAGGATGGGTATTAAGTCTTCACTGAATGTTTGTTATAATTCAGTAGTGAAGCCATCTGGTCCAGGTGTTTTGTTCTTTGGTAAGTTTTTGAGTACCAATTCAATTTCATTGATAGTAATTGGTCTGTTCAAATTTTCTGTTTCTTCCTGGGTTAGCCTTAGAAAGTCATATTTTTCTATAAAATTGTCCATTTCTTCTGGGTTATCCAGTTTGTTAGCATATAAATTTTCATACTATTCTCTAATAATTCTTTGTATTTCTGTGGTGTCTATAATGATTTTTCCTCTCTCATTTCTGATTCTCTTTATGCATGTAGAATCTCATTTTTTCTTGATAAGTATGGCTAGGGCTTTATCTATTTTTTTTATTTTCTTGAAGAACCAGCTCTTGCATGCATTGATTTTTCCTATTGTTTGTTTCTTCTTGATTTTATTTATTTATGTTCTAATCTTTATTATGTCCCTCCTTCTACTGACTTTGGGCCCCATTTGTTCTTCTTTTCCTAGCTTTGTAAATTGTGAGTTTAGACTGTACATATGGGATTGTTCTTCTTTCCTGAAGTAGGGCTGTATTACAATATACTTTCCTCTTAGCACAGCATTTGCTGCATCCCACAGATTTTGTGCTGTTGAATTATAGTTGTCCTTTGTCTCCATACACTGCTTGATCTCTGTTTTCATTTGGTCATTAATCCCTTGCTTATTTAGGAGCATGTTGTGAAGCCTCCATGTGTGTGGGATTTTTCATTTTCTTTGCATAATTTATTTCTAGTTTCATACACTTGTGGTCTGAGAAACTGGTTGATACAATTTCAATCTTTTTGAATTTACTGAGTCTCTTTTTGTGGCCTATTATAAGATCTATTCTTGAAAATGTTGCATGTGCACTTGAGAAGAATATGTATTCTGCTGGTTTTTGGTGTAGAGTTCTATAGATGTCTGTTAGGTCCATCTGTTCTAATGTGCTGTTCAGTGCCTCTTTATCCTTACTTATTTTCTGTCTGGTTGATCTGTCCTTTGGAGTGAATGGAGTGCTGAAGTCCCCTAGAATGAATGCACTGCATTCTATTTCCCCTTTTAATTCTGTTAGTATTTGCTTCAGATATGTAGGTGCTCCTGTGTTGTGTGAATAGACCTTTATGATGGTTATATCTTCCTGTAGGATTGACCTGTTTATCATTATGTAATGTCCTATTTGTCTCTTGTGACTTTCTTTGTTTTGAAGTCTATTTTGTCTAATACAAGTGCTGCAACACCTGCTTTTTCTCCCTATTAGCTGCATGAAATATCTTTTTCCATCCCTTCACTTTTAGTCTATGTATATCTTTGGGTTTAACGTGAGTCTTTTGTAGGCAGCATGTAGATGGGTCTTCTTTTTTCATCCATTCAGTGACTCTGTGTCTTTTTATTGGTACATTCAGACCACTTACATTTAGGGTGATTATCGTAGGTATGTACTTATTGCCATTGTGGGCTTTAGATTCCTGGTTACCAAAGGTTCAAGGTTAACTTCCTATCTATGAGTCTAACTTAACTCACTTAGTATGCTATTACAAATACAATCTAAAGGTTATTTTTTCTCTTTCTTTTCCTTTCTCCTCCATTCTTTATATATTAGGTATCATATTCTGTACTCTTTATTTATCCATTGATTGACTTTGGGTGTAGTTGCTTTAATTTTGCATTTGCTTAGTAATTAGTGTTCTACTTTCTTTACTGTGGTTTTATTACCTCTGATGGCAGCTATTAAACCTTAGGAACACTTCCATCTATAGCAGTCCCTCCAAAATACACTATAGAGATGGTTTGTGGGAGGTAAATTCTCTCAACTTTTGCTTATCTAAAAATTGTTTAATCCCTCCTTCAAATTTAAATGATAATCTTGACGGATTAAATATTATTATTTTGAGGTCCTTGTGTTTCATTGCATTAAATATATCATGCCACTCCCTTCTGACTTTTCAGGTTTCTGCTGAGAAGTCTGATGATAGCCTGATGGGCTTTCCTTTGTATATGATCTTATTTCTCCCTTTGGCTGCTTTTAATAGTCTGTCCTTAGCCTTGAACTTCACCATTTCAATTACTATATGCCTTGGTGTTGGTACAGTAATTTGCCATTTCAATTACTATATGTCCAGATTGGGGAAGTTTTCAGCAATTACCTCCTCAAAGACACTTTCCCTTTTTCTCTCTTCTTCTTCTGCTACCCCTATAATGCAAATATTGTTCTGTTTGGATTGGTCACACAGTTCTCTCAATATTCTTTCATTCTTAGAGATCCTTTTTTCTCTCTGTGCCTCAGCTTCTTTGTATTCCTCTTCTCTAATTTCTATTTCATTTATCATCTCTTCCACCATATCTAATCTGCTTTTAAAACCTTTCATTGTATGTTTCGTTTCTGATACTGTGTTCCATAATGATTGGATCTCTGACTGGAATTCATTCTTGAGTTCTTAAATATTTGTCTATACCTCCATGAGCATGTTAATGAATTTTATTTTGAAATCTCTTTCAAGAAGATTCATGAGGTCAATTTCATTTGAATCTTTCTCTAGTGTATTAATAATTTTGCTTTGAACATGGTTCTTTTAATGTTTTGTATTTGTATATGGTGCCCTCTAGTGCCCAGGACCTCTACTCTCTGGAACTGCTCAGCCCCTGCAGCAATGTTGGGGGTTGCAGGGGAGCAGTGTTGGTGCCTGGGTAGAGGAAAGAGCTGTTTCCTGCTTCCTGGCTGATATGCCTATTTCCGCTGCCAGAACCTGTGGTACAAGCATGCAGGTATAAGCCTCTACGCTCTGCGTTTGTAGCTGCTGTAGGCTGTGCTTCCTTCTGGCTATCCTAATGCCAGGCTAGATTTTGCCAGTTTGCGAGCCAGGGGGCTGGCCAAGAGGAAGGCACAGCAGGCTCCATATCATGGAGGGGGGCCTTGGACCTGCATTGTCAGCCAGGGGACTGGAGCACCTGAAGATGGTGAAAATTCCCAACCTGCTGGCAAAGTGCACCCAACCATTTTATCTATCTGTCCTTTCTCGTGAGCAGTAAGCTCTGTGTATTCCTTTCCCCTTTAGCAGCCCTTTCACTGTTAGGAAGTCTCTCAGACTGCCCACCTTTATTTTGTCCCAGAGCAGCCGGATATGGATCCTTGCTTTCCACAAGTGGCTGGATTCTCAGTCTCTCCAGGTATTCTGCCTGTCTTAGCTTTCCAACACCCCTAGTCATGAGAATCCCATGATATGTAGGCTTGTGCTCACACAGAAGATCTCATGAGCTAGGTTTTCAGCAGTCCCAGGCCTTCACTGCCTCCCCTCTTCATTTCTCTTCCTCCTGCTGGTGAGCTGGGTGGGAGAAGGGCTTGGGTCCTGCTGGACCATGGCTTTGGATTGTTATCCTGTTCCATGAGGTTTATTCTTTTCTCCAGGTGTGTGCAGTCTGGCCCAGCTCTCCTTTCTGTTGCTTCTTCAGTATTAGTTGTATTAATTATATTTTTGTATTATATCTGGTTTTAGGAGAAGTCTCTGTCTCACCTCTCATGCTGCTATCTTTAATCTTCTGCCCTCCTTTATTTTATTTATTTGTTTATTTTTACTTTATTTTTCAAGATGGCATGTAGAAATCTTACATTGTTGGTTGATTGCAACAACTGTATGTGCCCACATACCACTGACTAAGATAAGCACATAATGAAAGTTCCCTCATGATTCTTTTTAGTCTATTAGCCCTATCTTCTTACTTACTTGTTTTCTGATTTTTGCAACCAAGATTGATTTCATATGCACTTAGAAATTCATATATAATATATCATACATTAATTTCTTTTTGTGCTTGCTTCTTTCATTCAACATAATATTTTTTATATTCATGCAGGTCATCACATACTTCACCAACTCATTCCTTTCCTTTTTAGTGGCAAATAGTATTTCACTCTATAAGTAAACTTATGTATTAATTTTTGTGTTGGTGGCTATTAGCTATATCAAATAATGCTGCTATGAATATCCTTCACATCTTTTTGAAGACATACGTTTTCAGTTATCTGGAGTGAACATTTTAAATTCTACCTCATTCTATATACAAAAACAAATTTTAAATCATTACAACTTAAACTTCAAAAGTAGAACCAAAATGTTTCTAGATAAAAACACTGAAGAATATCTTTATAAGCTTAGGGCAGGCAACACTATCTTACAACGTTATTAAACTCTAGCATTAAAATATATGTTTTCTGTCATTAAAGTAAAACTTATTGTTTGTCAAAAATCACTACTGAGAAAATTAATAGGAAGACACAAACTGAGGGCTTATATATAAACTGTATGTGAAATACTTCTACAATTTAACCATAAAAAACTAATATGGGAAAAAGTTTGAAATATAGTATATGACAAGGTACTGAACATTATCAGTTATCAGGGAAATATAAATTGATATTTAAATGATATGCCTTTTGCCATCCACCAGAAGAGCTGAAATCAAAAAGGCTATTACTAGATGTCGGTAAGGATGCGGCACTGACAGATATGTACATGAACACTTTGGAAAAGTACTTAGCAGGCTCTTAAAAAGTTAACTATATATCTACTCAATGGCCTAGCTATGCTACTCAAGTGCTTTTGAAGAATAAAATTTACCTCATATTTTCTAAATGTGAGACAATGAGAAAATCAAATTTCATGTGTATTATTCTATTTTATCATCCCAATGATGTTTGAGGAAGGACTAGTTGTATTTCTATTTTGTGGATGTTGAAACTAACATCCTGGATGATTAAACTGCTTGGCCAAAATCAAAATGTTGGCAATGATCATAGTGGGGATGTTCTCTCAGTGAAGCGTCACAGTTTAGTTAGTGGTGACTAAGCCATTCAAAGATTTATAGTGTTTTATGGTGAAGAGAGAAATGTACAGGATTTGGTCAGATACATTGGTTTTGGACCCCAGTTCTGAATCTCTTTTAAACAAGCCCTTTGACCACTCAGAATCTCAGTGTCCCACCTGGAAATGGGCAGTACCATGACTTCACAGTGGATTATAAAGAGTAAATGGAACAGCACATGTGAAGGGATAAACAGAGAAGTCATATGTAGGGGTTATAAATGTGCATCCTTTCCTTAGTTCCTTCTCCTTAGACAGAGTACTTGGATACTTTTAGTTTGAGACACCAGACTCAAGTGTTTGCAGTTCCGAGAAAATGTGTTATTGCAAAACTAGTATCTGCTTAAGAAGTACTAGTTTGAGAAAATTCAATGAATAAATATGTGGGCACCCTACTGATCACAGAATTTTGAATTTATATTCCAGAATCTGTGTTCTCTGATGTGCCACCATATTATAGAACGGCGTCCAGCCTACAAGAAAGACTTATCATTGCCATGTTACAATGATAAAGTGGATTTCAGACACAAATAATTCTTTGGTGAGAAGGAGGAAAAACCTTCAGGCTAAAGATAATCTTTAGTGAGATGCAATCATGAAGGACCTCTTACACATCATTTATATTCTCGGCTTTTCTAAACAGAGGTTACAAAATGATGAGTTCATTTTCCTACCCAGAACTGAGCAGAGTTTGCTCCCTGCCGTATTGACCTCTACAGTATCTTTCAGGTATCCTTTTATTTACATCTCTAATGCAGTGGTCCAGCGACCACCAAAGGCACATATGCTGTCATACTCGGTTAGTTTGAGAAGGGAGCTGGGAAAACCATTGGGGCAGAGAGCATAGCCTGAAACCGAGGAAGAAGAAGGCAAACACCGCACACTGCCCCTTCATCTGTTCTTAGCGCCGTACTAAGCATTTGCAGTCCTTTCTAATTTAATCACCATTATATACCTATGAGATTGGCGTTATCATATCTACTTTATAGATAAAAAAATCTACTTTTTAATACAGAACTAGCCACTGTGCTTTGCATTTTCATGTGCTATTTCAGTCACTGCTGGCAGTAACTCTCTAAAACAAATGTATCATCATTGCTATTGTACTCGGATATAGAAACTGAGACAAAGAGGGTAGAATTATGAGGGAAAATGCTCTAGATCATATAGAAAATAAGTGGCATGGGTTGGCCTTGAAGCAGAAGTAGAGAAGCAGGAACTCAGTGAACACTAGCTATATGCTGGGCACTAGCTTAGGCATGTGAGATGCTAGGAAGCAATCATAATCCCTGCCAGCAAGGCATGTGGACCGAGGAACACAGAAGGTGTGTAAGGAGTGCTGGGGGAGATGTTTTTAAAGGCGCAAAGAAGTGGCTGAGTTCCACTCAGCAAATCCCCTGTCTTAGTGATGGCTGCATCAGATTAGGCCCATACATTTTGACAGATCCTCTCAATTTTATCCAATTTTCTTCTGAAGTTTGAGTGTACAAGATTACATAGGGGACGTTATGAAAATGTCTATTTTTACTTTTAATTTGCACTTACCAAATGGAGAATTGTTAGGAGCCCTCACTCTGCCTTACAGAAAATCCTCCCTAAGTCATTTTAGGCCTTTTATTCTTAGGAACCATCTGGTGAGAAACCTGAGTTGTAGTTGGAAACTTTAAATTTATCCTGTTTCTTTTCTTCACATCCCCTTTTGTCTTTTCCTTCCTTTCCTTTTTAATGGTTCCAAAAAACTTACTTCCTTTCCTTACTTCCTTCATCTATCTAGCAATGACATTTCCCTCTTTATTGGCAGAGATGTATGTATGTATGTATGAATACTACCAGAGATTTAATTATTATTAGAAGGATACTCTGTTAAGAAAACTTATGGATTTGGGAGGTAAATAGACTGTTATTCATGCATTGATTCTACCACTTTATAGGAAATTGCCCTTGACTAAGTTCTGTAATGTGCTCTGATTAATAATTAATAATCTATTAACCTATAAAGGGGAATACTAAAATTCATATTTATAGTGTCTTATAAAGAGTGAAAATATTATAGTGAAGAGATTATCATGGTGTCAGGGATATGAAACAAGTAAATGGAAGATGTGCTTATCTTCATTATTTAATTGCTTATCGTCATGCAGTTTATGAAATCCATGGAACTGCCAGATGATGCCATATATTTCTGCACAAAGAATAAAAATGAAAAGCTGCTGCTATTGATGCTGTAAGTGGTCCATATGGATAATGTCTATATACCCAAATGTATGTCTTTCCAGCCAATCAAGTATGTCTCTCAATGTTCTTCTAGGATGATGGACCAAGAAGTAAGAGTATTAATCTTTCTCCCTCTTTGATGGAATCACTACCCAAATATGTTTCTTGCTTTATAACTTATCAGGTAGCACTTATTATTTGACCACACAATGAGCCTCTTTCTGAATAACTCCTTGATTACATTCCTTAGTCTAAATAAAATGTGAGGTTTGAGTAATTTTGTTTAATTTAAAAGGGCACAGCAGTTTTGCTGATTAATCTGCTCTCCTGGTTACAAGCACTTGTAGACTAACCGAATGCCACTACTTTGTGGAGCTTCCTCCTAGCTTTTCGTCCTCCCCTGGACCTCCTGGAAACCATTTTTCCTTCTGTGGGATCAGCCAATATCCCTCTGCCAGGAATGGAAGCCCGGTTTAGTCGCTTCTTACCCTTGCAAATTCTTCCACTGAGACTTTGGAAGCTCTCCAATGGCATCTTCCTCTGTTTAAACTTTTCCTCTCATGGAGACCAACCTATTTCTCTCTTTGAAAAGGAGGTAAATTCCCTCCTAAAATATAAAGGGGAGCATAATTATTATGTTTAGTAGAAATAATAACTATAATTAATAAGTTCTCATGCAGTCTGCAGAGAGGATCCATATTCTCCCTATTAAATTGACTGACCTTATTCCTCACAAAATTATAACCCTGACTAATGTGGCATGCTTCTTTTTGTTCTCAGCCATCTGGTGTTAATGGCGCTATGTCCAAACAGCTTGTTTCTGAATCTGACACGACTTATCAGCCCCTGATAGCAGCAGTGACAGTTGCAGCTCATCCTGCTACATTGACATAATTCAATGAGGCAATATTTAGAAAACATTCACTATGTGCCAAATGCTACACTATCAGGAGAAACAAAGCACTGCATCAAATAACTACAACTCAGATCCTGGGAGGGTACCACATGACAAGGTACCTGGGTTTTATAAAAGAGAAAGGAAAGGTGCACTAGAGATTTTAATAAAGAAGTATTCAGTTCATCCAAGGACGGTCATAAAATCTTCACAATAGTTGATGAAGTCGAGCCTCAAAGACTAAGTAGGAATTTTCTAGGTGGGAAGGAAGTCAGATTACTACAGTAAATAAGTTTGGCAAAGATAATCAAATACATGTAGACACAGAGGGATAAAATATTAAGATACATTCCAGCAGTGCTATCAATTACCATAGCTAAAGAATAGGGCTGAAGGAAGAGGTGGGAATAGCCAAGTTAGGTCAGGGCCAGATAGGAGGGTTTATGAAGTCACATATTAGAGCTTAGACCTCATGTCTTTATATACCCATCGAAGTATTTTAAGGTGGGGAGTGCTATAGATTTGCTGTTAGAAAATCTGCCATTTATGTAGTATAGGGTGGAGTGAAGCAGAAAGACCATACAAGAGATTCTTGTGATCAGTCAGGTTGGAAATGTTAGGAATGTTAGGGCCTAATGTGTGGAGGTGGTGAACATTCACAGATAATGACAGACTTCGGAAGCAAACGCACAGGCTTGAGTTACTGCCCATCTCTTGTGAGTCATATACCTTGCCTAAGCTTTATCTTGCCTCAAGCCTTATCTATAAAATGTGAATAATGGTGTTTCTCACTTAAAAAAAATATTGTGAGGCCCAAACAATATAATATATTCATCACAGTTTCTGGTCCACAGTAAATATTCAATAAAAGTACCATTTTATCAGTTGTATACCTGTTGAGGTATTTGCATTGATAACAGGAAACAAGGGCAATTACTGGATACACTCAAGATACAGAAGCTATAAAGAGAGTGAGAGGGAAATAGATTTGAACATCAGGTTTCATTGCTAAGATAACAATAATGTTAACAGCTATTATTTTATAGACATCCACTAGTCTGACCTCTTCATATATGACAGCTCATTTAAACCTTACAATAGCTCTGAGGCAGAAATATTACTGTCATCATTTTATAGAGGAAATGGAGGCATAGGAAGATGAGGTGACTTGTCCAGGAACTTACAGGGAGAGAGTGGTATTGCTTCAAGCAAACATAAGCAGTCTATTTCTGGAATCCCAGTCTCTCATCATGTATGTGACAGCCTACAGTAGGTTCTTAGAAGAGATCATAAGTTACAGATGGCAATTGTTCCTGTAGGCCAGTTATCACTTACTAGTAAGGAGACTATACTTGCTTTATTGTGTCCATGGGAAACTGATGACAACTGTAGGCCAGTTATCACTTACTAGTAAGGAGACTATACTTGCTTTATTGTGTCCATGGGAAACTGATGACAATTAGGTAGTGCAGTCTGCCCCACTCTCCTGCAAACACTGTTCATGGGTGCTGGGGTGAGGGAGGACACATGGCAGACAGGAGCCACCAAGCCCCTTCATGTCAGCTCTCTGCCCATAGGTTCCATATACAGTACTGGAAACCCTATGTCAGGCCAGGATACCCTGAAGTTTATTACTCTTTTTTGGTAGATGGTAGGTGACTCAATCCTATGTGCTCAGTTGAGCAAAAACAAATTGAACAACACTGAAGGGTAGAAAAGATTATCAGTTTCTGAAAGAAAAAAATACAAATACTTGATTAAAAGCTCTCAGTAACAAGAAAGCAATGATTTCCCAGTCCAAATATTTTCTTTCTTCTAATTAGATAGATGTTCCATAGTCAAATTCTTAATATATGCCAATTTGTGAACCTAACATAGGCCATTTCATAAAATCCTCATTAAAATCCATGGAAAAATATTTTTTATTCCACTAGTCAGAGGGGAGGGCAACCTAAGAATCTAGATGGACTTGCCAAGGTCAAGAAAATAATAATAATTATTACTGTCATCACTATTATTTTTCTTTTTTTTAAAATTTTTATTAAGGTATGATTGATATACACTCTTATGAAGGTTTCACATGAAAAAACAATATGGTTACTACATTTACCCATATTATCAAGTCCCTACCCATGCCCCAATGCAGTCACTGTCCGTCAGTGCCGCAAGATGCCAGAGATTCACTATGTTCCTTCTCTGTGATACACTGTTCTCCCCATCATGTGTACTAAACATAATACCCCTCAGTCCCCTTCTCCCTCCCACACCCCTCCCCTTTGGTAACCACTAGTTCATTCTTGGAGTCTGTGAGTCTGCTGCCATTTCATTCCTTCAGTTTTGCTTCATTGTTATACCCCACAAATGAGGGAAATCATTTGGCATTTGCCTTTCTCTGCCTGGCTTATTTCACTGAGCATAATGTCCTCCAGCTCCATCCATGTTGTTCCAAATGGTAGGATTTGTTTCTGTCTTATGGCTGAATAGTATGCCACTGTATATATGTATCACATCTTCTTTATCCATTCATCTACTGATGGACCCTTAGGTTGCTTCCATATCTTGGCTATTGTAACAAGTGCTGCGACAAACATAGGGATGCATATGTCTTTTTGAATCTGAGAAGTTGTATTCTTTGGGTATATTCCAAGGAGTGGGATTCTGGGGTCAAATGGTATTTCTATTTTTAGGTTTTTGAGGAACCTCCATTGCTTTCCACAATGGTTGAACTAGCTTACATTCCCACCAGCAGTGTAGGAGGATTCCCCTTTCTCCACATCCTCACCTACATTTGTTGTTCTTAGTCTTTTCGATGCTGGCTATCCTGACTGGTGTGAGCTGATATCTCATTGTGGTTTAAATTTGCATTTCCCTGATGATTAATGATGTGGAGCATCTTTTCATGTGTCTGTTGGTCATCTGAATTTCTTCTTTGGAGAACTGTCTCTTCATATCCTCTGCCCATTTGTTAATCAGGTTATTTGCTTTTGGGTGTTGAGGCACGTGAGTTCTTTATATATTTTGGATGTTAACCCCTTGTTCGATATGTCATTTAAAAATATATTCTCCCATACTGTAAGATGCCTTTTTGTTTGTTCATGATGTCCTTTGCTGTACAAAAACTTCTTAGTTTGATGTAGTCCCATGAGTTCATTTTTGCTTTTGTTTCCCTTTCTCAAGAAGATGGGTTCAGGAGGAAGTTGCTCATGCTTATATTCAGGAGATGTTTGCCTCTGTTGGCTTCTAAGAGTTTTATAGTTTCATGACTTACATTTAAGTCTTTCATCCATTTCTAGTTTACTTTTGTGTACGGAATAAAACAATAATCCAGTTTCATTCTCTTGCATGTAGCTGTCCAGTTTTGCCAACACCAGCTGTTGAAGAGGCTGTCATTTCCCCATTGTATGTCCATGGCTCCCTTATCATGTATTAATTGATCATATATGGTTGGGTTTATATCAGGGTTCTCTAGTCTGTTCCACTGGTCTATGGGTCTGTTCTTGTGCCAGTACCAAATTGTATTGATTACTATGTCTTTGTAGTAGAGCTTGAAGTTGGGGAGCATAATTCCCCCTGTTTTATTCTTCCTTCTCAGGATTGCTTTGGCTATTCGGGGTCTTTTGTGGTTCCATATGAATTTTAAGACGATTTTCTCTAGTTCATTGAAGAATGCTGTTGATATATTCATAGGAATTGCATTGAATCTATAAATTGCTTTAGGCAGGATGGCTATTTTGACAATATTAATTCTTCCTATTCATGAGCATGGGATGAGTTTCCATTTATTGGTATCTTCTTTAATTTCTCTCATGAGTGTCTTGTTGTTTTCAGAGTATAGGTCTTTCAGTTCCTTGGTTGGGCTCATTCCTAGGTATTTTATTCTTTTTCATGCAATTGTGAATGGAATTGTTTTCCTGGTTTCTCTTTCTGCTAGTTTCATTGTGTATAGAAATGCCACAGATTTATGTGTATTAATTTTGTATCCTGCAACTTTGCTGAATTCAGATATTAGGTCTAGTAATTTTGGAGTGGATTCTTTAGGGTTTTTTATATACAATACCATGTCATCTGCAAACAGGGACAGTTTAACTTCTTCCCTGCCAATCTGGATGCCTTTTATTGCTTTGTGTTGTCTGATTGCCGTGGCTAGGACCTCCAGTAGTATGTTGAATAGAAGTGGGGAGACTGGGCATCCTTGTCTTGTTCCTGATGTTAAAGGAAAAGCTTTCAGCTTCTCGCTGTTAAGTATAATGTTGGCTGTGGGTTTGTCATATATGGCCTTTATTATGTTGAGGTACTTGCCCTCTATACCCATTTTGTTGAGAATTTTTATCATGAATGGATTTTTGAATTTTGTCAAATGCTTTTTCAGCATCTATGGAGACGATTATGTTGTTTTTGTCCTTCTTTTTGTTGATGTGGTGGATGATGTTGATGGATTTTTGAATGTTGTACCATCCTTGCATCCCTGGAAGAAATCCTATTTGATCATGATAGATGATCTTTTTGATGTATTTTTTAGTTCAGTTTGCTAATATTTTGTTGAGTATTTTTGCTTCTATGTTCATCAGGGATATTGGTCTGTAACTTTCTCTTTTTGTGGTGTCTTTGCCTGGTTTTGGTATTAGAGTGATGCTGGCCTTATCGAATGAATTTAGGAGTATTCTCTCTTCTATTTTTTGGAAAACTTTAAGGAGAATGGGTATTAGGTCTTCATTAAATGTTTGATAAAATTCAGTGGTGAAGCCATCTTGTCCAGGGGTTTTGTTCTTAGGTAGGTTTTTGATTACCAGTTTAATTTTGTTGCTGGTAATTGGTCTGTTCAGATTTTCTGTTTCTTCCTTGGTCAGCCTTGGAAGGTTGTATTTTTCTAGAAAGTTGGAAATTTCTTCTAGGTTATCCAGTTTGTTAGCATATAATTTTTCATCATATTCTCTAATAATTATTTGTGTTTCTGTGGTGTCCATAGTGATTTTTCTTTCTCATTTCTGATTCTGTTTATGTGAGTAGACTCTCTTTTTTTCTTGCTAAGTCTGGCTAGGGTTTTATCTATTTTGTTTATTTTCTCAAAGAACCAGCTCCTGCTTTTATTGATTCTTTCTATTGTTTTATTCTTCTCAATTTTATTTATTTCTGCTCTATTCTTTATTATGTCTCTCCTTCTACTGACTTTGGGCCTCATTTGTTCTTTTTTTTTCTAGTTTCATTAATTGTAAGTTTAGACTGCTTATATGGGATTGTTCTTCTTTCTTGAGGTATGCCTGTATTGCAATATACTCTCCTCTTAGCACAGCCTTGGCTGCGTCCCACAGATTTTGCAGCATTTAATTATTGTTGTCATTTGTCTCCATATATTGCTTTATCTCTGATTTTATTTGGTCATTGATCCACTGGTTATTTAGGAGCATGTTGTGAAGCCTCTATGTGTTTGTGGGCTTTTTCATTTTCTTTACATAATTTATTTCTAGTCTCACACCTTTGTGGTCTGTGAAACTGGTTGGTACATTTTCAATCTTTTTGAATTTACTGAGGCTCTTTTTGTGGCCTAGTATATGATCTATCCATGTGTACTTGAGAAGAATATGTATTCTGCTGGTTTTTGGTGTAGAGTTTTGTAGATGTCTGTTAGGTCCATCTGTTCTAATGTGTTGTTCAGTGCCTCTGTCTCCTTACTTATCTTCTGTCTGGTGGATCTATCCTTCAGAGTGAGTGGAGTGTTGAAGTCTCCCAGAATGAATGCACTGCATTCTATTTTCCCTTTTAATTCTGTTAGTATTTGTTTCACATATGTGGGTGCTCCTGTTTTGGGAGCATAGATATTTATAATGGTTATATCTTCTTGTTGGATTGACCCCTTTATCATTATGTATTATCCTTCTTTGTCTCTTGTTACTTTCTGTGTTTTGAAGTCTATTTTGCCTGATACATGTAGTGCAACTCCTGCTTTTTTCTCTCTATTAGTTTCATGAAATATCTTTTTCCATCCCTTCACTTTTAGTCTGTGTATATCTTTGGGTTTAAAGTGAGTCTTTTGTTGGCAGCATACAGATGGGTCTTGTTTGTTTATCCATTCAGTGACTCTATGTCTTTTGATTGGTGCATTCAGTCCATTTACATTTAGGGTGATTATCGATAGGTATGTACTTATTGCCATTGTGGGCTTTAGATTCCTGGTTACCAAAGGTTCAAGGTTAACTTCCTATCTAAGAGTCTAACTTAACTCACTTAGTATGCTATTACAAATACAATCTAAAGGTTATTTTTTCTCTTTCTTTTCCTTTCTCCTCCATTCTTTATACATTAGGTATCATATTCTGTCTTCTTTGTCTATCCATTGATTGACTTTGGGGATAGTTAATTTAATTTTGCATTTGCTTAGTAATTAGCTGTTCTACTTTCTTTACTGTGTGGTTTTATTACCTCTGGTGACAACTGTTAAAACTTAGGAACACTTCTATCTATAGAAGTCCCTCCAAAATAAACTGTAGAGATGCCTTATGGGAGGTAAGTTCTCTCAACTTTTGCTCATCTGGAAATTGTTTAATCCCTTCTTCAAATTTAAATGACAATCTTGCCAGATAAAGTAATCTTGGTTCCAGGCCCTTCTGCTTCATGCATTAAATACATCATGCCACTCCCTTCTGGTCTGTAAGGTTTCCGCTGAGAAGTCTGATGTTAGCCTGATGGGCTTTCCTTTGTATGTGATCTTATTTCTCTCTCTCTGGCTGCTTTTAATAGTCTGTCCTTATCCTTGATCCTTGTCAATTTTATTACTTTATGTCTTGGTGCTACCTTCCTTGGGTCCCTTGTGTTGGGAGATCTGTGGATCTCTATGGCCTGAGAGACTATCTCCTTCCCCAGATTTGGGAAGTTTTCAGCAATTACCTCCTCAAAAGCACTTTCTATCCCTTTCCCTCTCTCTTCTTCTTCTGGTATCCCTATAATGTGAATATTATTCCATTTGGATTGGTCACACAGTTCCCTCAATATCGTTTCATTCTTAGAGATCCTGTTTTTCTCTCTATGCCTCAGCTTCTTTTTATTTCTCTTCTCTTGTTTCTATTTCATTTACTGTCTCCTTCACCATATCCAACCTGCTTTTAATACCCTCCATTGTGCTCTTCAATGATTGGATCTCCAACCGGAATTCATTCATGAGTTCTTGGATATCTTTCCATACCTCCATTAGCATGTTGATGATTTTTATTTTGAACTCCCTTTCAGGAAGAGTCATAAGGTCCATGTCATTTAAATCTTTCTCTGGAGTTATATTAATTTTACTCTGGACCAGGTTCCTTTGGCATTTCATATTTGTATATGGCGCCCTCTAGTGTCCAGAGGCTCTACTCTCTGGAGCTGCTCATCCCCTTAAGCAATATCGGGGGTCGCAGGGGAGCAGTATTGGTGTCTGTGAGGAGGAAAGAGCTGTTTCCTGCTTCCCAGCTGCTGTGCCTGTCTCCACTGCCTGAACCAGTAAGCCGAGCACACAGGTATAAGCTTTTGTCCCAGAGCAGCCAGATATTGATCCTTGCTTTCCACAAGTGGCTGGAATCTCAGTCTCTCCAGGAATTCTGCCTGTATTAGCTTTCCAACCCCGTAATCACACGAGTATCATGAAAGCACCATGAAATGTAGGTTTGTGCTCCCAGAGAAGATCTCCAGAGCTAGGTATTCAGCAGTCCCAGGCCTTCCACTCCCTCCCTGCTCCATTTTTCTTCTTCCCACTGGTGAGCTGTGGTGGGGGAAGGACTTGGGTCCCATCCTGCCAGGCCACAGCTTTTGTACGTTACCCTGTTCTGTGAGGTCTGCTCTTTTCTCCAGGTGTATGCAGTCTGGTGCAGTCCTCTTTCCTGTTGCTCTCTCAGGATTAGTTGCATCAACTATATTTTCTAATTGTATATGGTTTTAGGAGGAAGCCTCTGTCTCTTCTCTCAAGCTGCCATCTTTATTCCCTCTTCCACTATTATTTTTCTTTTACTATTTACTGAGACTCTGGTATACACCAAGCATTAGCATATTTACCTTATACACATAGACCTTGGTCTGTAAATATTGTTATCTGTCCTTTTTCTGAAATTATATTGTAAGGAGCATCCTGCTTGTTAAGACTGATTCTTGGACTTGAGAGAGAAAGTTAGGAGGAAAGTTACAGTGGTAGAAGGCAAAGGGAATCACACAGTGCCAAAGTAAGAGGAAAAAAACAGTAGATATTAAAGGGAAAACATCCACATATAGATGGACTTGGGTTATTTAGAAATTACCTTTATTTGCATAAAATGTGTTTTATTCACCAAAATACCTCTCTGGGTAGAACCACATGGTGACAGCCAAGTATTCCACATTCATCACCTCTATTCTTCACAGCAACCATACCCAGAAGTCAGACATCTGCATCATATTTTATGCTTGAAGACACTGAGGTTCAGAGGGACCAAATTTTCATCTGAAGCCATATCGCTCACCACTCAAAATCCCATTCAGAATCAAGATCTCCTGAATGCAGCTCTTTCCAATGTTCAGCCTCTCTCTGCTCAGAACTCACTCTCTGGTCTATTTCTCTACTGACCTGAGGCATTGCTGTGTTCATGGCTCCAAGCGCTTCAAATAAAGCCTGTGGTAGCTTGAGCCACTACACACAAATTCCTATTTTCTCCTTTTTCCTGTTCATTTTGAACTTGCTCTGGTCTCATCTGGTCCCCAGCCTGTCTAGATTTACAACCCAGTAATGTCTCATTTGGTTAATGCTTAAACTCAGTAATCTGCCTTCAGACAGGCTTTGACTTGAGAAGGATGAGTAACCCCACTGCTTTTTCCTACTAAGACCCTGGTACACCAGTCAGCCAACCCTCGTCTTCAGACCATTCTCCTCTGTGGGGAAGGGAGAGATATATACGAACTCCTAAACATTCACTTTATGCATCAAAATCTTTGTGTTTTACCATGACATGATAATTGGTACTGAAAGTTCCCTGTCTTTCTCACCTCATTGAAATAATCACCATCATTGCTCTTTTTAGTATGACACTATTCATTCTGTAAACTGTTTTCACATACTTTTGTTATTCTAAGGGTCACAGATACACTATGAGACATAGGACTATTGTCAATAGTTCTGTAACATCTTTCTGTGTTGACAGATACTAACTACACTAGCTGAGGTGAGCATCTGATAATCATTCAACTCTTGAATCACTATGTTGTATACTTGAAACCAATGTAATATTGTGTTTCAACTCTACTTCAACGAAAAAATAAATAAATAAATTTGGAAAATAGAGGGGAAAAAGCTAGTCATAAGTAGCTACATTACCACAATAGTGATGATAATAATAAATCCCTTAATTTTTCATTTTTGTGCACTTTTCTGGTGGATTTGTTTTTATTTAACATTAAGTAATGTAATTCCTTCTTAGTAATATACAAAACTTAACTTTAATTATGATTCTAGTTAAAATAAAAGCTGTAATCATGCTCCAACTAACTATATATACTGCACTGGGTGCTCCACACATATTATTAATTAATTCTTACTTTACAAACACTATTAAACAGGCAACATTTTTCTTGTTTTATAAATCAGAAAAGCAGGTTTCAGGGAGATTAAATAGCTTGCTCAAGATAACTTGATAAGTTTTTCTATAAAAGAAACCAGTTCTTCCCAATGTTAGTTTTATGTTCTTGATATGAAAGAAACTTTTTTGGGCTATTATATGTAATACTGAAATAATCTCCATATATTTTTTATTCTTTTGTATTATCTCCTTCAGTTAGTTTCCAAAAATCAACACTTTTTGATTTTTTACTAAATCAATATTTATATAAATATGCTTTTTCAGTCTATTGACAAAGGTTGAAGGATAAAATGTTCCAAAGTAACCAGCAATAATTTACACTTATTTCATCTGTTCATTTCACAGAACAATTGCTAGATCAGGTTGAAACATGGTACCTTATTACTGTTCTAATTTTCATTTCTTTGAGCAGTTTTTTTGTTATACAACTAAGCATTTGTATTTTCTCTAGTCTGCTTTAATCTTTTGCCACTTGCCACTTGCCTTTTGGAGTCCTAATACTTTTCTTAAGCACACAGGAAGAATTTGTAATTATATTTATAGTCTAGGAGTGCATGAGCCTGTGTGTGTGTATACATGAGAAAGAGTCTCATGATCCCCTTCAGAGGATGCATCTGCCCTCTCAGCATTCACTCCTCCTTCCATCACAGCACCTCATTTGCTTTCAGAATCCTCATCCTTCCACATCAAGTCCATGCAGTTTAGGTGCCACCAGCACTGGATCCTGCATCCTCCTAGCAATAGCAATGGGAACCAAATTCAAGATGGGGGCAATGGAAGGTCTGCCTGGAAATTTTGCTGGGGCTCTTCGGATAGAGGTTTCTCCTCACTCTGGAACATCTAAGCCAGGAAAACATGATCTCAGAACTCATAGTGCCACTTTTCCCCAGAGAAAGATTTCCTGGGAATAAAGTCACTACTGAGGAGAGTAAATTAAACAGAGAGAGAAAGAGACATCATAGGATTTCTCCCCAATTCTGCAAAGACTGACACAAAACCTAGATGGGATCTTTTTGGTTAATTGAGACTCTAATTTAACTCAGTTGAGTTGAATTCTGCCACTTGCTAACAACTTTCTGGTATATCTGATTCCACCTGCCATCTTCTCATCACAGCCCTCACTAGTTCTGAGAATGCCAGTTGTCTAAACCAGACTTCTCAATGGGTCTTCTACCTACTGTTGCTCATTCCATTTCCTTTGTCAAGGGTCTACATATTGGTTATAAAACCCATCCTGAGTGTCCTCAGAAAAGGGCTCTCACATGACTACAATGCCACCCCTGGTGACTTCTTAAATTTCTTGCTTCAGATTCCCTTCCCAGGTACTCCACTGTGCTTTATGAGTCTTATGGCTTTGCTTAGGAATCCCCATAAGTGATGGCTGATGTCAACATCCTATGTTCTTTAAATCCCCTCACTGTACTATGGGCTGTTCTCCCCTGAGAACACCACTGTACTCCGGCTGCAGTCATGTCCTAAGTGTGAAATTCTGTATGGATGGTCAGGATATAAGCTCAGAGTGTCAGTTAGCTTTAACTCCCAAGCATACAGAAGGCACTCAAAAATGCCTCATTGACTAAGTGATTGCACAGATTAGTTTAAGCCATATTCTGGCATGTTTCAATCATCCTAAAGAAGAAAACATCTTATTTTTTCTTACACTTGACACATTCATGTGATACTACACCATGTGAAGAACACCAGGTGTCATTGGTGCTAAACTTTATTCATGTGGATTTTATTAAAATGTCTTATTCACTGTCTATATTCATGGCTTGCACAGCTAAAGCTATTACTGAAATTTAAACTTCCTAATAAACAAGATTCATATTATAAGGTCATAAGTGATCATGACAACTAGAAAATTGCAAACAAATTTTTCCATCCAATTATGGTCCCAAGCACGTAAAAGACAAACCACAAGAAGTTGTAGAAAATATATCCTCCTTAGATATCCTTTGGATTAAACAGATGCTGGTTCTGGAATAGATATGTCTTTCTGACCAAAACCAAATGGGAATTAAACATGGGTTAGAATTAATCTAATATTATCTCATCCTTAATCACATTGTTTTCTTTTGATGTCATTCTCTGGTTCTTTTAAGAACACTTAGCTGTACTCAGGCACATCTAATTCCTCCTTAACCATTTTTATCTTTAGACATTCACATCTCATATATTTTTTTAATTGACAGAATTTTTTTAACAAAATGAGAAAAATTATTTTTTCCTGTATTTCCTTTATTAATGTTTCTGATAAGCACCTTAACAAGAAGATAACATTGTACTCATTCATCATATCCTATCCTCTCCTCCCTCTTGCTAAGCTGCCAAGCTCCTTCCCCATCTTTTATATTTGGCTCCAGACATAGGAGGTCAACTTATTGGTTGCATGGGACAGTATTTCCTAACCATTTTATTTCCAAATAGTTTGATTCACATCGCAGGAATATTTGATTTTGATCTAAAAACTTTGAGTTCAAAATCAAGCTCAACTTTATGACTTTCGATTAATTTACTTACTGATCTCTAAATACATCTTCATACGGAAAATAATTTCACAATAATACTTAAAGTATACAAAGATGTAATTTCTATCCTTCAAATTAAATATGGACATTAAACAGCCAGAGGCCATGTCTTCTTTGCACATCTAAAGCTTATGATATGCCTACTCAGTTGTGACCAGTAATACATATATTTGTTATTGCCACTTGGTAAATATAGCTATTGCCTTGTATGACATGTAAATTCATCGAACAGGTTTTATCTAATTTCGCTTATTCTTAATAGCACTGAAAATAGTTTACACATGAAATCCACAGAATCCCTTTTATTTTCTTTATAATAAAGAGGTTTTCAGACTGCCTCAGTTCACTCATACATACACTCATGTATACACACCTTTCCCGAAAGTGTAATTACAGATTACAGACTAATTAGAGTGTTATTTATGCCTGAAGATTACATGCTAATTATATGTGAAGTTATTATGGGAACCTTGGCAAAGGCTATGTGAGCAATTGCTATAAAATTGTAAGTGGATGCTGTTTAATTTTACAATTATTTGTACCATATGAAAGAGCAAGTTGCCAAAAATCAAACCAGAAGGGTGTTGTGAATCTGTTATCCATGTCCTTTTAATAATGCGGAGCCTTAGCAATGCCAAAAGCACAGCTTGCTTTGGTTTCAAGGACAGTGGCCTCAGGGACAGAGCTAAATTTAGAACTTGTGCCAATCATATAGGAATTACAAATTCTGTCAGATATGTTACAGGTGCCTTATTTGGAGTCTGGAGATAAATGGTGAGCATGGAGTTGAGGGGTAGTCATGAGTTACTTATTAAAATGTTTAATTAAAATAATAATAATCTATAATAATAATAATTATAAATATAAATACAAAATACATAAATAAACAATAATAAAATAGTAGTATTTAATAGTATGTGCTTGCTGGGTGCTAAGCACTGTTATAACACTTTTATGACTTTCATGTATCACCTCCTCACATCCTCACCTGAGCTCTATGGGTCATCCTATGAAGTACAGTATTTCTGTTTTGGAAATGAGGGATTGGTATGGGACCCACTCACACAGCATTAGGTGACAGAGACTCTCATCCAAGAGGTCTGCTGCCAGGACTTATGCTCTTAACTAATCTTACTCAGACAAATTGCTAATTCCCCCTCCATTCCTTTCCCTTTGGCTTTACAGGGATCTACAATAATACATCTCTTTATCTCCTCTCCTCCAGTCTCAGGAGGAGGAATCTCTTCATGTGTTCGAATTCTGAACATTTTTGTGGCCTGTACCTTTAAGAACCTGTAACCTTTATTTTCTTTTATACTCAATTGTCCTCCTCCCTCTTGTCACACTTCCATGGTTTACAAACATGAGAATTTACACACTGATACACCCCTCTTCTTACTGCCTCTCCACAAATCTACTAACTTACCTTATTCCTACTCAACATCAGCTTCATAAAAGCGGGGCCTCTGTTCACTTTCTCTACACTATCCTTTACTCACATGTGCAGTTACACGCCATGTAAGCCCTCCCTTTAATGTCTCTATGGACTAACTGATCATCCTCGGGCTCGCTGTGTTTAATGAAGTCCTCTACAGTCCTCACATATTTATGTTCTTGGAGGGGTCAACTCTTCACAGAGAGGATGCACCTCCTACTCTCCCTGCAATTTCTGACCTACTATGAGATTGCTTTACTAGTTTCTACATTTTCTCATCATTTTATTTCCAGCCCTAAGTGTACCTCCTAGCAGATAAGTGTCTGATCATAGTTGAATGAATAAAGAATAGAGTGAAAAATGCACTCTGAAGGTGATAATTCCTTTCATTTTCATTTTCATGCTCTGAAATGATGTTTGTTTACTGACTGTTGTGTTTTCTATCTCCTGACACTAGAATGCATCCTACATGAGGAAAGAAACTTGTCTGATTTGTTCATACTTTGAGCCTCAAGGTCAAGCATAATGCCTGCAGGCAGTGGGTGCCTAATAAATATGTGCTGAATAAATACATGAATCAACATATGCACCTTGCAGAAAGTAAACAACAACAACAGCAAAAACAGCGTGTGAAGATAAGGAAGCTGCTGAGGGACAGTGAGCAGAGTAGCCAGAGATATGGGAGAATAAGGACAGGGTGGTGTCCTCTACCAAGGATCTATGTGTGTTTGGCTGTACGTGGGGGTGCATTTCTGTAGCCACAAAAAGATGTGTTAGTCTGTGTGTGTGTGAATTAGATGCGTGTGTAAGAAAACTATCATGTGTCAGACTGTGTCTGGGTGTTTGTGTATATGTTAAGGTATCATAATTAATGCTATACAGTTTCTGCTCTCAAGAAATGGGGAAAGGGAGGCAAAAGAGAAGTATTGTGCTTTAGCATCTACCATGTGCAAGTAACAACAGTGAGGGGCAAGCATAAATGATTATATTTCACATATCAGTATTTTCAAGTTTGTAATCATTGGAAGAATCAGACCTTTAAACATTTTTTTTGTCTCGTACATTTATGGGGGCTGATAGGAATCACCTAATAAATCATAGATTCAGACCTTTCAGTGTATAATGTACTCTTAGGGATCATCTATAGAATTTCTGACTCCTTAACAACTAAAGGAGTACATAAAGTAGATGGGAAGCATTATCAGAAGGCTGTTTCAGCCTTCTCAGTATTTATTACATGAAGATGATAATGGAAAAGAGAAAAAAGAATTTACCAGTGTTCCATTTGACACAATGAAAAGCAATTGAACAGTATTATAACACTGGGCCTTTGCTACTATTATTAATACATGCCAGTGATGATACCTCTTAAGACCCAAGGGAGACAGGAGTTGTGTCAACCAGGAAAGATAGATTTGTTCAGATATTTTATTAACCTTCTTTAGCAATAGGCATTCGAGTGTTAACAGCCCTTCATCTGGGCCACCCCTTCAGACCCTCCTGTCTGACTATTCCATGGGTTAGAATTTGGGCGGCCACACAACTTAATAACCATGACCCTGAGTTTTGGCATAAGTTCCTGGATTCAAATATTGGCTCTTCTACTTACTAGCTGTGTGACTGGTGACAAATAAACCAGGTTTTCTCTGAGTCTACTTTCATGGGGATAAAGAGCACTTGTTACTCACAAGACTGTAGCAAGGATAAACTAGCACTATGCTTTGGGAGAAACAGATGAGATAAATGTGTAAAACATATTGCCTGGCACACAATACTGAATATTAACTATTTTTTTAAAAAAAATATGAATAGAATTGTTCACATCCATTAGTTTGTGTGATACTTATAAATTAGGCTGGAGAGTGTTATTTTTTTTTCATTTTCTGCATGAGAAAACTATGTTTCAGGGCACTGAGTTGTTTCCACATATTTACACAAGGTCCATCCTATCTTTTTTGCCTCTAAATAGCTGGAATAAACTTGAATAATGGCCCAGTACCCAAGGCCCATACAAGCCCAGTGTTCCTGGTGTTTCCCTTCTCACAGGGGCATCCTGCTATGCTCTCGCTCTCTCTTTGCAAACCCCCCTTTTTGAAATGATCATCTTCAAATTCTGCTTAGTTCAGCTTTAGGGTTTTTGCTTCAAACACATTTTCGTCTTCCTAAACTGGTTCCTCACATTTGATATTTTGGGCAGTCTTTCTGATCACTCTGCCCAGCTGTCCTTAGGAAGGGATCTTCCACTACCATTTCCCCTACAACCTTCATTCCTCTCCAACTCCCTCACAATTCCTGGTTGAGTCCTACTCCAGGACACACACCACCCTAAGCTGGAAAACAGGTCTCCTTGGGGAGAAAGCACAAGCTCTACAGGATCAGACATTTCATACCCCACCTCAATATATCATAATCTACATCTTAGGCTGTTAACTTTGTCCCCACCTGTCTTCAGACACCCTGATCCATAGACTCACTTCTGGTCTTCTAGGCAACAATTGCACCTCAGACAAGGTGTTAGTTTTGTCCCTTCTCCCCAAATGACTCCTGGATTTTTGTCCCATGACTCCTGGATTCTGTGTGTCTCTAGTCACATGGGCAAAAATCCAATTCCATCCAGTGTAACCTATCTGCTAGAGGTTTTCAGCCTCACAGTTAGTAAATGATGTGCTAAGACATAGGCTTTTTAACTTTCTACTTCATCATTTTGTAACTTAAAATTGACCACCCCAGTACACATTGTGGAACATACAGACCTGGAAGAGAAGGCTAGGGGCTCACATACAGCACAGGGAGATAATGCAAACAAAAGCACAATGCCAACATATGGTAGCTGATAAATTACATGATATCACAGACAAGGATATTTTCAAAGATGTGCAGAGACCCAAATGAAGACATTAAATTATCTTTCTCTCACTCTTTTCTGAATCTATTTTGAAGCCACGGCTTTGGTTTTGTCTTGTTTTATAGTCTGATTGTCTCTCTTGGGAGAAGAGTAGCCAGGTGATGCTAGGTAGGGATATAATAATGCTGCACAAGACATGTCCTCTGGTGACACCTCCACAAATACCACATATCATGAGTGTGCCACTGGACTTCTTTCAAAGGGTCCACCACATTCACCATCTTGGTGTGGCAGATGAATGGGATTAGCAACACATTAGAGGAAAGGGATTTTGTATTGTGAAAGATATTTGCTCAACTCACATTTCTATTTCCCCCATTCACTAGTTACAACTAAGGGACAGCTTTACTCAAAGCCTGCTCTTACTTTGTCTCGACCACTTTGTGACCTTCATTTCCGGGAGCTGACTCGGATGAAGGATTCTGGAATGGTATTCCTCTGTGTTGGCCTTTCACCTTCTCTGTCTCATTACCAATGCCATGCAATTTATCTTTGTTTACCTTGTTCAAACTTACAAAGTCTTCTGTATCAATCCAACTGGAAAACTGGAGGGACAGAGAGAGCTGGCACAATTCACTGTGAGGAACATTCTGAGAAGCAGCCTCTGTTTTTTGCTACCACATCAACCATGACCCTTAAGCCAACTCACTTAGAATGGAGAGGAAGCAATCAGGCATCCCCCAAATACATTTAGAACTTGTCTATTTCTTGATGATGATGGTGAAAGAAAGATAGGTTTGAACTTATGACAGTTTACTGCCAAGGACAAGAGCAAGTTCCTTCTCATCAAAGGAGTAAACTTACAGCAAAGGTAAGAGCTCTCGCTTTACCAACCCTCCAGTATCACACTCCCACCTGCTCCCAGAATTTCCAAGAAAAGCACATTCAACAAAGCAGGAAGGAGGGGTGGGGGAAGGAAAGAGAGGGAGGGAGAGAGAAAAAGGTTTTGATATAATTTGTTATTTAAATATATAATAGCATGTGTGTTATTCAAAGGGAAAGCATTTGCAAAGTGGCTCACTCCACATCTACACTGAAATGCAAGACAGCAGGAAACTATAATGGACATTTTGTCCTCCATCCCCATGTGTGCAGTTTGAGGTCCAAAGCAGTTAAGTGATTTGCCTAAAGCCACTCAGAGAATTAGCACAAAGACACTGTGCTACATCATAAAAGAGGAGAAAGGCTTTGATGTTAGGCCAACAAAGTGATCTTGGTTCTTGCACTGCCATACAAATGATTGTAAGCAAATTTGTAACATTTCTAAGCTTCAACTCGTTCTGTTTTCAAGGTGGAGATGAAAGTATCTAGTTACCTCACTGTGTAAATCTTGAGAATTAAATAAAAGAGGGAATTAAAAATATAAATGATACAGAGTTACTACAGCAATGCCTAGTACATAGTGGTTTTACAGCAATTTCAGTTGTTCATTCTCCACCCTCAAGATGGCCAATGATGATCCATAGCATATCCACCATGGTCTCTGTAATTGAGCTGCAACACCCCAACTGCATATACTGGGTGCCGTGTATGCCCAGTCCTGTGCCAGGTACAGTGACCCTTCTCTCTCTGGTAGAGGTGCAGGGATCTCCCTACATTCTAACAGATGTCCTTAGCATCTGTGGGAGAGGGCAGGTGCACAGAAGCACCCTCACAGAGTGCCCAGAGGGACCTAGGAATGGTGCCATTCGGACTTCAGTTGCACTCCTAAAGTGGCTAGTCTGTGGTTGGTGAGGGCACTCACACTATCAGTGCGTGAGCTTCTCTGTCACCTGAAAAGTGATGTCAGCTAGCACAGACTTGGGCTCAGGTGAACGTGAAGCTCCTACCCCTTAATAAAGACATGACCCCATCATAGCTCCAAGCACCTGAGTGAAGCTCCTCACCTGGACCCTCCTGCCAGCCTATCACAAAGACCTGCCAGTTGGCACTCACACCCTTTGGGCGCAGATCCAGCTCCTGGCAACCACTTATGCCTAGCTTTCCCTCCTCCCCTGATTCTCAAGCCAAACCCCTTTTATCCCTCCTTTAAAAAGCCCATTTTCGTCTTCTCTTCCATAATAGCTCAGGAAGAATTTTAATTATGTACAAAAGCTGGAGCCCGAATCATTGCACACACAAAAGCTGGTCTCCTTCTCTGTCTTTCAAGGTCAAAAAGGAATTTTCTTCAGAAATACAATGGCCAGGTATCCATTCACAGAAGGTGGGGTGGAGGGGTTAATCTAATCCAGAAAAGATATAAACATCTCCCAGAAAGGGCAAAAAATAAAATTTGAGTTTTTATTTTAAAAGATGTTTGAAAGTCTGCTTTCCATTGTAAGTCAGAATAGAATTGAAAAACAATGGAAATTGATAAACACTTACGGAATTAAGTTGATTTGAAACAAGGGTTGGCTGCACTCGAGGAGAGTAAGCCTTTGTGTGATCCCGAGCGCTGCAGAGGCACAGCACTGGCGTCCCAAATAGTCTCTCAGATTTTTCTTGTCTAGTTTGAAAATAATGAAAGAAACTAATGGTTTGCAACTAATGAAGAGAACCTCAAATTCAGCATTTCCTTGCCAAGACAGCTTGTAGAAGACACCTTATTGCTCAGCTTCACTCTCCACTGACACACCGGAGATCCTTTTCTGAGTCTCAGAAATAACTAGTACTTAACAATGGTACAAGAAGATACAGAGGGGGAAAAAAGATCACTAAAATTAAAACCAAATGGACCTGGTTTTAAATTCTGGCTGTGTACCACCTTATGACCTTTGGAAGTTAAGTTAGTCTCTTTCTGCCTAAAGTCTACCCACATGCAAACTAGGGAATATAATTACTTCCCTGCTGGGTTTTTTGGTGAAGGTCAAACCCAAAATGACTCATAAAGTGCAACTGCACACGCATACACACACACACACACACACACACACACATACACCACACACTTATTCCATTGTGAAATTGACCAAAAATAGTGTCATGCCAAGACATAAACGATTTCAGTGTTACTTTGCCTTAATTTTAAGTTGATCTGTCACCAGTTCAGCTTATTAATTGTATCCCATTCTTCACTTGTTGAAATGGGTTTATTAACATTTATTCTCATTTTGTCATTCTTGTATTTCATTATCTGCATGTATTTGCGAAGCACAAATCAAGTTCCATTTCCTGAATCTTTATATCTGCCCATTTTTAGTCTTAGTCCATTAAGTACTAAGTTCGTGTCCCTGTGTAGCCTTTAAGAGCATGGACTTTAGATAAAGGTGGGATTAAGTCAACTTCCAACACTCATCAGTTGTGTAACTTCTCTAAACCTCAGTTTCTATATATTTAAAGTTGGGCTAATTGCATAATTATAGCTAACATCTATTCACTGAAGAGTAAACAAATTAAGGTATACATGTACATGCATATCTGTGCATGTTTGACATATTAAAGATACAGAAGTTTCAATGTAAAGCTCCTATTGCATACAGGTATATAAGACACATAGCACAAAAGAGTAACAAAAATGTCACTAAAATTAAATTACTACAATTAATATATTAATTGTAAAAGGGTTCTGTTTTCTCAATAACCCAATTTCACATCACAACATGGGATATGCTACATGAAATAAGAACAAAATGTGTCCTTCTATCCCTCTAAACATTTCTAAACTATCTCTTTCCCTCCCACACAGCAGTTCACCATATGCACATTCATGTCTGGAAGATTGGCAAAGGAAACTGTCTGTGCTTTCAAAGCTATCCAATTCCCCAGCCTGATCCAGAAATGTAAGTGAAAGGACAGTGACAAATCTTTGAGATAATAGCAGCAGGCAGGATCACGGAGGTGAAGAATCTGTTACCTGATGCAAACTGCTCATCCATGTGAGGTGGATGAACTCTTTAAGGGGTGCCATTTAGTTCATGGCACAGATAATTTACTGAACACTACCCAGTGCCCAAAGCTGTAGAATTTGTTCCCTTCGGCTAAGCAGACTGCTCTGAAGGACTTGGTTATTCCTCCCCGGTCTTCCCATGCTGGGTCTACCTCATTAATAAGAAATGACAAATGATCCATTCAGACTCTACCTATGGTACAGCACTAATAAAGACCACTCCATATTGCCATTGCGTAAGTTTTTGTTTTGTGGAAGATTTTGTCTTGCTTTTTTCACTGTGTTTTCAGATAGGAATAGCATCTCGCTAGCAATGAGGGAAGATCAGTCTTTGGAACTCCTTAAACTCAGGTTTGCCACTAGCTTATTAGCCACTCCCTCAGTGTGACCTCTGGACAGTATCTCCATGACCTCAGGAAAGGGAAGACATGTTACACAACACACAACATTGGCTATCCATCTATAAGGGAAAAGGTCCATGAACTTGTCTTCATCAAATTAAGAACTTATGCACATCAAAAGATACCATGAAGAGTGACAATGGCACATATGCAGATTACATAAATGACTTTTACAAACTGATAATGACACAATAGACAACCTATAAGAAAAGGGGGAACTTCCCAAAATGGAAAATACAAATAGAAAATAAACCTGTGAGAAAATGGTCAATCTCATGAGCAATCAGGGAAATAAAATTATGTAACACTACATACTCAGCAAACTGGTTAAAGTGAGTGAATAAGCAAATGAATAAAAGAGTAAACCAATCAATGCCAAGAGCTGCAGAGATGTAGTAATGGCACACTTCTCAGAGACTACTGAGGAGAGGACATTTTCACATAAACGTTTTAGACAAAAATGGCAGCACTAATAAATCTGCAGATACACCTATCTGATGGCCCTGCCATTTCAATACTTTTGTTTAACTAATAGGAAAAAGTGCATGTGTGTCCTAAGAGATGTGTAAAGACTGTTCACAGCATCATTATTCATATTAGTTCCAACTGGAAACAACTCAGATGATCATCAATTATGTAAGCGTGGCATATTCACACAAGTAACATCTAGAATAAAACAAAATCACCAATTCACAGTTCCATATAACAGATGAATTTTACAAACATAATATTGAGTCAAAGTAAGGCACACTAGAAGGTTAGAGTTGGGACTGGTTAAGATCCAGAATGGGGCTTAACCACTGAGTCCCAGTGAAAATAGTCCTATGGCTTTGCGAATATTGTATTTCTGGACTTGAGTGGTATTACATTAATTATCAAGTTATAATAATTTGTTGTCTATTTATATTGTAGGCACTTTTAAAATTTATAATATTTTTATAAGGAAGAGGTTTAAATTAACCATAAATTAATATAAAGGAGAGTCCTTTTCAGACTGCTAAATCTGGCTCATCTCTGTATGTGTTGAATATTTCAAATGTAAAGAGCACAAGGTAAAGATCAGTAGCACTTGGGTTGATGAAGGAAATTTTTACTTTTATGGATTTTACCATGTTCTGCTTATGCTGTCCTCTCTACTTATGTGTACACTTATGTCACTCCTTACCTCCATGATGAGTAATTGAGAAGAAGCTAGGCATCTCTTGTGTTTTGACAGGGCCTGCCCATTCATTCTCCAGCATCCAATTATTATTAGTAGAATGAAGAGGTGGCCCTAGAATTTTTAATGATTCTAACAAGTGTTTATTCACCACAATTCCAATATTTACAATGTGACTACACTTATTTCTTTGAGATCATCAGAACTAAACGCTTTAAGTTCTTGTTGCTTATATCTATCAGTCACTAAAATAAACCAAGGATACCCAGGTCATATTTCATCTCTCACAGTCTAATCTTCAGTTTTATGAAGGCAATGGGGTCAACCTCTACACCCCCCCATCCCCCTTCTCTGATTATTTTTCTTTATAACACACATCATCATATGATGACGTATATATTTTACCAATTTGTTTATCTTGTACCACTAGAATGCAAACTTTGTAAGATCAGGGGTTTACTTTTTGTATTTATTTGATATGTGCACAGAGAATAGCAGATACCACATAAATATCTGTTGAATGAGTGAATGAAATGCAAACAGATAGAAAGGTGCTGTAACTACAGGACATCAAGGAAAATAGAACGCAAGGCAAAAAATCATTACCAGATCTTAACAGGATTAGTAAATAATTTAGAAAAAAAAGCTATTCAACTCACCTGAACATATAAAATGTATGAATTTATATGTATGTAATAATATAATTTCAAATAGTATAGAACAAAACTTTAATAAATACAAGAAGTCTTGGGCAAATCCAAAATTACAGGAAATGTTTTAACATTTTCTCACTAACAGATCAAGTAGAGAAAAATAATAATATGCACGATAAAAGCAAAAAAATTAATAGGATTAATTTTATGGTTGCTAGATTTAGCAAGCGAGGAAAAAATTGCATGTCTCCTTAAATTTGAATTCAAATAGACAACAAATATTTTAGAACAAAGAAATATTTGTTGTTTACCAAAACCTGAAACTCAACATGAAATTCTGTATTTTATCCAGACACCCTATATCTAACAGTCATATATAAAACATCCGAAAATTTCATTCTTTTCATGCACATAGACTATTAACAAAAATTGACCACATACTGGCCATATAGCTAGTCTCAAAAATGTGAAATAATTGTTTTTGTACAGGATACATTTTCTGAGCTTATGTAATTTTTTGTTAATCCATAACACAAAAATAAGTTTAAAAATACATTTGTGAATAACACACTCATTAAAGAATCAATTATGATATAAACTGTAAAATATTGAGAACTCAACTATAATATATTAAAAACTGAGTTACAGCTGAAGCAGTATTTTCAAGTAATTTATAATTTTAGAATTTATATTAGAGAAGGCAGTTTTGAATTAATGCATCTGGTTTAAGGAATTTGTGTAAAGAACAGTAAAACAAACCCAACACCTGTAGAAAGAATGAAATGAAGATAAGATGAAGAATCAAAATTAATAATATATAAATCAAACATAAAATTGAGATAAATGTAAATCCAAATGTTGTTTATTTTAAAAGACAAATGTGTTGAAAATTCTATGAAGAATAAAGAAGGCAATATAAACAATATTAGGATTTAAAAAGGAGATAAAAGTGCAGATATTACAGATATGATATATTTAGTAAGATGTTATTAAAATAATGCCAAAATATGAAAAATTTATGTGAGATCAATAACTGTCTAGAAAAGTGTATCTCAGTAAAACAGACCCAGGAAAAAGAACATGTGAATCATCTAACTAAAATATAGCCCACTTTCAGAGACTTGACCTGAGGGAGGGTTTGCCACCTCTGCTTCAAGCACACCAGTGATTTGCGTGTCCACCAAATGGAAACGAGAATACAGAGGATGGTGAAGCAACATGCACTCCTAGAAGCCAGATGTGATAGAGATTATGTTTGATTTCTACTCACATTCTGTTCGTTAAAACCCAACCACCTGGCCATATTAATTGAAAGGGAACCTAGGAACTGGAGTGTAGCTGTGTGTCCAGAATGAAGTTTATATTTTCATGTACAGATAGGACTCTACAATACCAGTCAGACACTAGCATAAAAATTAACTGGATACAGTAAAAGCGTTTGATAAAATTCAACAACATTGATGGAAAACAAAATAAAATAAAAAAATAAATTAAAACAAAACTCCGGCTATTTTAGGACTAGAACACAGTTTCACTGATCTGATGAAAAAATCTACGAAAGTGCAAACATAACATTTAATGATAAAATATTGAAAACACTCCCTCTTCATGATGAGAAAAAAGGCACGGATGTATGTCATACTCACATCTATTTATCATTTTACTGGATATCATAGCAAGTTTTATAGGGAAATAAAAGTAAATACAATGTATATAAGATGTAAAGAGAAACAGATTTGCCATTCCTAAATAATGTTGTGATTCTCTAAAACTGTATAATTCACAGATATACAGGTAGAATTAATGAGAGATTGTCCACTTACTAAGCAAAAAATTTATATATATATAGAAATTAGTCATTTTTTTGGTTTCTCACTACCAAAAAATTTTAAAGTTTAGATTGTTATCTCTTACAAAACATTAAAATGTACAGAACTTAAAGTAAGTACAAAAATGCTTGCATGGTTATCAAGAAAATCACAAAATATCATTAAACAAATAAAATGAAAACAATATAGAGGAAAATAATAATATTCCTGGGTTACAAAATTTAAAATATTATAAAGTAACTAATCTTTCCCAAATCAAATCATAACTTCAAAAAATTGCCAACAAATCCCAACAGAATATTTTGAAAATTGACAAAATGACTACTAAGTGTTTTATAGAAATGCAGAGTCAAGAATAATGAATAAATTTTTGTGGAAGATGAGGAATATGAGAACTTGTCATACCAGATAATATATATTATTGTAAAACTTTAAAATTAATTAAGATATTAAGTCTTTGACATAAAATACAGATAAAAATTTAAAGTCAGAATAAAAGCAGGGGGTAAAGATCCCTGATTAGTTGTAACTTTCATTTATGAAACAAATGGCATATTAGGCTAGTGAGAAAAAGACATTTGCATAAATGGTTCTGGGAAAGTTGGTATGCCATATTAAAATACAGTAAAATCAAAGCCCTACATTTTATGATGAAAAATCATTTATTGTAGGTGGGATTAACTCCCTAAAAGTGAGAGCAAAATTATTCAATTTATAGAATGTAATATAGAAACAATATTTTTGACCTCAGACTAGGGAGAAACTTTATATCAAGATCAAAAATATTCTACAAGCAGAAGGGAAATATTAATAATTCCCGTGGAAGTCCATTAAATACAGATGCTCATCAAAAAACTTACAAAGAGAGAAAACATAGGGGCAAACTGTGATAGGATAGTATTGTAAAACATATATCTGAAAACATATGTACTTAAAATTTATAAAGACCTTGACCTCAGTTTCATTAGAAAAATATCAACAAGTCAATAAACAAATAAACATCAACAGAAAGTGTCCTAAATGGCTATCAAATTTGTGAACAGGTTGTCAACCGCACTGGTGTTCAAGGAAGTGAATAATGAACTCACATTGATTGACATACCACATCACAGCTACCAGACTGATAAAGCTAAAAAGCACAGAGTCTGAGAGTATTATGTTTTGGCAAGGATAGAATATCCTAAGCACTGCTGGTCAAAGTGTTAACTGGTGCAATAACTTCTGAGAACAGCCTTATCTGGTAGTTGGTGTTATGCATACCAGGGGTGTGTGCTGGCTTAAGACAGGGGCAGACATGAAGATACAGTGAGGAGTGAACAGGCTCCTGCAGGTATTTCCCTCTGATTCTTCAGAATCTCCAGAATCTCCCACTGATTCTCAATTCCTGAGGCAGGAAATGAGAGATGCATAGTACATCTTCTTGTCAATACTAATGCAAGTCAACTTTCAAGAGACTATCCAGCAGAGCCGTATCTTGAGTCATGGGTGAGACCAAGAGTTTGGGCAGCATTGCACAAGATGTCCGCATACCTGCGACACTGCCACTCTCCTCCTGGGAAGCCATCCTGAAGAAACACTTGCACAAGACACCAAGAGCTATGTACATGCTGCATTCAGCTGTACTTTTCTCAGTACTACAGGTGATGGATAAATAGTGGCCCATACAGCAATTAAAAACCAAAAAGGATGAGTACAGGCACATGAAAAGAACAGATTATTATCAGGAGCATTAGGTTAAGCAAACACAGAATACTGTAAAATAGCACATGGCATGTCCTACTATTTATGGGAAGTTTAAAAGCATTAAAAACAAAGCTATCACTTATGAATACAAAACAAGAATGTGATAAACATATTTAAGGACAGTAGCTACTTCTGGGGGGGAATAATTGACTCTGACAAAGACTTAAATAGGATGTTAAAGGTAATGGTTATACCGCTTTTAAACTGAATGGCTTGTTTTATAATTTTCTAAATCTTAAATACACTTTATACATTTTTATTTTATCCTCTTGGTAATTAAAATATATAATGAACAGCAAAAAGAAGCAATAGGAAAAATGACAGTTCTGTGCTTATAACTTTCATGTTGCCCTGTTTATGTTTCTTTTGCTGATGCACTACATATCTGAATTCATTTATTTATATAAACCCTTCTTCACTATTTTCACAACTTTCTGCCACTATAATTTAATATCTTTACTTTCTGATTTTATGGAACATTTCAGATAGACCAGCCAGTCTTTGGTTGCAAAATAATGATCCAGTGGATGCACTCAACAATTAATATGCTTGGTTTAGCTCATACAGTGTTTAAAAATTGAATGGGGGTGCCACCAGGATGGATATGCACCTTGTGGTTAGCAAGGAACCCACATACATCCTACACTCTTGCTGCAGTCAGTCGGCTTCTCTCATTTACTTTACTCTATTGGTGGTAATAGACATTTGTGCTTGTGACTGTAAACAAACATGAAAGTTGGGAGGCAGTAGTTTAGTGATTGATAAGAAAAGACAAGACCCTTTGCTCAAAATAAAATGAGGGGCCTTCAACTTAGTATGGTCCATACCTATATGACTTCAGGTACATACTGTGCCCAGTTTTTAATAGTTTTTACTGAATTCCCACCTTCTGAAAACATGATTCTAAGAGTTAAGTATATATGTATATTATTTACTTTGTTATCATTAATCTAGAATTATGTTATCATTAATCTAGAATATGTTTAGAAAACATAAAGAACATTATGTTTTCTAGGGTCCCCCCTTCACCAAGTCCCCCCCCCAGAAACCCCATTACAGTCACTGTCCATCAGCATAGTAAGATGCTGTAGAATGGCTACTTGTCTTCTCTGTGTTGCACAGCCCTCCCTATGCCCCCCCAATATTATACATGCTAATCATAATACCCCCTTTCTTTTTCCCCGCCCTTATCCGTCCCTTCCCTCCCTTTCTCCCAGGTCCCTCTCCCTTTGGTAACTGTTAGTCCATTCTTGGGTTCTGTGATTCTGCTGCTGTTTTGTTCCTTCAGTTTTTCTTTGTTCTTATACTCCACAGATGAGTGAAATCATTTGGTATTTGTCTTTCTCCGCCTGGCTTATTTCACTGAGAATGATACTCTCTAACTCCATCCATGTTGTTGCAAATGGTAGGATTTGTTTTCTTCTTATAGCTGAATAATATTGCATTGTGTATATGTACCACATTTTCTTTATCCATTCATCTACTGATGGACACTTAGGTTGCTTCCATTTATTGGCTATTGTAAATAGTGCTGCGATAAACATAGGGGTGCATCTGCCTTTTTCAAACTGGGCTGCTGCATTTTTAGGGTAAATTCCTAAAAGTGGAATTCCTAGGTCAAATGGTATTTCTATTTTGAGTTTTTTGAGGAACCTCCATACTGCTTTCCATAGTGGCTGAACTAATTTACATTCCCACCAGCAGTGTAGGAAGGTTCCCCTTTCTCCACAACCTCGCCAACATTTGTTTTTGTTTGTCTTTTGGATGGTAGCCATCCTTACTGGTATGAATTGATATATCATTGTGGTTTTAATTTGCATTTCTCTGATAACTAGCAATGTGGAGTCTCTTTTCATGTGTCTGTTGACCATCTGAATTTCTTCTTTGAAGAACTGTTCAGCTCCTCCACCCATTTTTTAATTGGATTATTTGCTTTTTGTTTGTTGAGGTGAATGGGCTCTTTATATATTTTGGATGTCAAGCCTTTATCGGATCTGTCATTTATGAATATATTCTCCCAAACTGTAGGGTACCTTTTTGTTCTATTGATGGTGTCCTTTGCTGTACAGAAGTTTTTCAGCTTGATGTAGTCCCACTTGTTCATTTTTGCTTTTGTTCCTGTTGCCTGGGGAGATATGTTCATGAAGAAGTTGCTCAAGTTTATGTCCAAGAGATTTTTGCCTATGTTTTTTTCTAAGAGTTTTATGGTTTCATGACTTACATTCAGGTCTTTGATCCATTTTGGATTTACTTTTGTGTATGGGGTTATACAGTGATCCAGTTTCATTCTCTTACATGTAGCTGTCCAGTTTTGCCAGCACCATCTGTAGAAGAGACTGTCATTTCCCCATTGTATGTCCATGGCTCCTTTATTGCATATTAATTAAGCTTATATGTTTGGCTTAATGTCTGGAGTTTCTATTCTGTTCTACTGGTCTGTGGCTCTGTTCTTGTGCCAATACCAAATTGTCCTGATTACTGTGGCGTTGTAGTAGAGTTTGAAGTTGGGGAGTGAGATCCCCACCACTTTATTCTTCTTTCTCAGGATTGCTTTGGCTATTCGGGGTCTTTGGTGTTTCCATATGAATTTTTGAACTATTTGTTTCAGTTCGTTGAAGAATGCTGTTGGTAATATGATAGGGATTGCATGAAATCTGTATATTGCTCTGGGCAGGATGGGTATTTTGACGATATTAATTCTTCCTAGCCAAGAGCATGGGATGAGTTTCCATTTGTTAGTGTCCTCTTTAATTTCTCTTAAGAGTGTCTTATAGTTTTCATGGTATAGGTCTTTCAGTTCCTTGGTTAGGTTTACTCCTAGGTATTTTATTCTTTTTGATGCAATTGTGAATGGAATTGTTTTCCTGATTTCTCTTTCTATTGGTTCATTGTTAGTGTATAGGAAAGTCACAGATTTCTGTGTGTTAATTCTGTATCCTGCAACTTTGCTATATTCTGATATCAGTTCTAGTAGTTTTGGAATGGAGTCTTTAGGGTTTTTAATGTACAATTTCATGTCATCTGCAAATAGTGACAGTTTAACTTCCTCTTTACCAATCTGGATTCCTTGTATTTCTTTGTTTTGTCTGATTGCCATGGCTAGGACCTCCCAGTACTATGTTGAATAACAGTGGGGAGAGTGGGCATCCCTGTCTTGTTCCCGATCTCAGAGGAAAAGCTTTCAGCCTCTCGCTGTTCAGTATGATGTTAGCTGTGGGTTAATCATATATGGCCTTTATTATGTTGAGGTACTTGCCCTCTATGCCCATTTTTTTGAGAATTTTTATCGTGAATGGATGTTGAATTTTGTCAGATGCTTTTTTGCATCTATGGAGATGATCATGTGGTTTTTGTCCTTCTTTTTGTTGATGTGGTGGATGATGTTGATGGATTCTCGAATGTTGTACCACACTTGCATCCCTGGGATGAATCCCACTTGGTCATGGTGTATGATCCCCTTGATGTATTTTTGAATTCAGTTTCCTAATATTTTGTTGAGTATTTTTGCATCTACATTCATCAGGGATATTGGTCTGTAATTTTCTTTCTTTGTGGGGTCTTTGCCTGGTTTTGGTATTAGGGTGATTTTGGCTTCATAGAATGAGTTTGGGAGTATTCCGTCCTCTTCTACTTTTTGGAAAACTTTAAGGAGAATGGGTATTATGTCTTCTCTGTGTGTCAGATAAAATTCTGAGGTAAATCCATCTGGCCGGGTTTTTTTTCTTGGGCTGTTCTTTGATTACCGCTTCAATTTCTTTGTTTGTAATTGGTTTGTTTAATTTTTGTGTTTCTTCCTTGGTCAGTCTTGGAGGGTTGAATTTTCTAGGAAGTTGTCCATTTCTTCTAGGGTTTCCAGCTTCTTAGCATATAGGTTTTCATAGTATTCTCTAATAATTCTTTGTATTTCTGTGGGGTCCATCATGATTTTTCCTTTCTTGTTTCTGATTCTGTTGATGTGTGTTGATTCTCTTTTTCTCTTTATAAGTTTGGCTAGAGGCTTATCTATTTTGTTTATTTTCTCAAAGAACCAGCTCTTGGTTTCATTGATTTTTTCTATTGCTTTATTCTTCTCAATTTTATTTATTTCTTCTCTGATCTTTATTATGTTATGTCCCTCCTTCTGCTGACCTTAGGCCTCATTTGTTCTTCTTTTTCCAGTTTCGATAATTGCGACTTTAAACTATTCATTTGGGGTTGTTTTTCCTTCTTTAAATATGCCTGCATTGCTATTTACTTTCCTCTTAAGACTGCTTTTGCTGTATCCCACAGAAGTTGGGGCTTTGTGTTGTTGTTGTCATTTGTTCCCATATATTGCTTGATCTCTATTTTAATTTGCTCGTTCATCCATTGATTATTTAGGAGCATGTCGTTAAGCCTCCATGTGTTTGTGAACCTTTTTGCTTTCTTTGTACAATTTATTTCTAATTCTATACCTTTGTGGTCTGAAAAGTTGATTGGTAGGATTTCAATCTTTTGGAATTTATTGAGGCTCTTTTTGTGGCCTAGTATGTGGTCTATTCTGGAGAATGTTCCATGTGCACTTGAGAAGAATGTGTATCCTGTTGCTTTTGGATGTAGAGTTCTGTAGATGTCTGTTAGGTCCATCTGTTCTAGTGTGTTGTTCAGTGCCTCTGTGTCCTTACTTATTTTCTGTTTTGTGGATCTATCCTTTGGAGTGTGTGGCATGTTGAAGTCTCCTAAAATGAATGCACTGTATTCTATTTCCTCCTTTAGTTCTGTTAGTATTTGTTTCACATATGCTGGGGCTCCTGTGTTGGGTGAATATATATTTATAATGGTTATAACCTCTTGTTGAACTGACCCCTTTATCATTATGTAATGTCCTTCTTTATCTCTTGTTACTTTCTTGGTTTTGAAGTCTATTTTGTCTGATACTAGTACTGCAGCACCCAATATTTTCTCCCTATTGCTTGCATGAAATATCTTTTTCCATGCCTTGACTTTTAGTCTGTGCATGTCTTTGGGTTTGAGGTAAGTCTCTTGTAAGCAGCATATAGATGGGTCTTGTTTTTTTATCCATTCAGTGATTCTGTGTCTTTTGATTGGTGCATTCAGTCCATTTACATTTAGGGTGATTATCGATAGGTATGTACTTATTGCCATTGCAGGCTTTACATTCATGGTTACCGAAGGTTCCAGGTTAGCTTCTTTAGTACTTTACTGTCTTAACTTAACTTGCTTACTGAGCTATTATAGACACTGTCTGGTGATTCTTTATTTCTCTTCCTTCTTATTCCTCCTTCTCCATTCTTTATGTGTTGGTTGTTTTATTCGGTGCTCTTTTGTGTTTCCTTTAATTGCTTTAGTGTGTAGTTGATTTTATTTTTTGCCTTTAGTTAGTATTTGGTTGGTCTGCTTTCTTTGCTGTGTTTATTTTCTCTGGTGACATCTATTTAGCCTTAGGAGTGTTCCCATATAGAGCAGTCCCTCTAACATACCCTGTAGCGGTGGTTTGTGGGAGGCAAATTCCCTCAACTTTTGCTTGTCTGGGAATTGTTTAATCCCTCCTTCATATTTAAATGATAATTGTGCTGGGTACAGTATTCTTGGTTCAAGGCCCTTCTGCTTCATTGCATTAAATATATCATGCCATTCTCTTCTGGCCTGTAAGGTTTCTGTTGAGAAGTCTGAAGATAGCCTCATGGGTTTTCCTTTGTAGGTGACCTTTTCCCTCTCTCTAGCTGCCTTTAAAACTCTGTCCTTGTCCTTGATCTTTGCCATTTTAATTATTATGTGTCTTGGTGTTGTCTTCCTTGGGTCCCTTCTCTTGGGAGTTCTGTGTACTTCCATGGTCTGAGTGATTATTTCCTCCCCCAGTTTGTGGAACTTCTCAGCAAGTATTTCTTCAAATACACTTCTTATCTCTTTTTCTCTTTCTTCTTCTGGTACCCCTATAATGTGTATATTGTTCCTTTTGGATTGGTCACAAAAGAGCACAGAATAAAACAACCAACACATAAAGAATGGAGAAGTTCTCTTAATATTGTTTCATTCCTGGAGATCCTTTTATCTCTCTCTACGTCAGCTTCTCTGTATTCCTGTTCTCTGATTTCTATTCCATTAATAGCCTCTTGTACCTCATCCAGTCTGCTCTTAAATCCTTTCAGATTGTTTCATTTCTGTAATCTCTTCCAGACTTCTTCCTTTAGCTCTTGCATATTTCTCTGAAGATCCATCAGCATGGTTATGACCTTTATTTTGAATTCTTTTTCAGGAAGATTGGTTAGGTCTATCTCCTTCTCAGGGGTTGTCTCTGTTATCTTAGTCTGTATGAAATTCTTTTGCCTTTTCATGGCGATAGACATAGTTGTGAGGAGCTGGTGCATGTGTCGCCTGGGAGAACGACCCTTCTTGCTAGTTTTGGCCTTCCTCTCCTGGGAGAATAGCGACCCCTAGCAGCTAGTGCTGGGCAGCTGCACGCAGACAGGGTGTCTGGTTCTTTCCCCGCTGCTGTGGAAGAATCTCTGCCCGGTTGCTGTGGGCGTGGCCAGCCTCAGGCTGCTGCTCTGCAATGCAGATTCGTGCCGGAGGGGGAATGAGTGGGAGGCTGTTTATCACCATGAGGGGCCTCTGAGTTGCACTGCCTCCCAAGAGGTTGAGGTGCCTGGAGTTCCCCGGGATTACAAGTTACTGGGCTGATTGCGCAGGGTCGCTTCTGTCCAGCTGTGAGGCCCCTGCCCCTTTAAGATTTTCAAAGGGCACTCGCTTTTCTTTGTCCCTAGGGTGCTGGCTGCAGGGACTGGTCACAGGTCTTTCTGTCCCGTTTCCCTAGTACCCAGCACCACATGCACTGTGTCTGCACTCCGGTGCAGATGACTAGGGCTGGGTGTTTAGCAGTCATTCCTGGGCTCCCTCTCCCTCCCTGCTCTGACTCCTCTCCTCCCACCAGGAGCTGGGGTGAGAGGCGCTCGGGTCCTGCCAGGCTGGGGCTTGTATCTTACCCCCTTCACGAGGCACTGGGTTCTCACAGGTGTAGATGTAGTCTGGCTGTTGTCCTGTGTCTCCTGGTCTCTCTTTTAGGAATAGTTGTATATGTTTTATTTTCAAAAATAATTACAGTTTTGGGAGGAGATTTCCACTGCTTTACTTATGCCGCCATCTTGGCTATGCCCCCCCGAGTTAAGTATATTTTGTAATTCCTGTTGAGGCCAGTAACATCCAGCATGGGAGTTATAAGGAAAGAGGTGTACCAAGCAAGCTGAGACAGCAGGAATGGAAGCAGAAATTAAAGATGCAGAGTATATGAATGAGGGCTTTGGGCTGCCTCTCTGGAATTAGCAATGAGTCATGAGCTTACATGGTTTATGTGTGCCCACATTTTTCAGGATTGGCAGAGCCACCTGCAAACACATTATAGAATTCATAATAGAGACAGGGACAAGGTTTGCTTGTGAGAAATTTGTTGCATATAGCCACATTTGGACAATATCCTCTGAGGAAATCACACATTGGCCTGCCACTTGTCAGTGAAGAGGGGAACTGACAGTGAAGTCTAACTCCTCATTGCCATAGCTCAAAAGGTTTCATTAAAGAGGTGGTGGGAAAAACACAGTGTCATTATTCAGTGCATGTTAGATAATCACAACCTGAGAACCTATCATCTGTCAGCTTGCACTAAGGCTCTATTAGGAAAGAACAAAATTTAGCTCCTGCCCTCAAAGAACACATGATGAAATAAGAAAGGCTAATGCTCATTCTCAATCGTACTTATGTGAGAGTACTCACAAGGATCTGTAATGTGTGTTTAGAAATACTCATAAGGATGGGTAACATGCTGTGTTAGAAGTACTAACAAGGATTGGTAACATCTTGCACTGAGATGGCAGAGAACTGAACCTTTCTGGTCTGGAAGCTGATTAAAATTCTTTGTGGAACCTGTCAGTGGAGGCTGAAAGGAGAGAGAGGAGAGATCTTACAAGGTGATACAAGAGCAAATAGTTGAAGGACATGCTAAGGTTGACAAAGTAGAGAGGGGCGACCCTTCATGGCTAAAGAAATAGAGGAACAGATGAAGGATAATGAATATAGATGCTAAGCTGGGGAACCAGAAGGATTTAAGAAGACACAGGCAATGAGTGATATAAGAAGAAGGAGGGGAATATACATCTAAAAAATGTGTGGAAGAAAATACAGGGGACATTTTAACATGATATATGTGGGCTTTCTTTTGTCTTTTGTGGAAATTTAAAATTCACTTGCCGCCTTTAAATATTGTATTTAGAAAGAACTAATTTAACTGAGAATGTTAAGCCTTTTTTAGCTTTAATTTAAAAATTAATACTTTGGGTATGCCAAGGCACAATGCCTGACAGTTTAAAACATTTCAACTTGGAAAACACTGTAATCTGATCCTAAGGTATGGATGGTAGCACCATGACTGCTGGTAGGCCAAATAAACTACAGACAAAGTCCGGTCAGTTATAAACACCAGATAAATAGTTCAAAACCTGTCATTTATCTATCTCCTACTTGTCAAACATCCCAATAAGCCCATCAACAAATCTCCTTTCTACTGTTGACAGAGAGATATGCAGCACTGAGCTCAAATGACTGAAGATGTTTCAATATTCCCATTCTCTCCCATTCTCTGACTCACTCATATCTTCTTTTTACCCTGGAGTGCAAAAATAACCAGATGTCAGACTGAATTTAAATTTTGGGTTTACTCCATAGTAAACTCCAGGAGAGGGCACTTAATTTCACTGAGACTCAGTTTTCAACATCTGTGACATGGGAATGATAGTGGTACTTTCCCTGTATGGTTTTCAAGGCTGAACAAGAGATCAAGGTATGGTAAACTTTAGAGATAAGTGTCTTCTATGGTCACAAAAATAAATATGAATATAGCTTACAATTGTGATCATTATCCCTGTCACAATCAGACCCTTTGATTCTTGGCTTTTGTTTCTCATGCCCTGATAAACAAATATCACTATAAAGTTAATCATTTGTACCTAATGGAATATTTTCACTTATTTTAACATATGTGTCCTGAATCCCCTTATAACCACCCTGAGACATAAACAGACTAGGTATTGTAATAAATAATTATAATGAGAGGCAATGACATATTTTGATTTAGAGCAAGTATTATAGAATCTGGCATCCTGGTTCAAATCCCAGCTTTTTCACTATTAACCATATAACGTTGGAAAAGATCTTTAATCTCTCCTTGCATCAGGCACCTCACTGGTAAAACAGAATAAATACTATTACTTATTTGAGGGAAGTGTTATGGACTTTAAAATAATAGTACATGTAAAATGGTTAGCACAGTGCCCAGCAATTAATACACACTCAGTAAGTGTTAGGTATTCATTTTTTGCAGTGTATTAAGCCATTATTTTGTCAAGGTCAATGATGAGAAATTCACATTCAGTAACTCTAGGTGAGATTCAGTAATCTATACAAAAACAAGTTTTTCTGGTGGTTCTGTTAAAGGTATACATAGCTTTTGCATTCTGATAAACATGTATTAGTGAGCACAGCCTAATGGACAGACTTCCCTCTTTCAACATGAACTTCATTTGCTCTGGCATTTATTGTATGCCAGATACATGCAGACACCATGTCACGTTCTGGGGTATGTCTGTTCTTGCACTGTTTGTGTGCATATGTGCTTTTCCCCACATGCAGCTTGGTAGTTTGTCCGGAGCTTTCCTGGGCTGAAGCTATTGCTTCTTTGCCTCAGAATTCTTACTTACAACATTAACTAAGTAACTCATATGAAGAACCTCCTTTATCAATTGACTTCTATTGATGTTTCACTTTCCTCCAATTTGCTCTGTAAAGTGTTAGGTACTTGCTTTCCTTACTAAGGCCAGAAACACCTAGGCTTGACTCCACACATCTCTCTTTAACCTGAGCATGTGCTCTATCTACCCTGCCATTATTCTCTTGGATGACTAGATTATTTCTCAGATGGAATTCTACACATTGTGGCAGTAAGAGAAGTATTTCAGAGTCCTCTTTATCAGAAGAGTCATTTCCTGCTTGGAGTTTGAACTCAAAACAGATTGCCTATGACATGGTATAATGATACCTTCCTACTGAACTCCATAAAAATATCCTATAAAGTCAAGCCAGTGTAATTGGTATTTTTCAATCCCCATGAGCATCATGGAGGCTAAGAATAACAAGTTGTCCAGGAACAAGAAGCAAGGATTTCAGTGGAAGCAGATATTAGGTAGAGGGACTTAGAAAGTTGTGGTAAAGAAGTGGGTAATGAGACAGAGAAGGGGTATTAAGTTAGCACAGAGCACACCAACAGACAGGTTACCACTTTGGAAAATGTGCTCAATCCCTCTGGAGACAGCATGAAATGTTCTTCATCACTGTTCCTGCTCAAGGGAGAAGAGGCTGGGATTTTACGTAGCAACTCTTCATTCATGATGACTTTGAGATACTCCTGCAGGAGGCAACTCCTTGTCATGGCTACTTTAAATACCATCTAAGCATGTAGTTATGGCCCAAGAAAGACATCTGGCAGAAAGCTGCAGGTACTTGTAGTAGGAAGTCTTAGGTGTTTATGGTAACACTGAATGTTGAGATATGAATGGACACAAACAGCATATGTTACACAAGCAGAAAATTTGGACTTGGTATTTCTCAAGACAATGAGTTATTTATAAATATTTATTGAGCAATCACATTCATAAACTTATATACAAATTCATATACCAATTCCAGCCCTATTCTGTTACAAGCACTGAGACCCATGTAGAGGATACAGAAGTGAGATGTGGTGTCACTGTTAAGGACATTAGACCCAGGTGGAGTAAAAGCATGGAACCTTGGCGTATTAAATATTTTAAGTTGAGGGATTTGAAGAAATGGAAGAAACAGGAAGTAATTCTGACCTTTCTCCCCACCCTTCTCCCTTAAGAAACCCTCACGTGAGAGGTGTCCACTAGAAACCCAGAGAAAAGGAAGATCTTTATGTCTGAAGACAAAGGAACACTGAAAAGAATCCAAATGTACAGGTCTCATTAAGTTTCCCTCAGTGTAGTACACTTAGCTCATACTTACCACATTTCTTCATGACTGTCCATTTTTCATCATACCTATCATTAAAATATTCAGACTTGACCCTTTCTTTAGGTCTGCATTTCCTTATTAAGGCTCCTGTGTCAGGTAAACTTTTAAAATAAGTTGTATGCAAACTCACCAAATTATATACATTAATTACGTGCAGGTATTTTGTATTCCAATTATATCTCAATAAAGCTGGGGGAAAATACATTGGGTAGGCAATTGAGGACATTTGAGTATGGAATGGATATTAAGCAATATGGTGTTATTGTTAATTTTTTTAGATGCAATAGTGGTATGTGGATATGTAGGAAAATGTCCTTATTCCTAGAAAATGTGTGTAGTGTTATTTAGGAGTGAAAAGGCACAATGTCTGCAATTTGCTTTCAAACAGTTCAACAAAATATATTCTATTAAAAATGTTTTAGGTAGAATGATGCATGTTTTTTAAAATATAATCTCTTTGGCTACAAGTTATTTACCTGCAAGTGGATTGGATTGGATAAGGGAGAGACTGGGGCAAGGAAATCAAATAGGAAGCTGTTGCAGCAGTCAGGGAAAAGGCGCATGTATCTCACTGATGATGGACAAGAATCAAAGTGTTCCCAAGACAGTGACTGAGTAGAATCAACAGGTTTCACCTGAATCCTCGATATGAGGGGTTGGGTTCACTGAAAAGAGGTTTCCTTACTATTAATATACTTCCTGTTTTGGTATACAATATTGTCATCTCCACAAAGTCTGACTTTCTCAGATCCTTTCTAGCATCATTTTACAGCAGAGTTTGGCATGTGCAGTGAGCCTTCACATAAGAAGCTCCTGGAGAAATAACGCCTTCATAACCTTCTTATTCTGTACAGAGCAAGTTCTAATTGCAAAAGAAAAGCAGAATGGAAAGTTAAAGTGTCCAATGGCTTGTGTTTCTGCTGAAATAAATCTCTGCTCTTTCTCTTTCTTTGTTTATACCTCTACTTCTCCAGCTCTAAGTAGGTTCTAGCAGCCTCAAAGAGGTGTTAGAATGAATGGATTTTCTTGAGTATGTCTTAGAATTCTCAGATGAAAGATGCTGCATCACCAAAAATTATAATTCAAGTTAAAGCATTCAACCTTTCATCCCTCACATGCCTTTGAGGTGTAGTGTCCTTATGCAGACTTCAAATAAACCAAGAAAATGCCTCTAAAATGCCAAAAAAAAAAAGTGTCTAAAAGCAAACACTTCATCTTTGCTTTAAAAACAAAGCTTAAATAATATTTCCTAAAATCTCCACATATTCAACTCCTAGACCTTTGATATCCTAACAAAGGAAAAGCATGTGGATATCAATGTCTGTTTTTTTCTGCCCAAGTTCAGTTGAGAGAATGGATTCCTATACAAAACATAAGTTATGATAACTATGACTAGATTAAAACATATAATTATTGTAAGATATCCACCAAGTAAATGAGTGTCCATATGGAACTCCATTCCGGATAGAGGAATTTCAGGCTCTTGAGAAATCATTTTAATTGTAGGAGGCACTGTTGGACATTTGAAAGATCACAGTCATTATAGACAGACCTGCATTTGAATCCTGGTTTAACTACTTCATAGCTTGGGAAAAGAGGGAATTGATTTTCTCTCAAAGATTCAGGTTTCTAACTTCCAAAGAAGGAAAAATTGCTATTAATAGCTTGAGGCGATGGCCAGCTTCTGATCCCAATTTACTACTTCTGCAAGTTCATTAGATTATATGAAGAAACAAAACCTCAGAAAAAATACTTTTCACTACCATAAAGTTTGGCCTTACAAGCCTATGAGAGACCTTAATAACTACTGATTAAATTTTTGTTAAAGGATTATGAAAATGTCAGAATTCTATCCAAATCAATCTCATGAAAAATAAAGATAGATAAGCAAACTAGATATAACATATTAAGATATTATTTGTAAGTCTGTGACTCCAGACTCCCTTGAGATCTCTAATAATTGAAGATCACCCTCATCCCAAGCTAGATGAGCATGAACGGCCTACTACTAAGGCAGTTGGAAGTCTTGCTGTGCAGGTTTCTCATGACCCAATTCAAACAGTGTGAACTTTTTACTCCAATGAAAGAGAACATGTACACATCAGGGAACACGAGCTCTGGAAAGAGAGAAAGTTGACTGCCTTCTGAGATCTTATCCAGGCCAGGACAATGCCCTGAGGCCTGGGAGGCTGTACAAGAGTTCAATGTGAAAATGTCTTTTACATACTCATTCCTTGGCCCTTATCACTTTGACCACTACCTAAGGAAGTGAGGGGAAAGATCTTTTCCAGTGTATACTATGACATGTATTCCCTCTAAACATCCCATTTCTACAAAAAGTGGCCTAATACGTCTTTCTGAACTCAAGGTGGAGGTTTAATATTTTTGGCCAACCTTGAGCAATATAAAAGAAGTAAAATTTAGGCACTGCTCACCCCTCTATCTTCTCTGCCAAGAGGTCAACCAGTCTTGAGCAGATTAGAAAGAAATGCATTAGTATAAAAGTTGGAATCCTTCCAAGTTCAAAACCTAATTTGTCTTAGAGTGCTTGTCATTCATATGACTAAAGGGAAAAAAAAAGCACAGATCAAATCTAAGAAGTGAGCAAGACAAAGAAAACATTTATTTTCCAGGAAATCCTAAAGGGAGAGAGTCCTTAAAAGTATATACTTGATATAAATTAGTGTCTACTGGAAATTTATTCCATTTTGACTATCCTTTGTTCTGTATACTCAGAGGACCATTTCTGATATGAAATACGTGGATATTAAGTACTGCAAACAAATATGACAAGGTGACAGAAAAGAGAAAAATCAAATCATATAGTCACCTTAAAGTGACATTTATACTCTCTAATTCATGGTTAAATATTGTATTGATCTTGACCCATAACAATAGTTCTTCTATGTGTGAGTAAACGGTATGATCATGAAATAGAGGGAAAGCCTCATCATTAAGGATAAACTAAGGGAAATATGAAATGTTAACTAAGGAAACTTTAGGCAAATCATTTCAGTTCTTGGTGTATCGGGCAATGCCGACTTGTCCAGGACTGGGAACTGTGGCTCCTTGATTCCTCTTGTCTTAGGCACCGCAGGAGTCAGACTTAGAGTTGGTCAAAAGAGGAATGTACGCATGTTTTGAAAGGAAGAAATGAAGCAGACATTAATCGCTGCTCTCTAAAGCTGGAACGATCAGACACAGCAAAAGACAGAGATGTGCCCTATGGCTCCCAGCTGATTGTTGCTTTCCTTTACTCAATGTCCAGCTCATCTTCCCAATAGCTGCATCTGTAAAAACTAACTGTCCCAAAACAACCATCAGGATCTTGGCTGCAGGCTCACAGAAGCAGTGAGTCCTCTTTCTACACCATCAATTATAAGAAAAATGACATGCTTTTGAAAATTTCACTCTGGGAAGAAGTTTAAAAAATTATTTGACATATAAATGATGTTTAGAAGGTTGGGAAGAAATTATTTCAATTCTCCAAATCTCTTTCAGAAAATATAAGCATATGGAACACCTTCTAAGGTATTCTATGAAGCCAGAATGACTATCTTACTAAAGCTACATAAAGACAATACAAGAAAACTAGACAAACATTGCTCATGAACATAGATTAAAAATCCTAAATAACAGCTAACTGAACTCAACAATATGTGAAAAGTATTATTATAGTATGACCAAGTTGGGTTTATTTTAGATATGCAAGAATAGCTCAACATTTGAAAACCAATTAATATAATCCACCCATCACATGGCTACAGGAAAAATCACGTGATCATCTCAACAGCTTGACAAAGAGCATCTGACATAATTCAACACCTAGTCATGACAAAAACTTCCAGTTAACTAGAAATAGGAATTTCCTCAACTGGATAAGCAATACATACAAAAAACCTATGGCTAACATCATACTTAATGGTGAGAAACTAGTTACTCTTACCCTATAATTGTCATCAAGGCAAGGATGTCTCCTCTCACCAGTCCTATTTAATGTCATAATGGAAGTCCTAGCCAGTGCAATCAAACAAGAAAAGGAAATACAAGGTATATATACCGGGAAGGGAGAAATAAAAATGTCTTTGTTCACAGATAATATGATTGTCTATGTAGAAAAATCGCAAAAAGTCAAAAACAACAACAAAAGAACTCCTGGAACTAACAAGCAAATGTAGCAACTTAACAGAATTCAAGATTAAACAAAACAAAAGTAGATTCTATTCTCATATATCAGTAATGAATAATTGGTATATGAATTTAAAAAAAATACCACTTCTAATAGCACCAAAAAAGAAAAAATAATAATGCTTGTGTAAAACTAGGATCCAGGATTGCCAGAACACCTCAGGTCCTTTCCTGCTGAGATAGGGATGGTTTCTCTGTCAGTCCTGGCAATGTTTGGACCCAAATTTCATGGGTCAGATGCAAGGTAGAAAACTCTTACAAGCTACAGTGCATAAAATGGTGGTGACCTCCCTTGGAGAAAAGGAAGGAGGAGTTTTAAAAGAGGAAGCCCTAGAGCTCCCACATCTCAGTCAGACTGTCTTTATAGAAAGGTCTATAGACATTTAGATGTTTTGGAAAACTCACCTTGTGTGACTGAGGAAAGATAAGAAGTGGAGTAAGTAAACCCACATACATATGTCTGCTCAGTCAACAAGTGGCTGAGTGACCTTAATGATATTCTAATATACATACATATATCACAGTTGATTTAGCCATTCGCCTTTTGACGGACATCTGAGTTATTTCATATTTGGGGCATTATAAATAAAGTTGCTAAAAAAATAAAATAAATAAAATAATAAAATATAAAATAAAATGAAATGAAATGAAATGAAGTAAAATAAAATAAAATAAAATAAACAAACCAATAAAATAAAATAAAAAGTAAAGTAAAGTAATATAAAATAAAATAAAATAAAATAAAATAAAATGAACCCAACACATCATGGAGTAGACTATGGATTATAGTTCTTCCTTAATGCCTAGAAATGGGCTTCAATTCCAGTTAAAATTTTATATAATTGTGATTCAAAAGCAAGTCAGGATCTCATTACTGAAAACCTGATCATTTTCAATTGACTTATCCAGTATATATATATAAAAAAATTTCTTTTCTGCATTTTTCTTCAACTATTTCCCAAAGAAAAACTGAATTACCATATGATAATGTATCAAAATATAAGGAAATCTACTTTCTTGTGAAGTGCAATGGCCTCAGCAGATCTCATTTCTTAATGTCTGATCTATACTATTTGATAGGGTCAATATTGTCTGATAAGGTCAACAGACCATCTGTTGGTTCCACTTTAGTATATCTCCTTAAACATTTTTTTCTCCTTTTTGCTCATCCTCTTGAATTACCCTTTCAAAATGCATAGTTGAATCTTTTCTATTATGAGACTCATCTTTTTATCTAGTGCCACTGTTTTATTTTCATATTTCTGAAAATTCTTATTATAGATAATTCTCTTCAAACTGTTTATCTCAAAACCAGAAATAGTGTCCTAATCAAAATTGGACTTTTTTTCATATTGCTTTTCATTTTAAGAGCATGATATTCTCACGAAATGCCATTTGTTATAGTTTTGCATTATTAATATCAGTCTTACTGGGTGTTCATTTATTCTCAGTTTCCAAAGCACTAAAGAAATGCATAAATGTCTGTGGACTTAGGCCATTTGCATGGACAAATTAGATTACTTCTTTATTATACTACCTCTCAATATAGGTCAATAAGAATGTCCTCTGTATGCCTTCTTGATTTTGAGTCCAGAACATTGGAGAGGTTAAAGAAATTGTGTGGTATTTACATAACTTCTGTAGTCAGTTCAGGTAACTGTACCAGTGAATGTTAGAAAATATTTACTCTTTGAGTCTCAATAACAATAATTTAAGGGTTCATTGCAGTATCTAAGAAATATTCTAAGTCTACTTCATGCTTTATAATGATTCAGGTAAATGGTGAGGCTGAAATAAAGTTATTTATTTTACAAGCTGACAGATTTGGCACTTAATAAAATGTATTTTTCAGAGTATGAATTCAGTTTGGATGTTAAAATGTATTTTAAATGTATAACTTTATCTATTTTTAAGAAGGTTTGTTGTAGGTAACCCAGACACAAATCTTTAGGGAGATCACATACCAACTGTGGGAGTCTGGTCAAGGACCTTATTTAAAATTGGCATATGGATCAAAATACATTGTCTATGTATGTAGAATCTATATATGCATATATGGATGTATGGATGGATCTATTATCTATCTAATCATCTGCCATCTGTCAGTTACTTATTTATATAATCTCTATACAGATATGTTCTATCTGGCATATAATTCAGGTCCTCAGTAAATGTAGCTTTATTTCATCAGACCCAGGGATGGTTGATTTGGAGATGGGGCAGAGTAATAGCATAGAAAAACAGACTATTAAATAAAGTCCTGGAATATTCAATACATTAGTAAAGAAAACATTTGAAAGCTATTTCTTCCTTCAACTCTTCCCCCAGTTAATTTCTAATTCTCCATAACACATGATGGCCAAAATAACCTCATTTGAGAACTTTCCCACTACTACATATGAGACTGTTGTCCCCTCTACTGCATTATGTTAATTTGTGCTTATCTCTTTGTTCTTTCTTATCAATTTTTACACATACCACACTATGATGAAATCATCTGCGTTCTATGTTCAGCAATTAACCACTTAAATAGCATCTACCTCTCTTATTCATTCATTTATATTTATGTGTCATTCAGTGTTTCTTTATAATAATGTGGTTTCAGATAGTTTTTTTAGTGTTGGGAACAGAAAATAAATGAGACAAAGATACTGCCTCCATGTACTTGTAGCACACGAGAAAGATCCAGTTACACAATTAATGCAGTGATGTTTGAGCTGAGTCTTGGTAGACAGGTAGATTTTGCTTATCTGAGAGAAAAGAAATGGTGCCATCAGAAAGAGTAGCAAAACAGAAAGAGTATGTATCCCTTGAGTCACACACAGTGACTATGGTATGGGAAGTAATCACATTATTTAATGAATGAATGAAGGCAAGAATGATATCTTTAAAAAGTACTTATCATAGTGCCAAGTTTTACAAGACCTCAATAAATTAAATAAATTCCACATACCAACTAGGACTAAACTAAGAGTCAAGAGAATTTTTAGTTGGGGGCAGTAAAAATACAAGCAGGTGAGTTTACAAATGATCTTAAATGGATTGGTAAATACATTTTCAGTCATTTCAGTCTCTTGGGAAAAGCACGCTCTTTTGCCTTAGTGTTTCCCTGTGTTGGAGTTTCCATTCATGAAGTGATAGGATAGATGAAGAAATGGTAACACAAGATGAAGGGGAATTTTAATTCCATGGTACCCAAAACATCCTCAGCAGTTGACTTCCATAGACTACCTTTAGTCTGTGTCTGGCCATTATTTGTTAAGTTGATGTCTTGTGATCTCATGCTTTACCACACCCCAAACTCTTCCCATGTCCTCCTTCTTCCACTCTTCACTCTTTATTTCCTATTCTTCAAATCCACATGTGACAGCTCTAACTGTGATATAATTATCTAGAGCTGGGGCCTTTGTACACTGGGATTCCTGGGAGTGAGGACTTCACAGTTCAGTCCTAGATAGTCTCAGCCCATGGGTCTAGGGTCCCAATTCGTCCTTCCCTCACCTCAATCTTGTAGATGCAATCACTTCTCTTTATTCTATGTGTTTATCCTAAAGCCCTTGCCTTATTACTAGCATAACACATTTAATTTATACTAATTAATATCCCTGGTAATAGAGGTAAGTTTTGAAATAGTGGCTAAAAATGTGAGCTTTTGATTTTGAATCTTGATTCCTCCGCTTAGTAATAGATCACAGGTAAGTTTTCTTATCTATGGAATAGAGTATAACCTACTTTAATGGGTACAGAAGAGGACTAAATGCAGTATTACATGTAGAGCTACTCTAGGATACCCTCTTCAGTGTTTCACTATCACCTGGAAGCCTCCCTAACACCTACCACAGTTAATAAGCCTCTTCCTTACTTGGGGGAAAAATAAAGATAATATGACTGTCTGTGACTTCTAAGTTATAACAAGAACTTCGTTGGTTTTTTTTTTCTAAAGATATTTCAAAAATTGTAACAAATAGCCTTGAGAGTTATTTTGGAATTCAGGGTTTTTTTGTTTTGTTTTGTTTTTCTGACTGTAGGTAGGAAATATTTAAATTGAGAATGGTTTACATCCTACACTAATCTTCTTGGGACTGTTATATTTGGGATGTGATTTGGGATGTTGAATTGCCTACACCTATGATTCTGGCAGGGGTTGGGAAACAGAAATGTTCTTTCAGACCTTTAAATCAGGCTTGTCTTGCTTTCAGTCTTTGATAAAAACAATCCTTGAAAGGCCCCAAACTACTAAATGGAAGTACACTCTGGTCTAAGTCACAGAAATATGTTTTACGTAAAATGATAATAGTGATGATGATGATGTTGAAAATGATTATCAACATATTAATATAGAACTTACTTTCGTTTTAAGGTATTAGCCTATCCATTTAATGTCTTAATAAAATGAATACTGTGAAGTATGTATGAACATAAACACGTTGATCCAAATGAATCCTTCCTGTACCTAGGACTATTACCCTGTTATTGGTACAGCAACATGTACCACTGTTAGCTTGTTAGAGGTCCCTGAAACTCCATTTGTGGGTTGGCGCTCCCAAAGAAAATACCAATTTATAACAAAATTTTCTTTCCTTGGCCACTAGACATGCCCCTAATTTAGTTGCAACCTGAGTGCCTTAACTATAAATCTAGCTGACAAATTGTGATTATAACCTCACAGCTTCCATTTCTGTTTAAAATATACGAATATGATAGATTCCTCAAGGACCTACAGGCTAGTAGAAAAATACAGAACCCCTTCTCCACGATCAGCTGCACTACACCCAGCTGGATTGTAATATGTTGTGAAATTTAATCCTTCCCTTTCAGCTAAGTATTCTCCTCTCTCCACCACCTCTTCTTTTATTTGTAAAAATTTAGCCCAGAGAAGAAAGGAAGTAGCATTTAAAGCTTAGCAGTATTTTACCCACAGTCAGGGCTGTATTCCCAAGGAGCTTTGCCCATGGCTCCTCCGTTACATAGACCATGTATGATATGGAACAGAATCATATACGGTATGGCTCTCGGTTATTCCTGGGGTCAAGAGCTCCTCTCATTCCTTTTGTTTTTTATGTATGTATGTATGTATGTATGTATGTATGTGTGTATGTGTGTGTGTATGTATGTATTTATAGCCCCTACTTTGAGTTTTATTCCTGGAAATACAAAGTTCAAAATTAGATTAACCTAAGAACTCCTTCATGAACCAGGATTGGATTGAATCCGATAGGTATGCAAGAAGAATTAATTATTGTTATTTATTTAATTATTCATATAATCACCTAAACATTACTGAGATTTGCTGTGCTGGATGTAGAAACCAAAAAGGGAATAAAGTAGACATATAGTTTGCCTTTATAGAGCTTATAGTTTATTAGTGTAGTCTGATATTAACATGTTATACAAAACTTTGTAATAATAAAATATAATTTTTTTAAGAATTGAGATTTGACAGTATATATCAAGAACTGAATATGGTCTGTAGGCCTCATAGAAGGACCCCCCCAAGAAGAATTAAATAATTGAATTGAGATAGGAAGATCGAATCTAATAAATTCAGAAAGAGGGGCAGAGATAATTACATGTCCACCTTATAAAAATTGAGGTAAGTCAATCTACAGTTAAAAGAACATATGGGATGTGAACAGATCCCAGAAATGGGTTGCTTTAATTTGTCTGATTTCTCTCAGACTGTTCAAGTACAGTTGGACAATATCCATCATATCATAGACAAATTTTCACAAATGCCTAGGGTGCCTAACTGGTTTTCTTGGCTTCACTGGAGATGGCTAGTAATTATAGTTTTGCTTTGTTTATGTCACCGTATTCCTATTATGTTTATATGTGTGCACAAGTTAGTTAGTAGTTTAAACCCTATACATGCTTAAGGTACTCTACAAGAAGATATGTCAAAGAAATAATCAATCCTCCCATGTTTTCTTCCATATGCTACCTCTATAGCTTTTCTTCTTCCTACCTAATTACAACCCTTAAATAGAATTCGTGCCTCATACCGAATTTACTGAGCATCATAATTCCTCCAGGTGGTAAAGATACCTCGAGACAAGTGCTGGGCATAGAAGCCACAGGGCATAAATCTGCAAAGAAGTAAAAAGCTAACCTTTTCAAACAATATGGCTTCTCTCTCACTAACCAACTTTACATTTCCCTGTATGGCCCTGTAAGATGACTGGTTAGCCAGAGACGGGTAAGATTCCTCAAGGGAGGAACAACCTAAGACAGGCACAGTCGCAGGGGAGCCATCAGGTGAGAAATTGGGGAACAACAGTGGTGAAGCTTAGAACCTCACCCCCCTGTTTTGAGAGAAAGGTTCTGCATCTGTGGATGTTTTATTGCCCTTGTCTAGCTCGGATTAGCACATAATCTACAGGCACACACCTGATCATCTACAATTGCTCTCTTACAACACTAAACTATGTTTTCTACCTTTATCTTGCATCTACCTACCACTTCAGCATTTTATTAAAAATAAAAATAATAATAATAATAAAGGGAGAAATATGGGATCCACATATAAATCAAGTATAAAAATCAAACAAATATTCATATTTGACCTGATTGTTTATAGTTCATAATGCGAGATCAAAACCGAAAGTTTCCGTGATGACTGCCCTTGTACTGTTCACCATGTAAGAACTTATTCACTATGTAAGAATTCGTTCACCATGTAAGAACTTGTTCGTTATGCTTCAGAAGATTGGAGACTGACGAGAATTAGGCTTGAGATGGATAAATGATTACACATTGAGCATTGACCCCCCTATACAGAATTTTATTGTTGTTAACAACCATTTGATCAATAAATATGAGAGATGCCCTCTCAAAAAAAAAAAATTGAGGTAAGTCAGCCTGACGAAACTTAGTGAGCCAGGAGGAACGAATGTGTAAGCAGATGAATCTAGAGAAATCAGTAGGCCAAGTTAAGGGTTGTGGTTACTGCTCTAAAGGGCAGAGGGAGTCCTTGAAAGGTTTAAAGAAATGTCACAACAATGCTTGTGTTTTTAAAATATCACTCTGCTTCTGCTCTTGAGAATGAATTGAACAGACCAAAGAGTGGATCCTGGAGAAATTTAGGAACCTAATGTAGTAGTTAAAATTGAGACTTGGAAGATAATGGTCATGATCTAAGATGGAGCCTAAGTGTCTCTGGGTTTTAAGGAGAAATTCCTGATTCTCTCCATTTTTATCTCTTCTTTCATTTTTCTCCAGAACACCTCTCTTATAAACAATTCTCTGAGCTCACACTGACTCTGTTTCTCTGTAAAGTCTATTCTCAACACTTCTCACATGATCAGATACCTACTAGCTTTACTTGCAATATAATCTTGTTGGTCACAGTTACTGATCAGAGGTGGATACCTTTCTCAAAGTGAACTTCAAAGACTATCTTTCTTAAATATTTGGACTTCTGATTCAGAAGCATGAAGTCTTAGGGTTTATTGAAATTGAAGTTTTTAGATCTTACAGCCAGTTTCTCTTTGTATGATATTCTGATTGTTTTTCAGAAGCTTTTCAGAACATATAAAGATAAGTGAATTTAGTATTTTTGAAATATTTAGTAAATATTTATAAAATTTATTTCCCATGAACATATGTCAGTTGTCACACTGAAGACTGACTGTTATTTCTATTTTATTAGGAAAATAAAAACTGTTCATGCAGATATCTGTTCAAGTGTATTTAATATTTTCTTTGGTCACTGAGTTGAACTATCTTTACATTTTGTTGTTTTGTTTCATTTTGGTTAATTTTATATTGGACTATGATATTAAAATACTGAGTAATACATAAAAACATATATTCCATGACATAAAATTAAAACCTGAAAATAGTTTTATATTGATAAAGGTGGAAATCAAGTTTACTACAAATAAAATTTGGGATATTTGCAGCCACAAAGTTAATTTTAAGGTATGATTATCATTCTTCAAATAGTAATTGTTGTTCACACAGCCTATAAATCTTTTGTGTGCATAATTATCTTTGTAATATTAATCTTAAGTGTACCTCAAAAAACAAATTATTTTAGAGATTTTATACTCCAGTTCAATATTTATATCCTTAAGCCCTTAATGGTTAAATTCAAAATTGTTCTCTCACAGTATGATTATACACGAAAATATTATAGAAAAGTTAATGATTTTATAATTACATAGTTTGTAATTACCAATATCATATGACACAGTAATTTTAGTAAAATCAACAATGGCAAAATGGACAATGATAAAGTTAACTAAAAGACTTATAAATGTTAGGAAATGTCACTTCGTGATCTGAAATTCTAAGCATTCTAATAGCCACAATGGGTATGTGTGTAAAATATTCAGGATGGTAACTCACTTTCAATTTTTAAGTTTCTGCTAAGCCCAGTGAATTGCATTTGTCATTATTGCACAGCAATCATTTTCAGTTTTTGTTTTTATTTTTATTTTTGGTAGCAGCAGCATCTCTGTTAAACAAAATAATTTGGCACAGTATTAAAATGGATAAGGGTGGCTTTGCTTTGGATTAAGTAAGGTTGGCATCCTTCATCCTTGTTCTCTTTACTTATCTCATTGAACCTTTAAGTAACCACTGGGTTTCTGAAGATCTCTTTTGGAGAAACCGTTATATAGAAAACAGTGTGACAGAAAAAGAATTCTGCAATAAAAATATGAGAAGTTTGTGTAATGTATTAATCACTTCATCTTGAACAAGCCAATCTGAAACTCTCAAAATTTCAATTTGTGAAATGAGGATGATGATGTCTAACTCAATACCATAATGCCGGTGTGGTAATTAGCAGGATAGTGGTGCTCAGCAACTCACCCATAAATTTGTCTCCAGATGCTTGTGACTGTGTCACAAACTAGCTTCTACAGGATGCATACTCAGAGATGGAGATTAGCATGCTGGATGTTTATGACAGAATTCAGTTGGGATCAATCCCTATGGAAAGGGTAGAAAGAAATCAAGATAAAGCAAAGGGAAAAGCTGACCTTCTCTTAGGTTCCAACAACCCCACTGGCTAACTAAGCCTATGAAGAGCCCTAGAGTAAAATGGCTCAGCAAATGTGTCCCATATTAAGCCACAAAGGCTGGCTATTTTATAGCCATGCCATCCAATCATGCAGGACATCCCAGGGAGGCTGTGACCACCTCTCTGGAACTATTAAATTCTTTCTCTATTGTTTGCCAGGACAATTCAGATATTTAACTTTCACATAACATGGGCCATTGTTTTATAAACGCTTCTCAGAATCATCCTAGTATCTCAAGTTTGAACCAACCCCTAGGGTTTTTGCCAGGGTATAAAATCCTGTATCTTGGAAGAATTCTCCAAGCAAAACAAAACAAAAAACAAAATCAAATGCTGCATTGCCCAATTTTCTTCCTCGTTTCCTCCAATAATCACCCTCAGAATAGTCTCAGGCACAAACCTCCTAGCTGCTGTCAGTTCATGCTAAATCTTGCAGCTCCTTGGGGGCATAATCCCTTTCTTCTTGTATCAGACCCAGTACGTTACTTCATGTAGTATTTCCATGGCTTAAAACCAAGTAGTGGGAATTAGGGAAAGTGAGAAAAGTTCCTGTGTAGACAGTTCAACTGAAGGAAACACTTTAAATTTCTTTAAATAGAAGTGGGTTATTCATTCTTAAAAGGACATAGTGGGTCACTTCTGAAGGTTCAAAGGCTTCCGGCGACTCTGGAAACTCAAGGTCCCAAGGGCGTCAAATCCTGTGTCTCCATATATTCCAAATGTTGGAGTTCAATTCTTTCTCGATCAACGTCCTGACATTAGCATAGCAAATATGCCTTGGTTAGTAATATAACGTTCTTTGGTGCTTGATTACCTGGTAATCAAGTTCTGGAGCTTATCTTTGGCTTTCTTTAAACCTCCAAAGCAGAAGGATAACAGGGCACTGGCCTCCTAGAACCGACACCCCCTGGCTTTCAGCCTCTTTTTGTTTTCTCCTTATGCCCCAATGGAGTCTCAAAACAACCATCCAATTCCGTTTTCCTGGCTACTGTTTCTCTCGTAAATTCCCAAATGGCTGAAACCCTCTATCAGGACAGATATAACTTTCCAATTTGCTTCCGGCGGGAACGCGAGCGGTTGGCGCAGGGCCCCGCCGAGGTGGGCAGTGACCACGTGCCCCGGGCCCTCCGCCTCCTCGCCGACGGCCCTGGCTCCGCCCTTTCGCGTCAGTGCTCCTCATAGGACACGTTTACTTGATGGCGCCCCCCCGCCCCCTTTATCACACTGAGGGGAAACTGCATTTGGTCTTCCTTTTGCAGCAGTCCAGTCTAGAGACGAGTTGAGGTTGAGGAAGAAAGGACATGAGCCCGTCTAACGGACGGGAGGGCGGGAGGCCCGGCGAGGGGCTGCCGGGTAGGTTTTCTCTCGCTCGGGGATGAGGCCGCCCCGGGGCTGTGGGCCCACCGTTTTCTCATCCGTCTCGGGTCTTCTCCCGCTGGCGGAGGCGCGCTGCCCGCCTCAGGGCCGCTTCCCCTCCGCCTGGCCGCCGCCCGGCTCGCTGCCTCCCTGTTCAGCCCCGCGGCGGCGCCTCCACGCGCCTCCCGCGCCCCTTCCTTCCCGCGCCGCCGGTGTCTCCAGCCGCCCCGAGGGCCCAGCAGGGCGATTCCGGGGAGAGAGGTCGGCGGCGGGCCGGCTTTCCCTCAGAACCTTCTGGAGGTTCTGGTGCTGGGCCTCCTCCCTCGCCTGCCCCGCGGGTCCCACGCCGGGCCCTTCACCCGGAGCGCCTCGCCCAGCTCCTCCGGTGCCGCTTCCACCGCGGCGTCGGGCCTTCCAGCGGCGCTGCAGCCCGTCCGTGAGGGACCCCGCGCGCGGGACACCCCGGCGGCCCCCGAGCTCCGGGAACCACGGCCCCGCGGCGTCTCCTCAAGCGCTTCCGAGGAGGCAGATGCGCCCGCGAGCCCCGCTAGGCTCGGGCCGCGGCGCCCTCACCCGGCCGGCCCGAACCTCCCGCGGCCCTGAAGCGCGCCCGTCAGGTCCCAGGGGCGCCCGCGCGGGAGAGGCCCGGATGCAGCGGGACGCACGCCGCTGCCGCCCGGCGCGGGCTGGGGACGCTGCTGGCTCGGTGAGTCCTGAGCGGCCGCCTGCCCCGGCGCGCGCTGGGGGCCTGGCCTCTCGCCACCCGAACGGCTGGAGGTGTGGGTCACCCAGCTTGGCCCAGGCCAGGTGGTAAGACCCCGGGACGGGGCGCGGCCCCTCACCCGCCTCCCGGGCCTTTCGTGCTTCGCTCCTGCCTCCCCGGGGAGGCTGGAGGCCGGGGCTCTTCCCCAGGGTCCTCGCGGGGCGCCGGCACGGAGGCCACTGGCTGGCCCTGCTGCCCCTTTCTTCAGCGGACTTGGGGTGGTGGCCCCTCCAGCTCTCCGACGGCCGGCCGGCCGCCTTGCCAGGACCTGCGGCGGCTTGGGGGGGGCCTGGGGAGGGGCCTCTGTCCTGCCGGGGGGCCGCAGTCCCGGGAAGTGAGAACTGCCGTTTCCTTCCAAGGTGCGCTCAGGGCAGTCAGCGCTCGGGAGCTCCAGGACGGCCGGGAGAGACCAGGGGGCCTGGCCAGAGCACCTGTCGCAAGGGGCTCGTGTCATGTCCCCTCGTCCTGGAGGTGGCACTTGGTTTCCAGGACTTCCCGGGGCCTGGGGAGCCTGGGCCGCTGTTCCTTGCTGCAGAATTCCACTGGTCAGTTTTGGTGTCCACCTGTCAAAGGAAGAGAAAGCGAACAGGTTTGGGCAGGGAGGGAAGTTGGCACAAAGTACGCTGTGCCCCTAAGAACAGCGCCAGCCAATTCCAGAGGCACTGGCGGAGTAAAACTGGTTCATCACAGTTTAGAGCAAGACTGAAACGTTCAAGCCCTTAAACCGCATCGCAAGGAGCGGTTAGATGAGCGGCCTACAGAACGGGGCACCGTGCACGAGGTGTTTATCTGCAGCTAAAATAATCTTTTGAAGCAGCTGGTGGGTGGGGTCTGTTGCTATGACAAATTCTTCCTTGAAGGGGGACCTGAGTGGCACATAATAGACCTGCACATCATGGAACAGTTGTAACTAGACTTATCCAGAGGCAGTATGTAGACCCAAATGCCAGCTTGACATAAGACATAATTCTAACATGTTTTACATCAGACAGGCTTTGTTATACCATGGTAATAGTCACTACCAAAATCAAAACTTTAAAACACTGAATTTTTATTTTTTTACTAATGTAACTTATCCATCATGGGTCATCAGGGGATCTTTACTTAATATATTTGCTGAGGAAATGTGGCTAACAGAATAACTGTTTTAAATGTTATTTACCAAACCAGGAAGAAAGTGTTCTGGAGATTCTCAAAGCAGAAAAATATTCTGCTCAGAATCTGTAAACATCACTTCTGTTCACCAATATTAGATCTAGTCTCACAGAGTTAGAAAATGCAACCCTACTGTGTGTTCAGAAGAGAAGAACTGGTGGACCTTGAGCAGCCTAATAATGACCCCAGAAATCTCCCTCATCAGATCTGCACTGACACCTCTAAATTCATGATTTGTAACTACATAAAATGATGCTCCCAAACTCTATAGTCATCTTGATATTTTCTAATTTATTCATTCTCATTTCAGTATATATTTGCTTGTGTTCTTCCTCAATTTTTGGCAAGAAATGGTTTTTGAGTAGGTGAAAGGGAAGATGGTATTTTCATAAACCAGACTTTTCATTGGTAATGCTGACCCTAAAAAAAGAAAAAGAAAAAGAAAAAAAAAAACAGAAGAACCAGCTATTTTACTACCAAAATGAGTTTATTCAGAATAACAGAATTTCAATTTGGAGAAAGCTAATGATGGTGAACAATAGGCAAGTCCATAGAGAAAAGGGGCTTGTATTAGGGAAAAAGGGAAGCTGGGAGGGGCTGCTACAGCTTCTGAGTGTGGTGGATTCTTACTGGTGAGGCTGTTGCTGGGTCAGGAGAAATTCTTCCTTCTTCCTTCCTGTGTGTAAGTGAGCTGCTTCCTGCTGGAGAATGTAAGGCATACTTCTTACAGCAAGTTTAGTGTGTGAGCGCCCCCCCTTCAGGGCTTCCTGACTCTGTTTTTAATTAGGCTTCCTTTACTTATTTTTACAATGGTCTCATTTTAACTCTGGGATGAGTAATCATGTGCCAAGAAATGATCTCTGTCAAGCAAGACTATATATCTTCATCTTAAAATAACATTTTTACTAGAGTATACACATTCCATACATCCTAAATGACTTATCTCCAACTTGAGGAGTTTCTTCTGTTAGTTGTTTGTTTTGATCCCTAGAATCCTTCCACTTTTTAATTCAAAACAATTATTTTGTATGCCTGTTATTAAATGCTAAAAAAACAGAACTCTTGGAATGTTCTCATGTATTTTAATTTACTATTTTTTCATTGAAGTTTTAAAGGTATGCTTTATCTTATAATTACTTCTTATGCTAATCCAGTGAGAAATAGAGAAGATCATCTGTTGCATAGGAAAAATAGCATTAGAAGCAAACAAGATTTTCTAAATCCTTGTCCATCCTTGGTCTTAATTAATCATGCTTGATGATATCAACTAACTTCAATTTCTTCATCTGTAAAATAAGAAGGTTTCACTATAAAATCTCTAAGGAATAGCCCACAATGAAAATGAAGTGATTCAGAAACTAGATTACGTATTCTCTTAGAGCAGAAATTCCTAAATAGAACAATAATTCATTTTCCAAATACTTTCATTGTTATATTTCTATAAAGCACTAAAGACTTAAAAATCACCTTTCTGTTTTCTGGCATGGAGAGGTTTTGGGGAAAGGAAATGGATAAAATATCAAAGTTACAGATTACAAAAATAAGCGATATCTTCCGATACAAGGAATTAAGTACTTCTTTTAAGTACAATAGCATAAAAGGGGATTCTTATCATGCAATTAGATTCTCTACTGGGATAAGGGGAATGGGAAAGTCTGAAACAGTTATAGCCACTAGGATAAATTGTAGTGATTGCAGACAGGAAATCCACCATAACATCTAAAATTGAATAAATAGAATGCACAAAATGAACAAACATATGCAGTTACATTTCCAACATCTTGATTATTATGACTTCTCTATATTTTGCTTCAGTAAACAGTCCTTGTGATTCAATGCCTGTTATTTACTGAAGAAATAATAGGAATATCTGGTCAGCTGGTACTGCCAACTTTGTATGTTGAATTATAACATAAATTCCTTGTGTTTGTGTTGAGAGGATCAAATACTTTTTCTCCTTTATTTTATTAATGTAGGAATCATTCACCTTGATGATTCCATATGATAACCAAACTTAATTACTAGAGTAAAATGTTACCTGATCATGCCTTGTTTTGTTTTGCTTATTTTTTTGGTATGTCTCTGAATTCAGCTTACTAACGTTTTTTTTAAAGATATTACAATATTATTAACTATATTTCCTATAGTATCCATCCTTTAGTCCATCCCTGTGATGGAATTATTTTATAATTTGAAGTTTGTACATTTTATCCTCTTCACCTATTTTACCCCTCCTGCCATGGTAACCAGCAGTCCATTCTCTGTGTTTATGAGTCTATTTCTGTTTTGTTTGTTCATCTCTTTTGTTTTTTCAGATTCCACATATAAATGAAACCGTATGCTATATGTCTTTCTCTGACTGATTTTTTTCACTTAGCATAATATCCTATAGGTCCATCTATGTTGCCATACTAATATCTTATTAAAGATTATTTCATCTAAGTTCATAAAACAGAGTGGCCTATAAGTATCCACTTTGTAATGTCCTTGCTATGTTTTGGTATCAAAGTTATGGTGCAACATAAAGTGACTTTTGGTATGTTCTACTTTTCTCAAAGAGTTTGTGTAAGATTGAGTTTATTTTGTCTTTAAATCTTTGAAAATGTTGATAACTGACAGCATCTGACACTAAAGTAATTTTGTTTTGGGGGAGAGTAGTTAAGATTTACTATTCTTAATAGATTTAAGATTATTAGATATTTAGTTCTTGTGCCAATTTTAAGTTGTTTTATATAAGAATGTATACATTTATTTAAACTTAGACTTATTGTCATGAAATTATCTGACAATATTTAATTTATTCTAATTACATTTGACGTGTAGGATCTGTAGTGATACATCATTTTGTACTGTGGATATTGATACTGTTTTCTTCTACTTAGTATTGCCAGGGTATAGCCAAATTATTAGATTTTTCAATGAACAATTTTTGTGTTTGTTAATTGTCTATTTGTATGTCTTCAGGTCTAGGATTTGGGCAGTAGATCTTTCCTTTTTATTAGGGTTACCTTCTTCAGCCTCTTGCTCTTCTATTCTTTTTTTTCCTCAATTATTAATGTGTATAATAAACAGTACCCTCAGTATCTGCTCATCTGTTTTGCCTCTGTTTTGTCACTAAGGATGACATTTATTATTAATCATCTCAATACTTAGCTGACCAGTCCCACCTAGATGTCACTTTGGCCTCCCTGGCTATTAGCATAAATGCCTTCCCTGAACTTCTGGTGGTTAACTGCATCTACCTGACCTCTATTGCTTCATGACCCCATCATCCTTATTTTTATCCATGACCCCAGGTCTGTGACCACCTCTCCCTCCATCAGCCCTGGCCTGCAGATGAGGCTACACTGCAATTTTCAGTTACTCTATGGCCTCTCTCACCAGCACATTCTGGATGAGTCCTGTGAGCACCCTCATTGTGAGGAAAGAGAATTTAATGTCAAACAACATCCACTTAAGAACACCCAATGTTCTCAGCAATTTAATCCCTTCCTGAACCATCTGCTATGAAATTCAGAGATTTCAGCTTCACTCAGCATAGGCCATCACTTCACCAGACTTCAAGGAACAACTCTTAACAGATAGTTTTCACTAAGCCCTGGAGTCCTTGCCAGTGTGCTCAGTGAAAATTCCTGATGGAATGTCCTTACATCAGTGAACTCTCCCTTCTCCATTTTGATGCCCTAGCCTCAGCTCAAACACTACAGGTGACCCCGCTGGCTCTGCCACTGAAGGCTGTCAGCCAACTGCACCTTAACTGCCCCATGACTAGGTCTCTCTTGAAAGGCTCTCAAAGCTGCATTATTCCATGACAGACTCTCCAGGGTTATGCAGTGAGTGATTTCCAGGTCTGTGGGCAATTTGTCAGGAAAAACACAATAGCTAAAGTATAGAAAGATAGATGATGTGTAATTACAGCAAGTAATTGGAAATGAGATTGGGGTTAAGGATCCAGATAACCAAGATACCCAAGTTGGGGGCCCACATAGTTGAGGAAAGTAGGGGATGGTAAGAGCTGATGTTCCCTGATTGCCTGGTAGGAGGTAAACACCAGCACCAAATAACAGGCATTATCTGTCAGCAGGTAACAAGGCCAGAGCCAGGATTCCCAGTAGCCTGGACTTGGGAGCAGGACTTCAGCCATAGGAAAAGCTCCAGATTTGCACTCAAACTGATGGACAGGTCAGTACACAGGATGAAGAGTGGGACTCATCCTAGAACTGTAAGCTGTCTGCAGAAAAGAGGTAAAAGACCAACACAGTTATCAGAAATATCAGAAATGGTGCAACACTTGTGGGTAAAGAGGAATAAGAGACTCCAGTCCATCCTGGATACTGTGGTAAATGTTATCATCTGTTTCTTTTACTTCGTATACCTAACTCAACTGCTTTGGAGAGAATTTTCTTTGAGCCAAAGCCAAACATGTTTGTGCCATTTCCCAAAAGAGAACATTATGTTTATGAGCAATATCCAAGTGAGTTCTCTTCTCTTTTCTTTTCCCACTTTCCTTCTTCTTTTCTTCCCTTTCCTTTCTTTGTTCTTTTTCTTTCTTTCCATAGATTCTTGGTTCAGTGGTTTTTTTATGTTACTGAAATATTTTTGACTAAAAACAGTTTTAGAAAGATGAAAAGTTCAGTTTTTTATTGAGGTACATACAATAAAATGCACCACTCTTAGTGTACTCAGTGAAAAACATCTATTTTATATAGATAGGAGAGGAAGAGAGAAAAAGAGACAATAATTTTGCCTGTCTTACTTGACAGAGCTTTTTGACAATGGATTGACAAAGACTGGTTTTCTCTAGGGTTCAAAAGGTTCTATTTTCTTTCCTGCACTAAAGATGGTTAGAATTTTTATTCACAATCTGAAGAAAGTAAAATGACTTCTTCATGTTTGCCCTCTTATATTCCTTGCTTTTCCTCCTAATGTTTTTTTTTTTATCAGTATTCTTTTTAGTTTTTCTAAGCATCCTTGCCTCATACAGTCTCAGAATGAAAGATACCTCAAGACTTTCCAGCTTTGTCCTTTTACAGATGAGGAAACTACAAGCTACAGGGTAAAGTGACTTTCCCATAGTGATGGAGTTGGTGGAAATGGTCTGTTCACTACCATCTTAACACACAACTCTTACCTACTTGTTTCCTCCTACTGTTAACCAGAGCCAAGACTTTTCCCTTCCAGATGTGTGTGAATTTAGTCTTAACTTTCCTAAGCCTGTCTTTCCTCTGTTATTTTTCTTTTTTCCTCATCTTTCCCCTTCCCTTTTTTTTCACATACTGTTCTCTGTTTCATTTTATTTTACTTGCTTTTTTCCTACCCTTCTCTTTTCCTCTCTCCTTTCTTCCCTTTTCTGCCTCTCCCCATCTGTTCCCTTGTACAGGCTGCATTTATTACACATGCTGCATTTATACACAGAGCTGTTTCCTTGATGAACCCACACTACTGTACATGCATTACTTTATTATTAAGTCCTCCTATTATTTCTCCAAGGCCCATTCATTACTTCTCATTTACAAATGGGAACAAGAGAGCAGGATGATTCATCGAGCTACTCAAGGATAAACAATGAATCAGTGCCAGAGCCATAAACAAAACCTGGTCCCACTGACTTCCCCCGGATCAGCTCTGTTCATGTTTCCACTTTTCTTTCTAAATCTTGCCTCATTAAGTAGTGCTACCTCATCCCTGAAGTACTTTGAGGCCGTCTGCTACATATGGCTGTGTTATGGGTTGCTGAGATAAGGGTAACACTTCAGTTTTGTTTCTGGTGTTGTTTGTGGGAACTTGGCCTTGTCCCTCGAAGTGTTTGAGCCCTGTTTTCCCCGTATGTGTAATGGGAAGTAAGGGACTTGTGCTAACAGTGCTTCCCAATGTGTGACACATGGTTTTATCAGTACAGGAGTTGATTTTAGGTGGTGCTGAAACAGAGTGTTCAGTAAATTATGACAGTGTCATCATCACTCATTTCTTTTATATTCTGGTGACTTCAAGAAGAAAGACTTACACTTCTATAACACTTGTTAATTCCATATGTAACAAAGTTTCAGCACCTCTGGTAGCCACATTGTCTTGTGATAATTTAAATGAAATAAATCTTATGTTTATAATGATCTTGCATTAATGGTGAATAAAGCAGGTTTCTGTTTTTTCATTCAAGATGGTAAAACATGCTGTCTTTATTATGGGTTTCTACAAATTTGTAAAGCAGTCAATGAAAATCTAAATAGAAAGCAAGTAATCACGTGGTGGTATATAAATATGGGAAAATATCTTATAGTAAAATTGATATGGTTTGAATTTTGGGAAGGAATTTCAGAACTTTAGGACACTCTTTCCAGTTCTACCATATCGATCTGAATCAGAAGTAGTAGATTGGATCACTGATCATATTTCTTAATCCCTTCCTCTGCCTGTGACCTCATAAGTGCTCTAAGTAGGATATATGTCCTCTTCTCAGTGAGTTTGGGCTTATCCAAGTGACTTGCTTTTACTAATGGAATGTTACCATGGTGTGGCTTGGGCTCCTTGCATATCAGTCTATCCAGCACGAGAACATGAGTCACGTTGCTGATGTTCTCAGAAAGATGAAGCTCTGCGGTGCCCATCTCATGATCTGACCCTGGACTTTGACTTAGCAGGCCCAGCCTCACAGAGAGCAGCTAAACCACAAACCCATGGATGAGTCTAGGACATATCCTTAGCTACAAGAAGCTTCAGAGACAAGAAGAATTTTAAAAAATCAATACAAACAAGAGTTGCTGTTCTTTTTATCTCACTAGCAGGCAGGTAGCTCCTAATGTCGTTCATCTGTTTAATGGGCTGTGGTCCTAGCCAGCACATTAGTTTGTTTAACATGCCTCTGCAAAACGCTATCTCTTACCACTTTCCTGGTGTTTTCCTGTCAAGCATTGATGGAGACCCAGGGGAGGCCAGTTGGTAAGATACATTTCTAGTGAGTAACAGGAAACCAGTTGGCCCCTATGTTGGGAACAGATTCTGGGAACCTGGTGGCCTCCATGGGCAACACATTTTCCCTCCCAATCTTCCCTGCCTATAGGATCTCATTTCATTACAAACAGTGCATTAGATTCTACTCTCAGATTCATAGGTTTTATGATCTTGGTTGATTTGTTTAACCATTTTAGGGCTTGGTATCTTTATTTGAAGGGTTGTCGAAAAGTGTTTTGTTGATTGAATAAGCTAATAGTTATAAAGAAATTTAGCAATGTGCATGATTTTTAGTCAGTACTCAATAAATGGTATTCATAATAACAATTTATTTAACCTCATCTCCTACAGCCCTGAAAATGCACCTTAAATTCAAATCACAGAGTGGCTCTCCTAACACACTAGAACAGGACATGAGTTTATAATATTTAAAATTATAATTTAGATTATTTTTATATTATTTTCCATTTTCTTATCTATCTCACCAAATTCTTCAACTTCTTTCCATTAAGGTTCTTGAACCTTTCTATATATACAATCATATCAACTGCAAATGAAGATATAGTTGTCTCTTTTTTAAAGATACTTATATTTTGATCTCTGTTCTGTTATCTCATTGTTTTAGGTAGAGCCTTCAAGACAATGTTGAATGAAGTGGTGATAGTGCCGCCTAATTTTCCACAGTAATCAAAGGCTTTAACATTTTGCTATTTACCTGGTTATTGTTACTTTTTTATAAATAAAAAAAGTATATCATACTTAGATGTACTTCTTATCTTCTTACTATTTAAATAATTTAAAAGGCTTTGCAATTTAAGGTGGTTATTAATATTTATATATGTTTTCCTTTGTTATGTTGAATAATTCTTTTACTGTGTTGCTAGATATGATTTGATAATATCCCATTATTAATATTTTACATCCAAGATCATTAGTAAAATTGGTCTGAGGGCTTACTCTTATGTTTATAATTCAATCAATACTCATACAATACATATTAAAGTGTAAGTTGTTTTTCTAAAAATTGGGAATTCAAAGAAAAACAAAATATACATTGTCTCTGTCATCATGGAGCTGACAATTTAACACAGGATTAAAATTTGATAAATTCCAAATCTATAGTGTGCTCTTGAGAATATTAATGATGGATGTAGCTACCAAGTTTCCACAAAAAAATTACTGAATTTAAGACTTGATAAATACGTAGGAGAGAATGAGATAAAAGGGGAATGAAGGGAAGAAGGCTGAGGTTATTGAGTGCATCCCAGTTGCTTTAAGGATATTTATGCAAGCAACCAAAGTTGGTCACTACCAAAGGGCCCTGGGAATCTGGGGGCGGAGTAGTGCTGCCAAACAGGTGGCGGTTTAGAAACAGATATGATACTACTGAAAAATGTGGCCATGTTGTTGATTTTAAGTTGATTCAAGTATGGCCACGGAACATGACTGGTTAGCCAGAGACAGGTAAGATTCCTCAAGGGAGGAACAACCTAAGACAGGCACAGTCGCAGGGGGGCCATCAGGTGAGAAATTGGGGATCAACAGAGGGGAGGCTTAGAACCTCACCCCCCCCCTGTTTTGAGAGAAATCTTCTGCATCCGTGGATGTTTTGTTGCCCTTGTCTAGCTTGGATTAATACTGAGTCTATAGGCACAGACCTGATCATCTACATTTGCCCTCTTACAGCACTAAACTATGTTTTCTACCTTTATCTTGCATCTACCTACCACTTGAGCATTTTATTAAAAATAATAGTAATAATAATAATAATAATGGAGAAATGTGGCATTCACATATAAATCAAGTATAAAAATCAAACAAATAATCATATCTGACTTGACTGTTTATAGTTCATGATGCGTGATAAAAACTGAAAGTTTCTGTGATGACTGCCCTTGCACTGTTCACCATGTAAGAACTTCTTCACTATCTAAGAACTTGTTCACCATGTAAGAACTTGTTCGTTCTGCTTCAGAAGATTGGAGACTGACGAGAATTAGGCTTTGGGTTGATTAATGATTGTGCATTGAGTCCCCTGTACAGAATTTTATTGTTGTTAACAACCATTTGATCAATAAATATGAGAGATGCCCTCTCAGAAAAAAAAGTCAGTAAATAATTATTTTATTAAGATATCATTGATACACAATCTTATGAAAATTTCACATAAGCAACATTGTGGACACTACACTTACCCATATTATCGAGTCCCCCCAACATTCCACCACAGTCACTGTCCATCAGCATAGCAAGATGCCACAGAGCCACTACTTGTCTTCTCTGTGTTACACTATCTTCCCCGTGATCTCCCAAGGCACTAAACATTTTTGAGCAAGAGTGTTGAGTAGGCAGTCAAATATAGGAACTGGCTCACAGAAGAGAGAGACACCCTCTGAAGGTACAGATTTGTGACTGAATCGCTCTACATGATGATTTCTACCAACTGTTGGGATGATTTTAGGGGAGAGTGCAAAATTTGGTTGCCTTATCAGCATCTCAGAATCTGTACACCTAAAATTTGGAATTCCCCAACTGTCTTTCAAGTGTGGTTCTCTGTCCCAGTACACCTGTCTACCAGTGACATCATGATTTAACCATTAACCCACATGCCTCCATTTCAATTATCCAGCCAGCATCCAAGTTCTGACTTTTCCTTGGAAATTTCCTTCATGTATAATCTCTTCTTATCCCCTCTCTTATTACTCTAGTTGAATCTGTCATTAATTCTTCCCTACACCTTTTCTTTTTTCCTTACACCTTTTCAATAGCCGGATAACTGGTCTCCCAACTCCTAGTCTCCATTGTTTTCAAATCTAGTATCTATATTTCAAAATTGCTAACTGATTAAATACAGATTATGTCATTGAAAAAGTACAAAAATTGTTATTGATTTAAAATACTTAAATATCAGATATTGAAAATAAGACATTAAGACATTTTAACCCACAGGTTCTTCATCCGACAAACTATCTGAAATAACACTTACCATAAAATTAGACAATCCTAATTTTATCCTTGATCTTTAGCCCTTACATATATGCAGTCCTCAAAAATGGTGGCTGTTCCATAAGAAAGAAACAAATCCTACCATTTGCAACAACATGGATGGAGCTGGAGGACATTATGCCCAGTGAAATAAGCCAGGCGGAAGAAGACAAGTGCCAAATGATATCCCTCATTTGTGGAGTATAACAACGAAGCAAAACTGAAGGAACAAAATGGCAGCAGACTCACAGACTCCAAGAAGGGACTAGCACTTACCAAGGGGAGGGGTGTCTGAAGGCAGGTTGGGAGGGAGAGAGATGGGGATTGAGGGGTATTATATTTAGTACACATGGTGTGGGGGGTCACAGGGAAAACGGTGTAGCTCAGAGAAGGCAAACAGTGAATCTGTGGCATCTTCCTACACTGATGGACAGTGACTGCATTGGGGTAGGGGTGAGGACTTGATAATATGGGTAAATATAGTAACCACATTGTTTTTTCATGTGGAACCTTCATAAGAGTGTATATCAATATACCTCAATAAAAAATTTTTAAAAATTAAATAAATGTATATAGATCATAAAAAAATGGTGGCTACTTTATATATTTTCTGTTATAACTGGAATCATCCAAGGATTCATGAACTAATGAAAGTAACTGATGTGGTTTAATACTTCCTAGGATCCAGCATGTGGCTCAGTAGCATATGGATCCATTTAAATTGTGCCTTTACTATGGCCTCTTCCCCTCACATGATATTCCTGAAACCTCTATATGGAGAAATATCTCAAAATATATTTCTAGATCTGAATAATTTGTTTCCTGTAAGCTGTCTTCCTGACTTTTTAAGAAGAAAGAATAACATAATCTTAACATGATGTGTTAAGCCTCTTAACATTCTCAACTGTGCTTACTTTGAAGTGTTTTGTTGTAATTGACATTCCTACCTAAAATTGAACACTCTGGTTGGGGGGAACTCTGGGAAGCTAATAGGCTACTAAACTGATACCCCAGATATCTGCTCTTGTGAGCTAATTTGAGGTCATTGTAGTTAAAGAGCAAATGCAATGAGAATTAGATACTTTCTTGCCTAATTTGTTTGTTTGATTATCCACTAAGAATACTAGAGAAAGTAAAAAAATTTAAAAAGAAAAAAAAAAGAAGCTATTTGCCTTCTGAAAACCACAAAGGTGATTTTATGGTATTACCTCAGCAAATTTATATCTCTGCAAACAATCCATGTAGCTGTCATCTAAGAAAAACAAAATATTCCATTGTTATTAGAGGGTTTCTTTGATGCCCATCAAACAGAGATGTGATTGTGACTGTCCCATCGCCACAAAGGAATTGCAATTCAAAGATCACCCCTTGCACCAATTCTATATGAGATTATGTAATCTTTTATGGCATTTGTTACTTCAGCTGCCATTTAGCACTCAACTGATACAACTCTTCCCACTAGGCTGTGGTGCTGGAAGGATGCAATCACACCTTACATAAGCTTTGGAAAAGGATTACAGCTGATTCATAAGGAGAAAAGTGATGATAGGTTTTAAAATAAGGTGATGGATGTCTAGAAAGAGGATTATAAAGAAACTTATTTAAGATCAACTAACTTTTTTCCCCACTCTCAACCCAACCACAATGGGTACAGGAACATAATCCCACATGTGTCTGGGAGGTGGAGAGCTTATATGATCCTTTGTCTTCTCTTTTATGAATATATCTTCATCCCCATTGATGTTCCTCAAAATTCAACCCTTAGGTTCTTTTATCTGTTAATGTGTACTAAAAGAAAGACAATAATAATGATAATAAAATCCAAAACTTTATTTATAATCACTATTATAAAAGTAAGTTATTAATATTTATTCTCAAATGCCTATTATTCTTATAATTTTTACTATTTTGAAAAGCTGGACTGTTATGTTACCCACCTTAGAATCTCTAATGTCTAACATAGTAACTGGAGAAAACAAATGTTATATATATTTATTGAAATTTAACTATAATTGTCTCTCTCTTAAGATAAATAGTTATTGAAATAAACTGTTCATGGTAGTAAATGCCTGGTCCAACTTCTTTGCAATCATGCATCTTTAAAAATCCTCCCTCCTTTTAACAGGGAGTAATGACCACGTCTTTCTCACTGCCTCATTTATACCATAAATGTATTAGAAAATTAATTTCATAAAAGAGAGAAAATGATTAAGACCCAATAAAAGTCCAGCATACCTGGGAAACTGTGAATTATTGAAAATGGTGTCTGCATTCAATCTTGAAAAACCAGGGCAAAATACTTATTACTGTAGTTTGTTTTATTGAATTGCTATGATCAAAAAGGAGAGTGCCTTCATGTGAAAGCCTATGCATTAAAAAAATACACACACATGTGGGGACCCACATGAAGCCTGGATTGAGTTATAGAATTTGTCACTGTCATTAATTGTATTGGGATTGTAGCCATACCAAATATGTCTGTAAGATAACTGTGTGCTCTAGGTTGAGCAGCATTCTTCTATTGAACTGGGGTTCTTAGCCTTAATAGAGCACCCTAAATATTTAAATTATATGTCCAACTTAAAAAGAAGGGGCCAGAGAGGTATTTGAGATAACCATTTAAAACATGAACCACAAGGATAGCAATGAAACCCATGCAAAACATGAGTCTTCACTGCCCTGTGTCAGTCTCAAGGAAGGGCTGAATACCGAGGGACACAGAAACAATTGATTATACCACCTTCCACCAACCTTCACCTTGTTTTGCGTCCTCTCCATAACTAGTTTAGGCCATCATCATAACTTTCCCTCGCATTAACTGAACAACAACTTGGCTTTTTTCTCCCTGGAAAATAGAAATACTAGATTGATCTAATTATGTTCTTTTTCTACATGCTGAGCTTGGCTGAAGGACAGGGTTACAACCATGCTGAATGATACTCATTTAATTTCAGTTTACAGATTTCGCATGAACCCTGATCATTGTCCTGTGGTCTGACATTTACCCAGGCTGTTGTTTACCTAAGTCACTAATTTCCTAAAGTTGCCCTTCCTTTCCACACTATTGATAAGCAAGCTTTATTTTTACTTCTGTTTTTCTCTAAGTGTAAGAAATTCTCCACCAGATTTATAAATGTCCTCCCTAATGCACAAATAAGCTGAAATCTCTCCCACCCTAGACAAAATAAACAAGTTAAAATAACTTCTTTCATTCCAGCTTCTGCTGCTTTTCTCTGTTTTCCTTTACAGTAAAATTCAGAAGAGTTTCCTGTTCAATCTGCCTCCCCATACCTTGCCCTCCATTCTCTTTAAATTCACTCAAGCCAAGTGTTTGTAGCCATCATTCCAGGGAAATCATGTTTGCTAAGCTGGGCAATAAACTGCACTCTGTATCTGTGGTCAGTTTTCAGTGCTCATTTTGCTACAACTTCAGCATTTCGGAGCTGATGAATCCTTTCTTAAAATAGAACCTCTTCACTCATCCTATGCTGTCCTGATTTCCCTCATGCACTGCTGACCACTTAATGGTCTCCTTTGAAGGCTTCTTCTTATCTTCCTAACTTCAGAGTCCCACAGGGTTCAGTCCTCAGACTTCTCTCTACATTGTCTCTCCCAGGGTGGTCTCATGCAGCCTCCTGGCTTTAATATTCCCAAACCAGAGAACGCTGCCAAAATATTTTTATCCTCATCCTTTCCCATTGATATTAGATACCCGTAATGAAATGTCTGTACAAATCTCTCTATATGGATGTTTGATAAGCATAGTTTTAAAACTTCAACTTTATTTTTAAGTTTTTTTGAAGATTAATTGGCAATGTAGTAAATTGCATATATTTAAAAGGTACAATATGATAAACCTGTGAAACAATCACTGTAATCAATACAATAAATAAATCCATCACTCCAGAAGTTTCATCATCTTCTTTTATAATCCTTACCGTTGATTCTTTCCATGCCTACCTGCTCCCTCTTTATCCATCAAGAGGATAAACAGTTTAGAGATATTATAATTTGCATTATCTAGGACTTTTTATAAAAAATCACAGTATGCACTCCATTTTTGTCTGGCTTCTTTTACTTAACATTGTTATTTTAATACCCATCCATGTTTTATCATGTATCAATAGTCCATTTATTTTTAAATTAAATGACTATAGCCATTTGCAGTTGTAAAGTAGTTTTAATTTTTTAAAAATTCAGTAATATCATTATGACTTAGAACAAATGAGTTAGAGGATAGAAATAAACCATACAAAAATCTTGTCCATGCAGTGTCTATACCATTATCTTGAGATTTATGAATCTCAAGACTCTTAATCTGTCATTTAAAGCCTCCAAAAAGGCTATTTCTCATCAAACTGCTTTTAGGAAATAGTATTTCTTTATACTGATGTGTAGTATGCCTGTTGTCACTTTTGAGGCTATGAGGCTAAGAATGTTTGGTAAATTTGCTAAATGAAAGTTCTATGCCAAGTGGTTTTGTTCTGTCAAACCAGTATTTTCATTCAGTTGAGCATTTCTCCTACATGTGGACAATGCATTTCTGTGAAAAGGGGATCCTGGTTGTCTTTAAGGAAACAACATTTTGTTCAATGGCAAGATTACTGGCTCAGCAAGGAAGTTTAGCACAGGGTTAAGTAAAAGTTATCCAGAGTTCATCAGCCATGTGGGTCAGAGTTGAGCTCCTTCACAGCCTAAATGTTTGACCACTGCCTAGCATTTTTAGTAACTATGCTTCATTTCCCCTATTATGAAATGGAAACAATTATAGTCATCTATTTGTATGTTTCTAGAAAATAATAAATGAAATCTTATTGGTTAAGCACCTAAAAGAATGCCTGATGCATATTAAGTTCTCATTAAAATGCAGCCATCATTATTGTTACTAGGGGTTGATGTATGAGCTACATGGTCAATTAAGAGTAAATATTACAATTCTTGCTGTTAATGATGTAGTAAAAGCAAGCTCTCTTTTGCTAGCTCTGAACATAGTTGCATTTGCTATTAACATTCCATTGCTGTGAGGTGAACTAGCCTTAAGATAAAGATAACTCTAAAGGGACAAAGAAATTGTCCTTGATTAATTCGCTAAGATGTTGAGTGAGATACCTTGGTGTCCACACAGCCTTTGTGACCACAGCAGCATGATCTAGTAAACCCTCTTTATTGCAGTGACCAATACATTTGCACTGTTTAAGTGATGTTAGTAAAGACAAATAGCAAGCAAATGGCTTAGCTAAAACTTTGATTTTGATCCTACCTCTTCTTACAATACATCCAGTTATTCAATTCATTATACCATATATGGACCCATAATTATGGTTACAAAGAGCAGTGAAAGTCTTTCTTACTTTAGCAAAAGACCCTAAGAGACTGTTTCAATGTCCAGAGGAGGAAAGTGTGTTCTCAAGGTGAAGATGGAAGGCAGAAAGTTGAGAAGGTTGGGCATAATATAGTTTAACACAAAGGCACACATTCCTCCCAGAAATGCATCACTATATACACGTTTTAAATGACTGTTTTATACTAAATAAATAAATAAACATTGTAGTTGATTTCCTATCATATTATTCTCCTAAATCTGTCAGAGGTGTGTGTGTGTGTGTATGTGTGTGCACATTTCTAGAGGTATTTGGCAGATTTGTTGATACCTGTGAAATTTTATGTCATCTGATTTGCTTTTCTTCTTAGGTTAGGAATTTGGGGCATATTTATGCAGTACATCTCTATGGTACCTTAGTAAACCCCAGCTGAGATTTTACACACTATGTTAATATTAATGAAAATGAAATAGAAGATGAATACAAAGTATACACTTATCCCCAAAGAAATTGAGAAGTGTAGCCCACCCATAGTTCTGTAGACCTTTAGTACCTTTGACAGTTGGTGTCTTGTCTTCCAAAAACACATACCGGAAAATAACTACATCTAAATTATTAACAATGGATAAGATGAAGTGAACTGCTCATATGATGATATAAGCAAATTGAAATATTCTTCATGCCAGTATAATTATTATCACAGATATTTATTGATTGTTTGCTCTGTGCCAGATATACTGACATAGGCACTGTACACTTGATATTTCATTTAATCTTCATTATTGCCTTAGCTTATATGGTATAATTCTTATCTATTTCACCTAGAGATTCAGAGAGGTTAGATAATTTATGCAAAGTCACGAAGCACATGTAAGTATGGTTGATTAATTTTTTCTTCATATGTATTTTATTAACCCTTAAAATAAATGCCACATTAATTACTTTAATATCAGCTAGATTTATTGCTCTTAAGAGATGGGGTATGTTTTCCTCTCTTGAATCTAAGGGAGCTCTGAGTATGTTTTGAATACTGAAATACAGAGGAAGTGAAGTTGCCAGTATCAGTGTGTAGGTATTTCCGACACTGGTAGCTTAACTTCCTGTCTTTTGGAAAGTTGCCTTTTAGAATATCACTCTTGGATGACTTGCTGTGGGGCACGATAGCTCTAGATGAAGTCCTTAGGCCACCATGCTGTTAGAGAGTCAAGCCATGAGAAGAGATCCTAGGGGACTGGAGGATGAAAGAGCAGGAGGAAAAAGACAGAGGACAAGGAACAGAAAGGCACTAGGTATGTGAGATAAGAAGCCACATTGGAAGTGGATCCTCCACCTCAGATGCCCTGTGTGATCCCAAGATCATAACTTATCCTTTGTGAGTCAGAGATAATCAGTTGAACTGGTCTCTTTTTGAATATTTGAACTGCAACATCATGAGAAAAATGAAAAGTTATTTTAATCTACCAAATTTTGAGGGTTTTTTTCATGGTAAAATTAGACAACTGGAATGTAATTTGGTCCCTGGTATCAGGATGCTGCCTTAAACAAGTGGTATTGGCTTTTGGTCTGGTCAGTACACTGAATCTGGGCTGAACTTGATGCAACTGGTGAGGGCTTGAATGGCAGAAAGAAATGTGTCATTGGACGGAGACATGATGAACTTATAGTGGCAGGAAGTTAAGCAAAATTGTCACCTGTGGTAATATATATATATAATATATATATATAAAATGATATTTATGAAAATGTTAATGTATCAAAGGAACTGGTGGATCTGTCTAAAGAGATTTTGTTAGAATGTTGAAAGTGCTAACTCATTCTTACTAGGTGTTTATGAAAAGGTACAGTAGAGATAGATGAATTAAAAACCTATTTGTTTTTTTAATAGAATTTATAGAGAATGTAAATGATTCAGGATTTACCTGGCTTGAAACATGAAACTGTTTCTCATCCACACTGTTTCAAACCAACAAATGGTCTCAAAGTAAGACATGGCCCAAGAGACAAGATCAGATTCAAAGTATCACCACTAATTTGACATGTGGTCTCATGGTAAAATTCAAATGAAGGATATTCTGCAGAATCATTTGGTGAGACTTCAGAAAGATTTAAGGAGTTACTTCAAAAGCCCTCTTAATTAAACAAAAGGATTTCTAATGATCTTAAAGGCATGACTTTTAGACCCACTCAATCAGTAGGGCTCCTAAGAATATTAAGAGTGTTGTCTCACAGTAGCTACACAGGTATTTCAAAATTTCAAAATACAAATATGTGTGTGGCCAATGAAGTGGAATATGATTTGATATACTGGAGGACCATAAAGCTTTTAAAGAAATTATACCAGCACAGAATGAAAGTGAGGGAGCAAAAAGCGATGATAATAATAATAATTGTTGTATGAATATAGGCCTTTAAGTCCTTAATTATGGACAAGAAGCTGTCTGAGAAAACTATTTAGCTGCAAAGATTAATCCGTACAGAAAAGTAAAGATGACTCGGGGAGCAGCCCAGAGCCCAAAAGTGGCAAGGAGTCACTTTCTAGTTGAGGAGCTGAGAAAATGTGCCTAGCTGGATCCATAATTGCTATGGATCATTGACTCTGCCATGACTTCTATTTCCACTTATTAGAAGAGAGATGTCTGTTATAGTCTCCCTGTGCCTGGCTCACCACTGAATATGTGTGAGGGTTGGAGAGACAAAGCAGGTAGATCATAGGTCACTTTAATCCGTAAGTTTTAAGCTTAAGGGGAATCACACTCAAGAAATTTCCTCTGCATCTGAATCTAATGTAGATAACAAGACCCTGGACCTCCAGCTTGAACCTAAAGTAATAGTGGTATGAGACTTTTGAATGTCTTGGGAGGTGATGAACATGTTTTTTTTGGGATAGCAGAGCTATTATTCTGTGACCAGAGAATGTGACCTATTGCAGATTAAAGATGGTCACTGTGGTAGTTTTCTAGCGGTGCCGTAACACAGTATCACACACCAGGTGGCTTAAATATCAGAGATTTATTGTCTCACAGTTCTGGAAGCCAGAAGTCCAATATCAAGGTGTTGGCCTGGTTGATTCCTTCTGAGGGCCTTGATAAAGAATCTGTCACACACCTCTCTCCTAGCTTCTGGTGACTTGCTGACAATCTTTGGCATCCCTCCACTTGTAGCCACATTACCCCAATCTCTACCTTCAGATTCACATAACATTGAGCGAAATTTGCACAATTATACACATCACTTGACAGTACAGAAAAACTTGCAGCCAAAGGAGTAGAAAGCTAAATGGAGAAAATAAAATGATTATAAGGAGAGCAATAAATTAGATTTCTGCATACTTGACAAATGGCAGTACTTTATCTTTGAATGAGTTTTGTTCTTTAATAAAGGCATATCCATGCACCCTACAATTTACAGATGTCAATAATTCCATCTGGCATTTGTTCAATTTCTTGCATTAAGTGAAATAATGCATGGAAAGCACTTAATGCAGTGCTCTAGAGAGGCTGGCTATTATTATTAGATACTAATATTGTTTGATGGGACCAGTATTTCACAGCTATAAAGGTGTCCTAATCTAGAAAGGGTGGTAGTGGATTGAAATAACAAAACCTTTAAAAATTAAAAATTTGATCACTGCAGACCTATAGTAGGTAGAATAATAACCATGCACCTAACAAAAATTTCCATGTCCTGATCCATGGAACCTGTGAATATTTTATCTTCCATGGCAAAATAAGATTTCAAAGATGTGATCACATTAAGATCCTGAGTTGGGAATTATCTGAATATCAGATTATAAGGGAATTATTCTAAATTATCAGATTGGGCCCTCATAAAGGTCCTTATAAGAGGGATGCAGGAGGGTCAAAGTGAAAGAAGATGTGAGAATGAAAGCAGAGGTTCTGAATTTGAAGATGTATGTTAGTTTGAAGCTAGAAGGGGGCCATGAGCCCAGGAATGCAGGTGGCTGATGGAAATGGTAGGACTTTTTCCCTTGAGCCTCCCGAAAGAATGTGGCTCTGTCACACCTTGATTTGAGCCATGTGAGACCCATTTTGGATGTCTGATGCTATATTTGTAAAATAATAAATATAGGTTGCTTTAAGCTACTAAATTTGCTTTAATTCCTTACAGTAGCAATAGGAAATCAGTGCAAAATCTGTACCAGTTATTGAATTCCTACTATGTGCCAGGCATCACTAATACAAATAATTTCTATCCTTATGAAGATCATTTGGTTTCTAATTCTTTTAATTTACTTAAAGTGGTATTTCAGATAGAAATTATCTAAATTATAAACAGGAAATAATACTCTGAGGTATGTTGTGGGTTTATTCTTTCTGAATATTCTAAACACTTTGACTATTTTAAATATATCTTACATAAATTATGTATTATAGATCAGCAATGAAGTGTAATCACTAACATTTAATTTGTATCCATGATTTCAGTTGTACCAATAGAAAAAAGCCATAAAATTGCTCTGGGATTTATTGCTAATATTACAAGGCTAGAGTAAAACTGAGCTATAAATTTCCTAAAAGGAGGCGAACCTCAACAAGGCACTAAGTTTTGATAAACATGTTACAAATTAGAATGAGGTTATGTGTTAAATAACCAATTTTACAATCACAATGAGTTGCTAATGCCCACTTTTTTCTTTGAACTAAAAGATAGTCAAGTATATCTGTACATTGATTGTGAAACAGGATGTTGATATCTTCACGTTTAATAAAACACCTGATTGCTTTTGTATCAGACACTAGCTGTAAAGAAATACTAATGATTTAGAAAAACCTGCTGAAAGCTTCTCAGATGCATAATAAGCTAAGTTTGGCATTAATAATTGAGATTCATATAGTAATTTATAAGGGACTTTAACATGCCTTATGTAAGTTGAACCCCTCAGTGATCTTTTCTGTAGCTGTAGGTAAAGTACTATATTTTCTGAGAATTACAGAGCTTGTCAATGGCAAATCCATTATTTGAACTGAGTTATTTTGATTATTGAATAATCAAACCACCCTTAAACCATATTTCTCTAACTTCACTTACTTACCCATCACCCCCAGAATTTTTTACTTTCTCTGCATGCCACTTAATTGTGATTTTTAAAAGATAAATTCATGAATTCCTTTTTGAGTTGGCTTGGCTGGCTACGGTGTTCCTAGGGTTAATGGTAACATTCCTGTCATAACGTTTGTCTTCATCCTATTGTTTTTAATAGTCTATTTCCGTTCAGATCTGTAGACAAGAACCTTGGTTACCTTGCTCTATTACCTGCCCTCTCTCTCTTATTACCTTGTACTATGTGCTTAATATATCTATATATCTATATATATATTATATATTAATATTAATATATATACATACAATACTCTTAGTACTTTTTCCAAGAGCAGTTTTAGATTCACAATAAAATTGAGCGGATGGTACAGAGATTTCCCATATACCCCCTGCCCTCACATACGCTCAGCTTCAGTCGGTATCAGTATCAACATCTCCCACTGAGATGGCACTTTTGTTGCAACTGATGAACCTACATTAACACATCATACTCATCCAGAGTCCTCACTAACATTAGGGTTTCCTCGTGGTGGTGTGCATGTGGGTTTGGACACATGTGTAATGACATGTATCTACCATTATGGCATCAAAGTCACTTCACTGCCCCAAAAACACCCTGTGGTCCACCTGTTTGTTCTCCCACCCCTGCTCCTGGCACCACTAATCTTTTTGTTGTCTCCATGGGTTTACCTTTTCCAGTATTAACATCAATATGCTTTGCTTAAAGACTTGCTTCATTGTTTTTATGTCTGTTTATTGGAGATTTATTTCTTTTTGAACAGGAAGATTGTCAAGTCTTTGAGAGAGATTAGCAGTGAACTGAGTCCTTCATTAAAACTATGTGATTTATGGCTTTTTAATGGCACATTTCCTACCACCTAGATTTATATTACAGACTGCTAATGGCTTTTATCTGGCGTTTTGGGAAATAGTGTAATTCACATTACTGCCTCACATTACCTGATATATACTTATTCCAGATTAATATATGGTGTAAACTTGATGAAAACAATGGAAAAGAATTGTCTTTTATAGTCCCATCCATACAATTTTTCATTTATTCAATGAATATTTTTTTCAGAATATTCAAGGTGTTATTGTAATTCTCTGTTACAGAGGTTGGCATATTATGGTCTGCAAGCCAACTCCAGCCTGCCATCTGTTTTTATAAATAAAGTTTTCTAGGAACTTAGTTCTGCCCATCCATTTGCATGTTGTCTGTGATTGTTCTCAATTTGCTACAATGGTCAAGATACTATATGGTCTACAATCCTAAAATATTATTCCTGGCCCTTTACAAATAATGTTTCTTGACCTTTGCTACAAAAGATACCAAAGATTATGGCATTCTTCCATGTTCAAGAGACAAGCACATAAATAATTGTATACTTATAGTCATTGTATGTGTGTGTATATATATGTAATTGTTATCTATGTAAATATGTATTGTATATGTATTATATAACTGTATATCTATATATGTCATTTGGTCATGCAGAAGTGAAATATGTATAGGCATATGGCAAGAAAGATTAATAACAATTTAAGGCACAAATTATATAATATATGTATAAATGTATATATATGTAATTGTTACCTATGTAAATATGTATTGTATATGTAATATACTATATAACTATGTATCTATATATATCATTTGGTCATGCAGAAGTGAACTATGTACAGGCATATGGCAAGAGAGATTAATGACAATATAAGGCATAAAGAAATGTTTGATGATAGTTTTATTTAGCTGGATCTTGAAATGTGTGAAGAGTTACAGTATGTGTGGAAAGGAGGAGATTTGAACCTTAATTGGAAGATATGCTCTCTCAAGAGTAATTTTTATGAGCAAGTACCCAAAAAAAAAAAAAACACACACACACAATAGGCCAGGCAGATAAGGGTTTACATTTTTCATGTAATGAGAAACTGGAGAAAAGCAAATAAAGATTTTTTTTCTGTAACAGTGATGTCAGCAGTCCTGTGATTCTCTAGGCTTTCCAAAATTTTCTAGGCTTTCCAAAATTTTATGTATGCCTTAGGCATAGCAAGGCAAGAATAAGAAAAGAAGGCATGACACCAGGGACACGTGCCACTGTTAGTGGGAAAGAAACTCCCAAAGCATCCCTGTGACCCTCTGTATATAGCTCACTAGAGAGAGATGCTTCATGGGACTACCTCTAGCTTCATGGTATGTTGTCAGCTTTTGATAATATATTATCCATCTTTATGGTGAAGCCTGTCAAGTGATGCTAAATGGGTGCTGGAATAAAAAACCAAGAGTGTCTGCAACAGGCCTTTAAGAAAAGAAAATATTTAAGAACATGGACCACATCAGTAGTGAAGCAGTGGATTAGATACACTGACAAGGGAACTGGGACTAGTAAATTGTGCTGCTTCTGAAATTATTATCTCTGACAATTCACATCCTTGTGTGAAGCTAGGGACTCCATCTTGCTCATTAATCACCATCACCTTCATTATCATTATCATCTTTAGTACATTCCGATGTGGTGGTACTCTGGAACAAGAGCTGTACTTGGAACATTGTTCCAAGTTATATTCAGGGAAGGATCCATATTTTTGGGATCTGAAGTTTTTTTATTAATTTGGACATCTTTCACTAAGAAAAAATAAATATTAGATACAAAAGTGGGTATTTATTTAGAATGAGACATGGAATCACAGCAAAGTATGTCTGCATGACAAGTATCAAACATTAGAAATATGACAAATATCAAAAACTCTATTAAAATAACATTTTAATTAATTAACTACCTGAGAGATCTGTATTGTACATTTGCTTGTTTATGATACTTCAGTACAGAAGGTATTTCTAGTGTCAGGTACTATAGGACATATTTACATTATAATGGAATACCTGGATCTAGACCTTGGTGTCAGAGAGTCTACAGATAATGTAGGAGTGTTCCTGGAAGTCATTCCTTCCCCAAGAGGTCTAACAATAACTTCCCTTGCAAAAAGTGTCTGCACATCACAAGAAAATGTTCTACTAAACTGTACTTGACCTCTTGCCGGGATCCCCAAATATTTCTAGCCACTCCATTACCAGCTGACCCCAAACAAGTATGAGGTAAGAAGGCAAAGAGATAGTAGCTTTAACAAAAATTAAAGGTATAACATCTAACTTTACCAAATTTTACAAAAAAAAAACATAAGGCCATGTTAACATGTTGGGACCCTCCCACCAGTTTAGGAAGGGCTCTTGCAAGTGAGGATCCCTGGTGTTTCTACTGTATTAGCTTCGTGGGAACTGCCTTTGGTTAATCATAAATCTTCAAAACAGCATTGCAGGGTATGGAACATTTAAAGATGAAAAAACACAGAAGTCAAATTCTTATAACTATTATGAAATAGAATAAAAAACTGAACCTAATTTGGATCCTCTTTTTCTTAAAAGAAAAAAGAAAGGGATATTGACAACAGTGATTGATTAAGTCCCCTGACCTGCCAGTTTACTTTTTATATTACTGAGCTTTCACATAAATTCTGTGGTAGAAAAAAGGTCATATGGAAAAAGAAGGAGAAAGATAAGGAGAAAAGAAAAAACTCTGATTACCAGGACAATTTCTAGGTGATCTTCTGCAAAGTGAGAAATCTTTGTTTCTTCCTTATGAAGTTTGTGTGGTTATGCTTCTCAACTGGTTATTATTTCCCACCTTTATATTAAACTAATGAGGACTTGGCAATAACAGTTAAGTACAGTTGTTGCCTTAACAACACAATGATGATAATTGTGAAAAAAACTCAGAAGAGACAAAAAGAGTTTGCACTTGCTCAGCTGGATAGAGCCAAGAGATTTTAATGTACATCAAGAAGAAATTTGACTGTGATTAAGACCTGCTACAGAGATGGATTTTGACATACTCTGGCTGAGAGTTGAAAATGCTTCACCTTGTTCACTTTCTTTCCCAACTCATAAAAGCTTAAGCTGGGTGGAAACTTCTCTAGTTAGAGCTTGCTATTTTCAGTTCACCCTGTACTTTCTCAAAATTAATTTTGTCTTAAAATTAATTGAGACAACCATACCTCAGGCTGCCTTTTCATTGGAAATCAAGATTTCCAGAAAAATGTTCTCCATAGCTCTGTTTTTCTTCTATGTTTTCCATGAATCCAGTAACAAGTGCTTATTGAGCATCACCCATGCACTAGACACTATTCCCTGTACTGTATACACAGAGATGAGTAACACAGAACCTGTGTCCTTGAGGGATTGTCTTCTAGTAAATGTATTTACAGGGAGGAAGGGAGGAATAGGAGTAAATAAAATGATTCTCTTCTGGTAACGGATATCTTCCTTTAAATTAAAAAATTAATTAAAATACCTTTAATTAAATTTAATTAAATAAATTAATAAAATTTTAAATGTTTGATTACCATCCAGTTTTTCATTCTAACAATTGATTATTGTTACCTACTATTTCCTATTTGAACTTCTGTCTTCCCAAGTCTGTCTGTCTGAGGGGAAGGGTTGTGGTTCCATTTCTTCTGACTTCTGAATTTACTGCCTGTCTGGGCACTCCTCATAATAGTCCTGAGGTTCTGCTTTTTGTGCCTCTGAAATATTAGTAATTCTGAGGGTACTATGTCTCTCTATCTTGATCATTAAATTGGGAGAACTCATTCATTCATGTATGTTAATTTATATTCAACTTGCAGCACTGTCTGTGGTTAAAATCCTATGTTCATAATGTTTATTAATGTCTCTACTTGGACATTCCCAGTACACTTAAAACTCAGCGAAGGGAACTCATAAATGTCCCTCCTTCTCTGAGGTTATCTTTCCCAGTAAATCACATCTCTAACTCCCCTATGCCCCTCTGTTACTCACATTCAATCAATAAATCTTTGTGTTTCTACCTCCTAAAATACCTGCAACTCTGTTCATTTCTGTCCACCCACTGCCACCACCCCCATGGCCACTGAGCTGTAATATTGCAGTGCCCTCAAACTGCCCTCTCGCCCTCATGCCTGGCCTCCTCTAGTCCATTCTCTACCACAGCCAGAGATGGTTTCAAGGGCAAAACAGATCTTGTCATCCTGATTGATATACTTCAATTACTTCCTTTTGCCTCAGGGAAAAAAAATTATGTAACTGGCTTAATAAAGACCAGTAAACATGGCCTATTTGAAACCACTCCCATCCCAGTGCTCATGTTTCCTCATACGAGAATTGCTCAGCCTCTTTCCTCTAGTTGACAAACTCTTTGTCAAGGGTGGAAAAGTTGACAGTTGTGGTTTGGAGGCTTATCTGGCCCATGTTTGCTCTGCTAGCTTATACTGCCTTAGCTTTAAAGCCTTCTGAGAGACTAACTCAGGATCCACTTACTGGTACCTTCTTCTTCATGCCTTCATAGCTCATCCGTACAAGGGTGACCATCTATCTAGGCTTCCCAAGAATAGACCTGCTTACGGCTATTTTTCTAACATAACGCCTGTGTTCTGGCATAAAAAAACACCCTCATTTTTCTTAAAAGTGTTTCCATTTTAATGATAATTTATATGATCACACGTTTAGTCACAAAGCTTAACTTGTCTTATTGTGATTATAGTTTTCATTCAGGATTTTGTTTCTCACTAGAAATTAGGTCTAGGGTAGGAGGGATACTCAGTTGCTTTCTCTTTTGTCTCTCCAAACTGGAAAGTTGCAGGTGTATAGTAGTTACTCACTTATTTATACAGAGGACAAAGCTACTCCACTGTATCACCTCCAGGGAGTGTCCCGCCGTGACTTTGTGAGTGGTACCTCTTGTGGGTTCACTGCTTTCCCTGCTGGATGCAATTGCCGAGTCTTAAAATCGCCATGAAGAACAGTCCTGATCCACCCTGGTCCCAGTTTGGTGCTTGACTGGCTGCAGTGTTTGTAGGACTCCCGTGAACACCCTACACAGCTTCATCCAGCATCATTGTTATTGTATCTGTCAGTCTCCCTTCAGACCTTAAGTACATGCAGAGAAAAACCTGGGCTGCCTCGCTGACCCTGTTGTTCTGACTCTTACCTGCTACATAGTGCGTGCTTAATACATAAACATTTTTATTATTATTAAGACTTTTTAGAGTAGTTTTAGCTTTTCAATAAAATTGAGGGGAAGATATAGAGAGTTCCTACATATACCCTACTCCCACATACATAAACTTGTTATCAACATTCCCCACCAGAGTTCTGTATTTATTACAATTGGTGAACCTACATTACCATGTCATAATACCCAAAAGTCCTTAGTTTACAGTAGGGTTCACTCTTGGTATTGTACTTTTTATGGGTTTGGAGAAATGTATAGGCATGTATCTATTATTATGTTATCATACAGATCATCTTCCTTGCCCTAAAAATTCTCTGTGTTCCACCTATTTATCCTTCCCCCCATCCCCCACTCCCACCTCAAACCCCTAACAACCATTGATATTTTTGCTGTCTCCATTGTGTTGCATTTTCCAGAATGTGATATAGTTGGAATCATACAGCATGTAGCCTTCCAGATTTGGAAGTGGTATGCATGTCCTCACATGGAAGGTTATTAGAAGGAACAAAGACAGCTCTTTTCCATACTGGTAAAGAGAAAACAAGAAGGAAAGATTTTATATAGCAACAGGAGAAACTTACCTAAAGCATTAGAAAGATCTAGTTCCACCTGAAAATGGAAGGGTATGGAAAATGCTTTCCATAGGACTTTTATGAATAGAAAGAAATGTTCTGTCATGATATGATGCTTATTAAAAATGATGATACTTATATCCTTTAGTATATTACATCTAGGACTATTCCCCAAACTCAACATTACTCCTGGGTCAGGAAAAGAGAATTTAAGAGGTATTACCCACTTATTAAGTAATGAATATATTTCAGGTATTATCTTTGGCAGCTTATTCTTTCATATAATTTTTCTAATGACTCTAGGAAGTACATTTTACTGAACTTCAAATTAAATAGAGGTGGCAGAAGACATAGTAGGGTGGCAATAAAGGATGGTACATTGGTGTGCTCATGTGTGCATGTGTACATGCCAGTACGTGACTGTGTGTTCAACTGGAATAGTATGATTTTCAATCACTTGCAATTTTGCTTACACAGTACTTTCTCAGAGACTAGCGTGACTGTACTATATATATATATATATATATATATGCTACTTTGGATCCAGTATAATGAGGTATCAAGGACTCTTGCCCCCTTCTAGCTCTATCGCCACAAACGTTATTCATGTTGATTAGTCCCTCTGGCAATCAGACAAACTGTGATGCTCTCCTAGCTGCTTGGCTCCTTAGCATTGCTCACCTACTGGGGAGCCTGGTATGAGATTGCTCAACACTGCTGAGCTTTTTGCCCAACCACAGGACCCAGCATGGGACTTGCGCATGTGATTTGCAGTATGGGAGATGATGCACCTCAGCATCACCCAGGTCCTGCACTTTATCCCTCCTCCTCCCCATTGAAACAGTTCACCTACCAATCCTACATACGAGAGAGGGACAGGGAGCAGAGATAGATCTTCTGACCATTTATATATATATGGGCTACACAATATCAGGTTTCTTCTTTTCCACCCTGTTCTGTGGGATCAGCAGAGTTCCCCTTGAGACATGGGTAGTGATTTAGTGTAATAATTATCAGTGGACTCATTGCATGGACTTTGATTTCATATAAACCTGAAAATTGACTAGGGTCTATTGAGGACACAAAACAAGAAACACAAATCTCAGAGACTTAAAACACAAGCCTGTTTCTCGTGCATGCTACATGTTTCTCATGAGTCAACTGTGACCTGGATTCCCCTCTGTTTTTGTCTTCACCCTGGGCCCCAAGCCCAGGGAGCAGGCATGATGTTCTGGGAGTAATGGAAAAGAGAAGACTGTAGCAAAGACCACTCTGATGGTCAAGCTTTTACCTGTCACATTCAGATTTCCTAAGCCAGAGCAATTCCCATGGCCAAGCCATATTTCAGGTGGGAGGGGAAATAAAACTGTCTTATAAGAAAGGGAAGGAACTACCCTGTTGTTCAGATATTGGCTCTGCAAGTGTTTTGATATAAGGACATTTATTTAAACTCTCTATGAGGGTTTCCTCCACTGTGAAGTGGAAATAATTTAATCAGTAGCCACCACATGGGATTGCTGGCACGAGTAGATGGAACAGTGTGGAGGACTCACTTGGGACGTGTTGGTGCGGGAATGACCGCGGCACCACACCGAGAGAGGGCAGGCTCAGGAGGCGGACTGGTTCTGACCTGGGCTCCGCCACTCGCTGGAATCAGAAACTTAGAAATCCACTCAGCATCTTACCTTCAGCATATTCCTCTTAAACGATAATAAAAAGTCTTCATAAAATTTTTGAGAAGACTAAATGAGATCACGTGTTTTATTATTTATCATAGTGCCCAAAACAAAATAAGCACCCAATACATATCAAATAATGTTGCTATTAGTATTTGGATTAAAGGAAATAAATAGGATTTAGTGCCTTGGGCTGTGTCTATAACACAGTGTGAATAATTATAGAAAAATCATATTGGGATTATAAATTATTTGAGTTATCAGCTGTAGTAGTTTTTGCCATTTTGAAGTCATAGATCCAATTGAGACTCTGATGTGAGTGTGGACCCTTTCATCTTAAAGAAAACCTACAAAAGTCAAAACATTGCGTCTGTTTGAGGTTTCTTGTATCTCCTCAGACCATTTTTACTAACCCAGGGTCCCCATTTCACTTAGAATGGAAAAGCGCAGTGTCTTATCTTCCACTCTTCAACCTGGTTTTCTGATCACCGCTGTATTGTCTGCGTTCCTGGCTTCGGTTCTCTGAATGAGCCACTTTACTCTCTGATATCTTCACCCCTTTGGAAAATAATGAAATTAGGAAAGATACACAGGACTTTGACAAAAAATGCTAATTGACGAATCAACAGAAAAGCTTTTTGTCCTAGAAACAATGTGTTACTTTAAAAAAAAAATGTGTCACATCACGTATTATTTCCTCTAGAACCTTAAAGGCCATGTGCTCCCTACAAGGGGCACAGCATACATGATTGGCAAAAAAGTAACCCTGTGTTTAGATTTCTCTTGAATAGCAAGAAGCAGGATGGTTCCACCTGGACACATCTTTGTCCAAAATGCTATCCTGGTTGCAAACAGCTATGTCTTAATAGTTTATTGAATGATACCCTGCTAGAGACTTGCTTCCTTTAGCCCTCTAAGTCCTTACGAAAGATGAGGGAAAAGGCAGGCTCTCTATGGGATCAGGGGTATCCCCAGTACTCTGGTCAGACAGAGCAGCAGCGGGGACTGGAGACATTGCAAGTTCCTTCTCAGAGTCAGAACATGACCAGAGGCTGCAGGATAGGTCAAAAGTGACTGTGGGGGATGTGGGAGCTTTATAAAAATTCTACACAACCTGAGAACATGCCCAAACAGCAGTTATCCGGGGTTAAGAACTTCATACCTTAGAGACAGAGGCTGCCCTGTGATGACTTGTCACAAAGCAGCACCAGCACTTGCCTTTCTGTGTTGTCCCCTCCATAGGAGTTCATGTCAAGTGGACATGGGCCAAGACCCTTTGGAAATAGACAAAGGTGACAAAGAATTCTGACTCTACTCCTTACAAATTGTATGACTTTGCATGTGATGCTTCCCCCTCTGAACATTGCTTTCTTCTCATGTAAAATGAGCATAATAAACCATGAGGATATTTGAGGGTCAGAAATAATGCATTAACAAGGGGACATAGTAGAATCTCAGTAAATCAGAGCTGTTTTCATTAACACTCTAACATGACCTTGTTAGAGTAACTTGGAGAATAAATTGAGGTAAAAATCTGTGCATTTGTCTTACTTGGAACCAGCTCGTATGCTATCTCTCTGAACATTCTCAAAGCCTCATATTCTTGCCAGCAATGAGTCCTTCCCTTGTCTTTGCTTTCATACTACTGCTTTGCACATACTTATATTTATGGGACACAATTCTATTAAATCCTACCAATGCCAGATATGAGGCTCCAGAATAAACCCTGCTCCCGAGGAGTTAGGAGTCTAGGAGTAGATAGAAGGAGCTCAGAGAGAAGGAACTTCAGTAGTAACAGAAGTGCATGTTCACTCAACAGCCCAGGAAAACCTGCCTTATTACTTTCATTTAGTAATGAAGGTCTTTAGGCTACAGATGGTTCAGCAGTTTTCCAGAGAACACACTGACAATAAACTGGTGAATCAGAACTCAAACTCAGGTCTTTGTGAGTACAGAATCCATGTGATTTCCATAAGGGTGGTCTGTTCCGCCTGCTAAGCCCTGATTCATCTGCATCCTTCAAGAGGCACGTCAGATGTGTGACACTCTTCTCCTCACACATTCCTCCTTTTTATTGCTTACCGTGACTTATACTTACTGAGTATTTACCATGTTCAAAGCTCTTTTCTAAATGCTTTCATGTTGTATCCATTTCCTGTTATTATTGTAACTACCACAGAACTAAGGCCTTAAAACAACACAGATTTCTTATCTCATGCTCTGGAGATCAGAAGTCTAAAATAGGTCTTCTAGGGGTAGAATCTAGGTATCAGAAGGATTCCATTCCTTCTTGGTACTCTAGGAGAGAATCCATCCCCTTTTCTATCCTGAAAAGCTGTCTGCATTCTATGGATTATGGTCTCTTGGTCCATCTTCAAGGCTAGGGCTGTAGCATCTCTCTCTCTCTCTCCAGCCTCTGTTTCCATCATCTCACATCCTCTGACTCCCGCATCTCTGCCTCCCTCTTATAATGACCCTTGTGACATATCCACAGATTCTGGGAATTAGATGTGGACATCTTTTGGGGGAGCACTGTTCCATCCAACACATATGCATTGCCTCATACCAGTCCTCACAAGTGCCCCCGCAATTAGATATGCTTCTGTTCCCCATTGTACCTCTAAGGAGACTGAGACATAGAGATATCAGTAAATGTTCTAAGGTTATCTAGACATTAATATACAGAGCAGTCCATGCTGGTTACTCTGATTCTAAAGCCTGGATTCTTAATAACTAGGTCTTACTGTTTTGCAGTTAGCGCTCCATGTTTGCTTTTTTACCAGACTCCACGCTTCATAAGGAGAGAGGCCAAGCCTTATTCAAATGCCCTGTGATGAGGATACATTTTTTATTCAGTGGACAAGGTAGGGAAAAAAAATGGAAAGCAAAAAGAGGTGAGAAACAAACACAAAGTAAAAACCAAACAAAATTCTGTGATTTCAGTTTGTTTTAGAAAAGGACGATGAGCCAGAAACTTTCACAGAAATCAGACCAGATGAAAATCTGCCCATTGACTGCCTCAGCAACTTTCCACGCACATTGCGGCTTATCATGGTCAAACGAACCAAAAAGACATGGATCAATAATACTTGAGTCTCAGAAGGAACCACACAAAAACTTCTTAGGAACTCCGTCTTGGCTTATGTTCAGCCAAGGGAGATGGGCAGACAGCTCCCCCATCTGCCTGCAGGAAGGAACATAACACATCACCCAGCCCAGCTCCCCTGAGTGCTGCAGCTGCCCACGCCCCCGTTTCTCAGTTATCACGGCCTTTTCACATCGTTTTATAGAATTTTCTTTCAAGGGCACATATGCCTTTCTAAGTTCTTGGATGTGAAATCTCTTTTAATAGGTGTTTTTAACATCTTTCCTTTGCCTGTGCATTGCCATGATAAGAAAGTATAATAACCCCCGGTCCCTGACCTTTGCTGACTTTCATTTATTTGTACCACCCTCCCTTCTTTAAAATCCAAATAACATCCAATAAGAAAGTTAAATGTGTAAAATATTTACAGATTCTTTTGTTGAAACAGGGAAAGGAGGCCTAAAATCTGCTGTATTCTCTTTAACTCCTACTACAAAGCGGCTACTCCTTCAACTATACACAGTCTGTCTTTGAAAACTTGTCATGAATTTTTGTTTTTCCAGGGAGTTAGTTTGAGAACCATGATAGGAATCCAACAGAAATCTGATTTTACCACTTTGTTATTGATTTTGCTCAGCTCTTGTATTCGCAGCAGTAATTCAGGTGACCAGTTCTGGAAGAAAACTCAGAACAAAATTCAGGCATTCTACATCCTGGCTGCTCCTCTGTATAATTCCAGCACCCCCTAATCTCTGCTTGTTTTGCATGCTTCCCCAGCTCTCAGGCCACTATGTATGCCTTTCATGGTTTCAAGGGCTACTGCATACAGTTAAGTACAGAAGATGCGTTTCCACTGTTTACTGTCTGAACTGGGGACTTTTACACGTGTGGGCAGTTCTACTCCTTCTTCTCTGGCAGCTTCATCAAGTTGCTAACTGTTTTATTTGGGAGGTGCTTACAACTAAAACACATCAGTGAGTGACACAGATGGCTCTGATTCCATGAAGGTTTAGGGGAATCGTACTAAATGGCAATGTATATCTATGGATGAGTTCAGTAATGTTCTTTCAGGCCTGAAACTGGGAGTGAGGCACTTTCTCCTTTTCCTTCACTCGAGGCCACTTACCTGGATCACACTGAGAGACTCTAGCAAGCTCTGGCTTCTCTGGATTATTCATCAGATGGGAGACTTAGAGGCTGAATTTTTTAAACTGATTGATTTATTTGAACTTCTCTGGATGGAAGGAACATCAAGGGTTCCTATGTGATGCTTTCTGCACTGACATTAGGTTCTGGCCAAACAAAACATGGTGAGTGCGGGGTGCTTCAGACTGCAGTAGAGAACAGGTCTTGGCCTGTCTCTGGCTGTAGGGAGTTCAAGAAAACAAAGGGGAATGGTAAAATGATTTTAATTCAAGCAGTTGCTATCTTACCATTTAATAGAGCCTCTGAAAAACTCCTAAAAATATAATATAAGCTGATTTTCAGTGTATTAATTAATTCTACATACACTGTCTGCTAGATAATAAGCATTCTGCTAGCACTGCAGAGATCAAAAGTCAAAAAAAAGAAACTCACTTCCTTAAGATATTACAGTTCCATGAAGGAGATAAAGTATAAGCCTGAATAATTGGAAATCTAATGAAATACAGAGTCATCATTTTTTAAACAACGCAGAGAAATATAGGAAATCATTCTCAAAATATAGAAACCAAATCTCACACTACTTGAATGATTTGTTTAAGTTCTTGTAGGTCATTTGTGCATCAGTGGTGTTGTCAGAGGCTAAATTTCAAATCTCAAATACATGTTCCTTTTGTTATTCAACTATATTAACCTGGGTTCTTTTGGGTGCAAGTATCACAGACTCAGGTCAAACAAATGTAACATGAAATGGATAAATAGCTGATGCAAGTGAAACAAAAGTCACAAACAGCTTCAGGCATGGTTTGATCTAGGTCTACAAACAGTATAATTTGGACACCATATCTTCATTCTTGGGCAAGATCTTTTCAAATTGCTGGCAAAGTGTACCAAAGAAGATTCTAGGAGTAATGTCCTTCTTACAATAAACGTTCAGAGAAACAGAAAAAGAATGATTTGTTTTTATAGTGCCAACAACTTTCCAGGAATGGTTGTGAATTGGCCCAGCTAAGGCTATGTGACCAATTTCATATTCAGCCTAATGTAGATTACATGTGTACCCTTATGATGGAGTTGAGGAGCAATCAACTGAAAGTCTTACAGGGAGTGGAAAGGAGTTGGTACAATTCTCAGGAGGAAAAAGAACTAAGAAGAATTTAACAAGCCTCTGTTTAAAACACATGCACAAAGTATCAACACTCACAGATAAATGTTTACGTTGACTAATCATTGACCCAAAAGGAACTTGAGTCCATTTACATCAACTCCTTTGCTTAATAGATGAGGCTGCTGATGACCAGATGGGGAGATGGACTTGTCTGAGATGTTGGCTCTGTCTAGTTGCTAAATGTTACCACAGTTTAGGTCTTCAGAAGTGTTTCATTATATCTCACATTTCCTTAGGTATCATTGTCATTATTTGTCCAAAGAATATCATAGGATATCTGAAATACAAGGTAATGCTCATGTTTAAGTAGCAAAACCTGTTTTTGCTTCCTTCCTATACTTATTTGCTTTCAGTCTGATGGTTCTACACACTAAATGTCCAAACTGAAAAGAGAATAAAATTTTACAATTCCCCTTCAAATTAATCTATTTCATAATTTTATCTTGAAATAACCTCATTTCTGCCACTACTGGGGACTGAAACTAAATTATGTATATGTATATGTCTTTAGTCACTGAAGTCACAAAAGAAAATTATTTTCTAACCTTTGAGAAATTCTTCCAATGAGTAGCAATTATCTTTTTACTTGTTTGATTTCACTTTAGAGGAAAGTGATAGCTCTTGCAAACTATTAGAGCCAGTTGGAAATTTCTGATTCTGAAGCAAGGCTGTGAGCAGGAATTTCGTTCACACCTGCATTTATCAGGACTACCGTTTGCCCTGTTCCCTGGCTATCCTTCCCCCTGGTCAAAAGAGCTGTCTTTTTTTCATACATTGCTTTTCGGTCTATTATTTCTGCCTCTGATTGACAAGGCTCAAACCCCAATGCTTCAAACCCTAATAGGAATGACATCTCACATGTTTGTTGCATTTCACATGTAACATATATTAACTTGCTTAATTTATCCACCAAGCATATGAATTATATTCTATTATTATGTCCCATGTTATAGATGTGGAATTGCAGCAAATAGAGTTGAATAACTTGTGCAAAATCACATAGCTAGTAAGTGACAGAGTTAGGATTAAACCTGAAAAGCAATGTCCATACCCATAACTACTAGGATACACTATTCCAAATGGCCGTAAGATTGCATCTGAGAAATGCAGTTAGAAGCAAGAATTTCTTGCTTTTGGACAGTGTTTCTTACTCTACAAAGTTTTCATTATCTGCTGCCTCTGTTAGGGGAGTGAGTCCTTGAGTAAGGAGAACAATAAAGTGGTTAAAATCCTGACTCTGTAGTCAGACATGCCTGCATGAGCACCCCACCCTTGTGGTTACTCAGAGAGATTTGGAGTAATTGAGGCTTCACTTCTGAAAAATACCAATGATCCAAATACTAATAAAACTAGCGGAAATCTCCATTGTCAGACTTTGTGAATGCAATTTCCCTTCCCCTTTGGGAAAATTTCTCATTGGGTGTCATATTGTTGGGACATAAGCAGCAATTACAAACTGCTCACAAAGGCTAATGCTCTCCAGTTCAGTTATGATGCCATATCTGATACTTGTGACATTGAAAGGTAGCTGTTAATGTCCCCATTATACTGATGAGTAAACAAAGACTAGAGAATCTAAGTGATATACTGAAATCTTTGGTTTTGATCAATTCACATTTCCACAGTTGCTTTCCTGGAGTTACATGTGAGTCACTTACAGTGATATCTTATAACACCTCAAGGGGTGAGTGGGAAGCATCCCTGACTTCTCCAGAAAGGGTTAGATGCTTGATGCTGATACATGTACTAGGTAATTATTTAGATTAAGTGTTGCGACTAGTGTAATTATTTATCTGCTTGTCCTTATAACAATTAAAATGTAAATTTATAAGGACATGGCTATTTCTTATGCATTTCTTATCAACAGCAAACCACAAAATGTGCAGCCTACAATGCATATTTTTTAATTCACTAATCATTACTTATTTTGTCTATCATGCAATAGTATTTTAAACTGTAAAAGTACCTTTAAACTGAGGTAATGTAGTAGGTAACCAGATTTTATCAGTAGTATACAGACAAGTTACTAGAACTCAATGGTCTTGCATAACTGAAACTTTATACCTAGGTATTATCCTAAGTATCAGATTTAGCATCATAAAGCATTTAATAAAGTGGCATAAACTACATGTTCAGTAAAGACCAGCACTAAAAGTCTTAATAAATTTGTTTAAAGTATCAAAAATCATATATTTGGCATGTTAGAGAGGTGGTACTTCAGAAAATTAATCTGGCATCCCATTTTTCTATATTTGTTATTAACTTGTAGATTTTAAAGATTGATATATCTATCTTTTAGGTATTAGGCCATTCCATAAAGATGAAATATTTTTTTATTTAGAATTCAAAATGTTTGATTAATGGCAGACCTTTGGTTCTCCTTTCTTCAAAAACTTCTATAAAATTATAGTAAAACTCAATTGAAAAAAATAGTATTTCATAGGTCCATTGTAATGTGGGAGGAGCTAATAACATACAAAAAGTTGTAGCAAATTTTACAAAGGTAAAGAAAGGTGGAGAGAAGGTTATAACAAGAGACTTCATAGGGTATTCTCCTAAAATATGAAGCAATTTTCCCTGAAAACAGGTCAGAGAATACACTAAGTACCCTGGGATGTGAAGCAGTTTTGAAACATGGTGAGAAGTGAGGTGAGGCATAGTGATTATCAGTTGTGATGCTCTATACAGATTGCTTAAACCCCCAGGTTCCCAGACCCACTCTTCATAGCCAACACGCAGTTAGCAATTTCACACTCTATCCTCAGGAATGGTATTGGAGATGCTTTTCTCAGAAAAATGAAATGACACAGTGAAAAAATGCTAAGATGCTGATATTTGAGGATTCACAAAGAAAGAGGACCTAGTAGTCTGATCTTTTATTTAAACTACCAGGGGAAAAGACCTGCCTTACCTTATGGTGTCCCAGCACCAAGTGCTTTGTCTCTACCAGGGTCCAGTAACACACTAAGAGCTGTTGCTAAAATGCCATAAAGTTATTTTGCTGTTGATAGAATGGCCTCCCTCCAGAATCCCAGGGACCTGCCTGTCATTGCTTTCCTGGTATTTGCTGTAAGTTCCATGCTGTATCTTACCCCACTGTTGACATCTCACCTCCATAATGTCAGCTTCATTCTGTTCATTAGAAGCAAGTCTCTAAGTCTCTATTTCATCAGAAACAGTAAAGATAAATTGCACACACTCAACTGCAAACTTCTAAGTGTTCTGTATGTGTCAGAATTCAATTTGCCTATTAGAACAACTTCAGGGGAGGGAGTAGTGTCTGCCTTTGGAGGGTAGGAGTGTCAAAGAGCTGTGGATACATTTTAAACCCACCACACACACTCAAATGGAAAATCTAAAGTGATGCTTCAGATCTCTGAACTTGTGGTCCAGGAATCGCCACTGCAAAGATCATCATTAGGAGATACTCTACCTTACACTATGTCAATTTACCTTGGTTTTTGTTTGCTGTGGAAAACAACAGAAAGAATTGATTGAAAAGTACCTATCAAGGGTTCATAGGCCTTTCACTTACCCTAACAGCTTGTATACCAAAAGAAATCTGTTGCTATTCTCTCTGTACATTTGTGGTTTTAGATCCTAGATTCACTATCTCAGATTCTGTCTATGTAATTTAAGGGAAAGTAAAATAATATGAAGAGAAATGTGAACTCTTAAGCCTTAAGTCTTATTCAGTAACTGATACACTGTATGAGGCAAGTTATTTTAATTGTATACTGCAGAAGTAATATGTATCAAAATGGATAGAAAAAACTCACTTAAATTGTTCAGTAATAAAATCTATAGCAAGGAGCAGAGCCAAGATGGCGGCGTGAGTAGAGCAGCGGAAATCTCCCAAAACCACATATATTTTTGAAAATACAACAAATACAACTCACCCCTAAAAGAGAGACCAGAAGACACAGGACAACAGCCAGGCTACATCCACACCTGCGAGAACCCAGCTCCTTGAGAAAGGGCTAAGATACAAGCCCCAGCCCGGCGGGACCCAAGCACCGCTCACCCCAGCTCTGGGCGGGAGGAGAAGAGTCAGAGCGGGGAGCCTAGGACTGCTAAACAGCCAGCCCAAGCCATCTCCACTGGGAGCACAGACACAGTGCCTGCGTGGGGTGCTGGATACTAGGGAAACAGCACAGTAAAACCTGTGTGTGGGTGCCTGCAGCCAGCGCCCAGGGAACAAAGAAAAGTGAGTGCTTTTTGAAAGACTTAAAGGGACAGGGACCCCACAGCTGGATGGGAGTGTCCTGGGACACTTAGCCCAGCACCTGGGAATCCAGGGGAACTCTGGGCACCCTAACCCCCTGTGCAGCAGGACAGATCAAAGGCCCCTCATGGAGACAAACAGCCTCCCAGCCATTTCCCCTCTGACATGGCTCTGCCATATCGGAGCAGCAGCCTGAGGCAGGCCACGCCCACAGCAACTGCAGAGCTAAACTATATAGTGGCCAAGGAAGAATCAGAGGACCAGTCTGCATGCAGCTGCCCAGCACAAGCCACTAGACGTCGCTGTTCTCCCAGGAGAAGAATGCCACAAACCAACAAGAAGGGACGTTCTCCCAGCCATCACTCGCCCCAGCTCCACAAACTATTCCTATCGCCATGAAAAGGCAAAATCTGAGACAGACAAAAATCACAGAGACAACACCTGAGAAGGAGATAGACCTAACCAGTCTCCCTGAAAAAGAATTTGAAATAAAAATCATAAACATGCTGACAGAGATGCAGAGAAATAAGCAAGAGCTACGGGATCAAGTCCGGAGGGAGATTACAGAAGTCCAGAGGGACATTACAGAAGTAAAACAAAATGGAAGGATTTATAAGCAGAGTGGATAAGATGCAAGAGGCCATTGATGGAATAGAAACCAGAGAAAAGGAATGCATAGAAACTGACACAGAGAAACAGTGAGAAAAAAAAGGTCACCTACAAAGGAAAACACATCAGGCTATCTTCAGACTTCTCAACAGAAACTTTATAGGTCAGAAGAAAATGGCATGATATATTTGATGCAATGAAACAGAAGGGCCTTGAACCAAGGGCACTGTATACAGCACAATTATCATTTAAATATGAAGGAGGGATTAAACAATTCCCAGACAAGCAAAAGTAATTTGCCTCCCACAAACCACCTCTACAGGGTATTTTAGAGGGACTGCTCTAGATGGGAGCACTCCTAAAAAGAGCACAGAACAAAACAACCAACATATGAAGAATGGAGGAGGAGGATTAAAAAGGGAGAAAAATAATCATCACACTGTGTTTATAATAGCTCAATAAGTGAGTTAACTTAGACAGGAAGGTAGTAAAAAAGCTAACCTTGAACCTTTGGTAACCATGAATCTAAAGCCTGAAATGGCAATAAGTACATATCTTTCAATAATCACCCTAAATGTAAATGGACTGAATGCACAAATCAAAAGACACAGAGTAATAGAATGGATAAAAAAGCAAGACCCATCAATATGCTACTTACAAGAGACTCACCTCAAACCCAAAGACATGCACAGGTTAAAAGTCAAGGGACGGAAAAAGATATTTCATGCAAACAACAGAGAGAAAAAAGCAGGTGTTACAATACTAGCATCAGACAAAATAGACTTCAAAACAAAGAAAGTAACAAGAGATAAAGAAGGATACCACATAATGATAAAGGAAAGGGCTCAGTCCAACAAGAGGATATAACCATTATAAACATATATGCACCCAATACAGGAGCTCCAATATATGTGAAACAAATACTAACAGAATTAAAGGAGGAAATAGAATGCAATGCATTCATTCTGGGAGACTTCAACACACCACTCACCCCAAAGGACAGATCTACCAGACAGAAAATGAGTAAGGACACAGAGGCACTGAACAACACACTAGAACAGATGGACCTAATAGACATCTATAGAACTCTACATCCAAAAGCAACAGGATATACATTCTTCTCAAGTGCACATGGAACATTCTCCAGAATAGAACACATACAAGGCCACAAAAAGAACCTCAGTAAATTCCAAAAGATTGAAATCCTACCAACCTACTTTTCAGACCACAAAGGTATAAAACTAGAAATAAACTGTACAAAGAAAGCAAAAAGGCTCACAAGCACATGGAGGCTTAACAACATGCTCCTAAATAATCAGTGGATCAATGACCAAATTAAAATGGAGATCCAGCAATATATGGAAACAAATGACAACAACAACACAAAGCCCCTACTTCTGTGGGACACAGCAAAAGCAGTCTTAAGGGGAAAGTATATAGCAATCCAGGCATATTTAAAGAAGGAAGAACAATCCCAAATGAATAGTCTGTCACAATTATCAAAATTGGAAAAAGAAGAACAAATGAGGCCTAAGGTCAGCAGAAGGAGGGACATAATAAAGATCAGAGAAGAAATAAATAAAATTGAGAAGAATAAAACAATAGAAAAAATCAATAAAACCAAGAGCTGGTTCTTTGAGAAAATAAACAAAATAGATAAGCCTCTATCCAGACTTATTAAGAGAAAAAGAGAGTCAACACATATCAACAGAATTAGAAATGAGAAAGGAAAAATCACGACAGACCCCACAGAAATACAAAGAATTATTAGAGAATACTATGAAAACCTATATACTAACTAGCTGGAAAACCTAGGAGAAATGGACTTCTTAGAAAAGTACAACCTTCCAAGACTGACTCAGAAAGAAACAGAAAATCTAAACAGACCAATTGCCACCAATGAAATTGAATTGGTAATCAAAAAACTAGCCAAGAACAAAACCCCGGGGCCAGATGGATTCAGCTAGGAATTTTATCAGACATACAGAGAAGACATAACACTCATTCTCCTTAAAGTTTTTCAAAAAATGGAAGAGGAGGGAATATTCCCAAACTCATTCTATGAAGCCAACATCACCCTAATACCAAAACCAGGCAAAGACCCCACCAAAAAAGAAAACTACAGACCAATATCCCTTATGAACGTAGATGCAAAAATACTCAACAAAACATTAGCAAACCGAATTCAGAAGTACATCAAGAGAATCATACACCATGACCAACTGGGATTCATCCTAGGGATGCAAGGATGGTACAACATTCGAGAAACCATCAACATCATCCACCACATCAACAAAAAGAAGGACAAAAACCACATGATCATCTCCATAGATGCTGAAAAAACGTTCAACAAAATTCAGCATCCATTCATGATAAAAACTCTCAACAAAATGGGCATAGTGGGCAAATACCTCAACATAATAAAGACCATATATGATTAACCCACAGCTAACATCATACTGAACAGCTAAAGGCTGAAAGCTTTTCCTCTGAGATCGGGAACAAGACAGGGATGCCCACCCTCCCCACTGTTATTCAACATAGTACTGGAGGTCCTAGCCACAGCAATTAGACAAAACAAAGAAATACAAGGAATCCAGATTGGTAAAGAAGAAGTCAAACTTTCACTATTTGCAGATGACATAATACTATACATAAAAAACCCTAAGGACTCCACTGCAAAACTACGAGAACTAATATTGGAATTCAACAAAGTTGCAGGATACAAAATTAACACACAGAAATCTGTGGCTTTCCTATACACCAACAATGAACTAATAGAAAGAGAAATCAGGAAAACAATTCCATTCATAATAGCAACAAAAAGAATAAAATATCTAGTAATAAACTTAACCAGGGAAGTGAAAGACCTATACCCTGAAAACTATAAGACACTCTTAAGAGAAATTAAAGAGGACAGTAACAAATGTAAACTCATCCCATGCTCCTGGCTAGGAAGAATTAATATCGTCAAAATGGCCATCCGGCCCAAAGAAATATACAGATTTGACGCAATCCCTATCAAATTACCAACAGCATTCTTCAATGAACTGGAACAAATTGTTCAAAAATTCATATGGAAACACCAAAGACCCTGAATAGCCAAAGCAATCCTGAGAAGGAAGAATAAAGTGGGGGAGATCTCACTCCCCAACTCCAAGCTCTACTACAAAGCCACAGTAATCAAGACAGTTTGGTATTGGCACAAGAACAGAGCCACAGACCAATGGAACAGAATAGAGACTCCAAACATTAACCCAAACATATATGGCCAATTTATATACAATAAAGGAGCCATGGACATACAATGGGGAAATGACAGTCTCTTCAACAGATGGTGCTGGCAAAGCTGGACAGCTTCATATAAGAGAATGAAACTGGATCACTGTCTCACCCCATACACAAAAGTAAATTCAAAATGGATCAAAGACCTGAATGTAAGTCATGAAACCATAAAACTCTTAGAAAAAAACATAGGCAAAAATCTCATAGACATAAACATGAGTGACTTCTTCATGAACATATCTCCCCGGGCAAGGGAAACAAAAGCAAAAATGAACAAGTGGGACTATATCAAGCTAAAGAGCTTCTGAACAGCAAAGGACACCATCAATAGAACAAAAAGGTATCCTACAGTATGGGGAAATATATTCATAAATGACAGATCTGATAAAGGATTGACATCCAAAATATACAAAGAGCTCACACACCTCAACAAACAGAAAGCACATGACCCAATTAAAAAATGGGCAGAGGACCTGAAAAGACAGTTCTCTAAAGAAGAAACTCAGATGGCCAACAGACACATGAAAAGATGCTCCACATCGCTTGTCATCAGAGAAATGCAAATTAAAACCACAATGATATATCACCTCACACCAGTAAGGATCACCATCATTGAAAAGGCAAGCAACAACAAATGTTGGCGAGGTTGTGAAGAAAGGGGAACCCTCCTACACTGCTGGTGGGAATGTAAATTAGTTCAACCATTGTGGAAAACAGTATGGAGGATCCTCAAAATGCTCAAAAAAGACTTACCATTTGACCCAGGAATTCCACTTCTAGGAATTTACCCTAAGAATGCAGCACTCCAGGTTGAAAAAGACAGATGCACCCCTATGTTTATCGCTGCACTATTTACAATAGCCAAGAAATGGAAGCAACCTAAGTGTCCATCAGTAGATGAATGGATAAAGAAGATGTGGGACATATACACAATGGAATATTACTCACTCATAAGAAAAAAACATTTCCTGCCATTTGCAACAACATGGATGGAGCTGGAGGATATTATGCTCAGTGAAATAAACCAGATGGAGAAAGACAAGTACCAAATGATTTCACTCATATGTGGAGTATAAGAACAAAGGAAAACTGAAGGAACAAAACAGCAGCAGAACCACAGAACCCAAGAATGAACTAACAGTTATCAAAGGGAAAGGGACTGGGGATGATGGGTGGGAAGGGAGGGACAAGGGTGGGGAAAAAGAAAGGGAAAAAAAATCATAGGGATAAAGGAAAATAGTACCAGCTGTGCTAAAGGATGTATTTATTATCTTATCTGTGGTCATTATTTCACAATCTTTGTATAAGTATATCTATAATTCATATGTATGTCTCTATATAAGTTGTACACATTAAACACGTATATTTTATTTGCAAATATATATATATAAATCTATAGCAAATATTGAACATTTAAAAATTCATTGGTGAAAGGATCCTCAGAAGTTTTAATATTTTAATTGCACTTTGAATTTTCGTGAACGCAATATAGATCCCAAATTTCACAAAATGTATTTGATTCTGGAACCTTATTTTGGTAGAACACTTATTTTAAAAGTTTGAGAAACTCTGTTTGGATTTTGAGATACTCCTGAATGTAAAAAAAATTTACAGTCCGGTTTATCAGTCTAACTTCACATGAATGCCTTTTGCCGGCTTTCCCTGTGCACATACCCGTGGCTCTCATTACCAGAGTTGTGGAACTCAGCTTTTCAGCTATTCTAATTGTGGCTCATCCCTGGAGATATTTTAATGTGCAACTCATAACTTACAGTTTTCAATAAATGGTTCATGAATTGACGTTTTTCAGGATATCCCATAACATTATTGCAAAATAGCCTCATTTCAGATAGTTCAGAGTTCTATAAATGAGCATGCAGAATAAAAGGAGTGGAAAGAAACCTGTAATTGGAGTTCGAAGACATAAGTTTGAGATCCATCTCTGCTCTTCATTCGTTTGTGATTGCTTGATTTAACTTTCTTAGCCTAATTTTTTTTTCTGGAAAATGGGCTCATTTATCTCTAGCCTGTCTATTTCATCAGAGGCCATGGAGATAATGCAAAAAAATGGTGAAGGGCTCAGTGTTCTGTAAATGTCCAAAGTTAACTGATGCCTGTGGGATAAAGCATTGAACAGTGTTTTTGCAGCCAGGCAGCATTATTAATAGAACAAGATGTGAAACACAGCTTATAAGTGGATACAGAACCTCACTTCCCATATGGACCAGACGTCCATGGTGAACAATTTCTTAAGCAATGCCTCTGGCTTGAAGTATTGAATGATGTATCGGTGGATTTTGTGAATTAAGCCTAGAATTAAATTTCTTCCACTGGGTTTAAAGGCAAGGCAGAATTTGGTATTAGGTTTTGTTTGGATCAAGGGATAATGAATATCTCTCTAGAGAGCATTAAAGAAATCACACACAATTCATAATTGTCAATCTTACCTGGATGCCTGTCTTTCAGATATGTCATCTAGGAGAGAAGGGGAACAGGCGCTGTATATATTTTCTGATATTTTTTTTCAGATGACATCTGAAGCAAGAAAGATTTCTTGGTGAAAACATATCTAGAGAGAAATAGAGAGAAATAGGTATGGTTATAGAAAAATTCTGACAAAAAAAGGAATTAAGGATTCTCAAAAAAATATAGTAATGATCTGGAGTTAGAAAAACCTAAATTTGAATCTGAAATCTACTTCTTATTGGCACTATGATCTTGGATAAATTATCTAACTTATTGAATCTGTTTCCTTGGGTGTAAATTTGCCTAAAATAATATTAACCGTTCACAGGTTTATTGTGAAATTTAAATTAAATAATATACATGAATTCTCTGGCACCACATCTAACACAAGGAAAACCTGAAGCTACTTTTAGTAATTATTAGTGGTGGCAGTATTTGTGGTATTGTGTGCACTAGTGATGAAAACAGTATCCTTTGCCTTCAAGGAATTTTCAGAGTAGGGGATGCTAGGGTGGGAGAACAGATCATCAAATGTATCACAAGGTGTGATGTGGTGCGTTACACAAGTAAGGCACTATGGTGTGGTGGATGAGGGAAATGGATTCTGAGTGGAGGATCAGAGAACCTCTTAGTGAAGATAACATTGCAGGTGGACATCAAAGGAAGAAAACTTCAGCCAGTGTCTGTGAATTAGCCTAATTTTCAATGTAATATTTTGTAAAGACCAAAAAATGTGGGTTCAGATACACCTGAATACCCTTGGGAAGTACTTGTTTTCATTCATTCTACAGATACTTATTGAGTCAAGCACTGTGGTAACCACAGGTATACGCAAATGAAGAAGATGTGATTCATGACCTACCAGGGGTCACAGCCTAGGGAAGGAAATGGTCAATATTCACAACAGGGTAAGAGTAGGGGGAACATATGATTAATCATCCAAACTAGGTTCTTTTGAGTATGTAAATCGGTTACTATCAATAATTTTACCAGGACAAAATAGCAAATACCAAGTTGTAGGTTAAGAGAGCGTCTTGGGCTGACTACGTGTCCAAACCTTGGAGAAATTTTTGACTCCCTTCTCTTTCTTTTATCCTATATCCAATCAAAGGGACACTACCACATACAGATCTACAGATAGATCAATAGATAAATATACATAGAATGGTATTTATGTATACTTATAGTTTGAATGTCATAAAATTTTATAAATTGATGATGTAATATAGGTAGTCATATCTTTTCATTTAAAATGTTTTAAACTTGTGTTTAATGAATTTTTTTCTTAAAATGCTAAAATGCAAATATAATTATAGGAAGTTTGTTAAGTACAGGATGATTTATTTTTCTAGCAGATGATTTCTTTATTTGAGTTCCTAATAAAAACAAAGGAAACTCAATGTGTTATAGAGGATGGCAGTTTTAATTAGGGACAGGAGGAGAAGGAGAATAATATTTCATTTATGTAACATTTTGATGCATAAAATAAGATTTTAAGTATATTTTTAGTGCATTATTCAAACATCAGCATAAACTGCTAGGCAATGATAAAGTCATAAGCAAACTCCAGCCCCTGTAGTCTGTGTTATTATACATTCCTTCAAAATTTTTTAGCTCAATTTAACTTATCATACTTTATATTTCAGTTGAGAGTCCTAGTTATTTATGCTCTTTTTATTTGCATTTTCCTGCTTATATAATTGTACTGCAAAGTGTAGAATTTGGGGATGAACAGAATGTAACAGCTCTTTCTGAATGATTATCTTATAGATAGTTTGTGCATATACCGTTGGGGTTGTCATAATGGAAGACATCTCTGTGTCCTCTTTGGAAATCCTCTTGGCATTGTTTTATGAGCTATAAAGAAAAGCAGAGTCTCTTTTGTTTTATTCATATATTATTTTGACTCCAACTGATAAACTTCACCTTAATCACCTGATTGGCATCCAAATGATTTGCAAAGAACTTGAGAATCTAAGGTTGCTGAAGCAGAAAAAATCATCTCTTGGTGTGGGGCAGCTACATATCACGGTATGAATTGTGCCCCTTGAGACTCATCTTCTATTAGGGAGTCTCTCTCTTTTGTTCTAGATTCCCTCTTTGCTGCCTTCCATGGGGTACTATGTAGTAGGACAGTGTTTTTCTTTAAAGACTCTGACCATATGGGTATACCATTATTTTTAGTTACTTAATAATACATGAATGAATGATAAGGCCCTGAAGTAAGAAATCATCATTGGAGATGGAGAAAAATAGATTTTTAAGATGTAAAGAGTAGGATCCATAGGAGTTGATAAAGATTATGTGTATAAATTCCAGATGTCCATAATATGAAGCTAGACAGAGGTGGGCAAACAATGTTTGAGGAAGAAAAAATGTTGAATCCAATTTTGTGTTACATTGTACAATTTTCATAAAACCTGTGTAGGGATGTTTGGGACCTGATAGTCCCAGCATATTACATTTTAGCAGATATGATATGAAAATCACTTAATCATGTCTTCCTCAAGTAAACCAGGATTTTCCAGCTAATGTCTTTTTCAAAGGGGGCCTCACATGAATTACTCGCCAGATATTTGGTTTTGACTGTTACTGAGAAATTGCCCCATGTCCTCTCACTTTATTTTGTAGTTCGTGTTTTCTCTTTAGTTTCTAAATTCTGGAATGTTTAGGACATATCCTTTTTGTGATGGGAAAGGAGAGGTGAAAACCTAAGGGCTGCTATGAATTTGAGACAGAGCCCAGAAATGAGAGTTACAGCAAAATCACATGCATGTACCTGAAGGTTTCCCCTGGTGCATTGGTGGTAGGGCTGATGAAGAGTCAACAGAGAAGGCTATACATCAGAGGTGCCAAGTGCGAGGTTAGCAACAAATGCCCACATGATGTGCAACACAGGCAGTGATTCCACACCCTTATTAGACTGTCCTGGTTCCAGTGAAGCAAGAGGTGTTGACCAGTCTTTTCCAATGAGAGCTTCCATTTCACATGGTGCCCGTAGTTAGACTTTGATGTCACACACCCTTGATCTCCATGGCATGATAATTGCAGAGTTAAATAAATTCTCTGTTCACCACCCCAAAACAGCATGGGTCGGCAGAGGCCTCTAAAGAGGAAGGTATTTTTTTGTAAGTGTGTAATACATGAGTGTCCTAGTGATTCTCTTTGACATGTCTGAAGAGCTCTCTGGTTCCATTATCACACTCTAGCTTAGATGTTGGGCTGGAACCAAATGCTTCTCTTACAAGTCTTCTGGTTTCCTAGTCTATCACTCACAGGGAAAACAGAGAGGATAGAAACAAATATATTGAAGATGTGTAGTGAACTGCTCTAATCATTTTTATATATGTCTTCACAAAAGTCCTATAATTACCTTACAAGAAAGTTAAGTTAGTAGAATAGAAAAATTCAATACTTCATGTATTTCTCTCAGGGGATACTTCATATCATAGGCTATATTGTAGTGTCAAGAACATAGATGTCAGAGCTAAACAGCCTAGCTTTGAATGCTGGCATTACTTTTTACTACCTGCGAAGTCTTAAACAAATTTCTTATTGTCTCTGAAATTCAATTTCTCATCTCTAAAATTGGGTGATGGTATAAACCTATCTAGTAGGATTATTATGTAGTTTAAATGAGTAAATGTATGTGAAAGTGCTTAGGACAGCACCCAGCAAGTAGTAAGCACAGAAAGTTTTGCTATTATTGCTATTTAGTTCTACTTGCAAGACAGAGGAATTCTGTCTCAAAGAGAACCAGGCTGAGCCCATAGTGAGAGTAGTAGAAGGGGAGCCAAGGTTCAGAGCTGGGTCCAACAGGCTGCCAGCCGCTACCACAGTTAAAGGAAGGAAAATGTACAAAGAAAAACAGCTGTTTTTCTTCTCCCTAGTAGCTAAATTGGGACTTGAATCCATGGCAACAGTAAAACACTGAAGTTCATATCTACATATTCAATTTAAACTTATTAACACACAATTAGTCATTTATTATTTTAATAGGAAGTGATTATTAAACCCATAATTAATGAGACAGAATACTCTCTATTTATAATCTAAATACATCTATGCTACCCAAAGTTAAACATCTCACTGCCTTCTGGGATGAAAATGTTATGAAACTCATTAAAAATGCAGTCTTTACGGACAACCACTGACCAGTAAAAGGAAAGGCCGATAACCGATAGACACCAAAGTTCCTGACACATTAATGGCTGGCCCCCAGCCACCTTGCTTTTTTCTGATATGACCAGACAAAGGTCTGGGGACCAAGAGATACTGAAATTAAGCATATGAATAATATCATAACTAACTTTTACTGAATAAGCATTTTGTGTGTACTATAACATTTATTCCATGTAACAACCCACTGTCGGTATTTTTTTAATTATATCAGTTTTACAAATAAATAAAATGAAAATTACAAAGATGGAATAATTATCCTGTTGCCATTCATACTCAGTGGCAGCAGGCAATATAACTGATAACTGACAATAAAATGTATGCCTCTACCACTCTTTTATACCTCCTCTGAGGACTAAGCTTTTAGAGTTTGCAGTATGTTGATGACGAGTTTGAATGTATTTATCAACAAAGCCTCAGAGAAGCTGCTGATGCTCAAAATAGAGGAATGGTATATCAAATATTTAACTGATTCATTAAGCAAATGTTTATTGAGTAAGAATTATATACCAGATACAATTCCAAGTGATGGATATAAAAGCAATGAGTAAGACAGAGCCTTCGCAGTCATGGAGTCCACTTCAGCTGGAGGGAGACAAGCCATAAACAAATACATTAAAAAGATGATTTTAGATGTTGATACATCCTTTGAAAGTACATTTGTTGTTGTGTTACACCATTAATGCTAGATGACCTTGGGTTCAGTGCCCAGAGAAGGTGACATTTAAGTTTAGAGATCTGAATGGCAAGTAGGAACCAGCAGAGTTGCAGGAGGAAAATTACAGGGAGAGGAAAGAGCTGGTAAAGAATGGAAGGCAAGAGCTCCAATTCTTTGTCTAAATCAAAGACTCTGCACATTGGTGATAAGAAGACAATCACCATACAGGAAGGAATGGACAGCTGTACCTCATATTAGGACTCTACAAGGTTAACTCATGCATAAGAAGATTGACAAATGTATCAGATACAAGAATTTTACTTTTGTCTGTTTTATGTAGATTTTATTTTAATGGATGTTTTTAAAAATGGGCTTATCCTGTTCTTCCTCTAATATTATATATTATGTATCTAATATTATACATGCATTATATGTGTGCGTGCATGTGTGCACCTGCAAAGGGGAGACTGCCTACGTGTCTGGTCAGTAGTTTCCTAGAGTACAGTGAACCACACCCAGACCCAGCAGAGAGGACTGCTTTTGCCCAAGAAGTCTTAAACTTTTAGCTGCCTATGGTAATGGGGATGGAAGTTAAGCCACCTCCCTTAAGGATGGATAGGATAATTCAATGTTCTATATTTAGGAATAAAAATGTAAATTAATGTTTGGTGACCAGAAGTATGTACTATAACAGAGACTGATGGCTTTTGTACAAAACTCATGTATTCTTCTGGGAAAATAGCTAGACCACCTAGCATGGCCTCCCCTGCATTCAGGTGTACCTTCATGACCAGATTCTAAGCATACAAGTTTAGCAGTAATGACAAGATCTAGTTCTTTTTTTAATTTTTATTTTGGTACCATTAATATACAATTACATGAGCAACATTGTGGTTACTAGATTCCCCCCATTATCAAGTCCCCACCACATACCCCATTACGGTCACTGTCCATCAGTGTAGTAAGATGCTGTAGAGTCACTACTTGTCTCCTCTGTACTATTCTGCCTTCCCTGTGCCCACCCCCTACATTATGTGAGCTAATCATAATGCCTCCTTTTCCCCTTATCCGTCCCTTCCCACACATCCTCCCCAGTCCATTTCCCTTTGGTAACTGTTGGTCCATTCTTGGGTTCTGTGAGTCTCCTGCTGTTTTGTTCCTTCAGTTTTTGCTTTGTTCTTATACTCCACAGATGAGTGAAATCATTTGATACTTGTCTTTCTCTGCCTGGCTTATTTCACTGAACATAATACCCTCTAACTCCATCCATGTTGTTGCAAATGGTAGGATCTGTTTTCTTCTTATGGCTGAATAATATTCCATTGTGTATATGTACCACACCTTCTTTATCCATTCCATTTCTTGGCTATTATAAATAGTGCTGTGATAAACACATGGGTGCATATGTCTTTTCTCAACCTGGGCTCCTGCATTCTTAGGGTAAATTCATAGAAGTGGAATTCCTGGGTCAAATGGTATTTCTATTTTGAGTTTTTTGAAGAACCTCCATACTGCTTTCTACAATGGTTGAGCTAATTTACATTCCCACCAGCAGTGCTGGAGGTTCCCCTTCCTCCACATCCTTGCCATCATTTGTTGTTGTTTGTCTTTTGGATGGTGGCCATCCTAACTGGTGTGAGGTAGTATCTCATTGTGGTTTTAATTTGCATTTGTCTGATGATTAGTGATCTGAAGCATCTTTTCATGTGCCTGTTGGCCATATGAATTTCTTCTTTGGAGAACTGTCTGTTCAGATCTTCTGCCCATTTTTTACTTGGGTTGTTTGCTTTTTGTTTGTTGAAGTTTATGAGCTATTTGTATATTTTGGATGTCAGCCCCTTATCAGATATGTCATTGATGAATATATTTTTCCATACTGTAGGATGGCTTTTTGTTCTACTGATGGTGTCCTTTGCTGTACAAAAGCATTTTAGTTTGATGTAGTCACATTTGTTCATTTTTGCTTTTGTTTCTCTTGCCCAGAGAGATATGTTCATGAAGAAGTTGCTCATGTTTATGTCCAAGAGAGTTTTGCCTATGTTTTCTTCTATGAGTTTTATGGTTTCATGACTTACATTCAGGTCTTTGATCCATTTTGAGTTTACTTTTGTGAATGGAGTTAGGCAGTAATCCAGTCTCATTCTCTTACATGTAGCTGTCCAGTTTTGCCAACACCAGCTGTTGAAGAGGCTGTCATTTCCCTATTGTATATACATTACTACTTTATCATGTATTAATTGACCATATATTCTTGGGTTGATATCTGGGCTCTCTAGTCTGTTTCACTGGTCTAAGAGTCTATTCTTCTGCCAGTACCAAATTGTCGTGATTACTGTGGCTTTGTAATAGAGCTTGAAGTTGGGAAGCAAGGTCCCCTGTGCTTTATTCTTTCTTCTCAGGATTGCTTGACAATTCAGGGTCTTTTGTGGTTCCATATTATTTTTAGAACTATTTGTTCCAGTTTAGTGAAGAATGCTGTCAGTGTTTTGACAGGGATTGCATTGAATCTATAGATTGCTTTAGGCAGGATGGCCATTTTAACAATATTAATTTTGCCTATCCAAGAGCATGAGATGAATTTCCATTTATTATTGTCCTCTTTAATTTATCTTAAGAGTGTCTTGTATTTTTCAGGGTATAGATCTTTCACTTCCTTGTTTAGGTTTATTCCTAAGTATTTTATTCTTTTTGATGCAATTGTGAATGGAATTGTTTTCCTGATTTCTCTTTCTGCTTGTACATCATTAGTGTACAGGAATGCAACAGATTTCTGTGCATTAATTTTGTATCCTGTAACTTGGCTGAATTCAGATATTAGTTTTAGTAGTTTTGGAGTCGATTCTTTAGGTTTTTTTATGTGCAATATCATGTCATCTGAAAACAGTGATAGTTTGGCTTCTTCCTTACCAATCTGGATGCGTTTTATTTGATTGTGTTGTCTGACTGCTGGGGCTAGCAAGTCCAGTACTATGTTTTATAAAAGTGGGGAGAGTGGGCATCCTTGTTTTGTTCCTGACCTTAGGGAAAAAGCTTTCAACTTCTTGCTGTTAAGTATTATGTTGGCTGTGGGTTTGTCTTAAATGGCCTTTATTATGTTGAGGTACTTGCCCTCTATACCCATTTTGTTGAAAGTTTTTATCATGATTAGATGTTGAATTTTGTTGAATGCTTTTTCAGCATCTATGAAAATGATCATGTGGTTTTTGTCCTTCTTTTTGTTGATGTGGTGGATGATGTTGATGGATTTTCGAATGTTGTACCATCCTTGCATCCCTAGAATGAATCCCACTTGATCATGGTGTATGATCCTCTAGCTGTATTTTTGAATTTGGTTTGCTAATATTTTGTTGAGTATTTTTGCATCTATGTACATCAGGAATATTGGTCTGTAGTTTTCTTTTTTTGTGGTGTCTTTGCCAGGTTTTGATATTACAGTTATGCTGGATTCATAGAATGTGTTTCGAAGTATTCCTGCCTCTTCTATTTTTTGGAGAACTTTAAGGAAAATGGGTATTATGTCTTCTCCAAATGTCTGATAAAATTTATTGTTGAATCCATCTGGTCCAGGGTTTTGTTCTTTGGTAGTTTCTTGATTACCTATTCAATTTTGTTGCTGGTAATTGGTCTCTTCAGAATTTTTGTTTCTTCCTTGGTCAGTGTTGGAAGGTTGTATTTTTTTTTTTTTTGAGAGGGCATCTCTCATATTTATTGATCAAATGGTTGTTAACAACAATAAAATTCTGTATAGGGGACTCAATGCACAATCATTAATCAACCCCAAGCCTAATTCTCAACAGTCTCCAATCTTCTGAAGCATAACGAACAAGTTCTTACATGGTGAACAAATTCTTACATAGTGAATAAGTTCTTACATAGTGAACAGTGCAAGGGCAGTCATCACAGAAACTTTCGGTTTTGATTACGCATTATGAACTATAAACAATCAGGTCAAATATGAATATTCATTTGATTTTTATACTTGATTTATATGTGAATCCCACATTTCTCCCTTATTATTATTATTATTATTATTATTATTATTATTATTATTTTTAATAAAATGCTGAAGTGGTAGGTAGATGCAAGATAAAGGTAGAAAACATAGTTTAGTGCTGTAATAGGGCAAATGTAGATGATCAGGTGTGTGTGTATAGACTAAGTATTAATCCAGGCTAGACAAGAGCAACAAAACATCCACATATGCAGAAGATTTCTCTCAAAACAGGGGGGGTGAGGTTCTAAGCCTCACCTCTGTTGATCCCCAATTTCTCACCTGATGGCCCCCTGTGACTGTGCCTAGAAGATTGTATTTTTCTACGAAGTTGTCCATTTCTTCTAGGTTATCCAGTTTGTTACCATATAGATTTTCATAGTATTCTCTAATAATTCTTTGTATTTTTGTGGTGTCTGTCATGATTTTTCCTTTATCATTTCTGATTCTGCTTATGTGTGTAGATTCTCTTTTTTTTCTTAATAAGTCTGGCTAAGGGTTTATCTATTTTGTTTGTTTTCTCGAAGAACCAGCTCTTTATTTCATTAATTTTTTCTATTGTTTTATTCTTCCCAATTATATTTATTTCTGCTCTGATCTTTATTATGTCCCTCCTTCTGCTGACTTTGGGCATCATTTGTTCTTTTTCCAGTTTCAATAATTGTAAAATTTAGACTATTCATTTGGGATTGTTCTTCCTTCTTTAAGTAGGCCTGGATTGCTATATACTTTCATCTTAGAGCTGCCTTCTCTGTGTCCCACAGAATTTGGGGCTTTGTGCTGTTGTTTTCATTTGTCTCCATATTCTGCTTGATCTCTGTTTTAATTTCATCATTGATCCATTGATTATTTAGGAACATGTTGTTAAGCCTCCATGTGTTTGTGAAACTTTTTGCTTTCTTCGTACAATTTATTTCTAATTTTATGCCTTTGTGATCTGAAAAGTTGGTTGGTACAATTCCAATCTTTTTGAATTTACTGAGGCTCTTTTTGTGCGTAGTATGTGGTCTATTCTGGAAAATGTTCCATGTGCACTTGAGAAGAATGTGTATACTGTTGCTTTTGGGTGTAAAGTTCTATGGATGTCTATTAGGTCCATTTGTTCTAGTGTGTTGTTCAGTGCCTCTGTGTCCTTACTTATTTTCTGTCTGGCTGATCTGTTCTTTGGTGTGAGTGGTATGTTGAAGCCTCCTAAAATGAATGCATTTCATTGTATTGCCCTTTTAATTCTGTTAGTATTTGTTTCACATACATAGGTGCTCCTGTATTGGATGCATAGATATTTATAATAGTTATATCCTCTTGTTGGACTGACCCCTTTATCATTATGTAATGTCCTTGTTTTTCTCTTATTACTTTCTTTGTTTTGAAGTCTATTTTGTCTGATACTATTACTGCAACACCTACTTTTTTCTCCCTGTTTTTTGCATGAAATATCTTTTTCCATCCCTTGACTTTTAGTCTGTGCATGTTTTTGGGTTTGAGGTGAATCTCTTGTAGGCAGCATATAGAAGGGTCTTGCTTTTTTATCTATTGTATTACTCTGTGTCTTTAGATTAGTGCATTCAATCCATTTATATTTAGAGTGATGATCGATAGATATGTACTTATTCTCATTGCAGGCTTTGGATTTGTGGTTACCAAAGGTTCAGGGGAAGCTTCTTTACTATCTAATTGTCTAACTTAACTCACTTATTGCTCTATTATAAGCATAGTCTGATGATTTTTTATTTCTCTCCCTTCTTTTTTTCCTCCTCAATTTTTAAATTTTATGTGTTTTAGTCTGTACTCTTTGCATTTCCCTTGACTGATTTTGTGGATAGCTGATATTATTTTGCATCTAGTTAGTATTTGGTTGGTCTACTTTCTTTGCTGTGTTTGTATTTTCTCTGCTGACATCTATTTAGCCTTCCATCTAGAGCAGTCCCTTTAAAATACACTGTAGAGATGGTTTGTGGGAGGTAAATTCCCTCAACTTTTGCTTATCTGGGAATTGTTTAATCCTTCCTTCAAATTTTAATGATATTATTCCTGAATAGACTATTGTTGTTTTGAGGCCCTTCTGTTTCATTGCACTGAATATATCATGTCATTCCCTTCTCACCTGTATGGTTTCTTCTGAGAAATCTGATGAAAGCCTGATGGGTTTTCCTTTGTAGGTGATCTTTTTTCTCTCTCTGGCTGCTTTTAATACTCTGTCCTTGTCTTTGATCTTTGCCATTTTAATTATTATATGTCTTGGTGTTGTCCTCCTTGGGTCTCGTGTTAAAATTTGTGGTCTTCCATTGCCTGAGAGAACTATTTCCTTCCCCAGATTGGGAAAGTTTTCAGCAATTATTTCTTCAAAGACACTTTCTATCCCATTTTCTCTCTTGTCTTCTTCTGGTACCCCTATAATTTGAATGTTTTTCCATTTGTGTTGATCACACAGTTCTCTTAATATTTTTTCCTTCCTAAAGATCCTTTTTTCTCTCTCTGCCTCAGCTTCTCTGTATTCCTGTTCTCTGATTTCTATTCCATAAACAATCTCTTCCACCTCACCCAGTTGGCTCTTAAGTCCTTCCATTATTTGTTTCATTTCTGTTGTCTCCCTCCTGAATTCATCCCCTAGCTCCTGAATATTTCTCTGTAGCTTCATCAGCATGCTTATGACTTTTATTTTGAATTCTTTTTCAGGAAGATTGGTGATTTCAGTCTCACCAGCCCTCTTTCTTGTGCTTGAGGGTTTTGGATTGAACAAAGTTCTTCTGCCTTTTCGTGGTGATGGGAGTGGTCACTGGCAATTTGCATGTTTGTCAGCTGGGAGAGCAAATTCCGTTCCTGCTTGACGTTCGCCTTGCCTTTCTCTGCTGTCTGTGCTGATCAACAGTGCACAGGGAGCATCCTCTGGGTTAATCCCCTAAGCTTCCTTGGGTGGGATGGCCCTCAGATGGCCTAGGGCAATGGTGAGGGTTACAGGCAAGTGGCACATGAGAACAGGCCCTTTCATGCCTCCCAGTCTCTGGGCCTCTTGCTGCTTTCTGCGCCAATTCTGTGCAAGGAGTGGCCTCAGGGTTAATCCCCTGAGCTGCCCTGGGTGAGGTTGCTCTCAGGATGGCCTAGTGTACTGGAAGGGTTTGCAGGCCAGTAGCGTGTGTTCCGCCATGAGAACAGAGCCCTTTCATACCTACCAGTCTCTGCGCTCATCTCTGTTGTCTGTGCCAGTCAGCCGCATGCAGGGAGTAGCTTCTGGGTTAATCCCCCAAGCTTCCGTGAGTGAACGTCACTCAGGATGGCCTAGGGCAGTGGTAAGGTTTACAGGCGAGCGGTGTATGTTCTGTTATGAGAATAAGGCCCCTTCGTGCCTCCCGGTGTCTGCACCTCTCTCTCTGCTTTCTTTGCCAGTCAACTGCATGCATGGAGTAGCCTCACGGTTAATCCCCTTACCTGCTCTGGGTGGAGCAGCCCTCAGGATGTCCTAGGGCACTGGTGAGTGTCGCGGGTGAGTGGTGTGTGTTCTGCCGCAAAAGTAAAGCCTCTTCATGCCCCCCAGTCTCCGTGCCCATCTCCTTTGTCTGTGCCAGTCAACTGCATGCAGGGAAAAGCCTCTGTTAAGTTATGTGGTTGCTGTAGGCAGAGCTGTTCTCTGGCTGGTCTGCAGCAATAACGGGGACAGCCAGGTTGCTTGCAGGTGCTGGCAGCAAGGAAGGAACGGCAAGCTGCTTATCACCGTGAGGGGCCTCGGAGCTGCTTTGCCAACCAGGATAGGGCACCTGAAGTTCCTTAAAGTTCCCAGCCTGCTGGGATGAGTGTGCCAGGATGATTTTGTCCACCTGTTAAACTCTTGTCCCTTTAAGAATTTTAAAGTGCCTGCTTTTCTTTTGTCCCAGGCTAGCCGGCTGTGGGTACCTGTTCAGAGTCTTAGTGTTGGATTTTGCTTTTCTGCTCCTCTAATCTCCAGTACACCATGCAATGTGTGTCTGTGCTCCCGGTGCAGATTACTAGGGCTGGTTATTAGCAGTCCTGGGCTTCCACTCCCTCCCTGCTCTGATTGTCTTCCTCCTGCCAGTGAGCTGGGGTGGGGGGAGTGCTCGGGTCCCGCTGGGTCATGGCTTTGTATCTTACTCTTCTCTGTGAGATGTTTGGTTCCCTCAGATATAGCCTGGCTGGTGTACTGTATCTTCAGGTCACTCTTTTAGGAATAGTTGTATTTGCTGTATTTTCAAAATATATATGCTTTTGGGAGGAGATTTCCGCCATCCTACTCACACTGCCATATTGTCCTCTTCCCACAAAATCTTTTTCTAAAACCCTCATGCATGCTCCTCCATGCTCTCATCTACAGTAACTAACTTCAGTAAAGATAACCCAAGGATCACCCCAAAAGCCCTGTGGTAACAAAGGCAGAGCCTCATCAGCCTGCCGTCAGGACTACGCGTACCCTGCTGATCTGTTGTTCCTCCACATGGTTATTTTTACATGAGCAAAACCAAGCTTCTATTGTCTTTGCCTTTATGCAGCTTTATGTATATATTGCATGCAAAAAACTTGGGAGCTTATTTATGACATGTTAGCTAACTCACTAATAACTAATAAGGAGGTGGAGAAAACATAATTTTTCTTTGGCTAGTTCAGGAAAAATAGAAATAATAGTGGAAATCTGAGGTGGTGAGTGGGGAACAGAAGGGTGTTTCCCAGTATTAAAGGTAGAAATTGCACAGCAGTGGAGCTCTCCCTCTTAGATTATTCAGAGATTCTTCAGGGAACATTTTGGGAGGGAGTTTGAAGGAATATTCATCTCTTCCATATGGTAATGAAGTAAGTATGGGACTCTAGCTTAGTGGAACATTATTTACCAAAATATGAGACATAGTAGTGTATGGTTCATCAGAAACATATGAGATTTCAATTCCAGAAATATAAGTGGAGACAACATAGAGTGGGAGAAAAGCCTGTGGATAAAGTTTAAGTTATGATTGTCACAGACTTTCATTATGAAACAAGTAATCCAAAATGTGTCCTACATATATTTTAAGAGCCATTCATGGCTTTCAAGTACTAGAAAGCCATGACCATTTTGAGGTAGAAATCTGGTAACCCCCAGTTTTAGTAGATATGAGCAAATTTATGGAACTCTACCATCAGGTGTCTTCTTCCTCATTCATAGGCATACAAAACCCCCAACATCAATATGTGGCAAAGAGACACAACATAAAGATACATGGAAAGTAACTTTATTCTTCATATCCACTGATGAGGTGTGTAAATGTAGTAAAGTCACTACACCACTGTAAATCTTAGATTTCTTATACCAGGATGGGTAAGACCAAATGGTCATTGGGCTTTTCACCTATGCAGGGTATATGTGTCAGTCTTCTCTTTATTCCTCAACTCCCAGCTCAGAAGTCATCCAGCTCAGGGTCACAAAGGGAGTATATTGAATGAATGACTGATGAAAAAGAAAATGAATCAGTGCATCTCCTGAAGATCAGACCCTAAGAGAATCTCAATTTAATACCCACATGCAAAATGGAAAATCTTCCATGAAATTGCCACTGAGTGGAATGAGGCGCCTGATGATTAAGGACAAAGGAAGATAAAATAGGAAAAGTAATTTAGAATATGATAATACACAATAAATATAACCATATCTAAAGCAATTTGGGGCAGGAGTAGTCCTGCTGGGATTCAGTTGAACTGTACAGAGATGCCCTCAGCATTATGAAAGTGGATATTTACATCTTTTTCATTGAATAAGCTCTGTCTGTGCTGACCCTGTCACTCTGCATGTCATATGTGGAGTCCTTAGAGGCTGGAGGATAAACATGATGGGGCAGAAAGTGTCAGTCTTCAGGGGGAGACAGCATGCACTGTGTGGCCCCATGGCACTTGTAAAACACCCTGCACCTCTTGCTCATTGCAATGTCTCTCTTTTTTCTAGTTTGTGAGTGTTTCCTGCCTGAAATTGGCTATTAATTGTCTTCCTGTTATATTTCTCACAAAGTGCTGTTCTTCCTAAAGTGCTGTCTGCATATTAAAATGTTCTTCACACATTTAAAGTATATAAATGAATATCTAGAAGAGTCTGATTTAGTAATCTGATTGTGGAATCTCTATTTGTGATTTTGATTCTCTTTCAAGATTAAGAACTATTGGTTTAGCTGGGTGACTGGCACGCTTTTGACTCAACAGCAATGCTGAATGCATGTATGCATAATGTATGCATGAACATGTCAGTAAATTTCATGTGGGCTATGGCTGTAATCATGTGTATCATACTTCATAACCTGGCTCCAAGTTTTTTCTTTTGCATATATTAAGCTCCAACCACTTGAGAGATCTGGCTGCTCTGAAAATGCACTATGGCCTTCTATACAGACATCTCTCAGAGAAGGTGCATCTGTAGGATGGCAAAAGCTAGCATGAGTAGTTTCAAGACAGTTAATTTTGAGAGCTCCCTAATGTTATCTTTCTTAGTACGGCCGATAATAATGCGCCTCTGGAGTTTTACCTTCCCCACTGCCCCTTTTACTATCATCCTGCTTCCACTTCATAGAAGAACCTGTCTCTCACCTATCACCTATCTAGACACGCACCCTGGTGTATTGCTTTGGGGTGTAGAAACCTCCACGGCATATTAAATTGATTGAGGTATAGTCCCTTGAGCACAGACTTTTTGTCAGTATAATCCTGCAGTTTATGGGCTTAGGAATTATGATAATGGCAGCACAGCAAACCTTTTTCACCAACACAAAAGGTTCTACTAGGCATACTGCTCTAGACAAAATTTGTATTGCAGACTTTACTTTTACAAGACTAGAATTTTTTCTAGGATCAATGGGTTCATTTACTTTGTTTTTAAATGTCTGGCCTATATATTAGATGCTCACTTAATTTTTTAAAATTAAAATGTTTTCTATAAGATAATATAATTAGTTACTCCCATTAATGTGTTTACTAACATGAAATTTCAAAAAATATTTTCAATGATAACGACTTGGAAATGATTTAAATACAACTTTAAAAAATATATTTTTGTATAATAAAATCTCAAAGATAAATTGGTCCCTTGTAATTCATTTTATTATATGTTGAGGTATATGAAGAACATACTGTATTGCATATTTTATCTGTCCCAAATGAAAGTGAACAAATCACTTTCCAAGTATGATCCCATCTAATATATATATAGCATTTCTAAAGGAGGATAAATTTGACAGGTAAAGACTGTCAGAAAGTCTGAATAATTTACCCAAAGTCACAGAGATATAATTTAAACTCAGGTCTATCTAATGTGGTAGACTTCTCCTAACTTCATGTGAAATTATTTTCTCCTAACTTCATGTGAAAAACACCACCTAGAGAAGTAATAATAACTTGCACAAGTTATTTATAGAATTAGTGACCAAAACAGAAATTCAAGCTGTGTCCTGATTTCCAGATTGGTCCTCACCCCTGCAACCTTCTGTGTATTAAGGGATGTATGTATGCTGATTAAGAGCAGGATTTTGGAGCCAGGCTACCTGGGTTCAGATCTGGACACTCTTAGGCCTTTCTTTGATCACTACTGGGATATTGATATTGATACAATATTGTGTCAGGTCATACACTTGATATACTACTCCACTCTTATTCAGGTTCCCCAGCATTACTTACATTCATTCATATGTGTATGCATGTACTTAGTACTGTACAATTTTATCATGTATATGGCTTTATGTATCTACTACCAGAGTTAAGATATTGAACAGTTCTGTCACCATAAGGATCCTCATTTTTGCCTTTTATAACCATTCTGTAGATTTTTTTTCCCATCCTTTTCACATGGACTTTTCACGGAAAAAAAATAAAAAAAGAGATCCAGTCTTTCCATTTCTCCTTTCATATATAGATTGTGCTTTTGGTGTAAAATCTAAGAACACATTACCTAACTATAGATCCTGACATGCCTCCTATATTTTTCTAAAAATGTTTAATTTTCTGTTTTACATTTAAATTTGTGTCCCATTTTGAGTTCATTTTATATAAAGCATGAGTTTAGGATAAGGTTCATTTTTCTTTTTGCCTGTGAATGTCAATTGATCCAATATATTTGTTGAAAAATGCTATCCTTCCTCCACTAAATTGGTTTTGTTTCTTTGTCAAAAAGCAGTTCAGCATATCTATATGGTTCAGTTTCTATGTACTCTAATCTGTTCCACTGATCTATATTTATGCCCCACAAAGATCACACGGTCTTGATTATGGTAACTGTATAGTAAGCCTTAATAATGAGTAAAGTGGTATCTCTCATTTTATTCTTTCTTGTTAAGGTTTTCTGGGGGGTATTCTAAGTCTGCAATTTTCCATATAAATTTCATAATAATGAGATCTGTGTCTACATAAATCTTTATTGGGATTTGTATTTAACCTGATGATGGATTTGGGGAGAATAAACATCTATAATATGTTGAATCTTCTAATCCAGGAATATGGTATTTCTCTGAATTTATTTGATCCTTCATTGATTCCTTTCATTAGCATTTCATAATGTTCAACATGCAGATCCTGTCTATGTCTTTTTAAATGTATATCTATATATTTCATTTTCTCTGGATTAATTGTATATCATACTGTGTGTTGAATTTCAGTTTCTTCATGTTTGTCAGCATAGAGAATAATGATCAAGTGTGTTTTCTGTTTACCAAAATGCCTTGAAATTTCTCTAAGTTTGACTAAACTTAAACAGGTTTCTTTCTGATTCTAGGCACTGACTTCACATCTTAAATATTTTCTTTAGAAAACTTGCAATTAGAAATTCATTCTGTGCCCCTTTGAGATAGAGGGGGATCTTTTAAGTCTCTTGCCAGTTTTACAACCCAGGAATATCTTTCTCAAGGACCTGGGAGCCATCCCTTTGACATGTAATCATGAAAGAAATTACCGGATCCTGTGGTTCTAGTGGAGGGTAGCAGCTGAACTGTGGTGGGCACCAGTTAGCAAACACAGATGGTATAATCACAGTTTTAAAAAATCTTTAAAATCAGGAAATAACTCAATGTGTTCACTACATCTCATCAATTCACATTCCTAGTGTCCTCCAGTATTTTGCTGTTTGTTCACTCCATACCTTAAAATCCCTCCTGCCCTTTGTTTCGGCAGATTTGAGTTCAGGCTTAGTTCTGTTCTCTCCCCTATCGCAATAGCCTTGAATAAACTCTTCCTTGACTCTTTATAGTTGTCCAGTTAAATTTTTGCTTTGACACTATTGGTCCATTTTTGCCTTGGTCCTATTCTCATAAGGCTGAACAAATAAATGTTAAGCAGTTGGGTCCTAAGATTCAGAATAGGGAAGAAAAAAAAGTAAATAGAGAAATAAAAAAGCACTAGGCAAAGTATTCATGAGGTAAGTGAGGAAACAGGAGCCACAGAGAAAAGCTGAAAATAATTTCTAAGGAACAGGAGCAAAGAATATGAAGAAGTGTGGCGATCCAGAAACAAGTAAGCAGGTCCATAATAATGGTTCAATAAAATAATTTCTCCATTTAGGGAATATAATTTTTTAAAAAAAATCAAATTTAATAACTTGACTCATCTTTGCTACAATTACTTTCCCTATTATTCTTTCCCCCTTATCTGATATCATATACTATTGAGTAATTGTGGCTAATTATGTCATAGCAATCATGTAGGACATGTTGGGATTTCTTAAAATTACAGGATCAAGCCAGGCAGGCAACTTCTGAAAATTCTTCGATGGACAGAATATTAGTATCTTACATGGAAGCATTGTCATTTGCTGTGCTATGCAGCATCACTGAGATGACATTTTCTACCAACACTTTTTTTTTTAGTTATCAGACAATAATTTCTGCAAAAAGAATTGGATTTCAAGACGAATTAATTGTTTTTATAAGCAATACAGAAAGTTAATATTGTCTCCTTATCCCTATACTTAATTCAGCTTTGGTTCTATAAAAATATGTGAAGTCTGTTAATATTGTTCATTTTTTGCTTTATTTTCTGCGTAAAATTGCAAGAGAATCTTAAAATTGAGACATGTTTGTTTTGTTTTGTTTTGTTTCTTGTGGCAGATTCTGAATTTTATTTCCATGTTCCAATTTCCATTGATTTGTGTGGGGTAAATTGCAGAATTTCCAGAATTTCCCTCCTAGCCTTAGTTTACTTATGAATCAACAGGTGTTTACCACTGCAGAGCCTCCTATGGATCTGGGGCAAAGGGTGGAGAGAATATGGCCATTCTTTCTTCCCCTCCATTCCTGGTACATAATTGGTCTGATATCTGCCAGTCACCAAGGAGCCACCAAAGTTGCTCCTCCCAGAAGGGGCAGGCAGGAAGAGGAGAGTGCGAAGGGGCAGCAGAGTGTGAGCGGTGGCCAGAGGATGCGGACTGGGCTGGGCCTAGCTAGTGAATTTGAGCAAGCTGTGCACAATAAATAATGGTTTCTCCCAACCTATCCTTTCCCCTGACATATTTCAGTTTCACCAGTTTCATAGGGGGATTCACTCCTGGCCAGGAACACCCTTCCTCCACTACCCCTGCCCCCAGCAACAACTTGATATTATATTGAGATGTTATATAGATTTTATCAATAATTTCAGAGTGAACCTAAATGTCATAAAGGATCTTTCTGATGTCAAACTGTCTTTAATCACATTTACTATTTATTAACCAAAACTAAAGGTAGAGTTTTCAAATAAAACTGTCAACTGTGAAGTTTTTTTTTATTGAGGTATAATTGACATATTGTATTAGTTTCAGGCATACAGCATAATGATTTGGTAATTTGTGAACACTGTGAAACAATTGCCAAGTAAGTCTGGTTACCACCCATCACCATAGAAAGTTATCATTCTTTTCCCTTGGGATGAGACTTCTAAGATATGCTCTCTTGGAAATTTTCAAATAGGCACTACAATATTATTGGCTATAGTCATGTTGCTGTACATTGCATTCCGTAAGTTACTTATTTTATAATTGGAAGTTTGTAGCTCTTTTCCACCTTCACCCACCCCAATCCTTCCCACCCCTGGCAACACCATACTGTTACCTGAATGTATTCATTATATTTTTATTTATTTATTTTTTAATTTTATTTTGGTATCATTAATCTACAATTACATGAAGGACATTATGTTTACTAGGCTCGCCCCTTCACCAAGTCCCCCCCACATCCCCGTTCACAGTCACTGTCCATCAACATAGTAAGATGCTGTAAAATCACTACTTGTCTTCTCTGTGTTGCACAGCCCTCCCCGTGCCCCCACCACACACTATACATGCTAATTGTAATGCCCCATTCCTTTTTTTCCTGCCCTTAACACTCCCTTCCCACCCGTCCTCCCCAGTCCCTTTCCCTTTGGTAACTATTAGTCCATTCTTGGGTTCTGTGCTTCTGCTGTTATTTTGTTCCTTCAGTTTTCTTTTGTTCTTATACTCCACATATGAGTGAAATCATTTGATACTTGTCTTTCTCCACCTGGCTTATTTCACTGAGCATAATACCCTCTAGCTCCATCCATGTTGTTGCAAATGGTAGGATCTGTTTTTTTCTTATAGCTTAATAATATTCCATTGTGTATATGTACCACATCTTTTTTAGCCATTCATCTACTGATGGGCATTTAGGTTGCTTCCATATCTTGGCTATTGTAAATAGTGCAGCGGTAAACATAGGGGTGCATCTGTCTTTTACAAACTGGAGTGCTGCAATCTTAGGGTAAATTCCTAGAAGTGGAATTCCTGGGTCAAATGGTATTTCTATTTTGAGCATTTTGAGGAACCTCCATACTGCTTTCCAAAATGGTTGAACTAATTTACATTCCCACCAGCAGTGTAGGAGGGTTCCCCTTTCTCCACAACCTCGCCAGCATTTGTTGTTGTTTGTCTTTTGGATGTTGGCCATCCTTCCTGGTGTGAGGTGGTATCTCATTGTGGTTTTAATTTGCATTTCTCTGATGACAAGTGATGTGGATAATCTTTTCATGTGTCTGTTGGCCATTTGAATTTCTTCTTGAGAGAACTGTCTATTCAGCTACTCTGCCAATTTTTAAATTGGGTTATTTGCTTTTTCTTTGTTGAGATGTGTGAGCTCTTTATATATTTTGGATGTCAACCCTTTATTGGATCTGTCATTTATGAATATATTCTCCCATACTGTAGGATACCTTGTTGTTCTATTGATGGTGTCCTTTGCTGTACAGAAGCTTCTCAGCTTAATATAGACCCATTTGTTCATTTTTGCATTTGGTTCTCTTGCCCGGGGAGATATGTTCATGAAGAAGTCACTCATGTTTATGTCTAAGAGATTTTTGCCTATGTTTTTTCCTAAGAGTTTTATAGTTTCATGACTTACATCCATTTCAAGTCTTTGATCCATTTCGAATTTACTTTTGTGTATGGGGTTAGACAGTGATCCAGTTTCATTCTCTTGCATGTAGCTGTCCAGTTTTGCCAGCACCATCTGTTGAAGAGACTATCACTTCCCCATTGTATGTCCATGGCCCCTTTATCGAATATTAGTTGACCATATATGTTTGGGTTAATGTTTGGAGTCTCTATTCTGTTCCATTGATCTGTGGCTCTGTTCTTGTGCCAGTACCAAATTGTCTTGATTACTGTGGCTTTGTAGTAGAGCTTGGAGTTGGGGAGTGAGATCCCGCCCCACTTTATTCTTCCTTCTCAGGATTGCTTTAGCTATTCGGGGTCTTTGGTGTTTCCATATGAATTTTTGAACTATTTGTTCCAGTTCATTGAAGAATGCTGTTGGTAATTTGATAGGGATTGCAGCAAATCTGTTTATTGCTTTGGGCAGGATGGCCATTTTGACAATACTAATTCTGCCTATCCAGGAGCATGGGATGAGTTTCCATTTCTTAGCGACCTCTTTAATTTCTCTTAAGAGTGTCTTAAAGTTTTCAGGGTATAGGTCTTTCACTTCCTTGGTTGAGTTTATTCCTAGGTATTTTATTCTTTTTGATGCTACTATGAATGGAATTGTCTTCCTGATTTCTCTTTCTATTAGTTTATTGTTAGTGTATAGGAAAGCCACAGATTTCTGTGTGTTAACTTTGTATCCTGCAACTTTGCTGAATTCCGATATTACCTCTAGTAGTTTCAGAGTTGAGTCTTTAGGGTTTTTTATGTACAATATCATGTCATCTGCAAATAGTGACAGTTTAACTTCTTCTTTACCAATCTGGATTCCTTGTATTTCTTTGTTTTGTCTAATTGCTGTGACTAGGACGTCCAGTACTATATTGAATACCAGTGGGGAGAGGGGGCATCCCTGTCTTGTTCCCAATCTCAGAGGAAAAGCTTTCAGCTTCTCGCTGTTCAGTATAATGTTGGCTGTGAGTTTATCATATATGGCCCTTATTATGTTGAGGTACATGCCCTCAATACCCATTTTGCTGAGAGTTTTTATCATGAATGAATGCTGAATTTTGTCAAATGTTTTTCAGCATCTATGGAGAAGATCATGTGGTTTTTGTCTTTCTTTTTGTTGATGTGGTTGATGATGTCGATGGACTTCTGAATGTTGTACCACCCTTGCATCCCTGGGATGAATCCCACTTGGTCATGGTGTATGATCCTTTTGATGTATTTTTGAATTCAGAGTGCTATATTTGGTTGAGTATTTTTGCATCTACGTTCATCAGGGATATTGGTCTGTAGTTTTCTTCTTTGGCGGGGTCTTTGCCTGGTTTTGGTATTAGGGTGATGTTGGCTTCATAGAATGAGTTTGGAAGTATTCCCTCCTCTTCTATTTTTTGGAAAACTTTAAGGAGAATGGGTATTATGTCTTCTCTGTCTGTCTGATAAAATGCCGAGGAGAGCCATCTGGCCCGGGGGTTTTGTTCTTGGGTAGTTTTTTGATTACCGCTTCAATTTCGTTGCTGGTAATTGGTCTGTTTAGATTTTCTGTTTCTTTCTGGGTCAGTCTTGGAAGGCTGTATTTTTCTAGAAAGTTGTCCATTTCTCCTAGGTTTTCCAGCTTGTCAGCATATAGGTTTTCATAGTATTCTCTAATAATTCTTTGTATTTCTGTGGGGTCCGTTGTGATTTTTGCTTTGTCGTTTCTGAATCTGTTGATGTGTGTTGATTCTCTTTTCCTCTTAATAAGTCTGGCTAGAGGCTTATCTATTTTGTTTATTTTCTCAAAGAACCAGCTCTTGGTTTCATTGATTTTTGCTATTGTTTTATTCTTCTCAATTTTATTTATTTCTTCTCTGATCTCATGTCTCTCCGTCTGCTGACCTTAGGCCTCATTTGTTCTTCTTTTTCCATTTTTGATAATTGTGACATTAGTCTATTCGTTTGGGATTGTTCTTCCTTCTTTAAATATGCCTGAATTGCTATATACTTTCCTCTTAAGACTGCTTTTGCTGTATCGCACAGTAGTTGGGGCTCTGTGTTGTTGTTGTTGTCATTTGTTTCCATATATTGCTGGATCTCCATTTTGACTTGGTCATTGATCCATTGATTATTTAGGAGCGTGTTGTTAAGCCTCCATGTGTTTGTGAGCCTTTTTGCTTTCTTTGTACAATTTATTTCTAGTTTTATGCCTTCGTGGTCTGAAAAATTGTTTGGTAGGATTTCAATCTTTTGGAAATTACTGAGGCTCTTTCTGTGGCCTAGTATGTGGTCTATTCTGGAGAATGTTCCATGTGCACTTGAGAAGAATGTGTATCTTGTTGGGTTTGGGTGTAGAGTTCTGTAGATGTCTATTAGGTCCATCTGTTCTAGTGTGTTGTTCAGTGCCTCTGTGTCCTTACTTATTTTCTGTCTGGTGGATCTGTCCTTTGGAGTGAGTGCTGTGTTGAAATCTCCCAGAATGAATGCATTGCATACTATTTCCTCCTTTAATTCTGTTAGTATTTGTTTCACATATGTTGGTGCTCCTGTATTGGGTACATATATATTTATAATGGTTGTATCCTCTTGTTGGACTGATCCCTTTATCATTATGTAATGTCCATCTTTATCTTTTGTTACTTTATTTTGAAGTGTATTTTGTCTGATACTTGTATTGCAACACCTGCTTTTTTCTCTCTGTTTTTTGCATGAAATATATTTTTCCACCCCTTGACTTTAAGTCTGTGCATGTCTTTGGGTTTGAGATGAGTCTCTTATAAGCAGTATATGGATGGGTCTTACTCTTTTATCCATTCTATTACTCTGTGTCTTTTGATTGGTGTATTCAGTCCATTTACATTTAGGGTGATTATTGAAAGGTATGTACTTATTGCCATTGCAGGCTTTAAGTTTGTGGTTACCAAAGGTTCAAGGTTAGCTTCTTTACTATCTTACTAACTTAACTCGCTTATTGAGCTATTATAAACACTGTCTTATGATTCTTTATTTCTCTCCCTTCTTATTCCTTTTCCCCCCTTCTTCATATGTTGGGTGTTTTGTTCTGTGCTCTTTTTGCTCCCATCTACAGCAGTCCCTGTAAGATGCCCTGTAGAGGTGGTTTGTGGGAGGCAAATTCCCTCAACTTTTGCTTGTCTGGGAATTGCTTAATCCCTCCTTTATATTTAAATTAATCGTGCTGGATATAGTAATCTTGGTTTGAGGCCCTTCTGTTTCATTGCATTAATTATATCATGCCATTCTCTTCTGGCCTGTAAGGTTTCTGCGAGAAGTCTGATGATAGCCTGATGGGTTTTCCTTTGTAGGTAACCTTTTCTTTCTCTCTGGCTGCCTTTAATACTTTGTCCTTGTTTTTGATCTTTGCCATTTTAATTATTATGTATCTTGGTGTTGCCCTCCCTGGATCCCTTGTCATGGGAGTTCTGTGTACCTCTGTGGTCTGAGAGGCCATTTCCTCCCCTAGTTTGGGGAAGTTTTCAGCAATTATTTCTTCAAAGACACTTTCTATCCCTTTTTCTCTCTCTTCTTCTTCTGGTACCCCTATAATGCGGATATTGTTCCCTTTCAATTGTTCACACAGTTCTCTTAAAATTATTTCGTTCCTGGAGATCCTTTTATATCTCTCTGCATCAGCTTCTCTGTGTTCCTGTTCTCTGTTTTCTAGTCCATTAATGGTCTCTTGCATCTTATCCATTCTGTTTTGAAGTCCTTCCAGAGCTTGTTTTATTTCTGTATTCTCCTTCCTTAGTTCTTGATATTTCTCTGCAAGTCCATCAGCATGGTTATGACTCTTGTTTTCAATTCTTATTCAGGAAGACTGGTTAAATCTATCTCCCCAGGTTCTTCTCAGGGGAAGATATAAAAGATGTCAAAGCTGTCTGGGTTAGTCTTGTCTGGATCAAATTTTTTTGCCTTTTCATGTTGATAAGTGCAGTGGTGTGCTATTGAGTGTCAGCTGGGTGAGTCAAGACTCTTTCCACCTGACTCCTGGCCTTTCTTTACTGGGACTGCGACCCCTAGTGGCTTGTGTTGGGCAATTGCGTGTAGACTGGGTCTTTGTATCTTGCCCAGCCAGTATGGAGGAAGCTCCCTTGCTGTGGGCGTAGCCAGCCTCAGGCTGCTGCTCTGCTATGGCAGGGCCCCGGAGGGGTAATGGATGGGGGACTGTTTGGCTGTTTACCTCTGTGAGGGGTCTCAGAGCTGTTGCCCAGGGGGTTAGTGCACTAGGAGTTCCCTAGAATTTCCAGCTGCTGGACTGTGACCCGGGATGCTTCTGTCCAGCCATGGGGTCCCTGTCCCTTTAAGACTTTCAAAAAGCACTCGCTTTTCTTTGTCCCAGGGGTGCCGGCTGTGGGATCCGCTCACAGGTCTTACAGTCCTGCTTCCCTAGTTTCCAGCATCCCATGCATGCACTGTGCCTGCGCTCTGGTCCGGATGGCTGGGGCTGGGTGTTCAGCAGTCCTGGGCTCCCTCTCCTTCCCCGCTCCGACTTCTCTCCTCCTGCCGGGAGCTGGGGTGAGGGGCCTTGGGTCCCACCGGGCTGCAGCTTGTATCTTACCCCTTTCACCAGGCGCTGGGTTCTCGCAGATGTGGATGCAGTCTGGCTGTTGTCCTATGTCTTCTGGTCTCTCTTTTAGGATTAGTTGTATTTGTTGTATTTTCAAAAATATACATGTTTTTGGGAGGAGATTCCCACTGTCCTACTCACACTGCCATCTTGGCTCCACCTGTATTCATTTTATTTTATTTTGTTAAATTATTTGTTTTGATTTTTAGATTCCACAAATAAATGAGACCCTACAGTATTTGTCTTTCTCAATTTGACTTATTTTACTTAGCAGAATACCCTCTAGGTCCATCCATGTTGTCACAAATGGCAAGATTTCATTATTCTTTTATGACTGAGTAGTATTGTATTGTATAAATATACCATGTCTTTTTTAACCATTTGTCCATCACTGGACAATTAGGTTTTTTCTGTATCTTGCTTATTGCAAATAATGCTACAATGAACATAGGGAGGAGTGCATATATTTTTTTCCTATTACTTATTTTGATTTGTTTGTATAAATTTCCAGAAGTAGAATTGCTGGATCATATGGTTCTATTTTAATTTTTGGAGAAACCTCCATACTGTTTTCCATACTGGCCATACCAATTTACATTCCCATCAGTGTAGGAGGGTTCTCTTTTCTCCACATCCTCACCAATACATGTTATTTCTTGTCTTTTTTATACTAGCCATTCTAACAGGTTTGAAGTGATATATCTTTGTAGTTTTGATTTACATTTCTCTGACATTAGTGATGTTGAGCATCTTTTCATGTGACTGTTGGCTATCTGTATGTCATCTTTGAAAAAATGTCTGTTTAGATCCTCTGACTACCTTTTAATTGGATTTTTTGGTGTTTTTTTGCTTTTGCTCTTGAGTTGAGTGAGTTCTTTATATATTTTTGTGTTAGCCCTCATCAGATACATGATTTATAAATAATTTCTGTCATTAAGTAGGTTACTTTCTCATTTTGTTGATTGTTTCCTTTGCTATACACCCATCACCATTTTTTTTAATAGTCCCACTTATTTATTTTTGCTGTTGTTGACTTTGCTTTTGGATTCTGATTCAGAAAATCATTAACTAGACTGATGTCAAAGAACTTACTGCTTATGTTTTCTTCTAGGAGCTTTATGGTTTCAGGTCTACATGCAACTGTCATCCATTTTGAGTTCATTTTTGTGTATGATATAAGATAGTGGTCTGGTTTCACCTTTTTACATGAGGCTGTTCAGTTTTCCCAACACCACTCATTAAAGAGTCTGTGCTGTCCTATTGTATGTTCTTGCCTCCTTGTAAATTAGTTGGCCATATATGTGTGGATTTATTTCTGGGTTCTCTATTCTGTTCTACTGCTCTGTGTCTCTGTTTTCATGCTGTACCATGCTACTTTGATTATTATATATTTGCAGTATAGTTTGAAATCAGTGTGATACCCCAACTTTATTATTCTTTCTCAAGATTGCTTTTGATTTTTTCTAGCTCCATATACATTTTAGGATCATTTGTTCTATTTCTGTGAAAAAGGCCGTTTGGATTTTGATAGGGTTGCATTGAATCTGTAGATTGCTTTGGATCTTATGGATATTTTAACAATGTTATTTCTAACAATATTGTAATATTTTCATGTGATTTTCTTTTTTGTGTGGTGGCTCTATCTGGTTTGGGTATCAGAGTAATGGTAGCCTCATAAAATGAGTCTGAAAGTGTTGCCTCCTCTTCAAAGTTTTGGAAGAGTTTGAGAAGGGTATGTATGAAATATTTTTTTAATATTTGGTAGAATTCACCATCTGGTATTGAACTTTTGCTTTTGGGGAGATTTAAGTACTTATTCAGTCACTTACTAATAATAAATCTATTCCGATTTTATATTTCCTCATGTTTCAGTTTTGGGAGATTGTTTCTAAGATTTTATCTATTTCTTCCAGGTTGTAAAATCTTTTGGCATAATATATTCACAGTAGTCTCTGGTGATCTTTTCTATTTCTGTGGTACCACTTGCGACTTTCTGTCTTTCATTTCTGATTGTATTTGAGCCTTCTCTCCGTTTTTCTTGAGGAGTCTAGCTAAAAGTTTGTTAATTTCATTTCATTTCTTTTCAAAGAATCACCTCTTAGTTTCATTGATGTTTTCTGTTGTATTTTAGTCTCTATTTCATTTATTTCCTCTCTGATTTTGTTATTTCCTTCCTTCTACTAACTTTGGGCTTTATTTGTTTTTGTTCTTTTCTAGTTCCTCGAAGTGTAAAATTCAATTCTTTATTTGAGATTTTTCTTGTTTATTGAGGCAGGCCTATACCCCTCTGAACTTCTCACTTAGATCTACTTTTGCTGTGTCCCGTAGATTTTGGTAAGTTGTATTTTCATTCACTTCAAGATACCTTTAATTTCTCCTTTGATTTCTTTTTTGACCCATTGTTTGTTCAGTAGCATATTGTTTAATCTTCACATTTTTATGATTTTTCCAGCTTTCTTCTTGTAATTTATTTCTATTTCATACCATCGTGTTTACAAAAGATGTGCAGTATGATTTCAGTCTTCCTAAATGTATTGATATTTGTTTTGTGTCCTAACATATAATCATCCTGAAGGGTGTTCCATGTACATTTGAGAAGAATGTGTATTTTGCTGCTTGTGGATGGAATGTTCTGTATATATCTATTAAGTCTACCTGTTTAATGTGTGGTTTAAGGCTGATGTTTTAAAGTTGTTTTTCCATCTGGATGATCTATTCATTGATGTAAATAGGGTATTAAAGTACCCTACTATTATTGTTGCTGTCAGTTTCTTCCTTTAGATTTTAATTTTTGCTCTATATATGTAAGTGCTCCTATGTTGGGTGTATAAATATTTACAAAAAAGAAAAAGTATAGATTTTTCTCATACATATTAATTAGCTACATGACATTTACACCATGGGAAATATTATGTGTAAAAAAAATAGCAGCACTGGGTTTTTAAGATGGTGACTTTCAAGTGATAGTGTTGGATGAAGATGGATTGGTAAAGATCAGCAATGATTAATTAAAAGCTAAACAGTGTATAGAACAGGTCACATTAGGGAAGGTGATGGAAAATGGAGGAAGATTTAGCAAATTTTGGGTTATTTCCAATATTGTTTCTTGGTTTATGGGGCTTTTCTTCAAAAAGAATGATAAAAGAAGAAATGCCTCTTTAGCTTCTTTAATCTATTTCCCTATATTCAAGGACTACTTTTAATGCTTACTTAGAGCCTTTTCTGCATATTAAAGCTGATGGGAATCTTTTCTTTCATGGAAGAATTCCTGCATTATTCTCAGAATCAAAATTTAATATTCATTTACTCTTTTTCAATAAGTTCATGTATTCAGTAAACATTGTTGAGCATGACTACTTTATGCCAGAAGATAGATAAAAGAGGAAACAGGGAAGTATATTCCCAATTAAAATAAACCATGAACAAAGACATGGAAACTTTGGGTGTATACATTACATACTGAAAAAGCGGAGCAGAATTATGAGTCAGCTCTTCATAGGAAACCCAGAAATGCTTCAGAGTAAACATAATGCTTCCTAAAGAAACTAGAACATTTATCTCAGGCAATTTTGAATGTTTATTACATAGAAATTATAAAAATAATACAAATTGGAAATATCCAGAAAGCTTCATGGGAGGTGAATAGGTTACTTGTAATAGCTATAACTAGCCTTGTTCTGAGTAATAGAATACTCAGAAGAAGAGTGACTTAAACAACATAGAGGTTTATTCCTTGTCCTGGTACACATAAGCAGTCCAGAGCTACTACAGTTGTTTCATAATTATCAGGGACCCAAGATCCTTACACATTACTAATCCATTATTCTCAATTCACAGCTTCCAACTCCTAGGCCAAGATGGCTATTCCATAGCAATCATCAAATCTGGATCCTAACCAACAGAAGGACAAAGGGGCAGGGAAAGATACACACAGTACATTATTTCTCTGTTTGCTTATTCATTCATTCATTCATTCATTCAGTGTGTGTGTGTGTGTGTGTGTGTGTGTGTGTGTGTGTGTGTGTATGTCTACTGGGTTCCAGTTGCCTATTTGTTAGGCCTTCCTAATTTAATAATGAGAAAAACTGACTTATATGAACTGATTCTATATGGTAGGAAATGGCTAGGTTTTATGTTTGTGTTCACATCCCGATATATGAACATATATATTTAATAGATTTAATATTGGGGGGGAGGCAGGTGATAGATGAGCCTTGATTTCTACTTTATGTAACCAACCTTTTGAAAACCACATTAGGTGGAAAAGATCAAAAATTTTATTTTGCACGTGCTAATTTGAGGTGCCTTTCAAAAATCTAGAGGAAATTTTGGTTATTAGGAGCAAAGAGGAGCAATCAGGAATAAAGACAGAAATCCAAGTGCTATTGGCATGAAAAAAGTAATTGCACAGAAGAACTGACTTACGACATGGTTTAGGGCAAACCTATAATGTGAGAAGAGAGGAGGGCCTAATTAGGGAATGACTGCCTACTCCCACTCCACGATACAAAGCTGGCTTCACAGATACCTTCACCTTCAACTTTAGTCATTAGCAGTATTTCAGTAGAGCAAACAGAGTTATGTATCTCAGCTTGCTGACGTCTGACTCTTTCATATCCAGTAACCAGAAGATATTGGGTACTTAGCCATTATTGTTTACCTTTTTAACTTTGTTCACTTCAGTGCATATTTATCAGTAGGTTGTTACAAATGCAGTACTGTGCTATACCTAGGAATAGTAAATCAGAGTCCTTGACCTGAAGAGGCTTGTAATCAAAAGTGGGGAATTCTCCCAAATACACCAGAGATAAGCTCCAAGGTCATCCCCAAACACTCTGATGTTGAATGCAACATGTATATGTGTGAAGTTAGGATTTTTTTGGGGGGGGCGGAGGTGGAAACAATTTATAAATATCAAAAGATACATTTATCTATCTGTGACTCATCAAATGTGGAGAATGATTGACTTAGTTGTGGAGTTGTATATGAGAACAGTTTTTTGAGGGGATATAATTGGGGCACCTGGAGAAAGATTAAAGCTAAGATCAGGAAAAGGCTGTTATTCAGGAGTTGTTACCTGCCTAACTAGAAGGAAGTCAGGCAAGGGGGGAGGAAAGTGACTCTCAAAGGAAACAGGTGAAGCAAAGGCATGGATAAGCAGCAATCTGTGGTGAGCTATAAGCACTTTCTTTTAAGCAGGACATGAATAAAAATGAAAAAGTTGAGGAGTTTAACAAGCAGTAAGAGGACAGATGATGGAGGACTTTGTATATTATGTTAAGTGTATTGAGATCAGATGGGGAATCATTTAAAGATTATATGTAATCAGTAATACAGTACTATATTGCATGAAGAGTGGATTGAAAGAGGTGAGAATGGACCAAGGTTAGTTGGGGTATGGCAATAAAGTGAGCATTCTGGCACTATCACCACCCATGAGGAAATCATCTGGACTCAAATTGTCCATTTGGTGCCCTTTTGAGCAAGTCTGAAGGGAGTCATTGAATTGCCTGCATACACTGTGTTCTCTGGTTTAAGCTTTCAGATCTTAGGACATTTATTCAGACTGTGGGAATTTATTGAATGAATAGCATTCGTGTGTGAGACTCTTATTCAGATACATATTTTCAAATGCCAGCAGCAACTTAATTTTATCCAAACACGAAGTAAGTAATTCAAGGCCAGAAATTGTTTTCTCCAACCCTTCCCACCTGTAGATTGTCACGTGATTACACGTGTTTCTAAAATGACAAATTTCTTCCCAAGTGAAAACAACCAAGAATAAGGCTGAAGGAAAACAAGTCCCTGAAAATTGCATACTGAAGGATCAGATTGTCCTTTTTTCATGCAAATGAAGTCCTGTTTTGGAGCACCAAAGCATTACTCCATAAATCATTCTGTACTCTTGAGCAAACTTAATGCAATTTCCTGTATGATGCTACAAGCGTGTTTAATTTAGCACCAATGAAGTGGTACAGCTGATTGAGCTTAGCACATGCTGGCATTGAATTCCTCCCTCCATTAGAGTACTTACACTGTGCTGTCACACAGTGCTTATTTTTCACTAAAATTTTCTCCTGCTAGACTCTGAGCTCTTTGAAGGCAGGAATGAGGACAGGAGTCAAAATAATAAAGTAATTTAAAATGATGATATCTAATATTTACATTATTTATGACAACATATTTGAATATGTTACACACTTCGAATTCATTACTTTATTTAAATTGTTCATAGCAGCTATTTGAAGTTGATATCATTATCTTCATATTCAGATGAGGAAAATGATGGTTAAAGAATTTGTATACCTGAATCTCAGTCTCATGCATAGTAAGATATAAGAGTAAGATTTGAATCGAAGTTATTTCCTTCCATGCCAGTTCATACAAAACTATTTTCTCTACTTAGAATCAGATACCATGTTTTAGTATGAAGTGGGCAAGTCAGCTTTCATTGTTTATCCTCAATAAAGAAAGTTATTAAGTAACTTGTTTCAGATCTCTTTCCTAGTGATATGACTGGGCTCCATTTGAAAATAAGATTTCAGATTTTTTTTTGTTTATGTTTTCTAATTTAAAGACTACCATATCCAATTTTTGGTATGATAATTGTTATAAGGAAAATAATGGTATTTATATTTTAGGCATCTAGTTTTACTTTGGCACATTGGAGAAAACTTTCTTTGTCAACCTGTGAGTTGATTCCTCCTGTCAAAGGATTCAGATGTTCATAAACATACCTCCTAACTCATGGAGAAAAATGTAATGCAGAGACTTTGTGCACTCCCATTTATAAACCTTCATACTTGCACATAGTAAGCCATCTCCTTTAGACTGCACAGGACAGTTAATTGCCTCCTTTCTTTCCTCTATCATCTATTTATTTTATGTGATCTTTTTTTCCTTTTATTTTGGTACCATTAATCTACAATTACAGAAAGAACATTATGTTTACTAGGTTCCCCCCTTCACCAAGTCCCCCCCACATACCCCTTCACAGTCACTGTCCATCTGCGTAGTAAGATGCTGTAAAATCACTACTTGCCTTCTCTCTGTTACACAGCGCTCCCTGTGCCCCCTATGCACTATACATACTAATTGTAATGCCCTCTTTCTTTTTCTTTGCCCTTATACCTCCCTTCCCACCCATCGTCCCCAGTCCCTTTCCCTTTGGTAACTATTAGTCCATTCTTGGGTTCTGTGATTCTGCTGCTCTTTTGTTCCTTCAGTTTTCCTTTGTTCTTATGCTCCACAGATGAGTGAAATCATTTGGTACTTGTCTTTCTCCACCTGGCTTATTTCATTGAGCAGAATACCCTCTAGCTCCATCCATGTTGTTGTGAATGGTAGGATCTGTTTTTTTCTTATGGCTGAGTAATATTCCATTGTGTATATGTACCACATCTTCTTTATCCATTCATCTACAGATGGACATTTAGGTTGCTTCCATTTCTTGGCTATTGTAAATAGTGGAGTGATAAACATAGGGGTGCATCTGTCTTTTTCAAACTTGAGTGCTGCATTCTTAGGGTAAATTCCTAGAAGTGGAATTCCTGGGTCAAATGATATTTCTATTTTGAGGATTCTGAGGAACCTCCATACTGCTTTCCACAATGGTTGAACTAATTTACATTCCCACCAGCAGTGTAGAAGGGCTACCATTTGTCCACACCCTCACCAACATTTGTTGTTGTTTGTCGTTTCGATGATGGTGTGAGGTGGTATCTCATTGTGGTTTTAATTTGCATTTCTCTGATGATGTGGAGGATTTTTTCATGTGCTTGTTGGCCATCTCAATTTCTTCTTTAGAGAACTGTCTATTCAGCCCCATCTCCCATTTCTTAATTGATTTATGTGCTTTTTGTTTGTTGAGGTTTGTGAGCTCTTTATATATTTTGGATGTCAATCCTTTATCGGATCTGTCATTTATGAATATATTCTCCCATACTGTAGGATATATTTTTCTTTTATTGATGGTGTCCTTTGCTGTACAGAAGCTTTTCAGCTTGATATAGTCCCACTTGTTCATTTTTGCTTTTGTTTTCCCTGACCAGGAAGATATATTCATGAAGAAGTCACTCATGTTTATGTCTAAGAGATTTTTGCCTATGTTTTTTTCTAAGAGTTTTATGGTTTCATGACTTACATTCAGGTCTTTGATCCATTTGGAATTTACTTTTGTGTATGGGGTTAGACAGTGATCCAGTTTCATTCTCTTACATGTAGCTGCCCAGTTTTGCCAGCACCATCTGTTGAAGAGACTGTCATTTAGCCATTGTATGTCTATGGCTCCTTTATCATATATTAATAGACCATATATGTTTGGGTTAATGTCTGGAGTCTCTATTCTGTTCCACTGGTCTGTGGCTCTGTTCTTGTGCCAGTACCAAATTGTCTTGATTACTGTGACTTTGTAGTAGAGCTTGAAGTTGGGGAGCGAAATCCCCACCACTTTATTCTTCCTTCTCAGGATTGCTATGACTATTCGGAGTCTTTGGCAGATCCATATGAATTTTTGAACAATTTGTTCCAGTTCATTGAAGAATGCTGTTGGTAATTTGATAGGGATTGCATCGCTTTGGGCAGAATGGCCATTTGACAATATTAACTCTTCCCAGCCAGGAGTATGGGATGAGTTTCCATTTGTTAGTGACCTCTTTAGTATCTCTGATGAGTGTCTTGTAGTTTTCAGGGTATAGGTCTTTCATTTCCTTGGTTAGGTTTACTCCGAGGTATTTTATTCCTTTTGATGCTATTCTGAATGAAATTGTTTTCCTAATATCTCTTTCTATTAGTTCATTATTAGTGTATAGGAAAGCTACAGATTTCTGTGTATTAATTTTGTATCCTGCAACTTTGCTGAATTCTGATATTAGTTTTAGTAGTTTTTCAGTGGAATCTTTAGGGTTTTTTATGTACAATATCATATCATCTGCAAATAGTGACAGTTTGACTTCTACTTTACCAACCTGGATTCCTTGTATTTTTTGTTTTGTCTGATTGCTGTGGCTAGGACCTCCAGTACTACGTTGAATAACAGTGGGGAGAGTGGGCATCCCTGTCTTTTTCCCGATCTCAGAGGAAAAGCTTTAAGCCTCTCGCTGTTCAGTATGATGTTACCTGTGGGTTTATCATATATGGTCCTTATTATGTTGAGGTACTTCCCCTCTATGCCTATTTTGTTGAGGGTTGTTATCATGAACGGATGTTGAATTTTGACGAATAATCTTTCAGCATCTATGGAGATGATCGTGTGGTTTTTTTCTTTTTGTTGATGTGGTGGATGATGGTGGTGGATTTTTGAATGTTGTACCATCCTTGCATCCCTGGGATGAATCCCACTTGGTCATGGTGTATGATCCTCTTGATGTATTTTTGAATTCAGTTTGCTAATATTTTGTTGAGTATTTTTGCATCTACATTCATCAGGGATATTGGTCTGTAGTTTTCTTTTTTGGTGGGGTCTTTGCCTGGTTTTGGTATTAGGGTGATGTTGGCTTCATAGAATGAGTTTGGGAGTATTACCTCCTCTTCTATTTTTTGGAAAACTTTCAGGAGAATGGATATTATGTCTTCTCTGTGTATCTGATAAAATTTCGAGGTAAATCCATCTGGCCTGGGGGTTTTGTTCTTGGGTAGTTTTTTGATTACCGCTTCAATTTCATTGCTGATAATTGGTCTATTTAGATTTTCTGTTTCTTTCTGGGTCAGTCTTGGAAGGCTGTATTTTTCTAGGAAGTTGTCCATTTCTCCTAGGTTTTACAGCTTGTCAGCATATAGGTTTTCATAGTATTCTCTAATAATTCTTTGTATTTCTGTGGGGTCCATCATGATTTTTCCTTTCTTGTTTCTGATTATGTTGATGTGTGTTGACTCTCTTTTCCTCTTAATAAGTCTGGCTAGAGGCTTATCTATTTTGTTTATTTTCTCGAAGAACCAGCTCTTGGTTTCATTGATTTCTTTGCTATTGTTTTATTCTTCTCAATTTTATTTATTTCTTCTCTGATCTTTATTATATCCCTCCGTCTGCTGACCTTAGGCCTCATTTGTTCTTCTTTTTCCATTTTTGATAATTGTGACATTAGACTATTCATTTGGGATTGTTCTTCCTTCTTTAAATATGCCTGGATCGCTATATACTTTCCTCTTAAGACTGCTTTTGCTGCGTCCCACAGAACTTGTGGCTTTGTGTTGTTGTTGTCATTTGTTTCCATATATTGCTGGATCTCCATTTTAATTTGGTTGTTGATCCATTGATTACTTAGGAGCATGTTGTTAAGCCTCTATGTGTTTGTGAGTCTTTTTGCTTTCTTTGTACAATTTATTTCTAGTTTTATACCTTTGTGATCTGAAAAGTTGGTTGGTAGGATTTCAATCTTCTTGAATTTACTAAGGCTCTTTTTGTGGCCTATTATGTGGTCTATTCTGGAGAATGTTCCATGTACCCTTGAGAAAAATGTGTATCCTGTTGCTTTTGGATGTAGAGTTCTGTAGTCTATTAGGTCCATCTGTTCTAGTGTGTTGTTCAGTGCCTCTGTGTCCTTACTTATTTTCTGCAGGTGGATCTGTCCTTTGGAGTGAGTGGTGTGTTAAAGTCTCCCAAGATGAATGCATTGCATACTATTTCCTCCTTTAATTCTGTTAGTATTTGTTTCAGATATGTTGGTGCTTCTGTATTGGGTGCATATATGTTTATAATGGTTATATCCTCTTGTGGAACTGAGCCGTTTATTATTATGTAATGTCCTTCTTTATCTCTTTTTACTTTTTTATTTTGAAGTCTATTTTGTCTGATACTAGTATTGCAACACCTGCTTTTTTCTCTTTGTTGTTTGCATAATATATGTTTCTCCATCCCTTGACTTTTAATCTGTGCATGTCTTTGGGTTTGAGGTGCGTCTCTTGTAAGCAGCATATAGATGGGTCTTGCTTTTTTATCCATTCTACTACTCTGTGTCTTTTGATTGTTGCATTCAGTCCATTTACATTTAGGGTGATTATTGAAAGATTTGTACTTATTGCCATTGCAGGCTTTAGATTTGTGCATACCAAAGGTTCAAGTTTAGCTTGTTTACTATCATACTGTCTGACTTATCTTGCTTATTGAGATTTTAGAAACACAGTCTGATGATTATTTCTTTCCCTTCTTTTTCCTACTCCTCCATTTTTCATATGTTGGGTGTTTTGTTCTGTGCTCTTTTTAGGAGTGCTCCCATCTAGAGCAGTCCCGTTAAAATATCCTGTAGAGGTGGTTTGTGGGAGGCAAATTCCCTCAACTTTTGCTTGTCTTTGAATTGCTAAATCCCTCCTTCATATTTAAATGATAATCGTGCTGGATACAGTATTCTTGGTTCAAGGCCCTTCTGTTTCATTGCATTAAATATATCATGCCATTCTCTTCTGGCCTGTAAGGTTTCTGTTGAGAAGTCTGATGATAGCCTGATGGGTCTTCCTTTGTAGGTTATCTTTTTTCTCTCTTTGGCTGCCTTTAATACTCTGTCCTTGTCCTTGATCTTTGCCATTTAATTATTATGTGTCTTGGTGTTGTCCTCTTTGGGTTCTGTCTCTTGGGAGTTCTGTGTGCCTCTGTAGTCTGAGCAACTATTTCCTCCCCCAGTTTGGGGAAGTTCTCAGCAATTATTTCTTCAAAGACACTTTCTATCCCTTTTTCTCTCTCTTCTTCCTCTTGTATCCCTATAATGCGGATATTGTTCCTATTGGATTGGTCACACAGTTCTCTTGATATTGTTTCATTCCTGGACATCCTTTATCTCTCTCTGTGTCAGCTTCTCTGCGTTCCTGTTCTCTGGTTTCTATTCCATCAATGGCCTCTTGCATCTTATCCATTCTGCTTATAAATCCTTCCAGAGTTTGTTTCACTTCTGTAATCTCCCTCTGGATGTCTGTAATCTCCCTCTGGACTTCATCCCTTAGCTCTTGCATATTTCTCTGCAGCTCTGTCAACATGTTTATGATTTTCATTTTGAATTCTTTTTCCGGAAGACTGGTTAGGTCTGCTTCTGCAGATCCTTTCTCAGGTGTTGTTTGAACTATCTTGGACTAGACTAAATTTTTTTGCCTTTTCATGGTGATAGCGGTGGCTGTAGGCAGGTTGCAGGTGTGTCAGGTGGGAGAAGAAGGTCCTTTCCTGCTTTCTGGATGCCTTGTCCTTCTCCACTGCCTGTGATGGTTTCAGCACTCCTGGAGCAGCCACCAGGTTAGTCCCCTAAGCTGCTGTGGGTGGGGTCTCCATCAGAGCAGCATGGAGCCCTGCAGGAGTGGCAGGCATGCCAGGTGCACTCCTCCGTGCTAGCAGCACCCCTGCTGGGCAGCTGTGTGGCAACAGTGGCCTTTGCGTCTGGCCCCGTCAGCTGTGCATTGGTCTGGGATTCCAGTCCGCCGCTGGGAGTGTGCCTGCTCCCTCTGGCTCTGCTGCAGGTGCACGCAGGTCTCTCCTGTGTGGACCTCTACTGCACTCCTCTGGCTTCACTGCTGCTGGTGCATGAGAGCTGTCCCTGGGCTGTTCAGTCATGCCTCTGCAGGCTCACACAAGCCTCTCCTTGTCCCGTGCACCTCTGGTGCATGGATCTGCTCCTGGTCCCTTCTGGCGCTGCCGTCCCCTGCATGCGCTGCCACTCTCCTGCTACTGGGCCAGTGTGTTGGGGTCTGCACCAGTTGGAGGAATGACTTGCAGGCTGCTTAGTGCCATGAGGGGCTTCAGAGCTGTGCTGCCTCCCCGGGGTTTAGGGCGCCTAAGTTTCCCCAGGATTCCCAGCTGCTGGCTGTGTGTGCCGGGACAACTTCGTCCAGCCATGGTGTCCCTGTCTCTTTAAGACTTGCAGAAAGCACTAGCTTTTCTTTTGTCTCGGGGTGCCAGTTGTGGGGACCTGCCCACATGTTTTGCTTTTCCATTTCTCTAATATCCAGCACCCCATGCACTTTGTATCTGCACTCCAGGTGCAGATTTATAGAGCTGTTTGTTTAGCAGTCCTGGGCTTTCACTCCCTCCCCATTCTGACTCCTTTATTCCCACTGGGTTTTGGGGTGGGGGAGCGTTCGGGTCCCGCCTTGCTGCGGCTTGTATCTTTCCCCCTTTGTGTGATGTTGAGTTCTTACAATGTAGATGTATCCTGGCTGTTGTACTGCATCCACTGGTGTCTCTTTTAGGAATAGTGGTATTTATTGTATTTTCATAAATATATATGTTTTGGGGAGGAGATTTCCTCTGAACTACTCACACCCTCATCTTCCCATGATCCCCTATTTTATGTGATCTTTAATAGGACATAAATGTGTGTTTTTTCTCTTTACCACTGTAAATATAGTCGTATTTGGAGCATTTCCTATGAAATGGGAACAGATAAATTATGCACTAGTAGTGTGAAACACGGTGGGAACTTTTTTTGCATGACTTTTCTGCTTCCACTTTATAGGAAAACTTCCAAATATTGTATCTGTCTTTCCAATTTCGTCACCTGTCTCCATAATCTCTCTTGAACCTTATCCAATTGGGTTTTTATATTTGAGACTCTCATTGTTCAGAATATCAGTTAATGCTGCTTATCAAATCTAGTGTTAGATTTTTAGCCATCATGTTCTTGACACAGTATTTGATGTATAGCCAAGCCTCTCCTCAAACTTCTTTATGTGCTTTCAAAGGTCTTCTTCACTTCTGGTGCTTCTGCTTATTTTCAGTATTCTTTTCTGGATCTTTCTCACTTTCACCACTTCTCAAAACATCGTATTGCGTCAAAGCTCAATCTTTTGATCTTACCTTTTCTCTCCTCTCTTCCCTACCCCCCATGGAATCCTATTCAGTATTATGGCTTTAAATACTGTCTGTTAAATGATGACTGTTAAAGTCCTATTGCCATCTTTTATTTCTCTCCTGGATTACAGTCCAGCATTTTCAAGGACCTGTATTATTTTCCTATGGCTGCTGCAACACATTACCATAAACTAGGCAGCTTTAAGCCATAGACGTTTATTCTCACACAGTCTGGAGACCAGAAGTCTAAAATCACAGTGTCAGCAGAGCTGCACTTGCTCGCAATTCTCTAAGGAAGAACTAGAGACTTCATTGCTTTTCTAGCTTCTCATGGCTCCAGGCCTTCCTTGGCTTGTAGGTATGTAATTCCATCTTGGAGCAAGCCTGAGCTCTGAAAAAACTCCTCCTGTTGCCTGTGATGTCTAACCCCATTTATTGAATATTTATCTTCCTTTATATTTAAAAGGCTCCCTGTTGTTTCCTCTGCATGACTTCCTCTGGGTCTGTCCACAACCCAACTCTTGTGTGTATACTGTTGTTTTTATCTGTAATATTATTTTCCAATGAACTGCTAATGCTCAGTAGCTTTTTTGCATCCTTTATTCAATTCTTTCTCACAACACCAAGAACCCATCTCTAGTAACAACCTCATCTTGACATCCTTAACTTAATTACATCTGTAAAAACTCTTATTTAAAAATAAGGTCATATTCATGGTTTCTGGAAAGAGGGCATACCTTTCGGCAGTCCACCCTTCAGTCCACAATAATCTACCTTTACCCCCTAAAATTCATGCACATTTCACATGCAAAATACATTATTTCATCCCAGTATCCAAAAGTCTCAACTCATTAGAGAATCAACTCTAAGTCCAAAGTCTCATCTAAATAACAGTCCCAAAATGTATTTATCAAAATAATTTAAATCAAGTATAGGTAAGATTCTGGGCAGGATCAATCTTGAGCAAAATTCGTCTCCGTCTAAGGACTTGTGAAACTAAAAAACAAGTTCACTTCTTTCAAAGTACATAGTGGTACAGACATAGGGTAGAGATCCCATGCCAAAAGGAAGAAAATGAAAATAATAAAGAGGCCACTGGTCCCAAGTAATTTTGAAATCAGGCAAAGCAAATTCCTCTCAATGTCAAGGTTTTAAACAATCCTCTGGCTTCATATTCCATCCTCCAATGTAGGCTGCAACTCCTGGGCCACAGTAGATCTCCCAGCCTCTGAGCCATTATGACAATTCATTATAGCAGTTGTAAGTGATGAATGCATTGTTCAACATCTTCACTTATATGCATCTTAAACAGAGCTCTTAACTTTACATGTCTTCTTCCCTACCAACTTTATTTCCCACTCACTATTTCCCACAATAGTAAATGGCAATAATTTCTCCAGCTGCTCAGACCAAAAAAAGTCTAGGAGTCATCTCTGACTCTCTTTTCTCACATTATACATTCAACCCATCAGCAAGTCCTGTTGACTGCCTTCAAAACATTATCTGAATTTGAGCACTTTGAGATATACTTTCGCTACTACACCCATGGTACAAATTTCCTTTGTCTTCTAGCAAGTAGAAATGCAGGATCTGAACCTTGTTTTGTTCATCTGTTTGGTGATTCCCCACACCTACCTCATTACTTTTCTAAATCATACATTTCTTACCCCATACAAAGGACGTATGCATGAAGATATTTTTTGAGCTGTAAAACTGTAGTATATCCACACACTGACCTGGTTTAAACTAAGATAAACTATATAATATAAAGAAGGAGGTATGGTGTGGTATCTTAACGCCTTGGGGTGAGAATTAATATAAAAACTCATGATAAAGTCACCCTGATCTACATTTGACCCCCAAACATCTAACCCTACCAAAGCAAATAGAGACTTTTTAAAGATCAGGTTATGTCATGGTTCTCTCTCCTTAAAGTCCTCCAATATGTATTAAAATATATTTATTTATAAAACATGTGTTGGTGATACTAAGATAACCATAATTTTAAATTTTAAAAAATTACTAATATTTGTTTAATATGTGGTAGGTTCTGGATGATAATCGCTCATTCATTCATAATCATTCATTTGTAATTGTTTAACATCCACTAAATGCCAGGCACTCTAGCAGATATTTGTGATTCAATAAACATGATAAACAGTATGTAAATAAAATATAATTTCACTGAAAGATGATTGTAATGAATTAAATTAAAACAAATTTAAAGACTGTATAAGGACTGAAAATTTGGCTATGCTGTTTTAATAGAGTAAGTGGATGGGCCCTAATCTTTACATATATTATTTGCTCAGTCTTTACAACAACTTGAAAATGTAGGTATTATTTCCAATTTAAAGAGAGGTTTGCTGAGACTTAGTGAGGTTAATAATGTGCCCAACATCATGCAACCAGTGAAAGCAGAATCAGAAACTCATTTCTTGACTTTATTTTATTTTGTTTTTTACTAATACATTGCCAAGCCATTCATATTAGTTGTTGTGTGTTACCTTTTCAGGATTCAACAATCAATAGGGTAGGGTTCTCCTTTGCCTGAAAGAACTTAAAGTATCTCCATGAACTCATCCATTTACTTACCAATCTGTTTATCTATCTGTGTACCTACCTATCTAACTACCACCTGTTTATCATAATTAATATAAGAAAAAAATGCTATTTTCAGAATCTCTGACAAAATATGGTTATTTTTTCCATTCAAAGGTAGTAATTCTTACCTGTAATCCTTGACTAGCATAACTCTTACACTGGCAGGTAGATGGTATGATCCACTAAAAGAGAAACTGATTTCAATGTATAACAGTCTTAGGATTGACTTTCCATTTACCGTGTGTATGATGTTGAGGTAGTCATGCACCCTGTTTGTAATTCATCTTCCTCACTTGAAAATGGGGAGGAAAATGTTTACCTCTAAGTGTATTTATGATGATTAAGTGAGACAACAAGTATTCAATGCTTAACAGATAGTAAGTATTTGGTAATTAATAGATCTTTACCCCTTAATGGGAAAATCTTTTAACCTTCGTATGCTTTAGTTTCTTCATGTGTAAAATAGGAATAATAATTTCCATGTCTTAAATTGAGTTATTTTGAAGATAAATATAATATCTGCTATATATAGAAACTAAAAAATACTATATATTGAACCCCAATTAGAGATTTTAATATTTAGCAGTTACTCTGCTAGCTGCCTATAATTCTTAAAAGCAGTCTAAAATGAGATGCTAATTATCCCATTACAGGTAAGGAAACTGAGGCATGGAAGGATTCTGTGTCATACCTCATTTATGATTCCCAGGATTATGCAGATAGTATGTGAGAGCTAGAATTCAAATGGAGGCAGTCTGGCCCCAGCGTGTACATTTTTAAGATTATTTTCTGCTCTCTTGTACAGATGTAATGTGGCAGCCAGAATGCCAGATTACTGTTTTAGATCTTTCTTAATTCCAGATTTTTCTTCTGTATAAATTGATGGAAAAAAATATAATATTTATATGAAATATAAAGATATATATTAATATATACACTTATATATGTGTAAATATATATATTTACACCAACAGGATTTCATTAAAGAAAACCTTTTAAAGTTTTGTTTATTTGGTTGGTGGTTCTTTTGGATTAAGAAAGAATACGAAGTATGAAGGCTTAACTCTAATCATCAATTCCGTTGGTTGACTCAAAAAAATCCTAATGTGTGAAAAGAAATACTGTGTAATATCATATAGTTTCTGATCCTGTCTAGCTCTTAAATCCTCAGAAGTAGCTTTGAAAATTTAAATCCGTTTATATTTTCTCAAGACAAAGAAGAGAGGCATCAGCATATCATGTAAATTCATATTTAGAGATAAAACCTCAGATTGTAGACCGCAGTGATGACTTAGTAGTACTGAAATTATAAAGTTTCAAGATTCCTGGAAGACATCAACATTGTTTTGTGAGGAAGCGAGCCTCAGGGGAAACAAAGGCGTTACCGTGGAGGTCAGCCAAGTACATCAGGGATGCGACCTCATGGCCCCTCCCCAGCCCTTCCTGGTGGGCTCTCCTAAAATGAATTGCCTTGCTTCTCTGAGTCACACATTCCTTATTTATAAAAGGTCATAATAATGCCTTCTTTAATTAGAAGGACCCATTGAGATTATGAACAACGTAAGCTTTTTTTAACTATAAAATAACAAAGTTTGCTCAAAATCACTGGTTTGATTTAAAGCGGTCTGCTTGTAAAGGAGCAGACCCATTAACTGGCCTCACTAACTAAGCTGTCTATAATAAGAACCAAAGAACTCAGGAGTGATAGACTCATGCAAAGTGACAATGACATATAGAGGCTGAAAAAGTGTGACAGTGAGAAATAAAACTAAAAAAGTAAGACTTATGCAAAGTCAGGCTTCACTAAAGGACAGAAAAAACGGCATGGGGGTGGGGGTATGTCTGATGAAGTTCGGAGAGCTGTTAGTGTCGCCAGGCTGTGTTTAACAAGGCAGTATCAATGTTATGTTTAACACCCTGGTGACATACCAACTAGGAATAAACTGGGAAAAACAAAAGCAAAGCTGTGAAAGGGCCTGAGGGAACTAGTAGATAAGAGTGAAATATAGGAAAGTAGTTGTTAGAGCTAGATCTCTAGTACAGGTAAATGTCATAGTACACTATTTGAACAGCCATCTTTCAAAATTTATTTTTTTTTACTCTGCATGATATTGCATGTTCTTTAGATTTGAAAGAAGTAATTAATTTTTCCATTGTTGCTGTAAGGACATAATGGTGTCTCCTATACAATATACTGATGCCAACAGTGATCCTAATTCTGCCCTCGGGCCATCATCTAATGTCTCTTTCCTATTATTTTATCGTTTTTGTATTTTATTCTCTACCCAGAGAAAGTCTCAGCTGCTGCTTATTGTGTCTTCCAAAAGAGGTGAAAAAATCACTTGGAGGCAAATATCAGAAGTAAGTTCAAGATATTAGCAGCAATCTTCTAAAAACCCAGTATAAATGTTATTTTTTAATCATAATTGATCAGAATGTCGTTGTCAGAACTCATAAAGATGTTTATGATAATGATTCAAAGTAATTTATCCCTCCAAATACATGACAAAGTAACAGAATTATAGGTGGCATCTTAACTGGTCTCTCTCTGCCTATAGACTGTGCTGCCTCTGGGCCAGGCTCTCAGCTGCCAGAGAGAAGGTACTAAGATGCCAATTGGGTTGTCCCTCCAGGCTTAAACTCTTCTAAGAATCCTCCAGAGATCTATAAGGAAGTGCCACCTCCTTAATTTAGTACTAGGCTGATCCATGGTCTGTTTTTTTTCTTTTTCTAAATTTTCTTTGTAACCTTTTTGGATTAACCTCTTGTGAGACGTGAGGGGTCCTGGGAATGGATTGATTCAGGTTCCCACACTTAACATTACTGGATGACAAAGAGAAAAAAGACTTTACTGGCATTAAGCTTTATGTTCATTTACACCATTCAACAAATCCAGTAGTTTATCATAGTATATTTGCTCATAAATGCTCCTGGAAATTTTATCATTCTATGACCCCAGAACCTTGGAAAATATCAGATATATGGGATAAATGTTTGTTGGATAAGGACATTGAATGAATTTTTTTAAATTTATTTATTTTGTATTTTTTTATTTTTTTTGAGAGGGCATCTCTCATATTTATTGATCAAATGGTTAACAACAATAAAATTCTGTATAGGGGAGTCAATGCTCAATGCACAATCATTAATCCACCCCAAGCCTAATTCTCGTCAGTCTCCAATTTTCTGAAGCATAACGAACAAGTTCTTACATGGTGAACAAATTCTTACCTAGTGAATAAGTTCTTACATGGTGAACAGTACAAGGGCAGTCATCACAGATACTTTCAGTTTTGATCACGCATTATGAACTATAAACAATCAGGTCAAATATGAATATTTGTTTGATTTTTATACTTGATTTATATGTGGATCCCACATTTCTCCCTTTATTATTATAATAATAATAATTATTATTATTATTTTTTTAAATAAAATGCTGAAGTGGTAGGTAGATGCAAGATAAAGGTAGAAAACATAGTTTAGTGTTGTAAGAGAGCAAATGTAGATGATTAGGTGTGTGCCTGTAGACTATGTGTTAATCCAGGCTAGACAAGGGCAATAAAACATCCACAGATGCAGAAGATTTCTCTCAAAAAGGTGGGAGGGGGGGTGAGGTTCTAAGCCTCACCACTGTTGATCCCCAATTTCTCACCTGATGGCCCCCCTGCGACTGTGCCTGTCTTAGGTTGTTCCTCCCTTGAGGAATCTTACCCGTCTCTGGCTAACCAGTCATCTTCCAGGGCCATACAGGGAAATGCAAAGTTGGTAAGTGAGAGAGAAGCCATATTGTTTGAAAAGGTTAGCTTTTTACTTCTTTGTAGAACTATGCCCTGTAGCTTCTATGCCCAGCACTTGTCTCGAGGTATCTTTACCACCTGGAGGAATTATGATGCTCAGTAAATTCGATATGACACACAAATTCTATTTAAGGGTTGTAATTAGGAAGGAAGAAGAAAAGCTATAGAAGTAGCAGACCGAAGAAACATGGGAAGATTGATTATTTCTTTGACATATCTTCTTGTAGAGTAACTTCAGCATGTATAGGTTTTAAACTACTAATTAAATTGTGCACACACATTAACATAATAGGAATAGAGTTACATAACCAAAGCAGATCTATAATAAACAGCCATCTCCAGTGAAACCAAGAAAACCAGTTAGGCACCTTAGGCATTTATGAAAATTTATCTATGATATGATGGATATTGTCCAACTGTACTTCAACAGTCTGATAGAAATCAGACAAATTAAAACAACCCATTCCTGGGAACTGTTCACATCCCATATGTTCTTTTAACAGTAGATAGTCTGTAGTTGTAAGATTTTGGAGCGCTACAACTTGCACTTCTCCTAATTCTTGGTTGAGTTCCAACAGTATAGATCCAGTCAAATTTGTTGTTTTACTGTATGCACAGGCCAGCTTAGATATCTCCTTCTTCATTCCAATGGCAAGTACAGGAACCAGTGGGATGAGTGCCTCTATAGCTGTAGCAGTGCCTGGATCTTTGTTGAGGTTTTTTGATGATCATCTTCTGGTATGAGTCTTCCAGAGAGTGCTGATATTGGAAGTTTTTCTTCATATCATATCTTAGTTCATTTTCTGGGTAGCCAGTTTAGGCTTTAATCCTCTGTATAAACAAAAACAGACCCTTTGCTCACACTTTGATATGCCCTTTATACCATTGTGTAGAACTCATTGGAGGTCACCACACAGGAACTGCTTTTTTTTTTTTTTACAGAAAGGAATACTATCAGAAAATGTACCTCCATAACTGATCATCTGACACCCTTTCAGTGGTCAAAATTAAGTAATTTTAAAGCATGCATTAATCGTTGATTTACAGTTAGTTTTATCCTATCAGGGAGTAATCCCCCTTTTCTTTCTTTCTTTCATTTTTTTTGTTATCATTAATCCACACTTACATGAAGAATATTATGTTTACTAGGCTATCCCCTATACTAGGTCCCCCCTATAAACCCCTTTACAGTCACTGACCATCAGCATAGAAAAATGTTGTAGAATCACTACTTGTCTTCTCTGTGTTGCACAGCCCTCCCCTTTCTCCCCCCCCATTATGCATGCTAATCTTAATACCCCCCTTCTTCTTCCCCCCCTTATCCCTCCCTACCCACCCATCCTCCCCAGTCCCTTTCCCTTTGGTGCCTGTTAGTCCATTGTTGGGTTCTGTGATTCCACTGCTGTTTTGTTCCTTCAGTTTTTGCTTTATACTTATACTCCACAGATGAGAGAAATCATTTGGTATTTCTCTTTCTCCACTTGGCTTATTTCACTGAGCATAATACCCTCTACTTCCATCCATGTTGCTGCAAATGATAGGATTTGCCCTCTTCTTGTGGGTGAGTAGTATTCCATTGTATATATGTACCACATCTTCTTTATCCATTCATCTACTGATGGACACTTAGGTTGCTTCCAATTCTTGGCTATTGTAAATAGTGCTGCGATAAACATAGGGGTGCATCTGTCTTTCTCAAACTTGATTGCTGCGTTCTTAGGGTAAATTCCTAGGAGTGGAACTCCTGGGTCAAATGGTAAGTCTGTTTTGAGCATTTTGATGAACCTCCATACTGCTTTCCACAATGGTTGAACTAATTTACATTCCCACCAGCAGTGTGGGAGGGTTCCCCTTTCTCCACAGCCTTGCCAACATTTGTTGTTGTTTGTCTTTTGGATGGCAGCCATCCTTACTGGTGTGAGGTGATACCTCACTGTAGTTTTAATTTGCATTTCTCTGATAATTAGTGATGTGGAGCATCTTTTCATGTGTCTGTTGGCCATCTGTATTTCTTTTTTGGAGAACTGTTCAGTTCCTCTGCCCATTTTTTAATTGGATTATTTGTTTTTTGTTTGTGGACGCATGTGAGCTCTTTATATATTTTGGATGTCAAGCCTTTATCGGATCTGTCATTTACAAATATATTCTCTGATACTGTAGGGTTCCTTTTTGTTCTATTGATGGTGTCTTTTGCTGTACAGAAGCTTTTCAGCTTAATATAGTCCCACTTGTTCATTTTTGCTGTTGTTTTCCTTGCCTGGGGAGATATGTTCAAGAAGAGGTCACTCATGTTTATGATGTCTAAGAGGTTTTTGCCTATGTTTTTTTCCAAGAGTTTAATGGTTTCATGACTTACATTCAGGTCTTTGATCCATTTTGAATTTACTTTTGTGTATGGGGTTAGACAATGGTGCAGTTTCATTCTCCTACATGTAGCTGTCCAGTTTTGCCAGCACCATCTGTTGAAGAGACTGCCATTTTGCCATTGTATGTCCATGGCTCCTTTATCAAATATTAATTGACCATATATGTTTGGGTTAATTTCTGGAGTCTCTAATCTGTTCCACTGGTCTGTGGCTCTGTTCTTGTGCCAGTACCAAACTGTCTTGATTACTATGACTTTATAGCAGAGCTTGAAGTTGGGGAGTGAGATCCCCCCTACTTTATTCTTCTTTCTCAGGATTGCTTTGGCTTTTCAGGGTCTTTGGTGTTTCCATATGAATTTTTGAATTATTTGTTCCAGTTCATTGAAGAATGTTGCTGGAGTTTCATAGGGATTGCATCAAATCTGTATATTGCTTTGGGCAGGATGGCCATTTTGATTATATTGATTCTTCCTAGCCATGAGCAAGGGATGAGTTTCCACTTGGTAGTGTCCCCTTTAATTTCTCTTAAGAGTGACTTGTAGTTTTCAGAGTATAGGTCTTTCACTTCTTTGGTTAGGTTTATTCCTAGGTATTTTATTCTTTTTAATGCAATTGTGAATGGAGTTGTTTTCCTGATTTCTCTCTCTGTTGGTTGACTGTTAGTGTATAGGAAAGCCACAGATTTCTGTGTGTTAATTTTGTATCCTGCAACTTTGCTGAATTCCGATATCAGTTCTAGTAGTTTTGGGGTGGAGTCTTTAGGGTTTTTTATGTATAGTATCATATCATCTGCAGATAGTGACATTTTAACTTCTTGTTTACCAATCTGGATTCCTTGTATTTCTTCGTTTTGTCTAATTGCCGTGGCGAGGACCTCCAGTACTATGTTAAATAAGAGTGGGGAGAGTGGGCATCCCTGTCTTGTTCCTGATCTCAGAGGAAAAGCTTTCAGCTTCTCACTGTTCAGTATAATGTTGGCTGTAGGTTTATCATAAATGGCCTTTATTATGTTGAGGTACTTGCCCTCTGTTCCCATTTTGCTGAGAGTTTTTATCATGAATGGATGTTGAATTTTGTCAAATGCTTTTTCAGCGTCTATGGAGATGATCATGTGGTTTTTGTCTTTCTTTTTGTTGATGTGGTGGATGATGTTGATGGGCTTTCTAATGTTCTACCATCCTTGCATTCCTGGGATGAATCCCACTTGCTCATGGTGTACGATCCTTTTGATGTATTTTTGAATTTGCTTTGCTAATATTTTGTTGAGTATTTTTGCATCAACATTCATCAGGGATATTGGTCTATAGTTTTCTTTTTTGGTGGGGTCTTTTTCTGGTTTTGGTATTAGGGTGCTGTTGGCTTCATAGAATGAGTTTGGGAGTATTCTCTCCTCTTCTATTTTTTGGAAAACTTTAAGGAGAATGGGTATTATGTCTTCGCTGTATGTCTGATAAAATTCCGAGGTAAATCCATCTGGCCTGGGGGTTTTGTTCTTTGGTAGTTTTTTGATTACCACTTCAATTTCGTTGCTAGTAATTGGTCTGTTTAGATTTTCTGTTTCTTTCAGGGTCATTCTTGGAAGGTTGTATTTTTCTAGGAAGTTGTCCATTTCTCCTAGTTTTTCCAGCTTGTTAGCATATAGGTTTTCATAGTATTATCTAATAATTCTTTGTATTTCTGTGGGGTCTGTCGTGATTTTTCCTTTCTCGTTTCTGTTTCTGTTGATGTGTGTTGACTCTCTTTTCCTCTAATAAGTCTGGCTAGAGGCCTATGTATTTTGATTATTTTCTCAAAGAACCACCTTTGGTTTCATTGATTTTTGGTATTGTTTTATTCTTCTCAATTTTATTTATTTCTGCTCTGATCTTTATTATTTCCCTCCTTCTGCTGACCTTAGGCCTCATTTGTTCTTCTTTTTCCAATTTCGATAATTGTGACATAAGACCATTCATTTGGGATTGTTCTTCCTTCTTTAAATATGCCTGGATTGCTATATACTTTCCTCTTAAGATTGCTTTTGCTGTATCCCACAGTAGTTGTGGCTTTGTGTTGTTGTCGTTTGTTTCCATATATTGCTGGATCTCCATTTTGATTTGGTCATTGATCCATTGATCATTTATGAGCGTGTTTTTAAGCCTCCATGTGTTTGTGAGCCTTTTTGCTTTCTTTGTACAGTTTATTTCTAGTTTTATGCCTTTGTGGTCTGAAAAGTTGGTTGGTAGGATTTCAATCTTTTGGAATTTACTGAGGCTCTTTTTGTGGCCTAGTATGTGGTCTATTCTGGAGAATGTTCCATGTGCACTTGAGAAGAATGTGTATCCTGTTGCTTTTGCATGTAGAGTTCTGTAGATGTCTATTAGGTCCATATGTTCTAGTGTGTTGTTCAGTGCCTCTGTGTCCTTACTTATTTTTTGTCTGGTGGATCTGTCCTTTGGAGTGAGTGGTGTGTTGAAGTCTCCCAGAATGAATGCATTGCATTCTATTTCCTCCTTTAGTTCTGTTAGTATTTGTTTCAGATATGTTGGTGCTCCTGTATTGGGTACCTATATATTTATAATGGTTACATCCTCTTGTTTAATTGAGCCCTTTATCATTATGTAGTGTCCTTCTTTATCTCTTGTTACTTTCTTTGTTTTGAAGTCTATTTTGTCTGATACTAGTATTGCAACACCTGCTTTTTTGTTTCTGTTGTTTGCATGAAATATCTTTTTCCATCCATTGACTTTAAGTCTATGCATGTCTTTGGGTTTGAGGTGAGTTTCTTGTAGAATTTCAATATTTTGGAATTTACTGAGGCTCTTTTTGTGGCCTAGTATGTGGTCTATTCTCGAGAATGTTCCATGTGCACTTGAGAAGAATGTATATCCTGTTGCTTTTGGATGTAGAGTCCTATTGATGTCTATTAGTTCCATCTGTTCTAGTGTGTTGTTCAGTGCCTCTGTGTCCTTACTTATTTTCTGCCCGGTGGATCTATCCTTTGGGTTGAGTGGCGTGTTGAAGTCTCCTAAAATGAATACATTGCAGTCTATTTCCCCCTTTAGTTCTGTTAGTATTTGTTTCACATATGCTGGTGCTCCTATGTTGGGTGCATATATATTTAGAATGGTTATATCCTCTTGTTGGATTGAGCCCTTTATCATTATGTAGTGTCCTTCTTTATCTCTTGTTACTTTCTTTGTTTTGAAGTCTATTTTGTCTGATATTAGTACTGCAAACCCTGCTTTCTTCTCTCTGTTATTTCCCTGAAATATGTTTTTCCATCCCTTGACTTTTAGTCTTTGCATGTCTTTGGGTTTGAGGTGAGTTTCTTGTAAGCAGCATATAGATGGGTCTTGCTTTTTTATCCATTCTATTACTCTGTGTCTTTTGATTGGTGCATTCAGTCCATTTTCATTTAGGGTGACTATTGAAAGATATGCACTTATTGCCATTGCAGGCTTTAAATTCATGGTTACCAAAAGTTCAAGGTTAGCCTCTTTAGTATCTTACTGCCTAACTTAGCTCGCTTATTGAGCTTTTATATACACGGTCTGGAGATTCTTTTCTTCTCTCCCTTCTTATGCCTGCTCCTCCATTCTTCAGATGTTGGGTGTTTTGTTCTGTGCTCTTTTTAGGAGTGCTCCCATCTAGAGCAGTCCCTGTAAGATGCCCTGTAGTGGTGGTTTTTGGGAGGCAAATTCCCTCAACTTTTGCTTGTCTGGGAATTGTTTAATCTCTCCATCACATTTAAATGATAATCGTGCTGGATACAGTATCCTTGGTTCAAGGCCCTTCTGTTTCATTGCATTAAATATATCATGCCATTCTCTTCTGGCCTGTAAGGTTTCTGTTGAGAAGTCTGACGATAGCCTGATGGGTTTTCCTTTATAGGTGACCTTTTTCTCTCTAGCTGCCTTTAAAACTCTTTCCTTTTCCTTGATCTTTGCCATTTTAATTATTATGTGTCTACATGTTCTCCTTGGGTCCTTTCTGTTGGGTGTTCTGTGTATTTCCCTCATCTGTTCAATTATTTCCTCTCCCAGTTTGGGGAAGTTTTCAGCAATTATTTCTTCAAAGACACTTTCTATCCCTTTTTCTCTCTCTTCTTCTTCTGGTACCCCTATAATTTGGATATTGTTCCTTTTGGATAGGTCACACAGTTCTCTTAATATTGTTTCATTCCTGGAGATCCTTTTTTCTCTCTCTATGTCAGCTTCTATGTGTTCCTGTTCTCTGGTTTCTATTCCATCAATGAATGGCCTCTTGCATCTTATCCATTCTGCTTATAAATCCTTCCAGAGTTTGTTTCACTTCTGTAATCTCCTTCCTGGCATCTGTGATCTCCCTCCAGACTTCATCCCTTAGCTCTTGCATATTTCTCTGCATCTCCGTCAGCATGTTTATGATATTTATTTTGAATTCTTTGTCAGGAAGACTGGTTAGGTCTGTCTCCTTCTCTGGTGTTGTCTCTGTGATCTTGGTTTGCCTGTAATTTTGCCTTTTCATGGTGATAGAAATAGTTTGCAGAGCTGGGACGAGTGACGGCTGGAAGAACTTCCCTTCTTGTTGGTTTGTGGCCTTCCTGTCCTGGGAGAACAGCGACCTGTACTGGCTTGTGCTGGGCAGCTGTGCCCAGACAGGGCTTTTGATTCCTGCCCTGCTGCTATGGAGTTTATCTCTGCTTTTGCTGTGGATGTGGCCTGTCTCGGGCTGCTGCTCCAAAATGGTGGAGCTGTGTTGGAGGGGGAGCGGCTGGGAGGCTACTTATCTCCATGAGGGGCCTCTGTGCTCCCTGCTGCTCAGGGGGTTAGAGTGCCCAGAGATCCCCAGATTCCCTGCCTCTGGACTAAGTGTCCCGGGATGCTTCCATCCGGTTTTGGGGTCTCTGTCCCTTTAAGACTTCCAAAAAGCACTCACCAAAAGAAAAAAAGCCACTTGCTTTTCTTTGTCCTTGGGGACTGGCCTCAGGGACCCGCTCACTGGTCTTGCTGCCCTGTTTCCCTAGTATCCAGGACCCCACGCCTGCACTATGTCTGCGCTCTGGTCCGGATGGCTGGGGCTGGGTGTTCAGCAGTCCTGGGCTCCCTCTCCCTCCCCGCTCTGACTCCTCTCCTCCCACTGAGAGCTGGGGGGAGGGGCGCTCCTCTCCCGCCGGGTTGGGGCTTTTATCTTACCCCCTTCGTGTGTGGATGTGGTCTGGATGTTGTCCTATGTCCTCTGGTCTCTATTCTAGGAAGAGTTGTCTTTGTTATATTTTCATAAATATATGTGGTTTGGGGAGGAGATTTCCGCTGCTCTACTCATGTCACCATCTTGGCTCCACCTCTGCAATTCTTTTCAATGTTTTTCTTAAGTTTTCAATACTTTTTCATAGATTTTATTTCTGGATCCTTTTTAATGGCTGGCTATGGAAATGAATGAATGATTATATGAATTGTTTATAGTGCAGTAACTTTTTGGTAGAATTCTAGCCATTGATTTTTTTTTTCTGATGAACAGCCAACCTATTCCAGGACAAATATCATCTTTATTCAGTTTTAATATTCTGACTTCTGATCTTTTCATCCCCACTGGAAAGGCCTTGAAAACTTTTCTCCCTAAACATAGACTGAAAGAACAAATGAAGTTAATTGTCAAAGTCAAATTTAGTTTAACTGGAGAAGCAGTTACCAAGGGCTTTTTGTAGTTGATGTATTTTACATAAAAGCAGTATTTCATCCATTCATGGACTCTTTACAAAAAGGTGTAACATTTGTATGGAGACTACAATTTGCCTGGTAATTTTCCATTGCTACTGGAGTCTTTTATCTTTTGTCAATCAACACTGGGAAACAGAAAAGTGCTCCAGCCACTCTACTTTAAGTAACAGAGAAGGAGGTCCAGAGAAGCCTTTAGGAAGACAATGATAGAAATGTTTATATCTTCCTTTATGTTCCCTGTTTAAACTAAAATGTTTTTCCCCAACAGAACACAATCTATTATTGTTATAAATAATTAGAGATTTTAAGTCATAGAAGATGAGTTATCAAAGTGTAGAAACTCAGTTTTAATTATACATACTCATTCTCTAATCTAACATCATGCTGGAATATAGTGGCAATTGAATTACTTAATTACCTATCAATAACCTTTGCTGCATATATTCTTTCTTTAGCAACATTCACAGAAGAAAATAGTGTTCAGTTCATTTTCCTTAGTCCAGAGAATGTATTGCGAGAGCTCTCAATAACCATAAAATACAATGCCTACACTGTAAATCTGAAACTAATCATTGCCCCTTACATCTTTAGCTGTACAAAATGACATTTCTGTGCTTCAGAATTAGTTCATATGCTTGTTTGCTGAGCATGTGATGAGATCAAAGTGAGTCACTGGATTTTCATTAAAATTAGGGTCTTTACAAAGAAAGAAGGGTTCCCATTCCTTGAATTGACAACGTTGTTTTATAGATTAGGAGATTGGAATACAGAGAGGTTAGGTAACTTCCTTAATTCTCCTCACTATTATAATGGAAAAGCAGAAAATGGGATGTTGGCATAATAGTATTTGTATAGCACTTTGTCCACTCTGCCATACCACATTATAAATCAATTCAATTCTATAAATATGTATTGTTCCCTTCTGTAATCTTGAAGATAAATAGGAATTAACCAGGAAGATGAGAGAGAGAAGAACAATTAATTCAGAGGTGAGTGGATATGTAAATCCACAGGAGCGTAAAACAACAAAGGAGCTGAAACACACTGGCATTGCTCCTGCAGGGAACTGAGAAACAACAGGAGTTGATAGAGAGCAGGAAGTGGAGCACAGTCCCTGGAGAGCACAATGAGCTATGCTGGGGAGTTGGGTGTTCAACCTGAAAGCTCTAGGAAGGTACTTGTGGATTTTAGGCAAGAAGGTGACATATCGTCCATATATGTGTGTATGCTTTTTTTTTTAAGAATACCATAACAAGTATAAAGAGGGTGGATTTTAGTGTGATGTGATAAATACAGACAGTAGTTATAGCAACACTGAGGAGTGTTTATAGAGGTTGAAGTCAGTAGCAGTGAATTGAGAGAAGGGGGTGGTTTTGCATGATACCTAAAGATTAGCAATGGAGTAGTTTGTATTAAATGTCAGGGAAGAAAGGGAAATTTAGAAAGATCCTAAGATTTCTTACTTAGACAACTAGGCCACATTATCATTGACAGGGATAGAAAATATCTTCATAAGATTTTGTTTAGGTAAAAATTACTTGTTCAATTTTGAACCTGTCAAATATGTGATATATTTAGAGGACAGTGCCCAGCACATGGAAAGTACTCTAAAATAATTGTTTAGTTAATTATGGTCATACAGTATAGGATGAAAATACAAATTTCAGAGATAGTAGAATAAGGAGGTTAGTAAAGAGATTCTCTTAGAGACATTGTATGGAATAGAAGGAAAGAGAATAATGTTCCTTAAGAAATGATAACTCTTAAGGAGTAGAACACAACTCAGAACTGAAGCTGAGGGTTATATAAATTAAGGAGAGAAACTTCCTGAAGTAGTCAGTCACACACAGAATGACAGAGCTAGGAAAAGAATTCATGTGCTTTAATTCTGGACTATTTTCTGTCATAGCAAATACCTTTTATCTTTTCCCAGAATTTTAATGTATTTCTCAGAAATATAATTTATTTAAAAATTCATTCAGGAGGCAAAGCCAACATGGCGGCATGAGTAGGACAGTGAGAATCTCCTCCCAAAAACATATATTTTTGAAAATATAACAAATACAACTAATCCTAAAAGAGAGACCAGAAGACACAGGACAACAGCCAGACTACATCCACATGTGCGAGAGCCCAGCACCTGGTGAAAGGGGTTAGATACAAGCCCCAGCCCAGCAGGACCCGAGCGGCTCTCACCCCAGCTCCCGGCGGGAGGAGAGGAGTTGGAGCAGGGAGGGAGAGGGAGCCCATGACTGCTAAACACCCAGTCCTATCCATCCGCACCAGAGCGCAGACACAGTGCATGCGTGGAGGGCTGGAAACTAGGGAAACAGGGCAGCAAGACCTCTGAGCGGGTCCCGAAGTTGATGCCCCTGTGACAAAGAAAAGCAAGTGCTGTTTGAAAGTCTTAAAGGGACAGGGATGCAACAGCTGGATAGAAACAACCCAGGTCACAGTACAGCAGCTGGAATCTCCAGGGAAACCCAGGCACACTAAACCCCTGGGCAACAGCTCTGAGACCCCTCATGGAGGTAAACAGCCAAACAGCCCCCCGTCCAACACCGCTCTGGGGTGTGGCCATAGCAGAGAAGCTGCCTGAGCCTGACTACCCCCTAAGCAAGGGAGCTTCCTCCACACCGGCCGGGCAAGACACAAAGACCCAGTCTACACGCAATTGCCCAACACAAGCCACTAGGGGTCGCAGTTGTCCCAGTAAAGAAAGGCCAGTAGCGAGGGGAAAGTTTGACTCTCCCAGCTGACAGTCAATAGCACCTAGGAATACGAAAAGGCAAAAAAATTTGATCCAGACAGCTTCGGTATCTGCTACGTCTTCCCCTGAGAAGGAACCTGGGGAGATAGATTCAACTAGTATTCCTGAAAAAGAATTCAAAACAAAAGTCATAACCATGCTGATGGACTTGCAGAGAAATATGCAAGAACTAAGGAAGGAGAATACAGAAATAAAACAAGCTCTGGAAGGACTTCAAAACAGAATGGACGAGATGCAAGAGACCATTAATGGACTAGAAAACAGAGAACAGGAAGGCAGAGAAGCTGATGCAGAGAGAGATAAAAGGATCTCCAGGAATGAAAGAATTCTAAGAGAGCTGAGGGACCAATCGAAATGGAACAATATCTGCGTTATAGGGATATGAGAAGAAGAAGAGAGAGAAAAAGGGATAGAAAGTGTCTTTGAAGAAATAATTGCTGAAAACTTCCCCAAACTAGGGGAGGAAATGGCCTCTCAGACCACAGAGATACACAGAATTCCCATGACAAGGGATCCAAGGAGGGCAACACCAAGACACATAATAATTAAAATGGCAAAGATCAAAGACAAGGACAAAGTATAAAAGGCAGCCAGAGAGAAAAAAAAGGTCACCTACAAAGGAAAACCCATCAGGCTATCATCACACCTCTCAACAGAAACCTTACAGGCCAGAAGAGAATGGCATGATATACTTTAATGCAATGAAACAGAAGGGCCTTGAACCAAGGATACTGTATCCAGCATGACTATCATTTAAATATGATGGCAGGATTAAACAATTCCCAGACAAGCAAAAGTTGAGGGAATTTGCCTCCCACAAACCACCTCTACAGGGCATCTTACAGGGACTGCTGTAGATGGCAGCACTCCTAAAAAAGAGCACAGAACAAAACACCCAAAATATGAAGAAGGGAGGAGGAGGAATAAGAAGGGAGAGAAACAAAGAATCATCAGACCATGTTTATAATAGCTCAACAAGCGAGTTAAGTTAGACAGTAAGATAGTAATGAAGCTAACCCTGAACCTTTGGTAACCACAAACTTAAAGCCTGCAATGGCAATAAGTACATACCTTTCAATAATCACCCTAAATCTAAATGGACTGAATGCACCAATCAAAAGACACAGAGTAATAGAATGGATAAAAAAGCAAGATCTATGCATATGCAGCTTACAAGAAACTCACCTCAAACCCAAAGACATACACAGACTAAAAATCAAGGGATGGAAAAACATATTTCAGGGAAATAACAGAGAGAAGAAAGCAGGGTTTGCAGTACTAATATCAGACAAAATAGACTTCAAAACAAAGAAAGTAACAAGAGATAAAGAAGGACACTACATAATGATAAAGGGCTCAATCCAACAAGAGGATATAACCATTCTAAATATATATGCACCCAACATAGGAGCACCAGCATATGTGAAACAAATACTAACAGAACTAAAGGGGGAAATAGACTGCAATACATTCATTTTAGGAGACTTCAACATGCCACTCACCCCAAAGGATAGATCCACCGGGCAGAAAATAAGTAAGGACACACAGGCACTGAACAACACAGTAAAACAGGTGGACCTAATAGACATCAATAGAACTCTACATCCAAAAGCAACAGGATATACATTTTTCTCAAGTGCACATGGAACATTCTCCAGAATAGACCACATACTAGGCCACAAAAAGAGCCTCAGTAAATTCCAAAATATTGAAATTCTACCAACCAACTTTTCAGACCACAAAGGTATAAAACTAGAAATAAATTCTACGAAGAAAACAAAAAGGCTCACAAACACATGGAGGCTTAACAACATGCTCCTAAATAATCAATGCATCAACGAACAAATTAAAATAGAGATCAAGGTATGTATGGAAACAAATGACAACAACAACACAAAGCTCCAACTTCTGTGGGATGCAGCGAAAGCAGTCTTAAGAGGAAAGTATATAGCGATCCAGGCACACTTGAAGAAGAAAGAACAATCCCAAATGAATAGTCTAATATCACAATTATTGAAACTGGAAAAAGAAGAACAAATGAGGCCTAAAGTCAGCAGAAGGAGGGAAATAATAAAGATCAGAGAAGAAATAAACAAAATTGAGAAGAATAAAACAATAGAAAAAATCAATGAAACCAAGAGCTGGTTATTTGAGAAAATAAACAAAATAGATAAGCCTCTAGCCAAACTTATTAAGAGAAAAAAAGAATTAACACAAATCAACAGAATCAGAAATGAGAATGGAAAAATCATGACAGACTCCACAGAAATACAAAGAATTATTTAAGACTACTGTGAAAACCTATATGCCAACAAGCTGGAAAACCTAGAAGAAATAGACAACTTCCTAGAAAAATACAGCCTTCCAAGACTGACCAAGGAAAAAACACAAAAGTTAAACAAACCAATTACGTGCAAAGAAATTGAAATGGTAATCAAAAAACTACCCAAGAACAAAATCCCCGGGCTGGACAGATTTACCTCGGAATTTTATCAGACACACAGAGAAGACATAATACCCATTCTCCTTAAACTTTTCCAAAAAATAGAAGAGGAGGGAATACTCACAAACTCATTCTATGAAGCCAACATCACCCTAATACCAAAACCAGGAAAAGACCCCACCAAAAAAGAAAACTATAGACCAATATCCCTGATGAATGTAGATGCAAAAATACTCAATAAAATATTAGCAAACTGAATTAAAAAATATATCAAAAGGATCATACACCATGAACAAGTGGGATTCATCCAAGGGATGCAAGGATGGTACAACATTCAAAAATCCATCAACATCATCCACCATGTCAACAAAAAGAAAGACAAAAACCACATGATCATCTCCAGAGATGCTGAAAAAGCATTTGACAAAATTTGGCATCCATTCATGATAAAAACTCTCAGCAAAATGGGTATAGAGGGCAAGTACCTCAACATAATTAGGGCCATATATGATAAACTCACAGCCAACATTATACTGAACAGCGAGAAGCTGAAAGCTTTTCCTTTGAGATCGCGAACAAGACAGGGATGCCCACTCTCTCCACTCTTATTTAACATAGTACTGGAGGTCCTAGCCACGGCAATCAGACAAAACAAAGAAATACAAGGAATCCAGATTGGTAAAGAAGAAGTTAAACTGTCACTGTTTGCAGATGACATGATATTGTACATAAAAAGCCCTAAAGACTCCACACCGAAACTACTAGAACTGATATCGGAATTCAGCAAAGTTGCAGAATACAAAATTAACACACAGAAATCTGTGGCTTTCCTATACACTAACAATGAACCAATAGATAGAGAAATCAGGAAAACAACTCCATTCACAATTGCATCAAAAAGAATAAAATACCTAGGAATAAACCTAACCAAAGAAGTGAAAGACCTATACTCTGAAAACTACAAGTCACTCTTAAGAGAAATTAAAGGGGACACTACCAAATGGAAACTCATCCCATGCTCGTGTCTAGAAGAATTAATATAATCAAAATGGCCATCCTGCCCAAAGCAATATACAGATTTGATGCAATCCCTATCAGATTACCAGCAACATTCTTCAATGAACTGGAACAAACAGTTCAAAAATTCATATGGAAACACCAAAGACCCCAAATAGCCAAAGCAATCCTGAGAAAGAAGAATAAAGTGGGGGGGGATCTCACTCGCCAACTTCAAGCTCTACTACAAAGCCATAGTAATCAAGATAATTTGGTGCTGGCACAAGAACAGAGCCACAGACCAGTGGAACAGATTAGAGACTCCAGACATTAACCCAAACATATATGGTCAATTAACATTTGATATAGGAGCCATGGACATACAATGGGAAAATGACAATCCCTTCTACAGATGGTGCTGGCAAAACTGGACAGCTACATGTAGGAGAATGAAACTGCACCATTGTCTAACCCTATACACAAAAGTAAATTCAAAATGGATCAAAGATCTGAATGTAAGTCATGAAACCATAAAACTCTTAGAAAAAAACATTGGCAAAAATTTCATGGACATAAACATGAGTGACCTCTTCTTGAATATATCTCCCTGGGCAAGGAAAACAAAAGCAAAAATGAACAAGTGGGACTATATTAAGCTGAAAAGCTTCTGTACAGCAGAAGACACCATCAATAGAACAAAAAGGTACCCTATAGTATGGGAGAATGTATTTGTAAATGACAGATCTGATAAAGGCTTGACGTCCAAAATACATAAAGAGCTCACCCACCTCAACAAACAAAAAACAAATAATCCAATTAAAAAATGGGCAGAGGAATTGAACAGACAGTTCTCCACAAAACAAATATAGATGGCCAACAGGCACATGAAAAGATTCTCCACATCACTAATCAGCAGAGAAATGCAAATTAAAACCACAATGAGATACCACCTCCCACCAGTTATTATGGCAACCATTCAAAAGACAAACAACAGCAAATGTTGGAGAGGATGTGGAGAAAGGGGAACCCTACTACACTGCTGGTGGGAATGTAACTTAGTTCAACCATTGTGGAAAGCAGTATGGAGGTTCTTCAAAAATCTAAAAATAGAAATACCATTTGACCGAGGAATTCCACTTCTAGGAATTTACTCTAACAATGCAGCAGCCCAGTTTTAGAGACATATGCACCCCTATGTTTATCACAGCACGATTTACAATAGCCATGAAATGGCAGCAACCTAAGTGTCCATCAGTAGATGAATGGATAAAGAAGATGTGGTACATATGCATAATGGAATATTATTCAGCCATAAGAAGAAAACAAATCCTACCATTTGCAACAACATGGATGGAGCTAGAGGCTATTATGCTCAGTGAAATAAGCCAGGTGGAGAAAGACAAATACCAAATGATTTCACTCATCTGTGGAGTATAAGAACAAAGGAAGAACTGAAGGAACAAAACAGTAGCAGACTCACAGAACCCAAGAATGTACTAACAGTTACCAAAGAGAAAGAGACTGAGTTGGTGGGTGGGAAGGGAGGAATAAGGGGGAAAGGGCGGTATTATGATTAGCACACATAATGTAGCATGGGGGGTGGGACACGGGAAAGGCAGTATATACAGAGAAGACAAGTAATGATTCTGTAGCATCTTACTAGGCTGATGGATAGTGACTATAATGGGGTACGTGGGGGAACTTAATAATAGGGGAAGTCTAGTAACCATAATGTTCAAGTAGTTGTACATTAATGATATCAAAATACAAAATATTAAAAAAGGACTCTGAGGGAATTGAGCTATGGGAGAATTTCATCTCATTTAGAGGAATCCCAGAGGGTCTCATCTTAATGAATGGTGTTCTGTACTTGTGAGACAGAATCAGGTGGAGAAATGCAGCAGCCAGAAGATGACACTCATTAAGGTTGGGAACTCTGAGAGGCAAAGCAATGCATTGGTCTTAGAATATCTACCATTTCCCAGGCTAGAAAAACTCTTTCAAATTGACCACCTAAGTATTGCTTCATTCATCCACTAAACATAAGATCCGAGATGGAATAAATTGTCTTTTTTTCCAACTTTTGTATCACCCAAATCTAGAATAATGACTGCAATGTAGTGGGTACACCATGCATATTTTTTGAATGGATAGGAAAGTTTCTGAACTGGCTTTTCTTCCCCTAGTCTTTTCTCACCTTAATTAATCAGCCATATTGTTATTAAGAGAACACTCAAACTGTTAATTTTACAATGTCACTTTCATTTCTAGTCTTAATAAATGTGCTACTCAAACTGCAGTCTATATCCCCATGGGACTGTGAAGACTCAATTAAGATTATGGCACTCAGTAGATCTTTTTAATTGGGCAAAATAGCTCAGGGAGAAGATCTTAAAGGAATGGCTTTCCCACCAAAGATAATCAGCTGAAGAATATGTCTGTAGTTGAATAATAAAAATGTTTAGGCAAGTAGTGAAGCAAGAAAGCAAATAAATATAAAAGATACCAGAATTAGATCTCAAAAGAATTTTGTGTGTGTGATAATTGCCACAAAGAAGTGATGGCATTCAAATACATTAAAATAAAAATAATTTAATAAAAGATAATAATTTACTCAGAGAGGTGCATTACCCAAAGAACGACCACCCTTGACTGAAAAAAAATCAGACTATTTGAGATTGAATCTTCTGTATCTTTAGCCTTTTAAAAGCAGGAGCCAAGCTAAGAAAGTTTGTCAGCAACCAGGAAGGGCATACTTCCTGGTGCCCATTTCAGATGTGGCTAAGACATCAGGTACTAGGAAGTGAGTACTTTTCCTGAAAATGTCCAGGGGCCCCAACAAACAATGGAAAAGGGGTATATTCTCAATAGTACAACTCTAATAGGGAGTTTTCCCCACCCCCAAGTAGGATGGAGGGATGTGAGAGTTTCTGCAGATTAATACCTGATACGTGTTTCCCATAGTTCTCCTTTCAGATAGGGTTGTTATCCTTATTTCATACTAGGTGTTCATGGTGGAGATAACTGTCTCTTTAGTTCTCAGATCTCCAAAATACTAGGAGTCACCACTGGACCTGATACACAGACTACCTTCTGATAGGGAGGCTTGATGTCATAAATATGATTTCTGATTACTTCTGTTGATGAATGGGAGACTGGTGAGAGTATTTTGTGTGTGAGGAGAGTGAGCCAAATATTTGATGACTAGAATTGCAGCTATATCTAATATGTTGCTAGTTAAACTGGACCATGTTAAAATCCAAAGCCTTTTTTACACTGTCTTTTTTACCGTGCACACTAAAAATACTCCCTATGTTTTTTATCTACCCGTCTTCTTTGGGTCTCACCCTGATCTTGCTTGATTCTAATGGTTGGAAAAAAAGGGTAAATAGAGAGAAGTGAGAAAGTATAGAAGAGAATCTTCATTCATGCCAGCAGGCACCATTTGCAGTATGATGGGTCAGAACAGAGCATCCTGAGTGATCTGGACACTGCTGACCCATATCCAGCGTCTACATCCCTGAGGTGAAACGGACTTGAGCTCCATCTAGAGGCTGCAATAAAGAACTTAATAAGGATTGTGCGGAAACTAAGAAAACATTAGTTAAGATTGACAAACTAGAATGTGATCCCAGATTTCCTTTCAAGAACACTACAACTGCTTCCATTAAACTTGTGCAGAATTTAATAGAATTGATGCCAAGAAGAGTGCTTATACCATTGTCTGGCACATACTAAGCGCTATTGAATATGAGGTGTAATTGTTATGGTTGAAACCCTGATCACCAACTCAACACCTGGAACCAACATAAGGCTACCTGGAGGAAGGTATTCTCTTGCTGCCTTCACACACAAATATTAGAAAATGACAAGCCACAGAATGATCATAAAATCTTAATATAAAAAGTTCTGTCACCAAAATCAGTATCAAGTTCATCAAGGTCAAGTATTCAAAGAGACTGCTGCTTGGCTCAGATTGTGTGGTTTCTTAAGAGGCATATAAGCAAGTGCTAATCATCATGTAAACGCCTTGAATTTGTATTGTAAACAATTATAATATTTGAAAGAATTTCCTTGTAAAGGTTTAAATGATATTCACATAATTTCCTCATTGCCATGTATTTTAATGAAAGTAGAAAAACACCCTTGGAATTCTTGGAATTGAACTACATGCTGATTCTGTTACTATTTCAGGATATGGTTGAAATGGGTATTATTTTTATAGCTAATCATAACAGGAGGGTTTCAATGACTCTAAATGCCTATTTTTATATCAGATTTCTATTTTAGGCTGGTAAAAGTCAGAAATAAAAAACATGATACACCAGAGAAGAGCTACAGTACCTCTGAAGGGCATACCTCACATTTTCTGAGATCCATGCTGGAGTTCAGAATATCTGTCAAAGGAAATTTATCCACCTTTGGTAGATATGTTTGGGGCGGAGGCTAGTGGATGGATAACGGAGGAAGATTAGCAGTACAAAATCCATTTCTACTCTTTTTTTCTCTCCAAGTATCTGTTTAGACAATGCACAAGGAGTTATTAAAAAGGAAGTAACAGGTAAGAAATTTCCTCAAATTGTAGAAAAACCTGTCTTTTGAGATAAAGTGTGTTAAAAGATAAATTGAAGCGTATTAGAATTTTTGAGTTTATGTGGGCAGAAATCAAATTAGGCCGCATCCAGTCCAGCAGATAGAACGGAGTCCTGAGAAGCTGTGCAAAATGGAAGACATTTATAGGCAGGAGGGAGCAGAGCAGAGCAAAGCAGTGATCCTACGCCCTAGAGCAGGGTGCTCACTGCAAGGTCACTTTCCTTTAGGTAGGACAGGGTCTGCTGCGCAGATCACTCAGCTAATGGTGATCAGGCAAATCCCCATTGATCTGTTTAAGATTTCATTTCTGGGAGAACTGAAATTGTACTTAAGTCTCAGTTTGGTGATGTGAGCCTTGACATAACTGACTCCAATTTGGGCCTGTTTTCTTGTTTTTAACAATTATAAATACCATAGATGCCACTTAATAACATGTGGCATTATAAGTCATCACAGCCCTCCAAATTTCAGCATTAGTGTCTGTAAAGTAACAAAATTTTTACTTCATATGGCTGTTGAGGATAATCATATGAGGGAAAATGTGTTATTCAGAGTAAAGGGCCTGTGGCATAGTAGTGATTCAGCCACAAAATTTGCTTAAATATAGATTCTTGGATGAGGAAATGTTGCTAAGGCCACTGATCTGATGAGAACCTTGTCTGGGGATATGTATCACCCAGTTGGGCGTGTTTCCATGGAAAGAACAAAGTTGCTATCAAAAAAAGGACTCTAGGGACCCACAAATGAGTACATGTAAAATAGGTGAAATCTAGATAAGATAAATGGATTGTATCAATGTAAATTTCTTGGTTGTGATATGGTTCTATAGTCATGTATGGTACTACCATTAGAGTACATGGGGGTACATGCGGTGACCGTTACATAGGATCTCTTTGTATTGTTTCTTAGAGCTGCATGTGAATCTAAAATCATCTTAAACTGAAAAAGTTTCACAGAAGGGAGTCTTAGAATTGCACTAACTGCTATCTTAACTTCTGATCAATCTATAAATAGGCCCTAGATAAGAACTGTGAATAATAGAGGGTAAGCCATCACAAGGTGTGTCATGGTTCCATTAATGAAATTATAGAGGACAAAGGAAGGTGGATAATTTGTGGATGACTACTGAAATTTGTCAACACTTGTAGAGAAAACATCAAGAAGGCATTTGTTTTCTGACAGAGAGGTGGACCCTTGTGAGTTTAAAACAATCTGGATGTGAAGCCTTATGCCCCCAACCCAGAAGATGCCTAAAGCTGTAATTTAGTGAGAAGATTTAAGTCAGTCACTCTAATGCCTGCGTTTGGTCCCCTCAATTACTGGTCATGTTTTTGTGTATTCATTGTTATTTTATGGATTCTCAAATAGCCACAAACCATTCATACTTTCTAATGTTATTTGCTTAAAAAACAAAGAGCATCTGAGCATATGCTACATTAGTTGTATGTGAGTGGCATGGGCACAGAAGGGCAGTATGACAGAATCCTTGCCTTAAAGAGTTCCTAAAAAGAAAGACAGAAATAGATCAATAAGCACGGCACAGTGCAGGAAGTATTAGTAAACTCCTATTATTTCATTTTTATATTCACCTACCCTGTATTATTTTTTAAATGCCACCTAACAATATACATAGTTTCAAAATTCAAATTGTACCAGAATGATGGGAATAAAACAGCCCCTCTACTTCATCCTCAAATTTTATTTTGCAGGAGAACCACTTAGAGTACTTAGGGCTGTTAATTCTGGTATTTCCTGATATATTTTTAATCAATAAAATTATGCTATTTTTAATGCTCTCATTTCCTTTGTTATTATGATTATATAATTATGGTATTTAGCATAGGCACCTGATATTCTATGCTGACAGTCCTTTTTGTACAATCTTTTGTTTTTCCTAGAGTTAGTAATTGCCTCATATCTCTCCTGGGGTTTTCCACCTGGATTGTAGGAATTCTCTTTGCTTCTCTTTGTATGAGAGTCCTTACAGGATCCCACACATTTCTCTTCCTTGTTTTAATCTGTAATTTTTGTTGAGGAAAAACTTATAGCACATGCCTAACAATAGGTGAAAGGAAGTTAATTTTGGAATGCCCCCTTTTTAACCTTTATATTAATTGATAGCTTGGCTGGATAAGGAATTCTAATTTCTTTATAGTTGCATTATGCAGAAATGTCCATCTTTCATCTCCTGTGTCACTTTCCATTTCCTTTGTCTTTAAGGTCAACACTTCATTTTTCCTTGAATATAATTTTGGTTATGACATTTAGTAATATTTGTTCGAGGGGAGAGGGAAGATAAACACATTTATTCTATTTGTAATTCATCACTAATCATATTGCTTTTCTTTTAATTTCTTTCTTTTTTCCCTTTTCTTCCCTCCCTTGTCCCTTGCATCCTTCAGAGACCTGGACTGTCTGTTATTTAAGGAGGCTCTGCATTTTGGCAGGCATAGGAATATTAAAGTGAATATGTAAAGAAAGAAGGCATGGTGTGAGAAGAGCTAAACATCTCCTTTTCTCTCTCTTCTCTCTTTTAAGTGGAATGGAAGAGTCCACAAAGCCCAGGTCCAGCTGCAGACTTGGGAGAAAAATGATGAAGGAAATTATTTCTCCTGACACACAAAGTTAGAAGGCAGAAAGCAGCTTTGTAATTCACACATGACAAGCTCCACAGATGGCTTTTATTTAAAGACACGTTTATTGAAGTATTTTTATGTAGTATAAAATGTACCCTTTTTATTGTACAGTTCTGTAGTATTGACAAATGCATAGAGTTGTAAAACTATCACCAAAATCAAGATGAAAACAATTCCATCACCTTCCCCAACTCCCTCACTGTTCTTTGTAGTTAACCTATAGTCCTACTTCGGCCCTTAGCCCCAGATCCAATTTAAATGAACAGTTTTCTTTTATGTAGAGAATTCTCCTCCATTCATATGTGTTATTTTGTTTCATACTCAAAGATAACAAGATTCAGGGATTTAGGAAGGTTGTCATACTTTCATTTTTATGACAAAGTGATTTAGAATATTTAGATCTAAGCACTTTCAGGGAAGTCTTTCAGAATAACTGACTCTTAAGCTATTTTGAATGATAACTAATTTTAGCTAAGTAAGCAGAGGAATAAGGGGACATTCTGGCACGAGCAATCATATGTGCAAAGACCTTAGTGTTGCATGAGACAGCGCGCTATACTGAACTGTCAGAACCGGGCAAAGCTGAAACAAATATTCCCATGTGAAACGAGAGCAAATGGAAAAGAAGGCTGAACAGAAGGGCAGAGGCTAAATCACAGAGGGTCATGAGAATCATGGAAGGTTTGAAATTAATGGGAAAAATATTCAGTATTTAAACAATGGGTGACACAATCAGAACCTTTTTAAATTTTTATTTTAATTATTTATTAATCCAATTTTGTGTGCTAACAAATACAGGAATAAAATGATGTCATCTAGAAGCTTTAAGTTAGGGAACAGTAGTCTAAAGTACTATCAAGTTTCATTAAAAATGTCATTTTTATATAAAGTTATGTATATGAGAAGTAGAGTCACAAAGGAGAAGGAAAATGTGGAATATAATATTTACCAGTCTGATACCATTTCAAGAATGTGGGGCCTGTGCTGGGATAGGCACTATGTGAAATAAAGAGGGGTCATAAAATTTGCAAAGTACTTTAGAGACATTCATTTCAAAGTAATGCTGTAAACAATAAGTCAGCTGTATGGGGTGGGGTGGGAGTATTATGAAAACCTCTCCTTTTACATAGCCAGGCCCATATTACTGTCATCCCTTTGCAGTAAAGCAACTAAAGCTAAAAGAAATCAAACAACTTCATGAGTGTCACAGATAATAAATGTGAAGTAAGGTTTTAACTGATCTCAGGGCTGATAGTTTTTTCCTATAAAGAGTTGACCCTTGAACAACATGGGATTGAACTGTGTGGGCCCATTTATATGCAGATTTTTTTCAATAAATATATTGGAAAGTTTTTAGAAATTTGTAACAATTAAAAAAACTTGCAGATGAACTATGTAGCCTACAAATACTGAAACAATTAAGAACAAGTTAGGTATGCCATGAATTTATAAAATACATGTAGACAGTAGTCTGTTTTATCATTTACTACCATAAAATCAACAGTAGGCTATTAGTAATTACATTTTGGGTAGTCAAAAGTTATATGCTGATTTTCAATACCCACATTTTTCAAAGATCAACTATATTTCCTTCTACAAATCAGGAGACTTGTACTCTTGTCTCGCTTATATTCCCTCTTTCACTTTATTCCTTGAAACACATATTCTTGTTTCTAAATTACCCTTTATCTTTTCACAAATATGCCTCTTTAATTCCTTTTTCACTCATAGCATATTTCAAAATAATGGTTAAGTCCCATTCTTATACATACATGTTCAAGCCTGTTATATATTACTAATAATGATGATAATACTTGTGCACATGCATATACATATTACCCCATATCTGACCCTTTCTCTATCCTTTTTCACAACAAAGTTTCTCCAATGAGTTTTTCCATGCTCTCTCTACACTTTCTCAATACCAAATCTCTTTTCAACAATTCCAGTCTGCTTTCAAATCCAAACCCCCTCAAAATTTTTCACGATAAATTTACTATGTTTCCAGATACAATAGTCAGTTCTCTGCCTTCTGCCCATGACCATTCCTTCCTTAAAAATAGGTCTTTTCAGGGATTCTGTACATTAACCTTGGTGCCTTTCTGCCTCACTGTTTACCTCTTGTCCTCTTTATTCAGACCTCCTATTCAGCCTGACTTCTAAAGTTTGGCATGTCTTTGGATTTTGTCCTCGAGCCCCCCACACTTTGCTTTGTTATACTCTTTCCCCAGGTGATTTCATCAGCCTCCAAGGATTTAGTGAAATCTGTGCTTTAATGACTACAAATGGTCTCCCAGCCCATAGATCTAAGCTCCTGTTTGGCGTGTCTGAAAGGACCTCAGAGTGAATATTGAATATATTCAAGGGAGCTCTTGATTGCCTATTCTACCCAATTTTCTCCTAGTCCTTACCCATTTGTCTAGATTGCACCATAAACTATTCTGTTGCTCAAGCTAAAATCATGGGAGTCATCTTAATATTTCTTTTTCTCCTCACCACCCCACAGGTTTTATTTCCAAATCCATTAATTCAGTTTTAAAATGTAGCCAGTCCATGACTTAAGAGTGGTCTTTCAAAAATGTCAATTATGTAGTTTCATTTTCCTTTTTAAAACTCTCCAGTATCTCCCCATTAATTCTGAACTATAAAAGTCAATCATATAACCATGGACCATGAGGATAAGTGATCTGGCCCCTAACAATTTATCTCACATTTGCACTTCACAATTCTATGCACCAGACTGACTTGTTTAATATAGCAGCTCAGAGAGTACTGTAATGACAGTCCTAACTAAAATAGTCAACCTCAGTTAATATCTAAATTATAATCTTGTTTAATTCTACTATTGCACTTAGAAAAATCTCTAATCCTATTCCTTGCTTGCATGTTCACTGTCTATTCCACCAAAATGACAGTTATGGATATAGAATCATCTCTATACTAAGCACTTCATCCCCAGGATGCAGCACTTCTTGGCCCCTATTAGGTGTTCAATAAATATTTCAATGAACTAATGCATATGAAATTCTCAGACCAGTGCCTGACACACTGTGAGCACTAAATTTTTAAAAAAGTCAGCCAATAATCTAATTTATATCAATATTTTTATTAGTTGAATAACTGAATGGGTGAATGAATGAATGAAATAAATGATAATTTTCAGTTCCCTCACTGAATGTGAAAGGCATAAACTAAATAATCCTTGACACCCCAAATGTATGATTAAATTATACTTTTAAATCACTTCATGAGAATTTTCAAACACTTGCCCATTTTCCATCTGCTTCGTGTAATAAATGTTAATTTATGGCAGCTCACTAGATGTAAGACACATCTTATATTTAACCAAGACTCAAGTGAATGATGGTTAACAAAAGATATAGCTTGAGTTTATTACTTACTCTGAGACTTAGGTTCTTGAACTTACAGATGGATAGATAATAAGCTCCAAGTCACTGGGCTGTCATGATGTGGTTGTCATGCTTAGATGGTAGAACATGAGTTCGGGGGACATGGAATCATCCCTGTGGATGTAGGGTCACCTGAAAGTGGAAATGTCACAGGTGCTGGACCATGGAAGGCCCTGTGCTATATATAGAAGACCACGAATGATACTAATCTCCTGCTGGTAGGAAAGAACATGCTCAGCTTTTTTCCACTGCAGATATGTCTTCCTGTAGTCAGGAGATGATAGGAGGGGCAGGTGAGGAGTTTCAGGTTACCTGAAAAAGGTGAAAAGATATTTTCATGTATTTCAATACTTTAATACAGAGTAGCTATCCAAGTTCCACAGTGATTCCCAGTAGTAACTGTTTGGTAGATACTGGACAGAAGAATGGGAGGAGAATGGGAGAGGGAAATCTATTAGGAATCTAAAGAAGCTGTTGCTGAAAAAATATGCTCTCCATGAATGGTTGCCAAATTATTTAAAATTAAGGAACACACTTAAGTTGGGTTATATCTCTGAGCTGTACTTTCTTTGATTAGCACTGATAAAACCTAAAATGAAAGCATGTCTAACACTGTTCCTAACAAATGATATGTTTAATAATTGATGGTTTGTTTTTCTTTCCTTTCCTTTCCTTTCTGTTGGCTTACATGGAAACTGAGTATCTGTTTAACAGATCCCCTTGTCAGAAGTGATACAATCTAACAAAATGCACACACTTGCAAACAAGGGAGATGGTCTAGAAATAATCCCATCTGGTTTAAAGATGACAAAATTCTATTGATTTCTTCCCTTCTGCTGACCTTCTCTGTAACAATATGTTCAGAAAACAGAGAACTATATATATATATTTATTTATTTATTTATTTCTGATTGGAGGACAAAGAGTTCAAAGAGCTGCTCAAAGTAAACCATTTAAACATAGATCCTTTACTCTTCCTGGAGTTCAGTCATAGTCAAGTTTTATTGCATCATTGGCAGTTCGTATCCATGTTCACAGAAAGCATAAAATTATGGAAATATGTTTGCTTATTTTTCAGTACAGAAGATTGTGTTTCTGCTTTCACAGAAAAATGGTACATAGTTATTAAGCTCCTTAAATCTTAAGTTCTCTTATGTATCTTTATATCTTTTTTATATCTAAAGCAGTTTGACATAAATTAGATGTAATTGATTTTTATTGAATTAAATATATAAATTCTCAAGTGGAATAATTTTACACAAATTTGTAAAAATTAAAATCCAAAATCTCATTATTGAGCATTTTGGTGTTCAAGGCATTAGAGCAGGCATTGCAAGGGATGCAAAAATTAATGAGAGCTTCTTTTCTCTAAGAGTTTATAGTTAGAAGACAAAAGTGGTACCTAAAAAGGACCTAGCATGAAACATCCTTCAATTACTAGTGTTATAAAAGTAAAGTTATACAGGAGCATGCTGAAAGGAAATATTAATGTAGCTGGAAATATTTGGGAAGTATACATTGAGAAAATGGGAGTCAAATCAGTTTATGTTTATTTTATTTTTTAAATGGGTTTTTATAGCAGGAACAAACAAAAGATAATGAGAGAATTGGGGGTGTTTTAGGAAATGGTGAGAAACCTGGAGTTTCTAAGCATAAAGTATATTGCTCAAAAGTGGGAAAGGGGAGATCTGCAGAGCATCCTGAGAGAAAGAAAATACCAAGGTTACTATTGCCAGACAAGCAAGGCAATTGTGGCTTTTGAACAGTGCCACTGTAGTGTTTCCCAAGCTTAGGAATGAGTGAGCTGTCCCAAGGCAATGTTCTTGAAGGGATCTTACACAGCACCAAAACCCTGACCTTGGGTCAGCAGTTCAAGATCTACTTATAGAGAAACTTTTAGCTCAGCCTTCTCACTGCATGAAGCTCACAGCTGGGTTTGTTAAGCCACAGTACATGTTCTACAATAATAACCATAGAGAGGAGCTAAGATGGTGGCTTGAGTAGGGCAGTGGAAATCTCCTCCCAAAACCATATATATTTTTCAAAATACAACAACTACCACTATTCCTAAAAGAGAGACCAGAGGATACAGTACAACAGCTAGGCTACATCTACATATATGAGAACTCAGCATCTCATGACAGGGGTAAGATACAAGCTGCGACCCAATGGGACCCAAGTACACACCTACCCTAGCTCACCGGTGGGAGAAAGGAGTCGGAATGGGGAGGGAGTGGAAGTGCAGGACTGTAAAATAAGCAGCCCTAGTAATCTGCAACAGGAGTGCAGACACACATTGGATGGTGTGCTGGATATTAGGGAAATGGAAATGTAAAATCTGCAAGCGGGTCCCTGCAGCCAGCTCCCATGGGACAAAAGAAAACGAATGCTGTTTGAAAGTCTTAAAGGGACAAGGGCTTAAAAGCTAGATGGAATTGTTCTGGCATACACAGCCCAGCAGGGTGGGAATCCTGAGGAACTTCAGGCTCCCCAGACCCCTGGGTGGCAACACAGCTCTGAAGCCCCTCACAGCAATAAGCAGCAGGCAATTCATTTCCCTTGGCCAGCACGGCCCTGCCACAGTGACCAAGAAGCCAGAGAGTGGCCGTGCCTACAGCACCTGCCCAGAGCCTCCTCCCAGCCTGCAGCCACTTGGGCCAGACCCAGAGGCCATTGCCCATGTGCAGCTGCCTGATGCAGGCAGAGGAGGCTGGGGCAGGGCATGAAGGAGCGGCGTACTTTCAGGAGAGCATACATGGCATGCCTGCCACTCACTGCAGGCCAGTGGGCTACCCTGACAGCTGTCCAGCCCATGGCAACTCAGGAGATTAACCCAGAGAATGCTCCCAGTGTGTGGGTAACTGACACAGGCAGCGGAGGAGGGCAAGGCGACCAGCAAGTCAGAAGGGACTTTGTTCTCCCAACTGGCACATGTGCCACAGCCTATGACTACCTCTATCACCATGGAAAGGCAGAAGAATTTGGTCCAGTCCAGAATTAACCAGAAAACCTCTGAAAGAGGGCCTGGGGAGATAGATATAATGAATCTTCCTGAAAAAGAATTCAAAATGAAGGCCATAACCATGCTGATGGACCTGCAAAGAAATATGCAAGAGCTAAAGGATCAAGTCAGGAGGGAAAATAAAGAAATAAAACAATCTCTGGAAAGACTTAAGAGCACACTGGATGAGGTGCAAGAGACCATTAATGGAATAGAAATCAAAGAACAGGAATACAGAGAAGCTGAGGCAGAGAGAGAAAAGGATCTCCAGGAATGAAAGAATATTAAGAGAACTGTGTCACCAATCCAAATGGAACAATATTTGCATTATAGGGGTATCAGAAGAAGAAGAGAGAGAAATAGAGATAGAAAGTGTCTTTGAAGAAATAATTGCTGAAAACTTCCCCAAACTGGGGGAGGAAGTTGTCTCTCAGACCATGGAGGCCCACAGATCTCCCAAAAGAAGGGACAACAGCAATACATATAATAATTAAAATGGCAAAGATCAAAGACAAGGACACAGTATTAAAGGCACCCAGAGAAAGAAAAAGGTCACCTACAAAGGAAAACCCATCAGGCTATCATCAGACTTCTCAACAGAAAACTTACAGGCCAGAAGAGAATGGCATGATATATTTAATGCAATGAAACAGAAGGGCCTTGAACCAAGAATACTGTATCCAGCACGATTATCACTTAAATATGAAGGAGGGATTAAACAATTTCCAGACAAACAAGAGTTGAGAGAATTTGCCTCCAAAAAATCATCTCTACAGGATATTTTAAAGGGACTGCTCTAGGTGGAAACACTCTAAGGCTAAGTAGATGTCACCAGAGAAAATAAAAGCACACCAAAGAAAGCAGACCAACCTAACACTAAGTAAAGGCAAAAATAAAATCAACTATTCACAAAAGCAGTCAAAAGAAACACAAAAGAGTACAGAATAAAACACCTATCATATAAAGAATGGAGGAGGAGGAATAAGAAGGGAGAGAAATTAAGAATCATCAGACTGTGTTTACAATAGCTTAATAGGTGAGTTAAGTTAGATGGTTGGATAGTAAAGAAGCTACCCTTGAACGTTTGGTAGCCACAAATCTAAAGCCTACAATGGCAATAAGTACATATCTTTCAATAATCACCCTAAATGTAAATGGACTGAATGCACCAATCAAAAGACACAGAGTAATAGAATAGATGAAAAGCAAGCCCCTTCTATATGCTGCTTACAAGAGACTCACCTCAAACCCAAAGATATGCACAGACTAAAAGTAAAGGGGTGGAAAAAGATACTTCATGCAAACAATAGGGAGAAAAAAGCAGGTGTTGCAGTACTTCTATCAGTCAAAATAGACTTTAAAACAAAGAAAGTAACAAGAGATAAAGAAAGACATTACATAATGATAAAGGACTCAGTCCAACAAGAGGATATAACCACTATAAATATACATGCATCCAATACAGGAGCACCAACATATGTGAAACAAATACTAACAGAACTAAAGGAGGAAAAAGAATGCAATGCATTCATTCTGGGAGACTTCAACACACCACTCACTCCAAAGGACAGATCCACCAGACAGAAAATAAGTAAGGACACAGAGGCACTGAACAACACACTAGAACAGATGGACTTAACAGACATCTACAGAACTCTACATGCAAAAGCATCATAATACACATTCTTCTCAAGTGCACATGGAACATTTTCCAGAATAGACCACATACTAGGCCACAAAAAGAGCCTCAGTAAATTCAAAAAGATTGAAATTCTACCAACCAACTTCTCAGACCACAAAGGTATAAAACTAGGAATAAATTGTACAAAGAAAACAAAAAGGCTCACAAACACATGAAGGCTTAACAACATGTTCCTAAATAATCAATGGATCAATGACCAAATTAAAATAGAGATCAAGCAATATATGGAGACAAATGACAACAACAGCACAAAGCCCCAACTTCTGTGGGATGCAGCAAAGGCAGTTGTAAGAGGGAAGTATATAGCAATCCAGGCCTATTTAAAGAAGGAAGAACAATCCCAAATGAAGAGTCTAAAGTCACAATTATTGAAATTGGAAAAGAACAAGTGAAGCCCAAAGTCACCAGAAGAATGGACATAATAAAGATCAGAGAATAAATAAAATTGAGAAGAAAAAAAAATTGAGTAAATCAATGAACCCAAGAGCTGGTTCTTTGTGAAAATCAACAAAATAGATAAGCCCCTAACCAGACTTATTAAGAGAAAAAGAGAATCTACACACATCAACGGAATCAGAAATGAGAAAGGAAAAATCACAATGGACACCAGAGAAATACAAAGAATTATTAGAGAATACTATGAGAATCTGTATGCTAACAAGATGGAAAACCTAGAAGAAATGGACAACTTCCTAGAAAAATACAAACTCCCAATACTGACCAAGGAAGAAACAGAAAATGTAACAGACCAATTACCAGGAATGAAATTGAATCGATAATCAAAAAACTACCCTAGAAAAAACCCCCAGCTGGATGGATTCACCATTGAATTTTATCAGACATATAGGGAAGACATAACACCCATTCTCCTTAAAGTTTTCCAAAACAAGGAAGAAGAGGGAATACTCCCAAACTCATTCTATGAAGCCAGCATTGCTCTAATACCAAACCAGGCAAAGACCACACCAAAAAAGAAAATTACAGACCAATATCCCTGATGAACATAGATGCAAAAATACTCAACAAAATATTAGCAAACCGAATTCAAAAATACATCAAGAGGATCATACACCATATTCAAGTGGGATTCATCTCAGGGATGCAACAATGGTACAACATTTGAAAATCCATCAACATCAACCACCACATCAACAAAAAGAAGGACAGAAACCACATGATTATCTCCATAGATGCTGAAAAAGCATTTGACAAAATTCAATATCCATTCATGACAAAAACTCTCAACAAAAGGGTATAGAGAGCAAGTACCTCAACATAATAAAGGCCATATATGACAAACTCACAGCCAACATCATACTTAACAGTGAGAAGCTGAAATCTTTTCCTCTGAGATCAGGAACAAGACAGAGATGCCCACTCTCCCCACCATTATTCAACACAGTACTGGAGGTCCTAGCCACAGCAATCAGACAACACAAAGAAATAAAAGGCATCCAGATTGGTAAAGAAGTCAAACTGTCACTATTTGCAGGTGACATGATATTGTACACAAAAAACCCTAAAGACTCCACTATAAAACTACTAGAACTAATATTTGAATTCAGCAAAGTTGCAGGATACAAAATTAATACACAGAAATCTGTTGTATTCCTATATACTAATGATGAACTAGCAGAGATATCAGGAAAATAATTCCATTCACAATTCCATCAAAAAGAATAAAATATCTAGGAGGAAAACTAACCAAGGAAGTGATAGACCTAGACCCTGAAAACTACAAGACACTCTTAAGTGAAATTAAAGAGGGCACTAGCAAATGGAAACTCATACCATGCTCTTGGCTAGGAAGAATTAATATTGTCAAAATGTCCATCCTGCCTAAAGCAATCTAAAGATTCAATGCAATCCCTATAAAAATACCAACAGCATTCTTCAACAAACTGGAACAAATAGTTTTAAAATTCATATGGAACCACAAAAGACCCCAAATAGCCAAAGCAATCCTAAGAAGTAAGAATGAAGCAGGGGGGATCTCGCCTTCCAATTCAAGCTCTACTACAAAGCCACAGTAATTAAGACAATTTGGTACTGGCAAAAGGACAGAACCATAGACCGGTGGAAAAGAATAGAGATTCCAGATATTAATCCAAACATATATGGTCAGTTAATATACAATAAAGGAGCCATGGACATACAATAGGGAAATGACAGCCTCTTCAACAGCTGGTGTTGGCAAAACTGGGCAGCTACATGTAAGAGAATGAAACTGGATCACTGTCTAACCCCATAAACAAAAGTAAATTTGAAATGAATCAAAGACCTGAATGTAAGTCATGAAACCATAAAACTCTTAGAAAGAAACATAGGCAAAAATATCTTGGACATAAACATGAGCAACTTCTTCATGAGCATATCTCTCCAGGCAAGGGAAACAAATGCAAAAATGAACAAGTGGGACTATATCAAGCTGAAAAGCTTCTGTACAGCAAAGGACACCATCAATAGAACAAAAAGGTACCCTACAGTATGGGAGAATATATTCATAAATGACAGATACGATAAAGGGTTGACATCCAAAATATATTAAGAGCTCACCCACCTCAACAAACAAAAAGCAAATAATCCAGTTATAAAATGGTCAGAAGAGCTGAACAGACAGTTCCCCAAAGAAGAAATTCAGATGGCCAACAGACACATGAAAAGATGCTCCACATTGCTAGTCATCAGAGAAATGCAAATTAAAATCATAATGAGATATCACCTCACACCAGTAAGGATCACCACCATCCAAAAGACAAACAACAACAAATGTTAGCGATGTTGTGGAGAAAGGGGAACCCTCCTACACTGCTGGTGGGAATGTAAATTTGTTCAACCATTGGAGTAAGCAGTACAGAGGTTCCTCAAAAAACTAAAAATAGAAATACCTTTTGACCCAGGAATCCCACTCCTAGGAATTTACCCTAAGAATGCAGGAGCCCAGTTTGAAAAAGACATATACACCCCTTATTGCAGCACTTATTACAATAGCCGAGAAATGGAAGCAACCTCAGAGTCCATCATTAGATGAATGGATAAAGAAGATGTGTTACATATACACAATGGAATATTATTCATCCATAAGAATAAAAAAATCCTACCATTCGCAACAACATGGATGGAGCTAGAGGGTATTATGCTCAGTGAAATAAGCCAGGAGGAGAAAGACAGGTATCAAATGATTTCACTCATCTGTGGAGTAAACGAACAAAGAAAAAAACTGAAGGAACAAAACAAGAGCAGACTCACAGAATCCAAGAATGTACTAACAGTTACCAAAGAGAAAGGGGGTGGGAAGGGAGGGATAAGGCGGGAGAAAAAAAGAAAGGGTGCGTTATGATTTGCATGTATAATTAGGGTGGGCACGGGGAGGGATGTACAACCCAAGAGAAGACAAATAGTGACTCTATAGCATCTTACTATGCTGATGGACGGAGACTGTAATGGGGTATGTGGGGGGGACTTGGTGTTGGGGTAGTCTAGTAAACATAATGTTCCTCATGTAATTGTAGATTAATGATACCAAAATAAATGAAATAAATAATAATAATAATAATAATAATAACCATTGGGTTATCTGATAATCTCGCAATTCAATGACATTTTCAACACTGTATTCAATTTCTCTTCCCCAACGAGGTAATAACTCATAATAACTCTATGACTAAAGGAGTAGTAGACTAATGTGTTCCTCTAGGTCTCAGAGGGTATGTGCAAACTAAAGTACTCCTGTCCCAGTTTCTCTACACTGCAACTTCTCTTCTTCTATACTTAAGTTCCTACTTAATAATCACAGATATTTTTATTGTCACTTATGAGGCATCTCAAGTTATAGTTTATATATATACATATACTCTTATATACATATATATACTCTTTTTCTTTTTCAGTAATTTTTCATGATTACCTTATTATGTTGTGCATCAAAGTGGTACTGCCCATTGTAGAACATATATAGAAATTATCAAAAACTGACAGAAGCAGAAACAAAATAATCTACTCTCAAATCACTGAGGCAAGTGAAAACATTTCACTTTCAGAGTTTCTTCTAAAATATTTTGTTTACTGAATGGAGCTCATATTCTATGATTATTATGTCATTCTGAACTTTTTCTATCACAAGCATTTCTCATAATATTAAAAAATAATATAAAGATCCTTTCATTGGTTTTATACTTATTCCACTTTTCTGATTTTACCAATATAAATTATTGAGAGTATAGTTATTGAATAAATTTGCATAAACTTTAATACAATTTGTTTATATTCAATATCAAAATTCCTTTCAGTTTGTGGTATAGTTGATTTATGATGATTTTGTTTTATTTTTGCTTTTACATGTATTTATGGATACTTTAATATGAGATTTATAGAGTTCCTATTGAGTATGCATTTTATTTAAAACAAACATTTAACAACTATGCATAGTAACTAATATACTAATAGTATAAATGGGCAAAGAACAGTGAATTCAAAAATAAGAAAAATGGCAGTGTACATCAAAACATTATCAATGCTCACTAGCAATAATGTAAAAGTGCAAAAAATCAAACAGCTGTTCTGTTTTACTAAGTTTTCAAAGTGTAGTTTTTTTATAATAGATTCCAATTTAATTTTTTATTTTCTTTTCTATTTACTATTATATTATAAACAAGCCTTATGTTTTTTAAATACATTTTATATAGTAAGTTATACTTTTCATAGGACCATGCTATAATATATTTAATTATTATTAATTTTTGGATACTTTCACTGTTTATATTTTGACTACCCATACAAAAAGCATAGTTAATATTTTTTAACTACATACGCATCTGTATACTTACTGAATACAATAATTTTAGGTTTAAATATTCTTTGCTTTTTAGGAGGAAAGTGAATTCAAGTCTTGTATGACAACTATGACTTTCTAAATATTTTGATATGTTTTAAATAATTAAACTTTTCAATATTCTCTATTGGTTTTTTGCAGCTTAGGGAAATTACATACTTATTGTAGCTTATAAATCTTATCAATAAAGTATTTTTTAGTGTATGATTTTACTTAAAAGTTTATTTTGATGTTATTAAAATCCCACATATGTTATGTATACAAACACAATATAATTTACCCTTTCTTATGTTTTACAATTATATTTTATCTGGGTTACTTATAAAATGTATGTATTTGAAAATTGTTTTGGCATACAAGAGTCTCACTGGATGAAACATTTATATTTATTTCCATAATTCTCAGTGTTGTTTTTGCTCCTTCAAATTATTTTCCTTAATATTGTTGTTGTTGTTTATAATCTATGAATCTTGCTTCATGATTTAAGCATTATTTGCCTTGAACCTACTGACTGAGAAGTACAGCATTTTATGGATTTCACTTACATCCGCCTTTAAATTTTCTAATACAGTTGACCTTTGAACAACACAGTTTTGAACTACATGTGTCCATTTATATGTGGATCTTTTTCAATAAATATATTGGAAGTTTTTTTGGAAATTTGTAACAGTTTCAAAAATGCTTTCTTTCTCTAGTAAGACTACAGTATATAATACATTAAACATACAAAATATGTATTTATCTACTGTTTATGTTTTCACTAGGCTTCCAGTCAACAGTAGGCTATTAGTGGTTAAGTTTTGGGGGAGTTAAAGGTTATACACAGATTTTCAGCTCTGCAAGGAGCTGGTGCCCCTGATCACCACATTGTTCGAGGAGCAACTGTATATGTGACCCACTGGTTTTTGATTGTCAGTCTTGGAAAGAAAAAAAAATTATTTTTGAGAACAAGATATATTTATCAAAAACTTAATTTCATGAATATTTCTCCCTTCTATGTTTTTTTCTTTAGTTAAATAACCAAGGTTTTTGGATATAGGTATTTATGAGTAAAATGTTTCTAATACATTACTTATGTGATTATATACATTTGTATTATGTATCTACATATAAATGATTTTACATATACTTATTTCATTACACATTTTATACATTGCTTCCATTTCTTAGAGATTGTCATATCTTAGTAGCTAGAATATGTGTGTGTGTATATAAATATGTGTATATATATACACATTTATGTATATATGTACATACATACATGATGTTCATATATAAAATACACACATTTTGAGTAAAGGCACATGAATGATCTAGAGCAGCTATGTTGTACTGGTTGAGGGATCTATGTTGTGTTCTATATTACCAGCTCTGCCTGGAGTTAATGATGCATGCAGTAGACATTGGTAGTGTACTATTCGAGTCCTGCTTATCTGAAAATATTTCACTGACACGTCAATGGCCACTTGTCTAATACTACATTTGGTGTTTCCACACTCTGTTAGTTGGTATCTTATTGTCTTCTGGTGTTGAATGTTAAAAATAATGTTAGCACAAAGCCAGGCTATCTGTCCCTCTCCCTCCCACCCATTGTTAACCTGTGTATCTTTTCTAAGATAATGTTGACAACTTTTAATTCAAGTTTTAAGATTCTGTTCATTTTATTTATCTTTTAATGAGATGTGTTTTCTCTTTCAGATATGTGTTTTTGTAATCATCTATATAGTTTTTAAGGTAACTTTATGGAAATATGATTTATATATTTATATTTAATCAATTTATTACATACGGTCTTCTGAGCTTTATAAATATAAATACCTATTTAACACCATTGCATTTAAATTATAAAACATTTCCATCACTCAAAAAAGTCACCTTATTCTCCTTTCCAGTCAAATTGTCCCAAAATCTGACTCTTCCCATAAAACTTAATTTTTCCTCTTCTTGAACTTCATAATGTGGAATCCTGTAAGATATTCTCGTTTACAGCTGGGTTCTTTCATTCACCATAACATTTTGTGGTTTACCTATGGTATTGCATGTATCAGTACCTTGTTGCTTTTACTTCTTAGTAGTATTTTACTAATCTTTTACCCATTGAGTACATTTGAATAATTTTCAGTTTCCTGATATTATGAATAAAACCACTATAAATATCTATGTACAAATCTTTTTGGGACATGCATATTTAATTCTTTTAAGTAAGTACATCAAATTCAATTTGTGGATTACAATATAAATGTTTGCTTGACTTTCTAAAAACTGCTGAACTGTTTTGCCTATGTAGTGTACCATTTCCCATGCCCACCAGCAGTGTGTGAGAGTCACAGCTGCTCCACATAGCCATCAACATTTGGTGTCTTTTTAATTTTAGCCATTCAGTGGTTGTGAATTGGTATTTCACTGATTTTAATTTGCATTCCCTAATGTCTGATGTTATATGAAGACTTGTAAGATGGCACCCACCAATCCCCACCTTTTATTACTCACCGTCCATGTTCTTGTTATAGCATCCTCAGTTTGAGTGTGGACTGGCTTTATAGCTTGTTTCTAATCAACAGAATACATCAATGATGCCTTTTATGGGATTAGGTTACAAAAGACTGTGATTTCCATCTCACTAGCAGGCACACTTTTTTGCCTGGTTCTGATGAAGCAGCTGCCATGCTGGTGGGATGTACAGGCCAAAGAACTGAGGGCAGCCAGCAGGGAGCCAGGTCCTCAGTCAACAGCCTTAGTCTAAACCTTTTAAAGTAGATTTTGCCAACTATTAATATGGAATTAGATGCTACTTCCTTTATGACTGGATTGTTTAGAATATTGTGAATGTGAAGGAGTTCAGAATTGCATCAGCTTATGAAAGTTGAGAGATATTTGAAATCACATAGTCTGCAATGCTATTTGCCTATTTTTTCTTTGCTGTATTTAATAAAGATCAGCTGTCCATGATCACAGTAAGTTGTAAATACTAGCTATGTCCTGAGTGCTCCCATCCACTTCCCTTGTTTTCTCTTTGTCCTCTTTAAGTCCCATCCCACTTCCCTCCCATACTCCCCCACCCACACCAAGCCTGATCCTTGGACCTTGCTCTAGGCAGGTGGGAGTTACTCTCCAAATGTTTGCCTCCCACCTTTTCTCAAAGTGAGAGCTGTAAAATGGTTTGCCCTGGGTGACTTTCACTCAGCTCTTTACTATATTGTCCTTTCTCAGAAAGACTAATGAATTGGAATGTTATAACTTCTTCCCAAGCAAGGTAATCACCCATTTATCCTAGGAATCAGTGGCAGTTTTTGTTGCTTTCATAACATTCCCAAGATTTAATACAGCTACCTACCCTGGCACACACTTTACTCCCATCTTTATATCTTTTTTTTGCCATCCTGTTTGAAATTGGGATGGGAGAAGGAAACAGAGATACCTGGGCTCATTGCCATCTTACCTAGGAAGTGAGGGGAATCTTACTGAATGTGAACTCGGTATTCAATGCACTAATATAGAAGCTCATTATCCCCCTCAGTGAAGGATCAAGGAACCCTACAAGGTTCAAGGACAAAACTATTCTATAGGACTGCCTAGAACCCCCTGATATCCGTGAGGATGCTCTAGAGTACTGGATGTAAAGCTAGCATGTATCCGTGCAGAAGGAAAGTGCCATCACGTAACTGTGTTAGCGCAGCCATTTGTGTGAAGCCAAGCTGTAGTTCTGACAGCCCCGTTATGACAAGTGACATATTTACAAGGTGTCAATCTGTCAAATAAATGGAGACCAATTTGGATCTGGAATAATATCTTGTAATTCTTTCTGCAATTTTATTTGATTGATGTTCTACAGTTTGACCTTTTTGCCTTCACATACTTGAGCTGATTTGTGGGTCCAGGAACTGGTAGGTGCATCTGTGGTCCACAGCAAAGGGGGAATGATTCACATTTACTGTCCACTTATGATCAGACATGGTGCTAGTTTAATTACAAGGATGACCTCTGTTAATCATTAGAATGCTTCATGAAGTTGGTATCATTCCAGTTTAAAAATCACAACCCCATGGCATCTGACAACTAACTCAAAGATACATGACTCCAAGGGAAGGAACACACACATTTGATGATTTCTATCCTCGACACATCATTCTATCTTATAGCAGGGATTTTATTTAACTTTACTTCACTCTACTGCAGTCATTGGTCACATACCTTTGCTGCCTAGTAAAACTTTCTAAGGGAGGAGACTGTTTTATTTGCTTGTTTCTCCCTTAGAAACTTGGCACAGTGGGAATTAGCAAAATTTAAAAATCCACCAAATGACAGCATGAATGAATTTACTTGGAGACTGAGACTTTAAAGTTTGGTTTCTATCATTAAATTGTTATGTGATTCTTTAATATATACAATGGGTCTGAAACCTGACTCAGAGGATGTTGTAAGGATTATGAAATACAAAAGAACACAATATAATATGATACAATTCAATACAATAAGGAAAAAAGTCAGTGTTTAATACATAGATAGACTACATCTGTGGCTCCTTCTACACTAACACTTCCAAACCTCATAAAGGTGCACACATGCATACATCAAATAAAGTATAAATTTGGAGTCACTGAAGCAGCATTTTAGTGCTGGTAGGGTCAACATTTTTAAAAGTTATGTAATATTTCATCATATGAAAAAGTTATGTAATATTTCATTATATGAATTCAGCATAATATGTTTAAATATTTCCTTGTTTTTAAATATTATATGCTATGCATTATGATGCAGTCAATATACTTACATATCAATCTTTGTTTTAAAAGTATTTTAACTGAATTCTTTGGGTTGCATCTGAGAAATAGATTTATGAAGTTAAAGATAAATTTGTTTTTCAGACAGTTTGTTTGCAATGATCTACTCTTTCACTAACAAAGGCTACCACAGCTAACATAGATATTCTCTCAAAATCAAGACTCTCCTTTGAGGAAAAAGGTGCACTCATGAGATTGAATCTTTTTAGCATTGGTCAGTCATTTGTACAATTTTTGGAGTGAACTATTATTATTTTATGTTCTTCAATCCAATTTCCATAGTGATCTTTTTGGCACTTTGACAACTGATCTAAATAGAACATTCTTAATATTCAATATTTACCCCCAAAAACCATTGTATATTTTTAGGAAGGCAAAATCTGAGGTAGCTGACTTTGACACTTTTTAAGTAAATCATCTTTATGCCCATTTGTTTTTGCTTGGATAGTTATTAAGTTTTAATGACTTGTTTTAAACAAAAATGTTTAATTAATTAATTCATAAAATATGTACTAGACATTCTCAAATCACACACTACACACATCAATCCTCAATAACCAATAGGAAAACTATGGAGTATGAACAGTATGTCCAGTGGGATATATAGGCAAATCACACATAAAATAGAGGATTTGGGAGGGGGATTGAATAAAGCTGGTCAAGGGCTCTGATTCTCACCTATTTTGGAGACCTGACTTGGACCACTAATGCATCTACCCAAAGCAAAGAACTTACATCAAAGAGAGAACCATTTCCGGCAATGGCTCATCAGAGAAAAACCTTTCACATCTCCCCAGGAATTATAAACCGATCATTCAGTATGAACTGGCTTTCCCTCTTTCCCCTCCCTCTTGCCCAGGCTTCAACCTAACAACCATCAGGAGAGCAAGAGAGAAAGTGAGGAGGCAGAAAGACACCGTCCACCTCTCCCATCAGCTGCACAATGCCAGGCTGTCGCAGCACAGCCTGAAAAGGGAGGGAATATAGACGTTTAAAGCCAGTCTAGATTTTGGCTTCTGACGGAGAGCTGGATATTGTAATTGCAGAGTGTCTTAGAGTAAGAGTATTTTATGACTTAAAATGACTTTAAAAGTGTGACCTAATAGTGAGCAGAAAAGTCATGAAGTCTGTCCATTTATGTTTTTCAATTAATACAAGAAAAAAGGCTGTCCTCTCTGAATGAACTTTAAGGGGATGATAGAATAAAAATAAGAGTGCTTTTAATTTCATTCCAGTAATACACCTGAAAGACATGCTGCTTATGGATGAAATTAAAACAACTATGGTTAAAACAGTGGTGGGGCAGTTACATGCATTAAGAGAACACATTGAGAGAATATCTCATATGCAAGTAAGTAGTCAAGCCAACATTCAAATATAGGATAGGAAGTATTGGCAAGCTGTGGTAGAATGGGAGATTATGCTAGGTAGAATGCCAGCCAGGTATGAAGGTTCAGAACTGCAAAAGTGAGAAGGAAGTGTCTTCCTATATCGCCATATGGGTGGAGTGCTCTGTTTAATGGTGTTTTATGTTCTCTTGTTTTGTGTTGTGCTTTATCTAAGTTACAGAGGTAGAGAAATGTGACTTGATAAAATCACACAGCTTATGATGGGACCAAGGCTCAATGTTAGGCCTCCCACATTTTTCTTCAGAACATGACTACTATACACTTGTAGCTCTTCCGTGAATGAATAATATGATATGTTCTTTCCGAGAAAACTAAAAATTAACATTTTTAGTACTTTCAAAGGAGATTTTAATTTTCTCATAGTAGTATAATTGCTTTAAAATGCACTCATGTTTTTTTTTTTGCTTTAATCAAGTAAAATAAGATGCATAGACACAGAAATGACTGTCATGCAAGAAGAAGGTGTTATACTCATAGATTCCTAGAAAGAGGGGGCACATCCCCAGGCAGGGGTGTACCAGGGCCAGTCAGGGGCAGAGGGAATGAAAGGAAAATAGGGGCAAGAGCCTTTATTATAGTCTCCAAGGGAAAGAATTTTGGGGACAGGGTAAAAAGGCTCAGGTTGGCTAGTTTGAATGATAACAGTGATCTCTGGGGTGTAAGGACTTTCTGAGTTGCCTGTTCCTGGCCCTGGTGTGCAGGGGGTGATGCATGAGAGCTCAGTAAGGAGGCAGATGGGCTCTGGATTGATTGGTTTGCATGTGAAAAGGGGCTTCACAGGCTACTTATTTGTGGCTTCTAAGAATTGGCTAGCTCTGGAGGGGAGTCTCCTCCCACTTAGCAGGGACCCAGATGCCAGAGTTACAGAAAATAAGGAAATGTAGTGAACATAATAATAATAATAATAATAATAATAATAATAATAATAATAATAATAAAAGTTTTCAAGGTGGTACAATAAATGCCCTTCACATGAGTTTACTTGAATTTCCCTTCTACAGACAGAGGTATCCCCTGCTTTATGAAAGTTTGCATTAAGCCTCTTAGCTTTTATGAAAGATCTATATTAGCATATGTTTTCACTAAGCAAAAGTCATCTGAGGAAGATTTTTGTATTTATGGGAAAAGGTGAAAAGTGAAAACAGCATTCTGCATTCCTTTGCAATGGGTCACGATAGTGGCAGCATACACCCTGAACAACAAGTGGCGCCACCAAGCTCCTTTCCTAGGAACACACTCAGCACCTCACTGCCATAGCTTCCAGGGGGGCTGTGAGCACCTGTGCTTGATCTCAATTTTGTGCATTCATCCTAAGCTATCAGAAATGCCTAAGAGAGGGTATTTTTGGGTCTAGGGATGTCAATATTTTCCCTATAAATTACTGCTAATACTTTCTTTACTTTATGCCATTTTGGTTTACAAAGTTTTCATAGGAATGCTCTTTTTCATTCCCATAGCTGGGCAAACCAATATTTCTCAATCCAGGTTATACCAATTGTGGATAAGTGAACGTCCTGTGGCCAGAATTCTCACCTGGCCCTGGTTGGCTACCTCACTACATATGTGTGGTCAATATGTTGTTACTGACTCTATATAAAGAGCTCTGCCCTGTGCTCTGAGAGGCAGGTGTCACAGCTGCAACGCTGCAGCTGAGCAAAGACAGAAACTGGAGCTGTGGCAGTACCGAGGACAGAGACTGAGAAGGCTGCAGAGGTTGAGAGGCCCTGAGGCAGAGACTGGCTTACTGCCTGCAGACTCGCTCTGAGAAGATGGGATTCTAGTGATTGACTGCCACCATGGGAATAAAGCTGGGTATAACCCTTTTACCCCAAGAATGTTCTACTATCATTTCTTTGGTCTCATTGAATCCATAGTGAACTTGCCCAGGGCTGAAACCTGTTGGCAAGACAATTGGCAGTAGTCAGAAGGATTCATTGTTGATCAAGGAAAAGAAAAGCCTTCCCTCATGAGAGGAGTCTATCAATGGGCTGCACCTATGGACAGGGAGACATTCCTGTGGACCTGTGGTACTGGGAAGGGATGGAGGACTGGAGTTCACCCCAAGAGAAAGAAAATTTGCTGTTTACTGAAATGATGTCACCACGAAGTGCTGTGGAAATAGTAAAATAGTAAAGGATGTCATGGAAGCCCAAGAAGCAGCAACACAGGAAGGAGCAGTGGCCCAAGAAGGAGCAGCACGGGAGCGCAGGCTGCCTGGTGCCACAGGGCAGGTGAAGGATGTAGTGGAGCCGTCAGCCCAGAAATGGAGGAGCAGAGGTTTGACGAACAGGTGTGGGTGGAGGCCCTGCCGGTGCCCGAGGCATCAGCCCCTCCTCAGTTGAAACCGACCTGAAAGCTGGTGGAGAGCCCGAAGGACTTGGCAACCGCAGGGTCTTCCAGAAGAGCTGCAGCCCGCTTCTCACATTGTGGAGCACTGCAGGCTCTGCTTCTGTCCTCAGGCTCAAGTACAAAAAGGAAATACAATCTGCTTCTCGAAGGAAGAATTTAAAAGTCCCTGTGAAGGTCCTGAGGACCCAGATGTGGGTTGGTTTGAAAAGGCAGGAGCAGACAGAAAGAAATTGGGTGCCTGGAGCTGTGTCAGCAACTGAGACCAGAGCAGCAGTTCCAGCTGCTGAAGACAAAGCAGAGGCAGAGATAAAGCAACAAGATTGGTCTGTGTGTCTGCAAGACTTTCTGCTGGAGAAGCTGAAGAAGGTGGGTATTGTAAGGCCCACCCATGGTTCTTTTACAGTGTTTCAGGTTCCTTGCACAGGGACCATTGCAGAGGATTGAGGGCACATAGATTGAGAGGCAAGAATTCTGGAGGGGTGGAGTGTAGATTAAGTGAAGGTTCCTGTGGCCAGGATTCTCACCTGGCCCTGGTTGGCTAGCTCACTGCACATGTGTGGGCAATACATTGTTATTGACTCTAAATAAAGAGCTCCACCCAGTACTCTGGGTGACACAGTGGCATGGTTGCTGCAGAGCTGCAGGAGAGCAGAGGCTGGAGTGGTGGCAGTGCCGAGGACAGAGACTGAGATGGCTGTGGGGGTGGAGAGGCCCAGAGGAAGAGAGCAGCTTGCTGCCTGCAGACTCGCTCTGAGTGGACGGGATTCTAGTGATTGACTGCCACCGTGGGAATAAAGTTGGGTATAACCCTTTCACCCCAAGAACGTTCTATTGTCATTTCTTTGGTCTCATTGAATCCATAGTGAACTTGTCTGGGGCTGAAACCCATTGGCAAGACACCAAGTGCAAACAAGGAACATTAAGACAAAATTGACTGGGTTGGTTTAGGAAGTTCATTGTCCTTGACCCAGTTTTTAGATTATCAGACGTAATACAGGCTAAACAGTTACTTTGAATTTAAGATAAACAATTGACTTTGTTAAGCATAAGTATGTTCTAACTGTATGGCACTTATACTAAAAAAAAAAATTGTTCATCTGAAATTCAAATTTAGTTTGGAGTTCTTTATTTTTATTTGTTAAATCTGGCTACCAATCCCATTGTTGCCTGCAAATTGTGTCTGGGGAGGTCTCTCCCTGTGCACCAGGTAAAACCTCAATCTGGATGGGGAGGGTTTTGACTGAATGAGAAGGAACTCTGGAGCAGGTCAGATGAATGTAGGTAATGAAGGAATTTATTAAAGCAAGAGTAGCAGGGAACGGCAGCTGCCGTGCAGGTGGCTAAGAAACTTAAAGTGCAGGGGAAAAGTTTGCTTAACTTCTCGGTCTAGGGCAGATTCCCTTGCCAACTCCTAAAGCCAGGGTCACCTGGTGTCCTGTGTCCACTTGAATCTGCACAGCGTGGGGACTAGCACCTACCACCCCAGAATTTTGGGGAGCTGAAGAACATGGGATGGACTATGGAGTGAGATTACGTTCTGAGAACTTCCCAAAGAAAGTTTCAGGCCGGCTACTAAGAGCAGATTGTGAAGGTGAAATTCCGTCCAGGTCACCCAGGCAACAGGAAGTTGCAGGCCCAGATCAGAGCTTCCAGCAGCCCCTCCCTACTCATAAGGAGTAAAGCAGAGACAAGCGAAGACTTGGAAATAGAATGAAATAGCAAAGAGATAAATGCAATAATTTGACCAGTGAGAAACCTTTATTTAAAAGTGCACACTTAGAGGGGAGTGCGGGCAACTTCAGGGAGGAGGTGTGCTGAAAGGCTGAGGGGTTACCTCTTTTAAGGCTTTCAAGAATGGGGCAAACGGCAGTGGGGCAGAGGGGGTGTAGGCTTGACATGTGGTCTCATGATGTCTGTCTCCAGTGAAGGACACTATATCCTCATCCACAGTCAGTTCTCCAGATAATTCTGTAAGATAAACTTAACACAAGGAATTTACTGATCTGGTTCCTCACCAAAAGAGTGGCCACCCTCAAGCAGTGGGAACATATCATTTAGGACGCTTGCCCTGCCCTAACATAGGTTGTTGGCTGAATACCAAAGAATATGTCAGGAATCTTACTTCCCAATTCTCTGCTTTTAAATGGAATCTTGACCTGAAATGGAGTCACTCCTGTTCTTACTATGCCATTTGTGTCTCAGCATTTTTAGGAAAATGAATCATGATGCTTGTCCCATGTCTCTGCCCTACATCACCATGTCAAAATATTGACTGTAAGGCCTACTTTACTGGTCACTTCACATTTCTGAAAAAGTACATCTCTTCCTTGCCTATTGAACAGAAGTGGTTTGCACAAACTTTTGTATTGTGCCTATTTTAGCTTTCATTGGAGATAAAATTTTAAATGAGTTACAATTAATGCATCATCTTTTTCCCCAAAATATAACAAAATGCATGTAGTTTCCTCAATAACTTGTGAAACATCCATATTTTCTTCTAATATCTGTATATCTGCAACATGCAATTCATCATATATTTCTAATTAACATCTAATTTTGGATTAATTTCCTGTTCCTTCCTTTGGGCTTTTATAATGAGAAAATAAGTTATGTTTGCAAAGGGCCCATATTAACTATACTTGCTGGATTATAACACCTTGTGGGTAGTTATCATACAATTTTCTCTTTAAAAATTATTTCTATTTGTTAGATATTCATTGCTGCTCATTCTACTTACTAAATATTTCATGGTCTCACCAAAAGAAGAGAGTTCTTTTTGTATTATTTATCAGATTTCCCTGTAGAGCTTTTATGGAAGTTTTGTTTAAAAAAAAAAAGTTTACGTTTATAGAAGCCGCTGGAATTACTGGCTAAGCATTCTGAGAGTTACAATAATTGGAAGTTAAAGGTCAGGGTTCAAGTGTGTTTCACACTTGCTAACTCTGAACCACCAGGTGACTAGTCATTAGATTTTTCTAGCTGTGATTCCCCCTTATGTTTTAAAAGGAAGACCAAAACCCATACACTGAGTGCTGTAAAGATCAGAGGAGACACTAAAATTGAATAAAAGTCTTTGTAAATTGTAAAGACCTATACACAAATGATCATGGTTGATTTTTTTTCTCCACTGTTAATAGAACCACTGAAATAAAAGCCGTGACTGTGTCCACATTTTTTTTCAGTTCTATAAATGTTTATGAAGTCCCTTCTATGTACAAACCCTGCAGTGGGAAGTCTGAGAGATGCAGAATTTAAACAAAGCTCTTTGTCAAACACACAAAGTAGTAGAAGGCACCACAATGCACTGCTTCCTTCTAAGCATTTATCTAGCACTTACTGGGGGCAGATACAGTGCAGATTTAGGGGATGGAAATGTAAAGGGATGGTTGGGGGGATTTCGATGTTCCCACCCTTGCCTAGAAGGGCAAACTGAGTCAAAATAGAAGTTACACAATGTATTGAATTCTGCAGGAGTGGATCTCTACCTAGGCAACATGCTACAATAAAATGAGGAGCTTTTAAAAATCTGATACCTAGGCTGCACTACAGATGAATTAATCAGAATATCTGAAGTGCTTCTTAATATTCCCCCAAGTGATTCCAATGTGCAGGCAAAGTTTGAGAACCATGCTCCAAAACAGAAGGTGATTAACTGGGATTCACATGCTCCCTCCAGGGCTTAAATGTTGGCTCTTTGGCCTTAGTTTTCCCCGATGACACTTCATCCTACCCTCTTCTCCTGTAATCAAGGTTGGAGTGGGACAGTCCCTTGGGCTTTCTCACTTTATCTCCTCTTTTTATGACCATCTCTTCCCACATGGGGGACTTCAAGAGAACTGTCCTTGTTTTCCTAATGGTAGAAAGCAAAAGTGAAAGAAGGAGACAAGGAGGACGCAGTGTGCTGACTACACTCCAAACACCCTTAGCACAAGGGAGAAGAGAGCAAGGGCTGAGAAGTGAGGGTTGCAATATTGTGATATATAAGAAAAACACACATTTGGTCATTCACATGATCAAAACATGTCTCACACACTTGGTCTTCATCCAGGTTCCTGGCTCACAGCTCCCCAAATCCTTGGAATTTCCTAAATCTTGAAAGTGATAAAGGTGCCTTTTATTATGTGAATGAGGTGCCTTGGCTTGACCCAAGTCAGCTAGGGATGGGGCTGGTTGCCTGTGCAGCCGTCTGGAGATGGAGTTCAAATACCAATGGTCAGTGATTTAATGAATGACTAAGTAATGAAGCCTCCAGAAAAACCCAAAAGGCTTGGATTTGGAGGGCTTCCAGGTTGGAGAACACATGGAGATCTGGGGAGAATGGCTTGCTCCCAGAAGGCATGGAAGCTCCACCCACTCCTTTTCCCTAGGCCTTGATTTCTGCATCTTCCATCCAACTATTACTGAGTTACATCCTTTAATAATAAGCTGGTAATCCATTATATGAAATGTCCCCTGAGTTTTGGGAACTGTTCTAGCAAATTAGTGAACCCAAGGAGGGGTTGTGGAAATCTATGACTTAGCCAGTCAGTCAGATGTACAGGAAACAGCCCGGACTTGGCAGCTGTTGTCTAAAGTCCAAGGAGGGGTTGTTGAAACCTCCAGTCTATGGCCTGTTGGTCAGAACACAGGTAACAACCTGAACTCACAACTGGCATCCTAACTGGGTGAGGGGTAGAAGTCACGTACACTGACTGAACTCTTAACCTGTGGGACCTGATACTGTCTCTAGGTAAATAGTGTCAGAGTTGAGCCGAATTATAGGACATTCAGCTGGTATTCTGAGAATTGCTTGATGAGGGGAACCTACCCCTAACCCTGCACTGGAACTGGGTCCAGAATCCCAAAAAGGGTGAAACTACACTGAATGTAACTAAATACTGACAACCATCCAAAAGGATTAGACTGGAACACAGTGTTATAGAATGGAAATGGGAAATTCTAAAGAACATGGTTGAAGGTATTGGCTGAAAATAAAGTATAATAATTCTATGAGGGAACATTGCCATATTCAAAAAACTGGTTACACTGAGACAGTGTCTACCCTAGGGAAATTCAAAGTTTGGATGAGGAAGCAAGTCATATGAATAAATAAACACTGCAAAGTTTAAGAGAAGTTATGCTAGAAATCTCTGGAATCCAATGAAACATGAAATATGGATGCAGCAAATTTTACAGGAGAAATGGATCAGAGAAGACTTAGATAAAGAATTGTCCCTTATTGAGCAGAATAAGAGGTACAGTTGAGAGAGAAAGATAAAAAGGGAGACTTTGAGAAAAGCCTGGCACATTTAATGAGATAAATGTAGAGCAATATGGTCCTATATGTATGGTTCAAAATGTAGGACAGTAGGGTTGGTTCATAAGAGGTGAATCATCTAAATGGCATGGGAATAACAATACTTCAAGAATCTGTAAGGTTCTGGGATACAAAATTAAAACCGAAGATATTAAAATGTTTGACCTTGAAAAGTCAAAAACTCTAGAGACCAAGAGATCTCTGAAATAAAAGATTTTATTGAGCTTTTATAGATGTGACCAGTTAAAGACTGAGTCTTGGGACAGGAAATTTCCACTTCACCAGCTGCAGGCCCAGTTAACAGAAACAAATTGTCTGCCGGACTTCAGAAACAGGGTACATTTATGAGGGATGTTAAGGAAAGAAAGTTCTTTAAATTCATTGGTTACAGATAAGGAAGGCAGGCTAACATGAACTGGGCAAGTCCTGGGATAGGTGGTTAGTCCACAGAGAAGGCTCATGGATTGATTGTTGAGGTCAGACACTGGTCATGTGCCAGAGGGATGCAGTGGTCCTGCGGACCTTCTAGATAATTGTTGACATGACTTCGTCCAGAAATTTGGAGTTTCTGGTTAGCTACAGCCCACAACTATTGACTGATGACCTTTCCTTGTCTCTCTCCCTCATTCACCAGCCCCATATGTCATGTAAGACATTTCAGAATTTTTGTCTTGTAAGCTCATGATACATCATTATTTAACTTAAGCTTTATAATACTTCATTGAGGTAAGTATTGGTAGCACTTCTGGCAGATGAGAAAATAGTCTCAGGAGAGTTACATTAACTTGCCAGAGATCAAACAGTTATTGTAGAACTGAGATTTGGTCCTATATATTTGTCTTTGAAAATTATAGTTTAAATTGACTTACCAATGGGTTTCAGCCCCAGCAAGTTCACTATGGATTAAATGAGACCAAAAAATGACAGTGGAACATTCTTGGAGTGATAGGGTTTATACCCAGCTTTATTCCCATGGTGGCAGGTCAATCACTAGAATCCTGTCCACTCAGAGCGAGTCTGCGTGCAGCAAGCTGCTCTCTGCCTCTGGGCCTCTCCGCCCCTGCAACCATTTCTGGTCTCTGTCCTCAGCGCTGCCACCACTCCAGCCTCTGCTCTCCTGCAGCCGTGCAGCCCAGAGCACTGGGTGGAGCTCTTTATACAGAGTCAATAACAATGTACTGCCCATTCGTGTAGTGAGCAAGCTGACCCAGGCCAGGTGAGAACCCTGGCCATGGGAACCTTCACTTTATCCACGAAATTCTTCCAACTATAGAAAACATTTTATTTTGTAATTTTTTTACATTATAATTAGATAATTATATACATTATAAGATGCTCACTGCAATAGGTGTAGTTACCATCTGTTACCATATAGAGAAAACTTTACATTGAAGAAACTATTCTTAAGGCATAAATCCTTAAGTTATTCGGTTAAGGTAAATCTATTAGATTTCAGCTTTGTAGTAAAGTTAAGACTATGTAAATTTTATCTCCACCAGTCACTAGCGGTTGTAGATTGATTGTGTTAATTGTCCCAATTAATAACCTTTTTATATCTCTGTTGTTTTCCATCTGAGTTTATAATTTTCTCCCATCCTAACATGGGGTTCTGCCAGGTCACTTGCTTTGACCAATTAAAAATTGGCAAATGGGACATAAGCAGAATATTGAAATGTGTATTTCTGCTTCCACTTTTTTACATTTGGGTTTCCTCTCTCTTGCTTCTCAATTGCTAGCTGTCAAGAAGGATTTAAAACACGTGTTCTGGTAAAGTCACAATGCCTACAGTTTCTTTGTTGCTTCTCCCTCCAAAAGGTGGAGTCTGTTTCACCATCCCTGGAATGCGGCCTGGCATTGTAAATTGCCTTCACCAGTATGATAGAAGGGTGGTTTATGACTTCCAAACCTAGACCTCCAGAGACATGGCAGCACACATTCTCACTTTCTTGCATTGTAATGCCTTCTATCTGAAGAAGCCCAAACTAGCTTTTCTGAGGTTAAGAGAACACCTAGGGAGAGGGGAAGAACCATTACAGCTAGCACCAGCTGTAAGACATGTGAGTGAGACCAATTTAGATTCTCTGGCCCTAGCTGAGCCACTGCAATCTCAAATAAGAGTGGCTGAGTATAGCCCACATTACTGATCCATAAAATCAGTATGATATAAGATGGGTGTTGTTTTAAGTCTTTAAGTTTTAGGATGGTTTGTTACATACAAAGAGATAATTTATGTAAATGTGGAGGAGAACCCAGGAGAATCTGTAAAATACAGAGCCACCCTTGAACAGTCAACTCCCAGCTGAAGAGCCAGGTGACCATAGATACATAAGCAAGCCCAGCTGAGGTCAGCTGATCTTGATCTTAATCAGCAGAACCATCCAGTCAGCGTGTGAGTTCAAGAGAAATGATAAACAAATTTTGTGTTGTTGTGTTTTGGGACATGGCAAATAGCTCACTGATATGAAATCAGTACCCAAAGAGGAGTACTCTCATTTAAAAAAAAGAAAAAAGTGGTGTTGACTTGGGGATTGGATGTTGGGGAGACCTAGAAAAATGTCAAGGAAGTTTTTAGCAGAGGAACAAGAAATGGCAAAAAAATTATTTGTGAATTTTGAGAAAACAGCTTGGAAATAATAGAAGAGTAGAAAAATGGTAATCTATGTTTTATGATATAAAACATTTGATAAAAGTGTCTGCAGTAATTATTTGGAAATTAGGACAACTTTTGATATGGATTTTGGGATTTGAGCAAGATTTCCATGTACAATGTTAAAAGGTTCAGCAAGTTGCCTAGACTTCATATGATAGGGATTAAAAGAAAGACACAGATTAAAGAAAAAACTGCCACTTCTGCAAGTGGAATTTAGAATGAATATATTTGGGAAAGAAATCATCGACAGGAAAATTACAACTGGTTATCATCTCTAGTCTCTCAAGCTGGTGAAATACAAAACAGGGCATTACCAGAAAGACACTCAAGAATCATAGTCAAGTAACTTTTCTACTCCTGAGGTAGGGAGCTTTATAATATTTGCCTAGGTGAATTTTACATTTTCTACTGACCAGTGTCTGCTGTGATCCTATTCTTCCCTTTTTTGAAGGGAATTGATAATTGCAATTATCCTGTCTCTTCTTCACCATTTCATCTTGAGTGGGTGGAGGGAAGTGACTTGATTTTTCAGTTCATACATAGGCTTGTGGAGCCATATCAGGTCTGATGTATATTACAAGATCCTGGAGTTGAGACTGAATTCCAGTGCATGGTGTGGCTTAAGACCCTTATTAAGATCTCTGAATGTATTAAGGTAATGTTTAGCTAACCCTCTCATCTAGACAAAACTATTTCTCAAGGACATCTCTGAATTAGATGCCAGAGATCTTGGGATGAAATGTTAGTGTTTTGGGTTTTGTTTTTGTTAGTTTTCGGTCAAGCAGTATTTAAGATAGAAAAATTAAAATTGTAAAAGGTAGTGTTGGTATGGAAGTGATGGTCAAATTCCACAGATAGAATACTTACTTTTAGGAAAGGGGAAATCCTTCATCTTCTCACCCAGCAGAAAGAGGTAAGGAAGTGTGGAAATAGTAAACACAGAGGTAGATAGGAAGGAAAAAATGGATCTATCTTTTATATCAATACTTGGATCAGCCAGTGGAAGGAGAGAGAGTACCCTCATCTAAGCAGTATGGTAGAGACAGTTGGGAAAGGGTCCTTGAAAAAATGAAAAAAATGCTAAAAGGTCAAATGTTTAGCAGGAGGGTTTGTCTCAAGATGAAGTCCTGATATTAGAATGGAGGCCACCCAGCTTACTTGTATTAGTTTCTTCTGCAGGAATAGGCATAGAAGGAAAAGAAAGAAATAAAAAGAAGAAAGAATGGCAGGAAATGTTTATAGATATGCAGAAATTGGACTGTGTTTTTTCACTTCTTTTCTCTAAGAAATCCTATTTTTTTCCTTTCAAAGAAAAAGAAAAACTTTTTCAAATATAATGCAAAAATCAAAGAGTAAAAACAAAATCCCTTCCTGGCAGGAGCTGGTTTTAGGATTAAAGTAGATAATGCATAAGAAATCACCTGGAATAGTTGTTGGCATACTGCAAATACACAGGGTACTTTAGAGAGCTAATACTTTTCCCCCTTTCCTACCTCTCCCCTCATCCTCTCTCTCTTTCCTTCTTTCCTTCCCCCCTCCCATCCTTCCTTCCTTTCTTCTAACATACTTTTCTCTAAGTTGGCTTTTCAAAATCTTCTCTTCATGTATCCATACTCAAAAATATGTATATTCTCACTATATTTTTCAATATTTTGAAGGTCTGTACCATAATTATATTTTTAAACTTTGATTATATTATCAGTTTGTACAAACTTCTCTTCATTCCACACCATTTGACTTTTTTTCAACATTAAGTGATCAAATCAAATTATCTGTGCATATAGAAATGATCTCTGAAGAAATGATATTTCATTTGAATGAAGTATCAGAAACAGTAAGGTGAATTACAAGTACACTTAAATTATTTATGCTCACATATTTTACTCACCAACTCCCTTTTTCAAAGGCATTTGTAATCATTTTATTCAAATCTAATCATTCTCTAGACAATTTGGGTTGAAAGGCTCAGTTACTAATCAGAAAAGTCAGATCACTGTTGTGTATTCGAAAACAAAGACAATTTTAATCAAACTGCTAAGAAAAGTCATTAGGGAAGAAGATCTTGTATGGGATGAGATTTATGTTATCAACCATAGTGCAGTCTGAGTTCTTTCAATGAAGATAAATGAATAACTCCATCATCTCAATGTGTAGTCTCTTTAAGCAACACACTGTCTATTCTATGATTTGTGATGGTTTTACACAGGAAAAACTAACTGAGATATATCACAGCTGTCAAATCCTGGTATTCCTCTGGGCTTTCTGAACAGACAATTGTACCACTTTCATTATCTTTGTGTTACAGATAATGGATAATAAAACAGCTTATGGTACCCTAAGGAGAGCTTCTTGGACCCTAGAAAAGTCTTCAGACACTCTGTATACACATTAAACTTTTCTTGCCCTCTGAAGATGCCTTTGAATCAAATAAAAATTGCTTTACTTTCAAAATCAAGAATCAATTTTCCAAAGTTCCCTGGTTGGAAGGATACTTTTATCTGTGATCTCATTTGATTCTTGAGGAATTTAATTCTCCATTTTTCAAAGTTTTGTTGGGAGTGCTCTAGGATTCACTTGGGGCTCATTTTAGAACCCAGCTTGCCTCCCAATGCCCTTCTTTCCTCCTCATTTCAGATTCCATATATGTAGCCTTCTATTCTCTTTTCTCTGAGTCAACCTACCCCAACATGGGGTTTCCTCACTCTCAAATTTGGCTTCAGAGTAGGATGTGGAATCTCCATCTGTCCACCTGTCTACATTAGAAGACAAGTATTTATTTGATCATTCAGTTTGGTTGTACACAGTTAATTCATGCATGAACTAATTAAATAAATGAGCTTTTTTTTTTTAAACATCAACTGAATCTAAGATACTGTTCCTTGTCCCTGGGGTTTCCATATAAATGAAACATAGCCCTGTCTTTCCTGTAACTCACAAGGTTTTGGAGTCTTTGCCTCTTTGTGTTGCACATTCATTATCATTAAAGAAGAAAGGGGGGAAATACGATATATATATATGAAAATTAGCAAACCTGAGGAAGCCATACAAGCTTAATAAATTATATAAAGGACTCTGGAGTAGGGGTTTCGTTTATAGTCTGAATCCCTCTTTAGTAAAGTTCCTAAAGTCTCCGTTGTCTGTATTCCATTCCCTATTATAAATTAGGGTTGATTTCATCCAGGAGGTCACTATGACCTCAGACCTCAGCCTCCTGAAAAATTCATGCTGTACCTTCTTCTTCTAAAACTTCAGAAATTGCAGAAATAATGGAATTTTTATTTGTAACTAATGGATCATGTAGGCTTGTGTTATGTGCACCCTATATATTGATGAAGAACTCTATAAAAAAGTGGGAAATTTCTTCAAAAAGCAAACAGTGATCATTCATCCACTTAAAGAAAATTTCACTGATGACCAAATCACAAATGACCAACTTCCTGCAAATATAGAATTTACAAATATATCATAAAAATTAAATGATAAAGTTTATAACAATGGAATGGGCCTGATTCTTCTATCTCAGAATTTTTTGCATAGATTTAGTTGAGTAGATTTCATTTTGCTGTCTCTGAAATATTTTTTAAATATTTAAGATCGGTAGAAGTTAAGGGCCATAGAATGATTGTCTTTTTATGAGTGTAATAATACTTCATTACCAGCACCCAAAATCTTCATTTAATGTAGTTTTCCAGTTGATAGTGCTTCCTTTTGAATCTTTACAAAAATCATTTCAATTTTTTGTCAACATTTTAAAAGTAATTTCACTAAATAAAATTGATGTTAGTTTGTTAAGCTTAGATTTGGAAAACTGTGACATCGCTACTATTGTTTCTTGCTTTATTTCATGATTTTAAAAATATTTTAATAATTCCATTGCAATTTCATATTTACGACTAGTGCCTGACCCCATCCATCATGCGCATTATAGCAATTCATGCTGGACATCCATCCTTCCTACTGTTTTGCGGGGTTTTACTTCATATGTTGGATCTTTCAGTAAACTGCTACAAAGTTGATACATCTCAATTGTTCCTTGTTAAAATACCAAAATTTCAGGATTTTATCACTGTTCCAATTTCTTTTTTATGTATTTTATTTTCCTTTTAAATTCAACTATTTTAAATGAATTTTTACCAATTTCACAAAAGTCATTTTAAGCTTAATTTTGTCCATTATCATTCATATTGTTTTATTTCAAATCATCTTTGGTGTCAGAATTGCTTCAGAATTGTGGATATCAGAATATTCCCACTAAGTTTTAAATAATGCTAATCTTTAGGTGATTATTGATTCATTAATGACTCAATTCTGCATCAAGCCTAATCCTGGATTCTTAGGTATTAATAACTAAAATATTAAACTTATATATTCTTTCAGAAATCTTCCCAAACATATCATATTCATGGTAAATGTATTTCAGATATAGGATCTTATTTTCATCCTCACCTTTTGGATATAAGTGCAAAAAAAAGTGCAAGCTTACCTATGACCCTTGGCTTTGAAGCGTTGCTTCATTGCCTAACCTTCTTATATGAAGACAAACTAAACACAAATCAAGGACTTTCTCCAAAAGAAAGCCAATTAAATCTTGCTAAAATCATCCTGATCCATAATACTTTTTTTGTAAACTTCATAAACATTTAACATTAATAAATGTTTGATAAATCATTAAATAGATAAAATAAATAAATTGGTCATTTATTTGCCATCCAGACAATTGATTTTTTTAGTGAATTCAACCATGTCCTATGAAAAATGGGTGGGTACTGCTGCAGCATGGACTTGTAGCCTCAAGTGATTTTCTCTGCTGCTTTCTTCCTTCATCACCCTCCCGCCCTTCCTCTCTTTAACCTCCCTATCTAATAAAGCTTAAAGTGAAGATAGTTTTCTCTCTTTACTAGTACTCCTACTTGTGTAGAGCTTACTTTAGATGCTACTGTGATGTACTGTATAATGAAGCTAAGGAGAAAGTAAATCAGTCAACTATCATAGAACTTAGAACTGAAAAGAATTCCAATAAGCTGCTTGGTCCAGCTTCCTCCCACCCACAAGCAGGAAATATAAACACACAGCATCAACACCACACACCTGAATCACTGAGACATAACACGTCACATAACCTTTCCAAGTTCACTAAACTACAAAGTGAAACCCCCATTTGTTTAAATATTCTGAGTAAAGGTAGCAGGGTAAAAAGCCAGACTGCAAACAGTGATTACAACCATGTAATAAACAATATTAATGAGTAAGTGAATATTACATTAGTATAGTGAAATTTCAAATGATGCTTTTGGTCTTTGCTCTGGGTTTTGAATGTTCTGTAATATTATTGTAAACTTTTACAAAAATAAAATATAACCAGTTAAGTGAAAGAGACTCTGTTAATTCTTTAGGGCACACATTCAAATGCAACTTCTTCTTAGCAGGTTCAGAAATAGAATTAACTGTTGGAAATATAACTGACAAGAGTCAAAGGAGTAGGGAAGATAGTTCTATTCTCCCACTGTCCCTGGAAGACGTGTACTTGGGCCAGGCTGATGTGCTAAACATGCTGTATGGGTTTTCTTTCACGGGTAATGACCCTCAACTTACCACCAACACTCCTAACAAGCAAATGTGAGGGCAACCTTATCAGTGAAAGCAGACTCACCTCTGGGAAGCTAAGCAGCCTGGCTATAGGAATTGCTTGTGTGTGCTTGATGCCCAGTACCTGGAAGTCTTGGCATCAACAGGATTTTACACAGTGGGAGAAAGACACCCATGCCAAGGGAAACTGTGCCTGACCACAGTGCCCTGGCTGAGAGAGTGGGGGTGATTCAAGGAAACCAGAGTGAGCACCAGGGCCATTAATGGAAAATCCTACTCCTTGCATCAGGGAATTTCAGTTATAGGAGGAGTGGCACAAATAGAAAAAAGAACAGCTGGAATTTATTCGTATTCCAGCAGTACCTTAATAAGACTGTTGAATGGTTCCTATAGCCGAGTTCCCTGCTTTGATGTATATGTTCCACTAGCAAGTCAACAAGTCTTTTCCTGGTATTTGTTAGCAAATAATTCCAATTTATATGTAGTCTTATCTCTGCAAATCTCCAGCCCTAGTTTGTAAGTTTAAAATAAGGACCGTATCTTTGTTTTATTGTCAGCATCTACTAGAGTACCTGGAACATAACAAGTGAGCAACTGTTACTTGCTGAATAAATGCACAGTAGGTTCTTCTCTGGTACTTGGCGCTTTCCTTCGTTCTGCAATTTAATATAAATGTAACTCAAATTGCATCAACCAAAAATTTCCATAGCTATTTTTTTGGACATGTGTTTTCTATTCTTCCTACATTAAGATAATTCAAATTCTATTACATTGTATGACTAATTATGTTTAGATGATGAATGTGATGGTACCTCTGGACTGCTTCTCATCTAAAAGTAGTCCATTCTCCTTAATAAAGAGTTCTGCATCAGTGATATCTTTTTAATACCAGATAAAATATATATTTATGCAATTACTACTGTAGAAAAATTTTCAAGGCTTCTTCTATTAATATAAAATTAGTTGCTAAAAACCCCTTATTTAAGATCCATGAGTTAAAGATAACAACAGCCCACCCAGTGACTGAGGCCTACTGCTTTCAGAAATTTAATTAAAAATAAGTGGACATCACTAGCTCCATCTCCCAGCTCCATATTTTTAAATATGTGAATTAAATCACTAGGTCATCTTGGGCATTATATCATTTTAAAAACAACATTAAACTTGTCATCTATAAGTTTTTCCTCAAGCTCACCTAACTCCTTTGAAAGTTCAATGCTTTGTATGAATTATTGGTAAATTACCCAATCTGTAGAAGACAGGAAGAATATACCATGATTCTTCTTGTGATACTTGGCTTGCAGCTACACTTACAAGAGAAAACAGAGAATGAAGAAATTTTATAGGTGTTTCAAAGCATCATGCAAATCTCTTCATAAATTATTTGAAACGAAAGTGATTCTGAGACTAGGAAATAAATTCCCTTTCCTGATTCTGCCACTAAGTAAAAAATAATTTTCTCTTTGGCCCTCACTTTCTCTTCCCCTGGGATAGTTATGGAATAGACTAGTTGCTCCTAATATTTTTCTCATTTGAAAATAATATAATTATGTGTTTCTACATATTCAAAATCAATCTTCTGAAGCTACTATGTACATATCAAACTGCATTAACTAATAGTTTCTTTGACTTTATGATAGACAATATATACTTTAGCTTACATCATTTTATATATACAAAATAGCTTATTACCAAGTTTGACAACCATACATTGATGACCATTTAGCTAGATGATCTGCAAAGACCTATGGGACTCGATTACCCAAGTTATAAAACAGGGGTGATGTATATGTCACTAGTTTTTGCAAATTAATTTAAATAAAGCATGAAAAATATATACAAGATAATAGAATATCATGGTATGCAATTATGATTATACTAAAACCCCAAATAAAATTTTATGAATTATTTGGAGAATTATCATGGAGGTGTTTGCATATATGTGACATCCATATAATTTAATTTGCTCATTCTTTCATTATCCATTGATTCCATCATTCATCCATACACCAATTCATTAATGCAATAAGTTAATGACATTGTGGATGGCATTCTGCTATTTTACGGGCCCAGTTAAAGCAATAAAGGGGACAAAGAATAACAAATAATTAGAGTAATGGGGGAGACACAGAATAACAAGTAAGCTGAATATTTTAACAGTGTGATAAATAATCTTCTACAGTCAGCAAAGGTGCTATGGAAGGGTCAAAGAGGGTACCCACTTTGTCTGCAAAGGGGCAGGAAGTTTCTAGAAAGAACTTATAGTTAAGAACATTTTGAGGAATAAATAGATGTTTACTCAAACGGTGCTCATTGGTGATCAAGTTTTTTTTGCAATTTTGACAATCCTAACAAAAAAATGCCTCATAAATTTTTTCTGATGAACTAATCACTGGTTGCCAAAAATATCTCAGTTGGGTCTTTAATTTTAGGAAGACACAGTTTGAGTGAAAGAGATAAAAGTTACATTGTTTTATGATAATACATATATATATCCTTCCAAATCTACCTCTCATATTATTGTATTATTTTAATATATGTTGAATGATTCACTATACCTCAGTATTCTGTATTCCACCTTCCTCAAATCATTTCAAGTATTTATTGACTTTTTATAATATGCCAGTTGATAATCCTTCATAAAGATGTTATGAAGATAGCAAATCAGAGAAAGGAGAAATAATATCAGTGTCAAAAATAATGTAAATTAGGCTTGTAGTTTTCAAAATAAAGCATTTTATTAACATCATTTTCATGTGAGAAGTTAAATACAGTGTCACCCAGCTTTAAAAATTCAAACTGAGATAGATACGAACCCAAAGATTTTGCCCTCATATTTCAAGAAATAGCTGTCGACTGTGGTGGCTGTAGAAGACGGCATGGATGAAACGGAAGTTCAGCTACTCAGGAAAAGTTGTCGGGGATTTTGATAGTTGAATTTGAGAAGAACTAGAATTTCAAAAAAAGGGAGTAATCTGTGCAAGGTGAGTCAGTTTTGAAATGCAAGTTTTTCATCCCAGGGAGATTAAGTTACACTGTTTTGACTTGAGCAGCTATACCAGCTAGACAAGTGACAAATAATCCCAAAAATGTAGGCTGCAAAAGCCCTCAAATATTAGACTGAAGACTACACTCTTTATCTCTCTATCCTATAGGCAAAAGGAAGGCACAGAAAATATTTCCCTTCATAATTCTGCCGTAAGCAAGCCCTGAGCCCGGGCAGAGAGGTGAAACTTCTGATGCGGATTCCAACTTGTCAATTTTGAACTCATTTCTACCCACTGCACTGAAGTTCTCTTCGCTCCTTTTTCTTTGTTGCTCTGAGCTGAATGCTCTGAATTTCCAAGTATATGCTCGTGCAGGGGTGGGTGTTTAGAGGGCTTTCCATGGTTATTGTTGCCATGGTGACTGTCTCCTTGATATTCGCTTTTTCCTCATATCTGTCGGTGTTTTGTTTATGACCATTGGAGAGAAGCATCTCTGCATGCGGCTAGCAGCAAGAGCGGGCTCTCTCACTACACTCCTGTTTACACGCCCCATAGGAAAGCGTGTTGCAGTATCTTTTCCCCCTTTTTTCACACAAACGGATATGTTGTCGAGAAAAATATCAGTCCTTGGGATAAATGATGGAAATGTTAAGACAATGGAAGAATGAAACGGATTACTGACATCTATGTAAGCAATTCCTGACCTGAGTTTGTGTGACTCTCTCAGTGGGATAGCCAAAGTGAGTGTCTTTCTTTCCACAAAGCTTTTCTCAGGTCGATGTTTATTAAGAGCATTTTTTGATACATAGTATGTTCACAGCCAGGCTAAAGAGTGTGGAAAGGATCTAAGTCATGGTAACAGTAGAATTAGTAAGAAATTCACTAGTTCTAAAGTTGAACCCTCATAACACAGAGTCCTACAATAGAATTATCTAGTTTGGAAAGATAAGGGTCATCAAAACCCAGCCAGGCCAAAGCATTAGCTCTGGGGGAACAGATACTGAGGATGAATTCCCAGGAAAGGATTTAAGGCACTTAAGCTCTCTATGGAAGAAGGAAGGATCTAGTGTGGAGAATGATTCACCCAGATAACACATATCACTAGCAGCCTTGGCCGGTCTTTAAATAAAAGAGGCTTCTGGAACCTAAAAAAACCTAGATTCTAGGTTTTAAGCTATGGATAGAAAATGGCATAGAAACTGGAATAAGGAAGAAAGAATCAAAGGGACTGACTACAAGTTTTGGGACTTAGAAAGTTGGTAGGTGTCTGATGCTGTGAAAGGCAATAGGACCTGATGTTTCCCAGGCACACTGCACTGAGACCTCAAGAAGTTTAGCAGCTTCAAATTTCTAGTACAGAGGTGAGTCCAGTGTAATCCTGGAATTAGGGATAGCAGTTGAGTCTAGAGGCTAGAAAATGTTCCATGGTTAAAACTTGGCCAAACTAGTTGGTGTCACCCTGAGGCACTGAGCCTGAATCTCATTCATATCTTTGTATCTCCAGCATGCACAACAGTGTAGTAAAAACACCATTGGTGATTGAGTAAGGAATACGTAAATGACCACATTACACAGCGGGTTAGGTTGTGGGGGGAGAGGCTGATATTAGTGAAGGGAGTGGCCATACTAAATGTGTTAGCAGTAGAAATTAGGGGCTACATTGTCAAGATTAAAAAAGAAATCACTACTTTTTTTGACAAAATGTTATTTCATAATTACCTGGAAAGATTTACAAAGAAATTGCCTGTAAGGGAGCTATTCTGAAAAACCCATACAATATAGCATTAAAACTACTGGCTCTGTTCCAGAGCGGTGGGGGTGAGCAGGGCGTCAGTGGAGGTGACCGGTTGTCGAGTGTCCCTAGGGGTTGCTTTATCACATATTGGCTTAAGAACTCAGGCCTCTACTGTCAGACTGACTTGGATCAAAGGCCATTTCTGACACTAAATTGCCGTGTAAACTTGGAAAAGTAATTTGTCTTCTATATTTCAGCTCTCATGCCTCTAATAATGGGTAAAACATTAGTATATGATATTTAAGGCTATGAGGAAAAATAGTAATATATAACATTTATTGAATGTTTACTAAACACTAGGTGTGTTCTTTTCCTTAGTGTATCTCTTTTATTCTTCACAACAAAACTTTGAGGTAGGTACTGTTACTATGCATGCAGAGACTGGCACAGAAGGGTTTGTCCAAGGCCCCCCTGTGAGCAGGCAGCACACAGGCTGCCGACCACAGTAGTAACACTGCAGGATCCGTCATCTTAACTGCTTCTCAATTCTCTCTGTGGATTTCAATATGTGCAAAGCAGTAAATGCATATCGCAGTCAGTGGTAACTATTAATATGTCTATAAATTTTCCCATCCTATTGGTGACCAACTGTACCTAGGAAATGATGAGTTTAAATGATAATACTGTAGCTGCTAATACCGTTATCACTACTGAAAATTATCATGTTGATTATTATTTTCTTACTCTGTATCAGGCACTGTGCTATGCATTTTACTTGTAGTTTCTCATTACATTATATAGTATCTAGTATACTATAATATTTCCTTTAAGTAGTAACAATAAAAATGTAAACAATAATGAGAGTAGCAGCAACAAGGGTTTACTTATCTAATACTTAAAGTATATTGCATGTTAGCTTGCTTAATCCTCTCAAAGGCCTGTAAGCAGGCACTTTTACTATCCAGTTTACAAATAAAAAATGAAACACAGGAAGATTAAGTGACTTGCCCAAAGTCATCTGGCTACTAAATGTCAGAAATGGGTTTTGGACACCAGCAGTGTGGATCAGAGTGCATACTTTTAATCAGCATCTAGAATTAGAAAGAAACTGATTTCTGGGCAGACCATTCAACATGTCTAAGGATGCAGTAAGTCAGGGTTTTACTGGGTCAATTTTTAGACATGTGTTTAAAGTTAGCACCTGTTATTTACCAAATGAGGGAACTAGATTCATTAATAATCTCAGCTGGGCACATTGTCCTGAACTTCAAAATGCGGATAAGAGCAACACCCTTGTCCATTCACTTCATTATCTATTCAGCCGATGCTTTGTGAGCACTGAGACGGCCCATGCCCTGGGCTTGGTGTAGCAGATCCTGGGTGAGCAAGGCAAATGCAGCCCCTGCCCCTTCATCTCACAGATATTCTGCAAATGATGCAGCTTCCATGAGAGCCATGAATGGCTGTGCACAAGGAGGTATAGCAAGTGATTGGGTCTAATTTAGGGATCCAGGAAAGGCCAGCTTTGAAGAGGGAAATTTTCATAGAGCCCTTCAGAATGAGATGTTTATATACAGATAAAATAAAGACACATATATTAATGTAACTTTGGAAAAGCAAGTTAGACTTTTCTATAAATGCAAAGAAGCACAATTACCAAACAGTATTTTTCTGACTGAATACAGTGAGAAGATAATAAAATGCAAAGATTGGAACATCCATCCTACTGCCACTTTTAAATTAGTTAAATAATTACCCTGGAAAAGTAATCTGTTTCAATGGGTTTATTTTATTATTGAAAAAATATGGTTGTTTAATACAATTACTGCAACCAGGTCATATAACTCAGTGATTCCTAATTCAATTGAGTGTAACATCTTATTTGTGCCGGGATATATTTGTAGGCTTTTAAAAACTTCTGTTATTTTACCTCCTATGTCCTTCTTAATAGATTTTCTTTTGCATTATTTATTTATTTATTTTAGGCAAGGGAATAATATCAGACCTCTAATCACATACACAGATGGACCGAAGGAATCAACATTAAGTTTTAGGAAGGCAGACCAGGTAGAAACCCTGGAGAATTGCAGTGTGAGGAGAAGAGGATCTGGGTGGAGGGAAGGTAGAAGCAGAGCGCGGGGCGCTTCCTGGCTATGCCCGCCAGGACCACGGACTCGTTACACGTGTGACGCAGAAACAATTGCAAAGCAACAGGGAGAACCTCGGGTGGCTCTCAGAATTTGAACTTTAATAACCGAGCCAAATTGTATTTTTCTTTTAACTTCTAATTACCTCCTTTTTGTAAATGCCTGTGGTCCTTTATCTTTAACTCTGGTAACTTTTCACAAATACTCTTACATACACAAACACACATAATGCCACATATGTATGGTTTATTTTAACTTTTCGACCGTGCCCACCATCACGAAGAATATATATTCGCTTTTGTCTGACCTCAACAAAACTCAGACCCAACAGTGCTCCTTGCAAAACAAGACATGCAATGGGTTGTTCTTAAGGACTGTCTACTCCACTGTGCTCAGTGTCTTTCATCAACTATTTCACTTTATCGTCACAATAATTTTAATACATTTAATAATCCTGCTGTTTGTGAATGGATTAATTTGTAAGAGTAACTGTCAGGTACCTTTCCCAAGATCAGAGTTAATAATAGTAGAGTAAGGATTTCAACCTAGAACTGTCGGAGTTCAAATATCCTATCCTGTCTGCTCCAGCAGGACATATTCCCTTGTTTCCTAGAATAATCATCTATGTTAAAAAAATACATGAATGAATAAATGGTTTCCTGGAACCTACAATTGTAAATTCTTATTTTATGCTATGTTTGTATTGTACTGTGGGTCACATTTATGCTGTTTTTAGTCTATCATAATTCTACTGTATCCCTAAAGAGTACCTGAGAATTGGACCCCATATGTGTTTTCTACTTGGGTCAGTGCCATTCTCTGTCATGATATCTCATATTCCTTCATTCTTAAACAGAGATGTTCTCCCCTTTATTTCTCATCTTCTTCTTAAAGGGTTTCTTGCCTCTTTGGCTATATATTCCCCTAGGGGTTTGGGAATCCCTAATCATTACCTTGGAAATCCCAGATTCACTAACAATAATAGTGCAGTGTAAGTCACAGTCTACCAATTAGCACAAATCTTATGATAAGTCTTTATGTAGCAGCTAATAAGTTTATTGTTTTAGAACTGAAAGTCCTTCTGAAGAGAAAACCTGCTCAAGAACAAAGCACTATTTATGGAGCTGAAATAAATGAACACAAACTGGATGCAGATTGAGTATGTACCCACATTGACCTTTAAATGACAAAGCAAGACCACATAGCCACCAAACCACACAGGGCCAAGAAAATTACCTAAAAAGGTTTCAAAGACACAGTCAAACAAATGACATATGCCAGGAAATACATAGATTCTCTTATAAGAAAAACAGATAGTCCTCAGTAAGACTACATCTGGGTTGCCAGAACTTTTTCTAGGTTATTTTTATTCATCACATCCCAAAGCTATAAAAGCCAATAATGCCTGCATCAGAATCTCACACAGGGACTTGTGGGCTGTGAGGAAGGGCCTGTATGTAAATGCTGTATAGCTACAGAATGTAATAAAAGCCCCCATTTAACTAAACATTGTTCTGTTTACTGATGTTGTTCCCCTCCATCTGTTTGTCACTGAGAACAACAGCTTCTTGGGTCTGTTAGAAGCACAAGAAATGAGATTTTTTTTTCTTTTGAAACATTGCCACCTTCAACACCAGAATCAGGAACTGCTCTTCAAGTGCAAGTTGATTGGAGTCAACACTGAAAGAGTGAGACATGTCTCCTACATACTGTGTAGCCAGGCACAAAAGAAATTGCAATTCCCACCTCACTTAGAGGACTTTAGCAAATAGTATAAAGTTGAAAATTTTCTTGTAAGGCATTTGAACACCAAAGCAAATCTCCGTGACAGTCTCCATTGTACATTTTCTTGATTTTTCTTAGAAGGATGATTGTATGCTTTCTGCGAAAAAGTATTTAAGTGTTGTACAGCAGATTTCTACTCATCCCGCATAATCAAGACTTAATGCCCATTGAGAATAAACATGAAATGTAGATATATTTTCCAAGTACAGATTTATAGTAGCTTCATATGTGAATTTATAGAATTGCTGGAGGGACAGTATCATTATGAAAATAGTATAGTTTTATATCATCTTAAGATCTCTTAAATTCTTAGATTCTAGTTTAGCCACTTTCTAGTTATTTGACCCTAGGAAAGCTATGTGAGGTCTGTAAATCAGATTTTGTCTAAGATGCTTTCCAACTGTTATGTTCCACGTTGCTATAAAGAAGCCAATGGATATTTTAAAACAAATGTTCAAATATCTGTCTAACATAATGGAAACAGACATTAAGCAAACACTTGGAATTTTTTAAAATTCATGTTTTTGTTCTAATTTTTGTTTTAGTTGAGGTACAGATATGTATGTCTTTGTAACACCAAATATTGAGATCACCCAAATATAGTGTGGTTTAATGTAACAATAGATTTTAGATACAAGAATATGCTGGCAAGAATATGAATTCTATATCCTTAGTTTAGTATCTGTGTGAGCTTAGGAAAGGTACTTAAATGCTTTTGGCCTACATTTTATAATTTGCAGCGAGATGATACTGAGACCAGTCTTACTCAAGATTGGAGGCTATGGTTTGTGTGCTCCATGAGAATAGCATCTTTGCTGTTGCACTGACGTAACCTCTAGAACCTAGTGCAAGGTAAGAATTCAAATATTTATGAAACTGTAGAATGAAAAAATGAGATAATATATAGGCACCAACTGACATGTAATGATCTTTACAAATACTAGTTTCTCTCTCTCTTTGACCACCAAAGAAAAGTACCATAAATTATCTTAAGCAATTTTCTTAATAATCAGGTAAAGAGAATTATCTTTTACAGTGTCCTAAAATGACATGGATTATCTAACCACACCAGCCAGTTTTATAACTTATATTCATCTAAACCATCTGTTTTCCATATATATACACCCTTTCATTGGCAAACACGTTTTTCCTACTCCTTATCACATTTACCTGATTAATGTTTTACCACAGCATTTATTGCTTTCTATCATACAAAACAATTTACTTCTCTCACCTTCATTCTCCCTCTTGCCCTCACTAGACTTATGAAGGCACGACATTCTGCTTTTCATTTATTTCCACCGCTTCATCCCCAGCAACTAGAACACCATAGATACTCAATAAATATTTATTGAAGAAGAATTAGGCAAAGACTATCAATATTATTTAAACAGACCATTCCAAAATATTTTCACACTTTTGTAATACATATTCCTTATCATTGGGGTTAGAAAGCACTACATATGTATGCCATTATTTTCTCCTAATGCCCAAGGCAGGTACCATTTCATCAACTAGAGCTCTTTCCTTCGGGATATGACATACCCCTCCTAGTGCTCTAGGCAGCTACTTCCAATTGATTAGACTCCCCACTAAGATGGAAACTATCAATACCTTCCAAAGCCTTAATCTATATTTTTCCTTCTTACATTTTTTATTCTTACCATTTTTTTTACTCCTGATTTTTATTTCTTAGAAGTTAGATTATTAGATCAAATTTATATAGCCTAAAGTTAGGTGGAGGGTCATGACAGGACAGTGTAGAGGGAAAGTACATATCAGCTATCGTTAGGTCATTGTCTAACTTTTAAGACTTAGAGAATTCCAAAAGGTTTTACACTTCATCATGTGTGAGGAAGCATTGTAACCTAACATGTTCTAAAGAAAGTTTGATGTAGTATTTAGGTAAAATGAGGCAAAACATAGAATATGAGCAGACTTGTTAAAAATGTACTAGAAAAGTATTAATATATAGAATACATAAAGAATTACTAAAACCCAAAAGGCAACACCAACAAAAAAGAACCTTATTTTCAACATGGACAAATAAATTGAGTAGGTCCTTTAAGCAAAAGGAAACAAAAAAGAATGGCAATAAACATGGGGAAAAAAGGATCAATCTCATTAGTAATCTTTTAACTACAATGATACATAATTTCTGTTTGGGAAGAGCACAATAGTTTCATGTGATTATTAGTATGTAGAGTAAGAAAACACATAGTGCTGATAGTAATAAAAACTTGGTCTAAAATCTTCACAAAAGATGTTTGCATTATCTAGTAACATAGAAGATGTATATTCTATCCCCAGCAATTCCACTGCTGAAAACATGAGAAATTCTTGCCCCAATGCCCTAGAAAACATTCAAGTACATTCACATACAACAAATAGTTAAAATCAAAACAAAGCAAAAAATCCAAGTGTCTAAGAAGAGTAGATGCTTTAATAAATTGTGGGATAGCAATGCAATCCCTATTAAAACACCAGTGGCATTCTTTACGTAACTAGAACAAATAATCCTAAAATTTATATAGAACCACAAAAAACCTCAAATAGCCAAAGCAATCTTGAGAAAGAGGAATAAAGGTGGAGGTATTACCCTTCTTGGTTTCAAACTATACTACAAAGCTATAGTAATCAAAATAGGATGGTCCTGGCACAAATATAGACACATAGATCAATGGAACAGCATAAAGAATTAAAAAATAAATCCATGGTTTATATGGTCATTTAATCTATGGCAAAGGAGGCAAGAATGTACAATGGGAAAGGACATTTCTTCAATAAATTGTGTTGGGAAACTGGACAGCTATGTGCAAAAAAATGAAAATTGACCACTGTCTTACACCATACACAAAAATAAACTTGAAGTAGATTAAAGACCTAAATATAAAACCTAAAGCCATAAAACTCAAAAGAAACCATAGGCAGTAAACTCTTGAACATGAGCATTAGCAATTTTTTTTCAGGATATGTCTCTCCCCAAGCAAGGAAAACAAAAGCAAAAAAAGAAAGAGAAAGAGAGAGGCTTTATTAAACTAAAAAGCTTCTGCATAGCAAGAAAACCATCAACAAAGAGAAAATACAGCCTATTGAATGGGAGAATATATTTGCAAATGTTATATCCAATAAGAGATTAATATCCAAAATATATAAAGAACTCAACATCAAGAAACCAAATAATCTGATTAAAAATGAGCAGAGGATCTGAATAAACATTTTTCCAAAGAAGATATACAGATTGTCAACAGTCACATGAAAAGATGCATAACATTACTAATCATCATGGAAATGCAAATCAAAACCACAATGATATATTCATACCAGTCAGAATGATTGAGACCAAAAAGACAAGAAATAGCAAGTGTTGGTTAGGATGTGGAAAAGGGAACCCTCATGAACCATTGGTGGGAATGTAAACTGATGCAGCCATTATGGAAAATAGTATAGAAGTTCCTCAAAACATTAAAAAATAGAAATATCATGCAACTCAATAATTTCTTTTCTGGTATTTACCCAAGGACAACAAAAACACTAATTTGAAAAGACATATGCACTCCTATGTTTATTGCAGCACTATAATAATAGTCAAGATATGGGAGCAACATAAGTGTCTATAGATAGGTAAATCAATAAAGAAGTGGTATATACATACAATGGAATATTACTCAGCTGTAAAAATGAAAGAAGGAAATCTTGCCATTTGGAACAACAAGGATCGACCTAGTGGTGTTATGCTAAGTGAAATAAGTCAGATAAAGACAAATACCATAGGATTTCATTTATATGTGGATTCTAAAAAACAAAAAAGAAAGAAAGAAGATGAACAAACAAAACAAAAATATATATTCATGAATATGGAGAACAAAATGGTAGTTGACACAGGGGTGGGGTTTGAAGAATGGGCTAAATGGGTAAAGGTTGTAAGGAAGTAAAAACTTCCAGTTGCAAACTTCCAACTCCAAACTGCTAATAAGTAGGTCATGGGGCTAAAAAGTACAGCATAGGGAATATCATTAATAATACTGTAGTAACTCTGTATAGTGACAGACAGCAACTACACTCATCTTGTTGAGCATTTCATAATGTATATAATTGTTGAATCACTATGTTGTATGATAGAAATGAATATAATATTTTATATTAATTATACTTCAATAAAAATAGATTGTGGGATAGTCATGCAATGGAATTGCTTGGAGGTTGCAAGAATAAACAACCTATATCATGGACAATTCTCAAACTGTATGTTGAGTGAAAATACTAAGTTTTGGGAGAAAACATATTTATGATTCCTTTTATATAAATTTCAAAATCATGAACAACTAAATATTTTGCACAATGATTAATACTATAAGAAAAAAATTTAAAGAAAACTGATGAGACAGATGAAACAGAAAAGGCCAATATTATATATCATTCTTTACACATTACCCATTTTTACAAACATTTCTCGTATAAATGCTCAATATGTAATAAATATTTAATAAAACAATAAAAAGAAATGGCACAGAAAAATAAATCTGTGACAGTGTTCACTAAATCGTTGGTGCTAACTGTACACCTTTATTTGAAGATTGAGTAATTTGTTGGTGACCAATATTGGAATAGTTTCTATCAGAAAGGAAGTGAGAAAGAGACAAAGAGGAGAGCACAGGAGTGGGGCTGACATGCTGAGTGGGGACAGAAGAAGGCAAGGAAGAAGAGAGTGAGAAAAGGAAGAAAAAGAAAAAATTAAAAAAAGAAGCAGACAAAAATGAAGATATAGAACAGTTATAAAAAACCAAGTTGTATAAAATGCTTTACTTAATCTTCAGATCAGCATTCTGAGGAAGGATATTCATTTACATTTTAAAGATGGGGACAGGTCACTGATTAAATATCCAGGTATTTGGAAAGGATGGAGAAAAGGAAAAAGGGAGGGAGACAAAGAATGAAAAAAGGAAATGAAGAAAGGGAGGAATGGAGGAAAATTGGAAAGAAGAAAGAAATGAAAATAGTAGGACACTATTCATTAGAATAATGTTTTCTTCCAGCAATGTTTATGAAAAAGTAGGATGCTAAATACTATGCTGGTTTTATAGAAAAAATAACTGTCTTGGCGACAGGTTTCAGTCCCAGGCAAGTTCGCTATGGATTCAATGTGACCAAACATATTGACAGCAAAACGTTCTTGGGGTGACAGGGTTATACCCAACTTTATATCTAGGTGGCGGGTCAGTCACCAGAATCCCATTCACTCAGAGCGAGTCTGCAAGCAGCAAGCTGGTCTCTGCCTCTGGGCCTCTCTGTCCACACAGCCATCCTCCGGGTCTCTGTCCTTGGTGCTGCTACCACTCCAGCCTCTGCTCTCCTGCAGCCTTGCAGCCCTGCCACGGTGTTGCACCCAGAGCACTGGGCAGAGCTCTTTTTATAGAGTCAACAGCCATGTATTACCCACAGGTGTGCAGTGAGTTAGTCAACCATGGCCAGGTGAGAATCCTGGCGATAGGAACTTTCATTTTATCCACAGTAACCTTCAGAACTACAGCCTTACCTCTGATTTTATTCTGCATACCTATTGTTGCTGGGCAGTTGCATCTGGGGAGGTTTCCCCCTGTGCACTAGGTGAAACACTAGGAGAAACCTCAACCTGGACTGGGGAGGGTTCTTGACTGAATAAGAAAGAATTCTTAAGCAAGTCAGGTGAGTGTAGGTAAGGAGGGATTTCATTTAAGCTAGAGTGTAGCAGTGAGTGACAGCTGCTTCAGAGGCTGCCTTCGGCAGAGAGCAAGGAAGGACAGAGGAAGGAAATGGAAGCTCATTGAACTCCTGCTTGGCGTAGGGAAAATCCCTTGCCAACTCCTAAATACAGGGTCACCTGGCATCCAGGGTCCACTTGAATCTGTCCAGCATGGGAATGAAGGACCTACCACCTCAGGATTTGGGGGAGCCATAGAGCACTGGATGGAATGAGATTGTGTTCTGAGAACTTCCCAAAGGTAAAGAAAAGAGATTTCAAGCAGGCTCCTAAAGAACATGATCATGTAACTGCAGTTCTGTCTGGTCACCCAGGTAACAGGAACTTGCAGGCTCAAATAAGAGTGCTCAGTAGCCCCTCCCTGCTTATCTGAAGTAGAACAGAGAGAGTGAAGAGTTGCGCTTAGGTCTGGAAAATAAAATGAAATAGGGCAGTAACAAAGATGTTTACCACTGGGAGAGCACAGGGACCAAAAAAAAAAAAAAGAGAGCAGTAAGTTGAGCAGCAAGAAGGCTTTATTTAGGAAAAAAGTACAAACTCAAAGAAAGGGGAGTGTGGGCGGCCTCAGAGACAAGGTTCACGTAGAGGCTTAGGATTCTGCCTTTTGAGGCTTTCAAGAATGGGGGAGCAACACCAAGACACATAATAATTAAAATGGCAAAGAACAAAGACAAGGACAAAGCATTAAAGGCAGCCAGAGAGAAAAAAAAGGTCACCTACAAAGGAAAACCCATCAGGCTATCGTCAGACTTCTCAACAGAAACCTTACAGGCCAGAAGAGAATGGCATGATATACTTAATGCAATGAAACAGAAGGGCCTCGAAACAAGAATACTGTATCCAGCATGATTATCATTTAAATATGAAGGAGGGATTAAACAATTCCCAGATGAGCAAAAGTTGAGGGAATTTGCCTCCCAAAAACCACCTCTACAGGGCATCTTACAGGGACTGCTCTAGATGGGAGCACTCCTAAAAAGAGCACAGAACAAAACACCCAACATATGAAGAAGGGAGGAGGAGGAATAAGAAGGCAGAGAAAAAAAGAATCATCAGACCGTGTTTATAATAGCTCAATAAGCTAGTTAAGTTAGTAAGATAGTAAAGAAGCTAACCTTGAACCTTTGGTAACCACAAATTTAAAGCCTGCAATGGCAATAAGTACATACCTTTCAATAAACACCCTCAATGTAAATGGACTGAATGCACCAAACAAAAGACAAAGAGTAATACAACGGATAAAAAAGCAACACCCATCCATATGCTGCTTACAAGAGACTCACCTGAAACTCAAAGACATGCACAGACTTAAAGTCAAAGGATGGAAAAAGATATTTCATGCAAACAACAGAGAGAAAAAAGCAGGTGCTGCAATACTAGTATCAGACAAAACAGACTTCAAAATAAAGAAAGTAACAGAAGATAAAGAAGGACATTACATAATGATGAAGGGCTCAGTCCAACAAGAGGATATAACCATTATAAATATATATGCACCTAATACAGGAGTACCAACATATCTGAAACAAATACTAACAGAACTAAAGGAGGAAATAGAATGTAATGCATGCATTCTGGGAGACTACAACACACCACTCACTCCAAAGCACAGATCCACCAGACAGAAAATAAGTAAGGACACAGAGGCACTGAACAACACACTAGAACAGATGGACCTAATAGACATCTACAGAACTCTACATCCAAAAGCAACAGGATACACATTCTTCTCAAGTGCACATGGAACATTCTCCAGAATAGACCACATACTAGGCAACAAAAAGAGCCTCAGTAAATTCCAAAAGATTGAAATCCTACCAACCAACTTTTCAGACCACAAAGGCATAAAACTAGAAATAAACTGTACAAAGAAAGCAAAAAGGCTCACAAACACATGGAGGCTTAAAAACACGCTCATAAATGATCAATGGATCAATGACCAAATCAAAATGGAGATCCAGCAATATATGGAAACAAATGAAAAGAGCAACACAAATCCCCAACTACTGTGGGATACAGCAAAAGCAGTCTTAAGAGGAAAGTATATAGCAATCCAGGCATATGTAAAGAAGGAAGAATAATCCCAAATGAATGGTATAAGGTCACAATTATCGAAATTGGAAAAAGAAGAACAAATGAGGTCTAAGGTCAGCAGAAGGAGGGACATAATAAAGATCAGAGAAGAAATAAATAAAATTGAGAAGAATAAAACAATAGAAAAAATCAATGAAACCAAGAGCTGGTTCTTCGAGAAAATAAACAAAATAAATAAGCCTCTAGCCAGACTTATTAAAAGGAAAAGAGAGTCAACACACATCAACAGAATCAGAAACGAGAAAGGAAAAATCACGACGGACCCCACAGAAATACAAAGAATGATTAGAGAGTACTATGAAAACCTATATGCAAACAAACTGGGAAACCTAGGAGAAATGGACAACTTCCTAGAAAAATACAACCTTCCAAGAATGACCCAGAAAGAAACAGAAAATCTAAACAGACCAATTACCAGCAACGAAATTGAAGCGGTAATCAAAAAACTACCAAAGAACAAAACCCCCGGGCCAGATGGATTTACCTCGGAATTTTATCAGACACACAGAGAAGACATAATACCCATTCTCCTTAAAGTTTTCCAAAAAATAGAAGAGGAGGGAATACTCTCAAACTCGTTCTATGAAGCCAACATTATCCTAATACCAAAACCAGGCAAAGACCCCACGAAAAAAGAAAACTATAGACCAATATCCCTGATGAATGTAGATGCAAAAATACTCAACAAAATATTAGCAAGCCGAATTCAAAAATACATCAAAAGGATCATACACCATGACCAAGTGGGATTCATCCCAGGGATGCAAGGATGGTACAACATTCGAAAATCCATCAACATCATCCACCACATCAACAAAAAGAAAGACAAAAACCACATGATCATCTCCATAGATGCTGAAAAAGCATTTGACAAAATTCAACATCCATTCATGATAAAAACTCTCAACAGAATGGCTATAGAGGGCAAGTACCTCAACATAATAAAGGACATATATGATAAACCCACAGCCAACATCATACCGAACAGTGAGAAGCTGAAAGCTTTTCCTCTGAGATCAGGAACAAGACAGGGATGCCCACTCTCCCCACTGTTATTCAACATAGTACTGGAGGTCCTAGCCACAGCAATTAGACAAAACAAAGAAATACAAGGAATCCAGAGTGGTAAAGAAGAAGTTAAACTGTCGCTATTTGCAGATGACATCATATTGTACATAAAAAACCCTAAAGACTCCACTCCGAAACTACTAGAACTGATATCAGAATACAGAAAAGTTGCAGGATACAAAATTAACACGCAGAAATCTGTGGCTTTCCTATAGACTAACAATGAACTAATAGAAAGAGAAGTCAGGAAAACAATTCCATTCACAACTGCATCAAAAAGAATAAAATACCTAGGAATAAACCTAACCAAGGAAGTGAAAGACCTATACCCTGAAAATTATAAGACACTCTTAAGAGAAATTAAAGAGGTCACTAACAAATGGAAACTCATCCCATGCTCCTGGCTAGGAAGAATTAATATCATCAAAATGGCCATCCTGCCCAAAGCAATATACAGATTCGATGCAATCCCTATCAAACTACCAATAGCATTCTCCAATGAACTGGAACAAATAGTTCAAAAATTCATATGGAAACACCAAAGACCCCAAATAGCTAAAGCAATCCTTAGAAGGAAGAATAAAGTGGGGGAGGGGGTGGATCTCACTCCCCAACTTCAAGCTCTACTACAAAACCACAGTAATCAAGACAATTTGGTACTGGCACAAGAACAGAGCCACAGACCCGTGGAACGGAATAGAGACTCCAAACATTAACCCAAACACATATATGGTCAACTAATATTCGATAAAGGGGCCATGGACATACAATGGGGAAATGACAGTCTCTTCAACAGATGGTGCTGGCAAAACTGGACAGCTACATGTAAGAGAATGAAACTGGATCACTGTCTAACCCCATACACAAAATTAAATTCGAAATGGTTCAAAGACTTGAATGTAAGTCATGAAACCATAAAACTCTTAGAAAAAAACACAGGCAAAAATCTCTTAGACATAAACATGAGTGACCTCTTCTTGAACATATCTCCCCAGGCAAGGGAAACAAAAGCAAAAATGAACAAGTGGGACTATATCAAGCTGAAAAGCTTCTGTACAGCAAAGGACACCATCAATAGAACGAAAAGGTACCCTACAGTATGGGAGAATATATTCATAAATGACAGATCCAATAAAGGGTTGACATCCAAAATATATAAAGAGCTCACACACCTCAACACACAAAAAGCAAATTATCCAATTAAAAAATGGGCAGAAGAGCTGAATAGACATTTTTCTAAAGAAGAAATTCAGATGGCCAACAGACACATGAAAATATGCTCCACATCATTTGTCATCAGAGAAATGCAGATTAAAACCACAATGAGATATCATCTCACACCAGTAAGGATGGCTACCATCCAAAAGACAAACAACAACAAATGTTGGTGAGGTTGTGGAGAAAGGGGAACCCTCCTACACTGCTGGTGGGAATGTAAATTAGTTCAACCATTGCAGAAAGCAGTATGGAGTTTCCTCAAAATGCTCAAAATAGAAATACCATTTGACCCAGGAATTCTACTTCTATGAATTTACCCTAAGAATGCAACACTCCAGGTTGAAAGAGACAGATGCACCCCAATGTTTATCGCTGCACTATTTACAATAGCCAAGATATGAACAGCCAAGATATGTCCATCAGTAGATGAATGGATAAAGAAGGTGTGGTACATATACACAATGGAATATTACTCACCTATAAGAAAAAAACAGATCCTACCATTTGCAACAACATGGATGGAGCTAGAGGGTATTATGCTCAGTGAAATAAGCCTGGCAGAGAAAGACAAGTACCAAGTGATTTCACTCATATGTGGAGTATAAGAACAAAAGAAAACTGAAGGAACAAAACAGCAGCAGAATCACAGAACCCAGCAATGGACTAACAGTTACCAAAGGGAAAGGGACTGGGGAGGACGGGTGGGAAGGGAGGGATAAGGGTGGGAAGAAAGAAAAGGGGGCATTACGATTAACATGTATAGTGTGGGGGGGGGACACGGGGAGGGCTGTGCAACACAGAGAAGACAAGTAGTGATTTTACAGCATCTTACTATGTTGATGGACAGTGACTGTGAACGGGTATGTGCGGGGGACTTGGTGAAGGGGGGAACCTAGTAAACATAATGTCCTTCATGTAATTTTAGATTAATGATACCAAAATAAAATTAATAATAATTTAAAAAAAAGAATGGGGCAAAGAGTTGGAGGGTGTAGGCTGCCGTGTGGTCTCATGATGTCTCTCTTCAGTGAGAGACTTTCTGTTTCCGTACACAGCCAGTCCTCTAGTTAATTCTGTAAGATAAACTTAACACAAGGAATTTATTGATCCTGTTCATCTCCTAAGATATGGTTTCCTGAAGCACCGAGCGATACCGGCTAAGTCTGCCTACCCTACCTTAAGCCGGGTTGTTGGCTGATTATCAGAGAATATGTTAGGAATCTTCTCTCTTAACTTCCTGACTTTTAAAATGGTATCTTAGCCTTAAGCAGAGTCCCTCCTGTTCTTACTATACTGTTTATATGTCAGCATTTTTCATCATAGGCAGAAAAAGTTAATCTTGTCCTATGTCCCTGCCTTACCTCACTATGAGAATTAAAAAACAAAATAATTTTATTTTCTGTGTTTTAAAACTGTTAAGAGAAACAATGGTTTATTAACCATCTAAAGATCTAGATCTAATTCATAGCCTCTTTGGGTGATGTCTTTCAGTTTTCCAAATTCTTTAGCATACTGTTTGTGTTCAATTGAAAGTAAAGGTGAGCTTGCCATCACTTGAAATATGGGAAAGCTGAAGTCGGGGAGGTTAAGTAAGCTTGTAGACATCAGCACTTGAGCTGGACAAGAATTATTCTATCTTCTATTTACTTCTTTCCATCTTTTCATATTCTTCATGAACTTTTCTCTCAATGATTTTGCCCTATATGTTCATTATATGCTTACAAAGATTTACTAAATTTATGTAGAACTGAGAAGAACAAATTAACCGTGTTAAAAATTCTGTTCCATTTGCTAATTGTATTAATATGTACTGGATAGGAAGGGGAAATGTGTGAATATTCAAAAAAGGAAAGTGGTATTGTGAAGCTAAGTATGCAATTGGGGATTTGCTCGATTTCAGTCTTCAACGTTGGTGTCACTATATTCTGGTTCACATTAACTCAGTTCATGCACAATTGCTTAAAGGAATGAGTTGCACTGCTGTGTTTAATGAAGAGATAATGGTTTGCATTCGAGGTGGTGATTTTGAAATCAAATGTGAAAAGAGACTGTCCTTTGCAGTTTTGTACCAGCATGGGGCCATAGGTCATCATAATTTGTTCTTTTTGCTCTATTGGTTTAATCAGCATTCTACAATAGCAGCAGCTAACTTCTTCTAACATTATTTTTTAGCTGCTCTGAAACAGCTTTTGGGTTTTTTAATACGATTTGTTCTCTAGAGTTCTTTGAAATGGCACATTGTATCTAGAGTTGACCCTTGAACAAAGCAAAGGTTTAAGGGCACTGATCCCCATGCAGTCAAAAAAAACCACATGTAACTTTTGACTTCCCAAAATCTTAGCTACCAACAGCCTAATGTTCACTGGAAGCCTTACCAATAACACAAATAGTCAATTAATACAGATGTTATGTTACATTTATTATACATTGTATTCTTATAATAAAGTGATCTAGAGAAAAGAAAATGTTTTTTTTCCCAAATTGTTGCAAACCTCAAAAAATGTTTCCAATATGTTTATGGAAAAAAATTCCTCATTTAAGTGAACCCATTCAGTTCAAACCCATGGTGCTAAAGGGTCAACCGTAATGTGTTTTAACCAACTACAAATTCAGACATGAGTTAGGTATGGCACTGCTTAACCCAGTGATGGGAGATTGATGGGAACACAAAGGCAGGTCTGGGCTGTAATGTGGTATGGAAGGCGTGGTATAGGAGAACAGGATGGTGAACCTACTATCATTGTGAGGTTTAGGGACAGGCATGTAGTAAGTCCTTGAAATGTGTCAGTAAGAACAACAACAACAAAAATCTCTCTGAGATAGGTGCTTTTATTATTCCCAGAAATAACAGAATCAACAGAAAACTGGATTTAGGGTAAATTACGTAGACCTGGTTACAGATTATTATCACCTGACAGAGCTGGGTTGTGAACTGTCATTGTTTAGTTACCATTTGTGTGTTATCCCTGTGAAATGGAGAACACAAGCATTGTCCCTTTTGTTGTCCTTCTTTACCCCAAATCTAGGACAGTGTGCAAAACACAGTAGAGACTTTAGGATATTTGTGCTGTAAGTGAATGAATGAGCATGTTAGCATCCTCCGCAGGTAGTCCCAGTGAGGCTGCGCTGGCTCTTAAAAACCTCCTAGATGCCCCTCGGCTCCTCCTTGTCAGTGATCCAGAGACAGGAAAGCACCACCAACCTTTTATACCTTTTTTCCCCTAGGCACTATTTTGTTGTAAGTAGATTGGGCTTATGGTAGTATTATTTAATAATTTCAACAAGTCTTTATTGATTACTATAATGTGCCACCAACTGTGATAGACAATACAGACAGAAGAGAAATTGTTGATGTATTGGGTGAGAAGGATAAATTAGGGAAACCTGTCCGTAAAATGATACTTATGCCAGAGACAACGACCAGTATCCTTAAGGTGAGGAGGCAGGATGCGCACCCAAGGAGAACCCAGCCAGCCAAGACTCCTTTCCGTTTCTTTCAGTGCCCGTGCCTTGCTCCTTCTGCTTGTCTTTATACTACCTCAAGCTTTGCTCCATTTCTGGACCAAAGTTTCAGCCTTTCGGATAAGCCTTTAAATCCCTTTGCCTTTCCCACATTTACTCAATTTGCCTACCTGGCCCCTACCTCCGAATGTGCTACTTAGTGCACAGTGACCTAAACACGAAACAGAAAATGACCCAATGAATTCCTATGTCCACACCACCCAGTCCCAACAATCATCAATGTTTTGTCAATCTTGCTTTATCTGTTCCCTCCCCAGTTCCCCACCTCCTGGAATGATTTAAAAGCAAATTGCAGACATAATATTTCACTTGTGAATACTATGATAAAAGTCATTATCAACAACAACTTTTTTCCTCCTTTCATCTTTAGTCACTTTCCCATCTCAGATTTTTGGTACAAGTCCTTGCAACCAAGCCTGGGAACTGAGGAAGCCTATTCCAGCTCATAGTCGGCAGTACTTAGAATCACTTCTTTTGACCCATTGTCTTTGGGGCAATCCCTCATTTTCCTCTGGACAAAATTTTTCCTAGGAATTTGACCTCAGTCTCTCATAGAAATCTTTTGTTGAACTGACCCTTCATTCTGTATTTCCCAGTCACTGATGAATCCTTGAAGGAATGTATCTCACCTTCTTGAACTGGGAATTCTGTGTCATAAAAATTTAATGGGATGACATATCAATTAGGGCTTTTGTGGTTAGAAACAATATTGGGAAGAAGGTAGACTAATGATTATTTGAAAGTGACATTGGGTGAATCAAATCTTGTCATCAGTTGCCATATGCCAAATATTTCCATAATAAAGATCCCACTTTTACCTGGTAAGTGGAACCAAGCTGAGAGGGTTGCCCTGGGGGAAAAACTTGGAAGCATCATTGAGACTACTGTCTATCCAGGAGTTCTGACTCACTCACGGCAAGCAAGTGGCAATTTGATGTGGCATAAATATTATATGGTGACAAATAACACTGACATTTTGACAGAAGCAAAGACATGACTCAGACCAGCAACCTGGCGGAGATGAGTGCCAGTGTCTGGTGACAAATGGCGTGAGTCTGACAGTGTGCCTCGCTGGATGGACTTTCATCCATCACGGAAATATTTTTTTAAAAATCACAGAGCACAAAACACCTAACCCTCAAAACTGGGTGACAGGAGATGGAAGCTGAGAAAAAGGCAAGTCAGAGGCAGTGACAAAGATAAAGAGCCTGAATTGCAAAACAGTGACTTTCATTTTATTTTAAGATTCCCATTTTTCACCATTCTCACACTCCATAACTCAAAAGTGTATTTTACTGATCCTTTACTTAAAATCACAAAAACAAAGAGGTGGAAAAGTGAGTGTTTGAAGTTGTAGCCTGATCACCAAATGATTCAGATTTGACCTAGACATGTTATAATATAAATTATATATATTCACATATATGCACAAATGTATTTAAATATATAAGATAATATATAAATATATAAAAATGCATACAAATATATAAGTTGTATATAAGTATACATCCAAAATATGTAAAGATCTCATGCTAATCATTAGTAAAAAGACAAATAATTAGATTAAAACAGGGGCAGAGGAACTGAACCCAAGGGGTACATGCAGATAGCCAACAAGTACATGAAAAGGTACTCAACATAACTAATCATCAGGGAAACACAATTCAAAAACACACTGAGATACCACTACACCTGCTAGAATGACTGCCATCAAGAAGAGAGTACCACATGTTGGCAAGGATGTGGAGAAAGTGGAACCCTTGTGCACTGCTGGTAAAAATGTAAAATGGTGTAGCAACTATGGAAAACAGTATGGAAGTTCCTCAAAACCTTTAAAGAGAGAATTACCGTAAGTTCCAGCAATTCCACTTCTGGGTATATAGCCAAGGAAATAATATCACTAATCTGAGGAGGTATAATCCCTGTACTCATTGCAGCATTATTTACAGTAGCCAAGACATGGAAGCAGCCTAAGTGCCCATCAGTGGAAGGATGGGTGAAGAGAATGCAGTAGACAGACACAAAGCAATATAGCTCAGCCATAAAGTAGGGAATCCTGCCATTTGTGGAAATATGGATAGATCTTGAGGGCATTATGCCAAATGAAATAGGTCATTCAGAGAAAGAAAAATACTATATGATCTCACTTATATGTGGAATCTAAAAAAATAAGCTCAAGGAAACAGAGAACAGATTGGTAGCTGCCAGGGCAAGGCTTGATATAACCATTTTTCATAAATATATATACATTTATACATATGTGTAAACATACATTTTTCACTAGTATATATGTTTACATAGTATAAGATAATCTGCTAACTTAATAGCATAGTTTGCTAATAGTACAGTTCAATAGAAGTCAGTCATGATGCAACAACATGCTGCAAGTTCCTGGACTTTAAAGCCCAGGTTTGTGTCTCAGATCTGCAAATTATTAACTGTGCAAATAAGAATTTCAAATCCTGTTTTCTCACTTGTTCATTCATACATCAAATATGTATTGAGCACCCTTAATGTGATAATCACCATTCTGTCTCTAAGATACAGTGGTAAACATGCCAGAAAGATGGCCACTATCTAGTAAGATTCAGTGACATGATACAAAAACTGAGCAACTTAGAAAATAAAAAGATTTCCACCTGCTACGTGGAAAATAAAATAAGGTAATTTGAAAATGATTAACCATGTTTAGGGGTTGAAGAATCTACTTTAGGTAAAATGGTTAAGAAGAACTCTCTGAAGTGTGATAGCTTTGCCTAAACTTGAATAATGAGAAGTGCCAACCATGAGAAAACCAGAAAGAAGGACATGTGAGGCAGAGAACAGCAAGAGAGAAGATTCCTTAGAGAATATTAGTGTCAGAGAAGTTATGTGAAGGCCAGTTTGAGCATACACCCCCTGCCAGAATATCACATTCTCAAAATGAGTTTCCTGGAAACAGAGTTAACCAATGTGAAAGTGTTTTTCCCAGTGCTTCAGAGAACAATTTCAATGCACATATGACAAAATATAATTAGTGTGTCAATTTATCATTTACATGTCAACTGTGTCCTAAATAGTTGGAGCCCGGAGGGCAACGGCACAATACTGAGAACTTTCACTAGGGCCTTCCTTAAACAGTAACCCGGGAAGTAGGTCCTGGTGCTGGGTGTTTTCTGGATATGAGTCTTTCAGGAGTGTTACTCTTAGGATGTCCTGGGGCAAAGAGACAAACATTACTTTGTGAATCTGAAGATACATTTTTTCAATGTTAGTAAGCATTTGATTTTTAGTTCTTGTCGCAGATATTGATCATAGGATTAGAAAAAAATCAAACTCTAATTTTCTGGGACATATTGTACAACCAGAGTGTTAGTTACATATCCTCGGAAGTGCTGAGACTCAATATCGGTATTATTACTGAAAACATATTAACTCTAGCCTGTACCTGTCCCTAATCTCCCTGCCCAAGTTTAAACCATCCTTTACATAGCTGCCTCAATGAATATCCAAAGACCATGCTTAAATAATATCCTTTTCTTTATCATATCAAAATCTTTCAAAGGAGTCACAATTTTAGATAGAATTCATTCAACACAATTAAAAAAACTGTCCTAAATAGTAATACGTGTCCGATGCTGTAATTAAGTTTAATGATATATCAATGAATAAGTTAGACACTATCCTTGCCATCAAGGAGCTTTTAAATTCTAGTGAAATAGGTATGTTAAAATTAAACAAAAACAATAATGATAATGACAATAAATTAATATTGTGTTAAAAGTAATATTCAAGCACCTCCAAAACAAACTATACAATATATGGAAAAATAAGAACAGGAACAAATTTGCTGGAACTTAATGCAGTTGCTGTAAGGAGCTTGTGGTAGTAGAGAGTAATATTATTTCTGCAAATTACCAGCTGTTATTCTCTCATTGCATTAAAAGAAAGCAGTACAAAATGTGGTGGTTTAAAACAACAATTCATTCATGAACAACAGTTCATGGTTATTTGGATCAGCAATTAGGGCTCAGCTTAGTTGGGCAATTCTCCCTCTGACCTTGTCTGGAGTCACTTTTGAGACTGCACGTGTCTCGAAGCTTAAGCTGGGACTGGAGAATCCCAGATACACTCATGCACACATCTAGCAACTGGAGTTGGCACTGGTGTAAGGTGTAGAATGTGAGTAAAATGACACCACTTCTGCTACATTCTCTTGAACAAAGGAAGTCATTAACTCAGTCCACAAAGGAAGTCATTAACTCAGTCCAGTTTTGAGGAGTGGGGAAATAGATTGCACTTCTTAATGGAAAGAGCTGAAAAGAATGTTTGGCCATGTATGGTCTGATTTAGAAAAGGGACTTAGCCTCTTTGAACCTTAACTATTCAATTGTGGCATTAACACATAAAACCTACTTCTCAAGATACTTATGATCAGCTGAGGTAAAAAAATGCAAAATAATAGATATAGAGTGTATATTAGAAAATGATAGTAAAAAATATAGTTTATACTCAAAAATGATATGTCACTCTCCCTAGCATCTCACATTTACTGAGAAACTTATGTGTAACTGTGAATATAATGATAAAGGAAATATGATCCTTTTCCTTAAGAACCTCTTAACTGAAGAGATTGATGGTCAAATATCATTTACTATCAAAGGGAAAAGAGTAAAATAAACAGATCGCATGTGAAGTCAATGTCTTCCTGTTGTTTGTGTTATTAATTTAATTTTAAATATATATCTATGATCAAGTCCATAATTTGATGCAGTCAGGTCTTTTCAAGGAGTGATCTTGTCCTTCATAGGATCATTCATTTATCCCTCATTCATTTTCTTACTGCTTTCCCTAGCAAAAATTTGCCGAGTACACACCTGGTGATATTGTGCCAAAGGCCAGTTATAGAGAGATGAGTCAAATACAGTCAGGGAATTAAAAAGCTTAGTCCTAGATACGAAGCAGAGGAGGGGATAAAAAATGATAATGGAGGGTGACAAGGGCTGTAACAGAAGAATGCATGTGGTTATTCTAGATAAGATATTCACGATTCCTCTCAGAGAGGTGACACCTGGATTAATCACTGGTGGAATTTACTTGGGCAAAGAAAAAGGGATTTCTAAAATTGCACCAGGCAGCAGTAAATGTAAGAAGGTGGCAAGGTAAGAGACTTTGCAGTGGAGCCCCAGTTCAGTTAGGCCGCAGCATGGGGCGCAGATGAACGGGAGGAGGGGTAGCAAGGGATGAGAGCTAGAAGAGAAGGCATGAGCCCTCTAGCTTCGAGTGCCCCAGGGAGGCACATGGATTTCATCTCGAGATAAGAGTTTAAGTTTGATCCCCCTCGCCTACTGAAATTCTTTATCAAAATCTTTCATGAAGCTAGACAAAGATAAGTATTTTTGCTAATCCTAATAAAAACATGAGCATTCCCTTGGAAATTCTGATAAAACTGAATTTTATATGTAGTATGCTCATTTGCTTGTCCCTCCTCTTATATTTCTTTGCACGCTCCTCTTTCTACCTTCTTCCCTTCTCGCAAGCATTTGTTAAATTCAGGCACCACGCTATGGACTTGAGGGGTATCTAGGGCTCTGGTCTACCAAATCTAGCCAGGTTTTTCAAATTTTTCTACCTTTGCCCATGAAGTTCTCTTGGAGATGATCTTGACTCTTCACTCCACTAGGCAGTCTTACTCTTCAAGACTCAGTTTAAAATATATTTTGTTCTATGAATATTTCACTGGTTCTCCAGAAAATCAACCACATCTCACTTCTCACTCTACACCTCTATATGTACATCTATACTCATATTATCACACTCTATGGAAACTTTTCTCATGAAGGGACTGGGGCACTTTAGGTAAACCCCAGAAAAACACATACATTCAGACAGGTACCCCAACATGCACAACCACACACCAGAGCACAGACAGCACTAAGATAAAGTACCATTAGTCACTGTGAGATCTTGTCAAACCAGATGTCCACTCTGAACCTCAGTTTTTCATCTATAAAGGAGGAAAGGTTGCAATGGTGAGCTCTCTGCCTCAAAATCAGTGATCCTGTGAGACATCAAGTGACATGTTCTTTAAACTGTATACATGCAGGTTCTAATCTCATCTGATATGTTCAAAACAATCAATATTTTATGTGAAAGTACTACAGGAAACATAATTGGGAAAGACCAAAATATCTAACAGACCCAGGTATGTGTAGAAGGTGTTATATGCAGGCAGAAATTGTCATCTTTGAGATGCTGTGAACCAGTTTCAGAAAGTGATTAACATGAAGGTTGTGAGACATAGCACACTAACTAGAATGCCCTCTGCTTGGCCAATTATCTTGTTCTTTCCTTTTTCCCATGTAAGCACCTACTTGGGAAAAACTGCCAAGAACTGAGCTGTAACTTTGACCAACACATAACTTTATTATCCTAAATGGTGGCTAATTGAGAGATACACTGTTTCAGAGAGCTTGTGGCAATTACTGCCCCTACTACGCATCTCCATCTGACATCTGGTATTTTATGAGAATTTGAGGGTCTCAGAATGTGTGTTCATGTTTATTTTTCCAGGTGAACTTTTTAAGTTTAAAGGGACACTTTTAAGTGGGCAGCCCTTGCCAGCACTTTGACCATAGAAATCCCTCTAAAACACGAGTCCACTATTGCAGCTTCATGTGGGTGGGCCTGTTAGAAAAAGGAATGGACTTTTGGAGTCACTCAACTATATTTTTAAATCTCCTTTCCATTCTCTACTAATTCTATTAACCTTGGGAAAACCTCAAATATATCTGGTCTTTATTGTCCATATTTATAAAACGATTCTTCTAATACCTACCACAAAGATTTATTATGAAAATGAAAAGAGAGACAGATATAATACATTTATTATATCATCTGACCCACAGTTGCCATTCACAGACATCCTTCCCTTTAAAATGTATATTCCTGTAGGAAGATGGTGATAGTTAAATTTCCCAGCAATAGAAACAATACTGTCAATGAATGCTGTACTTAATATTGTATATATTATCATGTACTAGAACAAAAATCAGAGCTCCTTTTGTTGTTCATTCATTTGCTTCTAGAAGGAAAGGAAGAAACTGCCACTCCAACTTCTATTATTAAACTACTTCCATTGTCTCATTTACTGTCTCACCATCCAGCTTTCTCATGCGGTGTGTGGCCTCATTACTGGAAGTGTTGGGCATCTTCTATTCTATGGAGGGTAATACTTGCTCTAACCCACCTGCCCCAAACCTGGCAGTTGACCTGATAACAGGAAATCACTCATTCCTTTGTATACCATGCCTTGTTTTATTGAAACACACTGATCTGAGTCATATTTGTTGGTTTCTGTCTCCCATCACACTGGGACCTCCTCTCTCTGAAGGATGCATCTTATCTTTGGGCACAAGCAGTGCCCAACTTGTATTGGGAGACCAATATGCTTATTAAATAACCATAGGAATAAAAAATAAATGGAAGAAAAACATGTATTAAGAGTCATGAGGTGTTCTGTGAGGAAATTTCAAACTCAAATATTTTATAATTCTACTTTAGCCTCTTTGGGTATACTTATAAAATATTAGGTAGGGGTCAATCAATATTCATCAAGGGGTGGTGTACAAGGGCAGAGTTTCAGGCCCTAATTCTTGTGTTTTTTTTTTACTCTTCCACACTGCCAGTAATGGCGAATGTCCCTCACCAGTTTGCAGTTTGTGGAGCTGTTTTGCAAGGCAGTTTCTGATACTTCGGTGATGCAAATAGCGCTGTCTCCTGCCTGACACAGCAGGCACTGGCGCAAGTGGTCGATAATTTGAGAATGTTATATTCTATATCCACTTCATGTTTTCACTTTGAAAGAATATTTTTTTCCTCACCTTCGGCTTTTCTATATATATATGTATATCTTCTGGGAACATTCTTATCCTTCTTACCAACTGAGGGTAATTTAATTCTCAACTGAAAAGTCCCAAAGAGATGCTCATGAGTGCTAACAAGGAAGATAAACAAAGTCAAAGGCAGATTAATGTATAAACAAATAGAGAAATGATTATTTTAGTCTAACATCATCTTTTATCCTAATGTCCCTGGACAATACCTTCTTTCCCACTGTGGCACACAGGCCACTGTGTACCCTGCGTGGCTGTTTTTCCACAGTCTCTTCCTTCTGCTCAGAATGCCTGTATTCCTCCATTGCTGCTGCTTCTTTACCTTGATGATCCCTATCCATTTAGTCTTCGCTTTGACTTTATCTCTTTCATAAAGTGTTTTCTAGCTTCCCCTTGTCTGATTTAGCACTTTTCCCGGTGTCCTTGAATATCTCTTTACCTTTGCCACGTTGGGTTGCAATTATCCGTGAGTTTGTGCCCACCGCTGTCTAGATGGAGAACTCTGGGGAAGTGTGGACCTTTACTTGCTTTATTCTCAAGGGCAATCATAGCACTCAGTACACATCAGGTATTACAGAAATGCTGGTGGAAGAGAGAAATGCAGGAGAAAAAAGGAACACCTGGGAACATAATTAGATCATAAACAGCATAAACCCTGTAAGGGAACGCATGTCCCGGCAGCCAAGCCAATCCCTTGATGCTTTGACAGAGGCCCCTTCTTAATCTGAGCTGGAATTCATCCCTGAAAAGTGGATATTTTGGTTCTGGTTTTATCTCTTATAAGCCTTTAATATAGATATGGAGAAAACAATGAGTGGCTTTTTGGATTTTTCCTTCCCTGAGCCAATTCCTGTGCCTCCACGTTGTTTAACACTCTCTCAGTGAAAAGGGCACATGGTCCGGGAATTCTTACTTCTTTAGAACACACTGACATACAAGAAATCATGAAAAGGAGTCAGTATTGAGCATATACTGTGGCACAAACCTTATCGTGAAAACTGCATCTGTGATTACCAGTCCTGATAATGAAAGATCTTTTATCTCATTTAGCCATAAAGTCAGAAAATTTCATTCTCATTCATAAAATCAGAAAAACAAAATTTTTGTGTACAGGTGAAATAAAACAACATGTGATTTACTTTGTACAGTTCCTGGCACATATACTTAGAGATGTTTCCCAAAATTAGTGTTGTTTAAAATTGTGCATGTGTGTGTGTAGACTGGGGAATGACTTTCTGAATTAATTTGTGGTAGACGTTTGGGATATTTCTGTCCTATGTGAAAACATGGACACTGCAATCTAAATAAGGTTACTTGCAAAATGAGCTCTGAGCTGGTAACTAGGAAATATGAACTTTAGTTTCTTCTCTGCTGCCTTCAAACTACATGATTTGGGAGAAATCAAGACTCTCTAAGTGGCCATTTTCCATATTTTAATAGGAGGGCCAGGCCAAATAATTTACATTTGGTTCATCTGACTCCAAGTATTATTTTCTATTCAATATGATCAAAAGTTATTCTAAGACAAAAGCAAACTAATAAATCTCCAAAATGGCTGGGAAAACTAGCCTATGGGAAAGAAGAAAATGGTATCAAATCTGGCCAGTTGACACCACCAGTATTTTAAGTGAGCTCTTTATCCTTCTCCCTCCTGACAACTCATGAAAAAGCATAATGTCATCATCTCTCAGAAAGACACTATTACTACAGAATGCTGTCCAATGATGGGAAGTCTTCTCATATCACTTCAGACAACTGTCCTTTAAATTTCTAATAATGTAGTAAAGTACAGAATGGCATCCTTCATGTCTAATTCATGTCATATCCAGTAGTCTCATCAGCACAGACAGCATGAAGCATACACATTGAAATTTAATTTAAGTTAGTAATTGGACACAATTTTGCTTCTAGGAATTAGGATACAATATTAAAATAAATGTTCAGGATACTAGTAAAGCATGGAGAATATAGTCAATGATTCTTTAATATCTTTCTTTGTTGACAGATAGTAACTGCACTAGTTGAGGTGAGGATTTAATAATATGGGTATCTGTTGAACCACTGTGCTATATATTTGAAACCAATGTAAGATTGTATATCAATGATACTTTGATAAAAAAGTTAAATAAATGCACAGTCTCCTCTCCAGCACTTGTAATATGCTCCTATAATAAACATGTGGAGGAAGGCTGTGTGTTTTGAATTAACCAATATTCCCTTTGAAGGAAAAAGCACCGATTGAGCTACCACATGTTTGATATTTTATTCAGCATGTAAGGATGGCATTCAGAACTAAATAAGGCCTTCTCTCTTGAAGAAGGGGGCTCCGCTTCTCAGCGCTCTTCTGGCCATCTTCATTCCAGTGTCATAGTCTGAGTTCCCAATTGGTTAAATGGTTATAAGTTTGTCTTGAGAAATGCTTTAGATCCTTAAAACTTATCTATTGTAAGAAAGAATAAACATAAAATATAAAATTATTTAATGGATACCTAACTGATTGTGCTGGCATTACATGATATACCCCCAACCATGCTGTATTTTAACGGGGGTATTTAGTGTCTTAAATCATTTTGGCCATGACACTACTAAATGACTATAATTATATAATAAAAATGATAGCATTTTCTTTTATATTTATCATCTTTATTTAAAGTATTTTGTATATACCTGCATTTTTTTTTCATTTGTTCATCCAAATAAACAGTGGGATGTAGGGAGAGCAGGAACTGGGCTTCTGTGGACACTGAACTTCAGTTCAATTGCTGAAGGTCATCAAAGTTAGTATGTAGCAGGAATAGGTTTTTTTCTGTGACACTTTTCTTTCTTGTCCTCTAGTTGAATGATTGCTCTTCTACATGATCTGAATAACTCGAAGAGAGGTATTTCACATGTGGCACATTTGTGGGAAAAGGGCCTTTGGACAGCCTCCTGCCCCCTCCCACTGCTGTGTGAAGATGATGGCTCTGCCCCGGTCATCTGTAGCTGAAAGAGAAACAGCCCACCTAAGCAGCCAAGAGTATGCCATGGGGTCAGACTGCCTGGGTTCGGTCCCAGATCTACCGCTCACTCACTGGACAGGTTATTTAACCTGCTGTGCCTCAAATATCCACCTGTGAGGAGACCTTAACAGTACCTACCTACAGGGTTGTTGTGGAGATTAAAGGAGTTAATCCCTGTAAATGGTTTAGAGCACTATAACATAATTAGCACAACAGTGTTTGTTACATTAACAGGGATTCCTAGTTTTTAAGAAACGCTGATATTCTTATTTTTATTACTTACAGTAAATTGAAAAGAGCAGTTGAAAAATAATGGGACTAAAGATTGGGCACTAATTCTGTTTCTGCCACCATTAAACCACATGGTCTTTATCATTCATTCCTTTTCCCCATCTGGAAAAAGTAATAGTCTTGGACAAAGTGACCTAAAAAACAGAAACAAAGACGCTAAGATCATGGGTGATTCACACATATTCAGATGTAAACCACAGCTCAACCATGTAACAGCCATTTGACCCTGAGCATCTAGGTCATTTGACAGAGTAAAACGGGCGGTGCCTGCTCACGGTTGGGTAGTAGTGACTTAATAGGATCGTCCAATTGAAATGATTTTCATTACCCATCATATTATTGTTATTTAATAAATTTGATTATTATTATCGATACCAGCTAAAGATCCTTTATTTAAATAAAATTATGTGATGCCGGGGACTATAACACTTTTATAAAAGGTTAAGTAAATTCAGTGTTCAAAAGAGAAAAGCAATGAGTGTAAATTTTACAAATCCAAATTCCACTGGCAAAATTCTTATTAATGTGTCCTGCCCTTCAATATCATTCACTTGAGTCCCCACATTGCTCATAGCACTTTACTCAGAGGAGTGCCTTTCCCACAGGGTTCTTGGGTGAATGCAGAGAGGAAGTAAAAGGAACAGGTAATATAAAAAAAATGACAATCTTAATAGTTTCACTTCAGGAATGTCAACCTGATCTTCTTAATAGATTAGGTCTTCTTTTTAGAGTTATGCAAATTATATTTAGGAGTGACTATAAATTAATCATACATTTTTAGATACCTGTTTGAACTTTAGACATAACTTGTCCTTCTCAGTAGTCACCTTGTGGACTCTATGTACCCCTTAAGGATGGAGCTTTTTTTTTGGACCTTTTTTTTGGAAGTAGAATTCAGGGCCCCTTTAAAGAAGTATACATGAAAAAAGTATTTCCGTGATATTTTTTTTGAAGCCAGTGTTCTTCTGCTAGATGATCCATGGTGATTATCAAGATTAACCCAGTCTTCAAATGCTCTAATCAATCACTTAATCACTTTAATGACCATACTACATCTCTCACATTGTCTGCTCTTCCTACAACCTTTCCTGTCTTTAGTTCTTAGCTGTTTGCTCTGATTAGAACACCTTCCACCCCTCTGAGAAAGTCTCTGATTACCGCTTACAACATCTTCCTGCTGTAGGGAATAATACAAATAAATAGCACCTGCACATCCAGGTTCACATGTTGAGAAAGAGGGTGCTCTCAAGGGACAGATTTGGCCTGATAACTACTTACTGCCAGAAAAAGAGACTAATCGTATTATCTTATTGCTGGTTTACTCTAAAAGCCAACCTCTGTATCCAGCAGACATTCTCCAAAATGTCTCTGTATTTGAAATTTTTAAGTGTGAAATAAAAAATACCTGTAGTACACAAATCATATATACATATACTATATGTCATATATATAATATGTCATATATATACTTCTAGATCATTACCACGTTCAAGTTCTGAGCTAGGTTCTGGAGATGGGGGTAAGCAAACAGATATTGTCCCCACCTTTGCTGTGATTGCAATCTGTAAAAATGTATAATTGCACTCTTCATAAATACTATGTGGGGTTTATGATGTAGTAAGAGAAAATATGTAAGAAGAACTTAATTTAGATGAGAAGGAGTTAAATTAGGAAAGATCATTTTGTTTTGTGTTTTATTCTGTTTTGTTTAGCAGGTGGTGATATTCATTTTTAAAAAATTATTATTGTTTTATTGAATTGTAGTTGATATGCAATCTTATATTGGTTTCATGTATACAACACAGTGGTTCAACAGTTACCTACATTGTTAAATCCTCACCTCAACTAGTTCAGTTACTACCTGTCAACATAGAAAGATACTGCAGAATCAATGGCTGTGTTATCCATGCTGTACTACCATCCCCATTACCAACTTATATTATGACTGAGAATTTTTGTGCCCTTTCATTCCCCTCACCCTCCCTACCCATCAACCCTAACCCATCCGCCATGGTAACTACAAGTCACTTTTCAGTGTCTATGAGTCTACTGCTATTTTGTTCCTTTTGTTTTGTTTTAAGATTCCACAAATAAGTGAAATCATGTGGTATTTGATTTTCTCCACCTGGCTTATTTCACTGAGCATAAATCAATATTGTTGCAAAGGGCAGGATTTCTTTCTTTGTAATGGTTGAATAGTATTCCATCATGTATATGTACCACCTCTAATTTATCCATTCATCTATTGATGGCCACTTTGATTGCTATCATATCTTTTTTTTTAAGTGTTGCATTTTTTTAAATTTTGCTATCATTAATATACAGTTACATGAGCAAAATTATGGTTACTAGATTCCCCTCATTATCAAGTCCCCACCATATACCCCATTACAGTCACTGTAAAACAGCATAGTAAGATGCTGGAGAGTCACTACTTGTCTTCTCTGTGCTGTACTGCCATCTCCATATGCCACCCTACATTATGTGTGCTAATTCTAATGCCCCTTGTTCCCCTTCTCCCTCCCTTCCCACCCGCCCTTCCCAATTCCTTTCCCTTTGGTAACTGTTAGTCCATTCTTGGGTTCTGTGCTTCTGCTGCTGTTTTGTTCCTTCAGTTTTTTCTTTGTTCTTATGCTACACAGATGAGTGAAATTACTTGGTACTTGTCTTTCTCTGCCTGGCTTATTTCACTGAGCATAATACTGTCTAGCTCCATCCATGTTGTGAAAATGGTGGGATTTGTTTTCTTCTTATGGCTGAATAATATTCCATTGTGTATATGTACCACATCTTCTTTATCCTTTCATCAGCTGATGGACACTTAGGTTGCTTCCATTTCTTGGCTATTGTAAATAGTGCTGTGATAAACATAGGGGTGCATATGTCTTTTTGAAACTGGGCTCTTGCATTCTTAGGGTAAATTCCTAGGAGTGGAATTCCTGGGTCAAATGGTATTTCTATTTTTAGTGTTTTGAGGAATCTCCATACTGCTTTCCACAATGGTTGAACTAGCTTACATTCCACCAGCAGTGTAGGAGGGTTCCCCTTTCTCCACATCCTCACCAAAATTTATTGATGTTTGTCTTTTGGATGGGGGCCATCCTAACTGGTGTGAGGTGATATCTCATTGTGGTTTTAATTTGCATTTCTCTGATGACTAGCAATGTGGAGCATCTTTTCATGTGCCTGTTGGCCATCTGATTTCTTCTTTGGAGAAGTGTCTGTTCAGGTTCTCTGCCCATTTTTTAACTGGATTATTTGCTTTTTGGGTGTTGAGGTGCATGAGCTATTTGTATATTTTGGATGTCAACCCCTTATAGGATATGTCCTTAATGAATATATTATCACATAATGTAGGATGCCTTTTTGTTCTACTGATGGTGTCCTTTGCTGTACAGAAGCTTTTTAGTTAGATATAGTCCAACTTGTTCATTTTTGCTTTTGTTTCCCTTGCCTGTGGACATATGTTCATAAAGAAGTTGTTCATGTTTATATTCAAGAGAGGTTTGCATATGTTTTCTTCTAAGAGTTTTATGGTTTCATGACTTACATTCAGGTCTTTGATCCATTTTGAGTTTACTTTTGTGTATGGAGTTAGAGAGTAATCCAGTTTCATTCTCTTACATGTAGCTTTCCAGTTTTGCCAACACCAGCTGTTGAAGAGGCTGTCATTTCCCCATTGTATATCCATGGCTCCTTCGTCATATATTAATTGACCATATATGCTTGGGTTAATATCTGGACTGTCTATTCTGTTCCACTGGTCTATGGGTCTGTTCTTGTGCCAGTACCAAATTATATTGAATTCTGTGACTTTTTAGTAGTGCTTGAAGTTGGGAAGCGAGATCCCAACCCCTGCTTTATTCTTCCTTCTCAGGGTTGTTTTGGCTATTTGGGGTCTATGGTGGTTCCATATGAATTTTAGAATTATTTCTTCCAGTTAGTTGAAGAATTCTGTGAGTATTTTGATAGGCATTGCATTGAATCTGTACTTTGCTTTAGGCAGGGTGGCCATTTTGACAATATTAATTCTTCCTAGCCAAGAGCATGGGCAGAATTTCCATTTATTAGTGGCCTCTTTAATTTCTCTTTGGAGTGTCTTGTAGTTTTCAGGGTATAGGTCTTTCACTTCCTTGATTAGATTTGTTCCTAGGTATTTTATTCTTTTTCATGCAATTTTGAATGTAATTGTTTTCTTGATTTCTCTTTCTGCTCATTCATCATTAGTGTATAGGAATGCAACAGATTTCTGTGCATTAATTTTGTATCCCACAACTTTACTGAATTCAGATCTTTGATCTAGTAGTTTTCAAGTGGATTCTTTAGGGTTTTTTATGTACAATATCATGTCATCTGCAAACAATGACAGTTTAACTTCTTCCTTACAAATATGGATGCCTGTATTTCTTTGTTTTGTCTGATTGCCATGGCTAGGACCTCCAGAACTATGTTGAGTAAAAGCGGGGAGAGTGGGCATGCTTGTCTTGTTCCCAATCTTAGAGGAAAAGCTTTCAGCTTCTCACTGTTAAGAATGATGTTAGCCGTGGGTTTATCATATATGGTCTTTATTATGTTGTGGTACTTGCCCTCTATACCCTCTATACCCATTTTGTTGAGAATGTTTGTTATGAATAGATGTTGAATTTTGTCAAATCCTTTTTCAGCATCTATGGAAATGATCATGTAGTTTTTGTCCTTCTTTCCATTGATGTGGTGAATGATGCTGATGGATTTTTGAATGCTCTACCATCCTTGCATCCCTGGGGTGAATCCCACTTGATCATGGTGTATGATCCTCTTGATGTATTTTTTAGTTCAGTTTGCTAATATTTTGTGGAGTATTTTTTTATCTATGTTCATCCCAGATATAGGTCTTTAATTTTCTCCTTTCGTGGTGTCTTTGTCTGGTTTTGGTATTAGAGTGATGGTGGCTTCACAGAATGAGTTTGGAAGTATTCCCTCCTCTTCTATTTTTTGTAAAACATTAAGGAGAATGGGTACTATATCTTCTCTAAATGTCTGATAAAATTCAGCGGTGAATCCATCTGGTATGGGTGTTTTGTTCTTTGGGGTTTTTTTTATTACCAATTCAATTTCATTGCTGGTAATTGGTCTGTTTAGATTTTCTGTTTCTTCCTTGGTCAGTCTTGGAAGATTATATTTTTGTAGAAAGTTGTTCATTTCTTCTATGTTTTCCAGTTTGTTAGCATATAGATTTTCACAGTATTTTCTAATAATTCTTTGTATTTCTGTGGTATCCATCATGATTTTTCCTTTCTCATTTCTGTTTCTGTTTATGTGTGTAGATTATCTTTTTTCTCAATAAGTCTGGCTAAGGGTTTATCTATTTTATTTATTTTCTCAAAGAATCAGCTCTTGGTTTCATTAATTTTTTCTATTATTTTATTCTTCTCAATTTTATTTATTTCTTCCCTGGTCTTTATTATGTCCCTCGTTCTGCTGACTTTGGACCTCATTTGTTCTTTTTCCAGTTTCAATAATCGTGAATTTAGACTATTCATTTGGAATTGGTCTTTCTTCTTTAAATAGGCCTGGTTTCCTCTAAGAACTGCCTTCACTGCGTTGCACAGAAGTTGAGGTATTGTGCTGTTGTTTTCATTTGTCTCCATATATTGCTTGATATCTTTTTATTTGGTCATTGATCCATTGATTATTTAGGAGCATGTTCTAAAGCCTCCATGTATTTGTGAGCCTTTTTGTTTTTTTGTACAATTTATATCTAGTTTTATGCCTTTATGGTCTTAGAAGTTCGTTGGTACAATTTCAATCTTTTTGAATTTACTGAGGCTCTTTTTGTGCCCTAGTATGTGGTCTAATCTGGAAAATGTCCCATGTGCACTTGGGAAGAATGTGTATCCTGCTCCTTTTGGGTATAGAGTTCTGTAGATGTCTGTTAGGTCCATCTGTTCTAGTGTTTATTCAGTGCCTGTGTGTCCTTACTTATTTTCTGTCTGGTTGATCTGTCCTTTGGAGTGTGTGTTTTGTTGATGTCTCCTAAAATGAATGCATTACATTCTATTTCCTCTTTCAATTCTGTTAGTATTTGTTTCACATATGTAGGTGCTCCCATCTTTGGTGCATAGATATTTAAAATATTTATATCTTCTTATTGGATTGACCATTTTATCATTCCGTAATGTCCTTCTTTGTCTCTTGTAAACTTGTTTTTAAGTCTATTTTGTCTGATACAAGTACTGCAACACCTGCTTTTTTCCCCCTATTGTTGTCTGAAATATCTTTTTCCATCCCTTCACTTTTAGTCTATGTATGTCTTTGAGTTTGAAGTTAGTCCCTTATATGCAGCATATAGATGCATCTTGCTTTCTATCTATTCTATTACTCTGTGTCTTTTGATTGGCGCATTCAGTCCATTTCCATTTAGGGTGTTTATCAATAGATATGTACCTTTTGCCATTGCAGGCTTTGGATTTGTGGTTACCAAAGGTTCAAGGGGAGCTTCTTTACTATCTGTCTAACTTAACTCACTTTTTACACTATTATTATAAACACAGTATAATGATTCTTTATTTCTCCCCCTTGTTTTTCTTCGTACTCCACTCTTTATATGTTAGGTGTTTTATTCTCTATTCTTTGTGTTTCCCTTGACTGATTTTGGGGTATCTGATTTTATTTTGCATTTAGTTAGTATTTGGTTGGTTTACTTTCTTTGCTGTGGTTTTATTTTCTCTGGCAACAACTGTTTGGCCTTCCATCCAGAGCAGTCCCTATAAAATACACTGTAGAGATGGTTGTGGAGATATATTTCCTCAACTTTTGTTTATCTGGGAATTGTTTAGTCCCTCCTTCAAACTTAAATGATATTGTTTCTGGATACAGTATTCTAGGATCGAGGCCCTTCTGTTTCATTGCGTTGAATATATCATGCCATTCCTTTCTGGCCTGAAAGGTTTCTGCTGAGATGTCTGATGATAGCCTTATGGGTTTTCCTTTGTAGGTGATTTTTTTTCTCTCTGGCTGCTTTTAATATTCTGTTCTTGTCTTTGATTTTTGCCATTTTAAATGTTATATGTCTTGGTGTTGTCTTCCTTGAGTCCCTTGTGTTGGCAGATCTGTGGTCTGAGAGACTATTTCCTTCCTCAGATTGGGGAAGTTTTCTGTAATAATTTCTTCAAAACCCCTTTTTATCCCTTTTTCTCTCTCTTCTTTTTCTGGTACCCCTATAATGCAAATATTGTTGCATTTGGATTGGTCACACACTTCTCTTAATATTCTTTCATTCTTGGAGATCCTTTTATCTCTCTCTGCCTTAGCTTCTCTTTATTCCTGTTCCCTTACTTCTATTCCATTAGCAGTCTCTTCCACCTCATCAGTCTGCTCTTAAATCCTTCCATTGTTTATTTCATTTGTTATCTCCCTCCTGAATTCATCCCTTAGCTCTTGAATATTTCTCTGTAGCTCCATCAGCATGCTCATATTTTTTATTTTGAATTCTTTTTCAGGAAAATTGGTGATTTCAGTCTCACCAAGCCCTCTCTCTGGTCTTTGAGGAATTTTGAACTGAACAAGGTTCTTCTGCATTTTCATGGTGATGGCAGTGGTCACTGGCAAATGGCACATGTGTCAGCTGGAAGAACAAAATCCCTTCCTGCTTACTGGCTACTTGCCATCTCTGCTGTCTATGCTGCTTAAGCACACACAGGCAGTAGCCTCTGGGTTAATCTCCTAAGCTGTCTTGGGTGGGGCGGCCTTTGAGATGGCCTAGGGCAATGGTGGGGTCACAGGTGAGCAGCACATGTTCTGCCATGGGAACAGAACCCCTTTGTGCTTCCAGGACTCTGCGTCCATCTCCGCTGTCTGTGCCAGTCAACTGCACACAGGGAGGAGCCCCTGATTTAATCCCCTGAACTGCTGTGGGCGGGGCTGCCCTCCAAATAACCTAGGGCACTGGCCGGGCTTGCAGGCAAGTGGTGCATGTTCTGCCATGAGAACAGAGCCCCTTCATGCCTTCCGGACTCTGTGCTTGTTTTCACTGTCTGCACAAGTCCACTGTGTGCAGTATGCAGCTTCTGGGTTAATCCCCTGAACTGCCATACACAGGGCATTCCTTGGGATGACCTAGGGCTCTGGCGGGGGTCACAGGCGAGTGACACGTTTTCTGCCATGATATCAAAGCCCCTTTGTGCCTCCCAGACTCTGCGCCAGTCTCCGCTGTCTATGCCATTCAACTGCGCACAGGGAGCAGCCTCTGGGTCTGGGCTGGTTATGCCCAGAGTAGCCTCTGTGCTAAGCTATGTAGTTGCTGTAAGTGGGGCTGCTCCCCAGCTGTCCTGCAGCAATGGTGGGTCCCCTGGTTTGCTTGCAGTGCCAGCAGAGAGAAAGGAATGGCAGGCTGCTTATTGCTGGGAGAGGCTTCAGAGCTGCATTGACACCCAGGGTTTAGGGCACCTGAAGTTCCTAAAGTTCCCAGCCAACTGGACTGAGTGTGCCTCGACGATTTTGTCCACCCTTTATACCCTTGTTCCTTTAAATCTTTCAAAGCACCCACTTTACTTTTGTACCAGAGCAGCCAGCTGTGGGAACCTGTTTGCAGTCTCAATCTCGGACCTTGCTTTTCTGCTCCTCCAATATCCAGTGCACCATGCAATGTGTGTCTGTGCTCCCGGTGCAGATTACTAGGGCTGGTTATTTAGCAGCCCTGTGCTTCCACTCCCTCCCTACTCTGATTCCCTTCCTCCTGCCAGTGAACTGGGGTGGGGGGAGTGTTCCAGTCCCACTGGGTCACAGCTTTGTATCCTACCCTTTTCTGTGAGATGTTGGGCTCTCACAGATGTAGCCTGGCACATGTACTGTACCTTCTGGTTGCTCTTTTAGAAATAGTTGTATTCACTGTATTTTCAAAATATATATGGTTTTGGGAGGAGATTTCCACCACCCTACTTATGCCACCATCTTGCAAATACAGGAAAGGTCATTTTGAATAAATGTTATTTTTGCTGAGATTTGCAGGATAAATCAGGATTAGTCAGAGGTATGGCAGTAGAGTAAGGTTCATTTTATCTTTCCAAGGATGAATACAAAATCCAAGATTGTGAAATTTTGGATAAACTGAGAAGAAGCAATTATGGCCAAAAGGAAAGTCAGAGAACCTGACAGTGCTACCAAATGAAGTCAAGGAAGTAGCCAACATTAAGCCCCTCCAGGGCCTTATACACCATGCTAAGTATTTGTGATTTTTGTCATCTTTCTCACCTATTAGGATATACTATTTTGTGCTAATTCATTAGGAAAGACTGACCAAAAGTGAATCTTGTTCAAAATCAAATGACTCCTGGTGGGGGACATTCAGGCTCTCCTATGGCTACAGATAGTAGCTCTCAACACCATTTAAAAATCTTTGTAAGCCAAAATTGTCTCAGCCAGTGTTTTATGGTGTGAATCTATAATATATCAGAGGAACATACATTTTATCTTTTGGAGAAAATTCAGTTTATTTCTTTAGAAAAACACACCTGTGGTCCAACTTTTAGAAAAGTGATCAACAGTTCATTCAATATGAGCACTGGCAAGGCTGATTATGTCAACTTTTCCATCATGTCTAGTTTACAAAGTATTTGGGTCATCTACTTTCTACCAAAGAATTCTCTAAAACAAACCAAAAACAGAAAAAATAAAACCAAAACAGAAATATTGTAGCCATTACTGACTTTATAAAAATTAAAAATGTTTTTTCTTCAAATACTATAAAGGCTGACAGAAAATATTTGTGAAACATTTATCTGGTAAAGGACTTGAATCCAGAATACATCATCAACTCCTACCACTCAATAATAATGACAATAATTCCAGTTTAAAAAATGGGCAAAGGATCGGAACAGACATTTTGTGAAAGAAAATAGGCAAATGGTAAATATGCAAATAAGATACTCAATTCATCATTCACTGGGAAAATAAGATTAAAACCACAATGACATACTAGTACACAACTATTAGGATGGGTAAAACTAAGCAAGATTATTAGTTTCATCTGGTGAGGATATTGATGAATTGGAAGTTTACTACATTGTAGTTGGGGATGCAAAATGGTACACATCTTTGGGAAGTACTTTGACAGTATCCTGTAAAGCTACACACACATGACTCTACAATCATACTTCTAGGTATTCTGTCAAGATGTATGAAAGCATTCATTCACAAAAAACTTGTACTCAAATGATCATAGCAACTTTGCATAATTGCTAAACATGGCACACAAACCAAATATCCATCAACTGGTGATTGGGTAAACAAATTGTAATATATACATACAATGGAATACTACTCAGAAATAAAAAGAAGCAAACTCCTGATACATGTAACAACCTGGATGAATCTCACAAGCATTATTCTAGATGAAAGAAGCCAGGCACAAAAAGGATGTTCTGTATGATACCATGTATATGAAATTCTGGAGAAGGTAACATTATATTGACAGAAAGCAAATCAATGTTTGCAGTGAATGTTTTAGAGTAATGGACTGTGTTGTATCATGATTGTGGTGATTAAACTACTGTATACATTTGTAAAAACTAATAAAAGTCTACATTAAAATTAGTAAATCTTATTGTATATAAATTATATTTTAGTAGGTTGACTGAAACAACGTTAAAAATGACTCATTCCCATTTACTATTTTTGCATACTACTAGCATATTTGAGGAGGTCTCATGAAAGTAAATTCATTATTAAAATATGGTATGATAAGTGCTATAGTAAAAGGATGCACAGAGCACTGGATGAACTCTTAATGTAGCTTGGCAAGAAGGGTGTGACAATCAGAGATTGTTTCCCAGAGAATATGACCTGTACTCTGAACCTCTCTGAATGAGTAGAAATAAGCCTTGCAAAGAATACTAGGACGTTTTCAGAAGATGAGGCAGTCTGTGTAAACTCTGAGAAGCACTGAAGAAAATGACAGTTGGGAGAATTCAAACAACAAGTAATTGAATTTTGTCAAAGCATAAAAGTCCACTGGAAAGATGTAAGATATTTGAAACAAGAGGGAACCAGGTCTTAGAAATGTGTGGATTAGCAGACATATCAAGGGTATGAAAAGTACTCTAGTAAAGGCTATAGAATAAAGGGTTTAGCCTTTATCCTGAACACAAGGGGGAGATATTGAAATGCAATTTAGTAGGGTCAACATCTTAAAAAAAAAAAGTATATCCTACAATTACAATGATGATGATTTACATTCTATTCAGTATACACTTCTACTAATTCTTTAGTTACCTAATCACTAATTCCTTCTTCATTCAGTAAGTGCATGTGTGCACATATTTATGGGTTTAACATTGCCCTAGACTCTGAAGACACAAAAAATGGTAACAGTCTCTCTGATCCCGATGAACTCAGTCTACTGGGTAGGAGGCATAAAAAAAGAGTCATGGTGCAAGGCTGAACTCAGCTCCACTGTTCTATCCAGCTTAGGTTCTGAGACCACTGAGGATGGGCCAGGCATCGATGTGGAATCTGGCTCTAAAGAGCGGGAATATCCTCAGGTGGGAAACAATGGAGTGAAGGGAGGAATTACCAGGAGATTCAACTGAGGGGCAGGGAAGAAGCATAAAGGCAGGAAACATTGGGAAGGGTTTCAGAGACTCTAAGCAATTTGCCAAGGCTACAGTCTAGTAGGTCTGTAAATGGAAACATACATTCAAGGGAAAATGAAGCTTTAAATACTGAGGGTACAGACGTTTTGGAGGTTAATATCTTTGCTCTGGAGCCAGGTGGCCCCAGCTGTCTGGAGACAGAACAAAGCATCTAGGAGCAAGCAGGGAAAGCTCTGGGGGCTTTGGCATGAAAACTCACGTGTGCATGTGACTGGATTGTTTTAAGGATGAGGATACAGGTGTTGTGTTTTATAAGTGGCTGTGTAAGTCCCAGAGAGGAAGGCAAACTTAAGGTGTGAAGAAATGGATGCAAAGGTTGAGACAGAAAAAGTACCAAGGGCCATATCTTGAAAGATTTTGTATCTGTGATGAGAAGTTAGAATTTTTAGCAATAGGTTTGCACTGTGCAAAATTGTCTAGTGAAGTGACTCTGAAGACAGAAGCAAGAGAGCAGCGAGGAGTCTGGTCACCCAGCATGAAGCAGCTTGACGTATGTGGAAAATTTCTTTTAACTCTGATGTTTCATCTTTAAAATGTAAGTGAATTTCATGGCCAATGATACGTTAGTGATCATTTTGATAGGATCTGTTTCCCCTAAATCTTCAGATAGAAGTGATAGCCCAGCATTTGGCCCATGTTTACGAGGGCCTGGTTTACTGTGCCCCTAACACACTCCCATCCCCACCTGGGGACCACCGTTCAGGGAGAGGAGGGCCCACGGAAGCGGGCTGTAAGAGCGCTGGCAGGCATCGGCCACTTCTTCAGTGAGAGACTCCGTGTGCCTCATATGATAGAATAAACCATAATGCACCCAAAGTTCACTAGGTTGTAATCCCTGCAGCCCCACATTTAAATTAGCTCTGAACTTACTGTTAAATTAAAAGGATCTGCATATTTTATGCCCTCCAGTGACTTTACTGCTCACTAGAGATTTGCTATATTAGAAAACACCAAAATTACTTCTATCAATTAACTATATTGTACTTAAAGTCTAGATAAATTATTGAGTGGTCTTTGGAGCTACTGTGGAGAAAGTGTGCATTGAATAAGATTTGCCAATGTCCAGCCATAGGTGAGTAGAAAAGACACTTTATACATCCACAATAAATCAGTGTTAAGAATGGTAGTGATAACAGTGAAAATGAAGATATTTCAGGCACATTACGGAGACTGAAGGTACAGAGTTCAAGGATAAAATCCCTGGCCTCACATCTAGTCATTGGTGCAATAGGTAAATCAATTCCAATATGCCTAGCACAGCTAGGAGGAATCCGGCATCACTGGGGTATAGACAAGGATGCCCCATGCAGACATGGGGACAGTGAAGACTTCCTGGAGACTGAGATGAGTCTTGACTTGAGTCTTGAAGCTGATTAGAAATTACTCAGTCAAGAAGGGTTTGAGAATCTGTGAAAACAAATTTTGAAACATGTCTCGGAGAAGAAATATGGAGAAATAAAGGTTCTTTGGAAGACTAGCTGTTAGTGTTGTTTAACTAGACTTCATGGTATAAAAGAATGGTAAGCGATTAAAAGTCTTAGGTAATATACAGAGGAGCTCGGCATCTGCCTGCAAACTGGGCAGGCCAGGTAGGTCAGTAATGCCCCTTCAGGTTGTTAAATGCGTGAATCACCTGGATAATGGGCAGCAGCTGAGACCAGAATTATATTCAAGCTGTATAAGCCAAGACAAGCCTTGTGTCTTATGTCTGGCACTTATTCATTTATTTATTTTTTGTATCAAAGTTCCATGTTTGATTAACCATGTGCCTGTGGAATTCTCTCTTCCTGGAAGGGAGCCTTTTTGCAATCTGAACAAAGGACATGGTTACTATAGGAGTCACTGGAGGTCTCAGCAAGATACAAAGATATGGCGGAATGTGCATTTTAGAAGATTCTGGAAGCTGTATGAAGTGTGGAATAGATAGAAAGACTAGCAGCAGAGCAAACAGAGAGCTGACTACTACAATTACACAGACAAACTGTCATAAATTATTCAGTGGACACAGGTAAGAGGGGACACATTTTCCAAATATCTTTATCGAAGTCTTCACCCATAACAACCTACAGTTTGTGATTAGTTCTTCTTGGTTAAACATTGGCATTAATGTCCTCTCTTTCCATCACATTGTATTAAGACATTTACTAGCCATTATTTCCATGTGCATATATTTTGCTTATGTAGCAAGATGTGTGACAGTTGAGTCACTCTCTGCTGAAGAAAATGATATATCAAAACCCTCTAGACCAGTAGTAGATACACGCTTTTAAGTGTATAAAGTTGGGGGTAGTCTTGCTTAATGAAAACATATAACATAAAAATTTAAAACAGTGTATAAAACTGAATATTTAATTAGGATGATTTAAAAAATCATTCAAAAATAACAAATTAAGAAACTAATATCACAACATCCATAAAAAGTCATATAATATTTGTGTTAACTGCCTGACAAAATTCTGTATCCTTCTTCATCATTTGTATTTGCTTATTTCTAATTGTCTCTTCATTTACCAGTGACTTTATCAAATAATTTTCTATGGAGAAAATGGATATTTAATTGTCATTTTCTCTAACATTATTGCTCACTTTATTTATTGGTTATCATTCATTGGTATTTGAAAATTTTTTCTGTCTGTATGTCACCAGCTGCAGTACAGGTGTGTCACCTGTTTATTTCCTTTGAAAAGCAGGGCTGATGCTCTTTCACAAGATTACCTACGACTGGACATAAAAATGAAGTCCAAACGTGATATTTCTGCCTATTCCTCTTGTCCCTTTGAATCAAGAGAAGTGTGCCAGTTTGTGAAAAGTCATAGCACAGCCCACATGTTAAGGCCATGGACTCTCCCAGTTCTGAATACATTAGAGCAAAGGCCTGTGATGACGCAGGACTGAGGAACAGGCCCGGACAGCCACCATGCTTGCCTGCTCTGCAGATTGTGCAGCTGGGAGGAAGTCTCCCGCATACCACCTTCTTAGACAGAAAAACAGAGGGAGGCAGTTGTCACACGTGACACATTAGCACTAAAGAAGCAAAGAAGTTGGGATGAACAATGATCCCACAGGGAGACACATGCTGGCAAAAATATTGTGTTTGAGCTTTTCCCTTCTGGGAGAACAGCTGAGGTACCTGGCTGTGAGTCTCTCCTAGGGTTTTGTCCAAAGCAGATGAGGCAGCTGAGAAGTGAGCCAGTCACTCAGATCCTTCAATTAAACAGTGGAATACAAGAACTACTGGAACATTTACGTGTGAAACCCTGGAAAACACAGAGCTGTATGTAGTGTTAGCCAGAGGAATGGCAGGGCACACAGAGGGTCACTGAGCCCTTTGAAAGATTCATTCTCAGTGCAAGTCACCTAAATAAATGCCCTAATTCAGCCTTCACAGCAGCATCCCCAATTCACAGGGATGAAACCTGGGAGTTAGAAAGGTTAAGTTTCTTGCCCAAGGTTACACTGATGATAGATGACAAAGTTGAACCCAGAGTTCAACTATGAGAAAGGAAAACAAAGAACAGCCCCTGATATCTGGGATCTGGCCAAGCACTTACAGCCTGGCCATATAGTCCTCTGTGGGTTATTTATCATCTCACAGAATGCCAACCTCAGAAAAGGCTTCTCTGATATCATGATATAATAAGATAAAGTAAGGTCACTTCTTAATTTTGTGAGAGCGCAAACAAAAACACAGTCAATATGCCACCCCCAAAATACAAATCCTCTTTCTATAAGTCAAAATGAGTGATTCGTACTTCTTTTCCAGTTATAGATTCATCTTCATCTAGTCTGTCCTCTCTATAATTAAGATCATGGAGATACCTTATCTTAAAATAGCCCGTTTTATGACAGCATCCAATCCAGAGCAAACTCCTATTTTCTTTGGCTCTCCCGCAAGTCACCCCCACCAAAGTCAAAAGCTGTAATATGACTCCCTACGGCTCTCATTAAGGCAATTCCTGGTTCCCCCATTTTGCATGTTCTCCCTCTAGCCAACTTGTTCAACAACAGGCGTGTTTCTGGTATTTTTTGATTAAAGAATTTGACAGCTAGATTCCCTGTTTCAAAATTCCAAAATCTTGGTGGGAGATTAAGTGAAAAAAGTGGGTATGGAAATCTATGAGTTTTATGTCAAGTTTGGGAAGTTCTAGTCCCTATATGTGAACTTGGACAAGTCAGGGACCACGGGGTTCCTAACACAGAAAAAGTAGGTGTAGGCAGTTGTAGCTCCAGGACTCTTCCTGGTTTAAGGCTGGATCCCTTTAATGGCATTCACACTTTTGATACTTAAACCTGTTTAAGTGCCCTGTTTAGATTGTAGTATTTGCACTTGACAGAAGAGAGGTAGTGAGGTGCAGAAAGCATAAGTCACAGGTGAATATTCAGCAACTACCTTATTGAAGTCCTGAAATGAAGTGAAAACAATTTTCATGCCCAGAATAGAATTCTATGTACTGTAATAAAGATGATAATACCAACTACCATGAATTAAGTACTTAGCCTTTGCCAATCCTCATGGCAATCTCATTTGTCAGATATTATTTGTTAGATATTTTCATCATCCCTTTTCCATTTGGGAAACCTCCAAAAGTGAAGCAGCTTGGTAATGTTGACAGTTTGGAATTCCTGAGTCAAATGGTATTTCAATTTTTAGTTTTTTAAGGAACCTCCTTACTGCTTTCCATAATGGTTGAACTAATTTACATTCCCACCCACAGTGTAGGAGGGTTCCCCTTTCTCTGCATCCTTGCCAGCATTTGTTGTTCTTAGTCTTTTTGATGCTGGCCATCCTAATTGGTGTGAGGTGATATCTCATTGTGGTTTTAATTTGCATTACCCTAATAATTAGTGATGTGGAGCATCTTTTCATGTGTCTGATGGCCATCCAAATTTCTTCTTTGGAGAAGTGTCTCTTCATATCCTCAGCCAATTTTTTAATTGGGTTATTTGCTTTTTGGGTGTTGAGGCATGTGAGTTCTTTATATATTTTGGATGTTAACCCTCTGTCGGATATGTCATTTATAAATATATTCTCCCATACTGTAGATGCCTTTTTGTTCTGTTGATGGTGTCCTTTGCCATACAGAAGCTTCTTAGATTGATGTAGTCCCATGGGTCCGTTTGTGCTTTTGTTTCCCTTGCTCAAGGAGATGTGTTCAGGAAGAAGTTACTCATGTTTATATTCAGAAGATTTTTGCCTATGTTGTCTTCTAAGAGTTTTATGGTTTTATGGCTTACATTAAGGTCTTTGATCCATTTCAAGTTTACTTTTGTGTATGGGATTAAACAATAATCCAGTTTCATTGTCTTACATGTAGCTGTCCAGTTTTGCCAACACCAGCTGTGGAAGAGGCTGTCATTTCCCCATTGTATGTTCATGGCTCCTTTATCATATATTAATTGACCATATATGGTTGGATTTATATCTGAGCTCTCTAATCTGTTCCATTGGTCTATGGTTCTGTTATTGTGACAGTACCAAATTGTCTTAATTACTGTGGCTTTGTAGTAGAGCTTGAAGTTGGGTAGCATAATCCCCCCAACTTTATTCTTTCTTCTCAGGATTGCTTTGGCTATTTGGGGTCTTTTGTGGTTCCATATGAATTTTAGATTAATTTGCTCTAGTTCATTGAAGAATGTTGTTGGTATTTTGATAAGAATTGCATTGAATATGTAGATTGCTTTAGGCAGGATGGCCATTTTAATAATATTAATTCTTCCTATACATGAGCACTGGATATTCCCATTTATTGGTATCTTCATTAATTTCTTTCATTGGTGTCTTGTAGTTTTCAAAGTATAGGTCTTTTACTTCCTTGCTTAGGTTTATTCTTAGGTATTTTATTCTTTTTGATGCAATTGTAAATGGAATTGTTCTTATGATTTATCTTTCTGCTATTTCATCATTACTATATAGGAATGCAACATATTTCAGTTTATTAATTTTGTATCCTGCAACTTTGCTGAATTGAGATATTAGATCTAGTACTTTTGGAGTGGATTCTTTAGGTTTTTTTATGTACAATATTATGTCATCCGCAAATAGTGAAAGTATAACTTCTTCCTTACCAATATGGATGCCCTTTATTTCTTTGTGTTGTCTAATTGCTGTGGCAAAGATCTCCAGAACTATGTTTAATAAAAGTGGAGAGAGTGGGCATCCTTGTCGTGTTCCTGATGTTAAAGGAAAAGCTTTCACCTTCTAGTAGTTAAGTATGATATTGGCTGTGGTTTTGTCATATATGGTCTTTATTATGTTGAGGTACTTGCTCTCTATACCCATTTTATTGAGAGTTTTTATCATGAATGGATGTTGAATTCTGTCAAATACATTTTTGGCATCAATGGAGTTGATCATGTGGTTTTTTTCCCTCTTGTTGTTGGTGTGGTGGATAATGTTGATGGATTTTTGAATGTTGCTCAAATCTTGCATTCCTGGGATGAATCCCACTTGATCTTGGTATATGATCCTCTTGATGTGTTTTTGAATTCTGTTTGCTAATATTTTGTTGAGTATTTTTGCATCTATGTTCATCAGGGATATTGGTCTGTAATTTTCTTTTTTTCTGGGGTCTTTGCCTGGTTTTGGTATTAGAGTGATGCTGGCCTCATAGAATGAGTTTGGAAGTATTCCCTCTTCTTCCACTCTTTGGAAAACTTTAAAAAGAATGGGTATTAGATCTTCCCTAAATGTTTGATAAAATTCAGTGGTGAAGCCATCTGGTCCAGGTGTTTTGTTCTTAGGTAGTTTTTTGATTACCAGTTTTATTTCATTGGTGGTAATTGGTCTGTTCAGATTTTCTGTTCCTTTCTGAGTCAGTCTCGGAAGATTGTGTTTATCCAGAAAGTATCCATTTCTTCAAGGTTATCCAGTTTGTTAGTATATAATTTTTCATAGTATTCTCTAATGATTCTTTGCATTTCTGTGCTGTCCATAGTGATTTTACATTTCTCATTTCTGCTTCTGTTAATGTGTCTAGACTCTTTTTATTTCAAGATAAGTCTGGGTAGGGGTTTATCTATTTCGTTTCTTGAAGAATCAGCTTTTGCTTTCATTGATTCTTTCATTCTATTCTTCTCAATTTTATTTATTTCTGCTCAAATATTTATTATGTCCCTCCTTCTGCTGACTTTGGGCCTCATTTGTTCTTCTTTTTCTAGTTTCATTAATTGTGAGTTAGAATGTTCATATGGGGTTGTTCTTCTTTCCTGCCTTAGGCCTGTATTGCAATATATGTTCCTCTTAGCATGGCCTTCACTGCATCCCACAGATTTTGTGGTGCTGAATTGTAGTTGTCATTTGTCCCATATATTGCTTGATCTCTGTTTTTATTTGGTCATTGATCCATTGGTTATTTAGGAGCATATTGTGAAGCCTCCATGTGTTTGTGGGATTTTTCATTTTCTTTGCATTATTTATTTCTAGTTTCATTCCCTTGTGGTCCAAGAAGCTGGTTGGAACAATTTCAATCTTTTTGAATTACTGAGGCTCTTTTTGTGGCCTAGTATATGATCTATTCTTGAAAATGTTCCATGTGTACTTGAGAAGAATGTGTATCCTACTACTTCGGGTAGATAGTTCTGTAGATGTCTGTTAGGTCCATCTGCTCTAATGTGTTGTTCAGTGCCTCTGTCTCCTTACTTATTTTCTGTCTGGTTGATCTGTCCTTTGGAGTGAGTGGAGTGTTTAAGTCTCCTAGAATGAATGCATTGTATTCTATTTCCCCTTTATTTCTGTTAGTATTTGTTTTACATATGTAGGTGCTCCTGTGATGGGTACATAGATATTTATAATGGTGATGTCTTCTTGTTGGATTTACCCCTGATCATTATGTAATGTCCGTGTTTCTCTCTTATGACTTTCTTTGTTTTGAAGTCTGTTTTGCCTGATACAAGTACTGCAACTCCTACTTTTTTTTTTTCACCCTATTAGTTGCATGAAGTATCTTTTTCCATCCCTTCACTTTTAGTCTGTGTATGTAGGAAGCATATAGATGGGTCTTGTTTTATCATCCATTCAGTGACTCAGTGTCTTTTGATTGGTGCATTCAGACCATTTACATTTAGTGTGATTATCAATCAGTATGTACTTATTGCCATTACAGGCTTTAGATTCATGGTTACCAAGGTTTCAAGGTTAACTTCCTTTATATCTAAGAATCTAACTTAACTCACTTAGTATGCTATTACTAACACAATCTGAAGGTTATTTTTTTCTCCTCTTTTTACTTCCTCCTCCATTCTTTATATATCAGGTGTCATATTGTCTACTCTTTGTCTGTCCCTTGACTGACTTTGGGAGTAGTTGTTTTAATTTTGTGCTTGCCTAGAAATTAACTGTTCTACTTTCTTTACTGTGGTGTTATTCCCTCTGGGGACAGTGATTAAACATTAGGAACACTTCCATCTATAGCAGTCCCTCCAAAATACACTGTAGGGCTAGTTTGTGGGAGGTAAATTCAGCTTTTGCTTATCTTGGAATTGTTTAATCCCTCCTTCAAATTTAAATGATAATCTTGCCAGATAAAGTGTTCTTGGTTCGAGGCCCCTTCTGCTTCATTGCATTAAATATATCATTCCACTCCCTCCTGGCCTGTAAAGTTTCTGCTGAGAAGTTCAATGATAGCCTGATGGGATTTCCTTTGTATATAATCTTATTTCTCTCTCTGGCTGCTTTTAATAGTCTGTTCTTGTCCTTGATCTTTGCCATTTTAATTATTATATATGCCTTGATGTTGTCTTCCTTAGGTTCCATGTGTTGGTTGATCTGTGCACCTCCATGGCCTAAGAGACTATATCCTTCCCCAGATTGGGGAAATTAACAGCAATTATCTCCTCAAAGACACTTTCTCTCCCTTTTTCTCTCTCTTCTTCTTCTGGTACCCCTATAATACAAATATTGTTCCGTTAGGATTGGTCACATAGTTCTCTCAATATTCTTTCATTTATAGAGATCCTTTTTTCTCTCTGTGCCTCAGCTTCTTTGTATTCCTCTTCTCTAATTTCTATTTCACTTATTGTCTCCTCCACCATATCTAATCTGCTTTCAAAATCTTCCATTGTATGTTTTGTTTCTAATACTGTGTTCTCTAATGATTGAATCTCCAACCAGAATTCATTGCTGAGTTCTTGAATATTTTTCTGTACCTCCGTGAGCATGTTTATAATTTTTATTTTGAAATCTCTTTCTGGAAGATTCATGGGGTCAGTTTCATTTGATTCTTTCTCTGGTGTAGGTATGATTTTGCTTTGAGCCAGTTTCCTTTGATGTTTCATATTTGTATGTGGTGCCCTCTAGTGCCCAGAAACTCTACTCTCTGGAGCTTCTCACCCCCTGGAGCAATGTTGGGGGTTACAGGGGAGTGGTGTTTGTGTCTGGGGGGAGGAAAGGGCTGTTTTCTGCTTCCTGGCTGCTATGCCTGTCTCCACTGCCAGAACCAGTACACTGAGCATACAGGTATAAGCTTCTATGCTTTGAGTTTTTAGCTTCCATCAGTGGGGCTTCCCTCTGGCTGGCCTGCCACCAGGGCCAGGTTTGCTGGTTTGCCAGCCAAGTGTGGGCTGGCCAGAAGGAAGGCGCAGCACTGTGTATCACTGAAGGGGGCTTTGACACTCCATAGCCAGCCAGGAGGCTGGAGCTCCTGAAGATCATGAAAGTTCCCAACATGCTGGGCAGAGTGTACCTGGACAATTTTGTCTACCTTTCCTTTCTCCTGAACATTAAGCACTGTGCAATTATTGCCCCTGTAATAGCCCTCTGCTGGTAGGAAGTCTCTCAGACTGCCCAGCTTTCATTTGTCCCAGAGCAGCTGGATATGGATCCCTGTTTTCCACAAGCAGCTGGACTCTCAGTCTCTCTAGGTATTCTGCCTGTCTTAGCTTTCCAACCCCTCAGTCACCAGAACACCATGCACTGTAGGTTTGTGGTCCCAGAGCAGATCTTCAGAGCTATGTTTTCAGCAGTCCCAGACCTCCACTCCCTCCTTGCTCCGTTTCTCTTCCTCCCACCCATGAGCTGTGGTGAGAGAATGGCTTGGGTCCTGCTGGGCCACAGCTTTGATACGTTACCCTGTTCCATGAAGTCTATTCTTTTCTCCAGGTGTGTGCAGTCTGGCACAGCCCTCTTTCCTGTTGCTCTTTTGGGATTAGTTTTATTAATTATGTTTTCCTATTATATATGGTTTTTGGAGGAAGCCTCTGTCTTACCTCTTACACCACCATCTTTAAACCCTCATCACCTGTAATTCTTATTATTAATTTATTCCTTCTCTAGTCTATTAAAGACTATGTAATTGGCAATGGAATATATTCCTTGTCTCCTTCAATTCTTAAAGCAAGACTGTGGCATATGTACTACTGTTATCTTAATTTCACAGATCAAGAAACTGAGGCCAGCAGATATCAATTAATTCACCTAAGATCATACATCATGAGTTGGAATCAGGAATTCAGATGAATTTTTCAATGACTTCAAATAGTTTCCACATCATTCCTCTCCGAAACTATCTTGCCTCTGACTTTTAGTCTCTTAGGTTTTATAATTGACTAAAGCCTCTTTGATTCTATAAAAAAAATCTAATCACATTTCAGAAACTGTTGAATATGCATCTTACAGAATCAAGGGGCATAATATGAACAAATTATCATATGTAATAAACACCACTGCAGATGAGATACATATTCATTTTAAGAGACCAAGTGACATTTATTGATCAAAAATAAGTAAAATTATAATTACAAAGTAATTGCAAAATATTCCTTGCCCTAGTTATTCATTGGACCCTAGTTTAAATGCATATTTTCTCAAAATTTTTGTTTAAAAATGACAGTTAAAATGAGTATTTCCTATCATTCTAATTAAACCCTTAGAGTTATATAATTCTCAATAATGGAACTGTTGCATGTATTTATATTTATATTCATAAAATAAATCTATGGAACACCCATACTATTTCAACCACTTGATATTCTTAGTAACTCCAAGGAAACTCTGACTCAGAAAACTAAATGATGTTCCTTAGGGTATTTGAACCCTGCTCTTTTAACTCTAAGTCATTAGCACACTGAAACACATGTGAGCTATAAAATATTTTCTCAGTAAAGTTTCACTGGAGAAACTTTTGCTAATATTTTTGTGGGCCCAATAAAATAAATTGACTTTGGGTCACTTCTTGTATTCAAATTCTGGCATGTCCTTTTCAAGCTATAAAACTTAGAGTGAGTTATTTGAATTCTTTGACCCTCAATTCTGTCATTGTAAAAGCAAAGATGATAGACATTAATCTTCCAGGATATGAGAAAATATTAACATTTTTATTAATATGTTATTTTATTAATATTAAAATATTAACACAGGACAAAGTACACATTAAGGGTAAAATTAGTAATCATTTTTGTAAAATTTAAGTTTTTGTATAGTCAAAAATAAATGAATGCATTCCTTAATAATGTTCCTGTTTCTATAAGCACTTCATCATATTTTCAATTTTTGTAATGAAGAGCCTAATTCTGATTATGTTGTGGGCTCCTGCTAGCACAGGCCTTAATAAATATATGTGGACCATTACTGAAAATTATCCAACTTATTTTTACAAATAAATTTTTAGTTAACTTCAGCTTTAGGGTTTCTAATAAGCCCTAAGAATTAACAATGAAGTAGAGATTGAGAAGGGAAGATTTTTATTTCCTTTTTTGTTTTCAGTATGTCAGAAATTAACAAAGTTCTGTAGCTGAGGAGATGATACCAAATAGAAACTTGGATCTTGGAATGAAGAGCACTGTAAATAGAAAATATGTGTGGAATTATAACATATTTTCTCTTTCTCAACATCTTTAAAAGACTGTTGATTTTTTAAAGCAAAAATGGAAGCAAGCATTATAATGTTTATTATATAAGTAGACATAAACATATGAGAACAATTTAACAAAGGACCAGAAGAATGTAAATGAATTAATTTATGGCAAATTATGATAAGCTAAGAATACCTATTACAATCAATATAGTATCCATTAAATAAAGGAAATTTTAAAATCAGTATTTGTATGAAAAGAAAGGAAGAGATAGAAAGGAATATTAAATAAGTAAACAAACAAACAAATAAATGAAACCTTCATTAACCCCCAAATAAGGCAGGGAATGGGAGAAAAAAATTGAACAAACCTGTAACAGTAACAAATATGATAGACTTAAAACTAGCCATATCAACACAAACATTAAATGTAAATGGACAAAACATTCCAGTTAATAAGCAGAGACTGGCAGACTGAACAAGAGTAAAATCTGTCTTTTATTAGAGATGTATTTCAAGTATAAAAAAGCAAAGATTAAACAAATGATAGAAACTATATGAAGTGCAAAACCTAAAACTATTGTAGTATAGTATATTAATCCTGGGGAAGTAAATTTCTAGATAAGAAATGTTACTTGACATAGAGATGGCTATTTCATAGTGATAAAAGAAAGCTATACAGCAATCCTAAATAGGCATTCACTTAATAGCAGAGCTTAATAATACAGGAAGTATCGTAACAACAACTAAATGAAAATGAAGAATGCATTAACTCTCCTTATTGTGATAAACATTTCATAATATATGTATATGAAATAATCACATTGTATATCTGAAACTTACATAGTGATTGAATGGCAATTATCTCTCAATAAAGCAAGAAAACATGAAGCATTTAGTTGATATAAATAATGAGTAAATATAAAATTTTACAGTAATAGTTGGAGATTTTAACTCTTAAAAAAGAGGTAACAAGAGGGTATGATGCTCAGTGAAATAAGCCAGGCAGAGAAAGACAAGTACCAAATGATTTCACTCATCCGTGGAGCATAAGAACAAAACAAAAACTGAAGGAACAAAATAGTAGCAGACTCACAGAACCCAACAATGGACTAACAGTTGCCAAAAGGAAAGGGACTGGGGAGGGTAGGTGGGAAGGGAGGGAGAAGGGGAATAAGGGGCATTACGATTAGCACACATAACTTAGGTGGGGGGTCACGAGGAAGGCACTATAGGACAGAGAAGACAAGTAGTGACTCTACGGCATCTGACTACACTGATGGACAGTGACTGCAATGGGGTGTGTGGTGGGGACTTGACAATGGGGAAAATCTATTAACCACAGTGTTGCTCATGGGATTCTATATTAATGATACCAAAATAAAAAGGAGATAACAAAATCAGTAAGAGTTTAGAAGATGTATACAAATTTAGTACTGAAAATAACATAATTGGCATTTATTAAAGTTTATATTCCACAATTGCAGCATTCCTATTATTTTCAGTGAACATAGAACAATAAACAAGATATATAATATATTGGGTCATAAAACAATTCTCAATTCATGTCAAAGAATTGTGACCATACAGTGTATGTCCTTTGATTTTAAAAAGGACAGAATTAAATTTAAAATCAATAATAACGAAATGGTATCTGGAAAATCCCCCAGAAGTTATACTTTTGAAACTTAACTCCAAATAATTCACAGGGTAAAGAGAATATTAATGAGGGAAATTAGAAAATATATTTTTTTAGTTTGAAGTATTTATTTAATCTCCAGAATAGTTTATAATCAAATTTATAAAAACACCCACACCATTGGAAAATCACATTTTATGGCATGTACTATATATTAATATATGCCATCTTAAAAGACAGCGTCTGGAAATAATAAAATTGTAACCAGTTTGGTTACATACTAAAAAAGTGCTAAAAGAGGAATAGAATAAAAATCAATTTCAGTAATGAATTAGAGCAACAAAAAGATGATAATTGGGAAAAAAAGAATTTAAGTGATGCATCTGACTAATGTATCTATGTAATAAGAGTATTATTATCTGGTTGGTATTGCCTGGCTTAAGTTACAGAGTGTAAACTAATAGGCATGTTATTGATCTACTGAGGCTGACTTTTTCTTTATAGACTAAAGAAGACATTAGTCAAAATGTCAAATATATACATCAGAATATAAATCGTTTTTCACATATTGTTACATAGGGAAACTGTGATAATAGAATTGGCTGGGTTTCTGAGGTGAAATTCACAGTAATATTGCTAAACAGTTTAGTAAGCTATATCCAATAGTACAGAAATAGGATGTAGCTGTTTTATGCTTTTCCTAACATTTGAGAGTATGACATACTTTTAGGATGCAAAATGATCAACAGTATTCAGATTTAAAATCCCCTGTAAAGATTAGTTAGAACTGGGGATCACATTGTAACATCTACAGTGTTACCCAAAGTTATCTGTTGGAAACAGTTCCCCTGTAAACAGTGTTCTTTTATTATTATTTTTTTTTTGGTATCATTCATATACAGTTACAGGAACAGGATTGTGGTTACTAGATTTCCACCATTATCAAGTCCCCACCATATAACCCACTACGGTCACTGGCCATCAGTGTAGTGAGATGTTATATAGAGTCACTACTTGTCCTCTGTGTGCTATACTGCCTTCCCCATTCCACCCCCTTACATAATGTGTGCTAATCATAATGCTCTTCATTCGCCTTCTCCCACCCTTCCCACCCATCCTCCCCAGTCCCTTTTCCTTTGGCAACTGTTACTCCATTCTGGCATTCTCTGAGTCTGCTGCTGTGTTGTTCCTTCAGTTTTTATACTCCACAGATGAGTGAAATCATTTGATACTTGTCTTTCTCCGCCTGGCTTATTTCACTAAGCATAACACCCTCTAGCTCCATCCATGTTGTTGAAAATGGTAGGATTTGTTTTCTTCTTATGGCTGAATAATATCCCATTGTGTATATGTACCACACCTTCTTTATCCATTCATCTACTGATGGACACTTAGGTTGCTTCCATTTCTTGGCTATTACAAATAGTGCTGCAATAAACACAGGGGTGCATATGTCTTTTTGAAACTGGGCTTCTGCATTCTTAGGGTAAATTCCTAGAAGTGGAATTCCTGGGTCAAATAGTATTTCTATTTTGAGTTTTTTAAGAAACCTCCATACTGCTTTACACAATGGTTGAACTAATTAACATAACCCACCAGCAGTGTAGGAGGGTTCCCCTTTCTCCACAACCTCGCCAAGATTTGTTGTTGTTTGTCTTTTGGATGGTGGTCATCCTAACTGGTGTGAGGTGGTATCTCATTGTGATTTTAATTTGCATTTCTCTGATGCTTAGTGATATGGAGCATCTTTTCATGTGCCTGTTGGCCATCTGAATTTCTTCTTTGGAGAAGTGTCTGTTCAGATCCTCTGCCCATTTTTTAGTTGGATTATTTGCTTTTTGTTTGTTGAAGTACGTGAGAAATTAGAAAATATTTTAACTGAATTATAATAAAGACACAGTATGTTAAAATTTGTGTAATGCAGCTCAAGAAAGACTTAGAAATGTATAACTTTAAGTGGTTATATTAGAAAATAAAGAAGAGGTAAAATAAATTATATTAATTTCCAACTTAAAAAAGAAAACTAAGAAAAGACAAATAAGCCCAGAATATTTAGATAGAAGGAAATGAAAAAAACATTAGATAATGCATTAATAAAATGAAAATGGAAAATTAATGAAAAATATATATAACCATAGAGAAATTTAACAATAAGAGCATATTAGCAAAATCAGGAATGAAAGATGAAAAATGACTTCAGATCCTTAAAAATCACTGAAGGATATTAAAATGCAATGAGGGCATAGTATGGCCAAGTTTCCACTAATAAATTCAACAACTTAGATGTAGTAGTTAAATTCCTTTGTAGACACAGGGTAGCAAAACTGACAAATACCAAATATGGAAACAGGCTTCTCTAGAGGAAGTCTTCACATTGAAATAGCCTTATTGATGATTTCTATTCCCAATTATAAAAAGAATAACATAATTTTCACTCAAAGTCAAACAATCGAGAGGATGAGGAAAGATCTCCCAACTCATTCTATGAGGCCCACATATATTATAGACATAATACCAAAGATAGAACATTGCTACAAAACAAGATTTTAGGCCAGTAACTCTCAAGAAAACAGATTCAGCTATCCTATACAAAATATTAGTAGATGAAATTCAACAAAAAATACGGAGGAATAATATGTCAAGACTAAATGGGATTCATCCTATCATGGTTTAATTTTCAAAAACCAGGATAAAGGGCTGCAAAATTTCTCAGTCACAATATAGTTTATCACAGAGATGATAGTACAGCATAGAGAATATTGCCAGTGATTCTATAATATCTTCCTATGTTGACAGATAGTCATTGCACTAATTGGGATGAGCATTTAATAACAGGGGTACCTGTTGAACCACTGTTTTATATTTGAAAGAATATTAGATTATATACTAACTATATTTCAATTAAAAAAAAGTAATGTAACACATTAACAGGATGCATATAAACTCCAAAGGTTGAGATTTGACTTGGAAGGGTCATTTAAGTCCTTCTAAAGTTAAGAAATTATTCTACATCTTATTGGCTGTATGGGTTGCACAGGTGTATGCATCTGGAAATTCAAACTATGAGCTCAGAACTGTGCATTCACCATATATAAATTATACTTAATAATCATATTTATTCACCCATATATGCTGTTACATATTCTTTACTATTTGTAATTATTTTTTCATAGTAGAGTGAACACTCTACTTAATTTCATAAAATCTTGATACAATCCTGTTTTCTATATGAAATGGAGTGATTTTTTCCAGATTTGTTCAATTCTCTGACCTTATATTTTTATTTTATAAATTGGGTAAAAATTGCAAGGAACCATATGTTTGCATAAGGGTATATCAAGCACTACAACTTCAAGCCACTGCACTACTCTTCTCTCTCTACCATGCGGCATCAAGATGAACCTGCTTTGTAACTGCAAATACTGGGCTTAAGTAAGGATTCTTTACCAAACATTCAAGGCCCACCTAAGCATCCTCTCACCACCAGTAGTCTAAAATTAGAGTCCCAGTTCATACTACAGATTATTAGTACTAGAGTCTCAGTCCCTATTAAAGTCCTGTTTATATTAACATTTACGCTAATATTTTTACTAATATTTCTCCTCTTTTAATTCCTTTCTGCTAAAATGCAATGGCATTTGGAGCTTGACAGCACTGAGTTTCACCATGCAGTGTCTATAGTCTATAGAAGGGACTTGGGTGATAAGAAAAAAGTTTGCCTAAATGGAGATGCAGACTCCTGAGTCCCCGCTCCAGCTGTACAAACTCTCTGTATAGCCTCAACTCTGGGAATGTTAGCTCACACCCAGGAATCTTAGCCCCATGTGTAAACAAGAAAGTTAGATTAGACACTCTCCAAACTGAGCTGCCATTCAACTCTGAGACTTTACTGTCTCACTAGCCTTTGGGGAACTTCTTTGCATCTGGCTATCAAGAGGCACACAGAAGCCATGGAAGACTGTCAGGGGCATTAAACTCTCCTTAATAGCTAATTCTTTCCCAAGAGAGCCATAGGCTCTGGGGCAGTCAGAGTGCACAGTGATAAGCTTTGGGGATACAATTGAATTAAGGTGACTGCAATACCCATGAAGATAACAATGACCTTCATTCTGACCTTGAGAATCATTTATTTCTGTATTTGAAGTCAGTAATAAGAGTTTATTCCAATTTAGTCTTCATCATTTGACTTCTTAGAGAAGCTAATTTGTTTGATAGAAGGAATAAACTGGTTTAAAAAATAACAAATTTTTGCAGCATTGACAGATGCCCAAATTTGGAATTCAGGGGAAAGCCAGTTCTCTATGTGGAGGAAATGAGCAGAAAACATAGACTGACCATAAGTTTGTGTGATTTGTTAGACACAATACCAATGAGGCATGGCCCTGGGAAACCACCTACATGATTTTTGATTGCAGTCTCCCATCTAGTAGGTGAAGGAGCATACCCCTGGCAAATGTGGAAGAGCCAGAAACAATGGTTGAGTCAGGAAAACAAGCAGAGTCTGATACAGTGAAAGAAACCCAGACCAGAATAGCCAGAGTATAGCATAAGATTATTTCAGTAAAAACGACTTATTTTTAAGAACTTGCTTTTTCCCCAGCAAACATTTCACTTACATAGACACACACATGTGCACATGCACACATGATAGAAAATTAAAATTTGTAATACTGCCTCTAATCTCACTCTACCTAACGATTCCACATCACTTCTTAATTGTTCCACATTGATCTTCCTTTGAGTGACATGCTGGAACCACCTTACTGGCTCATGAAAGTCAATTGTTAAATTTTCTGGAATTTTGCAAAATGGTTGTTAAACATTGCCATAAATTATATACACTTGTAATTATATATATTTTAATATATGTTAAAAACAGAGATTAAAATAGAAACTTGCTCACATTTTACTGCATTTCTGTATTATCCATTACGTATTATCAATATACCATTGAGTATCTGCATGGTGGGAATACTGACATGATGGTGACTACTGCATAGTCATACCAACCCTATATTCAGTAATGTCATGTTGGTAGCTTGCAATAGGTTATAGTGAGAGTAATTACACCACAGAAATGGGAAAATGATACAAATTAGAGCTTGGTTTATTGTCGTGTTGACTGTCTGGATTTAAGAAAGTGTGGGATAAAATGTGAATACTGCAGATTAAATGTAGAAGTGTGTCATGTTTGAAGCCATTACATTGTGAATAGTACAGAATATTGAGGGAGTATTCATCCATTATTAGACAATTTTTCATCCAGCAGAGAAGTTGCTCACATCATTAACTGGTGAGCAAGTGAAATTATGACATATATACTTTTGTTTCATTTTCATTTTACTTGTTAATATAAATAAAAACATTAACCCACACTCATGTGGGAGCTATATTCTTTTGTTAATGATGTGAACAGTTTATTTGCTTAAGTGGATAGTAAAACATTTATTCACAAGCTTGGTTTTGTAATACTATTGTTGACAATATAATTATAAAAACTTCTGGCAGATTTTTGAAGAAATACATCATCTGAAGTTATAGTATATGGAATTCATAATATATATTATTGCATATTGTATTATTTATAAATTCTGTGCTGCACATTCTTTATATCTGGAGAATTTATGGTAAATAAGTATATTTTTTTCCTGGAGAGTTGGTTACCAGGACACCACTGCTGTACTTTCATTTAAAATCCCGTCTTCTCCAGCCTTTCCATTGCACCAGTTTAACCTAACACAACTGTTTCCCACAATTTGATTTATTTAAATCCATTTCTCACAATTCAGCGATGCACCACTGTTTCCTCTTTCCTGCACTCAGCCTTTTCTCCACACCAAGAACAGTTCCTAGATCTGTGCTCACAGTCTTGTCTGGATCTGCAATGGCTGCCTGCCTGGAACTCTGTCTCTGGTGTTATCAGCCTCTAACACGTCCTCCATCTTGTTGTCTGAATGATTTTTCTAAGTTTCAAATATTGTCATAATCCCCCTCTGTTTGAATCTCCTAAAGATCCTCTCTTTGAGGTAATGCCCACATTCTCCATCTAGCACCTGCTGTCTAGGTGGATCACTAAGACACAACTTGTCTTCCAATAGTCTGCTCATGGGTTCCTCCTATCTTTTGGAGAAGATGGCTTAGCAAGGGGTAGGGTTCAGGTTTTCCAATTACTCTGCATCAGATACTTCCAGAATTCCTTCTTATTTTAAATAAGTAATATCATTTCTCTCTATCCAGTTACCTTATCTCAAGATCAAAATTTCCAAGACTAGCTGCTTCCTTTTGGAATTTATTACTTGCTGGTGGTACATTTCTATTTATATCTCACTGCTCCTTTACTGTGTGATGCAAGTAAACATTAAGTGAGTGATGACTCAAGAGGATGGAGTGAATCTGCTTCTCTAATATGCCACAGATTCCATCCCTCTCATCTCTCCAGGTTAACTTCTAGGTGAGCTGCCAATCAATGCTGTGATCTCTGTTCCTTGGCTGGTGATCTCAGCAGCAGAGGGGTCGGTAGCTGGTGGGTCTCCCATATTTTGAGCAGAGTGGTCTGGGTGAATGGAGAAGGTGGCTAGCTACACGTGAGGGAGGGGCACAAAGTGGTTTTGTGGGAATAGAGACAACTGGATGGAAAGCCAGGTGACGCCTATCCATTGACTCTGCTCTCAGTATCTCATGATAAGAGGTCAAGTAATGTCAGCCCTTGTGCCCTCAGTTTCCCCATGTGTAACATTAAGAATGTTAAATTCTTGCACAAATAATCTGTCACCTCCAAGAGTCACCCTGCCTTATCTCCAAAATAATAATAGGAATACCACAATAGTGATAAAAGCCAAGACTTAGAGAGGAGCCTCATAATAACTCTGTAGAAAAACTAACATTTTTTTATTGGCATTCTTTTAGAGAACATCACTAAGGGTGAGGGGGCTAAAACATTTACCATATTAGCAGAGCTGGTGCTATGGGGTGTGAATGGCTTCCAACCTGCCCATTTTAAATCAGTAAGCCTCTACCCCAAATATCCATATGCACTCACAGATACACATTCACATGCAACACTGCTTGTATTTTAGGACTTCCTGTAGATAATGCTTCAAGCAAAACTCCTTCAGACATGTACAGACCACCTACTATTTGACAGGTATCTGACCAAATTTCAGTGCAAACATTCTCTAAGTCTTTCCTAGTCCTTCAGGAGGGAAACACCTGCCCTTATCTGTGCCATCGCACTACTGTGATTACTGCTTTCATAGAAGGCACTAAATTCATGCCTTTTAGTTGTGTGGGTACTTGACATTATTTGGCATGAGAAGGCGATGTCTTTCCTTTTCACTCCTAACCCTGGCACCTACCCTACTGCCTTGCTCCTGGTACAGGCGCAATAAACGTGACTGAATTAATCCAAGATCTCTTTTAAATCCAGGGGAAATTAGGCAAGTGAGAACAAATACATTCTCACCCTGTCTTCCCAGAGCCTGAAATCTAGCTCTCCTGGGTTAAGGCTCTCTCTCTCCAGGAGGCTGATGTTTACCATGCAAATACCTTACTGGGCTTTTGTGTGAAGTCATTAAACTGTTACAACCTTAACAAATGTTAAACAAAACTGGGGTTAGAAAATGGTTTAAATGAAACTGAAACTGGAAAAAAAAATTCTACCCTGACTTTCATAAAGCATTTCTTTGTTGTCCCTTCACAAAAATATAATAGATACTACACAAGTCACAAAAGATAAAAAGCCAGTCTCCGCGTTGTTTGTAGTCTAGTGAGAGACGGACGACGAGCCCAGCGATTGTAATGCGATATATAATGCATGTTCTACAAAAGGCTATTATGGGAACACAGGTGACAATGCGTTCGGCAGTAATGATGTCAGTAAAGAATGTACAAATCGGCAAAGAAGCAGCTTGGCAGTTTGAAGAGGAAAATAGGACATTCCTGACACGGGAAAGTGCATGCTCATGACTGCTGAAAGAATTTAATGAAATTGTACATGTGAGAGTTCTGGCAAACTTTATACAGACTAAGAAGTAATACTCTCTTTCACCACAGAGTACTCATTTGTACTCAGAGTGTACTCACTATACAATAGGAGTAACTCCCCTGCCGAGGTCACTGTGGTATAAAATAAAGTAGTAGCAGATAGGAGGTTTTGTAAACAGTGCAATGCAAAGGTAAAGTGGGTCGGTTTTAGCAATGGGAGTACACAGAAAAAGTCAAATTCCCTAACTTCTACAGCCCTGCAGGGTCCTGCCTGCCACCCCTGCCCCCGCCTTGCTGTACCAACCTCTCCTGCCCTGTTGTATCATCACTGCATCAGCAGTGTTTCTCTTTTTGACTCTTCACACTTGTTTTGCCTTCTTCCCATTTCATTCTCTGGATGTTTCACCCCCAGGTATTCCCATACCATTTCCCTTTATGTTAGTCCAGTCTCCGCTACAATGTCAAGTCCTCAGGGGGTCTTCCTTGACCCTCCCGATGCCAGGTGCTGAGCCTTTCATACTTCTGCTCTTCCATTTCCTTCACTTCCTAAAGTTACTGTATCTGCCAGCTCACATATAAACTGGATGCCTCTCCACACTGGGACAGAAGCTCCAAAAAGACCAAGACTTTGTTTCCTTGTTAACGGCCATATCCTAAAGACCTAACACGATGTATGATTCCCGATAAACACCGGATGAATCAGTGAATGAGTAAGTGAAAGTGTTCATGTAACGTTTGTGATTCTTTGGAAGATTGGTCGAGTGAAGGGGTTGCTAAAGAAAGCAGCTCCCCCAGCCCACAGCTCTCTATAGCTAAGGATGTAATGCCTTGTGTGGGGGTAAGAATTCTAAAAAGCTCTACATAAAAATGGGGTCACTTTAGATTCAGGCTGACTTTAAAATTAGGAGATAGTTTTTCAGTTTTTCAAGGTAATGGAAACACTCTCATTTAGAATATTTGCCTCAGCAAAATTTTAATCATTTTTGATCAAGTTTTAATCATTTCCACATGCCATGGCCAGAAACTTTGTTGCTCTTTGGTTACATTTTCCTTTTCTTTTAAAGAAAATTTGTTTGCCTTTTCTTTCCTAAATGGAGAAACCAGTCTCATAGCCAAGCCCTTTTCCTCCAGGTCTCTACTTTTTGAGGCTTCCTGTGGACAGGTCATTCTTGGTCTTAGCAAGCCTTCTTCCTATGATCCATTAACGCATTTATCTTTGTCAGGATGCAGACACTTAATAACCAATTCCCCAAACCTCTTGCGATGTAACATCTAATTTGCCTTCCCTTGAATTGTCGACCATGATCCTGTTTATTCAGCCCCAATAGTACTCCCTTCTCCATTCAAGTGTCAGATTAAATCCACTCCAAAAGATCGTTTTCAAGATTTATTACTCTTTTCCAGCTCATTTCCTTTCTTCTTTCTGACGGCGTTGTGCTCAGAGTGCCTGCTCTTCACGTCCCACTGCAGTAATTGAAACAGGTGGCAGAGAGTCACGGGGCCGCCCTGGTGGTCCTTCCAGGGGCACCAGTGCCTGACCATCAGAGAGGACCATCATCCATCTCAAAGGGCACAGGAAGTCAAACGGGCATGCCGGCAGAGATGGCTAAAAACAAAGAGAAAACATTATGTGGATCCACTGATTCATAATACATAGTAACTCAGTTGAAAACAACAACAGTTGCTGCTTTTACAACTCTTTACAGTTGTAGAATACAGTGCCACCCATTACTGTAAGAAGAGCCATGCTCACTCAAGGACATGGTGTGATCAGCCCCCGTGCAGGCCCAGAACAGAGGGACCACAAGGATTTCTCTCTTGTCTTCCAGACAGATTTTTGTCTTTTTATGTACCTTATTTGAATCTTGCGGCGGCCTTATACAGCTATATATAAACAAAGGTAAATTTTAGACACAGTCAGGGACTGGCTTATGTTTGTGTAACAAGGCAATGCAGGACAGTGATTCAAAGTGACTGTCTTTATCAGAACCCATGGACATGTTATCCTCAGACATTTGTCTCTTGTCATATTGTTGAAACAACTTTGAAGAGCCTCTATTCCCAAATGAACAGTGTATTCCTTCATATGATAAATGAATAAAGTCTGCAACTTGACAGTTGCAAATGGCAAAAATGTCATGTAGCTGGACATAGGGACCTTATTAGGGATAGCAGAATACATTGATAGTTGAATTGTAGAAAGTTCCAAAGTCACTAATCTTTCCTTAATCAAATGACATGATATATGGGAAACTGGATATTGAAATAAAATGAAGAGGCAAATATTAACAGGGACTGTCATTATCATCATTTTTCTATAGACATCACCAAATTTAGATAGCACTTCCCATTTTATATCAAACTACAGACATACACCCACTGGAAGAATAACATAAGAGTTTTGGGGCAAAGACTTTGGCTCACGAAGCTGACTCTGAGAAGAGCAAAAGAAAAAAGCATCATAAGAAACAATTTATTAGCATGGGGAAATTTTCCTTATGCATAAAAATGCTCTTGTGTTATTAAGGGAAGTTTATGTTATTATCAGTATATGGTTGACCCTCAACACAGGTTTAAACTGTGTGTATCTACTTGTACATGGATTGTTTTTCAATAAATATGTTGGAAAAATTATGGGAGAGTTGTGACAATTTGAAGAAAAAAACATGTTCTTTCCTCCAGCTTACTTTATTGTAAGGCTATAGTCTATCAAACATAGAATGTACAAATTGTTCTTGTTAGCAGGAAGGCTTCTGGTTCACAGTAGGATATTGGTAGTTAAGTTTTGGGGGAATCAAAAGTTATACATGGATTTTTCAACTGTGCAAGGGGTCAACACTCCTTCCCCCACATTATTCAAGGGTCAATAGTATTTAGCTTGATATGGAAAAGCGGTAGTAGTCAACATCACTTGAAAGGATTTATTTCAAAACACTGTTTCTAAAATAAATTAAAACTGAAAAGACTTGCTTTTCAAGCTTCATTTATTTAAGAAATGTACCTAGCTTGAGCCTCCTGTTTCCTTAAAATGTGATGTAAATGATGTATTATTTTCCTCTTTACTATGATTTATTTTACATGCATTATAAAAGAAAGGATATCTTGATTTACTGTTTTTTTTCCTGCCTGAAGACTTTGCTAAAATGGCCATAATTTGTACATCAGTCCCAGTGCTGAATGTTTTATTTTAGCAAATATATAACTGTATGAGCTTCAGCATCAGAATATTTTGTATGTAATCATTAAAACACATGATTGGTGTCTGGAACCAAGGATCATTATATTTCCATTTATTTAGATCCTGGCACACAAAATGATCCGTCTTGACTCAATCTTGGGATTATTTTGTTTGTAAGGTGAGATCCAGATATACTTTCCATAGGCATGGAAAAAAACTAGAGCATTTAAGAACTTTGCCCAGGGGACGCTCCCCTCTCACTTTTGCACCTATCACAGCATTAACCAAATGCCTGGCACACTGCCCAGCTCTCCAGGTCCACCCAACTCAGTGCAGCTACATTAAACAGGTAACTCATTCACAAAATACTGTTCCTGATATATTGTGATCTCTCAGTCATTGGGAGGTATAAACATGAACAGTTTTATGTCTCTGATAATTATGTGTGTGAATACTTCTTTCCTAAATAGTTCAGAGCAGAGGGTCTATAAATAATATCTCAGATTCTCTTCATAATTGTTAAGCTATTTCATTCATTAATATAGTCTGATTCTGCTGTGTTCTTTAAATAAAAACTTAGTACAGTGATTTCAAAGTTTCAGATGCACATGCGCTTCAAAGCCCTCCCTCCTTCTCTCCTGGAAGGCATGCCTTGGAGGGGTCTGGAGATGACTTCCAGACAGCCCTCCAATTCTTTCTCCCCAGGCTTTCTATTTTAGTTTTGAGCAGAAATAAAGGATGGGGATACCAGGATATCTGCATATGTCATTGTTGAATCCTGGGTTCTAGTCCTCTTTCTGTTGGTTGCTACGCTTTCTCAAATTGATGCTTGGTTATTTATGAGTGGCAGGGTATTTTTAAGTACGAGTGCCAGCCAGTCCCACAGCCAGGGTGACTGGAGCTTGTTTTTATCACTCCCACTTTGTGGCGTCTTTCCTTTGGCTTAAGAGCAGGGACTTAATATCTTCCCCTTTTGCTAATGCCCTTGATATATTGACTAGAGAAGGGAATTTGATGGGGGTGGCATTTCCATTCTGTTGAAATGGCACCTTCCACTTATCCATACCCTAGGACACAGGTTTCATAAAAAGCTTCCAATTTACTGAATTTAAAATGTGAGATAATTAGGACTGTTTGGTCTCAGCTTTGGGACTATACACAATTTTAAGACAAAAACAAAAACATCTCGCCTTCTAACATCCCCTATAACACTGTCATGTACTAAAATGTCACGCTTCATACTCAAGAGAAAGTTGTTATTTAGTGGGAGGGGCAGATTGTGATAATATAAGGACGTGCGACCAGGTGTAAGACATGCACCAAACAGGAGTCTACCACAACGTGATATTCAGGAATTTGGTTCTGGAAGAATGACATCTGAAGGATGCCTAGATATTAGCTCAGCAAAGAAGATAAGAAAAGCATATTCTATGCAGGGGGCACGGGCTGTTTTGCTTGTTTGTTGGTTTTGAGTGTATACAACACGATGATTTAATGTATGTATATGTTAAGTGATCACCACAAATACTCTAATACATCCATTACCTCATATAGTTACCATTTTTTGTGTATGTGGTGAAAACACTTATGATCTACTCTGTTAGCCAATTTCAAGTATAAAATACCATATTATTAACTGTAGTCACCATTCTGTACATTAGATCCCCAGAACTTATTCATTTTATAACTGAAAATTTACACTCTTTGAACAGCATCTCTCTATTTTCCCCCACCTCCAGCTCCTAGTAACTACCATCCTATTCTCGAGTTCTATGACTTCGACTTTAAAGTTTCCACATAAAAGTGACATCATACAGTACTTGTCTTTCTGTATCTGGCTTATTTCACTTAGCATAACGTTCTCCAGATTCATCCATGTTATAGTAAGTGATAGGATCTCTTTATTCTTTATGGCTAAATAGAATTATATATATGTGTGTGTATATATATATATATAAAATTATACATATCATGCATATATATATATAATCTGTGTATGTATATGTAATGTGTATATATATATAATGTATACACACATGTACCTATTGATTTTGTGTACATAATTTATATATATATCACTATCTGGAAATATCTGCACTCCCATATTCATTGAAGTATTATTCCCAATAGCTAAGATAAGGAAACATTTTGTGTACACACACACACACACACACACACACACACATACATATATATATATATATGTCATGAGGTATTATTTGGTCTTACAAAGGGAAGAAATCCTGCTATTTGTGACAGTGGAAACACTGGTCAGATTGATGCAACCATAGTCCAAGGAATATGGGCACCCATAGAAGGTGAAAAGCAAACAATGGATTCCTCACCAGGTCTGTGGTCATCTGTCACAGCAGTAAGAGGAAATGAATATGCAGCACACTTGGGGAGATGAACACATTTGAAATTCACCAGTTACCAAAACAATGAGGTGGAAGTTGCACTTCTGGTAATAATGAAATAAGTTTTTGTATCAACTTTCCTCCTGAAAACAACCAAAAAATATGGACTAACACACACACACAAACACAAACACACAATGCACATTTTAACACATTTAAAAGTATTAAAAAATTGATACCATAGTAAAGAATTATGACACAAAAATCTAAAAAAGCCAGAACTCAGAATTGTAAGTAGAATGCATAACCAAAATTTGAGCTAACATATTTTTTGCCAGTAACTGCAAATTGAGCAATAGCTTGACAGCTTCATGGTCAAAGAGAATAGTCTTAAGGCCCATGTCATAGTCAAACTGGTAACTACTTAAGGTTAGGAAACTTTCACACATTATTTTGAGGCCACGAAAGGCTACACACTTAGAGCGCTAGTGAATCAGAAGGTACATCTGCCATCGCTTTGCACTTACCCCACCCTAAATGGGCTTCCCAGATAATTAACTCCTGATTAAACAAAGCTGAACGGGGAATAGGAGGGAGGAAACCTTGCCTCTGAAAGACTGTATTTTCAGCCAAACTCTCATGGGTCTACAACTCAGATTAACACGAAGTGGTCTAGAACATCCTAATTGTGATTAACTCAAATTTTTACTAATGTAATTGCATACGGTGTCTTCTCTATAACTGGCAGAGAAAACTTACATCCTTTGGGAAGAAAGGCACTGTCATTCTAGGTATCAAAGACTCCCTGCCAATAATTTTTAAGAAAAAATAATCAGCGCACACTAAAAACACTATTTAATTAATAAGTGCCCCAAAAAATCCCCACAAATCACTATGTGGTTTGAAGATGCAGATCCACAAAAGTTGGTACAAACGACATCATGTGGTTAGAAGATGCACATCCATAAAAATTCAGGTATACGAAGTATCAGACAAAGAATATAAAGTAACTATGCTTGATTATGCTTAAATAAATTTTTAAAAGTTAACTGGAAAATATATGAAAATGATAAGAAACTATAAAAAGAAACTTAGCAGGTTTTTAAGATATCAATTAGAAATTTTAGAAATGATAACTACACTAACCAAATTTAACAACTCAGGTGCGTCTGATCACATACCATGCAAAGCTAAATGGAAGAATAGTGGCGTGGGAGATACAATTTCATAATTTAACATAGAGAAATTAAAGAGGAAAAATATTAAAGCTTAAGATACATGGAGAAGAGAGTGAAAACTGGCTAGCCTGTATCTAGTTTAGATACATACTAAAGGGAATTCTAAAGGATGTATTTTGGGAGGAAATCTCAGAGGGGATGTTGGATTTGCAAGAAGGAATAAAGAAAAAGAATGTAAATTTGTCAATAAAACTCACTGAACAATGTACTTATGTCACTGAGAGTTCACAGGATGTAACTCTGGTTATGGGTGTGGAGTGCCAAGGTGTAGGTGTCTTGAAAAGAATAATTTTCAGCCTCATACAAGGTACCTCAAAGACATTAAAAAGTTTTTAAGGAAGAGGAAGAGAAGCTGGACTGGAAGTCTATAAGATTTGCAGCACTGGGGTATTCAGTCATTGAAATTTATATAAAACACAGAATTTTCAAGGTCCTCCTTTTCTGCAAACAATGCCCTAAAATCCGTAAAAGAAACCTTCAATTAAATTCTGAACCCTGTGTGCAGACACTGCGGATATCCTGCCCACATTGTTTTAAATGGTAACATTAGGGTGCTAATTCACAGACTTCCAACTAACAGCAGCTGTATCTTTTTGCCTGAACTTTTTCTGGTGTCAGAAAATCCGCTCTGACATGACATAAACCTGCTCAACCCTCAGTGACCCTCAGTGCTGGGAGGGAGAGTCCTGAATTGTACACTGACTCCTAGAATTTCTCAGCAAGCTTAAGCTCCAGGTACCCACAGCAGTAACTTGCTTGGCAACACACTTTACTACATGTGTTTCCTTCCTTGTCTCAGTTCTCCATTTCCCTCCTGATGTTTCCTGAGGTCACACCCAAATGGACTACTTGTACTAGTATCCTTTGTTCACCTTGGCTTCTAGGGAGATATGAACTGAAGAATCGTAGGATCCAACTCTAGGAAACACTGGCACTCTCATTCTGTTAGGACAGCATAGGTGCTCTCTGGGTCTCTTATTAAGCCTTAAGGAAAAGATGGTGAAACCCTGAGTTGTTTACTTTCTGAAAACTCCCCAGTGCATTCTGGGTTAGAATTTCATCCTGTAGACTCCATACCCTTCCCTCTTACCCCCATATTGGTATATTTCAACAGTAGCCTGGTGGGCCAACATCTTCTTACAGTAAGCATTTCATCTCTGATAAGTAAAGGTGACAATCTAACAACTCTCTTACTCATGAATGCCAGCATCCTATGACCTATTGTCTTGAGTTTATTATTTCATATTTAACCAAAACAAATGGCCTGTCACAGATTTCAGTATATGAAGGTATGTTTCATAGAACAAATTTCGTAGTAAGTACTGTGTGAGTCAAGGTATATTGGGAAAGAGAAAGCATTTGAGGTATTTCAAAAAGGAAATAGTTTACATACAGAGAAATAGAGGTCTATTAAAAGTTTAGAAGACCCAGATTAGTGAACATGGAAGAAGGTGCTTTTCAGAGGCTAGGAAGTCATTAATAGCCAAAATTGTAAGACACCACTGCCAAATTCCTCAGTGACACAGAACCCACTAAGGGGTGATTTGTAGGAAGTTGCCTGAAAACCACTTCTACACCTTACATCTTGCACCTGCCAAAAACCACATATCTGTCCTCCTCAACCAGACCCAGGATATTTTAAAGGGAATACTCTAGATGGAAGCACTCCTAAGGCTAAATAGATTTCACCAGAGAAAATAAAATCACAGCAAAGAAAGCACCCTTACATTCTGCACCTGCCAAAAACCACATATCTGTGCCCCTGAACCAGACCCAGAACCCTGCCAGTGCAACAATGGTGTTTGCCTCTTTTATGCCTTCCAAAGCTATGTGAATATCTCCCAATGATGGAATTTAAATTGCAGACTTGCTGACATAAGAGCCTGGGAAAATGTTTTTCAAGGCTTCCATCTAGTCCAAATAACAAAAGCAGAGAAAGGGGTAGGGATAGTAAAAGAAGACAACACATACATGGTGTAAATAGCAATGTTTGTGAGATTAAAATAAGTACAATGACCTTAGATAATGACTATATTAATGCAAGTATGGAAGGGCAAAAATGAAAAAGTGTGCTGAAGCTTATGTAGGTTGAGTAGGGAATAACTGTGCCAAATTAGTTATACATGTTGTAATTTCTTAGACAACAATAAAATGCTCAAAATAAGGTGTGTAACTAAAACACTACTGATTGCCAGATTAAAGATGGCAACGTGAGAGATGAGACAGAGGCCTCCTCCTAAAATGGCATATAATATGAAAATATAATTAATACAACTAATCCTGAAAGAGGAACAGAAAAGAGGGCTGCACCAGACTGCATACACCTGGAGAAAAGAATAAACTTCACGGAACAGGGGAACATAGCAAAGCCGTGGCTTGTCGTGACCCAAGCTCTTCCTTCCCCCAGCTCACCTGCAGGAGGAAGAGAAACGGAGCAGGGAGGGAGTGGAGGCCTGGGATTGCTGAATGCCTTGCTCTGGAGATCTGCTCTGGGAACACAAACCTACATTGCATGGTGCTCTGGTGATTAGGGAGGTTGGAAAGCTAAGACAGGCAGAATACTTGGAGAGACAGAGATTCCAACCACTTGTGGAAAACAGGAATCCATATCCGGCTGCTCTGGGACAAAAGAAAGGCGGGAAGTCTGAGAGACTTCCTAATAGCAGAGGGCTGCTAAAGGGGCAATGATTGAACAGAGCTTACTGCTCAGGAGAAAGGAAAGGAAAGGTAGACAATATTGTGCAGGTGCACTCGGCCCAGTAAGTAGGGAACTTGCATGATTTTCAAGCGCTCCAGCCTCCTGGCTGGCTATGCAGATCTAAGGCCCCCTTCCGTGATACACAGCCTGCAGCACCTTCCACCCGGCCAGCCTGCACCTGGCTCACAAACCAGCAAACCCTTCCTTGGCGACAGGCTAGCCAGAGGGAAGCCCTGCCAACAGCAGCTACAAACACAAGTACAGAGGCTTATACCTGTGCACTCGGCCCATTGGTTCTGGCAGTGGAGACAGGCATAGCAGTCGGGAAGCAGAAAACAGCTGTTTCCCCACCAAGACACCAACACCAATCCCCTGCGACCCCCAACATTGCTCCCGGGGCTGAGCAGCTCCAAAAATAGAGCTTCTGGGCACTAGAGGGCGCCACATACAAATATGAAACATCAAAGGAACCTGTCTCAAAGCAAAATCATACATACCCCAGAGAAAGAGTCAAATGAAACTGACCTCATTAATCTTGCAGAAAAAGATTTCAAAATAAAAATCATAAACATGCTCATGGAGGTACAGAAAAATATTCAAGAACTCAAGAAAGAATTCTGGTCAGAGATCCAATCATTATGGAACATAGTATCAGAAATGAAACGTACAATGGAAGGTTTTAAAAGCAGGTTAGATATGGTGGAGAAGACAACAAATGAAATAGAAATTAGAGAAGAGGAATACAAAGAAGCTGAGGCACAGAGAGAAAAAAAGATCTCTAAGAATGAAAGAACATTCAGAGAACTGTGTGATTAATGAAAATGGAACAATATTTGCACTAGATCCAATATCTGAATTCAGCAGTTGCAGGATACAAAATTAATACACAGAAATTTGTTGCATTCCTGTACACTAACAATGAACCAGCAGAAAGAGAAATCAGAAAAACAATTCCATTCACAATTGCATCAAAAAGAATAAAATACCTAGGAATAAAACTAACGAAGGAAGTGAGAGACCTATACCCTGAAAACTATAAGACACTCATGAGAGAAATTAAAGAAGATACCAATAAATGGAAAAACATTCCATGCTCATGGATAGGAAGAATTTATATTGTTAAAATGGCCATCCTGCCTAAAGCAATCTACAGATTCAATGCAATATTCCTATCAAAATACCAACAGTATTTTTCAACGAACTAGAGAAAATTGTTCTAAAATTCATATGGAACCACAAAGCAATCCAGAGAAGGAAGAATAAATCTGGGGACATTATGCTCCCCAACATCAAGCTCTACTACAAAGCCACAGTAATCAAGAAAATTTGGTATTGGCACAAGAACAGAACAATAGACCAATGGAAAGACTAGGGAGCCCAGATGTAAACTGAACCAACCATATATGGTCAATTATATTATACGATAAAGGAGCTATGGACATACAATGTGGAAATGACAGCCTCTTCAACAGCTGGTTTTGGCAAACTGGACAGCTACATTCAAGAGAATAAAGCTGGATTATTGTTCAACCCCATACACAAAAGTAAACTCAAAATGGATCAAAGACCTGAATGTAAGTCATGAAACCATAAAACTCTTAGAAGAAAACATAGGCAAAAATCTCCTGAATATAAGCATGAGCAACTTCTTTCTGAATGCATGTCCTCAAGCAAGGGAAACAAAAGCAAAAATGAACTCATGGGACTACATAAAACTAAAAGGCTTCTTTACAGCAAAGGACACCATCAACAGAACAAAAAAGTAATTCTACAGTATGGGAGAATATATTTGTAAACGATATACCCTACAAGGGTTTAACATCCAAAATATATAAAGAACGCACATGCCTGAACATCCAAAATGCAAATAACCCTATTAATAAATGGGCCTAGGATATAAAGAGACAATTTTCCAAAGAAGAAATTCAGATGGCCAACACACACATGAAAAGATGCTCCACATCACTAATCATCAGGAAAATTCAAATTAAAACCACAACGAGATATCACCTCACACCAGTTAGGATGGCCAGCATGAAACAGACTAGGAACAACAAATGCTGGTGAGGATGTGGAGAAAGGGGAACCCTCCTACACTGCTGGTGGGAATGTAAGCTAGTTCAACCATTGTGGAAAGCAATATGGAGGTTTCTCAATAAACTAAAAATAGAAATACCATTTGACCTGGGAATCCCACTCCTTGAAATTTACCCAAAGAATACAACTTCTCAGATTCAAAAAGACATATGTATCCCTATGTTTGTCACAGCACTATTTATAATAGCCACAATATGGAAGCAACCTAAGTGTCCATCAGTAGATGAATGAATAAAGAAGATGTGGTACAGATACACAATGGAATATTATTCAGCCATAAGAAAGAAACAAATCCTACCATTTGCAACAACCTGGATGGAGGTAGAGGGTATCATGCTCAGTGAAATAAGCCAGGCAGAGAAAGACAAGTACCAAATGATTTCCCTCATCTGTGGAGAATAACAATGAAGCAAAACTGAAGGAACAAAACAGCAGTAGACTCACAGACTCTAAGAAGGGACTAGCGGTTACCAAAGAGAAAGGGTGTAGGAGGGCGGGTGGGCATGGAAGCTGAAGTGAATTGAGGGGTATTATGTTTAGTACACATGGTGTGAGGGATCACGGGGAAGACCGTGTAGCACAGAGAAGGCAAATAGTGATCTGTGGCATCTTACTACACTGATGGACAGTGACTGCATTGGGGTCTGGGTGGGGATTTGATAATATGGGTGAAGGTAGTAACCACATTGTTTTTTCATGTGAAACCTCCATAAGAAAGATATCAATAATACCTTAATAAATAAATAAATAAATAGAACACTACCAAAGGGGAAATCAGAATGATAAAGAAAAAATGAATACAAAAGAGAACAGAGAGAAAAGAATCATTAGCGTATAAATAGGAAGTGCAGAAGTTGGCAAATTGAAATTGAAGTATATACATAATTATTTTAAAACTAAGGGGATTAAATGCTCCATTCAAAAATACAAAGATTGCCAAGTTAGATACTACAATGCACACAAAGAACAACAACCGCAAAAACAAAATTCAATTACATGGTTTTAGAAAAGACTTCCAAAGAATACGGACACAAAAAGACTGAAAATTAAATTATAGAAAAATGTATTTCATGCAAATGCTACCCCACACAATGAAACTGATGATTTTGATTTTTACAATAGCTCAGATTTGTTCCTTTATTCAAAAAAGAAGGGTAAGCAAAAATTCCCACGGACAGCTGATGGTATCTTTTTTTTGGCTCCTCCACTTCCCAGAAGGTCACATTTGCATAATAGTTCAGATTGCCTGTTCATCCAATAAAGGGTGATTTAAGGGGAGGTGGATCTCCATATATTTGATATGGAGAATCTGAGAACATCTTAGAAAAATATTTTCTAGACAGATTTATGTAGCCACTACACAACTGCAGCAATATTTATTACTTACTCTGTAACGGGCACATCATATGATTGGTCATTCCTGGAGCCGGCGCAGTATGATCACATTAGCAGCTGCTTCCTTCAGGCCATAAAGCACGGAGGCAAACAGCGTGAGAGAAACTAAAATGGGGTCATATGTATTTAGAGTTCTTTGAATTAATCATCAGAGAAAGTCGTCGTTGGCTAATGGCGTGCCTTCTATGACTTTGTTTCTATTAGTGGAGATCAGGTTAAGCCCAAAATGTGTGTCATGTATAGGATAGGAGCAGAGATTGGAGGCTTTTCGTTCTCTCTTCGTCCTGAAGAACTGAAATCAATCTGATCATTGGGATCAGAACATTAAATATTCTGCTATGAAAAACAATTGTAAGAACTAGATGTGCTCAGCAAACATTTATTGACTTGCTACTTGCACACACTGTGTTAGGCACTGGGAACGTATAGGTGAATAAATCATGACCCTGAACCTCAGGTGCTCTGAACGTTCTGCTATGTCTGTATGGCTTGGTCCTTCGCTTCCTTCAGACAGACTGCCAAGAGCCACCTTTTTGTGACCTTTTCTTGACCACCCTCTATCCCGACCCTCCACTGCACGCTTAGTCCTGAAAGTCTTTTCTTTCCCCAGAGCACTTATCACCTTCTCCCCTATTATGTAGTCATTGATTTAATGACTAAATTCTAGAAGAATATAAACTTCTTAAAAGCAAAGACTTTGCCTGCTATTTCCATTGTTTCTCTCGTGCGAAAATTATTACCAAAACCCATGGGTGGTCAATAATATGTATTCAATAATTGAGTACGTATTATACAAATGAATCAATTGAATCAATGCAGAAGTTTAAAAAACAGAACCACAAAGGGATAAATGTTAATTTAAAAACATATTACCACAGGTAATTGAAACACAGATTATTAAAGTCAAGTACAGGCTTAGTGGAAAGAGAATGGAATCTACTCAGTTGCAGATCGGTGGGAATGACATTTTTACCTGTGGAATGCTCACAGGCCATGTAGGAATGGTGAAGTTTTGGTTATCTTGACAGTGGTTTGCAAGAGGACATCAGTATTTTTTCATTTGAAGTTTTCATATTAACTTTGTGATGTCCCTGGGATAAAATGAGCAAAGACTGAGTGAAAGCATAAGTGAGTTCATGCTTCATTTTGTCAATCAACAAACACACCTTAAGCAGCTCTTCCTTCCTAGTGCTGAGCTGCTGAGAATGAAAACTCTAAGAGTAATAACCATCCTAACTCTGCATTGAGTCTCTCATAGTCTGCTTGTAGTTCTGTCTAATCTCACTGTCATCAACGGCACGTGACTTCATTAAGCTTTTTGAGAAATTACCAAGAATCAGAATCAAATTCATTATAAAGGACTCGACTTCCGGTGGCTTCATTCTGCATTCCCCATTTCTCTTCCTAAGAGAACTCTAATGCTATCCAGATACCCATCCCTCTTTACTGCAGCCCAGGTAACTTAGGATTTGATTCCAGCTCCAGAATGGTTCTCCTTTTTATAATTAACATTGTATTCTTTACATCACAATTTGGGCAAATAGACGAGATACTTTTTGGAACCCTATGGGTTAATTCTCACTTTTCTAGAAGAGCTTCCTTCCTCTTCCCACTGGAAATGAGAAGCAATGTAGTCCCTTTTGCAACTGGCAGCGACAATATGAGGCAAGTGACCTTATAACTTATCACCTATCAAATTGGGACACTACTGGGAGTGACAGAGAACTATTAACGATTCTCCTGGGTAAAAGGCACACACTGGGTTTTTTTCTAGCAAACCAAGTTGTTTGGTCACCATTTGATGATGCTAGGACCCAGGCTTATGGAAACTGATGCTCAAGGAAGCACATCAAAGATAGAGAAAGCAGCTGGGATCAGGGTTCTATTGATGAACTCCTCGGACTTCCTGCTGTGAATGTATCAAGTGGCTTTACTGGTTGGGCTCCTTTGAGTCCAAGTCTCTGTTGCTTTCAGTTGATAGCACCTTAGGTCATATATTCAATAGCACTTTTATTTGTTTATTTTAGTCACATGGTGGAGGCATAATAACTATCGCGGGATTAAGAACTGTGATAGAGCAACAATAGGGAAGAAGTAGGACCAGGAATGTAGACTTTAATCTGACTTCACAGGTAAGTGCAGGACATAATCTGGATTAGCATGTGGTTAAATACATGGTTTTGCTGGGACACCAGCTGTGTAACTGGTGGTTTTCATTCTAACAACACCTTAAGGGCATACTGTTCCCTCTCACAAAGGGGTTAGACCCTGCAGCAAGGGCCTGGATAATTTAATTCTCTTCCCTGTTATGACACCATTATAGCTAAGGACTTTAGATAAGCTATGCTCTCCTTCTGTGCTTGAATTCCTTGTAACAGTAGCCATCATTTGCTTTTTCTCTTATTTTTCTACCTTGTATCAAGGAAGGAGCCATGGCTTGGTATCTTCCAAATAATCTACTTTATTGGTAAATCTATTTGAAATCTGTAAAGTACACACACACACACATGCACGCGCACACACACACACACACACACACAACCTCTTTACACAGGAGACCCTCAATAAATAGTTGTCGCGCTTATCATTATCTCTCATCTCCATGCTGTGGCCTAGCCTTTTATACACAAAGCACTTTAATAACCATTGTCTTAATATCAAGATTATCAAATCCACCTCCCTTTGGGTTATTGAGTCTGGAATTAAGTGACTGTCATATGAGCTGATGGGTTTGCCCATATGTGGGGAGTTCAGAGAGAGAGTGCTGTATAGCCAAGAGAGATGGCAAATTATGTGAGGCCAAGTGGCACTCATAAAGGTCAAGGGACTAGAAATAAAGGTATAGTCTCTAAAATCAGAAATACCAAACAATGAGGAAATGGGTTTTGTTTCAGCAGGAAATAAGCCCAGATTTTATTCTGAAGAAATGACATGTGATCTATATGACCACAGCATGAAATGCTGGTTGAACATATGTGTCAAAAACCATGGAAAGAATGGGTTAAGGATGATGCCATAAGAGAGGAAGAACAGGGACTATCTCCTGCCTTCAAATAGATTAAATGAGCCTCAGAGAGGTGAACAGCCTCCCCACGGATGTACAACCATTATGCAGAAAAATCAGACACTCATCACTCACACCTTTCACAAATGCCAAGTCCTGTTGTCTTCCCAGGTTTCAGCTGTACCTTTTCTTTCCATAAAGTGTGTTCACAAATGAGCCAGATTGATCTCCCAGTAAGAAAAGAAAAATCTGCAATGTTGCCCTAGAGTAATGAGGATTAACAATTAGAATATTATCCAAGCAGGTCATAAAAAATAACTGCCGAGACATTAAGAGGCAGGAGTGTTATCATTAAAGATGATGACCAAGCAGTGGCCCATAAACATATCCAATCACCCAAAACCACAGTCCTCTAGTACCTAGTGCTATAATGAGTTGCCAGATTTTATCACTGAAATTGTCTTTTGAAAGAAGAGTTATTGAAGAGGTTCTCAGCCATTAAATTCATCAGCTATTTGAAGTGATTAGTTCCCCTATAGATAGAGCCTATCTGACCCAGACTGCATGCATTTTATGAATCAACAAGAATGTGACAGTCGGTTTGCAAGTGGCTTACACTGCAGCATTTGTGGCAGGCTCTTACAGTGCCGGTTATGTCTGTCCTGATAGGTATACTGGAATCCTCTCTAATATAATTGACAAGGTTTCTGTTGCTATAAATTATAAAGGGTGAATAAGTTGGCTTGGTCATTGGTCATTTATTTTTGGCAAGACTTCAGTGTTTAATACAGAAAGGACTTGGATAACTTCCTCCTTTCTCAGTTGGGATAATTTCTCAAATTAGAATATTGTAAAAAAAAATGAAATAATTTTTTGGATGGAGAAAAAGAAAAAGAGAGTGAGAGATAAAACCTAAGATGTTCAACATTTTTAATTGACATCCTTTGTATATTTGTACTCTCGATCAGCATTATATTTAACGTATTAATTAATCATATAAGATTGCTTACCACCGGTCTTTGCTTGCCTTGGCCCCTCTCAGATGAATTATCTGGAGCTCTTCACCCCTAGGATTATCTCTGCCCAATCATTGAGCCAACCTGCCAGGGCCTGGGACCTGAAATCAGGCTGGTTTGTCATTTCCATGCTTCTCACGTACGCATGGTGAGTGTGTGGTGGGCGTCACTGACTGAGGGCCACAGCATTCAATAGCCATCCTCCCCTTGACCCTATTACCATGGCTCCATCGATAGAAATAGGCTTCTGGGTATGTTTTTCTACAAAGCTCTCAAATTTTCCACTGGCAATGTAGCTACCATAACCCACCTCCCTAGACTGCTTCTGCCAGTGTCTGATGCCCATGTCGCTGTCCACATGGGGTAGAGTTTGTTTCTCATTCACTGATGCCCTGCCATGGAGCGACTCCCCAGAAACTCAGCAGGATTGTTATGTCAATTTTAGACTGCCACCCTCCTGGATTATCTCTTACTGCCCTTAGCAGATGGGACCTCTGACAACAATAAAAGAGTATTCTGATTTAAAAAAAAGACTTCTCATAATTATCATGACATTGTCTTAACTATCAAAATTAAGTCACAACATAAAACCACTCTCTAAAGTGGAAAGTACCGGCAAGATAAAGTACTATTGAAAGTAATTAAAAGTTATTCATTGTACCTCATATGTAACCATGGTAACAAACATTTCTTAACATGTATAAGAATTAAATATAAAGTGCATATAAAGTAGAGATTATTAACACAATCCTTACAGTCTTCATCATTATCAACATGTTTAAAATTTTAGCACAGATATACTATGCTACCAATTCTTAGTACAAGACAGATTCTAATCCACAGTGTGTTTACCATCCAATTAAGTACAAGATTTATGTACAAAAACAATCATTAATAATGTAAGAAAACTTAGACCACAGATTGGTAACACCATGCTTTATCCATTTGGAAATTGAATGTCAGGATAAACTTGATGGGATATTTTTTTCTGTAATATGGTTTATTTCCCCCAAACCTTTGCTAGCTTAACCCAGTTTTCTTTTTCCCTTCTCAGCAGCTTGTGTTTGGGATTTTCCTAGAATACTTTTACTGAAGTCTTCCCTTGAAACAGTAGTTTTGGATGGTAATATTACTGTTATAAGGAGAATTAAACTCTGTGAGGCAGGGGACCAGTTTAGTTTTCCTCCCCTCGCTTCCCTTCCTCTCCCCTCCCCTCCCCTCCCTGTCCCTCCCCTCCCCTCCCCTCCCCTTCCCTTCTCTATCAGTGCACACATAGTGCCTTATATAGTGCCCAACTTAACAAATGCTGTGAAAAGAGACAGGATATAAGGAAGGGCAGGGAGAGCCTGCTCCTTGGTCCATCCCCTGGAGCTGGATTTTCAGTGGACCTTAGTGACGTATTTCTCTAGACTCTCTCACAGCCAAGAAACATTTCCAGAGATGCTTATGGGCTTATTTTCTGCACTACCCCACCCCCTGCCACCTGACAGGCAACAGGTTATCTGACTATTTTATCTTGTCTCAAGTGGCTAATACCTCACCTGAGATACAACTTTCTCCTCTCTATCCTGATCATTTCATTGAGGATTTGTCCAACTCTGTTTTCTTCCATGGATACTCTTCAGACTTTTATCGGTTCTGTAGTTTGCCATGCAGGGGTCAGTCCAGCCCTTACTCAGATAGCCAGTTTCACCCACGTTGGGATCTGCAACTTGGAATAATAACCCAGCTCAAACTTGTCCAGGAATTCAAACACTAATATTTGCCACCCTGTCCATTTCCCTTTTGTCTGTATTAATAAGGAAATCAGAAGCTTGAGTTACTGCTTCTCATTTAAGATGGAATTTCAAAATTTCAAGATATTACAGTTTGTGATCACTTTATTTTTTTGACATCATTAATGTACAGTTACTTGAATGATATTATGGTTACAAGACCCCCTCCATTATCAAGTACCCCCCACATACCCCATTACAGTCACTGTCCACCAGCATAGTAAGATGCTATAGAATCATTACTTGTCTTCTCTGTATATACTGCCTTTCCCATGTCCCCCCCGCACACACACACTATGTGTGCTAATCGTAATGCCCCATTTTCCCCCTTATCCCTCCCTACCCTAGTCCCTTTCTTCTTGGTAACTGTTAGTCCGTTCTTGGGTTCTGATCACATTGTTTTTAATAGTTGTACTACATTCCATACTTATATAATTTCCCATTGTTGGTTTCTAAAGAATGTGGCAACTATATATAAAATAAAAACTTCTTTAAACATGAGGCCATGAAAACTAACAAATTTTCCCCCAAATTTAAGATTATCCTTTAGGCTATATTAATGAAAGTGGGTTTACTAGGGCAGAAGGCATATAGTTTTAAAAGGTTCTGTTGAAATGTTGTCACATTTATTATACCTTCATATGCTATCATAACGATGTATGAACTTGCCAGTTCCATTTTATCTGTTGTTTGATTGGGCACTGCTATTTTTCCTTTTAAAATCAGTCATTTGTATTATAGCATTGAGGTGATAAAAACTCACTCTTTATAATAAGCTTGCTGGAGAAAAGAAATCATTTGCCTCATTTATTTAGACAGTAAATAAATATTAGTGGCAATTACAAGATGTTAGTTATTGTTCTAGGTACTGAAGATATAAGCAGATGAAACAGCATGGTCCCTGGCATCTTTGAGCTTCAGTCTGTGTTTACTTGAACATATTCTGTTAAAAAATAAAAAGCATATTGGCATCTTGGGAGAGTTTTGAAGAGTTCTGAAAAAAATTATATATCAAATTCAAAACTAAAAATAGAGATTTACCTTATATTGAGAAAAACTTTTTGTTTTGTTCTTACAAATTGTCAGAAACCTGGAAAACTGATGGTCATCATTTCAATGGCATCCTCAACGCCAACTTTCTTTTCCGCATTATTCCTCTTTTTTGCTCCAGTCAAAGGCAGCTGAGCTGAGCAGTCAGGCAGGTGGCCCCTTGGCTACTTTATGACGGGCCTCAGGGAAGAAAACAGTGTAGCTGAAGGTGTATTTCTTTTGCCGTCGAACTCATCCTAGGAAACTAAAATTGTTCCAGTGAGACTATTTGGTAAATGTCAAAGGTTTTCTTCCTGTAATACAATGTGTCAAACTTTAGAAACTTGGTTTTTTTTGGCAACTCTTTTAACTGCAACTTTTGTTTCCCAGGCCAAACCCAAGAGTAGGAAAAATATCAAGTGGCAAAAATTATAGCACAAATGGTAGCTAACCTGCACAGTCTTTGTTTTTGCACAGCCATGGGATAGAATTCATTGTATCAAGGGAAGTTTCTTAGGGCAGCCCTCACACCCATCAGCATCTCCCACTGCCACCAAGCGGTCTACTTCATCTAATTTTTAATGACACTGGTGTGCAGAGTTCCTCTAATGACCACCATCCTGATCAACCAATGATGATGTCTTCAGATTAAAAGGAAATAAAATAAACAATTGAAAATAAAAGTTCACATTCCTACTAAATATGTATTGGTCACACACTTGGCTTGAGAATTTTTATTGTATTCAGTCTGCAAGAACCCAGTAAATCAGGCATTGTGCCATTGCACACGAGAAGTATGTTCTGGTCCTTTGGATGACAAAACATATTTCTCACATATGGTTAGTCTTTGTGCATGGCTCCTGGTTCAGCTCTCCTAAAACTCTTGGAATTTCCTGTAATAAGAGAGGTAAAGGTGTCTTTTGTTAGGTTAATGAGGTGACTTTCGGAAAACTCTTAGACAGCTGAGGGTGGGGCTGGCTGCCAGGAGAGCCACTATGTGATATGAAGGTTCCTGGTTCAGCTCTCCTGAAACCCTCGGCCGTTGAGTTCAGTTGCCGGTGGACAATGATTTAATCATTCATGCTTATGGAAGGAAGCCTACAGAAGAACCGAGAAAGACTGTGTTTGGAGAGCTCCAGGGTTGGTGAATGTCTGAAGATTTGGGGGGAGGGGAGCACTCTGACAGGGCATGGAAGCTGCACCTGGTCCCCATGCGTCTCTTCTAAGTGGTGGTTCCTGCGTCACATAGTTTGATAATAAATTGATCATCTAATAAGTAAAATGTTTCTCTGAGTTCTGTGAGCCACTCTAATAAATCAATCAAACCCAAGCATTGGGTGTTATGGGAACCTTTGATTTGTAGCTAGTTGGTCAGAAGTACAGGTAACAACCTGGGCTTGCAACTGGCTTCTGAAGTGGGGTGGGATGGGGGTGCCCTGTTACAGGGCCCGAGCTCCCTCAGTCTGTGGAATCTGATGCTGTGTCTGGGTAGGTAGGGTCAGAACTGAATCGAATCGTCGGACATCCAGTGGATGCCAGAGGTGTGGGGAACCAACTTCCACCCCTGCCACATACGCATTTGGAATTGGTGACCGGAACACCAGGCACTCTTCCCATTTTGTGAGAAAAGGAAACTGCGGCTCACTGAGGTTAGGTGAAACACCCAAGGTAACTCCTAAGGCTACTCGAGTCCGGAATGAAAGCCAGAGCGCGCTGACTCAGACTCCAGGTGTTTGAATACAGGGCACTCCCTCAAACTATAGGAGGGGGGCATTGGTGTGGGAACACTCAGACTGGCCATAAAAAAGACATGGCAGAATAAGCTTAAGTGTCTTAAAAAACAGTTCACGTTTTGTGTTTGTGGCTTTGGAGTCCATTACTGATGCCCTAATGATTGTTCAGCTAACAATCTCCTCAGCATTTTGAGATGTAGGAGGTCACTCCCAGTAATGAAAGGGAAAATAATATATCAAAACCAGTATCACTTTTTCTTCCCACTGAAAAGGGGACAGTAAGTCTCATGTCATATAAATAAACAAGTGGCAAATATTGCTTGCTTTTTCTTCTATATCAGCTTGTAATTCTATCTTCAAATTATTATGCTGTCAAATTGCTGTACTGTAATTCTGGCCCATTAGATCCTATTATAATTATTGATTGACGTTCCTTATCTTATTTTTTCTGATCATATTTTGGTGGTGAAAAACATATTTTATGCTTGCAGTCCCTTATCACAGTGTGTGGTGCAAGTCAACTGTCAACAGTTTCCTATAGAACTGAGTTCTTTTGGACAATTTAATTCATCTGTGCTTCTATCACTTAACATCCCACATCGACAGCTTCACAGACAATGGTTACAGTGGGATACAGAGACACGCTCACTTGGGTTTGGGCCCTGGTCTCCTCATTTATTAAGTAAGTTAAAGTGAACAAAGCACAAGGTTCCTCAAAACAAGTTTTTCTCAGATAAAAAAAATCCACATTACCAAACTCACAGAGTAATTAAAAGCCTAAATGATAAAGCAGGTGAATGTGTTTAAAAAATTGTACTCTGGATACTCTTTGCACTGAGTGGAAGTTCAAATTCAAGTGACTTGCAATCGCTTGAGGGAGCTTCTAAAATGTGAACATGCCTGGCTCCAGGAAATATCCAGTAAGTCTGGGTTCCTGGGAGTGTGTTCTAGCAAGTGTATTTTTTGAAATCTTCTCAAGTTATTCTGATATGCAGACCCAAGTAAGAACTCTGCTCATCCAAGGTGAGTATTAGGTGGTTCTTGAATGAATGACACTCATTTACTGCTGTTGAAGCAATAAACTTAGAAAACAAATGTTTGTTGCCTTTAGAAAGACAAACTTCTGTGTATTTTGTAAATTTATAAGTCAATAATTGAATTTTTATGTAGAGGAGTATTTTTGAATCATACTTGATAAGCTACTTTAATACATATGGTATATTATTAGGACAGAATATTTTTTAGATTTTCTGAAGAGTACAAAACATGGTTTATCTTAGGAGCTGGTCTTCCTTCCATTCCCAAAATTCAACTGTTCCTAAACTTCACCCAAGGATTATTGGTTTTTACTTACCTTCTTTTCATAACTCCTATAAAGTAACCCATCCTATGAGCAAGTTTATAGTCCATTATTTATCCTTCAAATGTGATTAAAACTACAGTGTGAAAGGTAACCAGCATAATCTGAAAGGCTATGGCTTGTGGACTCTAATTTCTGATTCATACAGTATTCAAGTACCTACCATCTGTCTTTCCTGGAGGCTTTAACTATTTGTTCATACAGATTAGATAATTTAGTAAATCTTGAAAATTTAAACTTACAAAAGACAATTTGTTCTAGACCTCTGTGGAGACATTTCTAAGAAATAGAACCCCTTTTCAACTGATGCTTCATTTAAAGTCGGAGGGACAGGAGTATAATTCCTGGTTTGCCACAGAATACAAGCAGGTCAGACCCTAAGAAGAAAAACAGTATCATTTAAGGAAAGGATTATAATGAAAGGCTGAAATGGAGGATTCCATAAAAATGGTTTGTGTACATTGCGTGTTTCTTGAGCCAGCTGCAAACTCCTTGGGAACAGAAACTTGGTCTCAATCACCCTTGCATCCCTGTCACCCAAGGTGGAGTTTCACGTTGGTACATGTCTATTAAATGGATGCGAGAATGGAAAAATATAATTCAGATTGTGTGACCTAGTCAAAACTGCATATTAAAAATGATAATATAAATGTTTTCACCAGTTGATTACTTCCATTTGGCAGAAGGTTGTGTCAATAAAAATGATTTATTTGACTTTTATATCTAGACCAATCCAATAATGCTGAATGTTGCCAATCTATATGGACTCTGAGGCCACCCTGTTTTTCAACCTCCGATCAGGGGTAACCCCCACAAGTTAATCTGGAGTCCATAAAACTGGTGTCAACTCAAGAAACAGATTCAGTCTCCACAAAATGCATGTCTTCTTCAACTTTATAGAAAATATTGATTTTTTTACATTGCTAGACCAAAGAAATGCTAAGTGTCATGGGATCTGAATAAGCCCCATTCGCATTCACTGATACTAAAACTGTATAAAGGTTGACTAGTCTATAATAGCTTGAAATGACAAAGCCTATCCAGACTGGTTTTCATAATTTTATGTTTTGAAAGCAAGTTTATTACCACATTTTTTTGAGGGGGCAAATTGGACAATCTTATTTTGGTGTTCTTATTTGAATTCTCAGAAGTATTAAAAACTGAAGAATATTCCTACATTATTGTAGCACTCTTCCCTAGTCTTAGTAAAATCACATAGGCTTGGTTTTTCACACCTGCTCTGACTGCTTATTTTTCTCTAATGAATGTTCAGTGTTGGAATTCTTTAAGGTTTTGTCCTGGTTCCCTTTCATTTCTCACTCTATCCTCCTTATAGAGGTGATCAGACGCTTACTTACAACTTCAATTAATATCCTTACCTTGATGGCTCTAAATATTACATATATAAAGTCAACATGCTCAAACCTAAATTCCAGTGACATACTACTGTATTAGGTCCTTCATTATTTTGTTGTCTTTTTTTTTTTTTTAGCTAATGGCAAAACCATACACATAGGAGATCACATTAAATTCTTGAAGTTTTGATAGAAGGAGGGGATTTGTTCTTCCTGTCTCCTGGCCATACCCAATTAATGTCCAATTAATCGATAATATCCAATAAATCCCTAACTTATGTTGAGGTTACCTTTGTAATGTGTATCAGTGGAATGATTCTATTTATCCTGACTTTATCATCCTAGTCTTACTTATGAGTTAGCTTCCTCATCGGGGACTTCATTAATCCATATTCATATTGCTGGAAGATAATTAATTTCAACACATGTTTTATTATGTCATTCCCTTGCTTAACAGCATCTAACCACTCTCATTTGCCCCTAGAATACAGATGTAGGCCTTACTTGGTCTGATGCCAACCTGTTTTCTGACTTCCTGTGTTTATTTCACATTAACCCTTTTTTTCTGTAATACCTACCTAAACTTAAATTATTACAGCCACCCCATTTTTTGCCACTTAGAATTCCTTTACACATGGACTATCTGTCCCTGAAATACCTGCCTCCCCACTTCTCTATCATACTCTCCTGTTTATAAAATCTGACATAAGAAAATTCCTGTTCTGGCTATGATGAGTTACAAATACCTTCCTTCCTCTATTTTCATAAACTTCCTGTATTCCCATAAAACTGGGAAAAATATGTTAAAGATCTCTTCCTTTAATAGACTTTTTCAGAGTGGTTTTAGGTTCGCAGAACAATTGAATGCAGTGTACAGAGATTCCCATACATTTCCTGCTCTTACACACGCACAGCCTCAAACACTGTCACCACCAGTGCCAGAGTGGTACATCTGTTACAACTGATGAATCTTTATTGACACATCATCATCACCCAAAGTGCATAATTTATGGTAAGGTTCACTTTTGGTGCTGTACATTCTGTGGGTGTTGATTAATGTATAATGACATACACCCCCATTGTAGTGCCACCATACAGAATAGTTTCACTAGCCTAAAGAGAAACAAACCTCTAGGCTCTGCCAGTTCATCCCTGTGTTCCTCAAATCCCTGGCAACTAATGATCTTTTTGCTGTCTCCATGGTTTTTGTTCATTCAGCATGTCATTTAGTTCAAACATGTACTATGTAGCCTTTTTAGATTAGCTTCCTTGATTAAGTAAGATGCATTTATATTTTTCCATGTCTTTTAATAACTTGATTGTTGTTTTTTAAAATGCTGAATGATGTTTCTTTATCTAGAGATGCCATAGTTTATTCATTCATTCACATACTGAAAGACATGGTTGCTTCCAAATTTGGTAAATTATGAATAAAGCTTCTATAAGCATTCATGTGCAGGTTTTTTTATAAGGATGTAAGTTCTCAACACATTTGAGTAAACTATCAAGAACCATGGTTGCTGGATCATATGGTAAGAGTATGTGTAGTTTTTATTTGTTTGTTTATTTTTTAACTGTCAAGCTGTCTTCCAAAGTGTCTATACCGTTTTTGCATCCCTACCATCGATGAATGAGATTCCCTGTTGTTCTACATCCTCACTAGCATTTGGTGATATGAGAGTTTTGAATTTTAGCCATTCAAATAGATGCATAGTGATCTCATTGTTCTAATTTTTAGTTCCCTAATATGATGTGAAACATCTTCGTATGTTTATATGCCGTCTGTAATGTTCTCTGGTGAAGTATCTGTTCAGGCCTTTTGCCTCCTTTTAAATTAGGTAGTTAACTTTCTTCCTGTTGAATTTTAAGAGTTCTTAGCATATTTTAGATAGCAGGCCTATATATCTTGCAAAAGATACAGCAGACACATCTTTTGAAAATCTTTTCTCACAATGTGTGGCTTGTCCTCTCGTTCTCCTCCCTGTGTATTTGCAGAGCAGAAGTTTTTAATTTTAACTAAATCTACTTGATCAATTCTTTCATGGATTATGCCTTTGGTGCTGTATTTGAGATATTATCACCGTATCCAAAGTCATCTAGATTTTTCTTCTGTGTTATCTTCTAGGTGTTTTATAGTTTTGCATTTTACATTTAGGTCTGTGATTTATTTTGAGGGAATTTTTATGAAGAACTTAAGATCTGTATCTAATTCATTTATTTGCAGGTGAATGTCCAGTTGTTCCGGCACCATTTGTTGAAAAGACTGTGCTCTATAATCTGTCATGTTTGCTCCTCTGTCAGAGATCAGTTGACTGTATTTATGAGGGTCTATTTCTGGTCTCTCTACTCTCTTCTATCGATCTATGTGTCTGTCCTTTTGCCAGTATCAGACTGTCACGATTACTGTAGCTTTAGAGTAAGTCTTGAGGTCCGGAATGTCAGTCTTTTCACTGTTCTTCAATATTGAATTGGCTCTTCCGGGTTTTTTTGTCTCTGTATATAAACTTTCTAACTAGTTTGTTGATTTCCTTCCTTACTGGGATTTTGACCGGGATTACACTGATTCTTTGGATCAACTGGGGAAGAACTGACATCTTGACAGTATTGAGTCCTTCCATCAATGAATATGGAATATTTCTCCATCTGCTTAGTTCTTTTATTTTTTCATCAATGTTTTATGGTTTTCCTCATATGTATCTTATAAATATTTTGTTAGATTTATGCCCCAGAATTTTATATTTGGGCATGATATGTAAATGGTATGGTGAGCTTAATTTCAAATTCCACTTCTTCATTGCTGATACGTACAAAAGTGGTTGACCTTTGTACATTAAGTTTATATCCTGAAACCTTCCTATAATCACTTGTTAGTTCCAGTAGTGATTTTTGTTTTGTTTTGTTGATTGTTTTGGACATTCAATAATGTCATCACAAAGACAGTCTTATTTCTTTCTTTCCAATCCATATACTTCTTGTTTCCTTTTCTTGTCTTACTGTATTAACCAGGCCTTCTAATACAATGTTGAAAAGGAGTACTGAGAGGTGACATCTTTGCCTTGCCCCTTGAAGCTGAGTTTCTCACCTTTAAGTATGATGTTAGCTAAATAACCTGCTTAAGATCACATAGTACCAAACGACAGAAGGGTTCATCCTTGGGGGTTGGACTTGAGGCTACCTTTTCAGTATTTTTTCCATTGCCTGGCATAAATGGTGATTGTCATTATTATTACCGTCATTGTCTGTCTGTGTTAATTTCTCCATAAGTCTCATATCCAACTCCTTCGGCAGATGACCACCCTGACTCTAATTACCCCCTTCAGCTTCAAGGAATTCACAAGTCCAGGAACATCAATCCTTATCTCCAATGTTTAAAATTATTTTCTTTATCCTGAACTAAAATTTACTCTCTCGATCTCGGACATCCCATGTGAGCTATGCTGAACTTGTCTACTCTCTTTTAAAGTAACAACCTTTAAAAAATAAGAATTCCTACTACAGCTAATTCAGTCTTTTCTCTTGAATTGCGACCAGGGAATTACCAAGCATATCCCATGTATGATAGTGAGGGACTCAGCAAGTCACACCAAACACCAGCACCAGAGTGGTACATTTGTTACAATTGATGAATCTTCACTGACCCGTTATTATCACCCAGGGATGGGTGAAGGGATTCAGACACACCAAACATCTGGAATGTGTAACTGTGCCTGGTGCTGACAGCAGCCCAGTGGACTTTGATCCACCTGAATTTTAGTCCCACTTAGTGCCTCTAACTCTTAGGTGACATCCAGAAAACACACCACATTTTACCCCTCCCCATCCTGTCCGCTTTCTCCACTTCTCTTAATCTGAGATCAAATGGATATTTCTGCTTTAGAAATTCAATTACAGGTAGTACAATGATAATGGGAAGATTTACTAATATATAACAATCTTTTTTTCTATTTAAATAGGACTGTTTATTATGCAGATTTTAATACTGAGTTTCCATCCAGTACCTTTATACTGGTACAGATCTGACTATCGATAGTGTCTGGTAAGGGTGGGAACTAGAGTGAGGCTGAAACATTCACCGTGGAGGTAACAAAATCTCAGCAACTGAGATGAAAGCTGATGCAGAGAAATTTGTGATGAAGTACATATCAAATTTTTACATAAAGACAGGATTAGTTTGGTGACCTCTGTGTGGGATTATTTACCAAGCAGCTAGCTTCCCTACAATAAAAATATGCCCTGTCTGAATCTTGCTAAGGTGGAAGATACAGATTTTAAATGATGATCTGAAAACAGAAGTGGAAAATTTGGGTGGGGTTGGCTCAGCAAAAATAGACCATTTGGTGGTTCTCAATGTCTGAGAGTTGAACACTTAAATGGAGTATTAACACAGAGAGGGTGAGACTTCAGGGATATCTCTGAGATGAACAGAGTAAGTTAGAGAGGAGAGACTGCACTGCAAATTTCTGTCTGTGAATACAGTTTCTAACATGGGAGGAACTTGGTATTAATAACAGCAAGAATAACTTAATCTAGGTGCTAGAAGGTTTAAAGGAAACCATATGCCCTTTTGAGAAAAAGGCCCCAGCACAAGCTTGAATCTGAACTGCACTGTATTCACTGGTGGAATGATTGTAGCTCTTTTTTCACAGAGTTGCTGTAGGAATGGTACTAAATAACACATTTATCATGTGATCCCAATAAGCTGTGTCATATGCTAGACTATTATTACATTTCTTTCTCATATAATTTAAAATGTTTTTCTTAGAGTCGCTGATGTTTTGATTGCTTGCTTGTTTACTTCATTTTCTTTTAAACATAACTACCAATAATCTTGCTCAAATTCCATGTGGACCTTTCAAAATCTTTTCACTGGGCATTCAAATGGTGCGATCTAGCAGCATCCACATACTCTTTGGCAATGCCCCTAAGGACTCCTGTGACCATCCTTACCATCACCATCCTTGAATTCCTTTCCTTTCCTTATATTATGAGCCCACTTTCCTGTGAAATTACCTAAATTATGAATAGGTAAACTCATGTGATATTGCATATTTTCCCTTTTCTTACTCGATTAATACTTTGTATATACTTGATATTGGATATATTTCCTTCTGAATTTTTATGACATTACTCAAATAAATTATATCTTTTAGTGTTGTTGCAGAAGCTTGATGCCATACTGACACAATTTTTTATTAAAGTATCATTGATATACAATCTTATGAAGATTTCGTATGAACAATATGTGGTTTCAACATTCACCCATATTATCAAGTCCTTACACTCCCGTTGCAGTCACTGTCCATCAGCATCGTAAGATGCTACAGAATCATTGCCTATCTTCTCTGTGCTGTACTGCCTTCCCCGTGACCGACCTATATTGCAAGTGCTAATTATAGTGCCCCTTAATCCCCTTCTCCCTCCCTCCCCACCCACCTTCCCCAGCCCTTCCCTTTGGTGATCATTGGTCCCTTCTTGAAGTCTGTGAATCTGCTTCTGTTTTATTTCTTCAGTTCTGCTTTGCTATTATACTCCACAGGTGAGTGAAATCATTGGTACTTGTCTTTTTCTGCCCGGCTTATTTCACTGAGCACAATACCCTGCAGCTCCATCCGTGTTGTTGCAAATGGTAGGATTTGTTTTCTTCTTATGGCTGAATAATATTCCATTGTGTATACATACCACATCTTCTTTATCCATTCATCTACTGATGGACACTTAAGTTGTTGCTGTCTCTTGGTTATTGTAAATAGTGCTGTGATAAACATAGGGGTGCATCTGTCTTTTTGAGTCAGGGATCTTGTTTTATTCAGATATACCCTGACACTGTCTTTCATATTAAAACTGATTTTTAACTTTTTTCTGGGAAAGTTTAGTTTTCTTTTTAATAAATGGTGTTTTGTTTTGTATAGTTCCATTCTTTCCTTATGTTCTATATTCCTTTCTAGTTATTTCATATATGCTAATTTATTAACTGTAATACTTTTTTTTGTAATTTCAAATCTCAAAGTGCTCATTCTGCTGTTTACTGAATTCCTGCATTTTTAGCATCTTGGAGATACTGTGTCTTTAAATTGCTTCAAATTATAATTATGTACTAGTTTTTAGCAGTGGCTATTTTTTGTGTAAGGGTTCTTTGGGCCCATCTTTGCAAATAGGTTCTTTCAAAGAAATGCAAAAAAACTTAAGGCTTTAAAAGTTACTAGATCAGTTTTCATTTCTGGATGTGTGGCTATCACACCTTGCTCAGTGTAGTCAAATTAGATTTAAACTACTACCTATCTGTGGTGCAGAACTGATGCTGTGACTAAATTGTCAACGGCATCATTTTGTGCTTGAGCTCATTTCCTCCTGTAGGCATTAAAATAAAAAAACCACATCCCTAAAGACTGTATATTTAACAGCTCCATAGATTGCTGCATTATCATTACTTGTTGATTAGTGTATTTTATATATTATTTAATTCCTGACATCTGATGTTCCTTTCTTTTGAATTCAGTTATGTTTTTTTTCTGTTTTTCTCTTTGTATCTATTTATAGCCACTTCTATTTTTAGCATTTCTATTTGTTAGCAGTCATTCTCATCAAATCAGTGTGCCATATCACTTGAAGCTGGATTTGTTCTTCAAGACCATGCCTGAATTTCTTAACATTCCACAGAAGCTTTTGCATCACCTTAGAGTTCTCACTAGAATTTCTCTGAAATTCTCACATATTCATATGTCCCATGCAACCACACATCTGATTACATATTGTTCCCAGGAGTAATTGTATATTATCACTTTTTGCTCCAAACAATATAAACTGCTTTAAAAAGCACATGCCCTAATCTAAAATCATGTTACAATGAGCCAGTCTCATAACAGGAAACTTTTTTGCTAATCAAGAATGTCTGCAAAAACTATAAATTTCTAAACTAAAAATAAAACCTTACATCATACAGCACATTCCAGGATATGAAATATATTAATCTTCACACTAAGCTTTTGAGCCAGATTTCATCATTTGATTTTGCATATTAAGTAACAGCCTCAGGGATGTATAAGTCCAAGGTCATACAGTTCAAACACAGCAGAGATGAGGATCACATTAATTTCTTCCTCTCAGTATCCTGGCTACCACTTCATATTTCTCATATCATTTCCTTATTTACAAGCTGGGGCTGTTGTGAAACCCAAGGAGACTCTATATTCATGCAGTTGCTTTGTAAATTGTAGAGTACTACACAGTGGTGAAAACTGATGATGACAGTAATTCAGAATTTCAGAACCCAAGACAGACTGAGAGAAACTTGTGTGTTTCATAACTTGTGTGTAAGGCATTGTCTTAACTTGGTTAATTACCTTAGTGACTGTCTTGAACCAGACTTTCCTACTGCGATTGTTATGGATGATCTAAGGACTCAAAAGAGCTTGGCCTAAAATAATCAATCTCTTTCTTGTTTATCAAAAAGGAAAGAAAATTATCTCTTTGGTCCTTAGCTCTTTTGTTCCCCTGGTCAGGAGCGTGTCTTGTTTTGCCTGTCTTGATACCGGTAGGATTTTACAGCTCTTTCTTCCTGGCGCTAGGCTGTCTTTGCTGTGCTCCTTCTTCTAGCCAGGTCTCTACTGCAAGTTGAGGTTATTAGCCAGTTCATCCCAGGCCGAAATATCTCCACTACATTTGCCTGGGACAGCTATATAAACGTTTTCTTTATTATTAAGAAAAGCAGAAAATCATTTCAAATTGAAGTGCAATTATAGCCAATATACTTCAAACCAACTGTATTTACATGTAGGCTAATTAAAGAAATCTTTAAAGAAGTCATTACAGATGGTACATGGAGGAAAAATGTATATTTGGGTATATCTCTCTTCCTTTACTCTCAATGCAAAATTGTACAATAAACACATCTTCATTTATAGAACTGTCTCAAGTTGTTATGGCAACTGGAATTTGGGGTCAAGCAGAGAATGTATTGTTACCACTGTTTGATGAGCCTGGAGAAGTAGAGTTTTAGCATCTAATAGGAGCTTTGAACATCACTGAAAAAAGAGAAAGTTTACTTTTAGTGCCCCGGGTTCCATTCCCAAATACTCTCTTCTCTAACAAACTTTATTATTCTTCAAAACTTCAGCCCCCTCTCCATCAAGCTTGCTCTGCAAAAAGATCCAATATCAAGTGATTTATACTTAATTTGCTTGAGTTGAAATCATGTTTACTGTTTCATGGAACATTCATTTACTTACCACTTACATAACCTTAGAGGGATTGATTCAAACCCTGTTTAATGATATTGGAGATATTTCAAAGAGTTTCAATAGCTATAAAATGGGTCTGCTAAAATGTGACCCTTTTGAAGATTAGAGTAGTAAAAATACGCTATGAAAAAGAAAGTTTTTGGAGACTATTAAACAATTATAAAGATGTTTCCTCATGTGCACTTTTTATCTTTTACTTAACTTTACAACACAATAATGGTATATTTATTATGTGTCAGGGCACATCAAAACAAAATAAAATGAGATTTAGTGTTTTTCTTCAAGACTTCAAGGTCTAGCTGAAAAAATTCAGTCAATTATTAAAGTATGGTCAGAGTACTGCAAAAATTCAGGGGGAAGAATATCTCACCATTTGATAAAGAATCAAGAGCTAGTTCCTCTGTTCAATCTGCTCATTTTGTCTTAGCTTTAACCCTGGTTATAGCTGTGCTGTAGCTGTAGCACACAGTTCCATGCTGGATTGGGTCACTTCTCACAGAAAGCTTCGCACTTCAAGCCCACGATGTTTTTCCAACTCTGCTCCCGAGTGCCCCTGACACCATGATTTGGGAAGCAGGGAGATTCCTCCTCAGATGTACATGCAAACACAGCCAGAGGAGCAGGGGAGTTTACACTCCCTAGGGCAACTTTCAAAAGATGTCAGGAGCAGGTAGATACATTGCCTTTTGCTTTTAGACAGAGCACCTCATTCCTGCTTCCTGGGATCTACTCTCAAATGTAAAGTGCATGTATAAATATATCGAGTCAGGCACTGCTAAAAGGGACAATATGGGCTAAGGCATTTGTTCCCCAGAGTGGACCAGACAGCAGATTTTCAGGGGAGATCCTGCAACTAGATCCATCACTAGTATGATGACAGTACGGATCTTATTGTTTAAATAAGTGGGATAGTGATAACTTCACTTGCACAATTTGTCATCACAATTACCAAGACTCTCACTTATGACAGAATAACGATGTGTTTCAGGAGGCAGAAGAGCTGGGTTCTGTGGTAGCTTCATTGTTTGAACTGCATAAGGCAGTGATAATCATTATCTTGGGAATGTTGCTTTGCAAGTCTTGCAAAAAGGACATAATGGGATCAGGTCCAGCAAGTGTTGTCTTAGTGCGCTGAAAACAACTGTGTCTAGAGAGATTCAAGATGGCGGCAGGAGGGGTGGGACTGAGGGTTCCTCCCAAAACCACAGATGGTGTGAAGATGTAGTTAATTGATGCAACTGGCCCTGGAACAGCAACAGGAGAGAAGGCTGAAACAGACTGCACGTGGACCTCATGAACAGAGCAGACCTCACAAAACAGGGTAACATATGAAAGCCTTAATCAGGCAGGACCCAAAGCTCTTACACCGCCACAGCTTGCCAGCGGGAGGAAGAGAAACAGAGCGAGGAATGGGGTGGAAGCCTGAGACTGATGAACACCAAGCCCTGGAGGTCTGCTTTCGGAGCAGAAACCTGCACTGTGTGCTGCTCTGGACGTTGGAGAGCTCAGACAGGTGGAGTGCTTGAGAGACAGATTCCGGCCATTTGTAGAGGACGGGATCCATACCCAGCTGCTCTGGAAGAAGGGAAAGGCAGGTGGTCTGAGAGGCTTCCTAGCAGCAAGAGGGCTGCTGAAGGAGTGGGGTTTGCACGGGAGATTGCTGCATGGGGGAGGGGAGAGCTGGACAAGGTTGTCTGGGCGTGCTCTGCCCAGCTGGTTTGGAACTTTGGGGAGCTTCAGGTGCCCCCATCCCCCTGGCTGGCTGCTCAGCTGTAAGGCCTCCCACTGTGACATGCAGCCTGCTGTGCCTTCCTCCTAGCCTGACAGCACCGGTTCACAAACCTGCAGTCACTGTGGTGGCATCAGGCCAGCCAGAGGGAGGCCCCGCCTACAACAGCTAGAGATGCAAAGCACAGAGGCTCACACCTGTGTGCTCAGCCCACTGGCTCTGACACCAGAGACAGGCACCGCAGACGGGAATCAGGAAACATCTTTCCTCCCCCCAGGCATCAGCTCTGCTGCTCTACGACCCCCAACCTCACTCTAGAGGCTGAGAAACTCCAGAGATGAGAGCTTCTGGGCACTAGAGGGCACCACACAGAAAAATGAAACATCAAAAGGGCATGGTTAAGACCAAACTCTCACAAACCCCAGAAAAAGGGCCAAATGAAACTAAACTCACCAGTCTTCCTGAAAGAGAGTTTAAAATAAAAATTATAAACATGCTTATGGAGGTATAGAAAAATATTGAAGAACTCAGGAAAGATTTTAAGTTGGAGATTCAATCATTATGAAATTCCATATCTGAAATGAAACATACAATGGAGGGATTTAAAAGCAGATTAGATGTGGTAGAAGAGACAGTAAATGGAATAGAAATTAGAGAAGAGGAATACAAAGAAGCTGAGGCACAAGGAGTAAAAAGAATCTCTAAGAATGAAAGAATATTGAGAGAACTGTGTGATGAATCCAAACAGAACAATATTCATATTATAGGGGTGCCAGAAGAAGAAGAGAGAGGAAAAGGGATAAAAGGGTCATTGAGGAGGTAATTGATGAAAAGTTCCCCAATCTGGGGAAGGAGATAGTCTCTCAAGCGATGGGGGTGCACAGATCTCCCAACAGAAGGGACCCAAGGAAGACAACATCAAGACATATAATAATTAAAATGGCAAAGATCAAGAATAAAGACAGACTTTTAAAAGCATCTAGAGAGAGAGAAAAGATGACATATAAAGGAAAACCCATCAGGCTATCATCAGATTTCTCAACAAAAACCTTACAGGCCAAAAGGGAGTAGCAATACATATTTAATGCAATTAAGCAGAGGGCCTTGAACCAAGAATCCTATATCCAGCAAAGTTATCTTTTAAATATGAAGGAGGGATTAAACAATTTTCAGATAAAAAAAAAGTTGAGAGAATTTACCTCCCACAAACCACCTCTATGTGCATTGTGGAGGGACTCCTATAGATCAAGGGTCCCTAAGGCTAAATAGATGTCACCCAAGGGATAGACAAAGAGTACAGAATATGATACATAACATACAAAGAATAAAGGAGGAAGAAAAAGGAGGAAAATAAAAGAGAGAACCCTTAGGTTGTGTTTGAAATAGCACACAAAGTGAGTTAAATTAGACTGTTAGATACTAAGGGAATTACCCTTGAACCTTTGGTAACCAGGAATCTAAGGCCTCCAATGGCAATAAGTACATACCTATCGATAATCACCCTAAATGTAAATGGTCTCAATGCACCAATCATAAGACATAGAGTCACTGAATGGATTAAAATACAAGACCCATCTATATGCTGCCTACAAGAGACTCACCTCAAACCCAAAGACATACACAGACTGAAAGTAAACGGATGGAAAAATATATTTCATGCAACTCACAGGGAGAGAAAAGCAGGAGTTGCAGTACTTGTATCAGACAAAATAGACTTCAAAACAAAGAAAGTAACAAGAGACAAAGAAGGACATTACATAATGATAAAGGGGTCAGTCCAACAAGAGGATATAACTGTTATAAATATCTATGTTCCCCAACACAGGATCACCTACATATGTGAAACAAATACTAACAGAATTAAAGGGGAAATAGAATGCAATGCGTACATTTAGGAGACTTAAACACTCCACTCACTCCAAAGGACAGATCAACCAGACAGAAAATAAGTAAAGGGACAGAGGAACTGAACAACATATTAGAACAGATAGACCTAGCAGACATCTACAGAACACTCCATCCAAAAGCAACAGGATACACTTTCCTCTCAAGTGCACATGGAACATTTTAAAGAATAGATCATATACTAGGCCACAAAAAGAACCTAGTAAATTCAAAAAGATTGAAATTGTACCAACCAGCTTCTCAGATCACAAAGGTATGAAACTAGAAATAATTTGCACAAAGAAAATGAAATACACCACAAACACATGGAGGCTTAATAACATGCTCCTAAATAATCAATGGATCTATGACCAAATAAAAACAGAGATCAAGAAATATATGGAGACAAATGACAACAATGCTTCAACAACACAAAATCTGTGTGATGCAGTGAAGGCTGTGCTAAGAGGGAAATATATTGCAATACAAGCCTGCCTCAGGAAAGAAGAACAATCCCAAATGAACAGTCTAAACTCATAATTAATGAAACTGGAAAAGGAAGAACAAATGAGGCCCAAAGTCAGTAGAAGGAGGGACATAATAAAGATTAGAGCAGAAATAAATAAAATTCAAAAAAATAAAACAATAGAAAGAATTAATGAAAGCAGATGTTTGTTCTCTGAGAAAATAAATAAAATAGAGAAACCCCTAGCCAGACTTATCAAGAAAAAAAGAGTCTGCACACATAAACAGAATCAGAAATGAGAAAGGAAAAATCGCTATAGACACCACAGAAATACAAAGAATTATGAGAGAATACTATGAAAAATGGTAACAAACTGGATAACCTAGAAGAAATGGACAACTTTCTAGAAAAATACAACCTTCCAAGGCTGACCCATGAAAAAACAGAAAAACTGAATAGACCAATTACCAGCAAAGAAACTGAATTGGTAATCAAAAACTACCTAAGAACAAAACTCCTGTTCTGTATGGTTTCACTGCTGAATTTTATCAAACATTTAGTGAAGACCTAATACCCATCCTCCTTAAAGTTTTTCAAAAAGTAGAAGAGGAGGGAATACTCCCAAACTCATTCTATGAGGCCAACATCAATCTAATACCAAAATCAGGCAATGACACCACAAAAAAAGACAATTAGAGACCAATATTCCTGATGAACATAGATGAAAAAATACTGAATGAAATATTAGCAAACCAAATTCAAAAATATATCAAAAGGATCATCCATCATGATCAAGTGGGATTCATCTCTGGGATGCAAGGATGGTACAGAATTCAAAAATCCATCAACATCATCCCACTACATCAACAAAAAGGACAGAAACCACATGATCATCCCCATAGATGCTTAAAAAGGATATGACAAAATTCAAGATCCATTCATGATAAAAACTCTCAACAAAATGGGTATAAAGGCAAGTACCTCAACATAATAAAGGCCATATATGACAACCCACAGCCAACATTATACTTAACAGTGAGAAGCTGAAGGCTATTCCTTTAAGATTGGGAACAAGACAAGGATGCCCACTTTCCCCACTTTTATTCAACATAGTTCTGGATGTCTTTGCCACAGCAATCAGACAACACAAAGAAATAAAAGGCATCCAGATTGGCAAGGAAGAAGTTAAACTGTCCCTGTTTGCAGATGACATGATATTGTACATAAAAAACCCTAAAGAATCCACTCCAAAACCACTAGATCTAATATCTTAAATCAGCAAAATTGTGGGATACAAAATTACTACACAGAAATCTATTGTATTCCTATACACTAACTATGAACTAGAAGAAAGAGAAATCAGGAAAATAATTCCATTCACAATCGTATCAAAAAGAATAAAATACTTAGAAATAAACCTATTCAAGGAAGTGAAAGACCTATACCTTGATAAATATAGGACATTCATAAGAGAAATTAAAGAGGACATTAATTAATGGAAATTCATTGCATGCTCTTGGCTAGGAAGAAGTAATATTGTCAAAATTGCCATCCTGCCTAAACCAATCTACAGATTCAGTGCAATCCCTATCAAAATACCTACAGCATTCTTCAATGAACTAGAGCAAATAGTTCTAAAATTCATATGGAATGACATAAGACCTTGAATAGCCAAAGCAATCCTGAGAAGGAAGCATAAAGCAGGCAGAAGTATGCTCCCTGACTTCAAGTTCTACTACAAAGCCATAGTAATGAAGACAATTCGTACTGGCACAGGAACAGACCCATAGACCAGTGGAACAGAATAGAAAGTCCAGATATAAACTCAAGCATATATGGTCAATTAATATATAATAAAGGAGCCATGGATATACAATGGGGAAATGACAGCCTCTTCAACAGCTGGTGTTGGCAAAACTGAACAGCTTCATGTAAGAGAATGAAACTGGATTATTGTCTAACCCCATGCACAAAAGTAAACTCAAAATGGATCAAAGACCTGAATGTAAGTCATGAAACCATAAAACTATTAGAAAAAAATATAGGCAAAAATCTCTTAGACATAAACATGAGCAACTTCTTTATGAACATATCTCCCCGGGCAAGGGAAACAAAAGCAAAAATAAACAAGTGGGACTATATCAAACTAAAATGCTTCTGTACAGCAAAGAATACCATCAGTAGAACAAAAAGACATCCTGCAGTATGGGAGAATATATTCATAAATGACATATCCGATAAGGGGTTGACATCCAAATTATATAAAGGGCTCATGCACCTCAGTGAACAAAAAGCAAATAAGCCAATTATAAAATGGACAGAGGAGCTGAACAGACACTTCTCCAAAGAAGAAATTCAGATGGCCAACAGGCAAATGAAAAGATGCTCCATATCGCTAATCATCAGAGAAATGCAAATTAAAACCACAATGAGATATCACCTCACACCAGTTAGGATGGCCAACATCCCAAAGACAAACAACAACAAATGTTGGTGAGGATGTGGAGAAAGGGGAACCCTCCTACACTGCTGGTGGGAATGTAAACTAGTTCAACCATTGTGGAAAGCAGTATGGAGGTTCCTCAAAAAACAAAATGGAAATACCATTTGTCCACTCAATTCCACTCCTAGGAATTTACCCTAAGAATGCAGCAGCCCAGTTTAAAAAGACATATGCACCCCTATGTTTATCGCAGCACTATTTACAATAGCCAAGAAATGGAAGCAACCTAAGTGTCCATCAGTAGATGAATGGATAAAGAAGGTGTGGTACATATACACAATGGAATATTACTCAGCCATAAGAAGAAAACAAATCCTACCATTTGCAACAACATGGATGGAGCTAGATGGTATTATGCTCAGTGATATAAGCCAGGCGGAAAAAGACAAGTACCAAATGATTTCACTCATCTGTGGAGCATAAGAACAAAGAAAAAACTGAAGGAACAAAACAGCAGCAGAATCACAGAACCCAAGAATGGACTAATAGTTACCAAAGGGAAAGGGACTGGGGAGGATGGGTGGGAAGGGAGGGATAAGGGCAGGAAGAAATAAAGGGGGCATTACGATTAGCATGTAATCGTAATTGGGGGGGGCACGGGGAGGGCTGTGCAACACAGAGAAACAAGTAGTGGTTTTACAGTATCTTACTATGTTGAAGGACAGTGACTGTGAACTTGGTGACAAGTAGTGATTTTATAGCATCTTACTATTTTGATGGACAGTGACTAAATGGGGATATGGTGGGGACTTGGTGAAGGGGGGAGCCTAGTAAACATAATGTCCTTCATGTAATTGTAGATTAATGATACCAAAATAAAAAATAAGTAATAAATAATTATAATAATAAAAATAAGGATTAGAAAAGGGAGTTGAAATATTATGTTTATAAGCAGACATAGAAATGAAGAAGCCTATTCAGTATTTAAAAAAAAGTTCAATTAATGGAGAAACTCAAATCACACACTGTAGAGCCAATTCCTCATGATTATTTAAGGATGAAATCACGAGCCTTGTTTTCAATGTATGCATTAGATTTGTTTTTCATTATCTCGGGAAGTATTGTTCCCATGCATACCTTAGACTGGTGCCACCTAATTTAATGTGTATGAGGGCCAGGCAGGTAATACAAATGGCTATGTCTGTCTAGGTGGAGATTCTAATAAACTGATGGTCATCTGTCATTCTGAAGTAGGCAGCACTTACTCAGCTTGAGTTGATGGGGTCTCCATGAGAAAGTAGGTGTATTTCAGATATTTCAGATCTGTAAAGTTTTTATGTTATTTTAATTTTTTATTTAAATTTGATATTGAAATTCAAGTGTATCTAAAGGTTGGCATATGATTCTCTCTTTTTACAGACATAATTATGACAAAAAGAAAACACAACCAACAATATTCCTGTGTGTAAAATTCAGCCCCAAATGTGTGTCTTCTTGCTTAGCCAAATGTCTTCACATTTTCTACATCCCACTATTATCTGCAATTGAGTTTCCTGAGCCTGAACCCATTGTGGTGTGTTAGCAGCAGCGAACATGGAGGTGGGAAACCTGAAACCTAGTCCCAGTTATTCCTGTTTGTTTGTGAATTTAAGACATTTAATCTCTCTGAGTCCCAGTTTAACCTTTTAGCCTGTAGTCCAACAATAATATTTTAAAAGTTTTGTTGAGAATTAAATGAAATAATAAACCTTAAAGTCATTCACTTAACATAAAGTTAGAAATAAATTTTTGTAATTCCATAGGTTTACACACAGACTAGAACAGAAAGATATCTTTCAGTCTTTAGTTCAAATCCTAACAACAAAGTAAATATAAAAAAAAGTACAAGTACAAAAGTAAATGTAAAATGAAAGCAATATAAATTAAGCTTCACGTTAACAGAATAAATTAAATAACTTACATAAAGTCCCCGGCACAGATCCTTGTACAATAATGGTAACTGTTATTATTCATATTCAAAGAGCTATTGTTGTTACCCTTATTTCAAATAATTACCACAATGATTGATTGATTTTACCACCAATTTTAGTAAGCTTTTTGATATTTTTTGTTGAGGTATAGTTGGTATACAGTATTATATTAGTTTCAAGTATACAACATAGTGATTTAACAGTTACATACAATTTTGAAAACTCACCCCAACTACTATAGTTAATATCTGTCAACATACAATGATTTTATAGATTATTAACTATATTCGCTATGCTGTACTTTCATCCTCATGACCAATTTATTATGACTGAAATTTTTTACCTCTTTATCCCCCTCACCTGTTTCACCCATCTGCCCCAAACCCTCCCTGTGGCAGCCAGCAGTCACTTCTCAGTATCTACGAGTCTATTGCTACTTTGTTTGTTTTGTTTTTAGATTCCACATATAAATGAAATGATGGTATTTGTCTTTCTCCACCTAGCAAAATACCCTCCAAGTCTATCTACATTGTCCCAAATGGCAGGATTTCTTTCTTTTTATGGCTGAGTAACATTCCATTGCATATATGTACTACATCTTCTCTCTACATTTAACAAACTTTTATGAGATCCATCAGTAAATATGCATCCATCCTGAATTTATACAGATAACCACAGTTACCCTTCCTTCCTCCTGCCCTCTTCTCCCCATGTCCCACTACTGTAGTCCCTATTTCTGGGGAGAAATGTTGGTGACAGTGTTTTCCTATGAGGACATATTTAAGAGGAAACAACTTCCTGTCTTAAAAGTGTAAAATAATGATGAAAATTCTCACATAAGTTTACATCAGATCGTATAGGAATATCAGGAGAGACTGAGAAGTTCTGTATTGTCCATTTCCTGCCTTTTATTTATGGCAATATTCAGTAAGTTCAGAAAGGTAATATTTCACCTGAGCGCTCTGAATCACGGATTGTTAGTGTGATATTAGTAACAAAGACAAATAATTTGGCAGAGTTTGCATTCTTATTAAATTGTTACCAGTTTATAAAAATAAACTTAATTAGCAAGTAAATTAACTGCAAAAACTTAACCTATTGAACACTTCTTTAGCTTTAATATGTAGTTAGAGGCCACTTTACATACAGTGCCATGAATTGAGATACATTAGCGAGGTTTTCATTAAATCCTACCTAGTTTTTTGCTTTGTTTTGTTTTGTTTCGGTTCTATTTAAAGATGGGGACACTTCTAATAAATGTATTCATGAAACAATTTAATTCTGTTCAAAATAAGTATTTATTTGTACATTACTGGGCTCCAAAATTAATGTGATGTTGAGCTACTTAACTGTTTAATTAACTGCAAAGGTAATAAACAACATCTTCTTGGAAATTGTTCCAGATTTCAATTTCATTCATTTACTACGATAATGTTTTTTTTTTTTACTTTCAAGTTTTTATTGCAGTATCATGGATATACAATCCTATAGTGGTTTCAAGTATACAACACAGGGTTCAACAGTTACCCACATTATTAAATCCTCACCCCTACTAATGTGGTTACTAACTGTCAACATAGGAAGATGTTACAGAATGATTCACTATATTCTTCATGATGTACTACCATCCCTGTAACCAATTTATATTATGATAGAGAATTGTTGTGCCCCTTTATCCCCCTCCACCTCCCCACCTAACCCCAGCTTCTCCCCCATGGTAACTGCTAGTCACTTCTCAGTGTCTATGAGTCTACTGCTGTTCTTTTCATTCTATTTTGCTCTGCTTTTATATAGAATAATGTTTTTATATTTTTAAATATTTAAAAATGGCATTTTTTAAAAAGAAATCTGTGAATATGCTATCAATGCTCAAGATAAACATGATCTGATCATTTTCTCTCAAAGATCTGATGACACAGTTTCCCTCATCCTACCTGAAGCAGTCTGTTTTGCCTTTTTTTATGTTTTTCTTTGGTTTGGAGAGTAAATCTCTGATGTTCATTTAGTCATTCAACATCAGTTTCCACTAAGATCTAGGCATTGTGCTCAGTGATAGAGAATCAAAAGTGAATAAGGATGTTTCCTTATCATACAACAGCCTGGTTGATGAAACGAATATAAGAGAAAATTATGTATTAATGTACTCACTTCAAAACTACATATATAAAAGACATTAGAGAGCTGAACATTCCTTGGAGGTAGGGCTAAGCTTTCACAAAAACTTTGGTTTTGCATACTGCAGGAAGTCATTGATTCATTGAGTAAATGAAGAATCATTAGTGTTCAGACAGAAAAGGAACATAAACCCATTGAGGATTTAAATGCTACCATAATCTGAAAATGCTATAGCTGTAGAAATTTCCATATGCTTTTGTCAGACACTTGCAATAGCTAAAACAATGAAAAAAACTGTGTGCTTTGCTTATGAGCTTGATTCTGAATGCAATGGGAGCCATGTAAATACTGAAAATTGGAAATATATCACCAGATTTGCATTTTAGCAATAGCACTCTCATCATTGTGGGAGATGGGTTCAAGAATGGTGAGAACTGAGAAGGGAAATAAGTTATAGACTATTGCAAACACCCAGAGAAATAATTACTATTCTAAGATAAAACTTTGGTAATAGGGGTGGATATGAGATGGGTAGGAATTATATTAAATAGAAAAATATTAATGTGTTCAAACAGAAATCTAATGCAATGCCTATTATTTCTGGTAGCATGAATCCAGACAGATAACAGGAAAGTAGCATGGATTGGGAGGCTCTAAAATAGACTGGGTTTTGAACCTGCTTAAACAGAATGGTCTGAGGGGCAGCCACCCTGGTGGGGAGGTCTAATAAGCAATGAGATAGATACCTAAGGATATAGTTTAGAATGCAGTTCTAGGAATGTGACATGTACTTGTGAGTCATCCACTCAGGCAGGCAATAGAAGGGGTGGTGATGAGCTCTCTGTGGACCAAAGGCATTTCCTGGGAAGCTAGAAAAGGAAGGTCAAGGGAGAGAATGTAGGGGAGAAAGTAAGAGTAGCTTCAGTTGGACACGCAGTAGCAGCATTAGAATCCCTGCACTTACCCCTAAATCTTTTCCATGGGAAACAGTCTCTTTGTTTACCATCCAACAATAATCACATGCCAATAAAAGTAACATTATTTTTTATTTTAACCTTGAATTATAGTTGGTTATTGCATGTCTTCTCTGCTTTAATAGGCTCTGTATTCCATGGGGCAGGGATGACAGCAAGATCCATGACTAGGTAACCTTTTGTTTTTTCAGAGTGTTTCACACATTTTTCTAATAAATCTCACAGCTCACTAAATATATTATAAATTCACAAACAGTTGAGCAAATTGCTTTCATGTCGTATTGAAAGAAATAAATCCCAAAAGAAAAGAAACAGGGCAATGTGGAACATTGAGATGGTAGGAGACTTTGTTAAGAGTCATGCTATTGTTGACAAGACAATATTGTATAATTAAATTTTGCCACGACAGTATAAGTTAAATATTCTCATAAAACAAAATGATCTGTAAATATGTTAGGTGATAGACATATTAATTGACTCATGGGAGAAATCCTTTTACAATGAATGTGTATATCAAATTATGTTACATACTTTCATATATATTATCATTTATTTATTTTTATTATTTTATGTCAATTGTACCTCAGTAAAGATGAAAAAAATAAAAATAAATAAATGAATAACAAGCAAAAAAATAGTAATGCTGGGACACATACTTGAACAAAGTTACAAGTGAATTTTTACAAGCAGGGAAAGTAGAGGGCATTTCAGGAACTGGCAGCTGAAAAAGCATTAGCACTGCGATACTGAAGTTTCATATCTAATTAAGAGAATAAAGAAACAACTGAGAGTGGAAAGGAAAGCCTGCTTTATTGAGTATTCTGTTGTAAGGTGTGTAAGTGCCAGAGAATCAGAAGGGAAAGATAGGAAAAAAAATGACAAAATCCCTTATAAGTAATTGTGCATGTGTATGTGTGAGATAATATGAACTTAAATCTGAAATATACAAAGGGCTTTTGCATCCACTAGAGTTTTTGATTTGTACAAACTCACTGAAATTTTTTGTCCTCATTTGAGAGATAAATACAGTGAAGTCCAGAAAGGAAGTCACACATACAATAAATTTATGATCTGGGATAAAAATACTAGATATTGAGTCCCTAATCCAGCCATCTAAATAGTTGTCTGCCACAGTGGTTCTAAAACCAGTTAGCTGTCTCTGAAACATGTCCCTACAACTTACCTGTCCAAGACTTCTTTGCATAGCTGTCTCCTAATAATTAGCAGGGGAGAGTGTCACTGAAAAGACACACAGAGAATCCAGGAAGTTAGCTAATGACAACAGCCTGGCTGATGGCTGAAGCTGGCTACAGCTCTTGCGCTTATTTTAAGCTGCACTCTGTGCAAGAGAGGCCGTTGTGCTGAGATTGCATGTGAATAAAGGCAGAGTTGAGCTCTGAGCAGCACGGGTGGTGGGGGGGTGCTGTATAGAATCTGTTTTGAGAGGATCTCCTGTATGTCACACTTGTTTGCTCCATCGCTCCGCCTTGTTTGTGAAGGTAATTTTGCAGAAATCTATTATTCCTTTATAGTCAGTATAGCTGCTGTCAAGAACTAAAGATCTATCACTTCCCAGATGTTTCCCCATTGTTCTTAGGACCGTCAAATTTTAGAGTAAGAGAGTTCTTTATAAAAGATCTAATTCTTTTAATTTACTAATAGAGAAACTGAGACCGAGACCTATTTTCTAAACAGTGCAAACCACACATGTTGTTAATGAAGAATCTGTACTGGTAGTCATAAAATATTTATGTTTAAAACAGCTTTTCAAGGATGATCTAGAGAAATACCCTTCTGAATATAACATTTCTTCTTAAGATAAGCTTCTGAAAGATGACCATAAACACTATCTTGATTTCATTGAATTCAGTAAAAATACATTTTATTGACTATAAATCATGTTTCAAGCACTTTTTCTCATGACTGGATATTCATAGATGAAATGCAATGGCCAGTGATGAAAGTGACACTAAAATCCAATGATTGACACAAAGAATAGCCCAGTTAGACAAATGCAGAAATACAGTTTTTTAAAAAATCCATAGGTTTATAGGATAGTAGATAAAAACACATTAATGTTGAAACTTAAACTTGGTTAATATGTATTTTTTGAAAACATATGTAATACATAAGACAATAAAAAACTTTGTATTCCACCATGATGTAACAGAAATTTACTTAAAAATAATGAGATATACCTCCCCAGTATGATGTTCCAATGCATCTTTTTTTTAAATTTAAACACTAAAAATCACCTGATGAGCATTTTATGTGTCAACAGTTGGTATAAGCAAATTATGCTATATAATATAAACAGTTATAATGGATGTACACTCAACACTTTGAGTACGGAGAAAGGAAGAAAGAGCTCTTTGTACATATTTCATTCTGCTGACTGGACTGTACATCTCCAAGGACCCCAAAACGCATAATGAAAAAGAGAAGTTGATTACATGGATTTCCCATTTAAGAAAGAGTATGAATATCTGTACTTCCTAAGGAAAAGAAAAAAAAATTGTTGACCATTGGAAAGTATAAATGATGAAATTTGTATTTAGAATAAGAAAAGTAGTTTTGAAACCTTTATTCAGGGTCCAAAGGGCATTTCTATCAATATAAATCAAATAGGATTTGAGTAGAAGAGTTTTATAAGGCTATGATTCTGTTAATTTCTTCAGAGTCCTTTCTCATGTGCAATAAAGGATAAATACTCCAGGTATTAGTCTAGGAATTTTTAACTTCCAAACCTCTTTGTAATGTATTTTTCTTGGTTAAACAGTTTCTGACATATGGTTATTAAAACTGAATTTTTTTAAAGACACATATAAGCCTTTATTTTCTATATTTTTCATTTGGAAATTTAAGTACTCAATACGAATTATAAATTGTGTATGAAAACTCCCAAAGATACTGATATTACCTTCTTCTCACACATTCTTTGATATCTCTCATCTGACTAGTTTAATAAGGATATGGATTTAAGGAGATTGTTTCTTGTTATTAATGATGCCATGGAGACAATGTTTTATGGTGTTCCGTGATTTTCTTCCTTTTATCTTACTCTGTGTAGCTTAATTAAATTTTCCTTGGGGAAATTTTTATTTGTTTTATATATGCAAAGTCCAAATGATTACTTTTTTCTCTCTTACTTTTCTTTCATTTCTGAAATAAACAATATGCTTTATTATTCAAGGTTTCTGAGAATATCTAAAGAAACAGAAACTTGTCTTATTTTTCTTGACCTGACACATTTTAGACTACCCCTAGCAAATAAGAATCTTCATCAAACTCTATTTATTCTCTAATATCCCCAAGTTAACAAGATTTTTTTCTTCCTTGAGATCAAGATTTCTAGATAAATATAAGGATTTTTTACTAATTTGACATCATCACTGAGAATTTTGCTTAGGAATATTAAAACAATACTTCTGTTTTTTCTTGGCTCTTTTTATCCATTGCAACTGTGTTATTTCAGCTACATAAAGGGTCAATTAGAATTCTGTTTCAAGACTGGCAATTACAATGAGATAACATTTTAGCTGGAAGTACTGAGGGGAATAATTCCTCAGGTTTAGGAGAAAAAAGTAGCTCATAAACTAGTCAAATATTTGTATTCATTTGCAAGCAGTTACCTTCCTCTCTCAGGCCCTGCAAACAATTTCATTCATTCACACACTGAATATTCTTTAAGCAAACATTTATTAAGTATTTGCAGAAGGCAAACACTCTGATAGACACTATGGGATTCAAGAACAAATGGCATGAAGGCTGTAATTATCTTAACTCTATCTCTTTCTACATGCATGTTGTGTTTGATGGTTCATAGGATAATCGATAACTAAAAATGGGTTAAATAAAATGGAATACAGACAAGTAGCTTATATATATATATAGCACATTACTATATTAATCATGAATTAACATTTATTAATTTATGATTAATCTGTTAATCATAAAACTCATGATGAGTTTATATTTTAAAAATTACAATGCTGAGCATCTTTTCATGTGCCTGTTGGCCATCTGAATTTCTTCTTTGGAGAATTGTCTGTTCATATCCTCCACCCATTTTTTAATCAGCTTATTTGCTTTTTGGGTGTTGAGGCATGTGACTTCTTTCTATATTTTGGATGTTAACCCCTTATCAGATATGTCATTTGTGAATATATTCTCCCATACTGTAGGATGCCTTTTTGTTCTGCTGATGGTGTCCTTTGCTGTACAGAAGCTTTTTAGCTTGATGCAGTCCCATTTATTCATTTTTGCTTTTGTTTTCCTTGCTTGAGGAAATGCATTCAGGAAAACGTTGCTCATGTTTATATTCAAGAGAGTTTTGCCTATGTTTTCTTCTAAGAGTTTTATGGTTTCATGACTTACATTCAGGTCTTTGATCCATTTTAAGTTACTTTTGTGCATGGGGTTAAACAATAATCCAGTTTCATTCTCTTGCATGTAGCTGTCCAGTTTTGCCAACACCAGCTGTGGAAGAGGCTGTCATTTCCCCATTGTATGTCCATGGCTCCTTTATCATATATTAATTGACCATATATGCTTGGGTTTGTATCTGGGCTCCCTAGCCTGCTCCATTGGACTATGGGTCTGTTCTTGTGCCAGTACCAAACTGTCTTGATTACTGTGGCTTTGCAGTAGAGCTTGAAGTTGGGGAGCGTAATCCCCCCCCCAACTTTATTCTTCCCTCTCAGGATTTTTTTGGCTATTCAGGGTCTTTTGTGATTCCATGTGAATTTTAGAACTACTTGCTCTAGTTTGTTGAAGGATGGTTTTGGCATTTTGATAGGGATTGCACTGAATTTGTAGATTGCTTTAGGCAGGATGGCCATTTTGACAATATTAATTGTTCCTATCCATGAGCAAGGGATGTGTTTCCATTTATTGGTATCTTCTCTAATTTCTCTCTTTAGTGTCTTGTAGTTTTCAAAGTATAGGTCTTTCACTTCCTTGATTAGGTTTATTCCATGTTTTTTGTTCTTTTTGATGCAATTGGGAATGGAATTGTTTTCCTGATTTCTCTTTCTGCTAGTTCACTGTTAGTATACAAGAATGAAACAGATTTCTGTGCATTGATTTTGTATCCTGCAACATTGCTGAATTCATATATTAGTTCTAGTAGTTTTGGAGTGGATTCTTTAGAGCTTTTTATGTACAGTATCATTTCATCATTCATGATATTAGAGGAAAAGCTTTCAGCTTTTCACTGTTAAGTATGATATTTACTGTGGGTTTGTCATATATGGCCTTTTTTATGTTGAGGTATTTGCCCTATATATGCATTTTGTTGAGAGTTTTTATCATGAATGGTTGTTGTATTTTGTCAAATGCTTTTTTGGCGTCTATGGAGATGGTCATGCGGTTTTTGTCCTCTTTTTGTTGATGCAGTATATGATGTGGATGAATTTTCAAATATTATACCATCCTTGCATTCCTGGAATAAATCTTACTTGATCATGGTGGATGATCTTTTTGATGTATTTTTGAATTCAATTTGCTCATATTTGATTGTATATTTTTGCATCTATGTTCATCAGGGATATTGGTCTGTAATATTCTTTCTTTTTGGTGTGTTTGTCAGGTTTTGGTATTAGAGTGATGGTGGCTTCATAGAATGAGTTTGGAAGGATCCTCCTCTTATGCTTTTTGGAGAATTTTAAGGAAGATGGTATTAGGTCTTCTCTAAATGTTTGATAAAATCCCATGGTAGAAGCCATCTGAATTAGGCATTTTGTTCTTATGTAGTTTTTTGATTACCCATTCAGTTTCATTGCTAGTAATTTGTTTAGATTTTCTGTTTCTTCCTGGGTCAGTCTTGGAAGGTTGTATTTTTCTAGAAAGTTGTCCATTTCTTCTAGGTTATCCATTTTTTTGCATATCATTTTTCATAGTATTCTCTAGTAAATCTTTGTATTTTTGTGGTGTCTGTTGGGATTGAAGTCAGTCTCTTGTAGGCAGCATATAGGGTTTTGCTTTTTTATCTATTCTGTAACTCTATGTTTTTTGATTGGTGCATTCAGTCCATTTACATTTAGGGTGATTATCGATAGATATGTACTCTTGCCATTGCAGGCTTTGGATTCATGGTTACCCAAGGTTCAAGGGCAGGTTTCATACTACCTAACAGTCTAACTTAACTTGCTTATTATGCTGTTATGAACACAATCTAAAGGTTCTTTATTTTTTCTCCCTTCATTTTCTCCCTCCTTCACTATTTATATGTTAGGTGTCATATTCTGTACTCTTTGTATATCCCTTGGTTGACTTTTTGAATAGCTGATTTAATTTTTCATTTGATTAGTAATTAATTGGTCTACTTCCTTTACTGTGGTTTTATTTTCTCTGGTTACTGCTATTTAGCCTTAAAGAGCACTTCCATCTGCAGGGGTCCCTCCAAAATATACTGTAGAGATGGTTTGTGTGAGGTAAATTCTCTCAACTTTTGCTTCTCTGGCAATTGTTTAATCCCTCCTTCAAATGTAAATGATAATCTTGATGGGTAATCAAGGCTCTTCTGTTTCATTGCATTGAATACATCATGCCACTCCCTTCTGGCCTGTAAGGTTTCTGCTGAGAGTCTGATGAGAGCCTGACGGGTTTTCCTTTGTAGGTGATCTTTTTTCTCTCTCTGGCTGTTTAGAATACTCTGTCCTTGTCCTAGATCTTTGCCATTATGTTTTGGTATTGTCTTCTTTGGATCTCCTGTGTTGGGAGATCTGTGCACTTCCATGGCCTGAGAGACTGTTTCCTTCCCTAGATTGGGGAAGTTTTCAGCAATTACCTCCTCAAAGTCCCTTTCTATTCCTTTTTGCCTCTCTTCTTCTGGTACCCCTACAGTGCTAATATTGTTCCATTTGAATTGGTCACAGAGTTGTCTTATTATTCTTTCATTCTTAGAGAGCATTTTTTTTCTCTGTGCCTCAGCTTCTTTTAATTCCTGTTTTCTAGTTTTTATTCCACTTAGCATCTCCTCTACCTCATCTAATCTGCTTTTAAATCCCTTCACTGAATGTTTCATTTCAGATATTGTATTTTTCAAAGTTTTTCTCTCTTTCTTGAAGGTATCCTTGATATCTTGAATATTTTTCTGTAGCTTCTTGAGCATGTGTATGATTTTTATTTTTGAAATCTTTATGAAGTTGATTGGTGATTTCAGTTTCACTGAGCTCTCTTTCTAGTGTTTGATGGATTTTGGTCTGAAGAAGGTTCTTTTGCCAGTTCATATTGCTTATGAACAATATGGAATAAGTCTCTACTGCCCAGAAGCCCCACTTCCTGGAGCTTCACAGCACCTAGAGTCATGGCATGGGGCACAGGCAATCAGCACCAGTGCCTACTGGGAGGAAAGGGCTCTTTCCTGCTTCCTGGCATTGCCCACCTCCACTGCCAGGTCCAGTGGGCCAAGCACACAGGGAGAAGCCTCTGCATTATGCCCCTGCAGCTGTTACAGGTGGGGCTGCCCTCCAGCAGGCCTGGGGTGATGATGGCAGTAGGTTTGCAAGCAAGTGCCAGCCGGGAGCAAGGAGCAGTAGATTGTGTATCATGGCGTGGGGCCTTGGTACTGCATTGCCAGCCAGGGGGATGGAGCATCTGTCACTCTTGAAAGTTCCCAACCTGCTGGGTAGTATGCTAGGATGATTTTATTCACCTGTCCTTTCTCCTGAGCAGCAAGTTCTGTGTAATCCTTGCCCCTTTAGTGTCCCTCTCACTTTTGGTAAGTCTTTCTATGTGCCTGCCTTTTTTTTTGTCCCGGAGTGGTTGGTTGTGAGTACCTATTCTTCACAAGTAGCTGGAATATCAGTCTCTCTCTGAGTATTCCACTTTCCTTTGCTTTCCAACCCCTCTACAATCTCCAGATCACTATGTAATGTCAGTTGGCGCTCCCGAAGTAGATCTCCAGGTTTGGGTATTGAGCAGTCCTGGCCTTCCACTCCCTACCCACTCCATTTCTTTTCCTCCTGCTGGTGGGCTGGGGTGGGGGGAGGTATTGGGTTCCACTAGATTGCGGTTTTTCTACTTTACCCTTTTCCATGAGGTCTTCTCTTTTTCCCAGATGTAGGCCATCTGTTGCAGTCTTCTTTTTGGTGACTTTCAGGATTAGTTGTATTTGCTGTATTTTCATTTTATATGTGGTTTTGGGAGGAGGCTTCTGCCTCACTTCTTACACCACCATCATTTTTCCCCAGCCTGAAGCTATATTCTTATACTGAAAGCACACACATGTACATACATAGACACATACTACACACACACACAGACACACACACACTTCCATATGCCTAAGTGTTTGGATTATGAGTAATTTCTACTTTCCACATTCTAATTTTCTATAATTAATATGCATCAATATTATAATCAATTTTTAAAAATTAAAGAGTGAGAACCTGAATAGTTCTGTAAGCCACTTGACAGAAAATATTGTAAGATACATAGGGGATCTCTATTTCCCCTACCTCTTTCTTGGAGGTGCCACTGGAATCAGATGTTATAGAAGAGAAAGTGTAGGCAATTATGGTCACCCCAGGACTTACAGAGAGTCTTTTCCTAAGTGCCATACACCTGGCCAAGTTAGATGACAGCAATGACAAGCAGACCACCCAACAGGCCACTGGAGGGCAGGGAGAGGGTTTGCTTCTTCAGCATCTGGCACTTGGCAAGAGCACAGCACATGTTACAGGCGCAATGAGTGACTTTCCCTTTCCGTGCCTTACCCGTGTTCCACTTTATGAACTGCTGTACATAACTGGAGGTGTCCAGCACTCAGCTCACTTTTCCTAAAATTCATGTGACTGCCCCTGAATTTCACTGCTTTTTTTGCTTCCCCTTATTTTGTCACAGAAATAATCATCTCTAACTTCAGTATTAATTCTTATGTGTCCTGGTATAAGCTGGGTAAACAGAGTCTATACACAAATATGAGGCCCTGTACTTAATTAGTGTTTATACATAATAAAACTCATAAACTCCACTCCTCCCAAAATTACATTTTAATATATTTAAAATGATTCTCCACAATGATGAAGATCTAGACTCTTTTATTCAGTGAGCAGTCTGAGAACCATTAACGTGGCCATCATCCGTGTGCTTGTGAGAAATGCTGATGAATCTGCATTTCTGTAGATTCCTAATGATGTTTATTTCATTAAAGCTTAAAGTACTTATTTATTTTTGTTAACTAACGTATTCCAACTTACACAGGTGGTTGGCCCTTGTGCGTGACATTGTGATGTGGGTCGATAAGAATAATTATGGTAATTGTAGCTAACACTTACTGACTACTCACCGCTGATGCCAGACTCTATGATAACAATTCCACATGCTTTATTTCACATGATCTATAAAAAAGTCCTCTTGCCTTCATGTTAGAAATGAGGAAGATAAGTCTCTAGAAAGTTTGCAACAATTTAAGTGGTGAGGTTCAACTTTAGGCCTATAACTGTCTTACTCCAGAGAGCAAATTTCTAATGAGTAGTTTAATTTCTCATACTGAAGATTTTCATAACATGGCTGGAGAGAAAGATAAGAATGCCTAAAGCTACATTTCACTGAAGTTATCAAAGAGCTGATTTAGAGGCACCCATTGCTGTGACACAGCTCCAAAATGAGAGAGGAGATGTTCTTGAGGATTGAGGCAATTTTCATGGAGGAGGAAATTTCTGCTGTGGATGGTGCAAGAGATGGCACTTCAGACCAAAAATGTTTTGTGAGCAAAGGAATGTAGATAGAGTTCTGTAAGGTATGCTTTTTAAGTCATCATGTAAATTGTCTGTCCAAAAGATGTAAGTAGACTATTGTGGATGAAATTGAGAGAAGTAGTAAGAAATTAAACAAGAAAATGAAAGGAACATCTGAATTTACAGGAGTCTAGAAATATGCTTTCTATCCAGAGCACAGCCCAGATTGTTCCAAAAATGGGCAAATAAAGAAGGCCGATACTCAACACTCTTTATGGAAGTGTTTTGAAGTCTGGGGCATTTTATATACTTTGGATAAGTGAGTGTGATAAGTGAATCATTGGGCCTTGAGGGGAACATAGGCATGCATCTGCTTAGCAATCCTGGATGGGTCATGGCTTTCCTAGCTGATGACAATTTAGCCCATTATTCTAGAAGCTGGATTCCTTATCCTGTGCTTAATTGCCAATCACAGATGTTGAATGATGGTCACCCCGAATACGGATACTGACACACTCCATGCTTGCTGAGATCAAAACACTTTCAGAATAAAAACATAGTACCTCTCAGAGGCTCAATCCCGTATTGAAAAAGTGCCAGAGCTCTTGGCTTTAATCCCGTGCTGTCAGCTATAGTCCCAAAGCATGACTGATCATAGAAGCCTGTTGATCAAAGAATCTCTAGTGTCTCAGAACTGACTGCCGAATAAAATCAGTGCCCCAAAACCTCAGGGACTTAGACATCCATCAGCAAGTCCTGTTCACTCTGCCTCTAAAATACCCTATATGCTAACCACTTATCATTACCTCCGGAGCCACTCAAGTAGTCCAATCCCACCGAACCACCCAACTCTCTCTCTCTCTCTCTCTGTCTCTCTCTCTCTCTCTCTCTCTCTCTCCTTCTCACACACACACACACACACACACACACACACACACACACACACACTTTTAATTTTTACTATGGAACATTTGAAACAGATACCAAAGTAGATGGAATTTTTAAAAATCTTGATACATTCATCACCCAACTTCAACAATTATCACTTAATGCTCAGTCATGTTCTATCTATACTCACACATCAGCCTTTCTCATGCTTTATTTTGCATCAAATCCCAGATATTGCATTATTCCATCCATAAAAATGTCAAAATGTTTCTCTAAAAAATAAAGACTCTTTCTAGTAAGACAAAATTACAATGGCATTTTGACATCTCAACAAAAATCAGTTTTTAATATTGTCATATATTCAGTCACTGTTAACATTTTCATAAATGGCATATATATGCACATATACATATATGTGAATTTATGTGTTTATGTATATATCTATGGTAAACATATTTATTGTATCTATAGCTACATATCCATAGATAAGTATATATAAATACATATAATATAATATAGTTTGTTAAGTTAGAATCCAAATTGGGTTGGTTGATAAGTCTCTTAAATAACTTTTAACACATAAAGTTGCCCTTTATCTCTTTCTGTCCCACTTTCAGAAATGGTGTTATTATGTCTTAATAATGGAGAAACCTCCCGTCACAGCCTCCAAACTGGACTTACTGCTTTCATGCCTTTCTCATTACACCCTATTCCCCACCCAGAAACCTGAATTTCACAGTATAAATCTGATCACCCCTCCCTATACCTTACAAAACTTTGCCATTACACTTAGAATAATGTCCAAACTGTGGCAATCAGAGCCCTATAGAACCAAAGTGTCCTTAGGGTTGCTTCAAGACATAATATTTATTATGTTTTTCCTGCCATGGTTGTGAAACTCCTGGACTTTGAGAAAGTTTAGGTTTGTAAGTGTAAGACACAAGGAGATTTTACTTGCTGTCCTCTGGCTGGAAGACTCCTCCCCTCATTGTCACATAGCTGGATCCTTCTTTACATTTGTCTGTCTTATCCTTGGCTTTTTCCAGGAAGCAGAGCCTGAGACAATGGCTTGCAAGCAGGTAGTTTAGCCTGGGATATATGATCAGGGAACAGAGTTAGCAGATGGTAACAGCGAAGCAGGGAAAAAGGAAGAATGTTATTAAGCTGTTTTCTACTGTGGGCAATTTGGGTTCTTTATCTTTTGAAAAATTGCGTAGACTGAATCTTACAGTTGACCCTCCAAAGGAGGAAAGGAGAAGCATTTGCTGGATGCTATCTGCATTGGTCTAGGGTTTCCCATGGTGCATTAATTTTCTTGTTCTTTCAGGGTCGTACATGTATAAGGGCCTAATGATTCCATACAGGCATTCTGCAGTGAAACTTCACTATCACTTCCCTGTAAGTATATAAATTAAGGATAATATTTACTTTGTTGTGTTTCAGTGAAAAGTGTTCTAAGTCGCAGTTATAACAACAGTATATCAAACAGTAAATATCATCTCCAGATGCCTTAAGAATGTGCCAAGCTCAATGCCAAGCATTTTGCTACATTATCACATTTTTTCTTGTTTGTTTTACTTTTTTATCATCTACTTCCCTCCAGAACATAGTCCCATCATGCTCTCTTTATAATCCCTCACATCTGGAAAATACCTGCTCTGTAATGGACCCTCAATAAGTAATCGATGAGCACAGACAGAAAATGAAGCTGGAAAATAGTTGGAAGCAACTTCTAAAAGATACATAGATCACACTAAGCTCTATGACATTTTATCTTTGTCTTGGAAAGCATTTTGTAGGCATTTTGTTCTCATTCTGCAGCTTAAGAAAGGGAAGCTCAGAGCATTTGATTACGTGCCACGGTTACACAGCCATGCCTACGAGTTTATTACAGACTGAAGGGCAGACACCATGCCTACAAGTCCAGAAGGTCCTTCCAGCTATAACATCACCATTTCTCATTCTGCCTCTCAAGACAGGGCACATTGGGATCAAGAAAGTCCAGTGGCTTATAGTTTCAAAAGAAGCATGCCCACTCAACTGTGGGAAGACTACCTTTTCCTTCCAGTTGTGCTAGGCTAGCCAAATCACACTGTGTCTCTTGGCATCAGTATTTCCCTCCTCTAAAGTAAGGGCTTGAATTATGGTCTTGCAATATTTTGTGCTGCCCTGGGCTTTTTAGAACTTTTTGCTTGTAAGGGCTTAGTCTGGCTTCCAGTGTCACCATAGGCATAGGGTTGTATTTGAGACGTATCTCCTCATTACTCTAATTGTATGTGGCGCAAGTGTCTACTGATGCAGTTGAAGGAAAAATTGGTTAGTAAAAAATGCTTTATCATGTTTATATACATAATTCATTTATGCTTCACTGTACTAAGATAATTATTATCCTGAATTCTCTCATTTCGCTTTGTTATTTTTTTTCTTGTATTTCTTATACATGGAATCATAAAACGTGCCTCTTGATGTCTGGCTTCTTTTTGCTCAATATTAAGTCTGTAAGATTTTTCCTATCAATTCATGGAGCAGTAGTTTGCTCTTTGTTTAAATTTCTGCATATTATTTCAACATATAGATTAGTGTTTATTCACCCATTCAATCATTAATATGCATATTTCCCTATTTTGACTATTATAAATAAAGCCTCATGGACACTCTTGTTTGTGTCTTTGGTAGGCATGGGCATTCAATTCATTGCCTGTAGGTATATAAATAAGAGTGCAACTGCTGAGCCAGAGGATGGCGGCATGCTTGCATTTGGTAGTATTACCAACTTCCCAAAGTGAGTGTAAGAAATTACACTCCCTCCAGCAATGCTTGAGTGTTCCAGGGCTTCCAAGTCTGCGGGCAAGTGGAGTGCTAAGCAGGTGCTCACCAAATATTTGTTAAAGAGCTCATCCAAGTCCTCTCCCACTGGGAGGAAAGTATCTCACCAAATGGTGAGACAGGTTTTCATCCCATCAGCAGGCACAGCGGGACGCCGTCGAGACGGCAGCCTCAGGAACTGTGGTTGCTGGAGCCTGACATTTTGTTTCGCTTTGTTGGTTGCATTTCCATCCCAATAAATTGTCATTATTTCCATGATTAACCATTTCATGACTAATCAGACTGATCAAAACCAGAACCAGATAAATGACCTGCTCTGCAACTGGGCTTCTTAATAAATGTGCGGAACCCTGGAGGCAGCCATTGTCTGAAGACCAGGCAATGCCCAGTGAGTCATAGGCCCCCTCCAGACTGGGGAGACAGCAGCTCTGTGGAACGCAGGACCGTCAGTCTCCTCAGAGATCAGAAATGCAGTCCAAACTCTCCTCTGATGGCAAGGCATTATGTGAACTGGGATGATGAAATAAGGACATTAGAATAAAGAATAATAAAAGCTAATGAGGTTTGAGCACTGCCTATGTAGCAGGGTGATTTATGTAAGGGTCTTAAAAACTTAAGCATCACTTCCCTCATACGTAAATTAAGGATAGTAATACTTTTTTGTGTTTTGTGAAAAGTGATGTAAGGAGCAGTAATAACAGCAATACAACATGTGAACAATAAATGCCATCTATTGGATGCCATAAAAATGTACCAAGCACAATGCCAAACTCTGTGACATTATCTCATTTTATCCTTTTGAAAGGATGCAGTGGGGCCTGGGCTATAAGGATAAACACTTGACTGGGAGTCAAGTATTTTACCAAAAAGAGGAGATTGTCTGGTTATGGCCCTCCCACCATGTGGTTTAACCAACATACAAACAAAGTGAATGAGTAACTACTAAGTGCCAATTAATTTAGGAAGTATCTGCTTCCCTCAGAGGAAAAATAATTACAACAAAGTAAGACATGAGCTCCCAAGAAAGGGGCACCATATTGGGCTTTGAAGAATGTTGAGCATATTTTAAGTAGGAATAGCTCTTTGTGTAAATGCTTGACACACGTTATTCTGGGAAATACTACACTTTTTTGTGAAGGAGGCAAATGATGGATAAGATGGAAGTGTCAAGAATCAAAGCTGGAAATCATGCTGAGGCCAAATAGGGTCACAAAGTTAAAAAACTGAAGTATGAAGAGTAGAACCTGCCTCTCCTGGGAGACTCATTTCTATGGATTGCCGGTATCAACAATTTGCCTGGTTTGTAGAAGATAAAATATGGGTTGGTCTTGATCGTTACTCATCAGAGTGTTCAGGGGTGGGTGCCACCTGATTTGTACTGGGACAGGGTCAGTGCAGTGTTTAGACAGTAGGACTTTAATTCTCTGTGCACAGTTAGCATGGTAGATTGCTCCCTCTGACATTATTATGAGCCATGAAGTTCTCAGATTTTACTGCTGCAAGTGAATCAAGCCATTTTCCAAAATGAATTATGGATCATAAACCCTTGGGGTGGCTATAGTGTTGCGTTTTTGTGAAATCCATATTCTGGGTGGACATTTATTGAGCACATAACTATTATGAAGTGTCAGCTGCAGAGCAAGTGTGATTCGTGGTTGACTCAGCAGGAGAGAAGTTTAACATGTTCGTGCCTGAGTGCTGGATTCCAGTCTTCTCTCAAATCCCATGTAAATAGGGCTTTTAACTTTAGCCACTACTCCAGAATGGGACAGATTAGACCAAAGCCCAAGTGAAGAAAGGTCCTCCTGTAATCTCAGGGCTAAAAAATCACTTAGCAGACACTGAATAGGATAAGTTTTTGAAGCTGAAAGTTACAAGCTAAATAGAATGTCTATAGTCTCACCCACCTCTGCCAACATGAACCATCTTCTATAGACTGAACATTTGTGTCCCCTCAAAATGCATATGTTGAACTCCAATCCAATGTGATGGTATTTAGAACCAAGCCTCCTCTGAGAGGTAATTGCCCTCATGGTAGGATTAACACCTTATAAGAGAGACCTCAGGGTTTCCTCGTCCCTTTTGCCATGTGAAATTATAGGGAAAGATGGCCCTCTGAGAGACAAGAAGCAGGCTCTCACCAGACATTGAAATTGCTGGCCTCATGATCTTGGGCTTGCCAGCCTCCAGAACTGAGAAGTGAATGTTTGTTGCCTAAGCCACTCAGTCTATGGTGTTTTGTTATGGCATCTTGAACAGATTAAGACATCATTTTCTTCCATGATTCCTACAAAGTGTTGAGAGAGAGACAGACGGAAAGAGTGAGAGAGACATTTGAAGGTGCTACTCTGTTGACTGTGGAGATGGAGGAGGAGACCAAGAGCCAAGGAATCATGCGGCGTACAGGCCGGAACAAGCGAGAAAGGGATTCTGCTCTGGGTTCTCCCGGAGCACAGCCCTGCCGGCCCATTTTATGCTTCCCACCATCACAACTGTAAGGTGATGGATTTGTGGGGTTTAAAGTCACCAAAGTTGTGCCTATTTGTTATAGCACCAAAGTTCTAAATACACCAGTAAGGGATATGCATTTTGTCATGTGGAAAAGAAGAAAGTTCAGCCATCAGTCTATGGGGTGCTTTCTGGGGACTCTGATAGGCTGCATTTGGCAGCACCAGCTTCCGTCTTCTCACACCACATTCTAGACTGTATAATACATATTCTCATTGCAAAGAATCAACCAATTCACAAATATATAAAGTCAAAAGTCAAAGTTACATTACTCCCAGATCCTTGTATTCTCAGGGGTAACCATGCTTATAAATATAGAATTAGGTTCCAGTGTTCATCAGTAATCTCAGTTATCCTAACACACTGTATTATTGCACTTATTGGGGAAATATAATTTAATGACAAAGAAACTCCCAACCCAGAAAACCTCTCCCCAAAAGCATAAGACAAAGCAAACTCTTTTATACTCAAGAAAGCATTAAACCAGAACGTGATGCACACCACAGGCAGTCCACCAAGAGACTGACAGGGTGGAAAGAAATCCCATCCTTTTCTGTAGCCAAGCAGATACAACCCATTGAATACATGATCTCCAGAAGAATAGTAACTAGTCTTCAAGTTAAGAGGACTTGATAGTATCATTTATCACACATGTTCATCCCAGATTCATTTGGAAGTCGAGGTGACAATCTGTGTTACCAACTGGCATTACCTAAAGGAAAAATACACTTCTCATATCTTTATGACAAGAGGTAATTTTGTGACTTGGAGCTCGGCTCTGGGGAAGTCGGAAGTTAGGACCCGATCCTTACAGGAACAGCGACGCAAGGCTCTTTATCTTCCCTCATGATTACATTTCAGAGATAGTTCCCAGGTCCTTGAGGAAGAGAGTCTTGAGTTATAAAGCTGGCAAGACGCTCATTTAGTTTTTGAAAAGATTTATGTACATCATATACAAGACAGAGAAAGAAGCTGGAATTAGCTATTTTCTAAAGTAAAGGCTCTAACAAAAGGGAGGGGAGGGACTCTTCTTGTATTTTCAACAGGGAAAATTAAGCCTTATTTTTAAATTTGTGTTCACCTTTAGGAGTTCTTATCTTGATTCATCTCTCAGGTGTCAGAGAGGAGGTCTTTGCCTCAGTTTCTTCATCTATAAAGTGAATATATTAGAGTGAATATGTGTAAATCACTTAGAGGAAGTGCCTGGCACATAATATGGTCAACATAAGTGATTGCTAGTAATTCCTTCTTACTCTGCATTAGATTTTTCTCTTCATTATCTTTATCATCCATCTTAATTGGTTTAATGGTTATTTTCATTTTAGTACACTCAGCATGATTTTGAGTTTTTCTGATAACAAAGACTATCTCCTTGATCAAACTCTAGTCAAACTCCTCAGAGCCCTCTCCTTGAGTAGGCCGCAAGCTTGAGTCTTGTCCTCAGACCAGCATAGCCCAGTTTTAGCAAGAGAATTTAGCAAGAAACCCTCACTCTTATTATCTGGTCAATAGCAGATCAAATTTGTCATCTCCCACCATCCCACATGTGATATCTGATCACCATGGCCTGCCTTGGGTGAGGGTCTTCTTAGGTCAATTCAGCAAGAGTGCCCCTACCCTTGGGGTCTCCTCTTATAATTTTCTATCCACCTACTGCCTCACATCTGCTCCTTGGCTGTAAGTCCTCCCTTGCTTGTGGTGTGTTCATAACTGAGCCCAGTACTATACTGAGATCTCTTTTCTCCTATTGCAGCTGTTCCTCCATAAAATCTGTTTTAACCTCTTTAACTACTGTCCGGTCTCGGTTTTCTTTAACACTAGCCTGAATTTCTTTGACATTCAGCTGTCTGGGTGGAACTCCAGAGGATGCAAAGCTGTACTTTGCCAGGGTCAAAAAGTATTCTGTGTCAGGGAAAGGGGAAAAGGACTTTGAAAGTGTATTAATAAGTGTGATTATAATGAAGGGCCACGAATCCAAGCTCTTGAGTACAGAATAAACTAAGGGCACCATGAGATGAAGGGCAGTGGAAATGTGGTTGGATTAATGGTATAGAGGTTTCTTTAAGGTCAGATCATTGTTTCAATCACACTGGAAGAGCAGGCATCTTAATTTGAGATATGGAAGTGAGGAAGTTACTGATAATAGCAAGGTCTGGGGAGGGGCCATGAGCACAGGTAGCCCAGGTAAGGTGCAGAACAAGATTGTTGCATGGCAGCTCAAGAACTTGGAAGCCAAGGTACTGGAATAATTGTTAATGGTGGTACTGACATCATTGAATTATTAACAGAAGCAGCCTTGAGGAAAGAACATCACAGGGGTACTAAAATCTCCAGGGAATTTAGAATGTGTCTCAAGTATTGATCTAGTTGTAATATTTGCAACACATTCATCAGTGACTGAGACAAAGCGGGCAATGAGTGAAATGATTTGTAACTTCAGACTCTTTTGAGGAGAAAGACAGAATGTTCTGAAATTGACAGTAGTAGGCAAGAAATTGCCTGCTCCTCCTGCAGGTCAGGCTGTGGGACAAGTGAACACTGAGCGGTGATCCAGGTCATCAGCATCAACAGTCTCCTTCATGGCATGGTGTTTGCTGGTTATGTTTAGTGCATTCCAGGGGACTCATGGGAAAGGTGGGGGATATTGGGAAGGGACAGGGGATGGATTTAATTGGGGGATGTACATCATCCATATGTAGATTACATGATGGATTGAATGAATCCATCAACAAGAAAGTACAACCTGTTTCCAGCTCCTCTAGAGTGAACTCTGATGTTTTTACAAATGTGACTCACTAGGGTGACAGGTTAAGAGAGCTGGAGGCACATTCATTCCATCTTCTCTCCAGGCCATCATCTTGACTTGGAATTTAACTATTTCACTATTCACCTGGGGCCAGGAAGAAGCTTTCTCCCAGTTAATTACCACGTGTTAACACTGAAGCCGAATCCTCGTTTCACTGCTGAGTGTAATCATTGCTCCCGATATCACCATAATGGTAACTCCCTTCCTGGCCTTCTGCCTTTAAGCTTGAACTTAGAATCTCAATTGCTATGGATAAAATTTAACGTGGCACAAAATATCAGAGAAGAAAAATGACACTATAAAACGCACCTTTTGGTCATGAGTCATTTTAGTACCAGGCAATATTTCCTTGGAGACAGATCGTTAACAGCCTGCTGCACCCAGGCTGTTGTTCTGCTGGTTGTTGCCCGATAGGCAGATGTGGGCATGTTGTGCAAAGATCTTTGAGATGTGCCCTGAGGGAGGTGTCTTGAAGCTGCACATTTAGCAAACATCTACTGAGTGTGCATCAGGCCTTGTGCCGAGTGCTGGGGCAGATCCTAAGATAAATGAGATGCAGTTCCTTCTCTCGCAGTGTAGCTGTGCAGACAGGCTGCTCTAAAGGTTGTAAGGGACGCAGTACTACTAATAATAAAAATAATAGCAATGTCTGTTACTCACTGAGCACTTGGTATGTGTTAGGCACTTTGCTAAGAGTTTCACATACCAGGTATCAACATATTCTAGATCGGCAAGATTGGTGTGTAAGAGATTTCATGTCTCTCCAGGGGCCCAGACACTTTTAAAAGGGGACACAAGTGATCCCTCATCTCTCTACTTAAGGTGGTAAGTAATCTAATTATGGGAGAGAGTGCTTTGGGAGTAAATCATGGAGCTGGTAAGAGGTAGAAGACAGGACGTAAGGACTCTGGAAAGGGTAAGTGAAGATGAAAGGGGCTTTGCTCCCAACAGAAACATACATAACATTTCAGAGAAGTGAAGATAAATTACCTGTGAATTCCTTTGAGGCGCTGTAAGGATAAGCCCATGGCATACTGAGGGTATGAGCTGGAAGAAGGCGCAGCTGAAGGAATGGTTTAAAAGAGGATGGCATGCTGACAGCAATTAATTTCTTGAATTTGTACCTTGTAGGGAAAGAACTTTTTTCTTCACAGGCCAGCACTGCTCCAAAACATCTTTACAGATACCCAGGCTTTCAAGAATGCTATTTTAAAATTATTCAACCATTTTGTACCCTCCCATTGTCTTGTTAAAAATAACTGGTATTTGTTGAGCCTGTACCACATGCCAGATACTTTTGAAAGCATGTCCTTGGGTGATCATGTTTATTTCTCCCAATCACCCCCTGCAGCACATACTACTGTTCTGTCTTTTTAAAGATGCAGGACCACAAGCTGAGAGAAAGAGGTTTGGCAGCTTGCTTAAGGTCTCTTTTCCTTCTCCCTGAACTGGAAGGACCCTCAGAGAGGCCACAACAATGGCCCTGCATCACGCTGAATTCTGCTTCTGTCCTCACATCTCCTCCTCTGAATCTGACATTCCTGCCTCCCTCTTATGAGGACCTTTTTAATTACAATGTGCCACCTGGACAAGCCAGGATAATCTCCCTTCCTCAAGATTCTTAACCGAGTCACATCTGCAAAGTCCCATTTGCCATATAAGGTAACATATTCTTGGGATTCAGAGATCAGAACATGGACTCCTTTAGGGAAACATTGTTCTGCCAACCACAGTATCAAAACTTGTAAATTGTAATTGATGAATATTGTTTATTTACTTATTTATTTGGCTAACAGATCACTATGATTCACTCATTTATTCAGCAACTATGAATTTGGTGACTCTTGTATGTCAGGCATGGTTCTTGATATTTGGGTCCTTCTTCTGAAGGAATGGTGATCAGAAGCTCTGCCTATGCTAAATATCCTCTTGGCTCACCAATGGGTTTCAGCCATGGAGAAGTGCTTCACACACAATGTATCAACATGTCATTCTAGCTCTGCAAGATATGGTAAGACTGAAAAATGCCAATGTAGCATTCTTGAGATGAAAGGGTGTATTCCAGCTTTATTCTCATGGTAGCAGGTCAAGCACTAGAATCATCCACCTCAGTTCAAGTCTGCATACAGCAAGCTGGTCTCTGCCTCTGGGCCTCTCCGTCCTCACCACCATCTCAGTCTCTGTCCTGGGTGCTACCTCCACTCCAGCCTCTGTTCTCCTGCAGCTGTGTGGCCCAGAGAACTGGGTGGAGCTCTTTATATAGAGTCAATAATAACATATTTCCCACACATGTGCAGTGGGCAAACCAATCAGGATCAGGTGAGAATCCTGGCCATAAGAACTTTCATTTTCTTTACACTCCACCTCTCTAGGATTTTCACCTCACAATCTGTAAGCCCTCAGTCTTCTGTGACGGTCCTTTCTCCAGTTCCCAGAGGGCTTCTTCAACCTCTCCAGCAGAAAGTCTTGCAGACACGTAGATATATGTGGTTCTGTCTGCATCCTCTGCTTCTTGGTCCTCAGCAGCCAGAACGACTGCTCTGGTTTCAATTGTTGCCACAGCTACAGTAAAATTATATTTGGCTTCCCTTTCAGTTTCTCTCTTTCTGCTCCTTTATCAAATCAACCCAAAAATGGGTCCTTATGACCTTTACAGGACCCTTTAAACTCTTCCTCTGAGTAGCAGACTGTATTTCCTTCCATACTGTCATTGCTTCAGCCTCTCCCAAGTCTGCTACCATACAGGTAACCTCACTTAAGGGATGCCCTAAGTGTGGGGCAAGAATGGCCACTAGGGTCCCAAAGATAGACTAGGAGCCATTTAAAGCACCACATTTCTCAATCCCGCAGTAAAAGGCTCCTTACCTGGGCCATAATTTGCTAGACTATAAATGGCATTTTTCATGCCTAATTCCAACCTGCTGGAGCTCAGCACATGTCTGCCATCTAGTAGAGGAAGATGATAAATCACCCTGACTGGGCCATACATTGCAAAGAATGGCCATAATCCAATTAAGGAAGGAGTAATTTTTCTGGGGTCTGATGTGCATTTTGCAGTCATTTGCCTCAGGACAAGGTGAGCCATCAAGGAAGCTTGTTTTCAATTTCCTACCTGAACAGAATAATTACACCAACACCTACATCCCAAAGATGCAGGAGCCAACCTGATATTGACTCTGAGGGCTTCTGCCAAAACTGGGAGCTCAAATCCACCAGCTCAGCCTGAGTATAGAGGTGGAGCATAGAATGCTCCCCAAGCTGGGGAAGAGGCTGCACTTCTCCTAGAAGAACTGGTGCTTGCTGCGTCTGTCTTTATTTTCTTAACTACAACTGTGTGGGCTTCCCACAGAGAAGGGGCCAGTGCCTCCAGCACCAGCACTAGCACTGTTTCCACCCCCTCCTGCCTGCCGATCCCTGGCTCCTCCTCCATTTCTGGGGCTGATGGCACCACCACTACATCCTTTACCTCCCCATGGCACCTCGCGACCTGCACTGTCATGCTGCTGCCTCTCATGCTACCATTACATCCTCGACCATCTCCATACCACCTGTAGTGATGCCATCTCTGTCATAAACAACTTTTACCCCCTCTAGGACACCTCTCAGCTTGTGTTCTCCTGCCACCTCTTCTTGTGCTTCTTGCAGGAGTGTGTCTTTCTCCCTTATGGCCTTTCTTAACACCGTGAGAAATAGCCAACCCACCGTTCTCACCATCACCACCTCATGGGCACTCTGTTTCTTTAAGGAATTCCCTATTTTGCTGACAGCCAACCCTATTGCTTCAGGCATCACTTGCACCTCTTCCCAGTCTTGGGGTGGGGCCCACCTCTCTAAGAGGCAACCCACCTTGGACCACGTGTCCACTGGGGGAGACTTTAATATCTCCCCATCAATACATGCAGCCCTCTGAAGCATCCCGTTAGGACAGCCTGTTCCATTCTTTGGTCTACAGTGAATCCTGCCAATGTCACCAGTTGCTCCCCAGTGGGTTTCAGCCCCAGGCAAATTCACTCTTGATTTGGTGAGGCCAAAAATAATAACGGAACATTCTTGGTGTGAAAGGGTTTATACCCAGCTTTATTCTCATGGTGGTAGGTCAACCACTAGAATCCCGTCTGCCTCAGAGCGAGTCTGTGTGCACCAAGCTGGTCTCTGCCTCCAGGCCTGTCCATCCCCAGAGCCATCTCAGTCTCTGTCCCAGGTGCTGCCTCCACTCCAGCCTCTGCTCTTCTGTAGCCATGCCCCCCAAAAAACTGGACATAGCTGCTCTTTATATAAGTCGATAATAATATATTGCCCAATCATGCGCAGTGGGAAATGGGAAAGCCAACCAGGGTCAGCTGAGAATCCTGGCCATTAGGACCTTTGTTTTTGCTATACCTCTTCTTTTTTCCTTCCATGTGGATTTTCTCTGGAGATCTTGAAATGTAACTTAAAGACAAGAAACCTAGGGTTTTATGAAACTGATATCTTTAAGATTGCTCCCAAAGAAAAGAGCCGTAATGCCCTGCTCATTTTCCTTGTTTTCTCTTGATTCCTGTCCTTATAGAGGGTAATTCACACTATTTTTGGTTCTACGAGCTATGTAATTTCTCTCCTAGAAATAGTTTTTCTTTTTGATTTACCCAGAGTCAGTTTCCATCCACTGTGCCCGAAGAGCATGCCACATCCTCAAACTATAACTTGTTCATCAGTTACAAGAGCTAACTACCTTTTTTTTATGGAGAAGTTATCTCAGATTTCAGCATCATATAAAACTTTTAATCTCTTTTATTGACTTAAAATTTATAAAAAATACATGGGGTTTTAATAAAAGTTATATAAATTAACTAAATGTATTCTTGAAAAGAGTATTTTTTAAAAGTAAACTTGATAAGTCAGATTCTTTTAAATAATTTTTGCTTACACATTTAATGATACAATGCACACTTAAAATAACTGAAGGATTATTTTCTTAAATGTTATAACTTAAGAAATAGCATGAGGAATGGAAACTGCACATTTTATTTATTTATTGGGCATTAAAAAACTACCACAAAACTTAGCAGCTAAAAGCAACATCCAAGTTGTGAATCACAATGTCTGTGGATCAAGAATTCAGGCATGACTTAGCAGGACATTGGCTTCAGGATCTCTCAGGGCTACAGTGGAAGTATTGGTGAGGGATGCTATTTCATCTGAATACTCAACTGGGGAAGGGTTCATTTCCTGTTTATTTGGCTATTCATAGGACTAAGGAGCAATCTGTTGTTAGCCATTAGACTGGAAGCCATTTTCACCTCCTTTCATGTTCGTAGAGCTCACGGCAAGGCAGTTTGATTCATCTCTTGGAATCCAATCATGAAGTTCCACCCTCTCTAAGTTGAGATGTATATGTAGTTAGAAGCAAATAACTGAAGCGAAAGAGACTATACAAAGTCATAGACACCAGGAGGCAGAGATCATTAGGGCCCATTTTTGAAGCTGTCTATATATAACTAGCTTTGGTAGAAGAGTGATAAATGCCTTATTATTCACAGTACGGAGTTTCCTTAATACATTTCCCTGCTTGTGGGTGGTCTCCCTTTTGAGCCATGGACTGGACATTGTTACTCTTACGTTTCTGAGACTTACCTGACCTCAGGCACGTAATTTACAATCTGACTCACTCTCTTTAGCTATGAAAACAAAGGGATTTGGTTTGACTTCTTTTTCCTAACAATATTAAATATTTGGATCATTAGACTATCACACACCTTAGAAATGAAGAAGAGAGACTCTATGAGAGGAGAGAAAGGGAGGGTGCTGGATCACAGCAGCTGCAAAGGACCAGGCAATGCCACCTATCTTCACCTACCAATAGACTGTTTAGAATGCTAAGTGGGATAGTTTTTTTAGACCTCAGGTTGGTCAGCATTCTATTTTCTGAGTCCTGAGAATTAGTCATTATACATAGTAGTTATTTAATCATTAACTATTGAAGTTAATTATCATACAATCTTAAGGGTAGAATTAGAGTCTGTATTAACACTATAGTTTGTACTAACAGAGATCTGTGATCATGTGCTCTGAGGAACATTGACTGGATAGCAGGATACAAAATGGTATTCGCATTCCAGCATTGCCAATAGCATTTCTTAGTAGAATTACTTCGGTGGTTTCACTGCTCTCCGCTGCTTGGCCTTCCTACCATCTTTTTAAAATCCAATATCCAGAAGGATCCTGTTGTAAGCCAAAGTTCCACCTATGTTGTCGGGCCCCCATTGTCACTTCACACCCTGTTACCAACTTTTATTGACCTTCCGTCACCCACAGTAATCTACTTGACCTTACTTGAACTTCCTAGATACTGTGTCTTGGGCATTTGGGTTTCTGTTCCTCAAAATATGCACAATGTTAACTCATCATCACCTGCAACTCTTCATCCAAATATTTGTTCTCCCAGTGAAGCATACCCAGACTACCCTACTGAAAACTGAAGCCTGAACTTTTCTGAGGTTTTTTTGTGTATGTGTATATTTATGTAGCCTTTAGCACATTTTAGTATATAATTTACACATACAAAATGTTTATTGTTTCTCTCCCCCTCTAGAATATTGACTTCAAAAAGGCAGGGACTTCAATTGGTTTTGTTTACTAATATGTCCTGAGTGCCTAGATAGCAGCCAATTAATTAAAAAATACTATTAAAATACATTTGTAAAATATTTTATGGAAAAAAGAATAGAAGGAACTCTACTAAATTATAATCTCTAGACATTGCTCAGTGAATAACTGATATTTTTAATTTTTTTAAACCTGTTTAAACTTTCTAAAAGCTTCATATTAAAGAGTATTACTTTTAAAAAGTAACATAACATTTAAAAATAGCAAATCAAATAAATCACAGGGTTTAAGTTTTCATTTTATATATGTCAGAATCTGAGGTTAGAAATGTCCATCTTTAAAAGAGGAAATAAATAAAAAGTTTTGAGTTCATTAACACATCTAATTTTAGCCTATCAGACTGAGCAGTTGTTAATACTGTCTTTTAAAAAAAAAAGGATGAACCATTACAAAATGTACTCTCTCATATTTATAAATGTAAACTTGAGTTTGAAAGAGAAACCAACTAATGGGAAGAGAAAAACATAAACCTCTCACCTAAAATCTAAGTAATCTAAAATTATCTAATTATATTTTTGTATTATTGAAATAAAATTTCAGGTATTCAATTTGTGAAAGTGCTGGTAAAAAACATTTTTAAAAACGTTAAGACAGATTCTCCTATACAGATATATTCAATATTTCTTAAACACCTGTCATTGGCAAGTTATTGTCCTAAAAGCTGATTGCTTCCAGTCCCTGGAGAAAGGAGGAAGAGAGAAAATCTAAATGACCCCTCACCTTGTTTTAATATCAAGATAAGATATGCAAATAACACCCAGACATCCTCAGCTGAGGTTCAAACTGCTCACAATGGCAGGAGGGAAGGAAGGGTCAGTTCCTGTGAGGAGCGATGGGAGCAAACTCATCGAGCTTTGTTTTCTCTCTCCTGCTCCCCAGTCTAATGAAATTAGTATGAGCTTCTTGTTAACCTACAAAGCACCACTTTTATTAAAATTCATGAAAACTTTTCTTGTAAAACATCACCTGAAAGTTTCCCATTCCAGGTAGGGTATAATAACAACATAAGAATAGGTAGAACAGCAACATAAAAATATTCCACAAGGCTGATTTCACCTTCAAAAGCTCCTTCCCATTCTGGAAGGGGAAACCCTACTGACCCTTTCAGTTGAAATACCTGGACAGTTATGCTCTAGGGTTAGGGACAGACCAGAGACTGAGCCTCACCGAAACAGCCAATCAGCTTCCGCCAGCACAGCCTCTGATTGGGAGAAGGCATCAAATCCTCCATTCTCTCCACTCAATATAAGGAAATGTAGGTGTTCAATGATGATTTATCTCAAAGCTCCATCTCTATTTTTTCTTATGCAATAATCATTATTAATTTTAAAGTTAATATGTTGGCAGTAGATAAGCTCACATGGATTTATGCAAAAATAAGTCATGGAAAAAGTGACCCATGAAATCCAGTTGTAGATGTTGACAAAGACTTTACAAAACTGTCATTAATATGTTTAGGAAAGCAGATGGGAAATATGAGAGTTTCATGATAGAAATTAAATTTTAAAGTAATAATAATAATACTAATAAGGAAAATTTATAACATGAAAAGAAATAACTGGAATTAAGTATTGGTAAAAGGGTTTATTTGACAATAGATGCATCAGAAAAGAGGAAAGTTAACTGGAAATCATATCATTAGAAACATCTAAAATCTAAACTGTAACCTAGAAAGGGAAAATAATAACAATGGAAACAGGAAAAACTGCAAAATACAAATTGGACTAATTATCTAATGAAAAGTTCTAACCATTTTGTGCTGTAATCCCAGAAAAAGAAAAGAAAAGGAATTAAGTTAACAAAGTATTTGAAGAGATAATGATCAACAATTTTCCTAAATCCATGTAAGAATTACTGCATAATTTCAAGAAACTCTTTGAAACTGAAGTAGGATAAACAATGATAAATGACCCAACAAGGATAAAATATTTGTTAATTTTAAGAGTGAATGAAATTGACCATATGATGGATCATACATAAAATTTCAACTGATTATAAAGACTTGAGAAAAATCAAAATATGTTTCTGACCTCAGTGGGATTACCCTGGGAATCAATTATATAATGGCATGAACAGCCCCCCAAACACATGCTTATTAGTAATACTTACCAAGTAATTCCGAGTAAAGAATGAATTGCAGTGGAAATTATAATACATATTGATCTCAATTTTAATGAACATAATCATTTTAAAAACTGTTGGACACAACAAAAGCAGTACTTAGAGGGACATTTACATCATTAAGTGCAAATAACATAAAAGATATGATCAAACTCAATGGTCTGAGTTACCATCACAAGAAAAATATCATAAAACCTATATGAAATATAAGGATAATAAGAGTAAAATCAATGTGATAGGAAAATTTGTTCAGCAAAGAGAATCAACAAAGCCAATTTGTTTGTTAAATAAAGAATAAAATTAATGAGACCTAGTTAAACAGATATATTTTAAAAGATAGAAATGTTTAGACATAAAATTACCATATGATCCAGCGACTCCATTTCTGCAGAAATACCCAAAAGAATTGAAAGCAGGAACTTGAACAGATATTTATACACTCATGTTCATAGCAGTGTTATTCACAATAGCCTAAAGTTGGAAGCAACTCAAGTGTCCATCAATGGATGAATGGATAAATAAAATATGGCATTTACGTACAATGAAATATTATTCAGCCTGTAAAAGGAAGAAAATTCTGATATGCTATAACTGGAAAGAAACTTGAGGACATAAGTGAAATAAGCCAGTCACCAAGGACAATATTATGTATTTCCACATAAGATACCTAGGAAGCTCAAATTCAGAGACATAAATTAGAAAGGTGGCTGCTAGGAGCTGGGGAAGGTGGGGTGATAATAGAAATTTATCATATAATGAATAGGGTTTCAGGGAATTTCAGTTTGGAAGATGACAGTTCTGACATGGACGGTGATGATAGTAGCACAACAATGTGAGTGTACTTGGTGCCCCTAAATTGTACAC